>NC_064672.1:1364515-2729030 GCF_023278565.1 Colletotrichum lupini
TTTTATAGTTACCTTATTTAGCCCGCGGTAGTCTATATAAAGGCGCAGCGTGCTGTCCTTTTTTAATACGAAGAGGATCGGTACCTTAGCCTTACTAACTAAAGGTATAATACGACCGTTCGCTAGGTTCTTAGCGATATACGCGCAAAGCTTATTAAGTTATTTCTCGCTTAACGGATAAATAGGATTATATAGTAGTTTAGTATCCGGAACTAGGTCGATAGAGTATTTTGCCCCACTATATAACTACGGTCCCTTTACCGACTGCTCGTTAAACGTTTCTATTTCTAATTAAAGTTCTAGTAATAGACCCCCTCGTAGTTTAGTCTCTATTACCCCCGCAATGCTTCTTATAGTAACGATATATAATATATATACCCTCTCGCAATTTTTAACAATATTGCGAGCTATTACTTCTAGTTCGGTAACCGAGATAGGCTCGTATAACTATATATTCGTTACTATATTAATGCAAATGCCCTCTTAGCCTATTAATAGTTACGATAATAAGAGGTTTACTATTCTTTTATCCCTATTAACTACGGCAAATAGTTACCGAATCTTCCTTAGCTACTTATAGTAGTTAATAAAGAAGAGCGTTAACTAGTAAGCTTTCCCTTAGCCTACGGCTTTATCCTAAAAGTCCTTTAACGAGGGAGCTATAGTAGTAGCCGGGGTTAACCCTAAGTAGGTTACGAGCCTAGTGCTAATAATATCTATTTCGGAGTATATATCTATATTAACTTTTACTAGCCTTTTGGTAATACTTCGTAGAACTATCGCCCTACCCTTCGTAATTATTTTTATCGGTACCCTCTTAATACTTAGCGTAAGCGTATCGGGTATATTACCTACGCTTACTCGTTTTTTAATAAGTCGACCTTTATAACTCTTAGCTCGGTAGTAACCTATTAAATAGTTACTAACGTTAGCTTCGATTAGGGGTACGTCGGCTTATCGTCGCCCCTACCTCCCGACTTATTCTTCTAGTACTTACTAGATATATAGCCTATTTTATTATACGTAAAGTACTTAATATTGCTATTACGACGCTTCTATAATAGCTCGGCGCGAGCACTCTTATTATATAGCTTTTATAATATTACTCTTAGTAAGTCCCTAAAGCCTAGCCCCTTAGAGCTCTCCTTACTCTTTTTTTTATAAAAGGGGGATATTCGATACGGTTATTTTAATAACGGATATAGCCTCTTTTTATTATCCTTCTGCGACTAGTCGCCGCCCTTTTACTAATTTAACGATTATAGTTTATTAACCTCGTAGGCTATATTGCGTGCTCTCTTAATTAAGACCTTATAACAAATTAGATCGTCCTATAGCTAAAATAGTAATCTAAAAAAGAATTAGTATACTTCTACTTTCGAATTTTTTATATTTTTTATACCTAAGTTATAATAGATCGCTAACTACTTAGCGAGGAACTAAGTAGGGGTCTAGCCCTTTTTTAGCCTCTTCGTCCTTAGCTCTTTACGGTATTCCCGTTCTTAAGTCTCGGGGTTTACGTATTATTAGCGAATAAACGCTAAGAAGTTACCCTAGGAGAGGGGATCTTAGAGGCTCTTTTTGTAATTATGCTATTACGTTTATAGCAATAGGGATATCTTAAATAGGGCCTATTTAATATATTATTTTATAGTGCTTTTTACGCGAAGCTTATTACCTACTTCTATAGTAATAATCTAGTCTACTACCTAAGCACTCGTAAACTCTTTTCTAATCGGTTTATAATTATAGAAAGGAGGCTTTTTATATTCTTATTAACCTAGATACGTCGCTAGCCGCTCGGTAAGCTATTAGACGAGCTCTTCGTATTAACGCCGTTCTTAGTTTCGATCTTTAACTATTATTTTTATCGTTTTATAAAAGTAGGTTATTATTAGGCCTATGGGGTTTACTGAACTAGCTATTTTAGTACTACCCGCGCCTTTATATATACCTTAACCTCGTACGTCTAGCGATCGGTTATTAATAAACGCCCCGTTTATAACGGATAGGGTCTTTGGGGTGTTAACGGGGTGACTAGCCCGTGAGGGTAATCTGCCCCGATTATCTTCTTTGTCTAGCTCTTCCGTAGACGCTAGTATTCGGGTAGGACTCGCCCTATAGTAGGCTCGTTCTCCTAGACGGAATAGGGTTAAGTAGTCGACTCCGGATAACTATAGCTCGTCGGCGCTAACGGCTCTTTATTAACGACTAGGCGTTATTTTATTAGCGTTCCGTTCGTTTCCGTAATTTATTATTACCTATACTAATTACTCCGTAGAGGTAGAAGTTTTAGAATTATAAGAGATTAGGCTATAAGTACTTAACTAGCGAGGCTATAATATAGGTATGGGTATATTATAAGACTAAAGCTTATAGAGTCCTTCGTAAGGGCTCTGCTTCTTAGAAAGTTCTTTTGTAATAAGATCCGTATACCGGTTACTAAGTTATCGGCGTCCTATCGCCGGCCGTATCCCGAATCTATTACAGATAAATATTTTATTATATTACTTAGCCCCTAAATATCTTAGTATTCTCGCCCCTTAAAATATATTACTATAATAAGCTTATAAATTACGGCCTCTAGCTTAACTTAGTACTAATTAAAAAATAGAACTTTTTTTATTATTATTTTTAAGCCCGAGTATAAGCGCTTATAAAATAGAATATATATACTAATTAAAAAGTAATAAGGCTATATTTTATTAATATATAATAGCCCCTATTTAATAAATTTATTATTATAGCGTAGCTTATAAATATTTTACGAGTACTATTATAAGAGCTTTTATTTTTAAAAGTTTTTAAAATACCCCAAGATTATAATATTATTACTTTTAAAAAGTTAAAAGACCTTAGGAAGTATTAAAAGCTTTAAGTACGAAGTAAGGGCGAGGTTAATTACGATTCTATTATTTATAAGTTAATATTAATAAAGTAAATAAGTAATTAAATACTTAAAACGTAGCCCTAGCTAATACTTAGTTAGTTATTAAGTTACTAAAGGCTTAAGTATAATTATATAAGCTAATTACAAAGGTAAAAGTACGGTAAGATTTAAATAAGTAATTTATATAAATTAAGGTTATTATAAAAGTAAAGAGTGAGGCTAAGGCTCGCTCGTAGCGCCTAATCGCAGTTTTAATACTTATAATTAGTATAAAAAAGCTTAATTTATTAATATATATTTAGAATTTTAAATTTAGTAGCGTTATATTACTAATAATCGAATTCGTAGTCATGAGGTCGAAAAATCGAAGTCTGGAAAATCGTCTAAATTGGGTAATCTGTCGTGGGGGGTGATCCGTCGTGTGGGGTGGGGTCTTATTCACCAAAGAGCAAGTGTTCAGTGCGCCTGTCAGCTTTTGCCCAACGCCGTGGTGCGGCGGCGTGCCGTGAGCCTGTCGCATACTGCGTACGCCTGGCCTAGGTGCGCGAGAACCCGCCCCCGGACTCGTGGACACGGGCCGTGGCAAAGGGTCGCCTCACGCCAAGGTCAAATGACTTGCATCCCTGCCACCCTGCTCTCCCAAGGGCCATGGGCCATGCCCCGCGCGATTGTGCCTACTGCAGAACCATGGCCGCGTCGCGAGACCGAGGGCTCCGGCTGGGCGAACCGCGAAGTCACGGGGAAGTAAGTCTGCCTACCGTCATCGACTGTGCCTGCACCTATCCGAACGAGTATCCAGACGGATACCAAGGTTGATTCAATGTGGCTTGGGCCAACCGTTCGCTTTTCCCTCGTTTCCCACCTTGCTGGTAAATACTCCATAGAGCTGTGTAGGTTTGTTCGTGATTAGGTATTTTGTCTTTCTTTTTGAGTTGGTCCACATTGTTGACTTTGAAGGTGTTGGCAAACCTAACGGCCGTTGATGAGTTGCTGCGCCGTGTCCTCAGCCCCAGGCTCTCACCCAGAAGCATGGGCTATTTGCCAAGATGCTCGCGAGCATTGTAGTTGCCGGTGGAGGTCTCGGCAAAAGGCAAATGGCAAAAAGAGGAAAAGCATACAAGTCCTATTGTCCCTTTGGATATGCCAGGCCTTGGCTGAGTAGCCTTTGAAGTATCTGTATCCGTAGTCTTTTGATGACGCTTATAGCGGAGCTCGCGGCTCACACGGCGATGCCAAGAAATGCCTTGAGCACCCAGTATCTGTATCGATCCCAGCCCCACACGCATCGTGACTTTGAACTTCAATAGTAGGTATGTCGATCGCCGCATTATTGCCAATGGGAGGGCCGTGATGCCAAGACGAGGAAGTTGGGCATTTGATCTTTGAGGTGGTCGTAGACTTTGCAGCGTTATGAGCCCGCACTGCCCCACTGTCGCAGAGATGCGCTGACATGGGATTCAGCTGAGTTGTGTGCGCTTGTGATCGACGCGATGATGCTCCAAGCCCCTCCATAAGCCGACAGAGGATTTAGCTCTGATGAATATGGACATGCTTGAGATTGCTTCTCGCATAGTGCACGCCAAAGGGGGTAAATGCAGTGTTGTTCGGTGCTCTCGAACTGGAAGCCTCTGACACGGCCTAAGCGGTTGATCCGATGTCGACATAGCCTTCAGGCTCATCCCGCGTCTGTTCGCCGACCTCAAGAATGGATACGGCAGCATGCTATCCGAAGTTTCCCTGTCTCGACTTTTGCCGAATGATATTGCACGGCCGTAGAAATTGTTCCAGAATTCTTCGTTGGAGCATGTTAGAGATCAGTGCAGTCTGCTTTGACGGTTGGCGATGGCTGACTGGTCAGTTTTCGAGGGCGAAGCTTCGGCAGCATAGGGGCGCAGTGGTCATGGTGATTGGAGCAAGCGAGAGGCCGGGTTTGTCGCGACCACTGGAATCCTTCTGCGGTATGATCAGCGAGCAAGAATAGAGGTACACATATTCCCTGACAGGTCTATATCGAACGAAGTCGAAGTATCGATTGGTGGAAGTTGCCCTTGTTTGTGTCATGGAAATAACATAGAGCAACAGTATTGTGACTCCATCAACGTGTCAGCCGCAAGCTGTGTTACCCAGGCATCGTTCTGTAAGAGGTTCATGGTGGCGCCCTCTGGATTGTTTGTTCCACCCAAGCACGCGAGTGAGCCAGCCCTCGCGGAGGTTACTGCAGTCTCTGGCAACGACTTGTCTTGGAGTGCAGCCTGACAGATCGACAGGAACAGACATGGGTAGCTGAGAGGCGATCCGCCCAGGTGTTATGTCGAGGATGAGTGAGCAATAGCAAGTGCAGCTGCGCTTAGGAATCGGGGTCCACGTGGATCTTGCTGCGACTAGCGGCTAGCGCGATGCGGGGGAGACGCCATAGACGCTGTCCGCTGAGGTTTGCCACTGGAAAAAAGAAGACGGAACATGTATAGATCTAGTACAGATCGATTGACAGCGGGTGTGGTATAACGGTACGAGATGGAGATGGAATGTGGTAGATCAGAAGAAAAAGGTGTCACCCATAGTGAATCTAACGAAAGGTTGAACAATGATTTCTAATGTCCAAGTCTTTAACGGTTCCATTGCTCCTTGGCCTCTCCTATTGTAAAAAGGGCAGGCGAAGAACTGCAAGTTTCCTTCGTGCCTTCCATTGCTTTCTGAATGTTGAAGTGGAAGGCTCCGGTATGTTGCAGTCTGTGTATTCGAATACTCAGTGCCCAAACTGCAGGCACGCTCGGTTTGGCGTGTCAAAGTCGGGTGCCTGTGGTGCCTGCCCCTTGAGGCACGCAAATGAAACCTGGACGGACCCATTGTGAGCAAATTACGTCACGCGTGTGTCTTTGGTACCTGAACAGACAGTGCCAACACAGTAGCTGTCCACCGAGATACGACAGTGCGATCACCGTGTTCCTGCAGAAAAAGTGGTGAGTCGCTGACTCTGATACCTGAGAATTCTGCACCGCACAAAACGCGCATCCCCAAAGAGGCAAAGGGCCACTCTGTTCAGCATTTCAAAGCAGCACAATTGCCGCGCTGTAATTACAAAAAAGTAGAGTCAAACACCGAATGATCAAGAAACCTAGGGGCCAAGGTAAAACCATCGTAGCGTTCTCGTAAATATTTCATCTTTGCCTGGCAACTGCAGTCTTTTTTTCCGGGAGTGCTGCATCAAAGGGACGTGGCATCAATCCATCGCGTCGGCATTCGTTTGGAGAAAAAAAAAATCTCGGACACCGAGCTTTGAAGCAAACTGAACATCGTCTGCCCAGGCTCATCTATCTGCTGTTCACTCGGCCTTTGATCACACCAATTTTCCTTACTTCTACGCTTATTTTTTTCTTCAGTCCTTCGTATCTATGCATCCCCCTCACGCATATCTCAAATAAGAGAAAAGACAAGGACGGGTATCTTACTAAAACCACCTGTAGCTTTCTCCGAAAGCTGGCCTGAGCTACTGCAAAACTCACACCTTGGTTTCAACTTTCGCGTCCAAGTCGCCCTCCCGTGAGCTCCCTCAACATTCCACTCAAGGCTGCCAACGCATCTACCATCCCTCCACACCGGCTCTATCATTCTCAATACAAAAAGGACGGCGGCGACAACAACTAGCAGGAACACCGGCCACTGAGCCATCGGTCCGTGACGATGGACGACGGAAGGCATCCTCGCATCACCACCTCATTTCTGCTCGCCAACTTGCACTGCCCATCATGCGTCTCTTCCATCCAGCAGGCTCTCCGCGAGTCCTCCAGTCACGATGTCATCTGGGTCTCACCAAACATTGTCACCTCCGTCGTCACCATTGAACACAGACACACGCCAACCCCCGATATCACCATCCGGTGCATGGCCAAGTCACTTCAAGATGCCGGCTTCGAGATTTGCGGTGTCACGACCACGGCTGCCACCGAATTCGACATGGACACCATCACCTTCACCCAGCCTGATTCTGGTGTCATGGACATCAACGCTGGCGCTCACAGCGGCGGCGCCCTCGATGGCCTGCTCTCCTTCGCTCCGAAGTGGTCTTCTGATTCACCCGAGGCCCAGCGGGAAGCCCACCTGCTCAACTGCAAGCAATGCCGTGATTCAGAGGATAGCGGTGCTTCAACCGCAGACCTATTAAACTCACACGTCAACAGTGTGCGCAGCTCGCTCTACAATGGTCTCGACAGTGTCACAGCAATGGCCTCAGGAGGCTCAAAATGGAGAGTCACGCTCTCTGTCGGTGGTATGACCTGCGCGTCCTGTGTCAATACTATCAGCGAGGAACTCAACAAGCAGGAGTGGATCGACAATGCCACTGTCAACCTGGTCACCAACAGTGCCACGGTTGATATCAGAGACAAGTCCAACGCATCAAAGGTTGCGGAGGCCATTGAAGACATGGGCTATGATGCCAGTCTTGACAGCGTTACGGAATACGCAGAGCCTGGCGATGACTTCAGCGGAGACGAAAGCGACGAAAAGAAATGGCGAGCTACTGTGGCGATTGGCGGCATGACCTGCGCTTCCTGCGCCAACACCATCACGGAACAGCTGAATAAGAAGGACTACATCTCCAACGTTGCAGTCAACTTGGTGGCTAACAACGCCACTATTGACTTTATCGTTGAAGGCAAGCAAGACGACATCGTTCAGTCCATTGAAGATATGGGCTATGATGCGACACTGGACAACGTATCAAAGGTCAAGACTGAGAATAAGGGCGCGCAAGAGAGGACGGTCCAGATCTCAATCAAGGGCCTCTACTGTCAACATTGCCCCAGCCGAGTAACGCATTCTCTCACATCCTTCACACACCGGCTAAAGGTTGTTTCCAAACCCACTCACGAGAAGCCACTCGTTACCGTCAAGTACACGCCCAGCGCGCCTTCGTTCACCATTCGGCAAATCCTATCCGCCATCGATGCCGCCGATCCCGCCTTCAAGGCATCGATCTACCACCCGCCCAGTCTCGAGGAGCGCTCAAAACTCATTACACAAAAGCACCAGCAGCAGCTCCTTAGACGAGTCTACTTGACGTTGGTCATCGCCATCCCGACTTTCATCATTGGTATTGTTTACATGAGTCTTGTCTCCGACACGGACAAGGGCAAGCACTACCTCATGAAGCCATGGGCTCTGGGCATCAACCGAGCCCAGATTGCACTGTTCGTCCTCGCGACGCCGGTTTACTTCTTTGGGGCCGACGTCTTCCACAGCAGAGCTATCAAGGAGATTAGGAACTTGTGGCGCAAGGGCAGCAAGACACCCATCCTTCGTCGATTCTACAAGTTTGGAAGCATGAATATGCTCATGTCGCTCGGGACAACCATTGCCTACCTTTCTTCTATTGGCCAGATGATTGCTGCCGCCATCAACAGACCTGCAAAGGTTGACGACACGCAGTTTTACTTTGACTCCGTCGTCTTCCTGACCCTTTTCCTGCTCCTGGGCCGTCTGATCGAATCGTACAGCAAGTCGAAAACTGGCGACGCAGTCGAGATGCTGGGCAAGCTGCGACCCACCACGGCTATCCTCGTCACCAAGGACTCCATTGGTAAGACCACCGACACCACTGTTGGCGTGGACATGCTCGAGTACGGAGACGTTGTGCGCGTGCCTCACGGTGCGTCGCCCGCCGCAGATGGAATCGTGGTGCAGGGCGAAGGCAGCTTCGACGAGTCCAGCTTGACAGGCGAGTCTCGCCTCATCAAAAAGGTACCTGGCGACGAGGTCCACGCAGGTACGGTCAACAAGGATTCCGCTATCCAGGTACGCATCACAGGTGCAGCGGGCGCCTCCATGCTGGACCGGATCGTCTCCATCGTTCGAGAGGGTCAGACAAAGAGGGCGCCGATGGAGCGCGTCGCCGACGTGCTGACGGCCTTCTTTGTCCCCATCATCACCCTGATTGCCGTAATCACATTCTTCACGTGGTTGATTCTCGGCTACGCAGGTGTCCTTCCTCGAGACTACCTCGACTCAGAGGGCGGATGGGCTGGCTTTGCGCTTCAGTTTGCCATTGCCGTCTTCGTCGTCGCCTGTCCCTGCGGTCTCGCTCTCGCAGCCCCCACAGCCATCTTTGTCGGCGGTGGTCTCGCGGCCAAGCATGGAATTCTCGCCAAGGGAGGAGGCGAGGCGTTTGAAAAGGCTAGCAACGTGGACGTGGTTGTCTTTGATAAGACGGGCACGCTCACCGTCGGCGGTGAGCCAAAGGTCACGGACGCCGGACTCTACCTCGAGGGGAGCAGCCTCGAGCGTGGCATGGTTTTGGCCACTTTGCGAGCGGTTGAGGAGAACAGTAGCCACCCTGTGGCAAAAGCCATCGTCTCCTACTGCACCTCGCAGACGGACGCCTGGGTCGACGTCGACAGCATCCAGGAACTGCCCGGCAAGGGCATGAAGGCCACGAACCGCGGAGCGAAGCCCGCCGAGGCATTTGACATGATCGTCGGCAACGAGTCGCTGATGCGCGATCACGTTGTCCACTTTGACGAAGGCGTGACGTCTCAACTGCAGAAATGGAAAAGCGAGGCTAAATCGGTCGCCTTGGTCGCTACTAGACCTACTGCTACTCCTTCTACCGGAACGTCAGATGACCACCCCTGGACCCTCGTCGCGGCGCTTTCTATCGCCGACCCCATCCGGCCTGAGGCAATCCGTATCATTAAGGCCCTCCACGAGCAAGGCACCCGCGTCTGGATGCTCTCGGGCGACAACGTCGTGACGGCAAAGGCCGTCGCGGACCTGGTGGGCATCGACCCGGACAACGTGCTCGCCGAGGTGCTTCCCTGGGAAAAGGCGGACAAGATCACCTACCTGCAATCGGTCCTCAAGGCGCGGGCAGGAACCGGGGGCGGGAGCGACGAGCACACGGGAAAGCGCGCCATGGTGGCCATGGTGGGCGATGGCATCAACGACTCGCCGGCGCTGACCAAGGCGGACGTGGGCATCGCGATCGGCAGCGGCAGCGACGTGGCTATCTCGAGCGCGGATTTCGTGCTGGTGACGAGCGACCTCCGGGCCGTGGTGACGCTGCTCGCGCTCAGCCGGACCGTGTTCAGGAGGATCAAGGTCAATTTCGGATGGGCTGTCATCTACAACCTGCTGGCGATCCCCATTGCCGCCGGGTGTTTGTACCCGATTGTCGTGAACGGCGGGCGGCAGCACGTGCGGCTGGATCCCGTGTGGGCCAGTCTCGCGATGGCGCTGTCTAGTATCAGTGTCGTGCTGAGTTCGTTGGCGTTGAGGAGTAAGGTGCCGTGGCTTGGGTTCCGGGCGAAGAAGATTGAGTAGGGAGGGTATGGCGGTTGTGCCGTGTATTACCACTTTGTTTGTTTACTAGAGGATACCTATGCGCTGGATAGAAAAGAGCATTGTTGATGGTCATTGAAGAAAAGTTACAAATACGATGAGATGCGCTTCACAATTTGAGTCTCAAATCCCTATGCTCGATCTCTTTGCAGAATAGCATTGGTGTGCTGTGCATATTGATGTGAAGCGAGACCAAATTAGTCGAGAATTATATGCGACACGCAAAAACGATAATCTCATGCGAAGCCCCAAATTAGATCTTACCAACTCAAAAGACAAAAATAACCGGAGAGATATGGTTATCCCATAACTTCAACAACTGCATCTAAAAATGGGTTAGGCATCTACCTTGGGACAAAAATATGGCGAAGATGTCGGTCTCCCGTTGTAAAGGACGGACAGCAATTGAAGTGGAGACTGTCCGGAGACGGCGAAGAGAAGTGGTCATGGGACGACAGGTATAAGATTCCAGCAACAGAGCAGTTGAATAGCATCTGGACCAATCATTCAAGCAATTGCTCCTTTCAACCTCATTGTTTTGAGTTGTTCTAACCATGACATCGTGATCTGTCCTTCAAATACGGACCGAACGACATGATTGGGCACTGACTATGGGAGCTGGTGAGTATCAGTATGGGGTGTAGTTGAATGGTGACGACGGAGAGCGGAAGCCGATGCCGTTACCGAGCGGATACCGCGTCCGCCGATTGCCGGGCAGGCCGACCGACAGCCTTGAATCAATGACACGGGCAGTGAGAGCATGAGGCGTGCCCGCCACCGATGAATGTAAAATGGTCAGAATCTGGGGCGAAAGAGGCTTGCATTTCCGGATGGTCGAGCACGCAATTCTGAGCCCAGACCAAAAGATTGCGGATTTGGTAAGCGGAGGTGCCCTGGGTGCACCGGTAGGCCCAAGGGAACGTGGAGGGAAGGGACGTCGAGTGGATCGGAAATGGTGCAATGTGGGGCCGTTGCAGACGGGTCCCGGTCGCTCATTGGCGCGCGATGGCGCAATTGTCCCCTAGTCGCAATTCTCCAAGCTTCAACAATTTCCAAACGCGAACAAGCAGCAGCAGCAGCAGCAAAGCAGACAGCAATGCGCCTGCCACCAGACAGCAAGATGCCTGACAAATGCCCGTCTCTTATTGCCTGCTGTAATGGAGTCAATGGAGTGCGCTTCTCGGTTCCCGGTGCTGGCTAGCTAACCGTGCTTGAAAGGTGAGTGCCGGCTAGAGGGTCTCCTTTGCCGGTCCTGCTCTCACTTTTTTTTTTTATATGCTCGGAACCTGTTCGGAGTCTCCCTAGACGAGAACATCTCTCGAACTTCTACCTCTCTTCCTTTTTTTTTTACCTCTCCTCACTTACAAACCTCAAGGTCCTCCTGGAACGAAGAAGCTCATCTCTCGTTCAGGTTGACGCAAGTGACTTGTACAACTTGCTCTTGAGTGTCCCAATTGTCTCTCAGTAGCAACCATTCTCTTGCGAGTGGTGAGGCTCTGTCTTCTGGTCCTCCGTGTATTTTGGACCATCTTTAATCACATATTCTTTGCTGTACTTATTCTCAATTCGTCCTCTCCAAAACCTCCCAAGATGCAGTTCAAGCAGCAAGAGAGTACGGGCTCTGCGGCCGTCGTTGACGCGAAGTCGTCGCCCTCGTCCGCCCCTCAGAAGAAGGCCTCTTCCACCCTTCCCTTTGGCCAGCCCGTGGCCCTCTCCTCCATCTCCGGTCCTACCTACGTGACGGCCCAGCTCCTCGTCCAGCAGGTCGCCTTCCTCCTCTCCGACAAGATCTTCTCCTACTCCGCTCCCACCTTTGACCTCGACGTCGCCGCAAAGGCATGGGCCGAGGCCAAAGAGCGCAACATCCACGGCGAGACCACCGACCTCGTCCAGCTCCAGACCAGGACCGGCGCCGGCGCCCTCGCCCTCGGCTACATCTTCAGCCCCGACTTTGATCTGGCCAAGAGACACCTCCCCCAGACCCTGCTCGCCCCTACGCTGAGCTTGAAGAACCTCCGCGGCGCATTGGACCAGCTGAGCCTGTTGTACGGCGTCGCCTCCCCCTTCGTCGCCCACGTCGCAGCTCTCGACTACGATGCCGCCAACGGCCTCGTCTCCGACTACGACACCGCGCTGCGCACCGCCGAGGACCTTGGCCTCGGCTTGGTTGCCAGCTCCAGCGCCTACGAAACTCAGCACATGGCCCTCTTCGCCACCCTCATGGCCGCCCTGATGCCCACGCTGCACATCTACGATGGTGTCAGACTCGCCCGCGAGACCTCTCGCGTCGTTGGCGCCCTCAGCCAGAGCGGCATCGCTGACCTCTACAACAACATCACTTCCGAGTCCACTGGTGTCTCTGAGAGGGCCGCGATCTCTTCCAAGGTCGCCGGCCTGTTGGACGTCTTCAACAAGCACCTCGACCCCACCGAGGACCACGAGAGCCAGCACACCGCGCTCCTGGCCACTCTCATGACCGCCCTCACCCCCAACCTGGGAGTCGAGGACGGCGTCAAGCTCGCTAAGCAGACCCTCAAGGCCTCGGACGCTCTCAACAAGAAGGGCGTCGCCGAGACCTACAAGAAGATCTCCAGCGAGGTCCAGTCCCTGAACAAGAGACTTGACGACGCCGGCAAGGTCGTTGAGCTCCTCAGACTCTTCAACAACGAGCTCGGCACCGCCTACAACCTGTTCGAGTACCACGGACACGACCAGGCCGAGGCCGTCCTCGTCGTCTTCGGCAGCGCCGAGACCCAGCTCGCCAAGCAGGTCGTCACCCGCCTCGCTGCCGACGGCGCAAAGGTCGGCGCCATCAACGTCCGCGTGTACCGCCCCTTTGTCGAGGAGGCCTTCCTCGCCAGCATCCCCGCCTCCGCCAGGTCCATCTCCGTCCTGGGCCAGGTCAAGGACGAGCTCTCCGTCAACGACGCCTCCCTGCAGTCTGCCCTCTACACCGACGTTCTGACCTCCGTGTCCTTCTCTGGAAAGTGGCGCCAGGACCCCACCGTCTCGGACGTCAAGTACTCCGCCTCGGAGGCCCTGACGCCCCAGGCCGTCGCCGACATCTTTGGCAAGCTCCTCAGCGCCGAGGCCGAGTCCAAGCCCTTCCCCGCCTTGGTGCAGGCGCACCAGTACACCTTCTGGGACGTTGACAACTCTGTCGCCGTTGACTCCCCCGCTGTTGTCAGCAACTTGCTCTCCCGCGAGTCTACCAGCAACGTGTACGTACACGAGTCGTTCGACAACCTGCTTCAGGGTGGTATCGTCCGCACCGATATCCGCAGCTCCAAGAAGGCCATTGAGGCGCCCTACGCCGTTGAGGAGGCCGATGTCGTTGCCGTCGGCGAGGAGAAGCTCCTCAAGGACCTCGATATCATCAAGAGCGTCAAGGCCGGTGGCAAGCTTCTCCTGAACCTCCCCAGCTTCAAGGAGGAGGACATCGAGAAGCGCCTCTCCCCTGTCGTGCGCAAGCAGATCCAGGATAAGTCCATCGAGCTCTACATCCTGGACGCCTCCGCTTTTGCCGAGAAGGAGTCCCAGGCTGTCAAGGTCCTCTTGGAGTTTGCCTTCCTCCAGATCGCCCGCTCCGACATCACCGCTGAGGAGGTCGCCAAGATCGCCCTCCCCGAGGGCTTCTCCAGCACCCTCGCCGAGACCCAGGAGGCCCTCGGCCAGGCCCTGCGTAAGGTGGAGTCTCAGTCCGCCTGGGCCGAGCTCCCCGAGGACGTCGTCGTCAGCCTCCTGCCCGCTACTATCAAGCCCAACAGCTTTGTCGGCTTCGACAAGGAGGAGGTCGAGGAGACCTCCCAGCTCGTCGACTGGCAGGCCGCGGCCAAGGGCCTCGCCTTCAAGGAGGCCTACGGCACCGAGAGCGCCCTGCGCCCGGAGCTGCCCGTCAAGACCCACACCATCACCGTCAAGGAGAACCGCCGCCTCACCCCGGGCAACTACGACCGCAACATCTTCCACATCGAGTTCGACCTCGGCGACTCTGGCCTCACCTACGACATTGGCGAGGCCCTCGGCATCCACGCCGAGAACGACCACGAGGAGGTCAGCGCCTTCATCGAGTGGTACGGCCTCGACCCGGAGGCCCTCGTCCAGGTGCCCGCTCGCGAGGATAACGCCGCCTTCGAGACCCGCACCGTCTACCAGTCCCTGAAACAGAACATTGACGTCCTCGGCAAGCCCCCCAAGCGCTTCTACGAGGCCCTGTCCGAGTTCGCCGCCGACGAGCGCGATCAGGCCGTCCTCGCCAGCCTCGGCGGTGCCGATGGCGCCGCCGACTTCAAGAAGCGCTCCGAGGTCGACTTCGCCACCTACGTCGACATCCTCCAGGAGTTCCCCTCGGCCCGCCCGTCCTTCCACGACCTCGTCCGCATCATCGCCCCGCTCAAGCGCCGCGAGTACTCCATCGCCTCCGCCCAGGCCGTGACCCCGACCTCGGTCGCCCTCATGATCGTCGTCGTCGACTGGGTCGACCCCCGCGGCCGCAACCGCTTCGGCCACGCCACCCGCTACCTCTCCGCCCTCCCCGTCGGCGCCGCCGTCGTCGCCTCCGTCAAGCCCTCCGTCATGAAGCTCCCGACCTCCCCCAAGGCGCCCCTCATCATGGCCGGCCTCGGCACCGGCCTGGCGCCCTTCCGCGCCTTCGTCCAGTACCGCGCCCTGCAAAAGGCCCGCGGCGAGGAGATCGGCTCCATCCTGCTGTACCTCGGCTCCCGCCACCAGCGCGAGGAGTACCTGTACGGCGAGGAGTGGGAGGCCTACGTCGACGCCGGCGTCATCACGCACCTCGGCGCCGCCTTCTCGCGCGACCAGCCGCGCAAGATCTACATCCAGGACCGCATGCGCGAGTCCATGCGCGACGTCGTGCAGTCGTACATCCGCGACGAGGGCAGCTTCTACCTGTGCGGCCCCACGTGGCCTGTCCCCGACGTGACGGACGTGCTGATGGAGGCCATCAACGTCGAGGCCAAGATGAGCGGCAAGAAGGTCAATGCCCGCAACGAGATTGAGAAGCTCAAGGAGGATGGCCGCTACGTCCTCGAGGTGTACTAGTTTCTTTGAGTTATGTGTACTAGACATCTGTTTGGCATATTTCTTTGTATATAACAGGGCTACGGTCCTATCGAAAAGTTTCCTTATTTCTAGCCAGCTTTCTGGATTGAGCAATTGAGTCATTGAATAAGTGTCAAATATTTGCTACACTTTCTGCCATGTGCCATTGTCCTGTATGTGAATGTTACAGTGTATCAGCACACTTGATTTACCCAGTCAACAGCGGAAGAGACTTTCAATAAAACGATCTCAGCCTTTGGAACCTCGAGACACCATCTCCCAATCTTTGTATCTCTACCCTATCAAGTGACTGACACAATCATCTGCCACTCAGTATGCCCAGTACGATGGGTACTAAATAGTATATAAAGTAGGCGTCACGATCGAGCAGATGGCGGTTATAAGCCAAACAGCCGAGTGCATGTTGGCGGGCGGATAGGCGGCAGTGGCGGCGGAAGAGAGCTGTGTTACTGAGATATGGCCGGCTCTTGTCCTATACCGAGTGCTGTTGCTCCAACTCATCGATGACCTGTTCGCTGGTACTACCTTTTCTCCTTGACTCTCTACTTATTCGTTTGGTGATGCACCTCGGGTATCTCGGGAATGGGATGATGAGAAGCATAGCAGTGATGAGACAGCACGGCAACGTATCTGTATATATTGGCCGGTGTACTAAGACACTCCGCCACTGAGTTACTTGCTAATACCTCGTAACAATGAACGCTCACAGACCCGGTCATACTCCGATCAAAGCCTCACGCCCGGGCCTTGATCAAATCAGCAGCCTAGAACATCGTCAGTATACCTCCCCTTCTTTTCACTTCTACACCTCTGCTGATTATCATCATCATCAAGACTCACCTTCTCAGCAACAGCATACACAGTCTGCTGCGTATACGCCCCCGGCAAATCAGGCATCACGCTCGCATCGACAACACTCAACCCCCGGACCCCATACACCTCCAACCCCTCATCAACAACCCCTCCCAACGCCCTCGGCATCATAGCCGCCGTGCCGACAGGGTGAAACGTCGTCGGGCTGATCATCCGCCTCACAGCCTCGCCCAGCGCCTCGTCACTCGTAACATTCGTCCCCGGAACCGTCTCCACGGGCTCGTAGCGCGCCAGCGTCGCGGACTGGAGGAAGTACCGCCGCGTGAAGCGGATGAATTCGATTTGCACGGCGAGATCGGTGGGGTTACTTAGCGCGCGGTAGTCGACGATGGGCTCCGCGAAGAAGGGGTCGCTGGTGTTGAGGGAGATTGTGCCGCGCGAGAGGGGGTGGAGAAGGACGAAGTTGCTCTCTGTGGGGCTGCCGCGGAGGAAGAAGTTGTAGAAGGCGGCGCCGGGGGAGCGGAGGGCTGCTGCGAAGCGGGTTTGTTGGGCTGCGTAGCCTGCTATTACGGTCGGGTTTGTGTTGGGAGGGAGGTGGGCTGAGGGGGATTGGGATTCGTAGGCGGATGTGATGGCTTCGAAGGAGGGGGCTATTACGGGGAAGGGGAGGAAGGTTGCTACATTGCCTGCGCCTATAGTTAGAGGTCCTGGCAGAGGATGAAGAGTGTCAGTAAGGTTTTCCCGATAGGGTCTTTGGGAAGGGGAGGTTGTACCGGTCCTATTGGCTTCGAACTCTGCTTTGGCTTGGTCGATGAAGGTCTGGTTGTTGACGAGGTCGGTCATATCCGGGTGGACGTCAAAGTTGGTGACTTGATGAGAAGAGATGTCAGCAAAGCCCCAACGTTGTATGTCTCTTTGAGGGAATATATCGAAGCTCACATGTAAAGGTAGCTCCGGCACCAACAGGATGGTCCTGGAAATTCTGTCCCACGCCTGGCAAGTCGACGATGACATCGATACCCGCAGCCTCGAGAAGTGCTCTCCCGCCTACGCCGCTGCGCTGCAGAATCTGGGGCGTGTGAATCGATCCCGTGGCCAGGATGACTTCCTTCCTCGCCTTTACGATCCGCGCGCCCTTGGCGATGGTGGAGTTCGCCTCGACGTAGGAGACACCGGTGGCGGTCCGGGTCTCGGCTTCGCTGTCGCCGTCAAAGAGGACCTTGAGCACCTTGTGCCCGGTAATGGTCTCGTAGTTGTCCCGCGCGGCCTGGATGCCGTCCCAGTGACCTCGCCGAGCCATGGACCGCGTCACGGTGGCCGGGTCGAAGGAGGTTGGGTACCAGAAGACGCCTGGGTCGCCGGCGCCCGAGTCGGCGGGGAAGTCGACGCCTTCGATTTCTTTGAAAGCTTCTACTTCGGTCTCTGTTGTTGTGGTGTGCTTCTTGTTAGCATGATGTCATGCGTTGTATTCAACTGGTGATATGGAAGGGAGTGGTAGATAAGTACTCAGCATAGGCCAGTGGAAGGTCGGAAACGAAGCGTGGATGCCGGAGGAGTTGCCCCAGAAGCTCGCATCGTACTTGATGTCGAATTGCTCGGTCAGCTCGGGGGTAGGCGGATGGAAGTTCCACGCCTGCGGCCACATTACTTCATCAGTCACAGTCATCTAAGAAAGAGAGAGAACAGCAAACAGAACTTCAGACGATCGGATTCTTGCCTTTTTGAAGTAAGGTAGCAGGCCATCCCAACTCCATTCTGACTGGTTGCTGAAATAGGACCCCCATCTGTCGTAGTCCTCCTTCTGGCCACGGTGGACCTGCATGGCGTTGACGCCTGTTGAGCCACCGAGCATGACACCGCCAATGACGTTGATCTTGCGGCCGTTGAGGCCCTCTTGGGGTACGGAGGAGAAGTTGAAGGTGTGAGACTGGTTGCGCCAGGATAGGAGGCCCGTTGTCACGGTGTTGACCTGAGACGAGTTGTCTTTGCTGCAGCGTTAGCTCACGCTTTGCTCTCTGGGACTATATTTCTTAGAGAAGAGGCCGCAACTCACCGAATAAACCAAGCTCAATCACTAGCACGGTATCTTGCAAAAGTCCCAGAATCAGCATGGGGCAATGCTTTCTCTTCTTCTGAAACGAACTTACGCTCGCCGCTTTCAGTCAATCGATCCGCGACTGTCAGGCCGGAGGTGCCTCCTCCAACGATGACGTAGTCGTACTCTTCCTTGACATCACAAGCTCTAGGGAGGATTCTCGAGTGAGCGATGGATCGGGGGATACTTGATGAGATAACACCTGGGATATTCGTCAACAAGAAGCCCAAGGCGGCCATAAGGACAGGGATCTTTGTCATTTTGGCTGGCCTCTTTTAGTTCAACAGAATCTAGGCATGGAAGAATAATCGAGGAAATAGTCACGAAGCTGCTATGGATCCAAGATTTTCTCTCTTATATAGTCCCGCTCGAGGCACCTTCGCCTGCATAGGGAGAGGGTCATGCGAGGTGATCTTGGCGCGTTTGCCGCCCATGATAACCTCTGCTGCTCTTCACCCCATTAGAAATGCCAATTCGCGTACAAAAAAACTATAAGTGGTATTGTTGTGTGATTCTGCTTTGGGAGAGCGCCCACGTTGCAGCGCATCATGTTCTGCAGCCATCGTAAAGAGCCTTATTCACGCAGCCTTGGCTCTGTTGTGTCCGGCTTCAAATCATGCCAAGTTGACAAACCCTCTTCCAACTAAGCTTCACAATGATTATTCCGAAAGTCTACCAGCCCTTTTCATAGTCTATTACAGAACCCGAAGACAGCCAAACCACGGCCCGGCTTGGATTTCTACATCTCTCCGACGGACTTAATCTTAAGGAAGGAAAAGACACCGGCGAGGGACTCAAGTTGTTGTTTGCCAGCTGCAGCTCACCTCATCACAGTCGTTACCCCTCATCTTGATACCTTTCTGATCAATAGCATCTCTCGTCTCGCATAACAGGCCGCGTATCCCATGTATGCGGAAACACGGGAGGGACTGCCCAGGCTGTCGGGTAAAGTCGAGGCGTGCCCGAATAGAACGGTCCAGGCGAGGGACAAATCTCGCATTTTGACAGAGGCGGGCTCGGGTCTCAATTCCTCTGGAGCGAGAACACATGCGAGGTTGCGTGCAGAGGCTGCGCCGCTGGTACGCATCGGGTCACGCCATACATTTCTTTTCGTCTTTCCGGGGCGGGGAAGCTGACCGGAGCGATGCGGGCGCCTGGAGCCCTCCAGGCTGTCTTTTCGTTTCCTTCTTACGTTCCGACTGGTAGAAGCTGTTCTTCCTTGTCTTTCGCCTGGTCCGTTCGTCAAGTCGAAGTTGTGCTTTCTGAAATTGTTGAACATTTGCGTATGCTGATTCGTCTTTTGACCATAAGTAGTGAAGAATTTGGCAAATCCCACGGTCAATTCACACAGAAGAATGATTCAACTGTATAGATTCGGGACCTACAACATACAGTTCTGAGGTTCACTTTTCCTAGGCTCTCGTCTAAACTGACATATATACTTGGAGTAGGACCCCAAGTATCACGCTCATTTAACGTTTGCTGCATACGTAAGAAAGAGGGCGCCACGAACATGGCTAGCAACATCATAATCTCTTCTGTAACTAAATGATACTTCTTAGAGTGCTGGTATTATCGACTCAGTAGGAGGAGGTACAAAGTGATTCACAAGAACTACATTCCTCCCATCCTCGCGTCCAAGGCAAAGGCACCAAGCACTCGACCGATAGAAAGACAATGAGCTCTACGTATCACAAGAAGAAGATATAGAAGATGTTATACCATGTTCTTAAACAAGTTCGGAAATAAGTCAAACAAGCAATGCTGCCGTATGAAGCTGAGAGAGTGAACCTACGATATCTTCCTCGCGGTTTCTTCGTGAGCCTTCAGGAGAACCTTTTGCACAGCCAAAAGTGATGAACGTGTAGAATAATCTACGAAACGAATATGAACAAGTCTTTGAATCAACGGCGAATTCTATGGTAGGTGCTTACCGCCTCGCTCCTTCCTAACTCTATGTCCCTCCTTCCTTAACCTGCCTCTGGTACATAAGGAGTCTAATCATCCGTTTCTGTCACCAGCACCCATCCGGCCAATTGGCCGGGTGGTTTATACTCTGACGCAGAGAAGCCAACACAAATACTCCAATGAAGCCGTGCTGGTCCGAGGGGCGCGCTGTTCGAGTCCGGACAGGGGCGTGAATTCTAGCGTAAGTGATCACCAGCCCTTTCCTTCCTTTCCTTTTTGACCTTTTTTAGTTTTGTAAGTGATTAATTCGAACATTTGGCAATAGAGAAATCAATAGTCCATCCTCTGATATTCTGCAGCTTTCATGCTAGGTGAGATGAACTGGAAAATACACGAAGCCAACAAAAGTTCCAAGTTGGTTGGTCATCTGAAGATTCCATCGAGATGCCTGACCGCTGAAAATGCAATTCCTTCTCGATCCTCATTGTGAACCGCCCTGAAAAATCATGTTATAGTCAATTTCCAAGACGAAGGGGAGAAATATCAAGAAAAAGAGTGAAGCTAACCTTGAGCTTCTCCCCAGCTTACTGTGATATCGTGGGACACTTCCAAGTTCGAACCCCCCCGATGGCGATATCGACCACACCACTATCAATTTAGCAAATTATCTCGACAGCAAATCGAAAACAATCTAATACGTTTCATCAATATCACTAGATCTAACGTCTGCCTGGGCCGAAGTGGAACTGAGTCTAGTCAAGTCGACAACTCCACGGGGCAGTGGCTGTGCACCTACCCAAGCCCCTTTTCCTAAAAGTTCGCCCGCCCCCCTTTTGCCTAGGTAAAGAAAGGACTACCACTTTCGAAAACACATCTTATTAGCGTTAGTATTAATCATAAGTTCTGCTAAGGGGGCTATATTAATTAGCTAGGGGGGCTATATCTTACTTTTTCTAACTAATAGGATAATTACGATTTTCTTAGCCACTAGCCTCGTATAGAACTTATTTATATAAACTTATATAATTTAAAAATTATTTTAGTTTTTATTATAATAATTAAGAGATCTTAATAAATCTCGATTTTTATTAATTTTAATTAAAACTTTCTTAACTACGGTTTTTAATTAGCTAACTAAGTTATTAGAACTATAGTTTTATTAGTATTATTAAAATTAAAAGAGGTTAAAATTATTTATTATATCTCTTTATTATTAATTACTAAGCTTCTTTTATTTTTATTACTTAACCTCTATTTATTATTATTATTAATTACGTATTTTACGAGGCTAACTTATTATTATTATTATATTTAAACGCTAATTAATTATAGTATATATTCTACTTAACTAATTATAGTACTAAGTTCTAAGCTCTACGAGGTTATTTAAGTACCCTTATTATTAACTAGGCTAGTATTATTAAGGAAATAGGTATCCCTAAAGAGGGGGGAGTTAGTAAGGTACCATAATAAGTAATATTTTTATTTTTTAAGCACTTATATAAAGTAATAATAACGGTAAGGTCTTTAATATTAAATAGAGTATTTCTAACGTTTTAGTTTAATAATAAAATTAATATAATTTATAAATTAATAAAATAAACTTATTAACGACTAACGTAATTATTAATAAGAGTAAATATATATTTTCGTAAGTAGCTCCTTATGCTTTATAAAATTAAGTAGCTTATAATTATATAAGAGCTAATATTAATTCGTAAAGCTATTAAAATATAATAATAAATTAAGAAGGCGAGGAATTTAGTTAGTTAGTAATAAGAAAAAGGCTCTCTAGTACTAAGTATTTATTAGCTCTAGTATTTTTAGGCTAACCTCTTTAGAAACGGTTCTAAGTTAGTTATAATAAAAGTATTTATAATAAGTATAAGACTTTATTATTACTACCCTCTCTTTATAAATACGGGCCTTATTATATAATATTTCCTTAATTACTTAGGTAACGGTATATAAGTCGGAGTTATTATTAATAATATATAACTTTAGGTCTTTATAAATAGTCTTAGTAAAACTATTAATTTTAATACTAAAGTTCTCATATTAAGAAATAAAATAGTTAGCTTATTAATATTATAAAGGGAGGTAAGTATTTATAATATATTTTAAAAATAAGTCCTAGTTAGTAAACTCTATTAATAAGCGGTCCTAAGTAGCGTTAAAATCGTCCTTAGTATTAGTATATATAATATAAGTTTATAGTTAATAAAAGCTAGTAAGTATATAAAAAATCTCTTAAAGTTATTAACCGAGGCTAAGGGTCTTATTAGCCCGGGCCCTATTATTAAAGTTCTAAATAGCTTTACCTTTAGTAGCCTCCTTATTATAGTTAATATTAAGCTTATTAATAAGCCCGCCGGGGCCCTTTTATTTATATTTAATATTAAGGCTAACGTTCTAATTAATATAAAAAATATAGAGCTAAAGCTAAGTATTAAGTTAGACCTCTATTATTATTAACCTTATTATATTTTTAAAGTTAATAATAGCTACTTTAGGCTACTTAGTATTAATTTTAGCTTAAATAAATTTAACGAACTTAATAAAGAAGTCGTAGCCCTTATAGCGTTTTATTAAAATAAAGCTAAAAATATAATTATATAAAGAGCTAATATTGATAATCTTAATAACTTAAAAAGTATTAAAATATACCCTAAAAAAAGAAGTAAAGTCTAAGAGAAATAAGGAGGTTTCCTAAATATTAGTTCTTACTTAAAATAGTAATATTTTAAACTAGTTAGTCTTATATATATTATTAAACTTAATAACTTTAAAAACCCGCTTTTATATAATTTTATACTAAAAATAAGTTTAAATAAAGCTTATAAGCTAGTTAAGATCTTTTAATAATTATTAAATATAATATTTATATCCTATACTTATTAAAATACTAATAAATTACTAAATAATAAAGTAACTGTCGAGTTCTTTTAAGTAAATTTATTAATAAGTATTATTAATATCTTTTTACTTAATAAGGGACCTAGGCTTAGTATTTTAAATAATAATAACTACTTTACATAACTTAATAACTTTATATTTAAAAATAGTCTTGAGAATGGTTTATTATATAATAATAAGCTTTTAATAAAGCTTATAAATAGAGGGGTCTAAAGAAAGTACGTAGTTATAAATAGCGTATTTAAAAATAAAAAACTATTACTAATTATTAAAAACTTAAATAGAAATAACTTTATATTAAGAGTAATTATTTTTTTAAATAAACGTAGTATAAGTACTAAAATTATAAAACTAGTGGGCGGTATTATAATTATAAGTAATCTTAAAGCGTATAAGTAGTTTAGGCTCTTTTTAATAATTATTAATATTCCGTTAGATTATAATAAAACTATAGTTACGTATATAAGTTTATAAATACTCTTAAAGCTCTTTAATTATTATAATTAATATAAAATACGGCGGGTTAAGTATATTATACTTTTCTAATTACGTAGGGGTAATTAGGTTAATTAGTAGTACTTCTATCGAAAAGTCGTAATAGCTTTACTTTTTGTGGGTAGCGACGGCGAGGTTGAAGTGGGTGGGTTGAAGTGGGTAAGTGGAAGTGGAAGTGGAAGTGGAAGTGGAAGTGGGCAATTGGCAATAGTGGAAATCGGTCGGAATAATCCCTGGCCTCTCATTGGTCGGATCACCTTAGGAAAAGTGGGATACAGCCCCCCCAGCCAACTGACACAGCCCCCCTAGCAGAACTCTTAATCATTGAAAAACATGGAACTTTTGCCTTTCCTCTGAGGATGGTATGCCCTTGTTCGAGATGGGGGGAAAACCGTGTTCCTTTGCGGCGAGGTATATGCAATAGTCTGCCTCGCTCAATGCCCTGAAAAACCATACGTTGCAGAATCCACTACTATCTAGGATGAGTAGTTTGGGGTACGAGATCGGTCCGAGTAGGGGACCGTTCTGGAGTTTTGCGAGTTTTCGCTGCGATGGAAGTTCGCCTCGGTGGAAAGCCTCGCGGGGAAATTGGTGTTATGATTCCCCGCTGACCTCTTACGCGAGGTCAAAGTTAGCCCAGTAGGAACCACTGCTTCGCCGGGCGGGACGTGGAATATGACCATACCTAGCGAGGGGACGTGAGTGTGAATTGTTCATACGAGGCGGGTTTCCAAGCTTTGCGCTGGACCCATCTCACAGACCCCTCCTCGGCAGTTCAAAACACCGTACCAAGTGTTTCTACTCGACCCAGAGGCGGTGTAACTAGCTTCATGACTAGCAAAACTCCATGAACCATCTCATCATCACGAAAGGGGGGAAAACACTGCCACCAAAGTGACCTGGACTAGATTACCAAAAGGATGTAATGTTGTTACTATCTGATAGAAAATGCATATGGTACCTCGGGAGTCTTGACGCCGTCGGCCTCATGCGGCTTGTGGGCTGCTCATCCCGGGGGTATAACGAGCAGGAGAACATATTTACACTAGAGAAGTAGAAAAAACTGTTTCTGCGAGGAGGATTTCATGTACAATATCTCTGGAAAAAATGTACAACGTTTGAAAGTACTGTAAAAGTTCCTGGAGCAGGGGCTGAGCCTCTGTCACCCTGTCTCTGCCCCAAAGCAACATCGCTCTCTTTTACTGCACAGTGAATCCGGCGTCGATGGGGTACGTGGCATACGACCAAGGGACAGCGCGCTGGAGAAGCTGGTAGTCGAAGCCGTCGCCGCCGCCGCTGACGTACAGGAACTTTGTGAAGGCGGACGAGGCGGCGTAGGTGAAGGCAACGTTGGCCGGGACGAAGACGACGTCGCCCTGGATCAGCGTGACGGCGTCGTAGCCCTCGACGGCGACCTCGAGGCTGCCCTCCTCGAGCTGGAAGGCCAGGGGCTGGCCGAGGTTCGCCTTGGTGGCGGTCTGGTTGGAGAGCAGGGGGCTCAGGGTGACGGTGCCCATGGTGAAGTTGCTTGCCGTCTGGTTGGCCGTCGCGAAGGGGGCGACGAGGTGGTAGACGCCGCCGTCGGCGTTGAGGTACTTTGGTCCGCGGTTTTTGGCGACGAAGTTGGGGGTGACGGCGTCGGGCGCGAGGGTGTTGGCGGCCGTGTGCCATGTGTTTGCGCCACCAGCGCTGCCGTTGACGAGGTCGCGGCGGGGGTTGAAGTCGAGTTGGGCGTAGACGTCAAAGGCCTCGAGGGCGGAGATGAGGGCCGGGTCGGAGCCGGAGGAGGAGCCGTTGGAGGCGGCGGGGACGAACTCGGAGCCCGTGGGGGAGACAAAGTCCGAGTTTGCGATGGCGATGAAGAGCTCCTCGAAGCCGCCGGGTTGGATGACGCCCGTGAGCTGGGTGTCCGGGTCGGTGATCTGGAAGGTGTGGACCGTGTTGTGGGGCACGGCGCCGTAGTCGCCCGGGGTGAGGACGCGGGCCTGCTCGCCGGAGCTGTTGGTCTTTGCCCAGAGCTGGATTTGGCCCTTTGTGCAGTAGAAGTTCTCGTAGTGGGCCTTGTGGATGTGGGGGAGGACGCCCAGGTCGGACGAGTCCGGGGCGTTGGTCTGCATCAGGGTGAAGGCGCCGGCGGAGGAGTTGCCCGTGACGGAGAAGCGGTAGACCTGCTCGCCGACGGCGACGGCGCGGCCGGAGCCCTTGCGGAGGGCGTAGGGCTGGGACGTCTCGGGGGCCTGGTCGAGGATGAGGCTCTTTCCGGTGCTGTTGGCCTGCTGCTTGAAGGAGTGACCCTGAGGAGCTGCCGCCACGAGGGGGAGGCCGGCTGCGAGCGTTGAGAATCTCATATTGGCGAGTTGTTGAACTTGAACTTTTGTTTACAAGTTTGTTTAACGGCGAGTTCCAAGGTGGCACACAGACAGGATGGACGAACGAGGAAGAAACATAATCACGTCAGGGGAAACATTGGGAACTTATAGCAGCATGAGAGCAGACGAACCAACGTTACGGCCGGGCATGAAGATCCTCGCTCGGTGTCCGAGCCGTTGCCCCCTTAGGAAGACCCCATCGCGGGATTTTCACCCAGTGTAACCCTTGCCGCATGTCATTGCTTGTTCCTGATCTGAACAGGGACACCGAGCTTCCAGGTCGAGCTACATGCTCCGCTTGTCCGCTGACTAACATGTTTCTTGTGGTGTTAACGTGGAAACGGCCGTCTTCTTCGATCTAGAATGGCTCCATCTCGAACCCATTCGACCCGCTGTTCATCCCATTTGAAGAAACAAGCGCCAGGGATCGCGGGTATCTTGCATGCATGACGCAAACCAGGGCGAAGGTGAGCTGAAGATAGCATCGACAAATGGAAGCCCCGAAGGAGAGACCGAATGGAACCGGGCACTATAACGGAGGTGGCATGTGGGTTGGCGTACGTATGTATGCCGATGATTAGAAGGAGGTGTATTCCACTCGAGTATGGGTCTCAGATGGCATTTGACGTACATCTGGGCGGAATTCCCGAAGTTCCCTGTCAATCGGTAGATGCGACGCCCCTTGTCCACTTTGAATGATTTGACTCCACCCGGGAATTCCGGACTTGAGAGGCTTCACACGTCGTATTATAGGGGAGCAGCGAACGAGTAAGCATACTGAAGTTGCGCAGCTCGGTCAAATTGTGGTGCCGTGAGCCGATAGTCCGGTTCTTGTATTGTTCAACAGGAGCAGGTCTTTGAACAATGGGAAGCAGGAAGTGTTGTCTGTATCCGAGCACCCCGCTGGCGTCAACACGGCCAAGTACACTTCGTTTCACGACCTTCCCGTTGAGGGTGTTGATTCAAGGCGTCTTCGTCACTATTCAACCCAACACTTACAGCTCGGGGCCGTTTTCCAAGATCTTCTTCGATGTATGGCTGCATATTTTGGGACGTTGGGTTGCCTGTAACGACACTTCGTCTCAGGCTAGGCCAGGAAACAGGAAACAGAAAAAGGCATCTCACGTACAGATTTCTGCGGTTAGATCACAAGTGAGATACAGTCATGAGCAATTTTGTGTCGCTCATGTTCATCAGCAACCACTCGTGAGGTTCAGACGCCGTTGGCGGTTGTGCGTGGCAGTGTTCCAAGGAGGCTATACGCCCGCCTTCGGTACCAAGTCATTGCCACTCTTCGTTTTCGAGGCGTGAAGTTGGCCATCACTTGACGACTCACTTCCAAGACTAAACACCAGATAGTGATCTAAGCCACAAGAAAATTGTATAAGAAGGATCGCTCGATGCTGACCCATCTTGGGTGTCCTTGAGGCCAGTCTCACCCGGCCACTGACAAGGGTGTAAGCTTGTTACCGGCGTGACGCAGGATCGCCCTTTTACCGGGAGGCGTAGTATAACGAGGGAACACTTCAAAAGAAAGGCAGGTGGCCTCACAGGATTTCCAACGTGAAGTCCTTGAGGCTTAAACCATGCGTGGAGTGATCAAGGGTAGGCGCTTGTTGGTGCAAGCCACCGCTGCCGGGGGTAAAGGCGGCGGGTAAGGTAAGATGAGACCGTGAGGGTGACTGTTGTCGGGGCCTCCGAATCTGGCCGGATCATACTCCGTACCTGGTGGTATGCTGTCCGTAGATGGACGAAGGTCTGCTCCGTACTAGCGGGAGCCAACGATGAAGCGCCATACAGCCTTGCTGCCTTGAAATAAAGTTGGCGCGGTCCAAAGGGGATTAATCGTTGTCATACCCCAACAGGGGTGCTGGGCATGTGTTGAAGATTCCGATTCTCTGGGATAGTGGGAATGGCTCGTGCGCCGAGCAGGTCCCATATCGGGGCGTTTGCAGATCTACAACGGTGTGGCTGCCATGTGAGAATGACCCCTTGCGATTGTGGACTTCTGGAAGGAGTCGCGTGAGGCGTGGGCGTGACAGCCTCATGTCTAAGATATCAAGATTGCGGGTTGTTCAATGTTGACGATGTTGACCAAGTACCTACGATTCCTTGGGTAAGCTGGCAGCTTGAGTGAGTAAGAGGCCCCGAACACCGTATTCGCTTAGGGGTCAGGCAAGTTGGCTTTGTTGAAAGGGTACAATGGTGAAAATGATTCATCCGGTGAAGTATGATCCTAGAAGAGGTAAGAGATGACGGGACGCATTCCCAAAATGCCTGTTCGCAGCAATGGGCAAATGCTTTGTTGGTTCTGGTGCGTGACACGTGAGACAAGGCATTTAGAAATCCCGTGAGCTCCAACAACTGTACCTGACCGGAAAGTTGGAAACAGCCAACTGGAAGCCCCCGCCTGCCAAACGAAACTGTCAGATAGAGGGGAAGAAAGGACTGGCCAAACAACGAAAGTCTGGTCCTGCTGTCTACCAATAGCCCCAAGGGAAATGGGTAACAGCAGGCGAAAGAAAGATGGCAATCGGGAGGCAGCTTCTTCGCTGAGGTAGAAACTAAGGTAGAAAGCCTGCGTGTCAGCCTGTGAAGGGTCCATTCATTGGCCAAGTCGGAAGAAGAACTGCGCATGTGGCTTGGTGTTGAGCTAAGCCAAATTGGGTACGACTTTCTCGTCCATTGTGGAAAGGTACCTAGGCAGCTCCCTCCTGCCCCTCATTCTACCCTTACCTCATGTCCTCCCAGCCCACCTCATTCACGCTCATTCCCAGCTCACCTACCTTTTACCTCCGTCCATCTACCTTGTGCCGCCTCTCTGGGTCGCAGCATTGGTAGCCTGCCACTGCCTAGTCCAGGATCTAGGCGTAGAGGGGAGCACCGCTTGTTGCTCACCTTTGAATGGTTCCAGCTGAGCTGGAAACCGCCGCATGTCACTTTCCTTACCTACTCACGCCTTGCTTGACATGAAAGCTGCGCTTACCTGAGGCCAAGCATGAGACCTCCAAGCTAAAGGTACAGCCGGGCGCTTGTTGGTACCGCAAACAAACGTACCTTCTTCCTACATTGCTTGTCATCGCACTACCTCACCCAGGGTAGGACATTTTCCACTTCCCAAGTCCCCAGGTTCCAATAAAGGACATTGAAAACGGGCCCATGATGATCGCCAGAGTTGCCGAGGAGCTTTGCGCATTCAATTAAATTGACTTTCGTCTCCCTGCGATCGTGGATTTTCGAAACACGGCGATAGAACATCCCGACAAAGCAACACCAACCTGGTCTTCTTGTGTACCTTACCGCCGATTCACTGCCTGGTAGCCACATTTCTGCCTTCCAAAGTTTACCCGGAAGACCACGTCAAAGAACAACCTCTTTCTTCACTTCTGTCAATAGTCTCATGGGCAGCCTGTGCTCAAACATTGAAAAGGACGATGCACCTGGCGAGAAGGATGGTCAGGCTAGTAGGGACATCAATGCGAAGACCATCACACGACTCTCTTCCAAAAGGCTGCGGAAGCTTCGACATCAACGCCATCACGCTCATCACCAAAGACACCAAGCAGACATGGACAAGGCCCAGGAAATGATTGAAGCTCACGAGGTAGTCATCAATAACATCTGGATCAAGATGCCCCGGAGAACCGCCCTCGATAAGACCGACGCCAGAAAAATAGACGGACCTGAGGAGTACTTCCACCAAAGAAAGGAAATCTTGGACCGCGAGAATACACTATCCTTTGATTTTAGCGCAAAGATGCGGGCATCAGAGAAGGAGCGGAAAGCCAACGCCATCATTCAGAAACTCAAAATCAAGGACCATGAGAGCGTGTATGAACCGGCTGAAAAGAGGCAAGGATGGGGTGGTCAGAAACATGCGCGATTTGCTGCTGACCATTTCCTATCCAACGTCGATTTAATCAACCAAACGAGTCTATTCCGAGTTGCCGTCAAGATGCCAAAGGGAGCACACCTTCATATTCATTTCAACGCCTGCTTACAGCCTCATGTATTGCTGGGCATTGCCGAGACCATGCCCCGCATGTTTATCAAAAGCGATCTGTCGTTGGCACCGAGCGCGGCAAAGACTAACCTTCACCGTTGTGAAATCCAGTTTTCCATCTTGCCGCTCGAAAAGGAAGACGAAGTTAAGGGAAACCTTTTCAAGACCGACTATCATCACCGACAAATGATGAAATACTCAGAGTTTATCAAAGAGTTCCCCAAGCATTACAACGGCATGAAGGCCGAGGAGTGGCTAACGAGCAAACTTGTTTTTCACGAAGATGAAGCACATAACGCGCTTCAAACAGTTCAGGGAGCATGGGAGAAGTTCAACGGCCGGACTCGCATGATGAAGGGGCTCTTCAACTATGAGAGTGCATACCGGAAATACACACGGGGCATTCTTGAAGATTTCGTCCGCGACAACATTCAGTATGCCGAGATTCGGCCTAATTTCATGCAGACAAATCAACTCTGGACTGATGACGGTACGAGGCAAATCGACAATAGGGGTATCATGAAAATCATCATAGAAGAATACGACAACTTTCAGAAGGAGACCAAAGACTACTTTGGCGGGCTGAAGGTCATCTACTGCACTCCTAGGTCTTTTACCACGGAACTGGTTGCATTTGCGCTCGACGAGTGTTTCGAATTCAAGAGGGAATGGCCCCAGTGGATCGCTGGTAAGTCCTTGAACGCCGCTATACCTTGAGCAGACAACTAACTGACAAAACAGGATTTGATCTGGTTGGCGAAGAATCGCAAGGTCATCCTCTGCGACATTTCGTTACAGAATTTCTCGCCTTCCGGAAGAGATGTGAGGAATCTCAGCCTAAAGTTGACATTCCGTTTCTCTTTCATTGCGGAGAGACGACAGACATTGGCAACGACACGGACGGCAATCTTGTGGATGCGCTCTTGCTCAACTCAAAGCGCATCGGCCACGGATTTGCTCTGGCCAGGCACCCCTATATCATGGAGCACATGAAGAAAAGTGGTATCTGCCTTGAGGTGTGCCCAATCTCCAACGAGGAGCTTGGTCTCACACCCCGGATTACGGGCCACTCAATGTACAACTTGCTCGCCAACAACGTACACTGCACTTTAAACTCAGATAACGGAACAATATTCAGGTATGCCTTTCTCCTGTTTTGCATCAAGCCATAAGGCAGCAAGAAGCTAACCAGAGACCACACAGATCAACTCTTTCACATGATTTCTATCAAGCGATGGTGGGTAAGACGGACATGACTTTGCACGGCTGGCGACAGCTCATTGAGTGGAGTCTAGAGCACTCTTGCATGTCAAAAGATGAGCTCGCGAGTGTGCGGAAGGAATGGGAGAAGCGTTGGGAGCTATTCTTGGAATGGATTCTTGAAGAGTTCAGGGATTTGTCGTTAGAGATTCCAGAGTAGAAATTCGGCTGGAGCAACCGACATGCCCGGCTTTTCTTTGGTCTGTTCTGGAAATACCATGGGACAGATACGGGAAAGTTTTTGATTCATTTTTTTTTTTAGAAGATTTAACGATGAATGTCTTTATGAAGATGGAAAGGACACTACCAGCCCTGTAACAAAACTGACGAATGAAGGACCAAGTGGACGTGTGTGATTTTTGCCTATTGCGTAACTCATACGAGGTTGGGGGCCGCATCGTGGATGGTAACAGTCTTGGCGTCAGCTGCGACGACGGGCCGTTCCTCTTTCTCTTCCATTATGTATTTTGCCACACAACTTGTTTCTTCCATGTAAAGGTGTGTCCACGCACTTGACTTGCAAAGATCATCTCGGCCGAGTCTTCATTTATTGATATCAACTCACTCTTCCACTCAGATCAGGGCCTGCCAGCCCAGAATTAGGATTTTTAAGGTTAGTTGATAGGTAGTGGACCAGCCGGCCAACATCATACCCCCTCCTTCTCTTCCTCTCCTCCCCCCTCCCCCTCCCCTCCGCCCAGCCAAGAAATCGACCGCCGCGGAACCCAACTTTCACCGGGACTTCTCCTCCGCGAAGCCTTGCTCCGGGCCAGTTCTTCTTTTTGGCCCATTCCCCACTCGTTCATCTCATCTCGTCTCATCTCATCCCAATGTCTCTCGTGTCCTACCTTTACCCCTCCTGCCCTTTGATCCTCCCGAAACGAGCAAGCTCTTTGAACCCTTCAGAAGCTGCTGTCAAGGGCCGACGGAGGCAATGGTGAGATGGATAGGTAACTCAGAGCCCGGGTCCCGTCCCGTCCGGGCCCCAACAGTTTGAGATTGAGGTGAGGACAAACGGCACGGAGTACACGCCATCGATCAGGCTGCAGCCTGTTGCTCGTTTACCTATCTTGGCCTACTGCGCCACCGGAACTCCTCTGTGTCGCACATCTCAGCCTGATTCTGTATGAGGGGACTTTTACCGGTCCAACGACTGTCAGAAAGAACTCTGTTATCCGGTACCTGGAGGTGTACATCACAGTCAAGTACTGCCAGGTTATCGGTACTTACTCATTGATCACTGACACTCTGATTGTTTGCATAAGTAGCACAGGATACCGTAGAGAAAGACGCATGAAAAGAACGTCAAATATACGTCTTGAATTTTCTATCTACACGGCAAACGTTTGTGCGGGAGCTGATCTCGAGTCTAGTGATTATGCCGCGTACCAAGCTCTTTCTTTCCCTCTCTGGTCTTTTTCCATCCTCTCGAAGAAAAATCAGCCGTCATGCTTTAAAGCTCTCTGAAGCAGACTAACAAACGCAATGCCAAAGTCAAACCGGCCCTCCCCTTTTTACTTTCACCACCAAAAACTAGAACGCAAAAATTGACTTCTTTTTTTCGGGATCCCAAACTCCAAGAACCGAATATGCATGTGTCATCAAGAAAACCGTGGCTGACAGCGGACCTTAGTCGAACTTGATGCCCTTCTTGCTAGAAATGTCAATCAAGCCGCCGCGGTAGGCGCCGCGCTTCTTCTTGTTCTTCTCCTTGGTGAAGCCCTTGCCCTTGGTAACGATGAGGTCCTCGTGGGCGCGCTGCGAGTAGTCGTTGGGCACGTACTCGTTGCTGGCGAAGCGGGGGTCGACGTAGACGACGTCGGGGATGCGGGAGAAGGGCTTGTTGGGCTCCTTCTTCTCCTTCTTGCCGCCGCGGTTGTTGGCGCGGTAGGTCATGGGGTCGGGGGGCAGAGGCGGGTCAGCGGCCGTGGAGGTCGCGGGCTTGAGCTCGGGGGAAGTCTTCTCGAGGGTTGCGGAGGAGAGGGAGGCGCTGTCGGCGGGTGCCTTTTCCTTCTTGGCCTTCTTCTTGGTGTCTGCGTCTGAGTCGGAGTCCGAATCGGAAGAGGAAGAAGAGGAGTCGGAATCGGAGCCGGATTCGGGAAGAGGCACCTTTGCGGCCTCAGAGCCATCAGAGTCGGAGTCAGAGTCGCTGTCGCTGTCGGAAGAGTCTGAGTCGGAGGAGGAGGAGTCAGATTCGCTGGAGCTGTCCGAGCTGGAATCGGATGAGGAGTCGGAGGAGGAGCTGCTGTCGTCCTTCTTGACCCTCTGCTTCTTGGCCTTGGGGGCCTCGTCTTCAGAGCTGGAGTCGTCTGAGGAGGAGTCGCTGTCGCTGCTGCTGCTGCTATCACTGCTGCTGCTGTCGGACTCGGGCGCCTTGCGCTTCAGGCTCTGCTTGGCCTCGGGCTTGGGTTTCTCATCCTCGCTCTCGCTGTCGCTGCTGGAGTCGGAATCGGAGCTGGAGCTGGAGCTGGAGCTGCTATCGCTGTCGCTGTCAGCGGCAGCAGCCGCATCGGCCATGTCCACATCCTCGCTTGAGCTGCTGTCGCTAGAGCTCTCGCTAGTGGTGGGAGCGGTGGAAGAAGTCTGCCAGGTCTGGAAGACGGTGACGAGGCTGGTCTGGGCCGCCTCCTTCTTGGAAGGCTTCCAGCCGCTCTTGGCGCGCTGTTTCTGGAAGGCCTCGTGGGCGGAGGTGAAGGCGTTCTCGGAGAGGAAGGAGTCGACGAGGTCCATCAATTGGGCGGGAGGAGCCTGCTTGGTGGAGGTGGCCTCAGCCTTGACCTTCTTCTCGGACTTCTTAACCTTGCCCATTTTGTCTGTTTGCGTTGTCGCGGAAGCCGTAGGGGTGCTTGCGTTATTGGTTTTTGTGAAGTTGTTGGAGAATAGCCAAGGTGGAGGCGCAGACATGTGTGTTATGCCAGAAGATGGCTCTTATCCGTCGCAATGGGCAAGAAAAAGACAAGGTAAGTGGAGGGGGAAAGAGCCGGCGAGTCGCAAATTCCTCGGTGAGAATGGAATCGTCCTGGGTCTTCCCTCACCTGGGAAAATTTCTGTGGGATCTCTGCGCCGGCGGATCGGTGTCTCCAAAATTTTAGTGTCGGGATCCCTGCTCGCAACTTTTTTTTCTTCCCGACCTCTCACTTTCATTGCGAAAAGTTCTTATCTTATCAGTCGATATACATGAAGCTGGTCTATGCATTTATCCGTATTTTGAGGTACGCCAGTGGTAACCCGTTGCCACGCCTCGTACCTTAGCGCTTGCATCCACGCGACAGGGGTGGCCAGCTCATTGCCCGATCAGCGACTGGCCGTTTGTTGACTTTCGCAAAGCTGGGCGTCTAGGCTTCGACTAGCGACCGAGCGCCATCCTCTTCCTGGGAAATCCATCAAATGGTGCAGTTACCGCAAATGACGAAGGACTCTGAGTGAAAGCCTCTCTAAACAACCAAATCCGAGCTTTCACAAGAAACCAAACCAACCGACCTTGTCCGTCGTCGTCTTCTTCCTGGTCTTTTGATCTTCGCGCCTGGGGCCAGGTCAGATCAGACATCTTTCCTTACATCCACCACCCCGGTTTCATCGAAACACGCAGCGACAATGAATGCTACCAAACGAAAGTTCAACGCCCTCATCCAGGGTATGGGTAGATCATCCGCTTCTACAAAATCGAACGACACCACGAGCTTGCCTTCCGAATCCCCTCGTCCGTCGACGACTTCCCTCCAGCCCTCCAACACGAATTCTACAAACACGAACACAACGGCCGATACCTCTGTAAAACCGAGCATGTCGATTGAAGAGGATATCTTATTGAAGCGTCGGCGCCTGCAAGCACTGACCGAGAAGAATGCCGCTACGATCAACAGCTCTCCTTCAATTCGTGCTACCGGAGCAGGTGCGACGACAACCTTCTCGAACGTATCTCTGAAGAAGTGGGTTCCAAGGTCTGCCAACGTGACGGAAATCAAGCACGCCCCAAAGTTTGCACCCAGCGACCGAAACGAGCTCCTGAAGAGACTAGCATCGTTCCAGGAGATTACAGACTGGACACCGAAACCCGATGCAGTGAACGAAGTTGAATGGGCAAAGCGAGGATGGGTATGCCAGGGGAAGGACCGTGTGCGGTGTTCACTCTGCAATAAGGAGCTCGTTGTGAAGCTCAACAAACGCGAAGTTGACGGCAAGGAGGTACCTGTCCTTGTGGCATCGGACGTCGGTAGGTTCATGGTTGCCAGTCCTCGTTGCTACTCAGAACTGATTGGTGAAGCAGAGGAAGCGTTAATAGAAAGATACTCCGATCTTATTGTCACGGCACATCTGGAGGAATGTTTATGGAGAAAACAGGGGTGTGATAGTAAGTATCTACAGATTCTATTGACGGAACTAAGACCTAACTTTCCCAGATTCGTTGCTCCGGCTGTCTTTAACTAATGCCAAAATAAGTATGGAGGCGTTGCGGACACGTTACGACGAGCTCTGTGCCAGGAAACCCTTCCTTCCCTATGAATTCAACTTGAGGTTGCCCGAGGGTCTCATCATCGACAGCGTCCTAGCCCAGCTGCCGGAAGACTTCTTCACAAGCCCACCGCCGACCAAGGACTCTCCGGATCCAAAGGAGCCAAACAGAGTCGCTTTGGCTTTGGCAATGATGGGGTGGCAGGGTCTCACGAATCCCCGCATCGGTGCGGTGCCAAATTCAGCATCCTGCCACACATGCTTGCGACGTCTGGGCCTTTGGATGTTCAAGAGTAAGGAGGTCAGCGCCGACGGCGAGATTCTCGTTCCCGCGCCAATGGATCATCTTGATCCAGTCAAGGAGCACCGTTTCTTCTGCCCTTGGAAGAATCCTGTGGCGCAACGTCTAGGCAGCGCGAAGCCCGGCTCAGACACGACCTTGGCGGCTTGGAAGTTGCTGACGCAGGTACTGAAGAATGACGCTTACCTTCGCGGAGCGCTCGAGGACCGGCCGAAGAACAGGTCCACGTGGCATAATAGAGGTGCCTCGGTGCCTTCAACGCCGGTTCGGAGGGGCGCTGCGGCACCCTTGACACCAGGGGGTTACGACTCACCGAGCGCTGCTACCGAGCCAGCTGGCGATGAGGACGAACAGTCAAGAGAAGCTAAGGATAAGGAGCGTTGGGCGCGTCTCAGAAGGGTGAAGAGCCTGTTTGAGTCGAAGAACGCGAAGAAGATTCGTCGGCAGCTTAGCAGGCCGGGCACGGCGCGTTCGACCGTCTCAGGGGCGGGGGGAGACAAGGAAAAGGAGAAGGAGAAGGAGTAGTAGTGGACAACCAGTCTGCACCATTTTCGTGTCACTCACTTGAGATTTCATACTGAAACGGAGGAACCAAGGAGTTCTCAGGGAATGTCTCATGGTCGACGAAGGCCTTTTTGCAATTTTGTCTTAGTTAGAATACCCATATGATGGAACTTGTCGAAGCGTTGGTTCATCATTGGGGTCTCCCGAAGTTTATGAGTGAAATGCTCGCGTGCCCAATCCGTGCGTACTGACGATGAGTTGCATTTCTCTCTAGAGGGTATCTCTTTTCTCCAATATACTCAATCACATCACACTATCCTACAAACATGATCGTACAAAAAGTCCCCCGTCCCCCGGCCGCTCACGAACTCCAGTCCCCAAACTTCTTCTCCAGCTCCTCAAACGAAACCACGTCCCCAGACCACGCCGCCGGATCACTCTCCAAAGCCTTACCCGGCTCCAGCCTCTTTTCCTCTTCCTCCTCCCCGCCCTTGTCCTGCGTCTTTTGCGACTTTTGCGCCGCCCTCCGCTGAGCGACCATCTTGCTAGCCTTCTCAGGCGCAACAAACTCCCTCACACCCGCCAACTCTAGGACCCCCATCCTCACCCCCGCCATCCCCGCCGCACCGCTCCGCGTCCCCTCATCCACCTTCCAGCTCTTATCGCGCTCCATCCGCGCCGCGGTGATGTACACCCTCTTCACCCAGCCATCCCACCCCGTCCTCGCGAAGCAGCGCTCCGCCTCGCGTAACCGCTGCGCGATGCCGCCTTCCTCGCGCGCCTTACGGGAGAGCGCTTTGTCCATTTTTGTAAAGACGAGCATCACGGGGCGGCCGGCGTCGGCGAGGAGTTTTACGATTTGCGCGTCCTTTTCGGATACCTTTTTCTCGGAGGATAGGAGGAGGACGATGCCGCGGAGCATGGTGCGCTTGTTGATATATTCGACGATTTCGCGGCCCCATTCTTCGTGGGAGGCGTAGCCGTAGCCGGGGGTGTCGACGAGGATTATGCCGTGTTCTGGCTTCTCTTCCTTTGTGGCGCCGCCGCCCTCGGACGAGGAAGAAGAAGGGGAGGCGACTGGTTTCCGGAAAGGAAGGCCCGTCAAGGGTCCCACGCCGTACGCGTTCATGGAGACGGTCTTGCCCGCGCGATCGCTTACTTTCGCGAGCGACGCCGCGCCGGTGAGGGCGTTAATGAAGGACGATTTCCCGCAGTTGCTGGCGCCGACGACGCAGATCTCGGGCGTGGTGGTGTTGAGCGGGTGGTGCTTCAGCCGAAAGGCCGAGTACAGGAACGTCGCGGGCGGGGACAGGAAGAAGCGGGCGGCGAGGGCGTGCGGGAGGACGTCGTCGTTGGCGATGGGGTCCGCGACGAGGCTGCCGCCGTCGCCCTCGAGTTCGATTTCGGGGGGCGGCGGGGGCGGTCTCCGCGCTAGGCGGAGGTCCTTTTCTGAGATTGAGATTGCTGCTTTGATGGCGTCTGGGCTGGCGATCATGGCTGCTGCGTCGCGGTTCCTTCGGGAGGGTTCGGGTTTTGGCGGTTTGGGTTGCCGGATGGGTTTCTGGTGTTCTTTTGATCTCTTGGGGGGGACGAAGTAGAGTGATCTGGCTTCCCAGACGTCCTTGGGTTTGCTGATCTTGTCCAGTTCTTCTTGAGATAGTTTCGGCTGGCTGGATATCAGTATGGGCCCTCCGAGTATGAAACCTTTTTGGGGAAAGAAGAGTGATAATGCTTCAACTCACCATTAGTACAAAACCGCCACCCTTCCTCTTGGGTGCCGGCGGTCCATCGTCCCTGTGTGGCCTCCTTGGCCGGGGAGGACTCCTCCTCGACAAGGATGTTAAGAACCTCTCATCCCGTCCACGTTCGTTACGAGACGCATCACCAGAGCTTCTTGAGCTGAAGTCGCTGCCTGACCGTCTAGCAGGTGTACCGCCCGACCGCGATGGGGGCGAGAGCCTAGTGTTCGCCCGTACGCGCTGGTCCTCCCTTGCGCGAGTCTTCCCGTTGTCGAACTCTTCCAGTCGTCTTGGGTGTTTCCGCCCATCGTACCAACCGTCAGCATCTGGTTGGGGTAGCCATGCGTTGTAAGTCGGTCTGCTGCTCATCCATCGCTGCGACGTCAGGAGCGGCCGCTGAGCGAAGGCACGGCAGTTGCATATGTGTTTGAACATTTTCACGAGCCAAATATGAGAACCAGATTATTGTTCTGAAAATTTGATATTCATTGCCAATGGTGCCGAATGATACTTGTGGATGGGAGAGCTCAGGGGATGGTGGAAGGTGTGTGAAGGTCCGAGTTTGCTTAGGATAATGCAACAAACGCATATAGACGTTTCGTTATATGCATAGTTAATCGCCAAACCCCCACCGTCGCCACCCCTACATCGAACAAGTTGTCACAACTAACTCATCTCACTTCAAAGTCTCTGCGATCTTGTGGCAATAATGGCCTCTATTTTTGTTCTACCTTCCCTATGCATGGTTCATCAAAGCTCATCATGCATGCCCATTCCCTTGAAGGTTCAATGTAATTCAGCAAAATACAAAATCAATCCGTCCAACGCCTTGTTCATCCAGAATCGATTGGCGAGTTGATCAACCACCGGCCTGGTAGCGGTAGTAGAAGTTCTTCTGGTTGTTCAACTTCTCGCTGACTCCGTAGTCGTAGCGCTTCTGGTGACGGGTGGCGGTGCTCCGGCCTCTGACCTCTTCCTGTCTAACAACGCGCTTCTGCTTGTCAGACGCACCAGCCATGCCAGCAGCATCTCTGCGAGCGATGGCACGGTTGCGAGTCTTGCGATCGCCGGTGGTGGCGACCTCTCTACCATCAACATCCATCTCATCGCCCGAGCCAGAACCAGCCTCAATGGCCAGACGCTCGGCGCGCTCCTCCTCGGTAGGGTAGTTGTGGAGGTTCTGTCTGAAGTATCGGTTGTGAGAGCGGTGACCGACTGCCTTGCCAGAGGGCAAGTGCAGCTCGTACTCGTCGTAGAAGACAGCACGAGTGTGCTTGTGGGCGTGTGAGTGCCAGCCATCGGCCTGGTGGCGGGCACGCGGATCGTTGGTAGAGTGATGAGGGTGCTTGTCGAGGCGCTCGAATTGTTCGTACTTGCCGTCCGCGGTGAAGGCCGTCAGCTCATCCGAGTCAAGTGAAGAAGCCGAGCTGTCCGTCTCCCAGCCATCATCTCCACCCTCCTCAACCTCCTCGCCGTCCTCCCCAACCAACTTCGTCGGGCGCTTCAGACCCAACTTGGCTCCACCATTCTCATCGGCCTCGTCCTCTTCCTCGTCTGAGTCCTCGCCATCAGAGTAGGTGCTTCGGAAATCGTAGAAATCACCAATGTCGAGCTGAACCTCCTCTGTATCGTACGGAATCTTGCAGTGGCCCTTGTCACGCATGTGAGTCTGCACAGCGAAAGCCGTCTTCTTGGTCTTGAAGCAGTACAGGCACTGGTGACCATCGTGGACGCGTTCCTGCAAATGCTGAAGCAAGCCGTCCAGATCAACAAGGTACTGCTTCTCGGGAATGAACATGTCGTGGAATCGCTCCATGTGGTTGGCGTTGAGCGAAACGCTGGGCGACTCGTAGTTGCAGAACAAGCAGGACTTGATGGTCCAAGCGATCTCTGGCTTTGACTGCACGGGGGTTGCAGATTCGGAGTCGCGGTTCATGTTAACGTCTTCGCGCTGACCTTGAGCAGAGAGGTGGGGGTTGGAGGGGCGCTTGACGGGTGAGGGGCGCTCGCCGTGGGACTCGTGGATGTTGGTCTTCTTCAGGCCCTCGACGACCTGAGTGAATTCCTCTTCGGCCTCGGAATCCAACTCGCTCTCCTTATCGACGGCGATAGGCTCACCAAGAGAGAAGGTGGAGCTCATGACGGAGCTGGCATCATCGGCAACACCGCCCTTGCGTCTAGCAATAGCAGCGACACGGACCTTGTGCTTCTGGCTCGTCAAGTGGTTCTGGTAGGCGTTCTCGCTCGAGTACGACTTCTGGCAGGCGTCGCAGGAACGTTCGAAGAGAGCCTTCTCTGCCTCAGCGGTCTGAACGGCGCGAGCCTGGAGGACCTTTTCGTTGAAGACCTCGGAGGCAATAGGAGGAAGGGAGGCGACTCTGCGCTTGAGGTTGTATCGGCTGGGTAGATGATGTCAGTTGGTCTGGGCGGAACACAGCGGAAACAAGACGACAAGCCGGGCCTAGAAAACAGAAGGAACTACTCTGGGAAGGAGGGAAATGAAAGTAACATACTGCCAGTCGCTCTTCATATGGCCTCGCTGAAGGTCGATGTTTCGGTAGGCAACAGAGCAGGTGTTGCAGGTGTAGGGGTGGGAAGCCGTCGTTGCCCCTCCATTTGCAGGAACGGCGCCGAGGGCAGCAACATCGACGCTCGCCATGGTGAATGTCGTGTGCGAAAGTGGTGGGTTTTGCTTGATTTTTGTCTCAGAGGTTGCTTGAGTATATTTTTGATTGTTTGGAATAGGGAGGTTTGTTGCGCGCAAACGTGAATTTGCAGGATGCGCAAAAGAAAGAGAGATGAAGGAGGCAAAAGATGGGCGTCCCTCTGTGTGCAGTGCGTCAAACTCTGGCGGGATGGAGGGGAAAATGTTTTTAAAAGGGAAAATTCGCAAGGGCTTTAGTGGATTAGGCGGGGGTTTGGAGGGACGTGATAGGCACGTCACTTGCAGTCTAGGGCCCTTGGGCTGGGCTGTCCCTCAGAAGTTGTACCACTGGAAAGCCTCGAGATTTCCCTTACCTTAGCATGTTCCTGGCAGTTGCTGCCCTGTCAAGTGGGGGCCTGTACACTAATTCTCTCCTTCCCGAAGCACCGGACCTGCAAAGACTCTCGACTGAGAAGCCTGGTGCTTTCTTTTTGGCTTCTGTCTTGTTCTGTCTCGCCGGCTGACATATCAAGAAAGATGAGGTAGGTCGCATGGATACCGAGTACCTAGGGGGGCAAACTGTCGCCGCAAGCACCAGCAAGTCTACTTGTCACCGTTTTGGGGTTAAGGTGTCGCCGTCCCGCGCTTTTTAGAGTTACAGCCTTTATCATGGAAGTACCTACATCTTCGTGGGGAATCATAGGCGCTTGGGCTTGCGCCTCAAATGCAAGCCTCGATTCGAGCATCTCGATGAATGGCTAACAACAAAGTTGAAGCCCAACAAGTACGAATGCCAGGATATGATCCTGACGGAACACTCAAGATCTTGACTAAGATACTACAGGACCAGAAAAATACTTGCATTATACCCACCACACTGCTGCAAACTACTGGAAGAACCCTCGTCGCCACACTGAGAAATAGTTACTGTATGGAAACTCGAATGACTAATTCACCGTTACGCGCTGGCTGCAAAACATCGGCCCGTCATGAACAACGATGGAGGGGTTCGAGCGGGTCAACCGGGCGGCGACGGCGGCGCGGGCACCTCTGCTGGGTCCAGAAAAAAAAAGGAAGGAAAGTCGGAGGCAGAAACCGCCGACCTTGCCGAGACTGGAATGGGCGTTTGAACTATGAAGACGGCAACCTTGCGGCTGATGTCAGAAACACCACGAGGCATCCGTCCTCGTAGGTGCTAGATGCAGGCCCCAGAGTAGGTACCCTGCCCTGGTTCGTCCTTTGATCGCAACTTGCGCGTCTGCCAGTGGAATTTCGCATGCTAAATTGGGACCCTCTGCGGAATCCTCCATGCTCGATTTGCCTGCTCCCGTGCTTCCCGTATCCACTCTTTCAGAAGGACCCCGGAAGCCGTGCCCCGTTTTCGTCGAATCGCACCGTGTCGTCGCCGAGCCTCATAGCGTGGCCATACGGTGCCCAGTTCCTCCTCCAACACTGACGACCGGGACGTTGAGCTATCCTAATCCACCTAACCTACTTACCATCCCCACTGCCCGTCATCGGGTCAAGGCTGTTCATTCATCACCAACATATTTCTATTGAGTCCAACTGTCCACTACTGGTTGTAATATCCGTGTACCATTAGACGTCCACGACAACGAAACCGCCCCTGCGTTCTCTCTGATTCTGTCCGACTCCTCTTCTCGCTAGCCGCTCCCTGCCGCGCGCATTTCCTGGTCTTGTACGCCGCCAGCTACCTCATCCAACCTCGACCTCAGATACCCCAGAACTCTCGCCATCCGGATGACATGACTCGGGACGTTCGCCGCCCTGAGAAGGGCCCTCAGACCGAAACCGGCCTCGATGCTGAACTTCTAGCCGGTCTCTGGGAAGATGCGCCTCTCGCGCGCCTGCCCTCTGATGCGCCGGCCGAACTGAAGGATATGGTACAGATCATAGAGAACCCGAAGCGCGTCTACGCTATCCACCGCGCCAGCCGCCGGCATAACTTCCAGATTCTCGTAGAAACGTGCGTCTTCAACTGTTATTCAGCCTCCATTGTGTGTCCTCCATACTAACAAACCCCTGATTAGGTACGTCCAACAGCTACGGTACGGATGTGACTCCAAGTCATGCACAACCTCGACCTGCTTCTCCTGTCGCAAGCGTGTCGCAGGCAAAGCGCCAATACGCAGATATAACATCACGAGCGCAAGGACCTTGGCAGTGTACCTGGCCAGCCAGGACAACCCAGAGACTGGGCTCTGTCCCTACCTCAATCCCCCGAAAGAAACACCGGCCGCCCTGAACTCGCTCATATTTTCCTCCAACCCCGCGCCTCCAGCATTCAGCGACCCCTTTTCGAAGCGATCCGGTACATCAGGCGATAGTAGAAGGCGGAAGTCAGGTTCGGGCTGCAGGGTAAATGGCGATGGCAGTTCCATGAGGGCTACCCAGGGTACCGAGGAACTTGGTCGTCGAGCAACAATATCCGCCACGCACGAACGCTCGCATTTCGATGCGGCAACAGGCACTGCACATCCTCCATTCAAGGTTGCCGAACGACCTGTCAACAAGGATTACCGTTCTTTCGCAGCCAATGTGTTTGGGACCGTCGCCTTCAAGATGTTGGAATGGCTCACGCCAGCTGGCCTGGATGCCATGTCCCAAAAAGTCGCGGCATTGGAGGCAGAGGCGACACAAAGTCCTTCCAAAGAAGAACCGCAAATGTTCCGTAATCCATCAGGCCTGTCGACGCCTTTGCAGTCGACGCCCCCCTTGACACAGGCAGATACGAGAGATTTGGGCGAAGTCTCTCAGTCGACCACGGAACAAGGATCGGATGCAGTCCTCGCTCAGGGGTCACAGACACTGCATAACCCAAGTGCAACGATGCCCAGCTCACGGCCTAATAAACCCAAGAGAAGTTCAAGCACTAGGGTGCGGGCCAACTCGAAGCCTAGTAGGAAACTCTCCATCGAGCCATACCCGACATCTTCACTGCCCGAAGACGTTACGTCCGGGTTGTCCTCCCCAAGGATGAACGGAGGAGCTTATGAGAAACCACTGCGGCCACCAAAAGCGTCTCACGTTAACCCTTACGCCATTCCAGAAATACCCTCGACACCATCATTCTTTGATAATGTACCGCCTCAAAGCCACGCCGTAACGATTGTTCAAGAACCAGACTCAATACCCAATACAAACCACGCCAACAGCAAACCACCACAGCCAGCAGAAACTCCAGTTTCCCATGAGCCGGTCTCAGAAGCTCAACCTTTGCGGGTTGCAAACTCCGCCGAAGATTCGAAACAGAATCAAGACCCGCTGGAGGTATCGATCGCCGACAGCTTGCTCCCACAATCGTTGACAGTACTCAACGTGGAGGTGGTTGATCTCGTGTGCGACATTCTCCAGGATGACGGTACATCAGAGTCCCACCTCCTTGATCCCCCAAGGATTACCAGCACGTACACCACACTCAAGGACCGGGCTTCCAGAATGCAGAGGAAACAGAGCTCCCGAGCCACCTACCCAAAGAGACTCCGGAGACAGTGGAAGCTTTTTATTGAGCAAAGTCTGTTCAATATCTTGAGCGACCCCGTTAGTTTAGTCGCATCCTTTGTCAAGGACGACGAACTGCTCGATTCCCACACCATATGGTACTGCATGCTGAGACTCACACGAGTGGCTCCAAGCCTGGTGTTTCACAGTTTGTGGATGGCAGCTGGGAGCCTGTTCAAAGCACCCAAGTCACTGCAATCCCTTCGTTCCCCCGCTGCCGGAATGTTCCGCCGAACCGATCGATCTCTTGCCAATGTCGAAGCAGGTCAGCTCCTATCGATATGCCTCCATGCGCTGGTGGCCGCGGCCCCTTTGATTACAGACTCCCGAATCCTTTTCGACATGTCTCGAATACGTTCTAATGGACTAGCTCTCGCCGGAAGCGGTGCCCTCGCGCGGCAGCCAGCTTGGCTCTGCCTTCTGTATGAGGATGCCTTTTCAAACGATCTGGCACTCCGGCTGGCGAGGCGTTTGTTCACCGCCATATCCGCGCGTAGGTGTTTTGCAGATATGGCTGCGCAAGATGACAACCTCGAGGACAATAAAGAGGACTTCGACGCCCTTCGACCCCTTCTGTCCCAACTTGACCTACTTAACTCGTACTCATCTTCCACTCCTGGGGTGGGCCAGCTCGAGCGAGCTGGCCACGAGTCCAGGGTTTCTACGCTACTTCTAGACTGGGCCAAGACGGTGATGCTTCAGCAATGGGACGGCCAGCCTGAAATCTCATACGATAGCTCCTTTGGTGGAGCGTTGTCGCTGATTGCTGCTATGTGTAAGTTCTGAAATCATTACATGTGAGATTTCCCATTCAACTGACCGCCCCACCAGACGAAAAACGACAAGACTTGCTTCTTGGAGACATACAATTCCGCGTGGATTACTTTGCCGAGAGGCTGGACTCAATCAATATGCCTGTCGCCTGGCTCACCCATACCTCCTCGAGACAGAAGAAGCACCTATTGGACTTCCCCTTCATCTTCGAACCATCTGCCTTGGTGTCTTATTTCCGATCCATCAACTTCTCGAAGATGAGCCGAAGCTATGAGGAATCGAGCTCGCTTCAAACACGTATGAAGGCGATCGTTGCTCCTGGAGGCCTCATTACCAATCCCCATCACAAGCTTGTTCTGCAAGACCTTCTGAAGACAGCCTCCTCAAAGTATTTGATCCTCGAGATTAGTCGTAAGAACGTCATCAGAGATGCTTTCGATCAACTCTGGCGGCGAGAAGCAAGAGAGCTGCATAGACCGCTCAAGATCCATCTTGGCGAGGAAGGTGGCGAAGAGGGATTCGATTCGGGCGGAGTTCAACAGGAGTTCTTCCGCCTTGCTGTTGCTGAGTGCCTCAACCCCGATCATGGCGCTTTCACGGTCGACGATAGGACCCGCATGACCTGGTTCGTCCCGGGCTCCGTTGTACCAGCCTGGAAATTTGAGATCCTTGGTCTGTTGGTGTCATTGGCTGTCTATAACGGCCTGACGCTGCCCATCACATTTCCCAAGGCCCTTTACCGCAAGCTCCTGGGCGAGCCTGTGGATGAATTGCATCATATCGCCGACGGATGGCCAGACCTCGCGATGGGACTTACGACACTACTTGAATGGGACGAGAAACAGGGTCTTGTCGAAGACGTCTTCGCACGCACATACGAATTCTCCGTGTCCATGTTTGGACAGCCCATTTCTCGGGAGATGGATGGGAAGGCTAACAGCTGGCCCCAGTTCGAGGCGACTGCTGAGACGTCGCTTGTGGACGGGAATCCCGAGGATGCTCCGCTCGTCACCAACGAGAACAGGAACGCGTACGTCAGCGACTACATCAAATACCTGACGGATGTCTCCGTTCGTCCGCAGTACGAAGCGTTCGAGCGTGGATTCCGAGCTTGCTTACATCACAAGGCACTCGGGCTCCTGACTCCGCCACTCCTCCAATCACTCGTGGAGGGCGTCCAGGAGATTGACATTTCTGAACTGCGCCGATACACCAGATATGTCGGCTGGGACGCGACTCACCGCGGCGTCCGAGACTTCTGGTCGATTGTTAAGCGCTACGACGAGAAGATGAAGAGGCGGCTGCTGGAGTTCGTCACCGCGTCGGACCGTGTGCCCGTCGGTGGCATGAAGAATATGCAATTCGTCGTGCAAAGAAACGGTGAAGAGGAGGGCGAGGGCGGACATTTGCCCACCGCGTACACGTGTTACGGTACGCTTTTGCTGCCAGAGTACAAAGATAAAGATGTCCTGAGAGAGAGGCTTTCCATGGCATTGGAGAACGCGCAAGGCTTTGGGTTTGCTTGAGCGAGCTTTCTTGGGGGCGCGAGGAGTTGGTTGTATGTTAGAATTAGCGGAACAAAAAAGTATCTGGGCACGGAAGAGACATGGGGCTTTTCGTCGGGCTTGGGATCCTTGGCGCTCACTACTTGCATTGGGAAGAAGAATATTGAGGTTCTGCATCCCTGATTGTTCATGGTGTTCTCTTGGCTATGGTGACTTTATTATCGCGATTTCATGTGGTTTGATATGCGGTCCAATTCCAGACCTCTCGGCTCTTCCTCGTCCATCGGAATCAATCCAGTAGCCATGGTATGATGAGAGACAAGACCGGGGGTTTCTCTGTCAAGTTGACCTGGTCGACACACAGCTGTAAGCGCCTTGACTTTTCCATACCATAATTCCCAGGCTTTCAATACATATCCGCAATCCTCAACCAAGCTCAGAGAAACCTTGCTGTCCATGGAATTTATCTCCGTAAGGGGATCCGTTAACCCAACCCGGGATGGCTGGTATCCTCCCAGGTTCACGAATGAATGGAACATCTCGTTGTCCTTGCCATAGACGCCATTTTCGTCCAGAGTGAGAGGGTATTTTGCTTTTCTTTCGCACTGCCCTTACTGGACGGGAAGCCTCTTCTAAAGTGAACCGTGGGAAGTGCGAGGTTTGATGGACCAACGACCTCTATGGCTCAAAACTCACGACAACTCGCTCACTTTGGCCGTCCCGGGGACCCATCTCCGATGGCTTCAACAGTCAGAAACGTGGCAGAACGAAGTCATTTAAGAACCCTGATTGCCCGGTCTTCGCATCATCCCGCGATAAAAATCCTATAAGAAAGAGCCTCTTTCCTATCATTACTGGCATCCTTTCTATGATACATCCTACTCTTCATTCCAATCACGCCCTCATTGAGTACTACCCAGTACAACATACACATTCTCATCTTGAGGAATTGCTATATCCATCTGCTATATCACACTCACCCCCAGCCACTTACACAAGGCACTGCCTTACAGCAGCCAGACTCTTAACCTTGACCTCAGATCAGAGTATCAAGAGATACAATGGAGTCCATTAGCAACATCGTCAACAAGTCCGGTCTGGAGACTGCCACCACCACAGCCGCCATCACTTCACCAAGCGCGCCAGCTTCAACCGTGGACCTTCAGCAGCGCATCGCCAAACGTCGCCGCGACTGGACCCTCACTCTCACAGACGGCCCCGTCTCCTCTCCCGGTCCCAAGGCAAAGTACCGTAGATCTCGTAGCTGGAGCACCAGAATCGGCGTCGACGCCCCGCTCAACGCAGAGCGGCAGATTCCAGTCTTGTACGCGATTGCCATGACTAAGAGCAAGAGTAACACCCCATCCTCCCCCTCCTCCTCCCCCTCCTCATCTTCATCTTCATCTGCTATCGAGGGTATCGTCGATGACGAATACCCTCCGGACGCCGAGGAGTACCGCATCTGCCCCGACACAGACTCACCTCGCTACAAGCACGAGTCTGATGTCGGCCTCTGGAGCGGGCCCCGTTCCTCGCCCGGGCCGAAGGTGAGGTACGCCCGGTCTCGCTCCTGGAGTTCCAGGCAGTCAGATAGCGGGTACTCCTCGGTGGAGGAGTGTGTCGAGAGCGAGGGCGACTCTGATGACGGCTACACGCATTATACTTTCCTCTCTGGCGCGGACTATTTCGATAGTGAGTCCGGTAGTGACTGCTCCAAAGGTGATCATGATATCGCCATGATTGACGTGCCTCTCATTGGCGTTTCTGGGGATGGCGATATAATCATGGTTGACATCTCTCCCATGGATTTCCCTGGGGACGGCGATATCGTCATGGTCGACGCTTCTCCCATTGCCGCTTCTGGGGACGATGATGACGATGAGGACATCTTGATGACCGACTATAGCGGAGACGACGACGTCTCAATGGCTGATTTTGTCGAAGACGATGATGTCGAGATGTCTGACCACAGCGAGGACGTTGATGTCGAGATGGCCGAGTACGACGACGAGAATGTGGACGTCGTAGTGGCCGGCTATAGCGGAGGCATCGACTGCGACATCGAGATGTTCGACTATGTCGAAAACAGCGATGTTCACATGATCGACTATGTTGAAGACACCAGAACCAACGTCTTCGGCTATAGAGAAGTTGTTGAAACCGACAGCTCCTCCGATAGTGGCGACTCCGTCGATGACAGGTTCGTTGTATACAACAGCGAATACGAGGACGACTCCGAGGACTTCGACCTCGCTATGGGATACTACAGCGACAGCGACTCTTCCTCAGACGAGGGATACTACCCGGATCCCGACATCGCCATAGCAGACGACAGCGATGCCACCACCGTCACCATATGGTCGTTGGACGGCACCACGCTCATTCGGGACTCTCCAAACGGCTCGGGCAGGTACTCGCCTCCCGCGCTTTCTGATCGGCCCGAACCTGACCTGATTTCGGAGTATACACTCACCCGCTGGGTCAACGGAGTGTCCGAAAGGATAATGTATGTCGACTTCGACTACTCGGGCACCGAGTATGATGAAGAGTTGCCCGTCGTGGAGCTTAGATCGCCCGAGAATGAGAAGGATCACTATGAGTGAACGATGCCGCATTGTCGTTGCGCTCCTCCCAGAGATTCTTGACCGCCTGAAACGGTCTTGAATGGGAGTAGTGGTGATCCGGCTCATGTTCGCAGAATCCAATGTTCGATAAGTAAGCATAGGATTAAGGGACGTTGTCGAGGCTGCCGTCGGAGTTGAACATCACCATGGAGTCGATGGTGTTCACCATACTGCGACGCAAAAGGTTCACTTTCTGGATCGCTTACTGCCAAGCCGTTGAGATGGATGTGATGTAGACCGATGCAAGATGATGATGGCTGCATGGGAGAGATCGAGACAGCGAGGATTTCATGGGCGGGTGTCATGGGCTGGTGTCATGGGCTGGTGTCATGGGCTGGTGTCATGGGCTGGTGTCATGGGCCGGTGTCGAACTCTAACTTCCATCGCCCTTCATCACTACCTGGCAGGAACACATATTACACAACACCAATAGCCTTAGGCCACAGCTATTGCGAGAGTCTAGAGGACGGTGTAGAACTAAAGGACACGAAGAACAGGGGATATTGCGATGTATTGAGAACTGCCGAGTTGAATACCGCCACTCTCGTCAACGGACAGTATTAGAGAAGGCGAAGGACGAAGGATATGCATTGGGTTCGCGAGCCTGAAAGATATTTCATCATCAGAGAGATGGCTCCACGGTGGTACGCAAATCTTCGTCAAGAGATGAACCAATGATTCCATTATAGCATAGGACACACAATTCTCTCTTTCTCATTAACTGGCTCGCACCATGATGTGATATAACTACCTGGCTCCAATTCGTAGTATCTTCCATACGCACACCATATGCCATTATTGCGACCCGCTCAGAATCCTTCTGGTCAAGTTAAATCATATGCCCCCGAGGGGTGATCTTGACTCATTAAACATCACATTCGCTCAGTATCTCGGACCCATGATAGCTTTCAGGAGCTTCTCATACGGTATGTCACCCACTTCAGGACCGTAGCGGTCAATCGCGACCTGGCAGAGATCGATAGCACCTTGCTCCAAATCTTCCAAAATTCTATTTTCGTCTATGCGATGATTTGGCTTGGAAGTGTCGAGCAAACGATGAAAAGATGTTTGGTGTAAGTTTCTGATGTCCCACATCAATTTGAATCTTGCGATGAAAAGTTCTTCCGTCTTTTCCGAGGAGCCAGAGGGAATAGGCTCAGTCTGTGTGCCATGGTCCATATTCGTCAATACCGGCCGTGGCGAATCGAGGCTGGCGTCGACTCTATCTGTATACTGTACTGGTACCATGGCACGGATTGGTGGAGCCTGGTCGACTCCTTCCACCGACATCGTCGGAGGCGCATCCACACTAGACGACCCTCTGCCAATTGTACCTTGGGCGTGTCTCACAACATCAGTTTCTGCAGATTGCGCTTTGTTCACCGATGCAGAATCAACCGCATCTTTTACCACTTTGATACCATCATTCTCAATAGCATCTGACGATGGCTGTTGTTCATGCCTGGTAGCCAGGCCTGGAGCCCGTGACAGTGTTCTGCGTTGGAAATGAGCAGACGAAATGGCTGGCAGCGGGATCGGTGATGTGGAAATCAACGTCGTCTGGGAAGAACACTTTTGCTTCTTGTAAGATGGATTGTCGATCATACCAGCTTCTTTTCTCTTGACGAAGTTGATCCTGGTCGTCTGAGCTCCGTTGCCTCGCTCCGCCGATCCTTGGACTTTAGCGGGTTCGATTTCCGATGTATGAGGTCTGAGGATTTTTCCCTGTTTAATCACACCCTGGGAGTCTTGGTTGGGCTCTGGAGTCCCTGGGTGCGTGGTACCCATTTGCGTAATACCCATTTCAGGGGCCTCTTTCTCTGCCCTACTTCCGACTGAGAATGGAAGCTGACGGCGGGGAGGAAGCATGTCTTGAATCTGGGTGCTAGAACTAGGTCTTATTGTTCGTTCGTCATACTTGGCGAAAGTGACTTCATCGGTTGATGGGCTGAGATTCCAATGACGGAAGTCTTGCGAAGCTGGCGGTGGGCGTACTGATGGCCGTCGTTGGGCAAATGTAGAAGGTGTAGAGACCGCGAACCTGTACTCTGTATTCGACGGAGCTGTTTGCGATGCGTATTCATTCGGCATCTCTGTGAATGCAGTGCGAGATCGGCTGAAGTTGTAAGGTTTTTCAAATCCATTTGAAGACTGGTGAACAGACCCTGCGCGTTGACTGACGGACGTTAAAGGCCGGTACATCTGCACAGCTACACTGCTGGCTCGAGGTATCGAGTGGCTTCCTTCCGAAGGAAATTGTGTCCCCGGAGGCGACCCCAGCCGACCTCGGTATTCTTGTCGTATCGCACTTGCATTATGCCTCGAGGAGTAGGGCTGGGTCGCAGCAGAAGTTTGAAAGTCGCCTGCAACCGAGGATGACCGAAATTGCTGCAGTGGAGTGGGCTGGCGACGAGATGATTGCATCGGTCTGGCCTGAAAGCCGAGACTTTGAAAAAGGCCTAGTACTTGGTCTTTATCACTCTGGCTTTTGAATCTTAGACGGATCTGTTGATCGACCTACAAATGGTCAGCAGACATCCCCGGTACGAGCATAGAATGTGGACGTACGCTACGAAGGCTCTCTCTAATGACCAAGATATTGGCCCCGGGGCAGTAGCCCAGCATGTAGTCGGCGTCTCTTGGAATAGCTCCATCTCGACTTCCAAGACCGAGCTTGAGCTACATTCTGTCAATAAGCGCGTGCTGTCCAGACTACGAGGCGACTTACAGCCTGCGCCCCCTGTCTCGGCACAATGAGAACATGGTTTGGTTCTCTGTTGGCATTGCCTCGGGATCCCATAGCATCTGCGAGAAGTATCTCCTGTTTCAAGTTTAGGACGGCATTTTCGACGCTGGAGGTGCATAACCAGTCTTTCTCACGGTGGCGTCTCTCGGAGATTGTCGCATGGATCAGTGTGAACGTCCAGTTCTGGGGTTTCTGTACTTTGGGTGGCATGTTCGGGATACACAGAGCCGTGCTTCTGATGGTAATATGTGTTAAAAGTAGAACCTTCAAGTATACCTATAGCTCGAGAAAACGAGGTCGACCAAGTCATCGATACCACCAAACTGTGTAATTAGTAACATGAGGCAGGGGTGTATAGCATTTCATTGGTGATAGGGTTCTTGGATGGATTGAGCAGAGCAAAGCAATGATCAACGAATACTCCATATGAGGGTTGAGTAGTGGGCTGGAGACAGTCACAGGCCAAGTGAGGTTGAATGGTGGTTGCCCTGAAGAACAAATAGGAAGGAACCCTGACTCTGGAGAGTAGGCAAGTGACAGTCGGGGCAAGGGTCTAGCTTCTCTCCAGTCTTCACCCATGCCTCGAGCTGCAGATGGAAGGTGCAGCTCATGTGGACCCGATCCTAATCGGGATTTAAGTGGTACCTTTAGCGCAGGGACCACCAGATTGAACTCGCAGTCACGTGAAGATAAGCGCAGAGGTTACTAGGGATTTCTCAACGTCGCGTAAAGGCAAAACACGGTCGGTTGGTTGTCCCGGCGCATCACTACTGATCGCAGAGGGCCCTGAACTTGCGCAAGAGCACACTTCATCCCCACCCTCTTCCATTGGGAGTCGACAACGCGTTTTACAACACACAGATTCAGGCAGTTCTTGTCGCAACACCTCGCGCAACCTTCTCCAACAACTTTGGTCCTGTAGAAGAACTCGAAGCTCTTCTGCGAGCCTCACACCGGGCTACGATCTCGAACCAGTGAACCCGACTTTGCTAGCAGGCTGCCCGTCAGTTTGCCTCACCCCGAACGTACAATTCCATCTGCGCGTCCACTAACAGGGAAACAGCAGCCTGCTCGATCGACCGACCCATCATGGCGCCCAAAGAAGCTGAGGTCGAGCTTCATGCTATCAGCCGAACCCCCGAGTATGAGGATTTCATGGCCAAGCTGAAGGCCTACCACCAGGAGCGGGGCACTACTCTAGAGGCCGAGCCCAAGGTCGGACCGGTATATCTCGACCTCTACAAGACTTTCACCCACATCTGCGCGAACGGTGGCTATGATAAGGTGTCTGATGAGAAGCTGGCCTGGCGCCGGATGGCGGAGCAGCTCGGCATCCACTCGTCCAACGTTGCCTCAACTGCCTTCTCGTTGAAGGAGAAGTACTACAAAAACCTTGCTGCATACGAGATTAAATTCTTCCACGGCAAGGAACCTCCACCAAAGGACATTTTGGAGGATGTCTCTGCTAAGGGTGGTGGTCTTTTGTCTCGAACCAGAGAGAACTTCCGTGGAGCGAAGCGCGACAGTGGCACGGCTGCTGACTCTGCCGCGGCTTCTGGCGATGATGGCACCCCTACACGAGAGCGCCCGACTCCAGATGCGGCACCAACATCCAGCGTGAGAGCTTCTCGTGGCCTACGCGAGGCACCGCCCCAGAGAGTCATCTTTCAACCCGATACAGGCCCTGCTAGGCCGACTCGCCACGTCTCTGGCCAACAGCCGAGCCACCTCAACACTCCTACCCCAGGCGGCCATTCAGGCAGTCATCATGGAACACCGCAACAGGTTCAGCACACTCCCGTGCCTCTTCCTCACCAACCAAGAGCTCCACCGCGTGGACCGAGCGGCAGCTATAATCCGCCCAACCCAGACAACACGTCGGCATCAGTTGAGTCTTACCTTCCCCGCTCGCTTCAGCCACCGAACCAGCAGCACGTTCTCCCCATGCGCCCTGTCGATACACCAAGCAATAATCCGGCCGAATTTGCTCGCCGCCGACATGTAGCTCGCTCCCTCCTGGAGCCTCCTCGCCGCAGTGGACCCTATCCTGGAGGTAAAGACATCCTCACTCTCTCGTCAAAGTGTATCAAGCCGTTAACTTGTGTTCAGTTGGATTCGAAGGACCAAATATCTACATTCGCTGTCTGATGGCTTTGCGCTCTGCCATCTTTGAAGAGCAGCAGTTCGCGCTCTACCATTTGGTCAAGATCAGTTATGAACGCCACGACAAGTTCAAATTCGAAGGCTTCCCCGGCCTCAGCGAAGGTCTCGTCGAAAAGGTTCTGGAGATTGGCAGCATTTTCTATGATGTCAAGTGGAAGATCTCCTGGGTTTCGCAAAACGCCGCCGACAATTTCGACACCCTCGATGGCAATGAAGGAACCGAGGACATTCTGGAACGTATCGACAGTTTGGAGCCAAAGGAAGTCAACGAACTCATTGTACCTGAGCACCTATCTGATCAGATGGTCCTCGTCAATGAGGCTGCTTTGACTCTCAGGAACATGTCACAGCTCCGTGAGAATGCTGCACACTTGGCTGAGTTTTTGCCGATCAAAGACCTGATTTGCATTGTCTTGAGTCTCCCCAAGCACGAGTGGTTGGTTGAGTTGAAGCACCAAATGTTGGACATTGCAGAGGCTTTGACACCCTACTTGGAGATTGACTCTCGCGATCCCCTCTACAAGGTCCTCATGAAGCAACTGAAGGGCTCCGACGATCGGGGTATCATTCTCACGGCTCTTCGAGCACTTGGTCGTATCTCGATGAATCTTGAAGCCACCAACAGGCTGGACAAGGTTCCTACGGCTATCTTGACCAAGATTAGCGAGCTGATGCTTCTGAATGACGACGAGCTCAAGGATGCTTGCCTCGACTTCCTGTACCAGTACACTGCGGTTGTCGGCAACGTGGACAATTTGGTCAAGTCTCTTAACTGCGAGCACCTGATCCATCATCTTGTTCGTCTGCTTTCGCACAATGCTAGACGATACCAGGTGGAAGAGGTTCTGAAGCCTGCGCCGAAACCGGCCACCAGCAACGACCCGGCCGCCATGCCTGAAGACCTGTTACAGGATCTATTGAAGCTAGAAGAGCCGGAGAGATGCAACCAGTGGGTCAAGTGCTTCTTCGAGGAAGTCAACGACTCTTTTGTCACCCAAATCGCAGCTTGGCAGGCGTACCAGAATGCCTTCAAGGCCGCTCTGCAGGCCATTGACCAGCCTCTCATCACTCCGGCGGACTTCATCAGAAACAGCTGTGCGGCGTATAAGAGCTCCAAGGCTGAAGTGTGGGCCGGCACTGGAAATCCCGGCCAGGTTCAGCAGAAGTTCATTATCCGCGGAATCCAGTGTCGACTTCGACCTGTGGGCCTAGACGGCCGGGTCTTTGTCCGTTGTCTATGGGACTCGGCTTCTGGTCGACCCAACGAAAAGTGCGGTCACTTTTTCGGAACCAAGGAGACCATGTGGAAGCATGTCGTTACTACCCATCTCAAGTGGGTTCGGAATGACAAGGGTGGTTTCGACAACAAGGAGGAAGAGGTGAGATGCCAGTGGGCTGACTGCACCAAGTACAAGAAGCCTACGAAGATGAAGCTCGCCCTCATGGGCCACCACCTTCAAACCCACTGCTGCCAGAGCTTCAACGGCATCGCCATCAACGAGAAGAAGGCGCAAGCAGGACCCCAGCCTAGTGACAGTCTTGTGGTTCACTTTGAAGAGACTGCCACGGCTCCCGACGAGCAAAACCCCGCCGCTCCTCCTCAAGCAGCCGGCATCCCTCTCAGCGCGGTGCTGATTCTTCGCAATATTGCCCGCAATGTGGTCAAGACAAGCGCTCAGGAGGATCTGCTCAAGCAGCATGAGCTTGGAGGTGAGGCTGGTGGCTGGAACGAGCGCCTGTTCCGCAACGTTCTTCCCCGTCTCTACGAGATTATGACCGAGAATAAGGTTCTGGTAAGTTTTCTCCGCTGCTACTTATCCCCATTATGGCTACTGACGCGGAATCTCACAGCGGTCTCACGTTTTCTCCCTCATCGAATTCGCCGAGTCGGAAAGAGATTTGTAGGCGCATTCCAACAGCCTGCCTACTTACGATGCGCCATGCGTGGTGTTACGTTGCAGAGACCTGACTGGGCAGATGCTCTGGGTCCAGTCTGGCGACAAGGGGCTAATTTGGCCTTGATACACGACCGTGGACGCCATGAGACTGTAAAACGTCGAGGAAAACTGCGGTAGATGGCATCGTGTCCCGGACTAGAGAGCAAGCACAAAATGTGGGAAAACGGGTGATAAAAACTGTACTTTTTTTGGGATGGCAAATACCCAGGCGTTGAGGAGGAACGGCCATGAGAATTAGCAAGCAAGATAACGACTTTGTTTTCTTCCCCCCAAGCTGTAGAATAGAATCAATTGCGATCAAGGAAACGCCTCTGGAAATCACTATGAAGATTGTGTGTCATCGTTCTTCTTCAACAAGGCCTTTTTGCTGTGATCAGCCCCAAAATGCACGGTCTCTCATTCGGAGTTGAATCCGGATGACGGGAGTGTGGATTCGCTTGGTTTCCCAGGTCGGTCCCCTCCGTTTTTTTTTTTTTTAGCTCCACGATGCTTGCTTGCCTGCTTGCCTGCTAACCAACCCCCTAGGATTTTTCGGAAGTATCGTGAGTGTGGAGCCCCCCCCCCCCGAACGAGCACACCATCAACCAGCCAAGAACCTGTGCGTTTTTCCTTCCCGCTGTGGAGAAGGGGGGCCGACCAACTCAAATTCAACACGTCGTGGAAAGTTTGAGGTCCACCTCACGATAAGGCTGATTTGTTTCTCTCCCGTCGGCATTTGCCCCCCTCCCCAAGGTAAGGAAGGTAGTGTGGCTAGCTCCATCCCTGGAAGAAGGGAGAGTCCCACGATCGTTGAGTTTCCCGCGATGATCGTCGGTACAGCTGTCATTTGTCTTTTCTAACGCCAAAATAACATGAGATTACTGGTTCGGTGTGGAAAATGGCTCGGGCCGAAAGATGGTAATCTCTTCGCCCTCCCCCCCCCCCTCCCTCTCCGCCTTTTCCGGATAATTGGAAACCATGTAAGTGAAGCTGCGATGGCAACATTCCAGGCCTTGGCATCAAGTCATAAGACAACCTTCCAAAGGAGCCATTCAATCATTGTAACTGCAACCATGACACAAGACCTCGAGACCGAGTGTCACCTACAATGTCAACAGCATAACCTTTCTGGAATGGTGGGAGAGCAGCCTCACTTCCCCAGATTCCCATAAACTCACCAAGATTCACAAAGGCCACCGTCATGTTGCATTCCACAAGGCTCAAACAAGAAAAGTGACGTAACACAAAAGACGTGTCTTTTCTCTTTGGATTCTATCCTGCGAAATTCTTTGTCTGATCTGTCCTGTCTACCGGGGAATCCCAGAGTCCAATCCCCAAAAATCATCTTTCTGTCCGTCCCACTCTATCCTCTTTTTGCTAGTCTGGTTGCCCAAAGCCACAGAGGGGGAAACACCCAAAACCATTGGAAAAAAAAGAACCTCTAGTCCAAATCCCCATTTCTTTTGGTTTGTTCCTGTTGACTCCTGAAACTACCTTGCCTGCTTTGAGAACAAACACTTGCGCGAGAGAGAAATGATGACTGACAGACGAAAGTCAAGAGGGCTGAATGGGTGCTGTGCGACCCTTGGACCACTGGGGGGTATAGTCCCGGAAGACTTTTGTCGGATCGGTAAAAGGAAAAAAAAAAGCAATGACACTAAGAAATCGGCACGAAGTCGCCATAGTGTAGGCGACCATGTCGGAGCAATGATGCTGGTTCCACTGGTATCACGTCTGCCCATGGCAAATTTACCATCTGTGTGGACCAGCGATGCTCTTCATCGTAGCTGCATGACAGGACGCAGCCCGCAAGCTCAAGACTCGCCAGGTACATGCCAGACCTACCCTAAGGCGACGCAACAAAGCAAAGCCCGGGGAATGGCCACATTGATGTATGGGCTTAGTAGCAAGTGTAACCACCATCGATAATGACGTTGGAGCCAGTCATGAAGCTGGAGGCATCAGAAGCCAGGAAGACGCAGAGACCGTTAAGGTCGTCGACAGCACCAAGGCGGTCCTGGGGAGTCAGGGACTTCCAGATCTTCTTCTGGGCGTCAAGGGCAGGGACTCGGTTGAGGGCAGTGTCCATGTAGCCAGGGGAAATGCAGTTGACGCGAATGTTGTACTTGGCCCACTCAGCAGCAAGGGACTTGCCAAACTGAATGACACCAGCCTTGGAGGCGTTGTAGCAGGACTGCTCCTGGGGGTAGTTGACAATGCTGCCAGACATGGAGGCGACCAGGATGATGGAGCCAGGCTTGCCAGCCTTCATCATGGCGCGACCAACAGCCTGGGACATGAGGAAAGAACCAGTCAGGTTGATGTCGATAAGACGGCGGAACATGGCGGGGTCGTAAGTCTCGGCCTTGATGTTGGAGCTGTTCAAAAGAAGAAGTGTTAGTGGGTCTCGCTAAGCGACAAGGGGCGAATGCTCAGGTGCTATGCGTTTTGTGCACGCTGCATTATGGGGATTATGACGTACTCAGCGATACCGGCAGAGTTGACCAGAACATCAGGAGCGCCGTAGAGCTCAACCACGGAGTCGACTGCAGCGTTAATGGCAGCGCCGTCACGGACATCCACCTTAAAGAAGGTGACGGGCAAGCCAGTCTTCTGGTGCAGCTCGGCAGCAGCCTCGTCACCCAACTCCTGGTTGGCATCGAAGATGACCAGGGCCTTGGCACCAGCCTCAGCGCAGGCACGAGCCATGTAGTTACCCAGACCACGGGCACCACTGTGAACAGGAAGTTAGTCGTGATGTTGTTTGACAGCTCTTGTTTTTTTAGGGCGAAATAATCAATTGAAGCAATGATCTCGCAATTGACGGCAATTGAAGGGGAGAAACGTACCCAGTGACCACAATGGTCTTGCCCATGACAGAGAGCTTCTGCATCATGGGAGGCATGGAGTCGAAGGTCTTACGGGTGAGGGGGACGACATCGTCATTCTCAGGGCCGGGAACAGGGGACTCGGTGGGAGGGCGAGAGTCGTGCTCGCGGACGGGAATGGAGAAGTGGTCGGATTGACCAGTGCCCTTAGCATCGGGAGCGTAGACAGAGACAGGAACCTCCTTCTCGCTGACAACGTCGCTCTTGAAGGCGCGAGCAGAGACGGAGAAGGGACGGGCAGCCTGGCTGCGGATGGCGACGCGGGGAGCGAAGCGGGCGGTAAGACGGAAGGCAGAGCGAGCGGCAGCCATTTTTGCGATCGGTCAGGTGGTGATGAGTAGGATACGAGGTAGGATTGTTTATGGTAGGGAGGAGGGAAAGAGTTGGTCAACGCGAGAAAGGTCTTGACCGGTGATGAAGGTGCGAAGATGGAGGAGAGTCGCAGAGATTCGCAGAAGTCGAGCTTGATGGGAAGAAAAACAATGATGGAATGCGAATGTGGGTGGGAAAAAAAAAGTTGGACGGGCAAGCAAGTGGAAGGAAGTAGGTGTCCAAGTTGATATAGGTAGGTCCAAAGGGGGGAAAGGGAAGGTGTGGCCCGTGTAAGCTACCTAAGGTAAGGAAGGAAGGGACCGGCAGTCGAGACGGTCCAAGTGAGGTAAGCTTGGGAAGGTACAGTACGGTATTCGTAGCGTAAGAAAAGGTAGCTGAAGTGGAGGTACCTTGTGTTCGCCGGCGCAGGATGATGTGAGGCAGAACGAAGAGTTGGTGGTTTATTGTGCGTGCCTCACCTTAAAACGTTGATCACCCAGCTACCTTGCCTTACGCTGAGCTGAAGTGGAGGAGAGCTGTCCGTATCGGTACCGTCACTAAGGTAGCTTCGTACCTTCCTAGTGTTGCAAGTGATGGACGTGGAGATTCTGAGCGTGGCGTGCGGCGATTGCGGAACCGTTCTAGTGCGCGCCAGGGGTCCCAGTTTAAAAAAAAAAATAAAACAAATATCTAATCACTCCATCCATGAGAAATTCCTGGTGCTGGAGCTCATGTGGGCGTCGACGCGGTGAATGGCATTGTTTCGGCCAGTCGGGATGGCGATGCTGGCTGGGCGAGACGGGCAATTGGGTGACCTGGGCACACCCACTTCCAACATGACTGCGGCTCTACTCTGTTAAGAGACTGCAGATGCTGCATACAGGGGTTGTGGCCACGGGGGTTCTCTCGCTCGGGATTGGGGGCAACAAGATGCAGAGAACACCACCTCACACCACGCGCTTGGGCGACCACGAAGCGGGAAGCACCTGGATTGGCCTTGCCTGGCCAGCTCGCGGGATGAATCCGAACGCTACAGATCCGGCGAGCGTCACCTTACGCTTGGCAGGAGACGGAAGGTTTCGAAGCATTCGAAACAGCGGTGATTGTGAGTAGGTAGGTACTCCGTCAACCTGTATCCGCATACGAAGTACTAATTGAGGCTTGATAGAAATGGCAGGGCGATGCGACTGAAAGGGGTCCCGCCCTTTCCCAGCGTCCCTACCTGGTTCCTTGAGGCCAGTTTCCATGAGCGTGTCAGTTTCCAGGACACCTCTCAGCGTCCTAATGGCAAGAGCGGCCCCCATGGTGACCCTAGCAAGGTGTTTGTTTGGCAATCTGGCCGTACTTTTGCACCGAACGGCAGCACCAATACCTTTGGGTTCAGCATCCCATGGAAATCTGGTGTGGACGGGAGTGTGGTGTGGAAGCTGGGATGGTCGACGCTAGCAATGAGGTGTGGAGTGCAGCTTGCAGGCCTGGTGGGTGGCGGCTACTCCGTCCTGCACCTTGCCCGGCTTCCTGTCCGTCAAGCCATCCGGGATGTCTTAGCGTAGAGGACCCCCATGTGAATCCACTCTACCGTAAAATGGGGCCAAGTTGAGAGATCCTGGATATCTACTGTAGCGTTTGAAAAGGTGCAAATACGTCACCGCTGCTTGTTTGACCCGCCGCACGTCCGCCGCCTCACACCCGCCGCCACAACTCAAAGAGCAGACGAGACGAAAGATCAGAATTGGTTGAGTCTGTCGAGCTCATGAGCTTGCTCATGGTCCCTGAGTCTTGACAATGAGGCTATCAACATACTGCATGAATGTCGGGTCACGGTGACAGCGCATCCGACTGCACCTTGCCGGTCCGATGGGTCTAGATGGGATGAAAGTCGCCGCTGTTGTTATCTTTGCGACCAAAGGCAAGCGAAAAAAAAAGAGAGGATGCCAAAGCTTAAGTCCAAGTCGCTTTGCCGTTGCTTATTGTGTGTACTGAAGATAAGGCTATGATACCAAGGTCACCAGCACCGCAAGCGCATTCCGTAAGTTTAGGTATGGAGGGGAACTGCGTCTCGGGCGTCATTTCCTAGGCCATGGTGTTGGAAGATGTAAAACAACGACATGTCGCGCTGCAACAATTATATGGGGGCCCTGCTTGGTGACAGCAACTCTCCGACTGAGCCGACAGTGCTGAAAATTGCTCTCTTCGTCTTGTCATCTCATATGGGAATTGGTTCCCAAGCCATGCCCTCTGTCAGGTATTGTGTGTCGGATGCCGATTCTTACAGAGTTGTGTCCCCGTATTCGATGGTCGATGAGCCCCCCTCCATTATGTCAGTCTCATCCGGACGAGTCTCCAACATCTGTCAGCTTCAGTCGTCAACTCTGTAGGCTGACCGGTGCACTTTTGCATCATAACCATTGTCTACATGTCAGAAGGACCCACAACGGCCACTTTTAGCTGTAACTCCACAGATAATGACGGGCTTTGCGGACCCCTATTTCTTACGGATCTGAGTTGATGCAGCAGGTGTGACGATTCAGGATTACTCCAGTCTGCCAAACTCTCCATTTTCCCGCCTAACAACGGTACCAACGGCGCGAAAGCTACGCAACGGCTTAGGTGGCAAAGATTCGTGTGTCGATCACTGCTTCGCTTGTCCTAAGGACTTTGTTCTGACTAGCCTGCGGGAATGAACTGACGCTATGATGCTGACAATGGAGGTTAAGTCGCTCCAGATCGTTTCTGAGAGCATGTTCTTGAGTCTTTAGGCTGGAAAAGAGACTTGCGCTGCAACTTGCCTCTATCTCGAAGAGCATGACGTTGCGTTGCCGCCTTCTCATCGTTTAGACAGCTCGCCATCCAGCTTAATTCCGGCAACGAGCTCAGACCAACAAAGTGTTCCCTGATGATTGAAGCTATGTGTCGGGTCGCAACTTCGGTGCGGGCCGAGTTTCTCAGCCAGTTGGCTTTAAATAAATGTTCTCCATACTCGTAGTCGTAAAGGCTCGTCGTTCAAAGGCGCCACAATGACTTGCTTCGCGACTCGGTGCAGTGTCATGCAGGAACGACAATTGGCTCGACTCCCAGCCTGTAGTCTCATGAGCGCGTGTCTGAGATGCAATGCAAGCTTGCAAAGGTCTCAGATGTTGTCCGCCTCCGATCTCGCTCCGCACGAAGGCTTCTTGGTTTTGATGAGCGTGTCTTTGAATACCTGGACCGTGTCCACGAAGCTAGCGACGCAAGACTGCGGAATGGTTGTAAGTCAATGGTCAGCTGAATCGAAAAAAATTGATCATATCATGGCGCCTGGGGAACCTGGGGATGCGCGCATGTACAATCTCGTTTTCCGTCATCTTTGATCTTCCTGACAAGCGTCAATTGTTCCTCTACCCCGTTCAGAGTTTTGCAAGCTGGCAAACGGACTAGATTGTCACTCCCAAGTGCATAAAAAGGTAGAGGTATGCGTTGCAAGTTTGTCGCAAATCTGACCTGTACATATAGATGGCCGGCCTTTGGGGTATACACAGCAGCGACGGTGCGAGACGTCGATTTGCCCGTTCAAGAGCCAGTTCTCGAGCCTGGTGAGAGCCCAACCGCTTGCCCATGTCTGAGTTGACAGTTAATCTGTATCCTTGTGGACTGGCAAGACTAGGAATCCGTATCACGGTTTCGACTCTAAAGTATTGTTCCCAAACTAAACGGCGCGTCTCATCCATACAGCGAAAAACGTGGGACAGAACAGTATCCGGTGTTGCTAGGGTGTCTGCGGCAGGGGTAGCTCTGGTAGTCTTCCCTTAGATTTGGCATTCTCGAATAGCGCCCTCACCGTCGTGTTCCGCTTGTGCCCCGGCCGGCTAACAGGGAAGCTTTGGCATTCTGGCACATTGGTTCTCAAGAGCCTCCGGGGCGGTCTGAGTATAGCCCAAAGGCTCGTCTGTGCGCCGGATACCGTCCCGTCACCGTCAGGAACCACTATTGCCTTGAGCCTGTTGGGTGCCAGACGCTGTGCTGCTGGTCTAAATTTGGTGTGAGTGCTCCATTCTTCCTGGAAGCTACAATCGTCTCAGCGTAGTCGGCCGGCGCCGGTAGCAAGGGTTGACAGCAGAAGATCCCTAATTGAGGCTGCATCCCAGCCTCGGGCGATTTCCCACCTGTGTCGTGATGTGCTTCGTACTGAAGCGGCTGTGGGGTTTGATATTTGATTTTCTATTATTGCTTCGTTCTCCGTAAGTTCTCCTTAAAGGTGCCAAGATGACCGTGGGAAATGGACGTTGCGCCGTCAGGCAGTAGATGCTTGTAGGTACCGTTGTTGGTTCGCCCTGTGTAGCTTGATTCGTCACTGGCCAATCTTCCCGATGGTTGGTTTTCTGTGGTCTGCTGTCACGGAGCTGCTGACGAGGGCGTGTTAGCGTTCCATACTGAGCTACCAACAGGGGCAATGTGGTTCTAGCTGGCATATTAAGACAGAGCGCCGCGGATCCTGTTCCTGTGCCGTCCCGGCAAGGCGGGAGGAACAGTCTAGGCTCTCTAGAGTATCGGTAGACTAGTGGTGGACGTAGAGAAAGGGGAGGTTCTCATCGTGGGAATGTTTGGGGGACGTGGGCGGGAAAAGGAGTTAGCTGCGCCTCGCCAAAGCCCTCTCTGGTACCATGTCACCATGTCTCTGCCAGGCATGTTAGAGAGGATCTCGGGGAAGGTGCTAAGCTCTGGAAGTGGCATGCTGTGACTGGGGTGTCTCATCAAAAAAATTGGTCAGATGATGGACAAGATTTTCAAGGAGCTGGGCATCCGTAACCCGTAGGTCGGCTCGGTTCAAGCATCCCTGGAAAGAGCGAGGAGGGCAAGTGCAGACAGGTCCGAAGTAGCTCTCACTTTCTTTTCTCAAAGACGGAACTGAAAGCGTGCAATGACTGTCGCCTGCCGGGGCACTGATACGAGTTGAGCAAGAGTCGTGGGGGGTTCGTTTGCCAAAAAGGAAGCAACGCCTGAGTTACCTAATAAGCACCTTGGCGGTTCAGGTTGAGGAGGGTAGCCACGTAAAAGTCGAAAGCACTTGCTACCCTGATGTTTCCCAGCATTTTTCCTTTCGGCTTTCTGTCCTATCTTTTCTAGACCTCAGAAATGCCACTTGAATTTTGCCTATTTTTTTCAAATGCATCAGAAAGGATTCGTTTGTGTTGATGAGTTTCCATCCCATCTGGATTCGACTATAAACGGGGCGCGACGATCATGCCGGCAGTAACACGGGTCGTCCCTTTCACAAGGGCCAAGCGCCTGGAGTCCCGACGGGAGTCTGGAGCTCAAGTGTGGACTCGCAGCTTTCACGATCCGCAGCCGCCAAACCGCTGGCCACATTTTTCACGATGCCGCCCCTAAAAGGCTCCATTCCGCCCCGAAACGGCAATGGTCCATTTGTAACGTGCACCCAAGCCAAAAACCTTAACCAACGTCTGCCGAAAACATGGGGTGGAAGCACAGGCCACTCACTTTGGTTTCTCTCCCGTCTTCTTCCCGGTATTCGATCAAGTTTGTTGTGCTTCGAGATGCTCGGCCACTCGATAACCATAAGCTTCAATATCGACATGACTGAGATCAAGGATACCATCAAGGCCAAGACATACCGCCACAGTTTTAGCTCGCCTCTTTGCCTCGGGCCTGTTCTTGTGGCTCCTCCGCTACGAGTAAGGCACCACAGCTTCGAGACACACAAATATGTATAATCGAGGAAGCGCATCTCGAGGGGAGAGGTCTCGAACCTCGGATACGAATACACAGATGTCGGTAAACACGGTGTGTCTATCAAAAGAACCCTGTTCACCGTATCCTCAGACCCGACAGGCTTGCCACGCGGCTATCAGTCGTGATGCAGGGCGCCACGCATGAACCGTCGACAACCTTAGGTTCGTCAAGCGCCGTTGACTTCTTGGATAGGGACAGTGTTTCCGTCGTTGTCGAAACCCCGTCCGCAAATTTCCATTACTTTCATGGAGGTTTCCATCGCTGCAGGACGGTCTTGCGAGCACGAGCACGTACGAGGCTCTGTCGCAAAGTCGATCCGTTCTGCAGGGATTGAGATGACACCTCTTCCGCATAAAAGCTCCGATCGACCCAAACTAGAATGACAAGTGACAAGTCATCCAGAGAAGCACATGAAGAGCCGATATTGGTATTCGCTCACGTTGTTGCATTCGCCTGGTAGGCTAGTCGTTATTGCCATGCAGCTCTGCAACCTACCCTCACCGGTTGTCCACCGCTTCACTTGTCTCGCTGCGGGACAGACAGTGAATGCGTGGCAAGCAATCCAGACAGCTTCTCGATAATTGTTGCCGTCAATTGCACCTAAAAAATCATACTTAGCCACAATCATCACTCTACCTGCTGGCATCATATTGTGCTGGCACCACAGCCCGTGAATCCTTAATAACATTAGGATTTCAAACTGGCAACTCCAGCAATGCGTTCTTTCTGTCCCCATCCCCAGCTAGAGTGGCAGGAAATGCCACAAGAAACTGATCATGAGCAATCTCAAGTTGTTCAGAACTTCAGGTAGCAGCCCGCGGACCAGGGCGTTGAGACGGCGAATGAATACTCCTGATTGATCTCAATGACATTTAGCAAGCGTCTTACTTGAATCCTCGATACCCGCCGCGTCCCGGTCGTACCCTTCTCATTGATCTTGTGGTTCTGTCTTGGTCCAGAACAGGGCATCTGAGGCGCTGAATTACTAGGCGAGAAGCACCTTTTTCGCCAGTCGTCTGACTGACTGCTTGCTACCCTCTACTTCCAAGGTATACACAAAGATTCCGGTATCAGATCAGGACAGGCTCACGAATTGTCACCATGCCAAACGAAGCGTACGGACCTAAAAGTCGCAAGTAGTCGTGGCGGGCGCGGGGGGGGGGGCCCTTGCAGACCGACGAATATCCAAAGTTGCGCCGAACAGAAGACGGTGAAGTTTTCTGTCTTTCCCAGTTACATCCCACGCCCGTCCCCCACACCGACGGCGACTTGCCCACGCCCACCCCCCTGCTATATTTACATTAGGACGGAAAAAAAAATCTCGAAACAATCACACGACGGAGAGAGACCTTCTCGAAGCCTGCGCAAACCCAGGGCTTCCCCGTCTCCACCCATGCATGGTTGGGGATATCCCCGTGTCCACTCCGGGGGCCGCTTCCGTGGGGGGGGGGAGCAGCCTAATCCATTCCCGTCGCAGGTTTCCGCAACCTCACCGCCAGCATCTTTCGAAAATTCGGTCATTTCCATCAGTTGGAGGTTCTGTTGTCTTCCCGCATCCTTCTGAATGACTCTTGTGGGGAGCTTTTCACTGCAACACATTAGATGCAAAGCATGGGGCTTCCCAGCGCAGCCGGGGAGCCTTGACCCCTGCGTTCCGGGCGGTCAGTACTCCGTAAAGAAACTTGAATCATGGTATGTATGATGGTGCAGGTGTAGACGTAGGTGATTGTGCATTACCAAAACACGTGACTCTCGGTGAGCCACTGGAGCAGTTGATGCCATCACGACATGAGCAAAAGCTTTAAACCACTACTCAAATTAATAACAGGAAGTAAAAAGAGTTCACCCCTCCCGGTGCTGAACTGGGGGCTACATCTCTTGGTGCTCATGCTGGGATTCGAACTCGGGTACTCTCGCTAAGCCTTTCGTCGAGTAGGCTGGTTAGCGTGTATAATTGATTGTCGACCTTTAACCACTCCACTACCCAGCCAGTTTGACCTGACCCGTCGACCTAGACGGGCGCCTGCTGGCTGGTGACGGGAATGGGATTGAGGGGGGGTATATACCCTTCTTCCCTCCAGGTCGTGGCCATAAACAGTGTGGGACGGGAAGGTACGGTCGAGCCTCCACGGTATACAGTTACGTGGGTTGCGTAAACCGTATAATCAGTTCGTATATTCCTTCCAATGAGGTGCCAAGCCTCTAGGCTTTCGAGAATAATAAAACCGAGGCTTCTTCCTGCCTCCCCAGCCTCTCCAGCCTTGGGCTTATGTATACTCATGCTGTAATGCCCAGGGAGCGATCCCGGGGATCGGCCTAAGACTGCTATACGGATAGCTTGTTGCAAGACGACGTGTCTTTCAATGTTAACTAATCCATTAGCTTATACGCAGGATCTGCTCAAGCTGAAACTCCGCTTTCATCTATATCAATCGGCACATGGCAATGGACGTCGTTCTTTTCTCTAAGAAGGTATCGACGGCAAGCTAGAGGAAGGTGGAAATACAGCTCTTCACCGAACTTCATCATCTTTGAACGTTCTGAGTAGCTTGCTTTTTTTTTTTTTTGTATATTAGGTTCGTATAGGTCGAGTCTGGTATGATATATCGTCTATGTACTCTTGATCTCTTGCCGGAGCTTGGTCGGGCCAGAAGGCGGGCGACCTTTAGAGCTTAGAGCTTAAACCTTTCCAGGTGCACTCGGACAAGGTCTTCATCTTTCGACAACGATCTAGTGGCCACCTTTTTTGGTTCGACGGGATGTCGAGACCGAATCGTTCTGCAGAAACGAATAACAAAGCACGGTACAATCAGGGCCAAGGTTGAGATTGATTGACGTTCGATACATTGTTCGGATCTCACTTGAAGGGAGACGGGAAGCAATGTGCCGCGGAGTACGATCATACACCGAGGCTCCTTGCATCCAGTGCGTTCGCCTCGTCATAACGAGTCGAGTATAAGGGAAAAAAAGGGCGAGGACCTGGCCGTGAAAAAGATCCAATGTCCCCACTGTCAGTGAACCCAGATTGGGTCCTCCCTATCTTGTGTCTGCTCTATGTGAAGTTCTACTTTCTCCTAGCTGTTATTGAAGAAGTACGGGCTCAGATATTTCCCTAGCCCCTTTCTGCAGTCTTCTATCTACAATCTTTTCTCGACTCTTAATGGCACCCACCCCATGTCTTATGCCAGTCTTACCGAGGAGAACGCTCACGACCGCGTCCGCAGCGTGAAATTCCCACTCGACATGCAAAACAATCTTATCTTGTCATATTTTTATCAAGGCGTTCCCCGAAATGGGTTTTTTTTAGACTTTCTGCTCCGGTACGAGAAGACGTCCTACAAAGCACTAGACATGGGTAGCCCTCCTCCCTTCAGCATCGCAGGGTAACACAATTAAGAAGCTCCTTAAGAGCACACCCCACCAGTTATGCCGAACCCATGAGCCGTTTGTCTAGATGAATAATCTCCTCAACCCTTTAGAAGGGTGACGTGATCCCTCGTATAGACAGCCAAGACAGCCGTCGTGAAGGCTGTATACCACAGTACCAGGTACTCAAAGGCCGAGCAAAGAAACCAAGTCTAGAGGTAGTCGACAAGACTTCTATCCAGTCAAGAAAAGAATCATGCGCCGTGGTTACCAAATGTTTGCTTTCCCTTTCCCTTACTCTCTCTCTCTCTCTCGATCATAGCAGCATCCCCAAGCACCTACACACCCAACGACCCCCTCCCGCCAAGAGGGCGCGGAATTCATACAAACGTCTTCATCCCCAACAACTCTGGAGTAGCAATACGAATACAACCAAACCGCCATGACCTACGAACAAAAAACGAATGGTAGATGGAAAAACCTTTCCATACCTTGATAGCCCCCCCCCCCCCCCAAACGGTCACATTTCGCGCGCAGCAACCCCTCCACACAGGCCCCTGGCGGCTTTTTCAGAGGCGCCAGCCGCATAGATACAGAGCGAGGGCAGAGGACACAATTTATCAGAAAGGGGAGGAAAGGACCTCCATCTATCTCGTCCAGAGGAAAAGGGACGATAGGACCAGCAAAGGCACCGAGAGCTTCACTAAAAAAAAGATGACAATCTAGGGCTCATTGATGCGAATGCTGACATCCCGCATGACATCGTCGCATGAGGATGGGAAAAGGACATGGCGAGGTGGATGGAAACTGGCTTTATAGAGACGGATAAGTGGTCAGGATCATAAAGACCATGTCCTGTTCTGTAGAAGAAGGGGCTGAAGCGTAAATGAGACATCATGTTGAGAGTATATGGGATAACCGGACCATGTAATCACTTGACACTGCGCGACATCACTGGAATACATGGCTACATGCATTTAACTTTCTTAGGCCTGCTGGGCCTGAGGGTCATTCCTCTACCTAGTCGAGTCTGTCTAGAAAAGCCATTGTGCCACCGCCACGGTGGTACATCGACTCGCGGATGACCAGTAAAGAACGCCCTTCTGTGTGGGCTTCAGACATGAGGGACTATAGAGCCGAGAACATGCCCTCTCGCAAATGTCCGTCGACGTCTCATCTGAAAATCGATCCTTTTTTTTCTCGGAAGTGTTCTGTACAGAGTAGAGAAATCCCCGCAAGACAGGTTGAAAAAGGGGTTAGCCTGTCTGCCCCCAAAAAAAAGAGTTGACCACCTATTCCCGCTGGCCAAATCAGATCGTGCGATTCATCGTCTCGTCCCTCCTTAGTAACCGATATCCAGGGTAACATTGGTCACTAGACTTTGGTAACATGATTGGTCCAAAGCGGATGTCTTGATCCAATGAGAAGACAGAGTTGCGCATACGCAACCAAAGCCTGACTTTGAGGCGAGTTGCCGAGTTCAAAATCGTGTCGCCTCTATGTAAATCGAAGAGAGAAAAGCCGTCACAGAAAGAGACATTGCTCGGTCGCCAACATGCTGAATGATGCTGCGTGTGCAAGTCGTCGAGAAGAAGAAATGTCAGAAAGTCCAAGCCAAAAATGGTTCAGAGCCCTGAAGTGGTATCTTGAAAGCAAGTAGAGTTATGATTGGGGGTCGAAAGGCGGCTAAGCCAAGGCGCGGACACGCACTGGGTCCATGAGCATATCGAGAGCCAAAGGGGTTGACCAAAGGATGAGTAAAGTTGTTGTGCAGAGCGGAGGTGGAAAGCGACCTCAAGCTACGTGTGTCGTGGACAACAGTATTTCCTGGGGTATCTTAATGCACAGGTAAGGGGCAGCCCCATTTTGGATGTATGTTGTCGTCAAGGTCGTCATTAATGTCGATGTTTCAACCGCTTGAAGATGTTCTTCGGTGAATGGCCAGGGGAGTCCTACTGTCCCTTTCTAGCCTTCTCGGCAAGCCGAGCTTCTCTTGCGGCACGCACCAATGGCGATAATTGAGAAAGGTCAACGCAGCCCTTCATGAACTCGTGCTGGAAAGAAGAGAAAAAAAGTCAGTATCAGACTATACCGCTGGGATCTCGACTGAACTCACTCTAAGGAGGTCATGCGCGCTGGCTCTCTTCTCAGGGTCGACTTTGAGGGCAAAGTACAGGAAGTCCCGGAAGACTGCTGACAGGTTGGACTCCTCCTTGATGTGGGGTGTGCCGTTGGTAGCGATCAACCACAGCGCTCTAAGAGGCGATTCGGTCAGGTATGGAGGCTCTCCCTCAATCATCTCAATGGCCATAATGCCCAGAGACCAGATGTCCACCTTGCGCCCGTACTCCTTGCGCGTCACAACTTCAGGGGCCATCCAGTAAGGCGTGCCAACCATAGTGGTGCGCTTATTTTGGGCCTCGTTAATTGTTGCGCAGAAACCGAAATCGGCTGTTTGGTGTTAGTTTTGCCATGATGTCGAATTTCCGCTCAAGACTTACTCAGCTTGATGTTGCCTTCCATTGACAAGAGAATGTTGTCAGACTTAATATCGCGGTGGATGACTCCCTTCGAGTGCAGGTGCTGCAAGCCCTTGAGTGTTTCTCTGCAGACGGAGGCAATTTGGCCCTCGGTCATGATGTTGAAGGTGACAACATCAGTAAGGCTGCCGCCCTCCATGAACTCCATCACAACCCAGAGCTCACCTCCGCAGAGGAAGCTGTCAATGAAGTTGACGATATTGGGATGTGAGCTGTCCTTCATGACCAGGATTTCGTTGATAATGAGATCCTTCTTGGGTTGCTGTTCGAGGTTCATCTGCTTGATAGCGACCAGACGGTTGGTTCCTCGCTCGTAGCCGGTGTAGACACCGCCTGACGCGCCTTGGCCAATCTTATTAAAATTCTTATAGACCTCGCGAGGATCGCCGTCGGAGCAGATGCGCTTCAGTGCAGCGACGACATCGATACCGGTGCTCTGGCGGGGTCGGTGTCTGGGTCTGGAACCAGGTGCGCCAGGTACACCAACTTGCTGTCGCTGGCCGGGACCGCCGTTTGCCGTGGGACCCTGAGCGTACTGGTGCTGCGACTGGGGCGGTGTCGGCTGCTGGGGGGGCTGTCTCTTGCTCGGGGCACGGCTGATCTGGCCAGACATGGCCGCTTGGGCCTGAGCTAGGGCCTGCTCTTGCTGCTGCTGCATGAGTTGCTGCTGGTAAACGTTCGCCTGGGCTGTCTGCGGGTTAGGCGTGGGGGGCACGTAACCGGCGGGGGCGCCAGCACGCGAGTTGGATCGGGATCGGGATCGGTGCTCTCCACGATGCTCTTCGGGTAGCATGGGAACGTTGCTCTCCTTGGGCGGCTGATAGGCGACCGGGGGCAGGTCCTCGGCGGGCTGAGACATTCCAATGCCGGAGTCCTTGCCGGGATAGTTGGAGGGAGCGGACCTCATCGACGAGGGCATGCTGACGGGGGGCTTCGGGGCCGGGCGGCTGGGCATCAGGTTGATGTCCTTGCCGGAGCCTTTACCTCCCGAAACTCCAGGGACGGGCGGCGGCTGGCGGGGGTTTTCGAAAGATCCTTCATGATTGACAGTTGGAAACCTAGGGCTCGCAGGTGGACTGATCATTGGTGACATACCCATATAAGTGGTTGGCGGATACATGCCCGGCGACATGGCACCCGACGGCGAGTTCGCGTTTGCATACTGACGGTAGTCAGGCGCTCTAGCATCGTGGAATTTCTCCAAAACTTGATCCTCGGCTGGCTTCTCGGTCGTTTCCTTGTAAAATGTGATGATGTCAACCATGGTCTGGGGGTTCTCCCTACGTTCCTTCTCGGGAATTCCACTCTCGTTGATTAATCTCTGCCATTCTTTGGGGAGACCCTGTATCGTAGAAAATCGTCAGCTACACCAAGCACACGAGGACAAAGAGGAAGTACGAAAACAGAGAACGAGTAGAGAGTCGACTGCTACACAAGAGAGCCAAACATGGAGCTGGAGGGGAAAATGGAAGGGCCAGACTGACGGTGAACTGGCCAGTAGAGCTGTCGTAGCCAACGTGGGTGACATGGACGGGGTTCTCAGGCGCAGAAATGACTGGCTTCTTTGGGGTGCCGACGAGGCTATTCATGAAGCCAGAGAAGCCCGACTTCTTGCGCAGGACGCCCATGCGGGGCTCCTTTGCCTCGTCTGAATATCTCTTGGGGCTGATCATTGAGTTGTCCGTCACCCGTCCGCCTTGTGATTTTTCGTTCATCATGGAGGAATCGTTCGTGAAGCTCTGGGACTGTCTCAGGGCGGGGCCCTTGATGCGCGAATCGGTCGCTGACTTGATGAGCGGGGCGGGAGCGTTGTGTCGGTGGTAGTTGGGGGTGTTGAAGTGAGGATGCTGACCGGCGACAGGCGACTTGGTCTGCTCGATGCGGTTCAGGACCGCAGCACCGTCAAAGGGAGCGCCGATGAATTCGTCGTGGGGTTGTGACGACAAAGGCGAGGGAGCGGCGGGATCGAGCGGGCGATCGGTGCTGTGGGCGATGCCGACGGCGAAACCGTTACCTACAGGACTGTTGTTGGTGTTGTTGTTTTGGTAGAAATTGTTTTGGTGATTGAAGTGCAGCTGATGGTGGTGAGGAGAAAAGGCGTGGGCGTGGGTTTGGGCGTGGCCGTGAGCAGCAGCAGCAGAAGCGCCAGCGGCAGCAGAAGAAGCGTGGAAGGTGGAGGAGGAGGAGGAGGTCTGGGCCTGGGCGTGGAGCTGGGGGTGGTGGTAGGCAGTTGGGGAAGGAGCAGCAGATCCAGCGACGGCGGCGAACTGGCCCTGAGGCAGAATGGGGGAAGGATTGGGAAGGTGCGTCTGACTTGATGGAAGGTGACGGGGCGAAGAGCTGTTGGAAGCGGCAGAAGAAGCAACGCCGGGTAGAGGAATACCAGAACTCTGAGCCGAGCCAGAAGCAGAGGCAGAGGCAGATGCCGAAGCAGAAGCAGAGGAATAAGCAGCTGCTGGCGCGTTTGAGGGGGTCGTCCGGGCTGGTGGAGCGGAAGGAGCGCGCTTCAGCGACGTAGAGCTGCGTTTGCTCTGGAGAGAGAGGGCGTCGATGCCACCATCGAGACCGCTCGAGGAACGGGTGTGTTGCTGGTAGGACGAGGGCGGCTTCTTGGTGAGCCTGCGACGTTGGGAGGTGCCGTTGGAAATAGTCGTGCTCTGGCTGCTATCCATGATACACCCTAAAAAGTCTAAAACGTCGAAGAAAGGGAAAGGAAGGGAAAAAAGAGGGTATGAATAGAGGGTGTGTGAGGAGGAAAAAACTCGGTACGGGCACAATGCGATGCTGTCTCCCCTTGGACTTGTGCTCGAGACGTGGAGTGGACGGCGGGAGAGGTACGCACGCGGCGGCGGCGACGACGGCTGTGTGGTAGTGGTAGTGGTGGTGGTGGTCTGTCTGCCTACCAACTCTCCGTCTCTTAAGAGTCTACGGTCCTCAAGCTGGAGGTGATAAGGCTTTGGTGGGCAAGGTATACTGAGGTGTGTGGAGGGGCCAGTAGTACCAGCGAGAACTGTGTAGATGGCAGCACAACTACAAGTACAGTCGCAGTGACAGCCGTGTCTCGAGACTTTTCGAGTCGGGGAGTGAACCGGGAAGGCGTGCAAGACAGAGGGGAACGGTTTAGCCTTGGTCTTGGTCTTAATTAGCAAGCAGCGGCGGTAATCGATCCAAGCATAAGGTATGGAGCCTTGAGGTAGGTATAGGTAGACCGTACGGAATTTGGGACGGTAGGTACTTACCTAGGTACCTGGGTACTTAAGATGGCGACCGGGCACCCAAGGTACTGTCCACTGGTCCACTGACCTGAGGTTCTGTATAAAAGTAGGCGCTGGGTCGCAGGCTCGCAGCAACTTCTGTGCTTGATGGGGACCGGGACACGCTGACTGTCACTGGCTGAATGGAGACGCAAGAAGTGGATTCTTGGAACCGTATGAGGTGAGGTGAGGTGGGTTGCGGAGCGAGAGGAGTGAAGTGGACGACGGAGCGACGGGGGATTGTTTTACTGGGACCCGGAGGCTGGCAAGATTCGAGAAAAGCTGGCAACTGGGGGCAAACCGCCAGCAAAGCCGCCAGCACGACAACAACTCTGTGGAAAAGAAAAAAAAAATAACGTATGAGTACGGATATGAGAATCTTAGGTTCTGGGTAGCGAATAGCTCCTAGTGGAGTGAGCAATCACCAAGGTGGATGGGAGCGCAGGCCGTCAGACTAGGGCAAGAATGGGACTACTCTCGCTGATTACCTTGGTGCTGCCGATGCTGGTTGAATTTGCTGGGAACCAACTTGCCTAGGGAATGTATCATGTATCCGTAGTGTGCGCAGTACCTAGACTGCCCGGAGTGTACATGCAGCGGGGGATAAGACGAGACAAGACTGGGCTGGACTGGGCTTGGTGGGACGCAGATTGCACGGTACAGAATCACAGAGTGCGCAAAGAAGGACTCGACAGATTCAATGCAGTCCATGCAGTCCAATGGAGTGGTATGTCAGTGACTTGCTTTCTTCACGGGCCGCAAGACTGACTGCAAGAGACATCACCCGACAGGATCCAGGAAGCAGAACAATTGACCAAGTATCCTTATTAGAAAGTACCTTACTGCGTACACTGAATGGAACAACACTCGTAGCGGGTGGAGTTGGAGGTTCCATTTTGCTTGTTCTGGTCTCCTGCTTCGCGTGTTTCTCGCTCTGTTTTGGTTCGGGTGCTTGGAAGAATAAAAGCGGGGTTTGTTCAGATTGAAGTGGGAGAAGGCACGAGAGGGACCGGCTGGAAGAGGTCAAGTCAAGTGGGCAGGCGTAGCAGGGCCGCAAAATGGGCGTGGCAGCTGGTGGGTACGAAAGTATCGGAGGATGAATTGGCGGACGGGCTACCTTAGCCTGGGAGCCGTGTGGCCGTGTGGCCGCGGCCGTGTGGTGTGGTGATGTGGGAAAAGGTGGAGCAAAAGCCTGTGAGGTGGGGTCTCATCCGGCAGCGTCAAGTACGTACTTTTTTGGTCCTCTCGGTGTCTTCCATTTCATTGCCCGGGCAGGTGCAAGATGCCCCAACCCGCCTTACTTACCTAAGGTACGAAGTACATAGTTACGCTTTGAGATGACAGAGCCCTGGCTGCAGGACTGGATGGGAGGGGCACACACTTTTACCTTGACCAAGGCACGAAGCCTTGCTTTGAGACTTCAGATGGTTGTCTGCGAAAGACTCCAAATTAGAAAACACAGTGTGCCATCTGTCTCCAAACGTACATTAAGCTCCCTAACTGGAGCATCGCGGTCCATTCGTACTGAGCCTCCGAGCCTTGAGGTGATTGATTAGCTTTCCAAGGTCTTGGTGTCATTGTGCCCTACCATCTCGAGAAGGATGAAAGCTTAGAAAAGTGATTCGTATTCTTTCTGAAGAACTGACAGCGCATACGGCCGGACTCTGAAAAGGGAAAGACGACTCGACTTGCCAGCGCTCGCGCTTCCCGTCCTGATTGGCCGCGACAGGCAGCCGACTCAGGACTGGCCAACTTCAAACTTGTGATGCGTGCTTAAAGGTGCTGGAGATGCGCTGCAGTCGAAAGAAGAAACCTGCCCTGCCCTGTACTTTTGATCCAGCTGCATGTTCCCTCTCATGTTGTAGCGCAAGGTAGTTGTTCAGACCCGTGCTTCGAAATGACCTCATCTCGGGACTTGCTTTGGTTCCAGGCTGACTCCTACGCATACAACCGTAGATTGGGACTGTGACGGAGACAGGCTGGTCGTCTTTAGGCGCCTGCTACCAGCTTCTTTTCTTATTTCTTCTTTCCAGACGTATCACCAATGGTCATCTCTGCGAGCTCATGTCCCGACATGGCCGATCCAGCGAAGGGGCTGGGCTGTCAGTAGCACATCCAGCGGCCCAACCAACAATCGCAATTGAACAGGTGACACCAAGCAATCAACGCCATTTGGCCTACAGTGTATGACGACAAGATACACTGTTGACCACATGCCATGCCGTGTGCCCCTCATCGTCACCATCGTCGCCGGGACACTTCCAGTGTCCCAGTATCTGTATCCGTACCTATGCTGTCTGAGCAAGGCTACCTCGGGCAAAGCTACGCGAGACGAGCTTACTCCACCAGCGGCGGAACAGCTGCCTTTGAACACAGAGGTGAGGGGACTCGCACTTGCAGGTCCCTATACCAAGGAGAGGAAGTGGGAGAATGGTGTCTACTATAAAAGCAACTAAGGGGGGCGTGTTCGTAGTTGTGGCAGATGTGCATCGCACAACACCTCGTACCCCAGAATAGAATGCAAAGTATTTTGGCAACAAAAACCCCGAGTCTGAGCTTTCCTCGCCCTGCTGATGGGCTAAAAATGATAATGCAGACAGCCAAGGTACGGATAGACAGGTTGACTGACTTTCACTTACCTAACCATCATCTGCGTGTTCCCCCCAAGGGCTCGACGTCGAATCGTTGGCGTGTTTGGGAGGGTAGGAGAGAGAGCCGGGGCAGAGACACCGGCGCAGGCTCCTGGGCCGCGTCTGTGGTTCAAACTGATTGCTTTCGGGAAGAAGCACAGCAGGCTCCAGTTGAGGAGTAACAGCAACCGGGACCATGCAACCAACAGAGAGCTCGAGAGCAGAGCTACGGCAACTACCACCAGCAACACCCGCGAGGCAAGGTAGCTTGCTGGTTGCTTGCTACGCTTCCTGAGTTCCTCACATAGCTGAAGTTCCACCGTGCCTTGAAGTTGGGGGCTGCTTTAGGTCAACGTCGGTGCTGTGCGTCTCCAGCCCGCGCCCATGCCCCATTCTGTCGACCCGACTGTGCTTGCTTGTGTGCTTGTCTTATTTGGAGCCATGGACCTGACGGTCGACCCTTGGTCAATCTCAGGTGCGCGAGGAATGTCTCTGGTCAGTGGTCAACAGGGACTCGCCGATCGCACGGCGGCTCTAGCCTAACGGGCAGCTAAGTTGCAAAAGTAGTGCGGGCATGCGATGCGGTAGGGAGAAGCCAGGGTATTCGGGGGTCAGGGATTGGGGTCGCCGTTGCGGACACTGGTCAGGTCAGTGGGGAGAGGGAGGAGAGAAAGCTGAAGCACCAAGGGTCTTGAATCTAAACCTGGAGCAAGAGAAACTAGAGGAACAGAGTCGACAGGTCGTCTCGGTATGGAACGGCCAGGTATTATGCATTGCATTGCTGCAAATCCAGTTCCGTACATAGATGCTGTCTGACCCGGCAAGTTGGTGTGGCAGAACAGGAACTCGGAAGCTGGGCGAGCGACGTTGCCTGCATCTCCCGTTCTGGCAGTCTTGGAAGCTCAAATTCAGAAAAGTTACTTGCTTTGCCATTGCTTACGAAAAAGCTCTCGTGTGGGCTGACTGACGTAAGTAATGCATACACTGATTAATGCATATCAGGCTGGCGCAGAATGATGTTTATTCTGTAGATAGCGCGTTGTATGTATGTGACAGTATAGATAGAAGCGTATAGGGTTAGGTGAGCATGCAATGCTGGACTGTAATATCGAGGGAAATGCCTGCCCGCTTCGATGCCAGGTTTGATGGAAGATGATGTGAGGGTTGTTGCTGTCTGCGATGCCTTGGTCCGTGGTGGCCGGCGGCTCGGCATCCCCTGGCGCCTACGTCTTCGAGGAAGGTAGACATCAAACGAGGAGACTCGAAATTGAGAAGGAGGGGGGAGGGGAAAGGGCCGGAAGGGAGGGTCGCCTTACATGGCGATGCGACACCATCTCAGACGAATACTTGCCCAAAGTTGGGGTGCAGAGGGTGAGACCCTTCCGGCGAAGAATTCTCGCCCACTCATCGATAATTTGCACAGCGACCAGGTCTCACTTGGTTTGGCAAGCCACGGGCCGCTTCAATTAACCGCGGGAATGACCGTCATCTTGCGCTTTCTCCAGCGTATCAGAACATCTTGCTGTCATCTGACGAATCGGCAGCCTAGGATATCGGTACATGCCTCACGGTTCAGAAGAAGGACTTCAGAAATGTAGAGGTAAACTTCGGCCACCCGCCCCGTCCGCTCCTTCCTTTCACCTTCCTTGGGGTTTCCAGCCTGCCACAAGGTAAGGCACGAATATATCGTCGTCCATCCGCTACGACGATCTAGACTACTTTGGTAAGTTACAACCCTCGTTTTTGATCGGACTGAGCCGCCGGGCCGTCGTGTAATAATATCTAGGGATCAACTGGTATTATCCCACTGTAAGGCACAACGCTACCCACCTTAGGTAAGATCAGGACCGAACTTGAAGGTACAGCCTACAGAGTACGTATTTTGTCTGACATGCTCTCACGCCGGCCAGAATTTCACAACGGGGCTTCGTTGGCCAATGCGCGTTCCTGACCTCCTAGAGAATATGAATCTTTGTTTCAAACCATCGGGGACTTGGGCTTTCTGCTCCACAAAGGGTCCAGTAATGCTTCATTCATCTCTTTGGGTCTCTTTCCCCTCACACATTGCACTTGATATATATCTTAATCTTCTCCCTTCCTCAATATCCAATCTGCCAGTCACGAGTGTCTGCATATACCCCCAGTCCATGAGGGCCAATATCATCCCCGGCTGGCTGCACGAATCCTTGAAGAATCACGACAATTTTCCTAATTACCTCCGTCTTCCCGCCCGTCCTCCCGTTCAGCGCCGCCCTCTAGACCCTTGCTGATTGGGAGGTGATTCCACTCCTTGCTCAAACGAGAGATTATCTTGGGCGGCGACCCATACTACGTACTTAACGAATACACCACCACCACCTTCTCTGTCCGTCCCTATTCCATCGCCAACGTCCGTGCAACCTGGTGGTGTGCACCAGCGGTAGTGCTGGTGCCGAGAGGTCATCTTAGATCTACTAATGAGGCGCTCAACTTGGAGAGGAGGATTTCGAACCCGAACCGTGGCTGGCTCCCATCTCCCTTCCAAGAGTAGTGTGGCCGTTATGATCTTATTTTGAACCCCCCTCCATCTCGCTCACTTCCTTCTGTTCTTAATCAAAAAAGCCGTTACACCAGTCAAGCAAGGTCCCGTTTGCCCGCGTACTAGTCTGAACGAAGAGATGGGGGATGCCGAGAAATGCCCACCAAAGTAAACGGTTTGTGCCTGTGGAAATAATTGCAGGGCTCCTTTGGGGATTACCCGCCGCGCCCTGCTCGTCCATTTCATCCGATTGCGTCTTAGGAGGTCATTCAATTGCCAGGAGATGAGGGTCCTTGATCTATATTTGCCATTTGCTTGTGACTCCTTTGGCTCCATATGGATATTGTGCTTTGAGGTCTGAGCAACCCGCAATTTGGTCGTCATATTGCTTCCATTCCCCAGCAGTCTCGGCGAAGCTTCGAGAAAAGCTACTGTAAGACAACCTCATTGCCAACACCACGCATTCACGCAATTGTGTGCGATTTCTTGATCTCGCATGTACACGATACCCAGACCAAGGTGAGTATACACATGTGCAATGATTGGCTTTGTGGTGGCTGGCAACTTTGGGCCTTCAAGGGATCGATCCCAGGGGAGGTTTGTCGGGCCGTACTGTGCTTCAAAATGCCTTGCCGCCTGCTCAGAATACCCCGCGATTTGGGCTTGATAGTCAGGCTGAGGAGACTCATGGATCATCCCTCTCATGACGCGAACTCGAGATCCCAGGTTCCGGCGGGGCAGTTGATTATCTGCGAAACATGACTGCGATCTCCGTTTCTAAATCTTGAGCAGGGTGCGTCACGGTCATGTCGAGGAGCTACCAGGCCGACATCTCCGAGCCGACTACCTTGTCAGGCGCGTGAGGAATTCCGGCCCTGGACACTCTCTACTAGCTTACTCATTCAATGTTTCCTGACCAGGAAAGGGGAAGAAAGGAGGAAGGTATAAGGTTGCGTAGATCCTAGCAGACTGGTCCATACACGGCAAACTTCATCATGCCCCAAACTCTCGGGTGCATGAAGGGTCCGACTCACACGTTCATCTAAGGTATTGGTCATCTGGGGAGGAAAGGCTGAGTCTAAAGAAAAGTTTCTTTCGTTCACAATGCTTTTGCGGGAACAAGAAACCTCCGTCTGCTGGATGGTGAGGATCTCACCACGTGGATGACAGCATGGTGCACCACTAGTCAACACGTAGATGACTCCCCTGCTATGTCTCCATTTCCTTTTTTTGATAGATCGTTGCTGATACTTTCGAAGGGGCCATGTGAAAGGACTATGGAGAGAGTGGGTTTGCAAGTCAATGACGGCGATAATAGTGTCAGTAAGAACAGGAATCTTGGCCAAAGTGGAATACGGATTGTAATGATCGCCCACCTCTCGCATCGACTCCCACTTGCTTACGATGGCACACTGATTGTTGACGAGAAAGTCGCACCTCTTTAGCTGGACGACCTCACGAGATGAAGTTTTTGATCGAATCATGTTTCTCCTTGCTGCCAATGTCTGTCTAGCCATGTCGGACAGAATGAGGCATGAATGTTTGTTTGTACATGGAAAATACACAAACCAAAAGCTCTCTAGCAATCGTCACTGCACCATACAGCTTGCCCTTTGACAAACATTCAACACTGTACGTCGGATACCCAGCCGAGGGATCAAAACGATTGGGCAAACCATACTGTCGGTTCAAGATCGACGAGGTAGAGGCCAGATCTCTCGGCTGGAGGTGATTTTCTGACGAGGGGCGATCCGGGTATCACCCTTCTATATGCCAGGTGGGTGGACTGATGTTGATAGAGTCCGGAGTTGCTGCGATGTATATTCCATCGCTTTGCAAACTCCGCATCTGAATAGTTCTAATGGTTTGGTGAGACCACTTACAGCTCCTCATGTTGGAAATCTCGGCCGTTTGCCCGGAAGGCTTGGTTGTCCTACACAAATATTCTACATATCAGCACTTTGCGATGCAACGCAGGTCATTAGTCAAACATATTGGGACGCAGACGAGCACCAGGAGCCATACAAATACCACTGTTCCTGACTGTTTTCCAAGCCATCATAGGCTTGTCAGTTTTCTATGGCATATGATGTAAGGCGACTTATTTTCATTGGGGACGGAGCGAGGACGGCTAGATATATATGACAAGTCTTGGGTAACTCACGACGGATAGTGACAGACTGATGAATAACTCGGAAAGATATTGCTAGTCGGAGTTCTGAAATATTCTTTGAAGGGTCCTTACCATAAGCTTAAAAGTTTGCAAACTCGAATCCTGACGATGAAAAATGGAAGTGGAACAGAACTACATCGTCCGCCTCAAGTATATGAAATGGATCATCTCCAGTAAATTTCTCTTTGCTTCAACCAACCTTCCGGTTCGAAACTTCTCAACTTTTACTTCATCGATTCAACGTGTCTCTCGCGATCTGTCGACACATAGGCCTTGCTTCTCGTCAACGACGTCTCAAGCCCTAATTGCGCTTACCCTGTAGATTGCCAAGGTAGTCAGATATACGAGACGAGATGGATACGAACTGAGACAAGCATTCGACGAAGCCGAGAGGTCCTCCTAGCACAAAGCGTAGATTACTGAACGTGATCAGCTTCAGAATCCGGCAAGGGTATTTCGCCTTCAGAATGGACACGTTCTTGAGACGGACCATGCTCCGCGGCGTCAATACTTGACGGCGCCACCTTTGACGACTCGGTCCTCGATAGCTTCAACTATTTGGGAATTTCGCGGACCATCGTTGTCCAAGCGCCGGAGGCCGGAGATATATGCGGACACCCGACCCCGGGCCCAAGTCGGCAGGCGGCCCCACGTGACGCCGGAGCTCTCATCCGGCCATCGTGCCTTCCAGGTGCAACGGCTGACCCTTTGGGCCTGGGCACTCTAACAATTTAGGTTGTGGCTGAGGCTAAGTGTGGGGTCACCAAGAGTGGAGTCGGTTGGAGCACTGGACCTCTGGTAGGCGGAACCTTTCTGGAAGTAGCACCCCTGCCCGCGCCAGAAATTCCACTTTCCAATTGAACAGCTCGACCATCGTGGAGTCGAGAATCTTCCACCTCACCCTTATTCCCCCCGAATCCTCAAATCCATCTCCGTAACCTATCCTCCCACTTCTCAAACCATCAATTGGTTGGCCTGTTCCCTTCGCCAACTCCCTCTTTCCCGATTCAACTTCCTGGATACGATTATTGTTGCCGGTCAGGGTCACAATGTTCTAAGCCAGCATCAAATTCCATCTTCCCATCGGTTACTCGCTGCTCTACGGTTTCTCACGCTTCAGTCTTCTTTCATCGGAGGTCTGATTCTACTGGTCTTGTCCCACTGCCGTATATACCATCAGTTGTGAGTATTCTTCTCTTTTTCTTCTCTTCTGACCTCCTTCCCTCAAGGAACGCTCCTGCCGTAACTGCGTCTTCAGCAGAACACATCAGCTAACTAGGTATCGCTACCCCTTGCAGATATACCGAACTTCTCCTATTCCCACCACCCCATCGAATTCTTCTCTCTACCACGACGACTATAGTCAACTCGCCTCATAATGGCCTCTACCGATTCCACTGTTGCCAACGGCGCTGAGACTTCAGCTGCCCAGCGCCTCCTCCAAACCCATGCCGACCTGCACCCCACTGTCGAGGACGTCCCCGATGAGGATCTCCCCGTGAAGTCCGGCGACGCTCCTTCCTGGGCCGAGCCCAGCTCGAGCAGAGCTGCTAATAAGCAGAAGGAAGCCTCGGCCTCTGGAAAGAAGATCGACACCCACTCCCATGAGCTTTTCCCCGAGCTCGGAACCTCCAAGGGCAAGAGCGCTGGCCCCAACGTCACCCCCATCTGGGGAGCCAAGAGCAACGCCTCTACCCCCGCCAACGGTGTTTCCCGCTCCTCGACTCCCGCCTCGGGAGCTGCCACCCCCAAGATGTCGATTCCTGGCCGTAACGTCGAGACGGTTGTCCTGGATCCCCAGTTCATCCTCCCGCGCAACCAGCTTAAGCGCCCCATCCCTGATATCATGAAGGACATCAACCGCAAGTCGCGCGCCAACATCACTCTGTCAAACGGACCCAACGGAAAACTCAAGTTCGATGCCACGGGCCCCCAGGACGTTGCTCAGCAGGCCCTCAAGGACCTCGTCCAGCAAATTGGTACCAAGGTAGGTGGCCAATCCTTTCTCCTCCACGCGCCCAGGCTGACGTCCCATTTGAAGACTACCATCAAGGTTCCGATCCCCCAATCTGCCCGTGCTCACATCATTGGAAAGGGTGGCTCTGTCATCAAGTCCATTCAGGAGAAGTCTGGCGCCCGTGTTCAACTCCCTAAGGCGGAGGAGGGCAGCGGTCCCATCGACGAGGATGATGACTCCACCATCGATGTTCTCGTCGAGGGCAACGCTTTGTCCGCCGCTTCTGCTCGTAACGAGATCTTGAAGATTGCCGGAGATCGTACTGCCAACCTGAACAGCAAGCTTCGCGGCATCCCGGCTGAGTTCTACCCCTTCATTGCGGGCCCCGGAAACAGCCACATCGGCCGCTACGAGAACAACGGTGTCACAGTCCGCGTTCCTGCACACCAGATCTGGGCTCCTCGTGGCCGCAGCCTTGTCGCGAACGAGGGTGAGCGCCCCGTCTTCGTCCCTGCCGCCGACAACCACATTCAGCTTCAGGGTGACCGCGCTGCTGTCCAGGCTGCGCGCGCCGAGATCGAGCGCCGTGTTCAGGAGCTCCAGAACCAGCTTGCCATCGACCAGTTCAGTCTGCAGAAAGGTCGTCATCAGTTCATCGCCGGCCGCCGCGGCGAGACTCTCGACGATTTCTTCAACCAGACTGGTTGCACCATTCTCTTGCCGACTGACGAGGATGACGACTCTGTCACTGTTATTGGTCCCGCAGCTCAGCTCACCAAGGGTGTCGAGACTGCTATGGACAGAGCCATGAACATGCAGTTCTCCACTTTCGACATTGGCAGATTCCACAAGAACGCTCCTGGAGGTGTCAACACCCACGCTCGCAACGTCACCCGTTACCTGCGTCACCGCGATCTGTTCGACGACATTGAGAGTGCTCACAACACTCACATCAACACTCCGTTCACCTCTGCTGGCGCCTCGCCCTATGAGCTGTACGCTCGTGACGGCAAGAGCGTTCTCCAGGCTCAGTCGGCCATTGAGAAGCTTGTGCATGCCATTCCTCCTGCCAGAATTGCCCCGATTCCTGTTGACCCCTTCTACCACAACTACCTGGTGAAGGACGTCAGCCCTCGTATGAGAAACAGCCACGGCGTTCACGTCATCCTTCCTGAGTCTGGCGAGCCCGAGGCTCCTGTTCTTCTTGTCTTCGAGGGACCCTCTGCCTCCGAGCCCAAGCCTGAGATCAAGACCGGTCGTCCCTCTCAGGATGAGATCCAGGCCTTCCAGAAGGGCCTGGAGGAGGCTCGCAAGCAGATTTTGGATATCATCAACAAGCAGGAGCAGATCGCCTCTGCCTCAGTTGATGTGCCCCAGAAGTGAGTGTGTCGGACCCATTTGCACGAGCGTCCTAGCTAATTTCATTTCACAGGTTCCACGAGCGCCTCCGCCGCTTCATCAAGAAGGAGCAGGCCAACCGCGCCGACGACCAGATTCCCATCCGCGTTTCCTCGGTCGGCACCGTTGTCAACCTGCGTGGTCCCGCTTCTGCTGTCAAGAACCTCGAGGCCAAGGTCGTCGCCTTTGTCGAGCAAGAGAAGGAGGACGAGAAGGAACGTGGTTTCACCATGTCCTTCGACTTCCCCCAGAAGTACGCTAACCACCTTATCGGTAAGGGCGGCTCCAACATCAAGGAGCTCCGTGATCGTTTCGACGTCGAGATCCAGGTTCAAGATGGCCAGGTCGAGCTGAAGGGCCCCAAGGCCAAGGCTGAGGCCGCCAAGGCCCACATCAGCTCGCTGGGCCGCACTCTGGCCGACGAGGTCACCCACATCCTCAAGGTCGACCCCAAGTTCCACCGCGAGCTTATTGGTGCGGGTGGCAGCGTCACGAACCGCCTGCAAAGCAAGTACAAGGTCTTGATCTTCTTCCCCCGGTCCGGCAAGAACGCGAAGGACGAGGAGAATGCCGATGCCAGCAGCGATGCTGGCAAGCCTAAGCGTCAGCAGGAGCCCGACGAGGTCATTGTTCGTGGTCCCAAGAAGGGAGCCGATGAGGCCCGCGACGAGATCCTGTCTCTCCTCCAGTACCTCAAGGACACTTCCTTCACAGCGACTGTGTCTGTCCAGCAGAAGCAAGTTCCGTCCATTATCGGACAGGGTGGTGCTGCACTGGAGGAGCTCCGCGTGGCAACTGGTGCCAAGATTGATATCCCCAGTGCTCGCGATGCCGAGACTGTTGAGATTCTGATCAAGGGTACCAAGCCTCAGGTTGCTGCTGCTAAGAAGGCTCTCGAAGAGAAGCGAGATGTCTTTAACGACACCGTTGTGCAGACTATTGAGGTGGATAAGAAGCACCACAAGTCTCTCATCGGTTCTGGGGGTAAGATCACTTGAACCAATCGAATTTTGTAGCTTTAACTAACACTACCTAGGCGCCAACCTCCGCGACCTCGTTGTCAAGGCCGGTGGATCTGATGACCGCCGCGAGCTTGCACGCACCATCCAGTTCCCCAAGCAGGAGGCTGATGGCAACACTATCAAGGTTGAAGGCCGTTCCGACATTGTCAACAAAATCGTTGCACGTATCCAGGAGATTGTCGCAGAGAAGGAGAACCAGGTCACTGAGATCCTTGAGGTTCCCATCGAGAAGCACAGAACCCTGATCGGCCGTGGCGGAGACGCTAAGCGTCAGCTCGAGTCCCAATTTACCGTTTCCATTGACATTCCCCGTCAGGGTGATGGCAAGACCGGTGTCAAGATCACTGGTCGTCCCGAGAATGTTGAGAAGGCCAAGGAGCACATCGCCTCGCTCGTCAAGGAGCAGGAGGGAGAGACCCTCCAGGTGCCGCGCAGCCTTCACCACTCCATCTCCAACAACGGCCAATTTTTCCGCCAGCTCCGCAACAACCACCAGGTTTCGGTCGACCACGCTGGACAGGCCCTTCCTCCTAAGCCCAGCGCCGCCGCCAGCCGCAGCAACGGTGGTGCTTTGCCCTTGATCACCGATGACGAAGATGCCACCGCTGACGCCCACTCCTGGAAGGTTGTGGACAGCGCTGCTGGCGAGGATGGCGAGATTGCCTGGGTGCTTCGTGGCTCCCCTGAGAACCTCGAGAAGGCCAAGGCTGCGATCGCCTCCGCCATCGAGCAGGCAAAGAAGAACACCCACACCGGTTACCTCGTCCTGCCCGACCCCAAGACCTACCGCTATGTCATCGGCCAGGGTGGCAGCAAGGTCAACTCTATCCGCAAGCAGAGCGGTTGCAAGATCAACGTCCCCCGTAACGATGCTAAGGAGGATGCGATTGAGGTTATCGGTAGCGCCGATGGCGTTGAGAAGGCCAAGGACTTGATCCTCGAGGCTGTGAGAGAGGGACTTAGCTCCCGTGCGCCCCGAGACTAGAAGTCTGGACGTGAATCTCCGGCGATTGCAACAGAGGAGGGGTCTTACCAACACTTCAGGGACCAACTAAGCGCCCTTACTACGGAGTGGTTTGGCGATTCTCCGGAAGCAGAGCCACTTGAGTGGTAGAAAAGAACGAAAAAGGAAGCAAGGCGGCAGTAGTATCATGAGATGTATGTCGCCTGTCTTCCATGTGTATGGGCTCAAAGGGAGATGTAGTTATGCGTGAACAAAGTGATATATACACAACCATCAACAGAATAAAAATCTGGATCAAAGTTATCTGCTGTTCCTCAAAATGCTGCGCAAAGAATCTGTGAATGAATGTAAGGAAATGCTCTCTTGGCTTCTTGTGCAAGGGGGAAAGAAGGCCAAAGAAAAGGATCTTCGTCCGCTCACCGTCCTGAACCATGCTTCCCACTGCGTGGATTAACCTACTAATCAGCTTGAAGAGAACAAGGCAGGAGTTTTGCAATAGTGATTGGGTAATAGTGTACAGACATATCCAGATAGAATTATTTGGTACGTTGATAGGACAATGACCAATTCATGCCTTTCCTTTCCATCTCTTTCCGGTTTCCTCCCTCTCCCCTCCCCGCGACTCCGCTTCGCTTCGCTTACTTTCCATTACTACTCCATTTCCAAGCAGTACATGCCAACAAAGAGTTTGCTATCAGTACTTCCAAGCAATGACCATTTTAGTTGCCAAAAGCCTTATCCATCTGCTTCTTGTACTTATCCTTGATCGCTCTTCTGTTCACCTTTTGTGTCGCAGTGACGAGACCCTAAGAAACCAACTTATTAGATGCTGATGAATGGAGCGAGGGGGGATCTTTGGGGGGAAGGGGGGAGACTTACGCTATCGGGTGTCCACTCCTCCTCGCAGAGGACGACGCCGCCGACAATCTCAAGACCAGAGAGTCCAGCCTTCTTTCCGTTGGAGATGAGATCCTTGAGAACGGCGTCGACGACTTTGCTGTCAGTGTGCATGCTGTGCTCATCAACACCAAGCTTCTTCGCCTCCTCGGCGAGGACCTTTTCATTGGGAGCCACGACGGCGATGGCGCGGGAGTGCTCGCCGTCGCCGTAGACCATGATGTTGGCGACAAAGGGGCTGCCGCGGTAGACGGATTCCATCTTCTCGAGGGCAATGTACTCTCCACCCTGCATCTTGACGAGGTTCTTGACGCGATCAATGACCTTGACGTGGCCGACCTTGTCGAACTCGCCAATGTCACCCGTCTTGAACCAGCCGTCCTCGGTAATGGCCTTGGCCGTCTCTTCGGGGTTCTTGTAATACTCCTTCAGCACGGCGGGTCCCTTGACCCAGATTTCACCCTGGGGAGGGTTGGAGTCGGCGTAGTAGTTCAGATCGGGGATGGACACGAGCTTGAGGTCAACAGCAGCGGGAATGGAACCAATAGCATCGGAAGTGTACTCCAGGGGGTCACCGAGGGCACCGTTGGCGGCTGTCTCGGTCAGTCCGTAACCTGTCAACATAGGCGCCAGGGTCATGGACAGGAAGTGCTTCGTCCCATCCGAGATACCGCTCGCGCCATTCATAATGAAGCGGAGACGACCACCCGTCAACTCGCGAACCTTCTTGAAGACGACATTGTCAAAGATGGTAGCGCCGGGAAGACCGTGCTTGACCATGAAAGTCTTATAGTTGAAGGCTCCCCAGAAGAGGGCCTTGATGAGAGGGCCAGAGCTGTTGACCTTGGCAATGACACCCTTCTTCACCGTCTCCCAAATTTGAGGCACACCAACCAAGGCCGTCGGCCGGAACTCGCGCATGTCACCAGCGCAGTTCTTGACCGACGTATCCGAAAGGGTTCTCGGGTTACCATAACCAAGGGTGCCACCCACGAACAAGACGAGGTTTTCCAGTACGAGCTCAAAGATGTGGGCCAAGGGCAAGTATGCCAGAACATATTCCTTGTTGCTGACACACTCTTCGACGCAGGTCCAGAGACCAGTAACTGAGCGTAACACTTAGCATCTGCAGTATATTGAACCTCAAGAAAGATGACTTACTCGCAGCCACAGTTCCAGCGTGAGTCATGGGCACACCTTTCGGCGGACCCGTGGAACCAGAAGTGTACATGATGCAGAACAAGTCCTCAGGCTTTGCCTCTACGGTCTCAACGGGGTTCTCCTCGCCTAATGCACGCACCTCCTCGATACTAACAAGTTTGATATCGGGGTTGGCCTTCTTGAAGGCGTCGACTTCAGTGCCATCGGAAAAGAGGGAGCTGTTGTTGTAGATGACAAACTTGACATTTTCGGCCTTCTTCAGAGCACCGCTTGCTGTCTTGAGGAGTTGAGGGTCGATGTACATAGCATCGGCATTGGACTGGAGCAGCGAATGCTCGACGCCGCTGGCGCCGAGGGTATCGTAAGCGGTGACAATAGAGATGGACTGGGAGCCGCAGGCGTGGGACATGGCCATCCAGTTTGCACTAGATTCCAGAAGGTCGGGTTAGCTTCTTCTCGGCAGGCCCAGACTCGGAGGGGTTCGAGTGCGGAGTGCTCGGGACCTTGGATCTGGGAGGATAGGTAGGACAAAGAGGGTTCTGCTCTCGGACGTACGTTGTGGTAGCGAATAGGTGGACTCTGCTTCCTTTGCTCAGACCCAGCTTCCGCAGGCCTGAGCCAATCTGGTTGATATAGGTGAGGAGGTCGGCATAGGTCAGGTAAGAGTAACGGGACAGCTCGAAATACTGCCACTCTTTTTCAACCTCTATGACCTCTCCATCGACATTCTTGGGGACCTTCTTCTTCTCCTTGTGAAGGTGCACGAGCTTCCTGGTGCCAACGGCAGGCTCGTTAGGGTAGACCTGGGCACTTCGCTTGACAATGTCGTAGACGGTGTGAACGTCGGGATGGGGTTGGGTTCGGAGACCATTCTTGGCTTTCCAATGGCGACGGGGAAGAGTCTCGCCCTCAACGCGCTCGTACCCAGGCGACTCGACAGAGAAGGGAGGTTTGTGCACCTGGTACAAGGGCATCACGCCCGTCGTGTAGTCTGGCATATCGGCGGCGGTGGGGTTCGTAGGGAATCTGGCGTAGAATAGAGCGGTGAGGATGGCGACGAGGAGGACGAGGACGGCGGTGATGTTGGACGGAATGATGGCAGAGTTCACGGAAGCAAGCCTAGGGAGGATGATGATGATGATGAACGGACACGGAATTGACGGATGGGCCGAGGCGGGGGAGGGAGCTCTGAGGTAAAGCTACGGGTTTCGAGGTGAGCTAGGTGAATGACGGCAGTAAGTTTGCAATTTTGAGGTGGTCGAAGAGGTTGGCCGGAAGGGTTGTATGGTCGGAGCTTTTCTTCTCGCAAATATTTGGCAAAGATGAGGGGGAACGTGAGACTTTGACAGAGCCGATGAGGAGGAGCTTCTTGGAAATGCTGGCTGTCGGCTGGGTTACGTAGCTGTATCCGTAGCTGTAGCTGTAGCTGCTGGCACACGAGACTCGAGAGCAGTGCGTCGAGTGAGTACGTGCGTGTGTGCGGGCAGGAGGCGCAAAAGTTACGTGCGCAGCAAAAGATGGGCAACGGGACTTTAATTGCGTCACGGTTGAGAGCTGGGGAGCATGGGGCATCCAATGGAATGGGGTCTGGAGCTGATAGACAGGCAAACAGCAGTGCAGCAGTGCAGCAGCAGCAGCAGCTGGCAGGGACTGCACTACAGGGTACTGAGGGTAGGGATGTCGCAGGTAGGTAGATCCGCCACCGGCCGATGCTTGGGTGGGTCTCCCGCGCATCAGGCAAGGTACGTATCTTTCATGTTGTCCCCCATCCCGAATTTCTGAGGTAATTCCCCTTCTCCCATTGCATATTGTCTGGGCACATCTCAAGCACACCTGTCCCTGGGGTGGGAATGCTGAGCCACTAGTCAAGCTCCCTGCCAGGCCGGGGCTGCATTTGTCTTGGTGGCCGCAGACATGAGAGCTAATTAGAGCTACCTCTGTCGATTATTATCAGCCTCTACGTTACCTTGCTTGCAACGTACGACGACAACGAGAATATGGATCGTGGACAGCCACGACGGCTTGGCTGCTTGGCTGCAGCTATGTACTGCAGAATCTGGTAATCAGATCTTGTTCCGGCGATTCCAGAGAGTCTCAGCATAGGGGCATATGACCTTTTTCTGGTCAGCCTTGGGCAATGTGGCAAGCTCTGGAAGCTGGAAGAGCCGGAGTGGCATACGTACGCCCGTGGCACAGCACTACGGAGTAGACAGCTCTTCTTCCTCCTCCTCAACCACCACACTTTACATCTGCAACGTTAGGTGCTCACCTGGAGAAGGATCTTACTTGCCTCGGCCTCACGAGTTTCAACAGCAGCGAAGACCGAGTGAAATGACAGCTTCTTGTGGGCCAAATGCAACCCGCCGGTCGCTGCTCAGTCAGGACCATTAACCAGCACCAGGGCCGTTGCTAGCGTGCGGATAAAAAAGAGGGGAGGAAACTGGGCTGCTCCTCCTCGGCTTGGCACGTTCCTTGGGTAAGATGCAAGATGCGAGATCGCTCTTGCCTGTCCTTTACCTTCTTCATTACCTTGTTTCGTGCTTTCCTATTGAGAATATGATAGGACCAATTGCTCTTGTGACAACTCTTTCCTGCCTATTTCATTTGTACTTAGGTATCTACTCTGAGTCTGTGTCATAAATCTTACTCGTTCTCAACACTTCATCACTTGGTCTTGGGCACTCTCCAGATGACCTTCATTCCCCGCCTATGCTGACAACTTGGCAACTTGTTCTCTCCAACAATTATCCCCAACGCTCAACAATGCTACACTCCATCAATGATGACGCACAAATACTAGACAATGAACAAGCACATGACAGAAGGCTTCGGTGTCGGTGGCAGCCCACGCTCGAGTCCGAGCAGGGAAGGTCGGAAAATGTCCAAGGTCAAAGGCTGCAGTCTGCAATCTGCAATCTGCAGAGAACTTCCGATGAAGACGGCGTACCCGTACCGCCCGAGGAAAGGTTTTGGTCCACATCTCGATATCGAAATGGGCTTTTGTTAAATTATCTTCTGCAGGCCTTTTGACTCGAAAAAAACCGGGACCGAACCACTCGCGCCGCGACGCCTGTTCAGAGTACAAACGAATACTCCGTAGATAACCCCGACCGCCACGGAAACACGGCTTCTTTGGTCTCGGAGCTCCTCTTGTCAAACCTCGCCTATCTACGCGACTCTGCTGACAACTGATAATGGCTGGGTTCCTCATCCGCTCACGTGCAAATTCCAGCCTCAATTGCTGACACATGCGGCGGACATGCGCCGACAGCCGAGGCCAGAGCAAAGAAAAAGAGGCTCCCTCCAGTGGGCTCCCTGGCATCTGAGTGCCACTGTGCCACTGTCTCTATCCACCTGCAGCCAAACCCTGCTTTGCTCCAACGATCCTGCTCTATGCGGACGGGCAGCATCTTGGGCATATCCCCAAACGACAACCCGTTCGTTATCCGAATTCCCTCCAAGACAGAGTTCGGTTCATCACACAATTTCAACCAACCGTCCGAGCTTCCTGTCTGCGATCCTTTTGCCTCTGACTTGCTACTCGCATCTCACCACTTTTGAGGCTATCCCCACGCTGCGAAACTGCCGACATATGTCGTGCTGACGCTCTGCCCAATCCTGCCGAGTCGTGCGCCTGAGTCAGACTTGGTCCTCGTCATGAAGAAAAGTCCACGGCCAGCCCGCATGAATGTCGCTTGAACGTTGGGGAAGCTATGGCCACAGTGAGCCACCAGTAGCTGAAGCCCGGCCCAGGAGTTTGCAACGTCTTCAGCTTGTTGTTCCAGCTTGATACTGGGAGCAGACCAGAAAACATCAAACCCCTCATATACACCATGGCGACGGCGTGCTTTGCGGTGGCCAAGGGGACTGTCATGGAAACCACAAAAACCAAACAAAGTGGTCGAACACGGCTCAGGTCAAGATCCGGACCGCACGCGGTGAGAGTTCATCGTGTGGCCGCCGGTCAAAGAGCAATTAATAGCAGCACTCCGTCCATCTCAATCTTACACACACACTTTATCTCTCCTCTCGATGCGGGCCGAGCGTTCAGACGGACCCGATCAAGAATCCGGTCCTCGAGGGAACTTGTCTCCTAGTCGGAGATCCATTCGGGCCCCTCATCCCGGTACAGCAAGCGGCCAGCTTTGCCAACCTCGAAATAAGTGTGAGTTGGGTAGGACGTCGGACAAAAACAATCACACAGCCAGAGACGTCCAGACACCATAATGCCTCCCAATATGCCAGCCCTGTGCCCCATTCACGCACGTGTGCTGCATCGTCAGCTTTGATAAACATGCCTCCCCAGCGTCGAGCCCGTCGTTGTGCTAGCGGGATCTACGCTGGTCTAACGGCTTACACTTTGGGACTAAAACAGCACCGCTCGGCACTCCCTCGTACCACAGGGCCGTGTGTTTAGCCTCATCCTCTACAGACAGGAACGCTGCACTCACGTAAACATGCAGCAATCTAGTGGCCCTGCCGTGTTGTAGGCAAGCCAGATGGTGTCCTCTGCTGCAACTAACGGCCATCGTAGTTCTAGAATGGACTTCCCCCATCGGACTATTACCTCCACCATCGTGTCTCTCCCGTCCCTCGCGCGACCAATCAGCTAACACCAGCGGCCGGACCGCTCGACCTCCGACCTCCGACCTTGCTGCACAGTTCTCGAAATATACTCGTCGTCACCAGTGTCACAACATTGAAACGCCCCTTTTGCAAGCCCCGAGCGTGCACCTACACAACGTGCCCCAAGAGCCACAAGCACAGAGACGCCCAAGGGAGGCCTGGGTCCTGTCGCCTGGCGGAGACTCTGAAAGGAGGCGGCGGGGAGGCGCACCTCCGAGACGTGTTGTCGGCACGGCATTGATGATATTAAGATAGAGTTATGTCGCAGCTGTTTCCCTCTCTCTTTCGAGATGAACTCCTGTCCTGTTTCCCGCCGATCTAGAGCTGCTGACTGGCTTCGAACACAGCCCCCCTGCTTCCTGTCTCGCGGTAGCCAGCCACCATGTCGCGATTGTGTGGTATGCGCCCTGAAGGGCTGGTGAGTTGCTTCCATTTCCATGGTCCTTGGCCAGCGTCCTGTAATATTGTAGCTAATGCTCGGCCCAGACGGTAGACTCGAGGTTCAGTCCTCTTCCGTCGATGTGTTTCTTCGATACCATCATCATCCCTTTACCGGCGTGGATTCGTCTGACAGTCACTTTCGCCCTTTTCCACTTCATTGTGCCGGTTCTCATCGTCGACAAGATTAAGCGATATACCGTGAAGAAAGAATGGCAGAGGCATGCTCAATTATCCGTCTATTTCTTCTCTATACTCGTCGTGTTTCTCATGGAGATTATGGAAATCGCCAGACTCGCAGAGATTCGCTATGCCATTGGCCTTCTTCCTTTCGTCTTTGCTGGCTGCGGCGTATGTGCAGTCATGCAGGCCACCCGCGGCATCAAGGGCAAGATTCGCAATTGGCAGGTGGCTAACATCATTTTCTGGATCATGAGCGTCGCTGTCACCATTATCAAGATCCTCACGATTCAGCGCTCAAGCATGCGATTCCCCGAGTTCCGGCGAATGGGAACCGACTATCCGACGACGCACCAGGTCCAGGACTTGGCCGTCATTGCCGGGTTCTACGTCCTTCTCTTGATCAACGAGATTGCGCTCTTCTTCCAGAAGACTTGGGAAGAGACTGTCGACGCTGAGAACATCAAAAAGCTCCGCCTCACCAGGTCGATCAGCGACCAAGCCCGCTACGATCTCACCCGGGCTATTGAGGAGGGCTACTACCCCTCGGGCGTCACGTATCTGACCCTTAGACTCGAGGGCGAATCTCAGAGCGAGAAGGCCGTCAGCAAGGACGACATTCTCAAGAAGACGGCCAGCATGGACGCTTCTATCGCAGGGTCGTCTTCCAGCGAGAAGACGGCTGGCAAGAGGCTCACGGATGAGGATTCCATCGAACCAGTACCCATGATACCCCCTAGCTTCAGACGCAACAGTGAGCGGTGGTCGTCGGCCATGACGCTCAAGGATGCTGCCGGAGATGACATGAACGAGAAGGTCGGCGGCAAGGACAACAACAAGAAGCGCGGCAGCGAGAGGTGGTCGAATGCCATGACAATCAAGGAGCCCACAGCTCTCCGTGACTGTCATGACAAGCGTGTGTCAAGCTTCGCCTCCCCGATGGTTGCCGACATCGACGAGATCACACCCCTGGACCCCCCTTCCACCTCATTCTCCAGATATGAAGACGAGCATGCCGCGCAGAAAGCCATGCTTCTCGACAGCCCCTTCCCCATGAAAGAACTTCCCGACAGGCGCTCCTTCATGCTCAAGCCCTCGCGCCCCAACACCGAGAGATGGTCCAACGCCATGACTCTGCGCGGCGAGCCGTCATCCGGCAGCGGCAGCCAGGAGCCTTCGCCCAAGGAGCATAAGGAGTATATGCCCTCGGCGCCCCCGGCCGCGGCGACGGCTCCGACCACGCCGGAGCGCAGGGCTTCGGCTAGCGAGCGGAACATGATGAGGAGATACTCTGACGCCTCCACACGGTCTATCAGGAGGTTTTCTGCACGCAGTGACCTCCGCGAGGCGGCGGCCACAGCGGCGGCGTTTGTGGATGGTGATGAGCCGCTCACTTCGCCAACGGAAGCGCATCCTTTGCAGCCGAATCACCACACGCCATAAATGAGCACAGCGATGACACCGCTACGAATTCTCTTACCACCTTGACGCAGATTGTTATCCATCATTCTCGAATGTTCGAGATGAGGGAGGCTAGTGTATAATGAAAAAATATGTAAATCCAACCACCAGATAGGTACCCGGGTAAAGGCGTCAATCGACTGGGCTTTGGGGCGCCGCCGGGCGAGGAGGCGTTTGGATCGGGTTCCCGTTTCTCCCTTTGTAGGTATCCTCCCCCATTTCACCAAACTTTCCTTTTTTCGAATGTAAAATCACACACTATTTAATGAGGCTATGGATCAAAGTCTCACAAGATCTTTCTTTCTTCTTTTTTGCAATATAGATCGACCAAGGGGGGATATAGGATAATTATCGGATGATGAGTGGCTTGTTTCCCAAAAATTGTGATGTGCTTGACCTATGCGACGCTACGGACACTACGGACGTCAATTGATGTTTTCCCCCCGGCGCTAAACTCGGTGTGAGGCTCCATTAGGTGTGGGATTAGACAGCTTGCAATATAGGCGTAGGTATTCGGGATGACGGCAAGACGGGTAGGCGTGGCGGGTAGGTTAGGTAGCGTAGGATGCGAAGGTGGCTTGCTTGGCTTGTATAGCTTTGACTGATGGGATATTCTTGTTGTGATAGGTATACGTACTCGAAGAACAAAAGGTTCAATGGACAGACATACAACCGAGATTCGACCTGAGCTTGGCATGGACATTGGCTTTGTGTAGGTACACACGTTACTATGATAATCCACTGCATTGTCGAGAAAAGTCTCGTCCCATTCTTGATGATTCGTGGATATGGTATTCAAAACACCCCATGGGTAGTCATCTTGGATTCGATCCATGGGGACACAAACCCATGGGTACACCCAAAAAACACTCACAAGGACCCAAATCACAATCACCCAAGAGGACTCGACCCCCAAATTTACCCACGAGAAACTCCAGATCCAATGATACTCGTGCTACGACACCTTATTTCTCCAAAGCCTTTCTCAGAATACGTTTTCTTTGGCGTACAAGCTTCTTTCACGTCAGGCAGGGCAAGGTTCGCCCCATGGACGCTAAGTTCAGTGCTCAAGGTCACGTCAGAACTGGGCTTCAACAGATAAGCATGATCTAGACTCACCTGCAATTCGATCCCGTCATACCGGTACCCTGTAGGAACCGAATCGCAATTCAGTCCCGAAAATCGAGTCCTTCTAGTTTGCATATCTCTCGATCAAGATGCGCATGTAGAACTCTTTCATTGTATAAACTATACTGTCGTGGCCTCATAGCGAATCCCATTACCCCCACACAAACAAAAAGGGGCTTTCAACAAACCGCCTAGACGCCATGCTTATAAAGCGCTCGAAACACATCGGCCTCTCTTTCGACTCAGGTAATACACACCCACCCACACACACAATCACACGCACATCATTGCCATGCTGGGAAAGCAACATACGCACATCCCCGTTCTATACATGAAAGAAGGAATGAGAGAAGTGCTTTCGAGATAATCCAGAATCTTTCTAGTACCTCGCCATGTGACATCCTTCTCCCCCAACTCCAATTCTCTATTACCACCACTTACTTCTCATCTCCCCGTCGACCGGCCGCCTTTTCTCCGGAAGAAGATAAGATACGGCACGTCGCTGCTGCCGTTTCTGAACACCGTATCGCTTACGTCAGACCCTCGTCCTGTCCCATCGATTCGAATGTGAGTGACTTTGGAATCGTTGATCTTGTACCAAGCCGCCGGGTCGGGGGTGTTGGAGTCTCTGACATAGGCGTAATAGTGTCCAGTACTGATGGATGATCCCGAGTGGACAATGACAGCGTAGCACTCATAGTCGAACGGGAGCTCAAATTTCTGGTCCGGTGGAGGACCCACCGTCTGGCGTTCTTCAGGCGGTATAAAGAACTCGTCGAGGTTGAATTTGTTGAAGTCCCACGTAATCTTGCTGCTGTCCTTTGATGCTCTACCGTACTCCGTGTAACTGAATCGTTTCAAAGAGAGACAAAATAGTTCAGGCATCCGTGCAAGCTTGGACTGTTTTCTGCCCTGTACCCTTTTCTTGCAGTTGTCGCATTGATAGTCCGCAAGAATTTCGGGTTCGAGTAACGACCTCACGCAGTCTTCAAGGGTGTGAAGCTTTGAGTTGACGGGCACCGAAAGAAAGTCGTAGTGAGACCAGGTGTATGTGCGGTTGTTGCACTGCGTGCAGACCACAGTCGAAAGCTCCAAGCCTCGCCAGTATTTGTCGACGATGGATAAGTTCTTCTTCTGATATTGACCCCACCACTCGTAACTGCCTTGCAACATTGATTTGCCGCCCCCCATTTGAGGCGGAGGGATATTGTCTGGTTCAGCGCGGTCTCGACGTTGATTTGTCTCGTCGTGGAGGTAGGTTAGGAGCCATGACATGAATTCTTGAGCATCCTGTTGTCGACTGCCACCGAACTCATCGCCCTTATCCTTGATGCGGCTCTTCTCGCAGACTGATCGAGAATAGTCCTGTTGCTAGTCAGCAGTTGTTACTCTGAGAAGGATGAGCAAGACAAACCATAAGCGTTTGAGCCTTCATAACGTCAAACTTGCCAGATTCTAGCCAGTGGAACAAGTTGGATAAGATCCGAGACATCAACTGGGGGTGATCATTCTTCTCGTCGGCCTTCCTTGGTACCTTGTACATGTTTTGCCACTCAAACGAGGCGAGCTCTCTGCCAAACCCAGGCGACATTCGAAGGACTTGGATTGTGCTGTTGGCATAGCACCACACACCAGGGTTGTTGAGACCTGTGATGTGCAAAGTATCCTTGGCGGCGTTTGCGACCGAGGGAGAATCTGGACGAGCAAGGGGACCCTGCTTCAGATTCCGGCCCTGAGCAGCCATAGCAATACCGGCGTGAGCCTCGTGATCATCCTGGGTCTGCGATAACCCACTGTAACTCGGACGAGGCACAGCCGGCGCGGGTCGAGTAGGCGGCGATGGTAACTCGGAGTAGATATCGCCATGATGTTGGGAGTAGCCATGGTTTGGCCGATCAGGGCTGATTGGCGACTGCATGGATTCCTGCTCTGTGGCTACCGCAGGGAATCTTCTCAAAAATTCCTCTGTACTGCGCACATGCATGAAACCGGGAGACCGCGCCGTCTCAATCTCAGCATGGTGCAGTGTTTCCTCCCAGAGCTTGACCTCTTCGGGCCTCAATGGCGTCACCTTGTACTTCCTGCTAGGCTTGGAGATGGAGATGGCAGGTTTCAACGGAGAACGAGCCATGGGTGCTCTAACAGCACCGGCAGTCTGTGAAGTGGCGAGGGCGCTTCTGCCCATGAGGTCGGTCCAAGCATCTAAGCCTCCTTGTAGCAGCTTAGGAGGGTTCTTCAAGTCTTTACCGTAGTTGAAGTACGTTAATGCGCGTTGAAGAGACAGTAAAGCAGCAGCGTCCATATCGGGAGAGATGTAGCGCGGTATTGAGTCCGAATCCTGGTCGTGAAACACCACAAGATCGAAAGCATCCCGCCTTTCGAAATGGTGGTACTCCTGAGGAGGCGAGAGGACCATGCTCTCGGCTATTTGCTCCGCTGTGATATTTCCTCGTAGGAGAATGCTAGGTTCAATGCAGATGACCGCTTGCGAAAGTATGTGGCCTTCGTCAAAGTCCTCTCGACCCCGAACATCGATAATTAAGACTTGTAGGGTTGCGGAGCCCCTTTTGATGTAGTTCATTAGATCGTCAGCAGTAATTGAATCGCCCTCGGGTATCGAAATGCTAGAGGTTCTGGAAGTAGCGGCAGCATTGGAGGCATTAAAGTAGTCGGCTGATGATCTACTAGCCGCAACGACGGTATTGATAGAAGCTGAAGAGCCTGTCCGACTGAACAGGCCCCTTGGTGTGCTCGAAGGCAGTGAAGCCGCTTCGTTGGATACAGTCCCCCTGGCCGGGCTGTAGATCGCATCTGGCATCTTGGGCAGATCTGGTAGGCTTGTCACGACGGCCACCTTTGGCTTGTCGGGCGGATCTGGCATCGCTCTTGGTCCTGCCGGTCTTGGGGGCATAATGGGGTGCGTCCGTATGCGGGGGTCCTGACCGGGCAATGCCACCGGTCCTCGCAGATTGGCGAAACGGGCAGCCAAGTCTTCGGCGGCCTTGCTTTTAGGAAGGCCAGAGCCGCCGGCCCCGGAACGTATCACGTTCCCATGCAGCGACTGGGGCTTCGGTTGAACCGCCGGCTTCGTTTTCGTTGCCGGCGACCCGTGGGCCTGCGTCCCGGCTTCGGCTCGTGTGGGGCTCAGGCCCGGGGGGCTTTGCGGTGTCCGCGGGCGGATGGCATCCCCGTTGCTGATGGAAGTTGGTCTTGATATGGTGGGTCTTACGCCCGTTTTCTGGTTATCCGCAATGATGTCGGCCTTGATCTTTTCAAAGTTTCCATGCTGTGAATCTATCTTCTTCATGAGGGCGGTGTAAATGCGGTTCAGATCCCCGCGGCCGCCCTTGACCGACACGGACTCGGTGTGCATAGGCACGTATTTGACAGCGATCAGGGAGGCCTTGATATACTCTTTGAAGGCCATATCGGGTCGACCAAAGTCACGAAAGGTCTCGGCTTGTCGCATGGCGTTGTCAGCCATCTCGAGGATTTTGCGCAAGGGTAGGTTCATGTCGATGTGAGGAGCTGTGGATGTGAGGTCATCTATATGTGGCAGCGGGGGCTTGCCGCCGCGGCCGGCAGAGCCCCCATCTCCGCCCATAGCGAAGGTATGTAATCCGGAGCCGTTGGATAAGACCGGACCGCCGCCGCCGCCGAGGACGGTTCTGGTGGCTGAAGAGGCCGTGGAGCTCATGTGAACGGAAATGGATGTCTTGGAATCGGGTATGGAGCTTGAATCATGTCGTTGTAAGCGTGGTGGCTCGGATGCAGGGAAAGGAAGCTATCGCTGGTGATGTCGAGGAAGTGTGGAAATCGGAGGCGTCGAGGTAGGTCGGACGAGGACGAGGACAGGACGGGGACGCAACGATAGTTGGCGCCGGGTTCGTCATGAGTGGCAGTGACGCAGACTAGGTAGTTTTGTAGAGGTTTGTGTTTGGCCGCAGGATGGTTTATTTGGGTACTGCAGGGCGAGGTTGAATAGACATTGTTCTCTAGATTGAGACGAAGCTCGAAAAGAAGGGTCGTGGTGTGGTTGGGTAGGATGGGCGAAAGGAAAGAATGTCAGTCTTTGATGGATGAAGTTGGATTGGCAGGTGCGCAGCGGTCCTGTGAAAGCCAGATGGTCCGTGGTGGAGGGACAGCCTCGCTCGCTGGCGCTAACAGTTTCAACAATAGCAAGACATTGTGGAGAGGAAACGGTACCGTTGCGGCGGCTGTGCTGGGGAGGGGTGACTCGGTACCTTTTCCGACAGGGCCCGTACTCTTTCTCCAGGGCGTTGCGCTGCAGAGCAGGGGAATAAACCACCTTCCACCACAGTGGAGGCCATCTCACTGACGCATCCGGACTGAACAGCGGTTCGGGCACTGGAACTGGCGGGCAGTGCCCTGCTTCTTGCCCACCTCAAGTCACCCGGCCCCGAGTTTTGAGCGGCGACTTGCACTGACGGAGATGATCCACGTCCTTGGCCTTGACAACTCATATATCATGCAGCGCCACAACCAATATAACTTGGCTTATGAATGCCCACTTTAGGCAGTTGAGTTGTTTATTGCCTTTGATGAGAGTATCTGCTCCGAAACTAAATTACATTGTCTATTGCTGAAGGCCTACCGGAAAAGCATAAACTGGAAGTTGGTGACTATGCCTCCCAGGAAGCAGAGTCAGGCCTGGGTAGGTGAGGTATCTAATGAGGTCCCTTGATTACGTAGCTGCCAGCCCACATGCCCAGTAGCGTAAAGCAAGTCACCTCACAAGAGTCTCCTTCCCAACTCGAAGCCTCCAGTTCAGCCTCAAATGGCACGCGCCACAGATGCTCCACCGCCATCTTCATAGAGGATACGTACTCCGTGCCTGCTCTGGGGGAAACGGGAACGAGCTGAGGTGGGCAGCTGGCCTTGCCAAAATCCCATTCCCTCCCCCCATTCTCAATAGTACACTGTTTCTTTGGGTTTAGCGCGGAGACCTCCGTTCGTCACAGGGCCGTGTTCCAAGCGGAGCAGCCACGAGTCCGCGACGACAGCAACCTGAAGATGCAATAGGTATCCGTAGTTAGACTCCTCCAACCCAAGGCAGCGACTCTAAATCCACCGTCCATCCACTGCCCGACACATTCCAACCCCTGCTCATTCGTACTAAGCCAACGTAACCCAGCGGACCTTGTCTGTGTTCGACACCACTGCCCGCAGCTGCCCACGCCTCCACTGCTCTAGCCTATGCCGACTACGCCTAAGCCTGCTGCATCTCCAACTAGGCCTTACCTTACTGTGTACGCACACCCGACCCTGAGGCTGCCGCATCTGGGCAACCATTAGAAACACACACAAGCTTTCCTCTTTGCCTTTCATCCACATCTCCTACATACGCGCAACCCATCTGGCCCGCTTTACGTACGACGACAAAGACGACGACAGCCTCGCGATTGCGCGCCCGCTTTCTCGAGCTAGATAAACCATCCCGACGATCGATAGCCGCCTGTTTGCTCTAACTCCCCGCCCGACAAAACATTTCCAGCCTTCAAAATGATGGGCTGGTGGTCCAGCTCGGCCAACACGGCCTTGGACGAGCAAATTGAGAAAGCCACAGGCAGCAGCTTGTACGACTCTCTGCCATCCGTTGTCATGCTCTTCTAACATTGACACAGGGAGGATATCGCCCTGAATCTCGAGGTCTCTGATGTCATCAGATCAAAGACCGTTCAGCCTAAGGAGGCCATGCGCTCCTTGAAGAGGCGCATCGGCAACAAGAACCCTAATACCCAGCTGAGCGCACTGAATGTAGGTCATCGTTGCTGCCTGATCACGCTTGACTGAACTGACTCTGTCCGCCCGCAGCTCACCGACACGTGTGTAAAGAATGGAGGCACCCACTTCCTCGCCGAAATCGCCTCAAGGGAGTTCATGGACAACCTGACCTCCCTCCTTCAAGCTGTCGGACCCGCCGCCGTTAACCACGAAGTCAAGCAGAAGATTCTCGAGCTGATACAATCTTGGGCCGCCGCCACCGAAGGACGCCTTGAACTGGGATACATCGGAGAGGTCTACAAGACATTGCAAAGGGAAGGTCATCAGTTTCCTCCTAAAATCAGCGTCTCCAGCAGCATGATCGACAGCAGCGCGGTAGGTTCTCATCCACGGCTATGAATCTTCCCAGCCCAAACTGACAAGCTTCTCAAAGCCCCCCGAGTGGGTGGATTCAGATGTCTGCATGCGATGCCGCACCGCCTTTACCTTCACGAACCGAAAGCATCACTGCCGAAACTGCGGCAACTGCTTCGATCAACAATGTTCGGCCAAGTCGCTACCCCTCCCCCACCTCGGCATCATGCAGCCCGTCCGCGTCGACGACGGCTGCTACGCGAAGCTCATGGACAGATCGGCCAAGGGAGGTGCTGCACCACCTTCGCCGCTGTCGCAAGACCGATCTCCCACCTATCCTTACAAGACACGAAGCACATCGGCCATGCAACCACGCAACGCCCGCGTCGACGACGCATTCGACGAGGACCTGAAGAAGGCGCTAGCTATGAGCTTGGAGGAGGTCAAAGGCTACTCTCAGGGCTACGTTGCACCTACGGCCAATGGTCCCTCGGGACCCAAGGTCAACGGCAGCTCTGCGCCTGCAGCATCGTCTGGCGCGGATGAGGAAGATGACGACCTCAAGGCTGCCATCGCCGCTTCGCTAGCTGATATGGAGGAGCAGAAGCAAAGACATGCGGCAGTCTTGAAGGAGCACACGTCGAATCCCGGACCAAACCCTACTCAGCAGTTTTCTCTGCCCAAGAACGATTACGAGCTAACACCGGTTGAGGCTGAGAACATTAACCTTTTTGCAACTCTCGTCGACCGCCTGCAGACACAACCCCCCGGCACCATTCTGCGCGAGCCTCAAATCCAAGAACTTTACGATAGCATCGGCACACTGCGGCCTAAGCTTGCCCGTACTTACGGCGAGACTATGAGCAAGCATGGTAAGTACCCCTGGAATTACAGGTGTCCGTCTCTGTCTTCTCACACAGCCTCTAGACACACTACTCGACCTACATGCCAAACTTTCCACCGTTGTTCGCTACTACGACAGAATGCTAGAAGAGCGCCTGTCCAAGGCATACAGCCAGCACGCAATTGGGGGAGGATACAATCTCCCCCCTCGCCAGTCTGGCGCTTACCCTACGCTGCAAGGCAGTGCACCTGGGGGTGCCGGCCTGGCCGAGAATTTCTATACCGGATCACAGCAGATGGACTACGGCCACGCACCGCCACCTCAGGCCTACGCACAACACCCACAGCACACTCCACAACCTCAGTACGCGACTTTTGACAAGCGCGCATCCATGGCTGGTCCGCCGGGAGGACCGTATCCTGGCCAAGAGCCTCAAAGAACGGATAGCTGGAGAAGCGGAGCTGGTCCCGTACCTGACGGCCAATACGCACCCCAGCAGTCTTATGCTCCGAGCGAGCCGCCTCAAGCAAATCACCAGAACCAGCCAGGTCAACCTCCGGGCACCCCTTCGGCAGACCCCAACGCTTCTTATTACTTCAACCCTCAGCAGCCTAGCGCACCTCCTTCTGCTCCGCCGAACGCGGATCCTAACCCATCGCCATACCCGAATCTTCAGCAGCCAGTGCAATACCGACAGGCCATGCCACCCCAACAAACACCTACTCAAACGCCTGCCCAGCCGGAACAGCCCACGCAACAACAGGCTCCGCCCCAGCAGCAAAGCTACTGGCAACCATCAGTACCGCAGCAATCGGCGCACCCTCAACAGCATTGGCAAGGCCAGTACAACAGCGGATATACCCAGGAATCATTTCCGTCTGCTCCGCAAAACGCACCTAAGCAGCCGGCAGTGGAGGAGAGTCTCATTGATCTTTGAAAGACAGGAAAGTAATCAGGAAGCATGCAGGCCATTAGCTCTCGGCGTTTCAGGGTCAGGGAGAGCCCAACACTAGCATCTTCAGACTTGAGAATGAGCTACAAAATGAAAGTTTTATTGGATCATAATTACTGTCCAACTTGTGACTGTGATGTTGATAATGGACCCTATGTGAAGACTCAGGTCGGAGCATCCAGGCAAGGGCTTATGTGAATGATTAATCTAGCATTACCTTACTAACACACGGACGCGGGTGAATACCACGTTCAGAATCCCCCTTTAACATGTACATTTCCAACACAGGCTTCCCGCACGTCAACTTTGCGTGCCTAGGCCATGACTGTAGCCCTCTTAACTATCTTACTCTGTAATTATCCTCGCCCGTCACGAGCCTTCTCAAACGATATTAAAGCGCATCATCAAAGTCAACAATTCCTTCTGACTCACAATTTCCGCCGGGGAGCAAATCTAGAAGTAGAAATCCATTCCACCGGCTTTTGACCGTAGGTAAGGTAAGGCGAGGTAAGGTAGCCGGCCACCCGCCCCTCTTGCCGGACCAATCATGCAGAAGAAGCAACAAAAGCCCGCGTCCAACCCCCTCCGGCCAACCACGGCACGGCGCCAGCGCGGCGTGAGACTCCACTTTCCGCTCCGGTCATCGGCGCCGAATGGTGCGACTGCGGACCGCTATTACAGCAGCTTAGCTTTCAAGCATTCTTGAAACCAGCAACGCGAAGCGCCGCAACACAAGGCAAGGCACCGTAGAAGGCCCCTATGGCAACCCACGTGGAACCCGTCCGGTGTCATGATTTCTCTACTCGGGTGTCTGCTTATTAGTTTAGGTGTGTTCCGACGCCCGTCCCAAGGTAAAGGCGGTTCATCTGAGTCATTTCTAGACACAGGCTGAACAGACTTTCCCGTTCCCTCCACCGGACTGCCCACACCCACGCCAAACAAGGAAACTTTCCCGAGAATTGGGGGGTGGAGGGACGCATTACGTAGCTCATCCTCTCAACTTGCTAGAGCTTTCGTTTATATATAATTGGATCGTGAACCATCCGAACATCTGTCGAGAACCCCGTCTTTCCCATTTCCATTGTGAAATTTAGAGATTCAATTAGACTGAATGCTACTTTTTTCACTTTCTGTTTCTCACTAGAATCAAAGACACTGTGTAACAGCATACACACAAGCATCTTGCCCCGCCACCCCGCCAATTCATCTCAAGCTCGTCATCATCATACCTGAAGAAAAGTTCAAAAAAACCAACCACAACCTCAAACAAAATGCCAGTCCAAATCCACCTCGTCCGCCACGCCCAAGGCTTCCACAACCTCTCCCTCGAAAACGAAGCCCTCCGCGACCCCCTCCTCACAGAAAAGGGAAAACAGCAGTGCGCCGACCTCCGCGCCGCCTTCCCCCACCACGACCGCATCACCCACCTCGTCGCCAGTCCCCTCCGCCGGACCCTCTACACCTGCCTCCTCGGCTTCGGTTCCGACTCCTCCTCCTCTGGCTCTCCGGGCTCCTCTCTCAAAGTCCTCGCCCTGCCCGAGGTACAAGAAGTCTCCGACGCGCCGTGCGACACCGGCTCAGCCATCAAGGACGTTGAGGCCGAGTTCGCCGGCCGCGTGGATTTCAGCAGGGTGCCCGAGGACTGGATCGACAAGGCCGGCCCCGGCTCGAGATGGGAGCCGACGCTGGAGAAGCTGGAGGCGAGGTCTGCCGAGGCGAGGAGGGCGCTGAGGGAGCTCGTGGGCGGGGATGTGTCGGGGGACGCGCAGGTCGTGGTCGTCACGCACGGTGGCATTTTGCACTTTTTGACGGATGATTGGTATGGGATTGCTCCCAAGAAGGGTACGTGTTTTTCTCGTTTTCGAGATTCTTTATTTGTTTCTTGAATGTCTTCTATGGACACCCCGATGGCATGGAGTTGAGTGAGATGGGAGCCGTTCACTAATTCTAAGTGTAGCAACTGGCTGGGAAAACACCGAGTACAGATCGTACGAATTCGAAGATGCCACGGGACAGGACCCCAAGGCCCTCCTCAAAGAGACGCAGGAGAGCTGGCAGCGCCGTAAGGGCGAGGACACCCGCCCGACGCCTGAGCAACAGGCCGAGCTCCGCCAAACCTTCTATCGTGAAATGGAGCCGTATCTCAAGTACAGCCCCGAGAGAGGCTGGATGCAGTAAGTGGCAAGAGGGGCAGGGCAAGCACTAGACGGTTCGTTGCGTGGGAGGACAGAAATCATGGTCTCGACATTGTGGGGGCCTCTCTATTTGCATAGTACACAGCTTGGTATAATCCCAAACACCATAGACCTATCTAGAACCTTTTTTACCGTTTTATAAACTTTTAAAAGTCTTCCTCGCCGGACCCGGCAACAATGACGTTGTTCACCTTCAGGACCATACGGCATAATTGCGTCGCGAGCTGGAGTTGCTGCTTCTTGCTGATAAGGGGGTCGATGACAAATGCATCCTTCATGTCGTTGCTGCCGCGCTGCATGCAGTCGACACCGAGCTTGCCACGGACTCCAGGACCGGCCTTGACCTGCTGACTCTTGATGTCGGCCAGCGTCGCGATGGGGTTCAGACCACTGTTCTCGGCCAGGGCCATCGGGACAGCGTCGAGGGCCTCGGCAAATCCGCGCATGGCGTATTGCTCAAGGCCAGGGGTCTTGGCGGCGGCGTCCTCGACTGCCAATGAGCAGGCAATCTCGGCAGCACCACCACCGTAGACCACGCGGTTGTCCTTGACAAGGTTGCGCACGACGCACAAGGCATCGTGGAGGGAGCGCTTCGCCTCGTCGATGATCTAACATTGGGGGTTAGCTTTTGGTTAATCTCAAACATTTTGTCAGGAACGCACCATCTTGTTGCTACCGCGCACAAAGACGGTCACCGCGCGGGTGTTGGCGCACTCCTCAATGACCAGCATCTTCTCTCTTGTTGTGCCAAAGGTCATTTCTCTGACGATACCTGCAGTTCCGAGCTTCTCGGGCTTGAGGTCCTCGAACCGCGGCACGATACGGCCGTTTGTCGCAATAGCCACCAACTCGATCTCCGGTCCTCCAACCCACCGCACGGCAGGCAAGTCGTTCTGGAGCAGCAGGTGGTTCGCCTCATCGTCGAAACCCCACTGGCAGAGAGCCAAGTTGGCACCGGCATCCTTGATTTGTTGAATCATCTCGATAAACTTCTCGCGTTCGTAACTCTGCAACTTTTTGTACTCCTCAACGCTGGTGATGTCGAGCTTGTGCTTAGTCTTGGGCTTAGGGGGTTCGAAGGCGCAGGTAAGAATGGCGATCTTGGCGTCCTTGACTTCGGAAGGCATCTGGGGGTGAGAGAAATCCTTGTCGATAATGACGCCCTTGACGAGCATAGTATCCTCCAGAGCTCCTCCGACCTTGCCATCGACCTTGATCAGCTCAAAGTCAACGTCCCTCCGGTCCAGGTCGGCAACGGAGAGGACAGCGTCCACTGCGATCTGAGAGAACTGGTCGTGTGCCTTGGAAACAATCTTGCTGCCCAAACTTGTTCGTGCAACCTTCAGCAGGTTTCCTGTCTCTTCTTTGCTGAACTCGATGACATCTGAAATCTTGTCAAGCTCCGACACGGCGATGTCGCAAGCCTGGTCGTATCCGTCCGCAATGCGGATGGGGTGGATTCCCTTATCGATCAGCTCTGCCGCCTGCTCAAGGAGAGCACCAGCAAGCACGACGACGCCGGTTGTGCCATCACCAATCTCGTCATCTTGCGACTTTGAAAGCTCCACCAACAGCTTAGCGACGTGGTTTGAGATCTCCATCTGTTGCAGAATCGTGGCGCCGTCGTTTGTCACTGTGATGTCTCCATCGGGGGAGATGAGAATCTTATCGAGGCCACGAGGACCCAGGGAGGTCTTGACGATATTCGCGACCGTTCTGGCGGCGAGGATGTGGTTCTTGACGGCTTCGTTGCCATATTGTCTCTTCTTCTTTCCTTGGCTGCGGGGCAATCAGTCCTGGGTCTCCTTATCAGGGGTTCGGGGTAGGGCAAGAGAGGGCGAGCTTACTCTCTGACAACGATGAAGGGACGGCCTTGCTCGTCCTTCATCACGGCCGCTACAGTGTCATTTCGTCAGTATATGTGGTCTCGAAGCTCGGATCGTGGCATTGATTACCATTGGCCATATCAAGGTCTAGACATGATGTTAGCTGCATGCAACAATGAATTTCACAGGGAAGGGTACCACATACTCATAGCCATGTTGAAGGTTTTCGCACGTCGCTGGGGTTTCGGATGGGTAGTGCGATTCAACTGGGAGTGACGCCGGGGGAAGGAGAGGTATCGTGCGTTGAGGGGGGTTGAGCTCCAAGGACCGGGTCGTGGTGGACCAAAATTTCTGAATAATTGGTGGTGCCTGCCATTCTGGGGGACCAGAAGCTTCGGTTGCCGGGGTGCAGATAATCCGGCGGCTCACCGCCTAGCAAGGCCTGGAAGGCAACAGCAAGTACCCCGCCATGGACGTGGTTGCCCCTCCATGGCTCTTGCGGTGGCCATGACCAAAGCGCCCCAAGCGCCCCACACATGCCACTTCAGGCCATGACCAAACTCAAGTCCACAGCGTCATCTCCGAAAAGCTGCAAAACTAGTTGTTAAAGAGCTTCTATCCCCCCGGTCGAGTGAACAATTCACTGGGTATCACATACCACCCAGATCACTTTCATTTTCTTACCTTGAGAGCTTGGGTCTCTGCGACATCCCCTCTCCCCAATCCATCCACAAAGAACACCAAGCTCACCTACCCCAACTACGTCAACATGTCGCGCCACCAGGCAGTACGCAACCTCGACTATGACGAGGCCCTCGACGAATTCGAGGGCGATGACTACGAAGAGGAGGGAGAGGCTGATCAACTCAGCGCAGAGGATCGTGAGGCCATGGCAATAGGAACTGCGACAGTGCAGAGCACCCTTGGTCCTGATGCCGACAAAGTGACTGTGCAGCAAATTCAAGAGTCGCTGTGGCACTACTATTACGACATCGAGAAGACGGTGTCTTATCTACAGAAGAAATTCATCGCACCTCCACCTGCGCCCAAGCAGGAGAAGAAGGCTAAAGATGGTAAGTTCATTTTCTTCTAAAAGTCATGTGAGGGCAGGGTTCCCGGAGAGGTGGCGGCAGTACCAGAAGTTGAGCGTTTCGGCAGCAGATGGGTTTGGTTGCGGAGGCATGGACGACAAGACTACGACTTACGGCATGGTATCAACTTCGACATATCCAGTTCCCAGGGTGGCACCACTATCCCCTGCTTCTTACTTCCACGGCATTTCATGGATGAATGTTCCCAAGAGCCGACAGGCCGTCTTTGTCCCCCCTCGTCCCGTTCCTGGGGGGCTTCTAGGCGGCGGTGATGGTCCTAAGCTATCAAAGCTTCAGGCCCTTGCTGCAGCACGAAAGAAGAAGACGACCGAGGTGAACAAGACAGACGACAAGGTTGATCGAGCCGAGAAGAGAATGTCAACTCTTGCCATTGATGAATCGTCCAAGGAGAACCAGAGAGGCGGGTTGAGCATACTAGCGAAGCGACAAAAGTTGGCAGAAGACCCTGCCGCGAAGACTCAAATCTCAAAATCAGCTTCGCCCTCGCAGCAGGCCGACGCAGCGTCTGAAGCAGTCAGTATGGATGTCGACACGGCCAATGAACTCTCTGCCGAGGATCGAAAGAAGACTGAGGATGACTGCTTCGTAGTCCCATCTACGAGGCCGTCTGCCTTTGCTCAGACCCTGTTCGGACCTGCTCAAGATACTGCCGCCGCCTCTCAGACGTACTCCCTGCCGTACATGGACTCTTCCGCCTATGTGCCCAGTGCTTTCTCTCAACCAAGCCCTGACGATGTCGTGCTCGCTGCTCAGGCGAAAGGTTCGCGATTCGCGAAGACACAGTAAGATGCTGACTCTAATGATCTCTAGCGGGCTCCAAGTTCGACGCTGCCGCCAAGAGCGCAAGCAAAAAAGTGGTGGCCAAGTCAAGTGGCTCACAAACCCCCAATTCCGAGATGAAGCAACTTCAACTCGACGACTCAGCAGCACCGAAGAACAAAAAGCTGGATGTCGTAAAGGAGTTCGCAAAGAGCGAAAACAAGAGAAGCGCCAGCTTTGTGGTAGTTGGTGAGTCAATCTGTACCTTTCCCCTCCCAAACATACAACTAATACCCAATAGGACACGTTGATGCTGGCAAGAGCACATTGATGGGCAGATTGCTCTTGGAACTAAAGTACATTGAGCAACATCTGATCGATCGTTATCGACGCCAGGGTGAGAAGATTGGAAAGTCGTCATTCGCTCTTGCCTGGGTCATGGATCAGCGAGAGGAGGAGCGGGAGCGTGGTGTTACCATCGACATCGCCACGAATATGTTTGAGACGGAAAAGACACGGTTTACGATTCTCGACGCCCCTGGTCATCGGGACTTTGTCCCAAACATGATTGCTGGAGCAAGCCAGGCAGACTTTGCTATTCTCGTCATTGACGCCAACACGGGAGCTTTCGAGAAGGGCTTGAAGGGCCAGACAAGAGAGCATGCTCTGCTCCTGAGAAGTCTGGGTGTCCAGCGAGTCATCGTCGCTGTGAATAAGCTGGACATGGTTGGATGGTCAAAGGATCGCTTTGATGAAATCTCAGAGCAGGTCACTGGCTTCATGAAAGGCAATGGCTTCATACTCAAGAACGTCACCTTCGTACCCATATCGGGACTCAGCGGCGCCAATTTGGTGGAGAAGCCAGCCGATGAGGGTCTGTCATGGTACACAGGCCCGACACTCATTGAGGCGTTGGAAGACTCTGATCCAATGGCGAGAGCGATTGAGAAGCCTTTCCGAATGTCGATTTCGGAAATATACAGATCGCAGCAAAGTCAACTCACTGTAGCTGGCCGGATAGAATCGGGCACGGTACAAAATGGCGAGGCATTGATTGTGCAGCCAAGTGGAGAGTCTGCCTCAATACGATCGATCGAGGTAGACGCCGATGTACAAGAATGGGCCGTTGCGGGACAGAACGTAAACATCGGCCTGTACGGCATCGACCCGATTCACGTACGCGTGGGCGATATCATCAGCACCAAGGCAGCTCCCATTGAGACAAGCGACAGGCTGACTATGAAGGTACTGGCCTTCGACCACTTGATGCCAATGCCGGTGGACGTCCACCGTGGTCGTCTGCATGCGGCTGGGAGAGTTGAGGTCATCCCAGCCGTACTGGACAAGTTGACGGGAGCGACGGTGAAGAAGAACCCCAGGATCGTGCAGCCAGGCAAGGTTGCGCGGGTTGTTGTCAAGCTTGACTCGAAAGTGCCGTTGGAGGCTGGGCAGCGAGTGGTGCTACGCAGTGGTGGCGAGACAATCGCGGCAGGGTTGCTGGAATAAAACGGTGTAGAATCGAAAGAAGCAACGTGGCGCGGATTCGTATATAGCAGGTGGTGGGCACTTGACGACCGGAACGAGATATTCCCATGCATGGCGTGCGAGTTAAGTTAGGACAGGCGGCGCTGGCATTGAGGCTCGGTTAAAGTTGGGGTCAGTTGGGTGTGCTGAAAATAGAGTTGGCTGCAACTTTAGTTGAAGCGCAGCCAATGGGGGCGTGCCTAATTCATAACTTAGATATCCGTAGATGCGAAATGAACAGTTTCCAAGCACCACCACGGATCCTTGATTATGGTTGAGCTATTTTGCGAACCAAGCTGACAACGCTCACTTTGCAATTCTCCTTCCTTCTTAGGGGTTGAATGACTGCGTGGGTGACTCTTTGGACTGTTTTGGTGGTCTTGGACAGTGGAATCTGTCATTGTGTTCTATGGTATCCGTACCTATCTTGCCTCTCGAAAAGGCCAAATTGACAGATTAACATGGCCCCATCCGGCTGAAGCGACGGAAATGACGCCGTCGTGCCCACGCGCCGCCTCGGGAGAGCATGGGCCAGCAGCCAAAGCTCAACCCCTGCATACTTCCCCCCTCTTTACGGCTTGCAGCCCCCCGTGGCCCCCCTCATCTCAGGGCGAAAGACGGGATGGCACTGCTTAGAGCACCTTAAGTGAGGTAAAGTGTCGCGTACCTTACCTTGTCGCTCTCGCCTTACCTACGAATTAGCACCTTCCGCTTACCGTATTGCCGCGCTCCTCCTTTTTCCCCCTCCCCCCCGCAGGCTGTAGGTAGGCCAGTGGTGGGAATATTCTCGAAAGGGGAGAGGTGCGCATGGCTCTTCCCGAGATCGAGATGGATTGGGGGGTTGGACCGGTTGGTTTGAGGCCACTCTGTTCCTTCCGGGAGCTGCTTTGCAAGTTGAATGGGACAGGTAGACCACTAGATAGGTAGGCAGAGGACACTGCAAGGCTACCAAGAATCAATGAGATGCCACCCAAGTAGGATTGCAAAGGAAGTGGCCAAGTTCGTTGCCTCTCACCATGGGGGCAAGTAAGGTAATTTTTGCTGGATCGTGAGTCACTTCCAATGGAAATTTACAAACACACAAGGTGCCTTGGAAGTTTGTCAGACTGCGGCATAGAACTCAACCGAAGCTGTGGAAGCAAAGCGAACAGAAAGGCCACGTTCAAGACTCCCCCAAGTGCCAAACGTCCAAGGGGGGGACCACCAGTAATCGAAATCTCCAGAATCGCAGCCTTGGTGGGGCAGGAGGGAATGACCCCAGCGCGGACGGCAGGCAGCGGCAGCGGTGAGGCGCGCACACCTTGACTCCCGTGGCTAGGGGAGAAAGCTCGCACGGTACATTCTCACTGTTCTGCTGCAACGGAGATGTGTCCCCCGAGCACCTAATTCCTGCCTGCCATCCCAACCTTGGGTGTCTCTATCTGCCGAGCAGCAGCGCATCGAGGTACCTTGCTGCTCACCTGCTGCGTGCAGGTGGTGCCTTCCATACCTTGCCTTAGGCAAAGGCACCAAATAGAGTACGGCTGCACCAAGGGTCCACACAGTAAGGATCCATCAGTGACACCCACACCCCAAAAGGAAGAGACCCCTGTCACGTGTGGCGCCTCGCAACGTGAAATCTGGCCTTTTGTGCAATCTGGACACCTCGACTTTTTTTTTTGGAGAAGGCATTCATAAAGGCGGCAGCTCTTCCTTTCCACCGCCGACACTTTACCTCTCCCAATTCACCACTGCCAAAGCCACCTCAACTCGATTGGGTGTGTAAATAGTAGAAGGGAATCCAAAAACCCTCTCTCTCATAAGCGCGTCTTTGACGTCTTTTTTCTCCTTTCTTTTTTTCCCCCGACACCAATCTTTCGAGGTACAAAGAGCTATCCCAATACCACACACAGGGGAGCTTCACGGCACCGCCAGAAATTCACAATGTCGAGATCCAGAAACTCGATGGCCTTGGGCTTCGGCCTCTTGGCCTGGATGGCTCTCCTCTTCTCCCCCCTGGCTTTCGTTCAGACTGCCCAGGCTCAGGACACTGAGAGCTACGGAACTGTCATCGGTATCGTAAGTTGCACCTCCTAGCTTCCCTGACGACGATTGCGCCCTTTGTCGCCAACAGATTCAAATAAATGCGACGTTCTCTCTAACTTCCAATCTTCAGGATCTTGGAACTACCTACTCTTGCGTCGGTGTGATGCAGAAGGGCAAGGTTGAGATTCTCGTCAACGACCAGGGTAAGTCTTATCGTGGTCGCAGCTGCTCCTGCTCCCGATCCCCCAATTCCAGCAACTTTGCTGACTCTGCTGCTTCATAGGAAACCGTATCACCCCATCTTACGTCGCATTCACCGAGGAGGAGAGACTCGTCGGTGACGCTGCCAAGAACCAGGCCGCCGCTAACCCCACCAACACCATCTTCGATATCAAGTGAGCTCCTACCCCGACCGTCGACCGCTCGAGATAACATTGCTAATCACTCTTTCAGGCGTATGATTGGCCAGAAGTTCTCCGACAAGGCCGTTCAGTCCGACATCAAGCACTTCCCCTACAAGGTCATCGAGAAGGATGGCAAGCCCGTCGTTGAGGTCGAGGTTTCTGGCTCCGCCAAGCGCTTCACCCCCGAAGAGGTTTCCGCCATGATCTTGGGCAAGATGAAGGAGGTCGCCGAGGCCTACCTTGGCAAGAAGGTTACCCACGCCGTCGTTACTGTCCCCGCCTACTTCAACGACAACCAGCGCCAGGCCACCAAGGATGCTGGTGTCATTGCCGGACTTAACGTTCTCCGCATTGTCAACGAGCCCACCGCCGCCGCTATCGCCTACGGTCTTGACAAGACCGATGGTGAGCGCCAGATCATCGTCTACGACCTTGGTGGTGGTACTTTTGATGTTTCCCTCCTTTCCATCGACCAGGGTGTCTTCGAGGTTCTGGCTACCGCCGGTGACACCCACTTGGGTGGTGAGGATTTCGACCAGCGCATCATCAACTTCTTCGCCAAGTCCTACAACAAGAAGAACAACGTCGACATCACCAAGGACCTCAAGGCCATGGGTAAGCTCAAGCGTGAGGCCGAGAAGGCGAAGCGTACCCTCTCTTCCCAGATGTCCACTCGTATTGAAATCGAGGCCTTCTTCGAGGGCAAGGACTTCTCTGAGACTCTTACCCGCGCCAAGTTCGAGGAGCTCAACATGGATCTCTTCAAGAAGACCCTCAAGCCCGTTGAGCAGGTGCTCAAGGACGCCAAGGTCAAGAAGGAGGATGTTGACGACATCGTTCTTGTTGGTGGCTCTACCCGTATTCCCAAGGTTGTCAACCTTATTGAGGAGTACTTCAGCGGAAAGAAGGCTTCTAAGGGCATCAACCCCGATGAGGCCGTCGCTTTCGGTGCTGCCGTTCAGGCCGGTGTCCTTTCCGGTGAGGAGGGTACTGAGGACATCGTCCTCATGGACGTCAACCCCTTGACTCTCGGTATCGAGACCACTGGAGGTGTCATGACCAAGCTTATCCAGCGCAACACCCCCATCCCCACCCGCAAGAGCCAGATCTTCTCCACCGCCGCCGACAACCAGCCCGTCGTTCTCATCCAGGTTTACGAGGGTGAGCGTTCCCTTACCAAGGACAACAACCTTCTCGGCAAGTTCGAGCTCACTGGCATCCCTCCCGCGCCCCGTGGCGTTCCCCAGATCGAGGTCTCCTTCGAGCTCGATGCCAACGGAATTCTCAAGGTCTCTGCCCACGACAAGGGCACTGGCAAGCAGGAGTCCATCACCATTACCAACGACAAGGGTCGTCTTACCCAGGATGAGATTGACCGCATGGTCGCCGAGGCTGAGAAGTACGCCGAGGAGGACAAGGCCACCCGTGAGCGCATTGAGGCTCGCAACGGTCTTGAGAACTACGCTTTCTCCCTGAAGAACCAGGTCAACGACGACGAGGGTCTTGGTGGCAAGATTGACGATGAGGACAAGGAGACTGTAAGTTGCCACAAGCCTTTCACCGCGTACCGACAGATTACTAACATGATTCTCAGATCCTCGAGGCTGTCAAGGAGACCACCGACTGGCTTGAGGAGAACGGCGCCACCGCCAACACTGAGGACTTCGAGGAGCAGAAGGAGAAGCTGTCCAACGTCGCCTACCCCATCACCTCCAAGATGTACCAGGGCGCCGGTGGCGCTGGTGGCGAGGACGAGCCCCCCTCCCACGACGAGCTCTAAATTCCATAGATTTGTTGTTGTTGCTTCGTTTCGGGATTCAAAAGAGACAGTACCCAAAGATTCCATGCAATTTTTCGTCTCTGGTGTTGGCAGGTTAATCGGCGTCGGCAGCATGGAGCATGGCTCCACCATTGTGTAAAGTATACAACGCATAAATGAGACCTCTTGAACACATGCTTTGTTCCCTTGTGTGGTTGTGACTGAGAGGCATCATCTGATGCTGTCGTAGACTCTTCAATGGTTCAGCTTCTTGACTACGTTATATCTCTGCTGAATGTTTCCATATCTTGAGCTTTCCAAAACTGCCCTTCTACATAGTTTTGATGAAATAGTTACCCGGCATCTGGTGAAAGGTTCATCCCTCCTCTCTTCTCCCTCCACCTCAAGCTGCTACTCGTCCCGCACTTCCCGTGAAGGACCCCGAGCAAGATGAGTGCAACTTAACTTTACTTGCTTTTTGGGGTCTCCTCTGCATATGCGGGATGGCCGGCAGTCAATCTGGGGCAAGCATTTTGAGTCTCATCTGAGGGACTCACACGAACAGACGGCTTGATTGGCCCAGATGTATTTGTCGAGCTTTTATGGCCATCTCTCTCGTCGGCTATGGTGCTCTACTTCGTAGAATGTGAGTGAGGTTCAGTAAAGTCTCACTTTCGGTGAGTTTGCCGCGTCGATGGCGGATACTGCGATGGTAAAGCAAGGTCCCGCTCATCATGTCGATGGAGAGCATCGCGGACTTCCAAAATGGGTCGTCTTCTCGGGAACGAGATGAAGTGATCCTGTTCGGTCACTTTTGGATGGCTAAAAGTATCAATCTGGAGCCCTGGACTACTCCCCCCTACCTCCCCGCCAGCGGGCGGCTAGAATTTCGTAAAAGCCCTGCGCAGTAGAAGGAGGGAGAATCTTGGCAACAAAGCGTATTCATATAAGGAGCGAGACGAGACGAACTGTCTACACGAAACCTGGGAACTGACTATGGAGTATGACGAGATGGAGACGAGGCTTCGGCTTCCTGAAAAAAAACCTTAAAACTACCCGCCTGTACGGTACCATAGACCACGGGGTGGAATTGGCTTCTGCTTGTTATTGTGTTTAATATGAGATGGTTTTGAATGACTCGACGCTGTGACGACGGCCATCTTACAGGTCTGTTCTTTACTCGTTCACTCCGGGCTGAGAGGGTCATGGCGTAAATGCGTAGCTGGATAGAGTTGAGTAGGAAGTGAGGCAGTTTTGAATGACTCGGTCTACTCCGTGCTCGATACGCAGCCATACCTGACGGCATTCATGCTGCCGTGTATCCGTATCCGTATACGATTTTGGTGTACGGACATGGCTAGAGCAGAAGAAGTATAATATGTAAGGTAACTTATAGCTACAAGCCAGCCGTTCTATCTCTCGTGCTCTCGTTTTCTCGATACCGCTATCTCTCCATCACACTTACACTCACTCACTCACTCACTCGCTCACCAACACCCTCTTACATCAAACCAATAGCACACCCAACCTCACTCACAACTTACACCTCGTACCGCTCTCAACAACAAACCACACAACCGCCGCCACGATGCAACTCCCCTCCATCCTCCTCTTCGCCGCCACCGCCGCCGCCCTGGCCCTCCCGGAGCCCGTCCCCAAGCCCAACCCGGAGTCCTGCGACGAGACGTGCCCGAACCCGTGCCGCCAGGCCATCCGCAACACGTACTGCACCGGCGCGAAAAAATCCATCAGCGGAGGGCCGTTGCCGGCGGCGTTCAAGAACCAGTGGAACTGTCCCGCGGGTAGCAGTAGTCCGCCCGCGACGTACATCCAGATGACGCAGAATGGGGCTGCTGAGGGGGGTGTTACTGTCTTCTGCACCATTTGAGAAAGGAAGAAAGAGAGGGGAAGAAAGGGGGAAAGAGGGAAGAGAAATTTTCTGGTGATGCGTGGTGTATGCACATATACGACAGAGCAGGCAGATGTCATGTTGCCTATTTGCCTTCACCTAGGAGGGTTGGTAGAAGGAGAAGGAGGCATGTTTCCAACGTGGAGGGAAGTTGATGGGGGCGGAGCCAGGGCGAGAGATACCTTTGCATGGCTTTATGTCCTTCTTTGTTACAACCAACCCATCATCAGATACCCACTACCATTCACCTGTGAAAGTGCTGAGCTTAACTTGTGACAGCCTGGCCGTTTCCTGACATGCGGCTTATCATCGAGCTCGCTTATTCTCCGACCCAGTGAAAAATTTGACTTGAGGCATGGCTTGACAACGATTTCGTTTCTTGCTTATTTAGTCACTAAGAACTGGGTAGAAACAGGTGGCCTAGGAAACATGTCTACTTTTGAACCTGTTAAAAGTTCAGCTTACACCTCGGGCGAAAAGGACAGACGAAAAAAACAGACGAAAAGGAAAGAGGCTCGCGGAGTCTCATCTACGTCGGGAACGCCTCACTCACGGACCAGGATTCCCTGTCTTTGTTTACAACAAGCCGCAGGTAGGAGGTAAAGAGTTGGATTCTGCGGATTTGTGAGCTGGCATGTGGTAACTGGATCGTTTGTGGACTTTGGTGAGTGGCATTTTACTCCAAGGCCACCAGGGACAAAACTTTACTGTGTGTCCTGAGTTGGCCTAATGTAGCACATGTAATTTGATATTCTGTGAGACTTGAACTTTCCACATGCGACGTGCTAGTGCTGCTCTCTTCGACCTTAGCTGCCGGAGGATGGGCATGTTTGGAATAGCATCTTGAAGATGAGCCGACTGTGAAAGACACCACTACTTCCAGGCAAAGACTGAGGAGACAAATGCCCTCAAGAGCATATAGACAGCAGTGATAGCACCTTTGCTCGTTGGCGGGTAAGTCTGCTTCCCCAGTTGCTCCGCAGTTTCGGGTATGCTCTCATGGATGGCCACTCTGGAGGATATGTCTTGATGATCGGAAATGAAGAGAAGTGCAGTTTTACCTCGATAACTTCCATTTTCGAGCTGACGTATTCGTCCGTTCTATTCTAGCTTGTCTTTGTGTCTTTTGAAGACGAGACCCCGTCCCAGAGTAATGAAGTGACGAAAGACGTTGGGCTTCCTAGATATATATGCCTTCTAGATAAGAAGGCCACCCATTGGCCTGACTTGAGCGCGATTGTAAACCCAGAATCTAGTTCATAAAACGGAACGGTGCTGTGGCATGAAAGTTGGGTGATCCAGGGAGATGCTGGAGATTTCGATGCGTTCTGTTCGTGTTCTTTGACCTGGCAGCCATCGCCCTCCTTCCTCTCTCCAGGATAGAGGGGTTCAGGACCAGCACCGTGGATGAATGAGTAGCTCCTTCTGGCGAGAACGAAAGGTAGTGAGAGGCTGCACGGCCTCAAACTGCAAAAGCCACACGTCTCCTCAAGCTGACGCGGTAGATGGAGTCTCTGCGATATCAGTATCTCCTGCGGCGGCTGGCGGTAGTCTATGGAGGTAAGATGAATTCAACGACCTTCAGAATCCATCTTGCCGAGTCACATCACCTACGGGCACCGGTTGAGGGGAATGACAAAAGCTTAGCTCGCTCAGTTGAACTTGATCGCGCGGCCGCAATATTTGCGCTAGATGACCACATATTGTCAATACTTGCTTTGAGATGCGTAAATGGCATGCGCCGACGAAGGGACCACGTCACAAGGTCTTCCACCATGGCAGCAAGTGTAATTATTCATGCATTTGCCTCGACATGTATGAAGCTTCAATTTTATAGGAGACTGCTTCAACGAGCGGTTATGTGAGTGCTAGCACGTTACTGATCTCCGAGCATGGAAGAGAAGTCTCAACCACACTGATTGCATGGGGCGAAACTGGGAAGAGGACTACAGGTCGACAGGGTTCAGATTGGGAAAACATCAGGGACTTGAGGTGTAGTCAAAGACTCTATAGAAACAGTGTTCGCCATAAAGATGTCGTGAACACGCGCAGCTGGAAGCTAAAATCGAGCCGAGTTCCCGCGTACATCTCGAGATTTCATAGGGCCATTCAATTACTACGGAAAATCAAATGCTCATGCGTCAGAAGGTTGGTGATCCCAAGACAACCTCCATAAACAAGAGGAAGTCAAAAGAAGCATGTAATCCAATCCTCTTGGAACCCGCACATAGTGCCTTTCCGCATTCCTCGGCAGACAGACACCGTCTCCCTCTCGGGAAGCACAAGAAAGCGGCGGGAGCATCCGCTTCCAAGTCCATCATCTAACATTCCGATCTGGTGTAAACTGTGCTTAACCTAATCGTAATAGTTCAACTGAGATAAAAAAAAAACCCTTAAAACTGGGGGATGTGGCACACATGTGTCGTAGCCCGAATCACGTATCCGTACACGAGGTCGTACATGCGGCTCTCTCTCGCAAGCTGTAACTCAGCATTCCACAGAACTTTATCGAGACGACAGGCTAAGAGCACGGTGCTTTTAAGTGACACCGCATTGAAAGAGGAGAACACCAGAGAGCAGTGTATTCCCTAGACTGCTGCATTACCCAGGATTTCCCCTTCCAAAAGGGAGACTTGAACCTGATGTGTGGTGTCGCTGCGTCTGTCACGTGCACTGGCGGACCCGCAGAGCTACCTAGGCAGTCAAATTAGCTTTTCTGCCAGCAATATTCGATATGGTGTAGTGGCCAACATGATGCCCTCTCATCTCTCTGAGAGGATAGGCATAGCCCCGAGTTCGATTCTCGGTTTCGGAATCTTTTGTCATTTTTGGCGATTAGAGCGGTCGCTCTGCCTTCTTTTTGCCTTCTTGTTCGTTTGTTGATGCACATTTGCTGAATTCGTCTTCGTGCTCAACCAACATGGGGGAGCAGGGGAAAAGTAAGCCCCCAATCTTTCGGACGAACCACTTAGACATCAAAACTCTAACCTCCAACCCCAAGCGACGATGTCGTTGATGCGATGACAGGTTGGAGACAAGACGCAACCAAAAAAGAACAGCCTCATCATACCATGATAGACGTGACGCACGGTACCTGGTATACGCAGTACTCGTTGGCAAAGAGATGCTCAAGCCAAGTCAGCCTCGTCGCCCACAGGGCGAAGCCTGCCCGGCACGCATGTCTCTAAATCTCGACCCAGAGACGCATGCGGTCCTCTACCCGAGAACCAAAAGTCTCGCCTCGAACAGCAGAGAGAGAAGGAGGAATAAGCAATAACCAAGACCTTCATGTCGCTGTCAAATGAAGGCGATGAGACATGCGTCCCCTTCCCAGAATCCCGAGTTCCCACATGCCGATCCTCGTGGCCTCTACCAGGTTCTCACGGACCAATATTCGTTTCTCCGGCCGTAAGGCAGCCTGCAGGTTGGCAGATTACTCTGTTCGGTAAAAAAATCTTGAATACAGGTGAAAGGAATGAAATGCGATGGGAAAGCAATGAAACAATCACGCAAAAATCCACATCACGCGGTCCACGCGAGATGAGCGAAGCGATGAGAGAGAATCTTAGCAATCGGTAGAAATTGAGAAAGAAAAATGTCCGGCCTGAGCGGGGTGATCGACGTTGGGCTCTCTTTTTCGCTCTTCAAAAATAGAATTTCCTTGTAAGAATACCACATTACAGTCAGTCTCGAACTTTCCGAGAGGGAATGAGGCAAAAGCGGTGTCCATCGGCCCATCTAGAGACACTTTGGCTCGGGAGCTCTTTTCGTGAGGAGACTCCAACTGCAAGGGAACTCTGCAAGGGTGAAGCGTATCCGTACTCCGTACTCCCATAACGACTAGGCAATGAATGAACATCTCTTGGCCTTCTGGTCTTTGACAGGACGGGGTGCCGAATATGACCCGGCACCCTGAGCGAAGATCGCCGAGGGCTCGAGCATCTCCTCCCGTTGACCCATTCAACTCCCCTCTTTCTGTGCCGCATGCTTTATCATGAGGTGGTAGGATCAGCAGGAAGACAGCGATCTTCGTTTCTGTTTGCTTTCGTTTCCGAGGGTCCGAAGGTCTGTAGGCCAAGTAGGGAGACCGGGACACCCAATAAAACGATGCAAGCAATTCCCCGCAGATTAGATGGAAAAGCTCGAGCGCGCTCGATAGCGGCAGCAAAAAGTTCGGATGTGCTCTGGTTCGTCGGATGGCACGCTGGTCGCGGAGGTTGCGTCGTGACACCTTCCCGGCGAACGAAGTTGGAAAGGCGGGCGAGGCCAGAGCAAACAGGAAAACATTGTCCCCTCCCCGCTCACCATAAGGTATCTCAAGGAACAGCATCTATCACGCGGTACACAACTTTGTTGGCTCACAGTTCAGCTTGTGTAGACACACACACACACACACACACACTTACACACACATGTCTCTCAAGGAAACAGAAAGGAAAGGCAAGTTTAGAAGTAAGGGAGACGAGAAAAGGAGACTGTCATTCGCTGAACCGTCATGTCTTTCCGTCACGCCGTGATTGCAAGCGCCAAGCCTATTGGGAACACCCGCATGCCGCTCTCAATATCCGGCCCCCCATCTCCCCCGAGTCCCAGAGACATTCATCTGCCGAGGGCCTTTGCAGTGGTGATCACATCGACCAGTCAGACAAGCAGGCATCCGAGTATTCTCTCACGCAGAAAGAAAGAAAGGAGAAAAATAAAATAAAACACACAGAGAGGTCTTAGACATACATATGTCCCAGCCTGGCAGTCCGCCCAGTGGTCAGCGGTCAGTGATCACCCGTCATTATCTTGCCTTGCTTTAGTTTGGGGGGATCAAATCTCATCACATCGCTTCCAGTGGCGGGCGCTTGTTCTTGGGCATTGGCATCTGCATACATGATGTACAAAGAAATCAAGGTCTCAGAGCTGCATAAAAGGCGAGCAAGCAGGATTCTTACCTAGACTCTGTGGTGCAGAATACGTGCCTTTATCTTATGCATGTCTCATCTCCCTCTCTGTTCGCCGCCTCGCGTCCCGAAAGCACAGCGCGCGTCGTCCGCGCAGCCCGCGCAGAGCCCATCCCACCCCCTGATCTACGACCCTTCACACTCTACCTTACCATTTGACCACGGGCTTTTCAGCCTGCCAAGTTGTCCCCTCTCTTCGCCTCCGTCTCTGGGCAGCAGCAGAATCCTTTCCTTTCCTACGTTCTCTACCATACATTGTCGAAACTGTCAATCGATCGAATCGTCCAGATAATTGATCCTATTGGTAGTCACGTAGTCCAAAAAAAGTTACCGGTACGGATGGACTGCCCTTCTTTGTACTATGTATGGATGAATCCCGTTTTTTTTTTCAGCGAACCATGTTTCGCCAGCCAACCAACGGTTTTCCTTTGTTCCCCCTCTGCCTCCCCCTGGTTTGCCCTTTCGGTGTCCAAGGCCCAAGGTCCACACCTCCAACGGCCGATCCCTTCGTATCGAACGGCGGGCGAAAAATCGAAAAAAGCAGAGTGTGGCACACGGTGGTCGCTGAGCACACCGTGTGCGCGCTCAACTTCTAATACGGAATACTCGGTCCCCATAAATCGGAACTAAACGTTGCATAAAAAGACCCTAATGGCTCACACACCCACCCACCCACCTCCTATACCCACGAGCGGCTCCAATAGTGTAGCTCTCCATAAACTAAGCACTAAGGTCAGGTACAACTCTGTCTTTGGCTTTTGAGTAGGTACCTAGCTGGGGGCTAAAAACGGGGTTCGGTCCGTTACCTATTGTTTTTTTTTTTCTTTCGAGTCCTCTCTCTCTCTTCGCGCGCTGAATCTCTTAGTGCAAGGTACCGTCTAGACGGTGGGACTCCGACTCGTCCGACTCGACCGATAGATCGATGGAGCGCCCCCCTTCCCCCCGTTCTACCTACTACCCACCCTCCACCAGCCCCTATTGTCTGTCACTCACCATGTCACCGTCTCCATTGTAAAAAATCCCAACTCGTCGAAGGATCCTTTGTCTCTCTTTTTTCACTGGAGACCCAGGGGGAACTCGGCACAACAATCGGGTAACGTACCTTGGGAGGGTTGTTGCTCCACGTTTTACACTTAAGGATAGTCTTAGAATATCCGATAAGCTATCGTTATCCAGTTTTTGTCAACTCACGTGGTGGCTGTGCAGATGCCGGGTCACCTAGGATGGATGGATAAGTAATGGAACCTAGGGAAAGAAAAGCTTGGCCGCGATTAATCTACGGAGGACGCCGAGGAGAAGGAAAGAAGGGGGGAAAATTAACCAGAGCCCAGAAGGGCAGAAAAATAAATAAATAAACAAAAAAACGGGGGATTGTTTGTGGAAGGGGCATTGCTTCTTCACCGTTCATGCAGTTTCATTCTCATTCTGAATGGCACGATACTATGGACTCGGCTGTTTTCGGCCTCCGTTTAATACCGGCCACTTGGACAAGTGATGTGCAGCCAGCACCCGGCGGGCGAATCTTATGGGGAGAGAGAGAGGGAGTTCACTCCGTAGCGCGTCTGCGTTGTCTCGATTTGGAACAGCCTTGGGCAGAGAGAATGGAACCCCGGCTATCCGCCGCCATCGTGAAGTTTCGCCGGCGGGATGTGCTACCCGGCGGGTGACCAGCATGTTCAATGATCTCATAGATGGTTACGGAGCCGTCGCACTTCTTTGTTTTGTGTACGGAGTACCAATTCTCACAGAAGCTCACAGTTGACATTATGACTAATTTATTTCCGAAAAGATTGGTCTGGTATCACTATGAACAAATGCAAGAAAAATAAAACCAAGATACATTGTAAAGGATGGTATAGCATTACTCACCAGACCACGTGAGAGCTTCGTTTGGAACATGCGGCCCGGGGTGGGGGAGGATAATTACACTGATAAGAGATGATAGTCTGCGTCATGATAGCCGCCATTGAATTATCCAAACTCCGCTTGCTTGCGAAAAAAAGACTCGACGATGTGAAGAAGAAAACGTGTGTCTGGCTTGCAGTACACCCGTTCGAGTCGCGCCCTTTTTTTTTCTTCTCTTCCGATTTTTGCCCTTTTTCAATGTCTCACATTTCATAACCAATGATGGTTGCTTATGCGAGGAGCGCAAAAGAAACGGCCATGACGGAAGCCAGGACCAGGGTCATGCTGCTGCCGATGAAGCCGGCGGCGCTCTTGCTCTGACCAGCGGCAGTGGTGCCGTTGGGGCAGATCTTGGTGGCGTCGATGGAGGACGCAAGAACGACGGCGCGGGGCTGACCCTTCTCCATGTACAGAGTGACGTTGCCGGTGCCGTCGGCGGTGCTGGTGCCGCAGGTGGTGACCTCGACGACCGCATCACCAGGGTTGAAGCCGCCGACGCTGAGCTGGTAGGTGTCGCCCTTGGAGCTCTTGTTGGTGACGCAGAAGACGACCTGGGCGCCCGCGGGGCCCTTGCGGAGGCACAGGTGAGTGTTCTCGACGAAAAGCTGCTCAGAGGCCGTGGTGGCGAAGTCCTTGTTCGTGGCCTGGAGGGCGTTACGGGTCTTGAGGAGGGTAGAGGTGAGCTGGTAGATGGGCGCGGTGGTGTCGTACTTGGATTGCCAGAGGGGCTCACGGTTGAAGGGAGTCGAGTTACCGTTGAAGTGCTGCTCCTGTCCCTGGTAGACGGTAGGGATACCGTCAGTCAAAAGGATGTAAGCCATGGCGTTCTTGGCAAGCTCAATATCCTCATCGTAGACGGCGAAACGGGGCATGTCGTGGTTCTCGACGAAAGATCCGAGGGCGAAGATGTCGGTGCAGCCATCGCGGGCCTGGGAGCGCCAGTCGGCGAGCTCGTTCATGTCACCACCGAAGAAGACCTTGTTGAGGGGGTAGTACTCGATGTAGTTGGGCATGCCGGGCAGCAGGTTCAGGGTCTGGTAGCGGCAGAAGTCGGCGGGGGCTCCGGTAAGGACCTCACCGAAGGCGAAGACGCCAGAGGCGTTGACAAAGGTAGGCAGGAAGGCATCGTTGACGTGCTTGGCGGCATCGATACGGAGACCATCGATAGAGTAGTTGGAGACGAGTTGCTTGATCCACTTGCCAAACTCATCGACGACGGTGGTCTTCTCGGTGGCCAAATCGGCGAGGGCAACGCCATAGGGGTAGAGCCAGCAGTCCTGGTAGTTGGTGCTGTTGTCCCACTCGGTGACGTTGCAGTAAGGGTGGAAGTCGGACTCCTCGTTGAAGGGGTTGAACTTGGAGTAGTCGAGCTTGGGGGGCAGGCTGTCGAGCTTCTGGACCATGTTGTTGACGACGACATCGACCATGAGGTACATGTCACGGTTGTGCATCTCCTTGACCAGGTTCTTGAAGTCGTCCGAGGTACCGAACTTGTCGTTGAGGGCGTAGTTATCGAGAGACCAGTAACCGTGGTAAGCCTCACCGACGGCGGTGTCATCGTCCATGTTCTTGACAATGGGGCTGATCTGGATAGCAGTGAAGCCCATGTCTGGTGGTCATGGTCAGTTGTAAAGCCCAGGGTCTCTGGGCTAGAGCCCGTGATGCATTCATCTACAGCAATTTACTCACTTTGGATGTAGTCAAGCTTGTTGGTCAAGCCGGCCCATGTGCCACCACAGAACTTGTAGAGTTCACACTCGTGGTCGGTTGAGCCATCGGTATGGGCGTAACGATCGATCATGACTTGGTAGATGGATCTAGACTTCCACGCCTCGAGGTCGGCAGCCTCGACGAGGGCAGAGAGGGCCGTGACGGCGGCCCACGCAAGTGTTGAGGTACGCATGGTGATGATTCTGACTGATGATGTCTGTTTGAACGAACGACTGCGCCGCGTATGGGCGTTGAATTAACGATTGGTTTTGCGCTTGGGTGCGAGCGTGATGAAAGGAATGGATAGGGTCGGAGAGGATTTGCGGCGCACACACAACGATATAGACCTTTGGGATGTAAGAGGGACAGGACCGATGAACGAATGGACGGGGAACCCTTCAATGGAGAATGGAGTGGCAGCGAGTGACTGGCTCTGGGAGCTTGCAAGTGAAAAAAAGGGGTGGGAAGCCCGGGTAGATTAGACGAGTGACTAGAGTAGGACGTGGAGTCGGTTGATCGGTTGACAGTGAAAGAAGAGGGGCCAAGCGCGTCAAAACGAGACTCACGCTGTGAACACGAGGGTCGATCAGCAGAGGGAAAAAAAAAACCGAGAAAGTGTGGTGGACTAGGTGACTAGGGACAGTCTACGGTATACTAGGCAAACTCTTAGCAGTCATAAGTGTTGGATGTGTATCTATATTCGCACATACTCCTCCGTAGTACGGGTAGTGTACTCAATAATGTTCCGTACTCCGTACCTTCTGACGGCACTGGGCAGAGGGTTCGGGACTGTGGATGAACCAATGCAAGGTACCAGAAACACAGACAGCGCGGAGAAGCAGACAAAGACAAGAGGGTCACGGAACAACAGGCCGAGGGACGGATGGGCTTGGAAATGGCTTGGAGGAAATGACGGTTCCTGGCAACTTTGCCGTACTTGGCCGCAAATGTCAATGCCTCGGATCGAATGGGACGACGAGGCCCACACGGGGGGCGCAAGTGTGTCAATAACCATGACCAACAGCTGGTCGACGGGAAATTGAACCCAAGCAGAGGAAAAGAGAGAGAGACTGAGAGAGAGAGAGCGAGAGACCACGGGGGATACGATGGTCGATACGGCGGCCAAGCCGGGGGGTGTGGAGGCGACCGCGCTAGAAGGGGATAGTGACACTGGCGGAAAGGAAACCCGAGCGTACTTGTAGGGTGAGGGAACCAGAGTCTTGTGTTTGAAGGGGAGAGAGAGGGAGCAGGAGACTGCAGAAGCGACATGAGGAAGCGGAAAGCCGTCCAAGATGCAGATGGAGAGGTAGGTAGGATTGGTAAAGAGTTGCGTACTCAGCAACCAAACGGCGATATGTACGGATAATGAAGGCGAGGGTAGCAGAAGTTGTGTGCTGAGTGAGGCAAGCCAGGATGTAGCCATAGCTAGGCACGACTATGGGAAGGCTCTTGATCGATGATGCAGGCCTAGATGTGACAATGGGCGGAAAGGATGAGGATAATTAATGGTGGTGTCGTTGGTCAAGATGGTGTGTGGTCAAAGTGGAGTGGAGTGGTGTGGTGCAAAGGGTGAAAAGGTGGTGGGAAACTGCCGCCAACGGCGCAGCAAAATGGACGGTGCTGTGATGAATGTGTGGCTGCTTGACCAATGAGAAGGAGCAATTGGAGTGTTCATACTGTGAAGGTACGAAGAAAGACGAGAGACTCGGCGAGAGATGAGGGATGGAATTGGTACAAGGTCGAACCTGTCAAGCCTGTGTTATTTTAGACAGCAACCAATCCCAAAAGTTACGTATCTGGCTTTGGCTCCTTTGGCTGCTTGGAAAACCTCGTTTCCCCTGCCAAGAAACGCCAGGGCAGCGCCGCCAACGCCGCCAACGGTGCGGCCTTGGAAAGCCGTGGGAACTTTTTGGAATGGGATTGCGAGCTTATCCCAAAAGAGTGTGGTGGTACCACGACGTGGGACGTCACGTCGGCAGTGACAATTGGTCGCGTTGGACATGAACTGATGGCACCAAGACTCGAATGGCACTGTCAGCCTGCCACACTGAGCAGCGTGAGCACTGATGAACAGCGTCGATAGCGTGCTTTGTCTTGTTGACGGGATGACGGTTGGCGCTGGCGACGCTGATGCAAAGACGTGGCGACGCGACGGCGCTGTAAACGACCGAGATTCGCCCTCTCTTGACGAGCCAACTTGGTGTTTACTGTGTACTATTCTGAAGACAGATGGACCTGAGAGGGCACAGCGTGGCAGACATGTTCTTGGTGCCTTCTTGGCAGCGGCGCTGGACAACGGGAGGCTTGTTGTCTGGTTATTGGCCCGCGTTGCTTGGTGTTTGCTTGTCTGCGCCGCAGCTTCTCTTACCAAGACTCCTGTCCAGACTCGAGAGTCTTGATGAGATGACATTTGATGGCTTCGGGGCCTGGTTGGCTTGCAATCGAACACTCAACCAGTGGCAGCCGAAATTCGATCAAGAGTGCGAGAGCAAATTCTGCCAGTCCTTTTCCCTCCCTGCCTGACCAGTGACAGCCTGTCTGGCAGTCGGAGTGCATAGCGTGTCCTGCAGGTGGACGCGGGCGTTATATTTTGTTGACAGATGATAAGAAGCCCGTGGTCAATTTGGCAAAGGGAAAAAAAGGAGTCTGTGTGTTGCTGACCTGTGGTTGGTGCGAGTGCCAAGTGTGGGCGCCATTGCTTTCGCTACCTGCTTAGATAATCAAACATAATTGGACTACTGGAGGAAATCAGTCCCGAATTGGACGCAACTCCCACCGTCCTGTCCCACAAACATCCCAACTCCATGGATTCTTGCTTCTCCAGGGGAGAGGGGGGAAGGGAGGACAAGAAGAGGGGAATACTGAATTGACTGGGGAACTCACTTAAACTCTATAAAGTCTTTTGAGGCAGCCCCTCGCCATGCAATGCGCGGCTGCTCAGACGGCTTCCGCTTGATAGGCCTCATGAAGGCTGAGTGAGCCCTGAATCGAGTTTCTCGTCAACTCCTGGAAACCGGAACTTGGAAATATAGCTGGAAGGCATGGGACTCCCCAGATACCATCATCAACCGGTCGTGTTTCTTGTCACGATGAGACGTAGGGCAGGACAGGGCAGTGAGGCGAAGAAAGAGCCAACGCCACCAAAAGAAAAGGAGTTCGCGTGTCCTTGGGCCCTTGGCTCTCAGCTCGGCGTGGCTTCTGGTTTAGGCGAACATCGCCCCTTACCGCTTTCCCCGCCAGACTCGTCTTCTTCCTCAATCTTTATCCATCAACTCATTCGTTCTTGCCCTTTTTCTTGCAGTGTTCCCCTCCTTCCCAAGATCCATCCTGATTCTAGCGACTGGCAGTAGCGAACCACGGCATCAGTCTTTCCCATCACGTCGCGCCCAGAAGATGCCCAGACACGCCAGTACAAAGAACCAAGAGGGCTTCTCTCCTCTGACTCGCTTGATTGCACCGACCGCTCTGTGCGATACGGCCGATCGTCGCGGGCAAGTGCTGCACCGCGGTAGGAGTCGTGGACTCGTGCAAGGGGGCCCGGCCCCGGTCGGCAGCAAGCGCAGGTGCTCCTCCGACCGACCCCTGGCCCTAGTACCCCGGTCCCAGCCGTCCTATTCGAGGCTACCTCCTCCTGCCCAAGTGGGTCAAGTCCTTGAGAAGCTCAGGTACCCTGCTTCCACCGCAGCACTGTGTAGGTACGTACACGAGAACAAAATAGCTGGACAAGGAAAGAGCTGGTAACGCAGTAAGGTACTTACACAGTAGTGGAGTTTCTTGAGACGTACTCTCTGCCGGCGTGGCAGGTGGCAGGCGACCAAAGGAATTCTCAAACTCACAAAGGAACTCGTAGACTGCCCAGAGTTAAGGACAGCAGGACCGGCAGGGCTTGAGGGAAGGAAGCCACACTCTGTCTTGAGCGTGGCTGATGTCAATTGATTTGAAGCCAAAGATTGGCCAAGACGCCGCCAAGTGGATCTCCCGTGGCTGATGTGTCGTTTCCACTGCAATTTTCACTGCAATGATTGCAATGGCCGCTGTCCATCCTTTCGAAGTTCAGACTGACTGCCTGGCCTCAGACTTTCTCCCCAGTAGGATTCGGCAGACATCAGACATTCGACATTCTCTTTCTCCCGCATTCCAATCTGTCACACGGTGTCACTCGGGGAAAATACTTCCAAGCTCCATGTGCACTTCCCCAGGGCTGGGACCACTCTTTGCTCAGTGTCGTTCCTTTTCTTCGGCGCTGTTGCATCCACCAAAGTACCTACTTGATCACTTCTTGTGCGACATTAGGTAAGCTGCAGTCACGCCTCGAAAGCGCATTTCTTAGCACTGCTAGCGACCCGGATGTTAATGCGCGAGGTCTAGGCAGGACAAGATCAATTTTGATTTGCTTTTCTCGACCTTCCTTCTCAAATCCTTCCATGCCGCCATGGCAGACTTGTCGCTTCCTCCTGCGTTAGCTTCCCCACGAGTCGACGTCACGATCACGATCAGACAGACGCGCCCGACGTGTTCCTGTTCCTGGCTTGGCCCAAGTCTACGCCGCACTAAGGCACCTTACTACACAGTACGGAAACACCATGGAATACACTACAGCACCTTTAGTCCTGAAAGACTTGGTGACTTGTTGGACAGGAAGCAGCAACAGCCGGTCGAGCTAGCAGTAGTCAGTACGGACGGGGTGCCACACCATCGCCCTCTGAGCATAAACGGTTTATGCTAGTTGAGATGAACCCCTCCGATTTCCATCTGCCAACGACGCGGCCACAACGCCCACCCTCAGCCTGCCTGCCAGGCCAGGCCAGGCCAGGCACGCCGCACCTCGCACCTCCCGTTGCCCACCGCCTTTGAACGGGTCCGGCCCCTTGAGCCTCAAGTCTCCAACTGTTCCCGACTGGGAAATCACTGTTTTCTGGATAATCTTCGACAGCATGGATCACCCGTCCTGACAGCCTGGTTCGTCTCCAACGTCTCGTATTCTTCCTGGGGGTACCGCCCGAAGCAAAACTGACTCGATACAGGAGAGCACGTCCTTGGAGCCAGGGGCCCTACTTGACAGCGGATACTTGGACCGACGACGGAGCTCGCCCGAACCGACCAACAAGATGCACCAGACCGTGCCGGCTTATCCTTGGTCTTCAACACGCTACGCGCACACTGGCCAGAATGACATCCTCGCCCCTGTTCGCCGCTGACCTTGGGGCCACCGTATTGGACAGTCTCTTTTGTGGACATGGTCCAAAATGGTAATTCAAGACGGAGCCCGCCAATCTCCCATCGCACTCATGGTTCGCTCCCACCCAGGCACTTGCCTGCACCCTCTGCATATCCATATTCCAAACTTCGTATAGCCAGAATTAGCCCTGACCACTACACCCCCGGAGCCACATTGTCATGTACCAAGAAAGAGGGGTCTGACGAACAAGAGGAGCAGGCACAGGTACCTTTCTTTGCCTTTTCTTTACTGCGCATATACTCCCTACCCACGGCCTACAGACTCGCTCTCTGGAGTCTGGACAGTGGAAACTGGAGAAGAGGCACAGAGAGGTCCTGGTTCCAAGAGGAAGGGCTAACGATTCGGCTGGCCCGTTCCTGCAGAAGGAAGCCCCATCCGCCCATCACGGAATCGATGCCCTGCGGCCCTGCGGCCTGCTCGCCTGCATCCCCTTCCCCATCCCCATCCCACTCTCGCCCCAAAGACCCAAGAACCAAGACCCAAGACCAAGACTCGCAGACCTGACAGTGCCAGACTGGAGCCTTGAGAGGCGAGGCGGACGGAAAGATCCTTCCCATGGACTCTTTTACGGTGGCCCCCCCAGCCACTCTGCTATTGTACCATGTGCCTGTTCCCTCAATTCCTGTGCCTGTGCTTCTTGTGCCTTTGCCTGTGCCTTTGCCAGTGATCCCCCTTTCCGCCTTCAGCCTGGGGCATATTGCAATTGGACTGACCCAAGCTCCTACGAGATTACCCCCTTTTCTACCGGTACCAGCGTGGCGTTGACGGCCGAGTTTTCTTCCCATCCGTCCCGCGCTTTGCCTTGCAACCCATCCCGTCATTCGTTCTTGCTTGCTTGCTGGTCTGCTTCGCGGCCTTTCTCTCCTCCCCCCATCCCATCACCACCACACTCCTTCGAGCTTCACTTCGTCACTCATTCCTGTTTGTCTTTTTTTTTTTTGCTTGTACAATCTTTTGCTCACTCGCCCCTCCCGGCGAGTAAGAGTTCACACAAAATGTCTAATTCAGTATTGGCTTGGGCACTTACACTCCTTACCACATCATCAACCCTCGTTTCCGGCCTCAAATACACCGCGAGCGAAGTCGATTACAACCTCAACACCAACAGATTAGCAAAGAGTCCTGCCGAATACTCAGGAAAGAGAGATGGCCACAACTTCACAGCATCGCCCCCCAACTGGCGGTTTCCCTACTACACGTTATTCATCGATCGATTCGTAAATGGCGACCCCGATAACGACAATGCCAACGGCACACTCTTCGAGCATGATATCATGAGTAACCAGCTCCGTCATGGAGGAGATTTGGCTGGCCTCGTCGATACGTTGGATTACATTCAGGGCATGGGGATCAAGGCACTCTACATTGCCGGCTCACCCTTCATAAACGACCCGTGGAAGGCGGATTCATACTCGGTACGCTAATCGCCTAAGAGCACACGATCCACGGCAGTGCCGCGAATACTGACATCTCGCAGCCCCTCGACCTCACTCTCCTCGACAAGCACTATGGCAACATCACGGCGTGGCAAGAAGCCATTGATGAGATTCACAAGAGAGGGATGTATGTGGTCATGGACCAGACTATGGCAACGTAAGTATCCGATGGCTCACGTCGGCCTCTCTTCTGTTACTCACCGCCTCTAGCATGGGTGATTTGATCGGTTTCGAAGGATACCTCAACACGTCCACTCCATTCTCAACTTCGGAGCACAAGGTTCAGTGGAAGACATCCAGAAGATACCTCGACTTTGACATCGGCAACGAATACAATGACTCCTGCACGTACCCGACTTTCTGGTTTGAGGACGGAAAGAAGGTCGATGTCTCTTCTCAGCTGAAAGGCTGCTACGACAGTGACTTTGATCAGTACGGTGACATTGAGGCTTTCGGTGTTTTCCCTGATTGGCAGCGTCAATTGGCAAAGTTCGCCTCCGTGCAAGATCGTCTGCGTGAGTGGGTTCCCTCAGTTCGCCAGCGTCTTGAGCTCTTCTCCTGCATGACCATTCAAACCCTCGACATTGATGGATTCCGTATCGACAAGGCTGTTCAGGTCACAGTCGACGCCCAGGCTGAGTGGAGTACCGCCATGCGAAAGTGTGCAAAGGACCTTGGCAAGGATAACTTCATGGTCGTCGGTGAGATTACCAGTGGTAATACTCTGGGATCTATCTACCTGGGCCGTGGCCGAACCCCCTCCATGGCCTCCGCACTCGAGCTTTCCGACGCCACCAACCTGGATTCGAACAGCTCTTCCACCTCTGGCAGCTTCATTCGTGAGCAAGGCAAAAGCGCCCTCGACGCTGGCGCGTTCCATTACTCAATTTACCGTTTCATGACCCGTTTTCTCGGTTTGAGCGGTCATCTCGAGGCCGGCTACGATCTGCCGACCGACTGGGTTCAGACCTGGAACCAGATGATTCTCACCAACGACTTCTACAACGCCAACACTGGAGAATTCGACCCCCGTCACTTGTATGGTGTCACCAACCAGGACGTTTTCCGCTGGCCCGCCATTGAGAAGGGAACTGAGCGCATGCTGCTCGCCTACTTCATCACCACCCTGCTTCTTCCCGGTGCTCCGCTCGTCTACTATGGCGAGGAACAGAACTTCTATGTTTTGGACAACACCGCCGAGAACTACGTTTTCGGTCGTCAGGCCTTCTCGGCCGCCCAGGCATGGAAGGCACACGGATGCTACGCGGGCAACAACTCCGTCTACGTCGGCTGGCCCATCACCAAGGGCAAGAAGGGCTGTGAGGACGACACTGTCGCGTACGACCACCGTGATCCCTCGGCTTCGGTACGCAACTGGATGAAGCGCTTGTTCTCTTTCCGCGACAAATATCCCGTTCTTGAGGGTGGCTGGCTCCTTGAGCAGCTTTCAAACAAGACTCATGGCGTCTTGTACTCGGGCAGTCCCACTGCAACCGAGACCGGAATCTGGAGTGTCGCGCGTGGCTATATGAGCAACCAGAACAAGACTGATGACCCGGTTTGGCTGGTTTACCACAACAGCCCCAATGAGACCACCTACGAATTTGACTGCAGTAATGAGGCAGATGCGTTCCTCTCGCCCTTTGACGGCAACACCAAGGTCAGAAACTTGTTCAGCACCGATGCCTCCATCACTCTCGAGAGTTCGACAAAGGAGAACGGCTTCAAGGGAGCGGGTCACAAGGCCGGCTGCCTTAGCAGCATCACCATGACGCCTTTTGAGTTCCGCGCTTACGTTCCTGATACCGAGTGGATGGAGATTGCTTCTTCCATTACCGGTTTCGAGCCTGGCCATGACACCCCCATCGACTCCACCAATGCCAACGGAAAGATCCCCATCGCTTTCAAGTTCTCGACCGAGATGACTTGCGCCGATGTCACCAAGGCCGTTTCTGCCTACGTCAACGTCGACGCCAATACCCAGACAAACATCACATTCGATACTCCTGTGTGCGGTGCTATGGATCCCATTGAGAAGGAGTCGTGGACGGGCGCTATTGCTTCAGTCTGGAAGTGGTCTGCCAACCTCCAGAACGTCCCTGATGGCATTGTCAAGATCACTGTCGACGGAGTCACAAACACTACGGATCACTTCCTCCTCCGCTTTGGCAAGCCCATCAACCCCGTTGTTTTTCCTGCTTCCGCCAACTACTCGCGGTCTCTGATGCAGCAAAGCGGCACCGAGTACTTCATCAACCATGCCGCCCCTGGTGCTAACAAGTGGCGCTACAGCACCAATTGGGGTTCTTCCTGGAGCAGCTGGATGCCCTACACTGGTGCGAGGCAGCGCATGGTCCCTCAAGCCTGGGAGGGTACCGACCTCCAGAAGTGGGAGGGTGAACATCTCATGGTTCAGTACTTCAGCAAGCCCCTTGGTTCGTCGTCTTTTATCCAGCATGCGGACAACAGTGTCATCCCCTTCTCGCGTCGTTTCCCTCACATTTTCCTCCACGGACCCTTTAACAAGTGGGGTTACGATGCTGGCCTGCCTAACCTGATGACCCAAGTCGGCGACAACATGTGGGAGCTTCACTTCATGTACGAATGGCCCGCCCAGATTCAGCTCAACCTCTGGGGCATCAACCCGGACAACCAACCTGATGCGTCCTTCATTTACGGCGATCCCAACGGCGATGGTGTCCTTGATCGTCTGCCCCCCAGCAGTTTGTCCGACAACGTCGTGAACCTGACTTCGCCGCCACCGATGCCTGCGCTCTCCTACAAGCTGGTTCTCAACGACGCCAACTGGAACTACGTCGCCGTTCCCCAAGGAAACATGTGGATTCAGATTGCCTTCTTTTTCCTTCTCGGCCTCATGCCCATTATCCTGGCTGGACTGGCTGGCTGGATCTATATGAAGGGTTTCTACCAAGTTAAGATTAACAAATCAGGATTCTCCAAGAAGGGTTGGTTACCACTCAAGCTCGGGAATGAGTCCAACATTAACTTCGGCGAAAAAGGCAAAAGTCTCGAGATGTCCCAAATTCCTCCGTCGCCAACCGTCACGCCAGCTGCCGTTGCAGCCACCGGTGGCGCCCCCCGAAGGAAGGTCCTCATCGCCACCATGGAGTACAACATCGACGACTGGAAGATCAGCATCAAGATCGGTGGTCTTGGTGTCATGGCCAAGCTCATGAGTCAAGCTCTCACCCACGTGGACCTGATCTGGGTTGTCCCTTGCGTTGGCGACGTCGACTACCCCATGGACCACGAAGCCGAACCGATGTTCGTTGAAGTCATGGGCGACTCCTTCGAGGTCAAGGTCAACTACCACGTCTACAAGAACATCACGTACGTCCTCCTCGATGCTCCCATCTTCCGCCAGCAAACCAAGGCCGACCCCTACATTGCGCGTATGGACGATCTCGAGAGTGCCATCCTGTACTGTGCCTGGAACAGCTGTATCGCCGAATCCATCAAGCGCTTCAACGCCGACATTTACCACATCAACGATTACCACGGAGCTGCTGCTCCTCTTTACCTCCTCCCGCAGACTATCCCCGTCTGCTTGTCGCTTCACAATGCCGAGTTCCAGGGCATGTGGCCCATGCGAACCGAAGAAGAGCAAAAGGAAGTCTACAGCGTCTTCAACCTTCCCGCCAAGGTCGTCAAGGACTACGTTCAGTACGGTTCCGCTTTCAACCTGTTGCACGCCGCCGCCAGTTATCTTCGTATCCACCAGCGCGGTTTTGGTGCCGTCGGTGTGTCCAAGAAGTACGGTGACCGTTCTTTGGCCCGTTACCCCATTTTCTGGAGTTTGAAAAACATTGGTCAGCTGCCCAACCCGGATCCTTCCGATACTGGAGAATGGAACCCCGAGGACGATATCAGCAACTCCACCGACGAGATCAAGATCGACGAGACCTTCGAAGCCAACCGCGCTACCCTGAGAAGACAAGCTCAAGAGTGGGCCGGTCTCGATGTGAACCCAAACGCGGATCTCTTCGTCTTCGTCGGTAGATGGAGTTTGCAAAAGGGTGTCGATCTGATTGCCGATCTGTTCCCCAGCATCCTCGAGAAGTACCCCTCTGTCCAGCTTATTGCTGTTGGCCCAGTCATCGACTTGTACGGCAAGTTTGCTGCCCTCAAGTTGGCCAAGCTCATGGAGAAGTACCCTGGCCGTGTTTTCAGCAAGCCTGAGTTCACTCAGCTGCCTCCCTACATTTTCAGCGGTGCTGAATTCGCTCTTATCCCCTCTCGTGACGAGCCCTTCGGTCTTGTCGCCGTCGAGTTCGGTCGCAAGGGTGCCTTGGGTGTCGGTGCCCGCGTTGGTGGCTTGGGCCAGATGCCTGGCTTCTGGTTCACCGTTGAGTCGATGAGTCCTCAGCATTTGCTTCACCAATTCAAGCAGGCCATTGCTTCGGCTCTTGCTTGCAAGCCTAGAAAGCGTGCTCTTATGCGCGCATGGAGTGCCAAGCAGCGTTTCCCCGTGGCGCAATGGATCAGACAACTCGACACTCTGTACAACGACTCCATCAAGGTTCACAACAAGGAGGCTGCCAAGCAGAAGAAGGCTGGCGGCATTCGCAACCTCACCGACTCTTCCTTGAGATCAAGCGTTGCCGTCAGCGAGTACGGTGCTGAGCTCACCCCCACTGGCTCGAGAGCTCCCTCACCTCTCCCGCCGCCGAGCCGTATCGCCAGCCCTGCCGGCCGCCTCAACTCTCCCGACCTCCAGACACCCAACATGCCGTGGTCGACGATCTCCTCTTCCCGTCGCAGCTCTTTCTCGAGCTCAATCGGTGGCCGTGACAGTATGCTTGCGCCCCGCGACAGCATGTTTGCCAGCGGTCGTGAGAGTATGGTTAGCGTTGACAGCTTCGCGATTCGCGCCCAGAACGACATCTCCTCTCCCCAGACTCCCGGCTTCGGCGACGCTCTTGGCCTGCCCCAGCCGAGTTTCTACAAGCAGCAGCGCAACAGCTCTCAGCTGTCCCTGCCCGATGTCGTCGGTGATCGCCACGACCTCAAGCTGCAAAATGTGGACCAGAACTTTACTGATAAGAACGGAGAGTTCTACGCCGAGTTCGAACAGATGCTCAACAAGCTTACAGCCAAGAACTCAGGCACAGACCTTTGCATTGAAACCTATCTCAAGAAGAGTGAGAAGAAGTGGTTCGCAAGATACAGAGACGCCAAGCTCGGCCGCAGAGATCACAGCAGATCAAGAAGCCCTGCGCCTGGCAGCCGCCCTGGCTCCAGCAAGGGACTCGGTGCCAAATTCGACGTCGATGAGCGTGGCCGTAGTCGCACCCCTAGTGGACTCACCGGAGCGTCTCGCTACGATGACAGCCCTGTCGACGACGAGTTCCTTCTGGGCGACAACTACAACGCGCCTACTGGTCTCAAGAAGATCCTGTCCATTCGCATTGGCGACTGGCCCATCTACGCCTTCTTCCTTGCCTTCGCTCAAGTTATCTCCATCAACTCGTACCAGATTGTTCTGCTTACGGGTGACACCAACCAGACGCCTCTGAAGCTTTACATCGTCGCCGCGACGTACCTAGTAACATCAGCCCTGTGGTGGATCCTGGTGCGCTTCACCAAGTCCGTTTACGCCTTGTCTCTGCCCTGGGTCTTCTTCGGCCTCGCTTTCGCCCTCCTGGGAATCTCGCCTTACCTGACTCCTTGGCAAGCCAGCGCTGCTATGCAAGACGCCGCCACTGCCATTTATGCTGCTGGCGCCAGCGCTGGTGCTCTGTCATTCGCACTCAACTTTGGTGACGAAGGTGGTGCTCCCACGAAGCAATGGATTACTCGTGCCTTGGCCGTCGCCGGTGTTGCTCAGGTTTACTCCCTGATGCTCTGGTACTGGGGATCTCTTACTCACACCCCGGAGACTTCCCCGTTGGCCTTCTTCGACGGTACCAATATCTCCAAGGGTATTGTCGTCTGTATTCCTATCGCCATCATGCTCTGGTCCATCGGTCTTGTCCTGTTCTTTGGTCTTCCTGACTACTACCGCCAGGCGCCCGACAACATCCCCGGATTTTACATCTCTCTCGCCCGCCGCAAGCTTGTACCCGTCTTCTTCATCATGATCATCATCCAGAACTACTGGCTCTCGGCGCCTTACGGCCGCAACTGGGGTTTCCTCTTCGCCTCGCAGTTCATCCCTGGATGGGGTGTTGTTCTTCTCGCCCTTGGATTCTTCGTCGTCCTCTGGTCCATCATCCTCTACCTCTTCTCCTTCTTCTCCGAGAGCCACACATGGCTTCTGCCAATCTTCGCCATCGGCCTGTGCGCTCCTCGTTGGGCGCAGATGCTTTGGGGTACCAGCAGCATGGGCATGTACCTTCCCTGGGCTGGTGGCCCTGTTGGCTCGGCCATTCTGTCTCGCTGCCTGTGGCTGTGGCTTGGCCTCTTGGACAACATTCAGGGTGTCGGTCTGGGTATGATGCTGCTCGCGACGCTGACTCGCCAGCACGTGTTGGCCGTTCTCATCGGCGCACAAATTGTGGGCAGTGCCTCCACGATGCTGGCGCGCGCGACGAGTCCCAACGCTCTCTCGCCCAACACAACCTTCCCTGATTTCTCCCAGGGCCTGATGCCCGGAGTCTCAAGTTACTGGTTCTGGATCTGCCTGGGCTTCCAGCTGGTGATCCCTATCCTCTTCTTCAAGTTCTTCAGAAAGGAGCAGGTATCAAAGCCTTAAAGAGATCATGCAAATGTTACTGCGATGCGAAACAAAAAACACAAATACCCGGAGGCCGCGATGCGCTTTGCGCCGCAAAACAAAAGCGCCGCGCCGCGCCGCGCCTCTTGTCACGTTTGGTCTTTGGGTCAGGGGTCCGGTTCACTTCCGACTTATGGGGCCTATTTTGGTTGTATAATGATGTATAACTTCTTTCTATATACACACACATAACTATCGCGTTTGAACAAAAGCGTTCGTTCATGGTCTACGAATTGGCTCTCTCGCGCGAGCGCTCGCATATCCGAGGGGGAAAATAGGGACGAAGGGGCAAAAAAGCCTCCGTCTCTTTGCATGTTATTTCTCATTCTCATTTACAAAACACATACACGCTGTTCTCTGGTCTCTTTGAGAGTTACAGAAAGCGGCGGGAGGCTGGGAGGCGAAAACCAATCTTTGACGGCAACAACGCTCATGGGAAATTATTTAGATTTAGACTCACGCTATGTCCTCGCTCTTTTTTATTTATTCTTGAATCATGAATAATACCTTTGCAATCAATGAGTTCCTGTTCCCTTTGCATTTGCCTTGACTGAGCCGTGACGAACAGATTGAACCACCGCCTCGACTTGTTGAGAAGATGTAAGTACGCCGCCCATTTACACATTTCCATCCAAGCTCTTGACTGACCTTCCATTGACTGATCCGCCGCGGGGTAGGTGGAATCATGCTGCAAACGAACACCAATCGCCTCATACTCCACGGCTCATTCCGAAGCAAGCTGCAACTCTGGCACCACTCACCCGAAGAAACTTGGCACCTAAAGCGCGGTACTCGCGATAATAGGCACCGGACTCCGAGGCCGTTGTGCTTTCCGACTTTATCCCTCCGGGATTCCCAGAATACGAAGATGCGCGTCTGCTAGCGTGCATACCGAAAATTAAAGATATGGGCGGGATTAGAGTCAAGGTTTAGGTTACCAAGCTCAAGACGGCAGGTCGATGCAAGGTACGGGATGTGATACGTAGGATTTGGTGTTGGACGCCCAGTCCAGGTGTGGACCGGCGTTGCTTGGCTTCCAAGGCGAGGTCGCCTCGGGGGTGGAGATGTCGCTGCGACGACTGCCGAAAGAGGATGGGAGACCGGGGTTTCTTCACGCTGGGTGCATGGCGTGTCGTGGTGTCGACATTGTCGATACGAGATCGTCAAGAGGTGATCTTATGGTATCACGCGAGAGCGGGCATGTTTGCCAACGGCTCTTTCTCATAAATGGCGCTCATCATCCTGCGAGTATGTCATGGAGAGAAGAGGAAGAGTCAGGGACTGACTGGGTCTTCTGAACGATCATTCCGTTTGAGACTTTACATTCGTTTTCTTGACTGACCGACCGACCATGCGTGTCGCGAGTGCCATCATCTCCGTCTTGGCCTTGGCCGGCGCGGGAACAGCCCGAGTATCCCGGCGCGCCGTCGACGAAGATGCTCGTCCTTCCAACGACACGGCCGTCGCGCCCAAGAAGTTCATTGTCGAGCTCGAGCAGGTTCGTTTTTTGACTTCCTGCCCATAGAAGAAACCATTAGACTATCTTAGTAAGAGGAGAGATGCTAATGCGCCTGATAGGGAGCCGACAAGGATGCCGTAGTCCAGCAGCTCCAGGCCAACGACCCGGGCAGCAAGATCCTCAAGGTCTTTGACTCGTCCCTCTTCAACGGCATCGCCGTCGAGTCGGACAGCGAGAACACGGACTCGCTCGAGGCGATCGTGCCCGTCGTCAAGGCATGGCACTCGACGCGCATTCAGCTCGCGCCCGTCGTGGCGGGGGAGTCGTTTAGCGACGATGCGAGGGCGCTCAATTACTCCATCCACTGGATGACGGGCGTGGACAAGCTCCATGAGCAGGGGATCTTTGGAAAGGGCGTCAAGGTTGGCGTTGTTGATACGGGGACGGAGTATACGCATCCTGCTGTGAGTTTACTTTCTTTTCCGCGTCTGTCTGGGGGAGGGAGTGGTGAATGAAGAGATCTGATGGGCTGACGTGATGTGAACACTAGCTTGGTGGGTGCTTTGGTGAGGGGTGTAAGGTTGCTGCTGGGTATGACTTTGTTGGTGACGAGAGTGAGTTCATGACGACCAACACGCGTTGAGCTGAGGACAGAAACTGACTTGTGCAGCGAATTGGCCTTACCCCGGAGCAGAGCGTCAACCTGACGAGGACCCCATGGACCAGGCCGGTCACGGAACGCACGTCGCCGGTATCATTGCCGGCAAGAGCTCCGAGTATGTGACGACGTCTCAAGACTAGCTTGGTCAGGGAAAAGAAAGCCTTAGCTAAACGTGTCGAATAGGTTCACCGGAGTTGCCCCTGAAGCCACAATCTACTCATACAAGGTCTTCGGCCCTAATGTGAGTTGCTCAGTCTGGTCCCCCCGCCCCTTGGAGACATGCTGACATCAATAATCCTCAGGAGGGCACAGCCGAGGAAGTCTTAATCGAAGCTTTCCTGCGCGCCTTTGACGACGGCGTCGACATCATCACCGCCTCTGTCGGCTCCACCGGCGGCTGGTCCGACAACGCCTGGGCCCTCGTGGCCTCCCGCATCGTCGAGCAGGGCGTCGTCGTCACCATCGCCGCTGGTAACTCGGGCGACGTGGGACCCTTCTTCCCCAGCAGCGGCGCCGCCGGCAAAGACGTGCTCGCCATCGGCTCCGCCGACGCCTCCATCGTCTCGGCCCGCCAGTTCGCCGGCACCTTCACGCTCGACGGCCAGTCCAACCGCACCATCCTCGGCTACCGTCCCGCCGAGGAGCTCTTCCCCGCCGAGATCGTCGGCTGGCCCATCGTCCCCGTCACGCTCAACATCAGCGTCGAGAACGACGCCTGCTCGCCGCTCCCCGAGGGTCTCAACTTCACAAACACCATCCCGCTCGTGCGCTTCGACGAGGGGTGCCAGGATTACATCCGCCAGCGATGGGTCCAGGAGCGCGGCGCGCGCTTCATGCTCTTCTACCTTACCGACCGGCCCGTCGTCGGCTTCTCGGGCTCCGGCTGGGCGCAGAGCAAATGGGGCCTACTGTCCAAGGACGCGGGCGAGGCCATTGTCAAGACGGTCATCGCCGGCGGCAGCGTCACGGCCGACTTCTCGCTCGACCAAAACAGCAACTACGTCGCCATGTACAACGCCGGCGGCGGGAAGCCGTCGCAGTTCACCTCGTGGGGCGGTACCTTTGACCTCGAGCTCAAGCCCGATGTCACGGCGCCGGGCGGGCGCATCTTTGCTCCGTTCATCGGCCACCGCTACCGCGACCTGTCGGGAACGTCCATGGCCTGCCCGTACGTCGCTGGCGTAGCGGCGCTGTATATCGGCGCGCGCGGCGGGCGCTTCGTACACGGCGCGGGCTTTGCTAAAGCGCTGCACGCGCGCATCGTCGCCTCCGGCCGCGCGATCCCGTGGTCCGACGGCACGACGAAGGATTTCGGGTTCTGGGCGCCGCCTATCCAGGTCGGCAGCGGGTTGATCGACGCCGTCTCGGTGTTGAACGCCACGTCGCAGTTGTCTGGGGAGACCAAATTTGCGTTGAACGACACGCATCATTTCTCGCGGTACCATCAGGTCGATGTGACGAATACCGGCCCCACGGAGCTCGAGTATATCTTTACGGTGCAGAATGCCGCTGGATTCGAGGCGTATTGGACTGCTGAGGCTGCTGATGCGGGGATTTCTGCTGTGCCGCGCATCAAGGATCTTGTTGAGATTGAGCCGGTCAAGATTGGGGCTGTTGTCAGCTTGCCGGCGGGCGGGTTCAAGGTTGGGCCTGGGCAGACCAAGACTGCGAAGTGAGTACTCTCCTGATTCCGTTTTGATATGTTGATGACTGGCCCGAAGGATTTTCTGGGCGGTCGCTTCATGGGAACCGCAATGATGGCAGTCGGCTAACACTAAGACTTCAGGTTCTCCTTTGACATTCCTCAAGGTCTCAACGCTTCGAGACTTCCCGTCTTCAGCGGCAAGATTCTCATTGGATCGAGCGCCGGCGATGTGCTCTCGGTGCCCTACTATGGTAGGCCTTGGTCGCCTCTTCGCGTGAAGCTTTTACTAACAAATTCCCCAAAGGTGTCGGCGGCAGCATCAAGCATGACATTGCTGACATGTTTTACACCTCCTACGGATACCCTCGTGTCTCGTCTGGTGTTAACCGGACCGCTCTCTCTGAGAAGTCTAGGTACGGTTTCCAAGTATACAAGTGAAGGGAGACAACAGACTTACACCCATCAACAGCTTCACCTTTGATCTCTCCCTCGCCAAGCAAGACTTTGTCAGGCTCCAAGTCGCTCTGACCTGGGGCTCTCGCCAGGTTCGCTGGGATGTAAGCAAATACTCTGTCTCCTCTCAAAGAACCGAGGAATACTAATTCCTGTCTTCTCTGCAGGTCTACGAACCCACCTACCAAGAGCGTGAGTGGGTATACCCTCCCGTCGTCGGCGAGAACAAGTACGTCGGCTCCGTCGCCAGCTTCGACGTCTACAACAGCGTCAACTACCCCGTCTTCGATCCGGCCACCGACAGCGTGAACAACACCTTCTCGTACCCTCTCCAGGACCAGTCTCGTGATTCGCCCTACGAGTCGTGGTGGCTTGGCAAGCTGGCGGATGGAAGCCAGATTAAGCCTGGAAAGTACAAGTCAGTCATCCCTCACCTGGATTTCATACCATCTATGTGGCCACGTAGACTAACACCCACGAACTAGATGGCGTATCGCGGCTTTGAAGGCCTTTGGTAACCCCAAGGCGTCGGATAACTGGGAGATTTTCGAGACGCCTGTGATTGAGGTCCTTCCGCTTGCCGGGAGCAATGCCACCGCTTTCCGGCGTTGAAAACTCTACTACGATCTAATGTAATATCGCTCTCCAATCCCTGTAGATTCACGATAAATCCAAACCACTTTTTCGTGCGCCCCAAGTGCTCCCAATGTAGTCCCATCAGCCCGCAAGTGTATCATCATTCCATCGCAACCAACTCATCACCAGCCGCACTTGGCTTGCCCGCATCAGCGTCCTTACCTATCTCCTTACCAAAGATACTCTTCTCGTCAAAGAAATTTACCTCCTGCTCGAGGGCAGCCTTTGCGAGCCGGTCCGCCTCCTTATTCTCCTTCTTCGGCACCTGCCAAAACTCCACCGCCACGCCCGCCTGGCCCAGCGACATCATGGTGAGCATCAAATTATCCCACAGATCCTCGTTCTTGACCTTTTCGCCCTTTGTGTTCTTCCACCCGTTGGCGAGCCACTTCTTCATGTGCGGCGGCTCGCCGTTCCTGCCGCCCGCGACACCCTCGACGAGATACGCCGAGTCGCTCTTGACGACGACGTGGTGCAACTTGAATGACGGCTGCGACCGCCGCGACAGCGACCGCATGGTGGGCAGTCCCTTGGTGGCAATCGTCGTCGCCTCCATCAAGCCCACAATGGCGGCGTAGAGGTCCGCGCGCTGCTGCGTGTGCTGCGGGCGGTCGCGGCCGTCGCTGCCGTCCGTGTCCTTCATGACGTGGCCCCGGTCTTTGGCGTCGGGGATGCGGCAGGCGCGGTTGAGCGGGTTGCCGGGGCCGAGGTGGACGCCGACGGCGGACTTGGTGGGCGGCTGATCGGGACTGTTCTGGGGCGGGCAGACGCCGTGGACGGCGATGACGAGGGAGTCAGTGTGGTGGGAGAGAGCCGCCGCGGGCTTGTCGTCGTCGTCGTCTCCGAATTGGATGGTGCGGACCGTGATGTTGGTGTTGGCGAGGGTGGTCCGGGTGAGGGCGTTGTGGCAGCGTACGTGGACGAGGTTGAGGGGCCCGTGGGAGCCGGGGAGTTCTAGGTCGGTTGGGTTCTCGCCGTAGAGATTTGTGTGGTCGTGGGGGAAGCGGCGGACGACGTAGCCGTCCGAGTTTGGCTCGACGAGGAGGCCGACGGGGTGGTTGGCGTGAGGGTCGTGACGAACCATTTTGGCGGGGTCGTGAATGGCGGTGTATTCGTGTCGTGAACGAGGTTAGGGATCTCTGTCGGCGAGGTTTACGATCCGTCTTAAATGTTTGAGCGGTCCACAGTGATGAGATAATAAAAGTGACAGGTGAGAAGGATGAGATGGATGAGAATGAGAGTGGCAAGCGTGAGAATGGAGTGAAGTGGAGATGCAGCGTTCCATCAAAACTGCACTGGCGTTCCCACTTTTCCCCGGTCCGCTTTCTTCTGTCTCTCGACTAAATGTCAGACTAATGAAATGTCCAGTGCTACCAGAATCGGATATTCAATGAGCTGTGAATCATTCTCGAGCTTCCCAAGTATGTAGTCGGATTGTCGCCCGTATTCCACTTTGCCTGAGGTGGAAGATGAGAAGACGGCACCGGAGAGGTCTTGCCGGACCCGGCAGACAGATAGTGGGTTCCGGATGCCGACCGGGCCCGCTTTCACGCCGAGTTGCACAATACTTCGTTCACAGGTCCAGGACCACGAGTGCCTTTGCAGGAAGGCGAATATGTAGAAATAGCGCACGCCTCCACTTGTCAAGTTAGATCTGGCTGCAATGGCTTACGTTTGACAGCCCCCAAACCTACCAAGAATATCGTGACCTTCCATCACCAAATGCAGGCGTTTGATGGATGCTCATCAGTATTCAGGACTCGCTTTACGATCTCGGTTCAAGGAGAAATGCGGGACCCAAGTAGAATATCCACTTCTCACGCCGAATTAAAAGGCTAGTGTATTAATGTAGTCATGAGTGTATGCATCTTTTCAAGTGAAAGGGGGATGGGATCTCGGCCATGCCCAGTGATACTGGAGTTTTTAACAATGCTTGATTGCTGACTCTACTTCCATGCGCACCTAGTTTTCCCACGCTGTACCATAAACCATGCTTTCTCATACTCGTTGAAGTCAAAATTACTCAGGGCTTCCTTCGATTGCCCAGCAGGACCGACGTGCCCGTAACGATGTTCAATCTTCTAGTGACGTCTTCGAGGGAAGCGGAAAACCTTGCCCACACCCTTGCCCTCGGCCTCGGAGCGTTCAAAGACATTCGATCTTCAAACACTCTATAAGACCATCACTGTTTGCGCATTTCGGCCAGTAGCTGGGATCGGTATCGGGTTCTTGGTAGGCATCAAACAAAGCTCATGATTGAGACAGTAAGTCCTGCCCGGCTCGGCCTTGTCGACGAAGCCGATGATCAAAGTACCTGCTCTTCCAACGTCTTGATCACGGCTCTGGCCTCCTCAAGCTCGGCCTTGATACGTTCGTGCTCTTCCCTCAGCTGGCCGAGTTCGTTGGCGAGGTTGATCCTCGCCGCGCTCTCCCTCTTCCACCATTCTCTGGCGATAGCAGGCCGACACTGGCGATTTTCCATCCGCTTCCGAAAGAGCAAGAAGTCGAGCTCCAGTCTGTCGTGCCTGCGTCTCAGCTCTGCGGTCTCGGCGTCCACTCTGCCCGGGGTTTCTGCGCGCCGAAGGCCTTCCGCGGCGCTAGGTGCCTGTGCGCCGGAGGAGTTGCGGACGGCAGTGCTCTCGCCTCCTGTGAAGGAGCGCATCAGTGTTTCGAATTTTGACTGCGATTTTTTGATGGAGTCCAAGACTTGAGGGGCGGTCTGGAATGGCTGAAATTGCTGCGGCTGCGGCTGCGGCTTTGCGGTAGACATGGCACCTTGGCTGGAGGACGCGGTTTATGCTTCTGCAGTTGGCGGAGGATGGAATGTAGCTCGACTTGTAAAGAGGTGTTCTGGACCTCTAATAGTCCAGTGGGAGTCTTAAGTACGCATCCCGAAGGTATGGGTCGAGTGCCCACTCTTCCTCGACGGCGAAATATGGCATTGAGATCCATCTTGGTGTTGCTGGATGATGACTGGCTGCATTGAACGTTGGAGAACAAAAGTTCCAAGGGGCATTGTCGATATTATAACGGTATATAAAGCCAGGTCTCATCGATTCCGTGAATCCAAATGCTCATAGGAGATTCGTTCACTACATTCCGGGAGATGAAAGCAAGAAAACCGGGCCCCTTTGAGGAGTGCATTCAAAACCTCAGGATGACTAGCCTTCAAACAAAGAAACGCTACACTCTAAAAGATATGCATGGTTATGAAATCTTACCTTGGATGGATTTCAATCCCCTTGTTGTCTTGAGGCATCAGCCTTTGACGTATACAGAGCATGACAGAAGCCACCGTTCCGTAGATAAGTGGACCAGTTTCAGAAGCGGAGACAAATGGAACTCTTTTAGGCAGGCTATGATTTATTTGAAATATGGTCTGAAGGTCATAGGTTTTCGTTTGCCTACTAAGTACCTACCTAGACAGCTTCGGGAAACGAATGGACCTTGCTCCAATGCTCCGTATGTGTGCTCTAATCTGGCCCCGTAGTTTCAATGATATGCAAGACCGTATCCTAGAATATGGCAATCCATTATTTGGGTTGACTCGAGGCAACTCCGCCCATCTTTACTTTCCTCGGTTCCGATGGCGTGTAAACAGTCCCGGAGGGCTCCGGGAAGGAAGCCCCACACACCGGCGCCGACTTGCATACACTTGCCGTGCCGAGTCCGTGCACCCGGGCGGAACGCACTCGTCCCCACAGCTAGAGAGCCAAAAAATCCGACAGGGGTCTCTGTCGGCCAATGGGCGAACCCTTAATCCGTCGCAATCGCGCATCGCCAAAATTTCGGGCCCCTACCAAGCTCTCCATTGCACCACCCAGCCCCAACCCGCAGCCTCTCACCAAGGCGTATCCACGACACCAACCAGCCGACGAAAGCAACAAGCGAAACACGAGAAGAGAGCCAATCGACCCCAAAACCAAGTCCAGCCTCAGCGCAAACCCCGACCGCACACCCGCGAATCCCCCCCCCCGAGCTCGGGCAATAGAGCCGACGACCAAAGCCCGCCCATCATGAGACCCTCACCCGTCCTCCAGGTGCTCAAGTACAGGCACCTGAAGCTGACGACCAAGGACGTCAACAAGGGCTTCTACAAGGGAAACCGGACGGGCGCCATGGGTCGCCACACAAAGTACGGAGGCTACGTGATCGAGTGGCACAAGGTGCGGACGTACGTCGTGCCGGAGGGCTTGAAGGATTTCAAGGTAAGGAGAGGACCGCGGGTACACCGAAAGGCGGATAGGAGACGGACGACTGCTCGATTCGCGGAATGCTGACGTGTCGGGTGTGTGCAGCTCACGCCCTTCGTCTCCGAGGCTGTGCGGCCCCTGAGGGGATCGTACCCCACGAAAGAAGGTCCCCGCGACCCCAAGCTCTACCTGGAGAACTGGAAGCAGGTGAACGGTGTGGATTAAGTGGGGAGGAGAGAGAGAGAGTCTGCATGGCTGGATGACGAGGAGAAAGTCGAGGAGAAGAAGCGAGAATGGGAAGTGCAGCATTGGAATTTACTGCTGCTACGGAATAGGTGAAACAACCCGAGAAATAAGGGGCAGGATCACGTTCTCACCTCAAAACAAAAGTGTACAAGAGCTGTATATACCCTCGACGCTGTAACAATATGTAAAAAAAGACAAAGTCACATCCAACAAGCATTTTGCGCATATCCACGCGGAGGATGAGAGTTCGCGAAGACCCCAAGTGCGAGAGTACAAGCTTCCCCAAGGGAAACCATGACGATCAAGATTTGTACACACACTACGATTCAAGCTTCTTATATACTATTTTATCTATACAGCAAACATCTCACACAGTCTGCTCCGACCCCCCGTGACCCACGACCTCCTTCCCCTTCCCCTTCGCAAGAGGCAGATCCTCCGCCGCCGTGACAAAGGTATCCAACGGCGGCCTCATACCCTCATTCTCCGTCGGGACTTGGGTGCTCGCCTGGGAAGCAGAAATCCCGTTCCCGTTGAGCTCCACCCCGTCAGTCGTCGCGCCCGTATCCGACCGGTTCAGCTGCGGCATGGGACTGATGGGCCGACTGTCGGCGCCCGACATGAGCGTCACCATGCTCGCCGTCTCGGCGTCCTTCTTGCCGAGACTAAACGGCAGCGCGATGCCGTCGAGGAAGGGCCGCTTGCCCGCGACGCCGGTGCCGCCGGGGACGAAATCTGGGCTCAGGTGATTCCCGTCGGCGGCGGCGGCGGCGGCGGCGGCGGCGGCCTGCTCGTTGTGCTTCTCTTGTTCTTTCCTCTTCTCGATGAGGGCTGCTACCGGTGTCGTCGTCGTCTCTTCAACTGCCGTGGTCTGAGACTCTTCCATCTGCGTGGAAGCCGGCGTCTCCTCCTCTTCCGTCTGATGCTCGTCCCGGACGAACCGCCGCTTGCTGCCCGTAGGCGAGCCGAGGGGCGCCGGATCCTGGTGCTCGATATCCTCAAAGGACCTGGCTCCCTCGCCGCCCCTGGGCGAAGTCTGCTGAGACTCCCGAGTTTGCTGCGACGTCCTGCCGGCGGCGGTGGCGGCGACGGCATCAGAGTCGGCCTTCTTTTCTCTTTTCGTCGTCGTCTCGTCGTGCCTGGAGCCCCAGAGCGACCACAGCGCCAGACCGATACTCTTGGTCTTCTTCCTGTCCACCAGCTCATCCGACGCCTTTCGTCGACCGGCCAGCGCCGTGGGCGGCGGCTGCTCGCCGTCGCCGAAGTCCATGTACCCGTCCGCCAGGTCCCTGATGATGCTCTTGTGGACCTTTGCTTTCGCGCTCGAGAACTTCTTGTCAAAGGTGGCTTTGGTGTCGAGCCACCGCCTCACGGGCGTGGGCCTGACGACGCCGACCTCCTCCGACTTCATGACGCAGCCGTCCAGCTCGGATTCGGGCGGGAGGTCGGAGACGACGCCGCGCGTGGAGATCTTTTGGCGGATCATGTGCTTCTTGAAGGGCGGCAACGGCATGCCCGCCTTGCCCACCAGCTCGGGAGGCTGCCCCCCGCCGGCGTTGTTCTCCGTCTGGTTCTCCTCTTTATCCGAATCCGAGGTGGAGCTGGAAGAAATCGTGGAAATGTCGTCGTCGTCCAGGATCTCAATCTCCGTCTGCTGCGCCCTCGCCAGCGCCCAGGCGCCAAACTGCGCGACGGCGCGGTACATGTGCTTGGCCGGGCGTGTGAAGCTGAGTGTCGGGGCGACGTGGCAGAGGTCGTCCCAGACCTGGAGCTGCACGTCCGTCGGCTTGTACTGCTTCAGCTGCGCCAGCCCGGCGTCGTCGAGACCCGGCGGCGGGTACTTGGCGGGGTTCGCGCACTTGTGTGCCACGTAGATTTGCTCGTCGCGGAGGACCTCGCCGCCGCCCACCATGATGAGGAGCGGCGGGAGGCCGCCCAGCGTCGGTTGCATTACCGGGCTGACCATGGGATGTGAGAGTAAGGCATTGGTCGTGTACATCTGGAAAGGGCTATTAGTATATCATGTGAGTGGAGGAAGCTCCCCTAAGAAGACTTACTTGGATTTGGTCCTTGACTGTGGTAAGCTTCCCGTCAATGGTGACGGAAAGCTGCAAGGCCGTCTTTGTGGGGTCCGCGTTACCAGAAGAGTCAGAGGTGCCCCCCAGCGTCTCGTTGCCGTCGCCCAGCGCGATGGGCGCCGCCTGCTTCTTCTCGAGCGTGTTAAGCTTCGTGGCGCTCTTCTCCTTGCCCGCCCGCGCCTTGATGGCCTGCTCCCTCATCATCTCCATATCGTCCTCGTTCGGCGGCGGCCAGGCCCGGGATGGTTTGTGGTGGAAGCCGGACGAGGGGATGTAGTCCATCTGGTTATCTCCCGAGACGCTGGGGAACGAGTGCGTGAGGTCGACCCAGGGGCTGATGAGTACAGCTCCCGCGGGCAGGGGAATACCGCGGTCTCGCAGGATACACAGCATCGAGAGCACCATGCCGCCGCCGGCCGAGTCGCCGGCCAGGACGATCGTGGTGGGGTCCTGGACGGTGAGGAGGTAGAGGTAAGCGGCGAGACAATCCTGGAGGCCGCAAGGGAAAGGGAACTGCGGCGCGAGGCGGTACCGGGGCGCGAGGACCCTCGCCTTCAGCTTGCGGGCGTGCCGCTGCATCTGGTAGCGGTGCTCGTCGACGCTGCCGAAGAAGTAGGCGCCGCCGTGGACGTAGAGCATCACCCTCTTCGTCGCGCCGCCGTTCTTCTTGCGCTCGTGGTAGTCGGCGCGCATCTCGATCCACTCGGCCTTGAGGGGGCTCTGCGGCTTCCGCCACTTCCACCATTTGCAACCCCCTACGGCCCGTACGCCTCGGGGTCCCAGTTGGGCCTCGATCAGGCCGGCCGACTTCTCGAGCTCGGTCTCGGGGATCTCGACGTCTTCTACCTTGACCCATTGCGGGTGCGGGACCCATTGGGCTGTAAAGGCTTGGAGCTCCTCGACGGTGTGGTGGGAAGCGAACTCGAGGAAGGATCGGACGAGGTGCAGGCCTTCATCGTAGGATAAGTGGGAGTTTGGTCCTTGCTTTGAAGTTTTCCGATTGAGGTACTGTTGTGAGATTGAGAATTAGTCAATTGCACTTGCGTACATGGTCATTGAGCTGTAGCTATCGCGGTAGGGGTTGCATTGCGTATTCTGTGACGAAATAAATCCGGGGGAAGCTGGATTCAGGGACGACCTGACGCGGTTGTGAATAGGGGATTCGGGAGAGACTCACATGTGAAAAGAGGGTGGATACGACGGTTGGCGTGACCGCCAATGACACCGACGTGGTGTTCAGCTTCAACGGATTCATGATTTCTCTCTCGTGTTCAGTCCAGTCCAGTCCAGTCCAGCCCGGCCCTCAGATCAGAAACTGAAGGGAGCAACGGAATCCTCCTCCCCTTGGACGGTGGCGGGGGATCTCTTGGCTTTTGAAAGCTTCCTCCCCCTTTGACGAGTTGGTGGACGATCCTATATTGTTTGTGGAACAGACCATCATGTTCGCTTCGAGGGAGCCCGGAGCGGGAAGCACAGAAGAAGGCCGCAACCCTGAAACTTCCACACCCCAGAGGGCTAGAGCTCACTACCGGAATAGGGGACCGATGACATCACTTGCAGCGCCCAAGTGGATGAGCCAATGTCCGCTGGGCCTGGTCGACCGGCCGTAGCTTCATCGCCAGCTGCCGGGATCATGAATAATGAGCTGGTCTGGCTGCCAAGATATGCAGTGCTCTCTCAAGATGAGTTATTGAGATTTAAGCGACATTTCAGACGTAGGCAATTGAGCAGCTTGCACGTGAGGTCAGGTAACGAGGAAGGAAGCTCAGGTTCCTTTTCAGGTGTTTTCAGCTGCCCTGCCCGTACGGGGCCCTGGCACACACGCCTGGCTCACGCCTGGCTAGACCCGAAAGCGGGACCGGGATGGGGTGGGTGGCCGTGGAAAACCCCACACAGCACAACCGACAGTGCAAATCGTCGCATGCACTATCCACCCTACAGGGGAAGCGGGAAAAAAAAAATTGTGATCTGGATATTTGGCAACGAAAACTGTCACCGCACCCCGAGCCAGAATCTGCCCCTCCATAACGTTTTTGATACCCCGCGAAATAGCAGCATCACCAAACAATGGCGACCACCGCCCCCATCACGGCAGGCAAGTTCACGATCCAAACACGCTGATGCCCAACATCTCTCTACAACATTGAAAATCCTAACACCCGAAAATGTAGAGGCCTGCCAGTCAACCTTTGAGCAAGCCGTCGCCCTCTCCCTCCACATGTGGCCCGCCCTCACCCTCGCCGTCCAAAACCACTGGGGCGGCCCCGACTCCGCCGACAAACGAGACTGGTTCGCCGGCGCCGTCGCCGACATCTTCCCGACTTTCACAAAAATCACCGCCGCAGGCCAGGCGATGCCCGCCACGGCCGCCGCCGCCGCAGAGGAGCCCGACACGGGCTACGTCGAGACCATGCTGCTGCAGGTCATGCTCGACGAGTTCGAGGTCAACGTCGACGACGAGACGGGCTACGACGTCGCCGAGCAGATTGTCAAGCTGCGCGCCGAGTGCGCCAAGGGAAACTTTGCCGCCGTCGACGAGCTGCGCACCAAGTGGGAGAGCCGCAAGGGCGCCAAGGTGGAGGGCTTGTATAAAAAGGTCGAGGCCGGCGACCAGGATACCGACTGGGAGGACGACGACAGCCAAGACGACGACGAGGATGATGTCGAGATGGACGATGCGCCTCAGCTTGTGCGTGCGCCAAAGGAGAAGCAGGAGCCCGAGGTCGACGAAGACGGTTTCACCACGGTCACCAAGAAGAAGAGATAAAGGATTTTGTCATATGAGCAAAAAAGAAAAGAAGCGAAGACAGAGAGAGAGAAGAAATACCCCCTCCACCACCGCGACTTTGGTTTCTCCAAAAAGCAAATGCTTCACAAAGGAGCCCCGCGTGGCTGATGTACAAATGTCCGCATAATTAAGAGCTTGCCATTCGAGCCAGAGAAAAAAAACCAATCCAAAAAACCCCATCCCAAATTCAACGCCAGTCAGCAAAATGTAGACGCTTATACTACTACTCCCAGTCATCGTCACTATCGTCGGCCTTGCGGGAGTCCTTGGGGCTGTTGGGGGCTTGGCTGGGGACGCCAGAGGTGGCACCGACAACGTCGTAGCTGGTGTCACTGTCGGCCTGGGACTTTTCGTCGTTGGACTTGCGTGACTCGGCAGGCTTCAGGGTGGAGGAGGTTTGGGCGGGAGGCTGGATGGTAGTGGAAGACTCGGCTGATGGCGGGCGGGCTTGCGTCTTCTCAGTCTTGGGAGCAGCGCCAGCAGCAGGGGCGGGAGTGGCGGCAGCGGCGGTAGCAGGAGCAGGAGCAGTAGTTGTGGTGGCCTCATCATCGGAGTCATCATCCCAGCCAACTTCGTCCTCGGCAGAAGCAGCTGTGTCTAGTTAGCAAACAGTTGGGGCAATCTAAGATACCCTTCACTCACCCTTGAGCAAATCGCGTCTTCGGGTCTCGGCAGCCTCCAGACCATGTCTGAGGAAGTAGTATCTCTTCCAGAACTCAGCATAGGGAACCTGGTCGGGCACGAGCTTCTCCATCGTCGTTCGCAGTTCGGGGTACTTGTTCAGGTCGTCGCTAATCTCTGCCGTCTTCTTTTCCGCGTCAAACGTCTTGGCCCAGGTCGCGAATTCCTCCGTGGCAGGGTCCTTTGCGAAGCTCTCGGTGCTCGTGTGGATGACGTGCAGCTGGGCGTCTTGCCTCGAGGTGTGGATGACGCGCTTGCCCTGCGCGTCCTTGCTCTCGAACATGACGGCGCCGCCCTGGCTGTTGGCGTCGGTAGGCGGCGCGATGCTGACGGCCTCCTTGAGGAAGTTGCTGATATTGGTGCCGAAGCGGAGCAGAGCCTCGTCGGCGGCGTCCTCGGCCTTTTGCAGGTCCTTGAGCCGCTTGGCTGCCTCGGAGCGAAGCCTGGTGAGGTAGTTCTCGGAGCTGCTCATGGCGTCGTCGGAAGCTGCCAAGTCTCTGGTCTTTGTGGGCGTCGTCTGGCTGTCGGTCTCCTTGCTCTTGTCTCCGGAAGACTCATCTTGCGTCGTTGTGTTGACGGTGAGGGATCTCGTTCGGTTGATTATGGAGCTGAAGCCCTTGGACGCGTCCTGACCGAGCTCCGTCACCTCCTTGGAGGCTTCCTTGTAGACTTCTTGTCCCTAGCATCACCGGGTTAGCCGGCTCATTCCTGGATTCCCTTGGAGCTCTTGTATGATGTATCGCCTCACCTGCTTCACGGCACTTCCCAAGAAGCCACCGATGCGCATGCCCCAAGGACTGGACGAGATGGCCTTGTAGGCCTCCTGCAAGTCATCGTTCAAAGATGACTGCGGCTGGTCGGATTTGGTGTCCTTGGCGTCGCCATTCTTCTTATCGGCATCCTTGGGGAGCGAGTTCTCCTGGATGTGATCGTACGCCAGATCCATGGCAAGGGCGGCAGAATCCAAGCTCCTTAGAGTTGACGACGCTGGTGGTGTTTATTCGGGTGGCCTTTCGGGGGAAAAGCCTATCGCGAGGCTAAAGCTGTGGTCTTTTCGTGTGGAGTGGAGTTTGAGGCGAAGTCGTGTGATGTGTAGACAGTTGAGAGCTGCTGTGGGCGGGCGAATGATGTCTGGCTTCTGACATGAGGCTGCTCTTTCCCTTCCGTTTCCCCCTGACGGGCGGGGTGGTGGACGGCTGCATGGTGGTCAATGCGGGGAGACAACAGTACGTCCACGTGTGGATCCCCCGGCGCGGCCACTGCCGGAACCTCTTTCGTTTCTGTGGCCTTTTGCGGTCTTCCATTGCCTTTTGCACCGTGGAAATGCGAGAATCGCTTGCATCAAGGCATTCCATAAAGCATCTCTCGTGTCTCACCCGTGGTGCCGCCGCACCCGGGAGCCATGTATTTGCAGCGCACAGCACGACCATACGCAGCCGGATAACAATCAGCATATAAACGGTAGTTATGGAAACACTTCAAGGCGACCGTCAAGGTCATGGATAAGGCGGGACCTATGTTTCTGCACGAAGGGACCTGAAAGCGAACTTTTTTTTGAGTTGTTGGTCCGCCCCTACCTTAACCCCCGCGCCGGGGACGGAATGACCTCAGCGCCAGCGCCTCCCAACCGGGACGTTGCGGTCCCTTTTCCGGATTGCTCACCATGGAGCATGGAGGGCATGCGTGGGCACGCAACGGAGACGGCTGCGGGGATGGAATCCGGTCCCGTTGGTCTTATCTGGCTCCGTGGCGACTTGCAGCGGCGAGTGAAATACCTTGGGACAATATTCGTCTGATCGAACACTCTGTGCCGCCTCTTTGAATGGCGTGCTCCCAAAAACCCATGGTAGTAGTGGCAGTGACAATCTTCCATCGTATGAGGGATTGGCAGTGTGGCACGTTAGATACACGGCAGCTCTTTACATCCGTTCATTAGGCAAGAAGGTACGGCAGGCTCAAGTGATCCCTCGGCGATAGTGTGCAGTTTCGCCGCACCCGCCTGAGCCTCGCGCATCTCGCTCCTTCGTGCCCTCCACTCCGATGTAGTACCTAGGTGGAGGGGGAGGCCAAGCATATTCGCAAAGTCCCGAGACGCGCAGTGTGCAGTGTAAGCTTTTCGGGCGGAGTAGCGTCGGGTCTAGACGCCCTCTTAGGCTGTGGCGATTTATGCAAGGAAAAGAGATGTAAGCAGAACTGACCACTTCTGGTCCCTGGACCAACAGTTTTGCTAAGGACCGCACTGCGATACAACAATAGATGGATGTGGAAGGATGCGACGATGTGGGCCGTTAACAAGAGCTGTTGTCTCGTGCTTGTGCCGTAGGAGATGTGCGTTTCCTTTACGGATGCTTGTATGTAAATTCCTGTATCTTGTGATAGCAGGGCCGAAACGGTGGTATGGTTGCAGAGACGTGTTCGCAGTGTCATTTGTCACCCCAGCATTGACAGCAGTATTCGTTCTTCTACTTCGCGCAAGTTTTCCCCTTGCTACCCTTGGAGCGGCACGTCCCACGAGATGGGTTGCAAGACGATCTTTTGAATTATCAGATCTAGGCAGCCACTTGTTTGAGCATACGCCCGCTGCATGGGATCTTTTGCGTGAACGGCTAAACAAGGCCAAGACGGTCTCGCGGCGAGCAAAGAATAGAGTTCCAGCCAGTCATCCCCGGTTTCCAAGGGACGGTACCTCAGAAAAGCGTAAAGTAGTGTACCTTTCTTTAGGTGTAGCTGCCAAGCTGGGTCAGAGTAGGGGAAGCGTAAGCCTCGACATGGGCTTCGCCTGTTGCGCCGGACGCACTCGGGGTTTGAACGGGGCTTACAGCGGGATAGCAGACTATCTTGGCAGATGTATCTGAATGACGGATCGACGGCTGTAGAGTCGTAGACGCTACCACGGCTACCTCCGGCGGATATGGATATATGCCGGACTTACAGCGACCTGCAGAGGCTGTGCGGCACGAAGCGGCTGCATAGGTAGCAAGCTCCCCAACTGCAGTGAACACTGGAGCAGAGTCTGACTACGCAGTACGGTGACAGGTGCGTAGGATGGCCCTGACTCATATCCAGCAGGGCGGGCGCGCCGTTTGAAGAATTGGCAGCCGGGTCTGGTTAGTGTCTTGGACGTTACGGGGAGAGAGGACCCATTTCCCATGGAAGATTGCAGTCGAGGCCAGCAGGCGGAGCTCGCCCTTGGCACTTGGCCGATGACAGGCTGTTACCCGCCACTCGCATTGTTACGCAGAAAGTGCTATACCCACGTCATGGGACAGATTGGGCGAATTTGGTATGGGCGAGTTCTGGCTGAATGGTGGCCGTTATGTTGTGGTGAGATACCGGGACGGCCTGGGCTCAGAACCTGCAGACTCGCGATGAATTCGATTGGCAACATCGGATGGGATTTGCTGGACTGAAGTCGGCCCTCGGTTGGATAATGTCCGTCCGTTGGGACCTCCACTGTCTGTGTAAGTCCAATCGTGCTCGCTTCCATCTTACCGGGCGGTCGTTGCCGTAGATATGTGTGTGTGATTGATTCCCATAGTGATAGGTATAATAAGAGAGTGAGCAAGTTAAGGCCAACGGGGAGGCAGCAAGAAGGATGCGTGGCGAATGTTGTCCTTCTTCTACTCCGTACCTTACTCCGTACCCTGGAACATGGAACAGAACCCCTCGAGGCATCACCAGACTAGCAACCCCTGCAACAGTAGCGCGCGGTGCCGCGATCCCTCTTTCAGGGCGAGGGCAGCTCAGGTGGGCAGGTCCAAAAGACACAGAGTCGGAGTACCTCCGTACCGTGGAAGGGATAGGACCAAGTGGAGGGCAAATGGAGGGCAAATGGAGGCAGATGGGGGGGAAGAGGAGTAAAAACATGGACAATTGTGCAACAGAAATGGATCTGTCGACGGCTATCCGTAGATGATGCGAAAACGACACTGGCGGCACAGCTGCGCCCTTCGCCTTATCGGAGGCACCAGGTCTCGGAGCCAATAGATAAGCTTCAATCGACCCAGACTGGCCCCGTCACTCCCCCGCTGGGACCCCCCGACCTCTCCCAGTTCTTAGTGTACATATATACCTACCTACCTGCCGCAATACCTAGGCAGTACGTACTGTGGTTTCCGTACCTTCCCCCCCTCGGCCGACCCCCTCCATTTCCCCCCTCCCCTTGGTCCCTTCCTCCATTTGGCGTCCACGACGGCTGACAAATTGACACTGAAGAACGCTGAAATTCTTCCCCCTCCTCACCGTCTGCGGTCGTCCATTCAGTTCGATTCTCTCCACTTCCTACTCAGACGCATTTGCCGTCACCGCGAACCAACAACTTTTTTCTCACTACACCGCACACACGCATCACCGCACACCCTCTCCCCAAGCACGTCTTTTCTCCCGCTTTCCGTGGATTCTGGATCCTGCGAATCTTGTCCACAGAGCATAGCAGGTGGCCCTTGGAGACCGGCCTGTGAGTCAGGCAGCAACTTTGTCCCCGAAAGGCATCAACTTCCCTCCATCCGCATCCCACCCCAGCCAGTGTCGGACCATTGCATTTCGTCACCTCTCACCAGTCGGACCACCACTCCTACTTGAGGACGTTATACTATCCTTCTTCAACCTCTCCCTTGACGACGACGACCTCGACGTCCAAGAATCCCTCGGTCAAGGACCATAGGTGTCGCCAAGTCGAGTATTTCCTTGTCCTCTCAGACGACATCACCGTTCGATCCGGCCTATCTGGAATTCAACCCATTGTGACCCCGGCACCCTGAGCCGCAATCGGCATTCCGAGTTCGCCTCCTTTCATAGCCCTCTTGCACCGAATTGACTCCCGTTTACCTTACCTACACTTCGCCGCCCTCTCACACTCCTTTCGCAATGGCTTCCACTACCAACAGTGGTTTCCCAACCAACTTTATCTTGACCCCGCAGCAGCAGAGCCTGCTCTACGCCGCTCTCAACTCCAACAAGCAGCAGCTCGCGAACCAGTCCCCCACCACCAAGGATAACTCAATGTCGCCTTCCTCTTATCAGACATCGCCGGCGCAGGGCGCCGCCGCCACCGGTTTCCAAGAGAGTCCCTACCTCGACAACTACGATTACGACTTTGGTGACTCGAGCTTCGACTTCGATGTCAGCACCGTGGGCCAGGCCAAGATGATCGGCGACATCCCTGGTGGCGCTCAATCGGCCAAGTCAACCAAGTCCGACTCGACTGAGAATGATGGAAACGACAAGAGATCTCACCCTGACGACGATGAAGATGAGGATTCTCCAGGCAACGACGCAAAGAGACGCGAGGGTAGCGAGAAGGCTCCCAAGAAGCCCGGCCGTAAGCCGCTTACTTCCGAGCCGACCTCAGTAAGTTTCAACGATTATTCTAGTAATATTCATGATTCTAACACTTCCAAGAAACGCAAGGCACAGAACCGCGCTGCGCAGCGGGCATTCCGTGAGCGCAAGGAGAAGCACCTGAAGGATCTCGAGACAAAGGTCGAAGAGCTTGAGAAGGCGTCCAAGGACGTTAACAGCGAAAACAGCCAACTCAAGGCAAAGATCGACCGCATGACTTCTGAGCTCAACGAGTACAAGACAAAGATTGCGGCCATGAGCACCCGCTCAGTCTCCCACAGCAAGTCCCCCATGGGCTTTGGAAACTCTGCCATTGGCAACCTCAGCGACGTCAACTTTCAATTCGAATTCCCCAAGTTTGGTGTCTTGCCCGGCTCTCAAATGCCCACCAAGCCGGCGCAGCCCGCAAGATCCTCCTCATCGCCTCTGCAAATAAACGGAAGCAACCCCGTCAGCCCTCTCAACCACACCAAGGACAACAGCCCTGGTATTATTGCAGGGCTTGACTTTGGTACCAAGGACGACCTGGCCAACTTCACTTCTCTCTTCAGCCCTTCGCTTGCCAATGGGTCATTGGGCACCAACACATCGCGCGCCAGTGTCGACTCTGGTTCTTACACCATGAACAATGGCACATCGACAAGTTCACCATCAGCGTCATCCCAGTCAAATGGAGGCCCCAGCTCGTCTTGTGGAACTTCCCCTGAGCCCTTCACTCAGTCACCTATGGGCTTCAAGCCTGTTGATACCATGACCACCATTGGAGAGGAGTCAACTGCACAGCAGTCATTGTTTGCCGGTATCGACACAAACAATTTTGACTGGCTTGCCCAGCAGAATGGAGGTCAATTTGATCCCCAGCTCTTTGGCGGATACCGCGAACCGCAAGAAAACATCCTCGCCGCAACTACGTTTGATGAAAGCTTCTTCAATGACGCTCTCGATGCCGACTTCATTACACCATACAACATGGCCCCCAGCCCCAACGTTCCCAAGAAGAATCTCATCGATCAAATCGACGCTGCCAAGAATGCAGACGATGATGTGGTTAAGGAGGCTGTCAAGGCCGAGAATTACAACTGCAACAAGATTTGGTACGTTACACCCCTGCCAGGCAATTACGAATCCGACACTGACAACTTTAACAGGGAGAAGCTTCAAACCTGCCCCAGTGTGCAGGCTGGCGAGTTTGATCTCGACGGCCTGTGCTCCGAGTTGCAGAAGAAGGCCAAGTGTTCAGGTCAAGGTCCTGTGGTTTCCGAAACAGACTTCCAGACTGTCGTCAATAAGTGGATGGGCAAGGACGCCGCCGCCTGCTTCTCGAACCAGGAGAAGAATACCCAGGCAAAGGCCTAAATCATCATCTCGACGTCTAATTGTACATTGGCATTCACGAACCCGGCAATAGGTCAGGCGGCCACGCCAGGAGGCATATCCGAGGAAACGGATGGGACACTTTGGGGAAAGCAGGCGTTTAATCACGGACCAAAAACAAAGGGCAAACTCGAGGCTGAAGTTTTGACCCCAACGGCAAAGGCGAATGGTTGTATTCATCCACATCGGACATCTAGAGATGGCCGGGGGGAGATCTGGTCTAGTGGTCAGGCGGACACCAGTCTGTACTGTACTTGGTTGGAGACTCCTCCCGAAAGAGAGATTGAGAATGGGTAAGGAGGCTATGATGATGAAATTCTAGGCAAGCTCAATTGGCTGTCTTTTTCGACGAGAGAGAAGGAACTTTGGTTTTCTGCAGATGTAATTCTTTTGCTACAGTATTCGGCTAGTTTGGTTCGACAATGACGCACGAATAAGAGAATCTCCACATTGTGTTATTATATGTTGAAGTGCAAGTTACTGTAGTCGGCGAGAGCTGGAGCTGTATTCCACGCAACCCTTTTAGTCCTCAATGTTCGTTCGCGAGAGCTACGGTCGACATCGAGTCCGGATGTCCGTTCGTCCACCGATACGAATGCTACATTGTAAAGAAAGGGAGAGAGAAAAAGAGGCTGTTCACGGTTCTATTGCTTCTCTACCGAGGCTCGCAACGCTTGTCAAGGCTCGTCTAGGCTCGGCCCTCGGCGCTCGGCCACGGACGAACAGTGACGGAGGAATCGGGAGTGGGTTGTGGGAGAACCTAGGTTTCCCGGGAAGGGTTGGAGGTTTTATCGGTACGGAGGGCAGGGCGTGGCGGTTTTTATTTTTATTTTTTTGGCAATCCCGGCCCGCGAAGGCTGGGGTGCATGCTGCCGGCGGCGTAAATCTGGGTTTTGAATCGGATCCTTACGGGTGAAAGGTACGGACGGGGGGGCAGCGCAGCGCTAGCTCCTACCTACCCTTATCTATAGGTTCGGTACATAGTTGTACATTTGTCTAGGTAAGGGCAGGTAGGTATCGAGGGTTGCGGAGGGAGGCGAACGCGGATATCAAAGTCGACATGGTATTTACGATTTCAGCATGCTTATTTTCTGCTCTTTGTTACTTGACTGCCTCATTGCCCCCCCTCTCTCTCGCACTATTGCTCTCCCTTACTCTCTCGCTCTTTCTTATCGTCAACCTGAACCCCCCCTTGGGCTCCCACCGGCTCCGTGTATTTCTGGAGAGTCAGGACCGAACCGTTGCGGCGTATGTTTTGCCTTTGCCTGCCCAGAACCTCTTCCCCCCCCCCCGGCACCCGTCCGTTCCCGCCCGCATCCCCATCCGTCTCTCCCGCATCCGATGAGTCGGGGCGTATCAATGAGGCGGGCAGGTAAAGTCAAGAAAGACATGGAGAGGCAGGGCCGAGGGGAAGGGGAGAAAATAATTGGTCGGCAGGCGGGAGCAGAAAAGAGTCGAGCAGAGCAGAGCAGAGCAGAGCAGGGACAGTGCCAAGCCCGAAGAGAGAAGCTCGAAGCCGAAGCCCGAAGACGAAGCAGAAGGAAAAGGGATTTTGCGGACGGTCAGGAGTTACGGTGATGGGCTCCGGGCAGTTCAAACACCAAAAGTGCCCGCTAACACCATACCGCGCACCTATCGAGCCTTGGACCTTGGACCTAGGGACCTGGGCAACGGCTCAAGGCAGGCGGCCAGAGACAGCCCCTTGTTGTACGAGTGTTTGTGGTATGCGGTATAGGCTTTCTTGATAATTTCCCCGTCCGCTTCCGTTTTGAGCGAGGACCGTTCTGCGTGCTGTGTGTGCTCTGTTTTTCTTTATTTTGTCGTCTCGTCATGTGAATATCTCCGCCCCCCGCTTCTATTCCGCCTCTTTCCCCCCCCCCGGTGATGGGGGCGGGAGTTTGGTGGAGAGAATGACTCTTGTACTCTGTTGACTGCGTGTAATGCCATGTCATGTTGTTGGAGGTGCGGAAAACCCGAGGTTTTGTGACGACTTGAAGTTTGGATCGACCGGGAAAGGAAGGTACGGGAACAGGGTATAGGACATCAAGACATACGCATACAGAGAGACGTCTTCGCTATGTTGCCATCTTGAAGACGCACGTACACTCGTCCTCTATCTCTCTCTTTCTTACGGTCTCTCACCCACTCGTCCCGTCCAACACCCCCCATTCATCCGTCGTGGAGAGTTTGGGCTTGCGGGGGCGGGGCAGGCAACAGAAGAACGGCATAAAGGAATAGGACGAGTCGAGATGGCTACCTCTCACCCCATGCGTACGGTGCCATTATGTGCGTGCGCACGCACGTTTAAATGGTGCCATGGTCCGATGGGGTGATGTAGGAAAGGCAAAAAATGGCAAGAACGGCACGTGGTGTTCTTTTTGGGTTTCCCGCTTCCTGGCCCTTATCGAAGTTCCAACATCACCATCCCCCCCCCCCCCTCTATCCCATCCGTTCCCCGCTCTTTGCAGTTTGCAGCAAGCTTGGGGAAACAATGGGAAACAACGGGAAACACAGACCTAGAGGAATGGTGTCATGAGAAAGGGGTTGGAGAAACCGAGGGATACCTACTTAGATGAGCGGTGTACGGTTCGGAGTCACGGAGGACGCCGTGATACAGATTTCACCTACCTTTTACCTCTGCCACCGCTCTCACGCTTCCGCTTCAACCTCTCACCTTGGATGCCTGGCCTATCAAGAACATTGTAAGCGGTAAGCTCACCGAGTGCCAGCAGGGGGGCCTGTTCAGCGTCGCCAGCCTGTTTGTTCCGTGCTCTCCAACGGCACCGGACACGGAATAGACGAAATTTACATCCCATCTCGGCTCTGACCTCGGATTTTCGATAGTGCACTCCGTAGCCTGGTCAGTGTGAGCCAACGCCCGCACGCTAGGTTAGCTATCGTGTTACGCTACGTATATCCGTGTAAATGCCTGGCAGGCTGGAAAGCATGGGGGTTGTTTATCTCCTACTAAGTGGTAGATGGACGGAAAACCAACCCCCAGACCCGATAACAACGGGAAAGCCCCGCATCTGGAGCCGTAGCAGCAGTCAATGAGAGCCTAGAGAGAGAACGAGGCCCAGATGCAATGGGCTCAAGTGATATGCTACTCCCGCAAGACATCGAAATGACACCTCGGATACTTTGGACAAAAGGCAAGGTACCAAACCCCAAAGCTTGAGGTTTCGACTACTCATCTTATCCAAACAACGCCTCAACCAAACCCACCCAGCCAAGGTAGCTACATAGAGCTAGGAGAGCTATGCTATCGGGTCCTTTCCACCACGAACCGCCACCCACTCTCCTCAATCACTTTTTCGTCAACCATTATCATCCCCCCCCAAAAGAACCCTTGCATCTTGCTGTCAAGTCATTCCGTCGTCAATGCCCCCCCCCCCGGGGTGCCTCCACGCCTCCGTGCCTCCGTGTTTCCATGTTTCCCCCTCATACGTCTGATCTATACAGAGTAGTCCGTAGTCCCGACTCCCAGGTAGACCACTTCTAACACAGTAGAGAGTCTGTAGTGCATATAGTCCGCCCCCCATCGTCGGCCGCCAAGACGGCAAGCAGCAAACCCCCTCGGCATTCGAGGGGTTAGACTCGCCGCATCCACGCGCCAAACGTATCGTGGGGCATCCCATCTCCATCTCCATATGCCACCTCTCCATCGAAGGAGGGGGGGTAAGTGTCACTCTGCCGTGCCATGCGTCTGCCCGCACAGCAGGTCCAGTCCTCTGGGTTGGCCTGTCACCGCTCTGCGCGTGGCACATCAGAAAAAGGAAATCCGAAAGGAAAACCTTGGTCCTACGCAGTACGGGATACTTGGGGGGAAAAAAAAAAGAGGGGTTGTCGTGTCGTATGTGTGGGAGGCACTGGGAGGCAATGGGAGGCGAGAAGGAAGAGGAGGAGGATCTGCAGAGTCCCTCCCCCGACTACCGGTTGCAGCATGCAGATGGCCAATGACGAGCTCGGGGACCGGGGCCTCACCTGCTCCAATCGTGCCAACGTCATCCAATCCAACCCCCCGTCTTTGAGCTGCCGGACCTTGGAAACCTCAACGACGCCCATTGCCTCCTGAGTCTCCTACCCACTCAAGGTACAGACAACTAAGAGTGACAGTAAGGAAAAGAGGCTCCGGACCTTGGGGTCAATGGCAAGACAGCCTCTTTGAAGATCGCGGCTCAAAGTTCATGCACAACACCCGCCCACAACGCATGTACAAAGTAGACTGTTATTACAAAGGGTATATTCTTGATGGTCTGACCTATTTCTCTCCACTAGTCCACACTACGCCCCACCTGATGATTCGTGAATTGGGAACCGCCCCGTCGGAATCCTCCTTCTAGGTTCTGCCATTAGGTAGGTGAAAATTTCGGCCTACTTTCCTAGACTTTCCCATCGTGTCAGGCCACGACCTTGACGAATGGTTCCCAGCTGTCGTGAAAAGCATGCCGACTGCCATCGTCTTCCTGGTCGGTGACGGACGGCCTCACAATCTTTCGTGTGTAAGACAGCCTGGGGCCGGCCTCGTGCAACCTTTGCCCGCTTCGGCGTCGCAGTCTGTTCCCAATGAAACCTCTACAGTGTAACCCTTCCAATGGTAGGCACACTGGCTCAAGAATCAGTTGCTGGGATGCCACGATCTAGCCGTCATCTTTTCAGGCCTTTTACAGTGCTTCTTCGGGTAGGCGTGGTTCGGCGATTCCTTCGTGTTTTGCTGAATTCCTCGGGTATCGATCCGTCACCTCTCCCTGTGCGTCTTTCCAACTCTTCCCAAGACCACGAGTGTCTTCTATCCAATGACTTGTCTTGCCCCCTCTTTGCCCAACACTCCCCTTTCCTTCGGCTTGGGGCTGTGACCTCTTCCTTTCTTGCCCCTAAGGAAGCCGAATACGCCGCTTGAGCTCTCAGATTTGCCCTCGCTGATGGCGTTGGCATCTGTCGGCAGCGTAGCATCCTGCCGGGCGAGATCAGACCAGCTGCCGCCACCGTCCAACGTAACCTGCATGCCGCCTGTCGGGCTGGTGACCCTCTTTCCTGCAGCTGGCGGTGCCGCTCGTTGATTAGAATATTCGCTGGGATAATGCGGTATCGGAGGCGGCTTAGATACTGGTCGACGGGGAACACCGGATTGACTGCTGCCCGGCCGTCTCTCCAGGCTCGAACTCTTTCGTAATGGTCCTGGGGGTGGCATAGGTCTTCCTCCATTCGTGGCCATTGCTGCCGGTGTAGCCTCATCGGTAGTCAACGCCTGGGGCTGGTTCATGTTGACCATATCACCGTTAACGTATCCGCCCTCTTCACCTTGGCCGGTAATTCTACTGTCATTAGTACCTGTGTAATTTACTGTGAAGGTTTGCAAAGCTTACTTTTTGTACGCAGCCAGCGTGTAATCGAATGGACGGAAGTCGTTTTCAATCATGCGGTAAAGCTCGTCTTCGCGGATCTCCTTGTCTGAAGCGTCCTCTTTTAACCGCTCGCGAGGCTTCTGTCGTCGGGCCCGCGCTTCCAAAGGAGCCTCCTCCAAAAGCAACTCCTCGAGGTCGTACGTAGCATCAAAGTTTGTCTTGTCCGCGGCGGGGACGAAGACTGGCTCAATCTCTTTTCGCTCCAGCGCCTCAAAATCAATCATCATGAAGAATTCGTGCTTCGTAAAGCTCTCCCACGTCGCACCCATTCGTTGATCACGGTTCGAGTCCAAGGCATCGCGGATAGCATATAAACAGGGTAAGCTGACGGGTGGCGAGGTGATGGGATATTTCGGGTTGGCGAGTTGAATTTGCTGGCTAAGGGTGCTTTCCGAGTTGCCGTCGAATGGCCTCTATAGGAAGTTGTCAGTCATTGTGCCAGCGGTGGATCTCCCCAAAGACGAATTGGCCCACCTTGTTGTATATGCATTCGTAGAATAGCACACCGAGCGACCACCAATCTGCACGAACATCGTAGCCCTTACCAGCGTACACTTCGGGAGCGAGGTAGGCCAGTGTACCCGATTTGCTGGACAAAACCTTGCCGGGAATGATATCGGAGGCGACATTCTGACTCGATCAGCATTTGGGCGTGCCAAGAAATGTTTCCGTCAAAACTTACAAAGTCGGTCAAATGCACGTGTCCATCGGCATCAAGCAGGACATTGTCGGGTTTCACATCGCGATGGATAATGTTTTGGCTGTGAATGTAGCGGAGTGCACATCCCAACTCAGCAATCCAGAACCGCACTGCGTCTTCGGTAAAGGTCTTTCTCGAGATGTGGAATCGTAGATCACCTCCGCTCATCAGATCGACAACCAGATACCTGCACGATTGGTGTCAGTTGGATGAATCAAGCATGGCCGGTAAAAGGATTGGTCCCACATGTATTCGATGTCTTGGAAACTGTATCGCAAGTTGCAAATGAACGGATGGTTCACGTGCTCGAGCATCCGGCGCTCTCGTATGATGTTCCGCACACTTTCGGATCGTACGACTATTCTCAGGGACCCGATATCAGTATCGAAGACATTGCATCAAGGTTGTGCATCGCGTTTGGGTTGGGGAGGCGTGTCGAGGTGGAAGGAGTAGTGAGGCGGTGTGTACCTTCATCTTTCCGGATGTATTTCAGGGCAAAAGACAAATTGGTGTCTTTTCTCTCGACGATGCGCACTTTACCAAAGGCGCCTCGGCCGACTACTCGCAGCAGACGGAAATGGTTGAGGTTGACTGAATGGCGGGAAGGATGACGATTAGCTTGGCAACGGGAGATGGAGCAATTGAGGTAGCGATGGCGGCGGTTATGGTGATGGTGGGGGGGGGGGGGGGGGGGGGGGGGGGGGGGAGGCGAGATGGAGCCCAACCAAGACTGCGCGGTGCAATTCAGATGCAGCCGCAGTAGCAGGTAGGCAGCCAGTGTGTTCTCGGTGGCGGTTGGTGTTGGCAGAGAATGTGTAATGTTTGTGTAATGTGTGTAGGTCGTGGTGGTTTGCGTTGATTATGGTGGTTTCCCGGTGTGTTCGTTGTGCTATGCAATGAATCCAGCGAGGGGAGGTGTTCGAGACATACCTTCGCCATCCAAGTCCATGGGCTTGCCCTGGCTGTTGCCCATTTCGACGGTGCAGTCGTCTTTTCAATGGCGTCTCACGTCTGCACTTTTGTTGGATTCGATCTTACGGGAAAAGGTGACGACTCGAGCGCACCATGATCCAAACGGGGGGCGGTGAATATTTTTTGGGACGAAGGTCGACTGGTGGTTGCGGTGGTGGTTGTGGTGGAGGTGGACGTAGGATAGGTAGGCGTAGACGTGGACGTGAACGGGGGAAAGAGACGCGGATGGAGGAGGGCGGGCGGTAAATGGGAATTCGGGGCAGATGCGTAAAACGAGAGAGGAACAAAATGGCAAGGAGCGAGAAAGAGAGACAAGAGAAAGAGCGCCGGCAACAGAAATGGAGGCAGATAGATAGGAGTGGAGTCCGTTGCAGTCAGCTGGCACGGGGTGACAGGGGTGCGAGGGAGGATAGAGGGCCAGTTGCCTCGAATGACGGTGTCAAAATCGGGGACCTGTACCTGCCTACTCCGTGAGGTACTTCTCCGAGGTACTTTGTGTGCTATGGTACTTTGTCCTTCAACTACCTCTTACCTTCTCTCTTCAGGTTGTCCAAGGCAATGGAGGTACTGATGGATACCTTGCAGACAATAGAATGGGAAAGTAAAGAAGAGGGCCGTCTGAGGTGGTGCTTGCCTTGTTCGCTGTCCAGTAGGTACGGAGGAAGGTAGGTACTGTGTGTCTGGTCCTGCTTGCTGCAACAGAAGGGGGAGGGGAGGGATAATACAGAGGGGAAGGGGCAATAGGATAGGATAGGATTGTACCGAGTCTGAGTGAATGAATGAGAGGGGGGAAGGAGGGAAAGAGGGCCGGATAGGATAGGCCAGACCAGGTCGAGGGTACCCCCAAAAAGAGAGAGAGAGAGCGAGCGAGCGACACGGGGCGTGGGAGACCGGGCAGGGGGCTCAGAAACCAAGGTACTACAAAGTACCAGAATCACGGCAAAAAGGTGCGCCGGATACTGTACTATCCAGTGTCTTATTTCCTGTGTATGCAATCGAGGGTAATGATCCTAAGGTAGGCAAGGTATGGTAAAGTATGTATCTCTCTCACGTAAATCCGTATTGACTGGATGGAATCTTGGAAACCGAAGAAAGAGTTGAGGCGGGAAGCAGAACAGAGAAGACCCAGACACATGGACGCAAGACCAAAAGAAAGCAGGCTCAAGCTACTTTTTGTCCTTCCTCCTCATCACGCTGAGGCCCAGGCCTGGATTTCCAATTTGGCCAGCATGGGCAAATCAGAAAAAGGAGAAACATGCACTTCCAGCCTTCACCTCGTGGTCTCTTTCTCCTCGGAATGCCTCTACGAAACTAAGGCAAGGTATTTGACATGCGGTGAGCACGAGTTTACAACATCATCTTCCATCGCTCTTGTAACTCTATCTGGTTACTCCAGGGGCAATGAGGCAGGGCAAGGCAAAATACCGTAAGGTTGGGCCACCTCAAGTTCGCCTCGAGAAGGACTTTCAACCGCCGCCGGCAACAAGAAAGGAAACAAGAGGAAGAAAGAACAAGCAGCCGCCACGTCGTTGTCCTGCGCTGTCACAAATTCGAAGCCGCCCCCCAGCACTGGCTCCCGGTGGGGGGTAGGTACAAACACTGGCACGGATGGTATCCCGCAGTCCCTACCTCTAATTCCATGTGCCGTGCTCGTACCTTACCTTGCGGTGAAGGTCCAGATCAGGCCGGCTGGTGCTAGCCAGCCCAATGAAATGGGGAACAAGTAAGGCAAGGCATCATCGGCAAGGGCCAGGCAAAATCATAGGTAGCAAAGTACACCACGATAGCTCGCTCCGGACGGTACGTGTGCCATCCACATAACCTTACCGCATCTACCGCGATGAGGTACCTCGCTCGCGTGCTCGAGGTTGTGCCCGTGAGCTTGCCGTGAACCATGGAAAAGTGTGGGCAAGACACGGCTACATTTCTGAATGGCCCTGTTCAATGGAGCCCGAACCTTTCGCGGCATCTTTTTACTTGATAGGAAGAATACTTACGCTGCTACTCTGTACGTTAAACGCCCATATCAGGCCATATTCAAGACTCAAGAGAACGCTGGTCCTCTAGTGTCGGCGACTACTTGGGACCATGATTAATATCATCTGCCCGTCTCGTGTCTGTGAACGCAATTGGGACGCAACGCCGCGTCCGCGTTCCCATGCGGGATTGGGTTTCCCGGCTGTTGAAGTTGTACTTGTTTCTTTAGCTTTTGCTTTTTGGCGGCTCGATTTCCGGCGCCGAGGCTACCTGCTTTCTCCCGCCGCTGGGACCCTACTACCAACTAAAGCAGTGAGTCTACGGATACCTACCTTACCTATCTGCATGGCAAAGCACCTCATGGTGAGAAAAGCAAAAAAAAGAGACGTAAAAGACGCCGGCCCAGGATGGACGCAGAATCGAATCGGTCATGTAGGTCAACTAAGGTTAGGTCAGCTCTAGTACAAGCTTGCTTTTTGCTCCAGGTTCATTGATAGCGTGCCGACGTCCCTTCGGCTAAGAGTTTCCTTCTGAGTTAGCATGTGCGGATCACGTACATTTGATGCATGCTAAGGTACGGATAGTAGTGTAGAGCACCTCCAGTAATACTGTACGGTGTGAGTCCCTTTCGTCCCCATGCTCCCCTCACCTCAGTCTTTTGGTCCATCTCTTCATCACGTTGTTCTATTCGTGCCTTGGAATTGCAAAGTGGGAGGTGGGTGGGCGGGTTGCTTTGCGAATGGCAGGGGGGGAAAACACAATGGGAATGGACGTGGGAGTCGGAGTGGGAGCGAAAGTGGGAACCGACAGGCTTGTGCAACGAGGCAGGGATCATGGACCGAGTAAAATGGTTCAGTCTCTCTCAGTCTCTCAGAGACAGGCCTGCTCAGAGGAAACCAGCCTCTAGCCTTCCAGGCCCAATTTCCAGTCTCCAGAAAGAGAGAGAGAGGAACTGCTGTTTGCTCCTCATCCTCGGCCAGGGAGCATGCACGATGGGATGATGCTAGTAGGTAGTAAAGCAACGCAACATCCTGCAGCAAACCGAGATACCCTGATCCTGCTGTTTGTGTCCTTTCTTCTTCTTTTCGTTACTTCCCTTTGGCTGTCTTTCTCTCTCCGTGCCTCCCAGTCTCCCCGATTACGCCTCATGTACATGCCATGGTACCGTGTCATTCCTCAGTAGCACTGCAAGACAGGACAGGGAAGGAGACGGGCCCTTGCGAGAACTGGCCCGTTCCCCAGATTAGAGAATCCGAGACTCTCTTGGGGAAGAAAGAAAGCAACGACAAGACAGCCACAGACCGATCCCAAGACGCAAAGAATGCCAATGGAGGCCCCGGACCTGACCAGGTTACCAGGCAAGTGTGAAGCGCGATCAGCAAACAAGCAAAGCAAAGCAAATATCCTGCCCGGGGGCCGGGAAGGAAAGAAGAGGGAAGAAAAAAAGGAAGAGACAAAGAGGCGTCAGGTTTCGGATGGTTCTGGTTGAGAAGACGACGAAGAGCTTTCCAGAAACGAGCACAACAGGAAAATGAAGTCACCGCGGGATCTTTCCTAGTACCGGCCCTTTGAATTAGGATCGTTGGTACGAAGTGTGAGATGGCGAATGCCATTTCATTTCCAACCAAGCCACATTGCGGCGGTGGTGGCAGTGTAGTCAACGGGAAAAGGTAGAGCATGTGAGCAATGGAAGGAAAGCCGAGAAGAAAGGGCCCATCAGATGGAAACCTGTAACAAGCGACCGTTTGTTTCTTCCCCTGGTCATCAGTGGTTGACTGGGGCCGTTTCCATTTTGCTTTTGTGACGCGGCTGTCCACTGAAATCAAGCAGAATACGACTCTGTGTCTTTGAAATGGATCCAAGGGTCTTTGAAGCGGCGCTTCCCGGCCCTCGGTCTCTGCGCGGGCAACAAAAGCAAGGTGATGTTTAGTGAGGTAAGACCCCACCCCACACGACGGATTACCCCCCACGACAGATCACCCCATTTGGACGATTTTTTCCCTCCTTCAATACTATTACTACTATAATACATAAGTAATAAATTATCAAAAAAAATCGCGAAAATTATACTAAAATTACTAGTAGATTCGCTATACCTAATTATATAAAAAAATACGTTAAAAACGCGTAATACGACGTTAGCTTTAATAAGTCGATTTAGAAAGCTATTACTAACTAAAAAATCTCTTATATTACCCTCTTAAACCGGCTACGAAGTACTATAATAATTAAGAAATTAAAAGAGAATTACTAAAAGCTTAGTAAATATTAAGAGTAATCCCTTACTTACTAAGTAATTTTATAGGACTAGTTAGGGTTCGCTCTAACTTATACTTAAATTAAAGAGTTTATAATATATATCTTTTAATAAAGTAGTAACTAATATTTACTTAAAAAGAAATAAATAAATAGATTCTTATATAAGAATCTTATATTCTTAATACTATAGGCCCGTTATATAGATTTTAAGTACGTTAAGTTTATTATTATTAACGTTATATAAGCTTTTTAAAAGATTTTAATACTCTTAAATATTTATAAAATCTTAATATCCCTTTATTAAAATATAAATAAGACGGGTTTAATAAAAGGGAATAATAAGGACTATTTAGTACTAAGTAAGTTTAAAAAGAGATCTATCTATATTTAAATACTAAGGGACCGTACTTAGACCTCTATATTTGAGTATATTTTTATAAGTAGTTAGTACCTTTTATTATTAATTATTTTTAAGGAGCAAACTATATAATGATAGTAGTTCTTTATAGAGATATTAAATTATACTTTATAAAGCTTTATATCTTTTATAAATAAGTAGATTTCGAATATAATTAAGTTAAAATAGTTAGTTAAGATATTTATTCCGTAAATAGAAATAAAGGCCTAGAGACTCTAATCTAAGCGTTTATTTATAATTAATAAGTATAATAATTACGTCTCTAACGATTTTATATAATAATATTATTTTAAGAGCGTTTACTTATATTATTTACTACCGTATTCTAGCTATATTACTTAGCCCCTAAATATTTTAATATTCTCGCTCCTTAAAATATATTATTATAATAAGCTTATAAATTACGGCCTTTAGCTTAACTTAGTACTAATTAAGAAATAGAACTTTTTTTATTATTATTTCTAAGCCTAAGTATAAGCGCTTATAAAATAAAATATATATACTAATTAAAAAGTAATAGGGCTATACTTTATTAATATATAATAGCCCCTATTTAATAAATTTATTATTATAGCACAGCTTATAAACGTTTTACGAGCGCTATTATAAGAGCCCTTATTTTTAAAAGTTCTTAAAATACCCTAAAATTATAATATTATTATTACTAAAAAGTTAAGAGACCTTAGGAGGTACTAAAAGCTCTAAGTACGAAGTAAGGGCAAGGTTAACTACGATTTTATTACTTATAAATTAATATTTAATTAAATAAATAAGTAATTAAATGCCTAAAACGTAACCCTAGCTAATACCTAATTAGTTATTAAGTTACTAAAGGCTTAAGTATAATTATATAAACTAATTATAAGAATAAAAGTACGGTAGGATCTAAATAAGTAATTTGTATAAATTAAAGCTATTATAAAAATAAAAAGGGAGGCTAAGGCTTACTTATAGCGCCCGATCGCAGTTCTAATACCTATAATTAGTATAAAAAAAGCTTAATTTACTAATATATATTTAGAATTTTAAATTTAGTAGTGTTATGCTACTAATAATCGAATTCGTAGTTATGAGGTCGAAAAGTCGAAGTCTAGAAAATCGTCTAAATTGGGTGATCTGTCGTAGGGGGTGATCCGTCGTGTGGGGTGGGGTCTTACCTCATCAACGTTGCTGTTACATGTCAGAGGCTACCTATATCCGTGGACCGTACGGCGATGTAAGGTACAAAGTAGCGGAAGTATCCGCCAGGAACGGATACCTACACGTGAGCTCTCATGTGTTCTTGGGATTGGCAGCGTCTTATTGGCCCGGTCGGAGTACCCGCGATGAACATGCAAGAGGGTAAATTAGGGAGGAGCTGTCCACCTGAGGTCCATGGTTCAGCCAGGAGCAGCTCGTCCGGTGCAAACTTGAAATGGCGTCTGGACTCTGGACTCTGGAAGCCTGCTGAGACGGGCAAGTACTCCAAGGTATCCACATGGTCCGAAGTATCGTCGAGGCCGCGCCTGCTGTGATTTGTCCGCTTCCTTGGGCGTCCTGGGACCTTCCGAGGAGCGCGCGCCTGTCGCCAAAGTGAGTTGGATTGGACCTTCCGACGAGGGAACCTCCCTCATGTGTACTCCGTAGGTACGCCGTATAGTCCTTCAGAGTTCCGTCCAGTCTTTCCTACTGAGGTACCTGCCTATACAGATGTTTCCATCAGATGTCGAGGTAAGGTAGGTACGGATATTCACAACTAGTTCCAGCAAGAGAAGAAAGATGATTGTGCCTCCTTTAGTAGACAATTCCTGCTGACTGCTTCGTCGCATGGTACGTACGTTCAATCGCATATCACTTGAGGGCCTTAACCATCATTTCCTCGGATAGTTGCAGAATCAGAATGTTTACCCCATGACATCGACTACACATTGGATAGCAAGTCTGTACCGAAAGGGCACAACGGTGCGTCTGTCTATTTCTGCGTCGGCACCGGGGCTCAATCAAACTTTGAAGCTGCTCTTTCGGTAACATTGGGCTCGAGACTCGATTTGAAACGGGCAGCTCGAACGAACATCCAGTCGATCTCAAGCATCAACTGAGCCAGCAGCCGCCAGCCTCGACTTGACCAAATCCCTAGTGTCTCTCGATGTCCGCATAACCTTCCGCATCTACCTTAGACCATCCTGTCTCTGTCTCTGAGGTCTGAGCCTGGCCGACAACGAATTGGGGCAAAAAGTCCCAAGAACGACAAAGTCCATCACACTAGCTGGACATCGGAAGAAGCTAATTCTTGCCTCAGCCCGCAGGCACATCATCCGCTCCCCCGCGAGCCTTGCCAGCTGCAGCCATGGCCAGTCATGACAAGAGGACACAACGCACGCGGCGTCCCACGCCATGCCCGCCGCTCAGAATGAGGTGCCGTCGCCACGAGGCCAACCGCCGATGAACTGCCCCGGGTCTCGAACGGACCTTGGCCTAGCGAGCCGGCCGAGTCTCGAGCATCTCGGTCCCCCAGCCTAGGAACTTTAGCTTTCCATGCTGTCTTTTTTTCTTCTTCGATGGATCCATCTTGGGCCTGTTCTGAGCTTCCGAGTGTACAACGTTTCTATAGCATTCATCATCAACGTAGCGGAGCTACCGGAGCATTGAAGATCCGCAATGCCACAAATTATCGGTCGTCGGATCTGCTGACAAGTAGCAACATGCTTGGATCAAGACGCTGGAATCAATACCTCGATACATCTAGTCAGATCCACTATTGGCACGAAAACGCAGTCCTGGAAACCAACAACCCAGAGAGCATGGAAACCCAGCGTCAAACTAGCGCATTCCCGCATTCCTACACCCACAGAAGCTGACACAGAAAACACGGATGCTACCACAGCCAACTGCATCCCGCCCTGCAAACGGGCGGCGCATAGGAGCGTTGCCGCTTTCAGGCCAGGTTAACATGTAGGCGGCAACAATTCAATGTGGTATCCTTGCCAGCCACGTGCGGAGAATGTGCAGCCGTATCCGTATCCCACCTCCCGCAATCTTGCTTGGAGTTTTGGGCCGCTCTGCCGCAAACTCGATTACAGAGGCCCAACTGCTGGCCATGGCAAGCCACCGTGACAACACTTTTCAATTCTATCAGTACGGCCCAGACTATCGTATCATGGAGCCTCGTCAATTTCGCAGTACCGATGCGTCATCTTGCTAGGTACAACCTCCACTTCCTTCCAGGGCTGGCAGGTCCGACATCCTACGGAGTACGACTCGTGGCCATCGTGGGCCGGACCAACCCTGCAAGAGATGTTTTCCCCCGTCGGCGCGTCTGGCTGTGTGACCGCTACTAATCAGGACTCATCGGCACCGACATTACGCCAAAGCTCGTGTGTAGCCGCCTGTATTCGTGCAATCCACCACGAGACAGGGCTGGTCGACTTAGTAGGGGAATTCCACGGCGAATGCAGTCCTTTTTGCGCTTCCAACTAGTACTCGGGAATGGTTGTATTGCGTATCTCTTCAACACCAGTTGCATACATCGTGCCGCCATGTTCGCCCTTGACGGACGATGGTTCCACCTTTACAACGACGTGCAGGGCTGGATCAATCCGAGACATTGAGCCGATGTGGTCCATGGAATAGGAACATTGTGCGGCCTTCTGGAAGAATTCTGCCCCTTAGATTTCCTGCCGTCCCAGATTAGCGACTCGTCTCTTTCCCGCCTGTCCTCCACTGGGCCACGCGGGTCCCGATAGGACCCTGTGCAGACGGGACGTCAGCCTCGACATGCTGAGGTGCTGCGATGGTAACCGCTGTCGGAGCAAAAGACCAAACAAGACAGCCTTTCCGTTCAACGCCACGCCCCGTCATGCATGTCAAACATGCACATGCCGAAATATCCAAAATAAGGAGAGGGAAAACCACCCCTTTGCAACCGCCGTAACCCGAAAGAGACAAGTTCTTGTTGATTCAAATCTCGAATATACGCAGTCCCGAATGACAAAGATGCCACAAACAGACTTCCGGTAGCAGCGGAAGGCATGGAAGGCACAGTCTTCTCAACATGCGCAATGCCGGCCAGAAAGATCATCCCAACATCTGCAGGCTCCGTTTCAGAATTCCAACTGGAGGAGCCTACCCGCGAACATCCATCACCGGTCATCTCCGTGTCAAACACGCAACGCGATCCCCTAGGCTCCCCCTTATCCGACATTTGACACCTGATGACACGCTGGCAGCCAGGCAGACCTTCTGCCGTCGCGGCTCACCTGAGGACTTTCCGCCGGCAATAACGTCGTGGTGGACTTTTCTTTGCAGGCCTCGCTTCTTAACGCTGCTGATCCCGCAGATCACATTCAAACCCAAAACGATACTGCCGCGACAGTCGGCCCCCTTCGCCTAGTCTGGCAGGCCCCATAAGCAGGGGCCAACGGCGCCCCGCGAGTTCCATGGTAGGCCGCACGCATTGGTCGCGATTTTTTGACATCTCGACGCGTCTGTCAGGAGCCTCATTTTAAACTAACCCCGTATTCAATATATTAAAGCTTGCCCACCTTCCATTTTTGAAACGGGGTCGCTATTACTGATACTTGGAAGGCTTGATGGCACATGAGAAGTCATGTGAAAGCAACCAAACCTGGGTCCGCAGCGCGACCCTCGACGTTGCATTGTATATTGTGGCGAGCCGGAACAACTGCACGCACACGCCGAATGGCCAGCTGCTGCAGACACAACGATGAGTCTCACGAAATGGGAATATCGGGTGAATGGGATTCGGTCATGTATACGGCCGATCAGCCTTCCTCACGAGTCGCGTGTCGAGAAGCAGAGTGCGACGCTCGATCCCCTGCTTCCATATCAGCAAAAGAGTCGGACTGCTGTCTAAAATGCTTGTTTGAAATTTCTCCGTCTGAAAACTGGCCTCGAGCTCGCCTGGCTAGCGTGGAAACCATGTCAACTTGCTGCATGGCCCTGAATTTGACAATGCATACAATCTCGGCTCTCGCCGGTCAGCCGGGAGACACAAGGCCGCCAGGCTCGCCGCACCAGGGGGGCGGGTGGCATTGCTTACTTCAGGACTATCCGGACGACAAGGCTGTAGAAGAACAAACGATCATCACAAGTAAGTGGTCGTCTTACATACGGCATATACCACATTGACATGGACAGATTCTGGATGAATTGGCCAGCAGGATCCTAAACATGGGTCTCATTTCAGTCCGCATATGGTGTGGCATAAGGTAGTGTCAACCAGTGTTGCGCTTAACCTGAAAATGGTCTACAGTCATCGTTGTCTGCAACCTCATTCTGCACGCGCCATCATCGGCGCTGTGCCGCCTCCTATTTCTGTCAAAATGGGATCACACATCCGGGCGTTTGGACTACTATCGTCGAGTCCCAAATCCTGCGAGAATTAGGAGGAACATTGCAGTGGATAACCCGGCTTATGGACAACTTCAAGATCGTTCCTGGAGGAGGCGCAAACGATCGTGGCTTGGTCCTTGTAAGAGTTGTGGACTCAAAGCAATGGGCACCCCGAAAGCCAAGCCTCGGAATTTGCGTGAGTGGTAACGTTAATGTCTGAAAGGATGCAAGTCCGCTTGGCCGACTGCCTTCGGACTTGTCACGCAGCCATCCCGCGCCACCCGAGGTATTCAGCGAACCAAGCACTAATGGGCTCAAGCATCGCTTCGGCCGAGATCTACAGCTTCAGACACGGGGAGCAACAGCGACAGTCAGGCCTTTGCTAATAATGTGCAGAGCAACGACAACATCTCAGCATGGCGTTTGAGCCCCTTGGTCAGCCGCTCCCAACGGCTTAGTCGCTCTTGTTGGACGTGATGCGATCTGCAGCAATCTCAAACGTCAATAGCTAGCAAGAAAGAGGAATATTGGGGATGAGGATATTATACTATATCGATCAGACTGCCTCGATGAGATGCAGACATGGCGCAAGTCGACTTTGCGACCACAAGACCAATCAATAGTCGTCTAGGCCTTCTCTGTTACCCGTGGACAAACACACATGTTGCCAATTTTCTACCGGATTGGACCGAGATCGAAACGATTTGATAAAGGCAAGCCTTCCATTCAGTGCGTGGCGTCAAGACCAAGTCCGAATGCGGCGCTCTCCAGAGAGCGCCATCTGGTCAACTCGGCCGTAAACGCTAGACGGCGCAAGATTTTGGATCATTCCGAACAAACGTAGAAGCTCAACCTCTTGGCAGGGCATCGACTGTCGGCGATTGAGCCGCTTCAAAGTTGATTTGCTGGTGGTGCAAGGTGACATGAAGAGATCTTGTTAAGCTCACCGGAATAGCTTATGGGTAGCTACGGTATCTAGAGGCACTTGGAAGAGCTAGGTTGGCGCCAGCTCCTGGTCCAATTGCCCGGTATACGCATGTCATTCTTTGCTGACTTTGCAGTCAGTCCGAGGATGGAGACTTACCATGCAAGTAGGTGGTGAAAATAAGAATGATTATTGATTTGATGAGAATCCGGGGTAAGCCGCAAGTGGCCAAAGTCGCACCTGTCTGGTCTGGCTAAACGTATGGATGACGTCACGGTCCCGAATGAGAGCATCTCGACGTAGCTAAGGTAGCTCCTCCCTCACAGTCCTATGTCGTGATTGCAATTCATTTGCTAACCTCTACGCAGAGTATTTCCATCATTCGGAACCTCAAATTCTTCAATTGCCACTACAATTCCACGCCGAGAAAGACGCAGCCTCTCTGGTTCATAACATACTTCTTCGCCCCCCCATTACCATAAACCGTAAAACTACAACCACAAAACCACAACCATGACCTCCCAAGCTCTCCTCCGCACCCTGACCCTCCGCGCAACAGCGGCCCGCACGTCATGCCGCGCCTCGGTCCCCGCGACCGCGACGAGACCCTTCACGGCATCCTCGACGACGAGGTTCGCGTACAAGGACACCCAGGACCGCGAGTCCCTGAACCCGGCCTCTAACGAGGGGACCAAGACGGGCCGCGACACGGAGGTGGCGCACGAGAAGGAGGCGTTTGACCCGTCGACGACGCGGCCCAAGGGAGAGAAGAGCGAGGACAGCGGCACGCTTGATGTTAGCGGCGCGAACCAGGCCGCGTCGAAGCCGCAGGGGGATAACCCGGGCGGAAAGGGTGCTGGGCGGAAGGAGGGGGGCGGTGAGGGGAGTAGTGGTGCTGGGAGCGCGCCCAAGGCTGGGAAGGCGTGAGGTTTGCTCTCGTGGAGTGGAAGACTTGGTGTTGGGTTTGTCGCGATGAGAGGTTTGGCGAAGGGGGGTGGGAGATTCATGGCAAGATGGGGGTTGGGATTGGCTGGGAGGTGAGGAGGAAGATAGCATAGCATGGCATGGCAGAGGTGGTAACGGGAAATATCAGTATCGTCAGCATCAGGACCGGGAGAGATATCGTTTCTGTCTCGGCTTTCAATTACATGACCATTGAGATAACACGGAGGGCAGCTTCCGAGTTCACCCGGCATCTTTCTTGGTGCTGGACTATAAACAATTGTGGTTGCTTGCCTGCACACAAGACAAAATCTCCATGAAACAGTCACAAGAGCAGAGAAAAGCAAAAACAACAGGAGCCGACCGAGGTTCGAGCGCAGGAGTCCTGAAGAGTACGGAGCATCACGCACTAGTCAGCACTTCACGGCTTTCACCCCTCGGTCAGCAAGGCCCGATACTTGTTGTTAGGACAGGAAGGCACAAGACTTCTGATAAGGCAGGCTTCCTATCTAGGTGGTTCAAGCCAGATGTGTGTGTGTGTGTGTGTGTGTGTGTATCCTGAGCTATCAACCCCCAGTCCTGGTGTATACCATGCGCATTACTTAGCTCCCTACCATGGACCTAGATATCTCGTGTGCTATACGTGTGGAAATTGAAGGCGGGGCTAGTGTATGTGTGACCCAGGACACCCGAGTGATTCACTACCTTGACCGCCTGGGATATGACCTGCCCGCCGCAGAATACTCATCAGACAGCCTCGCGAGGCTCCATAGCCGATGAATCATCACCACCCGTCAACAACAAGTACCTGGGCCGTATGGTCGAGGGGTTAATCGGGCTGCAGAGGCCCCGGTTAGGCAGTGAAGACTCCTGTCTATTTCGGGATCCAAGTTCGATTCCTCGATCGGTCGTCCCATTGTTGTTTTTTTTGTATATTTTTTGTGTTTCTTTTTCCTTTTCTCCCTCGGTTTCCGACTCTTCTCAAGTCGTCGTAGTATGCACGGGGAATAGCAAATGCAGCCTCAACGCCAAACCACTCACTTCCAATCGAATTCGATATGTCCCCTACTCCCCTTCCCACCGCGCGCCTGTCGTCTGCCGATCGTCATGCCGATGATATCTCGTTCTCTCTCTCTCTCTCTCTCTCTCTCTCTCTCTCTCTCTCTCTCTCTCTCTCTTCTCGCAAATCCCAATCCACACCTAGGCCACACTGGCAGCCTTTACGCATACAATCCATCAGGATCATCATTCTCCTCGTCATCATCCACCACAACAACAGGCTCCTTCTTCTTGGTCAAATCCTTGCGACACATCGGGCAGCTGCCCTTGCTCCTCAACCAGGGGCTCACGCACTCGAGGTCGAAGCGGTGGCTGCTGTGGCAGGGGAGCTCGACGACGAGCGGGTACTTGTCGTCGAGGAACTTTTCGGCGCAGATCGGGCAGGCCTCGTCTTCCTTTAGGGACTTCTTGGGGACGCGGTCGAGGGAGTCGAGGTACTCGTGGGACACGCCCGGGATCTCGGTGGGCGGGGAGGAGATGTCTGATTCGAGGGCCTCGACGAGGGAAGAGAGGAAGGCTGCGTTTTGGGTGTTGGGCGCGGTGGAGAAGAGGGTTTGGAACTGTTGTTGGAGGAGGGTGTAGAGGGCTGCTGCGTCCACGGGGGTCGGTGTCGCGTGGGGGTTGTGGTGGGCGGCGGCGGCGGCGGAGGCGGCTGCGTGGTTGTCGGTTGTGAGGTTTGAGAGGAAGGAGGTGAAGGAGGACATGTCGATGCGGCGGGTTCCGTCTTGGGTTGAGGGCCCGGGCTTGATGTTGTGCTCGACTGATTGGGTGAGTTAGTCATTGTTGGATTGAGTTTGGGGGGAGCATAGGAGGGTTGTTGGTATACCTTCGTATTGTGTAGCCATGGCGGGCGGATGTTCTGCTGCTTCGATTTGGCAGATCTTTCTGTGTGATGAGTTTGGGGAGAGCGACGAGGTCAGACTGAGCTCTGGATAGAGGTCCACCGATAGAACCCAGGAATCGAGGTTGGGTTGGAGGACGAGGATGTAGGTGGTTGGCTTGGTTTTGTTGGTTCAAGGATGGAGGCTGCCGCGATGATGTGGCCTAGGCAGTCGTTCGGTGTCGCACGTCTCGGTCAACGCGGGGTGGTGGGATGGACGGGTGGGAGAAATTGGAAAAGGTGAGGGGAAAAGCGGCGAGCTCCAGCCTCCGCGGGGGATTGGAGTCGGAGCCCACCTCGGAGAGCTTCTAGCGCGGAGCTCGGCTGCAGGGATCAGGCACCCCGCGTTAGTCTGGCTCGCCTTGCCTTTGCTTCATCCACCTCTCATCTTGAGCAATCTCACCTAACTGTCTCTTCAACTCTGACAAGCCTCCATCTTTGTAACTTCAATGAAATACTCTTCCATAAGATGGCTATAATTGATTGATCTCCTTCAGATTCTTAGGTCATAAAATTCTTCCCAGCGTTACAAGGTCTCTTCAAAATGTTCATCGGTTGAACGTACGACAGCAGGTACCAAGTCAAAAACTTCCCATCAGAGGAAACTCTACCTCTTGGCTTAGTACAACTTGCTACTCTCCTCGTTATGGTTTTCAGGTTCCCCGGAGAGCCTTTACCTAGGTCTTGCTGATGAACGACCTCCAATTGAGAGAAATTCCGCATTCTGCAGTCGCGGATTCCGCGGTGGTGGAGTTTACGATTCGGCGGACTGTCCGCGTTCCCCACGTCCGTCCAGTGTGGGCCTTAACGCCGAAAAGGCAAGACTTACAGCATTCGTTGTAGATTTACAGGCTGAGTTTGAAAGCTGCCACTGAAAGTTTGAACACCAGTAATCGGAGGCTATCTATCACTGATATTAAATGATCCAGTCAAAAATATTTAGAAAGAACAATGTCTTAAGGAGGCTTGAGGAGCTGACCAGACCATCTCTGGACGGAGAGAGAGAAGGTCCACCATCCGGCGTTAAGCAGCCACCGAGCTCTCCGTGTAAGGCGGAGCTCTGCATGACTTGCGGACTTTTCCCAGCTCGAGGTCTTCCGTCTCGGCTTCCTTCCCCCGTCCTTTTCTTTTTCTCTTTCTTCGGTTCTCGTTATCGCTTCCTAGACACCCAAAACGTCTCGTCGGATTTGCAGTCAAAAAAAGGCTGAAAGGACATGGAGCATGACCAAGGTAAGGTAAGGTAGGCAGGGCTTTCTAGCCGAGTACGTAGCTACTAGTCATGTGTGAAATGTGCTTTGGCATTCTTCAAGTTCATGCAAAGGCCGTTTTGCCTGAATGCGAGATTGTGCTCCACGGTGTAGGTGTAGATGAGTAACCGCCAAGTAAGGTCAATACGGACTTCAAGGTGAACCGTGAACCCCCCTCCCTTTCTCAAAATCAGAGACGAAAAGCTCGAGACTCTGCGAACCTGATGTGGAACCCCGAGCGTGGAGAAGCCGTTGTCATGATCCCGAGGCGGTCTCCCCGGCGTCATTCCACATCGACGCTACCTTGTACCTACTTCTACTTCTTTTACCGTGACGGCGTTAAGAGAGTGGAGCCTTCTTTGTAATCCAAAGACATCTGCAATAACCTCTATACTTGCACTTTCCGCAGAGGGAGCAACTATACGCTCTAGAGATAAGTAGAAAGCCGCTCCGGCCTCCCCTGTCCGAGTTTGAAAGACAAACCATTCCAACTTTTCGCAATCGTCTCTTTCTTTTGGGGGTTCTCTCCCCTCCCTGCTGTAGTTCGCAAACACCCCCTCCCCATCAAGTACCATCCTAGTTGTCAACGGTCTCCAGTCGTAGACGCAGGTGCCAACTTGTCGTCATATCCAAGGAACATTGCTCGACAGCCTGCCTCTTCCGCTCCGGCTCGTCAACCAGCACACGCCTCTACCCTCGATCTTTCCGTCTCTTTGCCTAAGACTTACCATCAAAAGGTACAATAGCCTTACGCTTCATCCATCCCTCTGTGCTCAGTCTTGCACTCCCCTCATATAGCCTCGTCTTTAAATCACCACGCCCCCCCTTCTCACGGCCTTGTCTCACCAAGTACACAGACATTGTAAAGATCAAGCAAACTTCATTAGGGTTCGAAAAAGCTCCAGCGCCAGCCAAGCTCTCATAAAACCCGCATCAACCTATCCCCCAGACGTCCTGCACTCTGCTCTCGCGCCTCTCTCTCTCCCAACTTGTTCTCTTCTTCTTCTTCTTTTTCCCACAGACAGGAAAGAAGCGCCAACCGCTGCAGCATCACAGACAACCATACCCGTTTACCACTGCGCCAGACACCCAACCCGTCGGACCCGACATCTTCGTCGTATCAATCATCTCACCTTTTCTTCTTCTCTCTGTTCCATAGCGACAAAGGGAAAAGCTACAGCAAAAAACAGTCTTACTCCGATCTGATCCAAATTCTAACAAAACAACAACCCCAAACACAACACAATGGCGCACAACGCCGCAGTCATCGGCTCCACCGGCCTCGTGGGTTCCCACATCCTCGGAAACCTCATCACCTCGGAAGCCTTCGCCGCCGTCAACACAATCTCCCGCCGCCCCCCCAAAGCCGGCGGCCTGACCCTCAAGCCCGTCATCGAGCAGGACACATCGGCCTGGCCCCCGAAGCTCGCCGCCCTGCAGCCCACCCCCACCGTCGTCTTCTCCGCCCTCGGCACCACCCGCGCCGCGGCCGGCAGCATCGCCGACCAGTGGAAGATCGACCACGACCTCAACGTCGAGCTCGTCAAAGCCGCCAAGGCAGCCGGCTCCAAGGCCTTCATCTTCATCTCGAGCGGCGGCACCCGCGGCGCGCTGAGCGCTCAGGCGCCCTACAGCAAGATGAAGAACGGCGTCGAGGACGCCATCAAGGAGGCCGGGTTCGACCACGGCATCATCCTCAAGCCTGGTCTGATCTTGGGCGCGCGCGAAGAGAGCCGCGCCGGCGAGGGCGTTTTCCAGTCCGTCGTTCGCGGGCTGGGTATGCTGCACCGGGGAGCGCAGGATACGTTTGGCCAGGAGGCCGAGGTGATTGCCCGCGCTGCTGTGCACGCTGCCGTCCTCGTCGAGCAGGGCAAGGCGCCTGCCGGTCTGTGGGTCATTGAGGCGCCCGAGATTGTGAGGCTTGGGCGGACCGAGTGGAAGCACGGCGCCTGGCCCCGGTCTTAGGTCTCGGGGAGGTTCAGACGGGTGTTTGTCGGTGACACCCAAAGAGCCAAGGTCAAACCTTCTCAGGAGGACAGGTACGCCCCTCGTCGGAATTATTCTTTTCCTCTCCTGGTCTCACGCCATCTGTCTCCTCTCGCGGGATGTTTCGGTGGTATTACGGCGTTCCGGCCTGGGGCTACACTCTGCTTGTGGCCCAATGGCATCTTTAATCGTGGTTATGGCGACGCAAGAGACACAGGTCACGGGTATCGCGGATGATGGGTGACAAACGGTTCGGGTGGAGAAAAGCTTGTTTCGTGTGGAATCACGAATCTTGTCTTTATCCGTTGTCAGTGGGAACGTTGAGAGACGAGGCCATCAGCAACATCGTGATACCTTTTTTTTTTCCTTTTCCCCTTGTTGATATTGTCGGATTTGATTGGTTTTGCTGGAATTTGTTGATATCCCCTCGTGTAAGAGAAATACCACCCAATTGTCTTTAGATAAACGAAGAAAGTTTACGTCCAGGCAACAGAATGTCAAGTATTCATCTACTTATTTATATAATGGATCTACTTCTTGGGAAATGTAGTCATTTGTGCTTCCTATGATCAACCTGCTCACGTCTTACACTTACACGGGACGAATCAATTGAATCTGTGGAAATCATCGGACCAGAGAATAAGCAAAGAAGATGACTGCATTGTCATACGGCAGCCCCCCGGCCTGCCTGCCGGCTTGTCTTTCCCCCTCCAAAAGGCGAGAGAGGGAGGCCCCACTGAGGTTGGTCGGCGCAACGTCGTGCCCCTCCCGATCGCAAAATCGATAACGCACAAGGGCAGGTGCACCTTGCACTTGCACCTGCACCCACTCTCCCTCGAGAGCCTTATCGAAGCCGCCCGAATCGCCCGCATTGGACCTTCCGGCTCCAATCAGTCACACCGGAACGACGACCCCTCCATTTCATCCCGCAGCCCCACCACCACCTTCATCTCATCATCGAAGCGGCTCTCTTCTCACCCAATGTCGCAATCTGTCTGACGTTTCTCACTCTCACACTGGGAAAAAAAAAATCTTGGGATCTTTTCTTACAGCCGCAAACTTCTTTTCAATGTAAGCTATGCTACCTCGCTGCGTCTGATTCCCCTGAATTAACACATTTACCAGATACCAAGCTCCACCAGGCACACTGTTGAGAATCTCACTCACTCACCTCGGTGTTGGATTAATCAGCATCGCGACAACCGCATATTTCAACCACCTCTCAACACAGAGGGCAGTGTGCACAAAAAATAGTCAAGAGAGAAGCCAGGAGAAACCAAAAACAGCAAAGATGGTGGCAACAGAGACAACTCGTCCCCTCATCGTCGGCCCCGAGTCGGGCCCGGAGGCTCCTTACCCGTACAAGATGGAAGGCAAGGTTATCTCTGGCTTCGGTCGGGGGTCCAAGGAGGTAAGTCGGTCACGGCTTTTTCCAAGGCAACCACTTCACCGACGATTTCACCTCTTGCTCTGCTCATTCTCACGATCTTTACACAAAACGCCCCAAACTCACACCCCCATACTTCTTCATCTACCCATCATCCTCCCCGAGCGCAACATCTCACCAAACCTCCACCCCAATACTTACCAACCCCACCACAGCTCGGCATCCCAACCGCGAACCTCCCCGTAGACGCCTCCCTCACCCCCTGGATCGACACCATAAAATCGGGCGTCTACTTCGGCTGGGCCTCCCTCTCCCTGCCCGCCTCGCACCCGGACCGCGTCGCCGCCCCCGGCACGTCCTCCACCGCCGGCGCCGGCCCCGCGCAGCCGCACGTCGACTTCCAGCTCTACCCCATGGTCATGTCCATCGGCTACAACCCCTTTTACAAGAACACGGTCCGCTCCGCCGAGGTCCACGTCCTGCACAAGTTCTCCGCCGACTTCTACGACGCCCACATGCGCCTGCTGATCCTGGGCTTCGTCCGCGACGAGCTCGACTACAAGAGCCTCGAGGCGCTGGTCGCGGACATCAACACCGACTGCGAGGTGGCCAGGACCTCGCTCGCCAGGGACGCGTGGCACCCGCCCAAGGCGCTGCGGCCCAAGGGCACCGTGGACGGGACGCTCGATGCCAAGTGGCTGGTTGAGGAGCTGCCCAAGGCTTAGGCTCTGCCAAAAAACGAGAAGCCGAAATCTCTCGTGATCACGTCACATCCTTGTCTCATTCCACCTCTCATGATTATGAAGTCTCTTCACAAAAGGTACACAAACAACAAACAAACGAAGCGTTAGAAATATAGAAGATTGCATTCATTCGAGAAAAGGTTCTGTCTGTCCAAAACATATAGGGTCCTTGGGTATTTCCCCTCTCTTCCCCGAGGGGTTGTTGGCTGAAGTGAAGTATCGTGAAGGAAAGAATGAGTTATATGACCATCGATCAATCCTTTCCGCAAAGATGCGCCTTTCCCGGCCTCTCCCTGTAACGAGAAATGGTAATGTCAAACAAATGACGAGAGAACACACTGGACCTTTGAATCAAAGTGAAAAACGCCTCCAATGCCTCTCCCCTCCCTCTTGTGTGCTCTGATCGCCCCTTTTTTTTAGTACCTCACCTCACACAGCCAGTCCATGAGTCTCCTTATTCTGGGAATAGCATGGAAGAAACTGCAATCTGTCAGTCCATGTCTTCTTCGACAACCACACTCCCAAGAGCAGAGATACTCACGTTCATAACAATCAACATGGGGATATCGAATACGTCTCGTTTAATCATCCAGCAATACCGGCAGTCCACTTTGCCGTCCTTCTCAATTTTTGAGATGCCGTGCTCGCCATCGATTCGGGTAACGCGGTTGCTGAGTATGCTCTTGCGCGGGTCCTGCTGCGGCGTCATGTCCGACGACGCCGCGCTTTCCGTCTGCTCTTTCGTGCGGTACTTGAGGATCCGACATGTGCGGTTGACGCTGCCTCGGCTGTCGCCAAAAGCAAGATGCGAAAAGTCGTCGTAAAACTCAACCACACTGTCATCGTCGAGGATCTCGGCAATGAAGACGGGCTGTTTCCGTGGTCCGCTCTCATTCTTGATCTGGTCGGCAAGCGTTGCGGCGGGTGCCTTTGGCGTTGAGAAGCCCGCACGGCCAGTATTGCGGCCACTGTTGGTCGTCGACCCGGTACCGCCGGTGTTGACGTTCAAGTTGGGGTCGTTCCCGAGGAGAACATCCTTGGTCCAGCCTGTTAAAGCGATGAACTCCTTGTTGACGGCGGCAATCTCGCCAGTACGGCGGAGGACAATAGTGGGCGCCGAGGTGTGGTGCATGAACTCTTCGTACTCGAATAGAGTGCGTTGAAAACACTTCTCCATGAAGATGAGATCCTGGCGACTGAGGGTCTTGGTGCAGGCTATAAATGACGGGCGAATGCTGGCGAGCGCCTTTGCGATGCGCAGCGTCATATTGGCCGAGAAGCGTTTCGGCAGGTAGTCGATGAGAGCGTGGAAGCCGGCGAGGTACGGATACGGCTCTTTTACGGTCTCGTAAATGGACGAAGGGTCGCGCTGCCTCTTGCCGAGCAGCGTGTGAGGGCCGCTCTTTTGAGGGGCGCCGGTCTTTGCTTTGGGCCGCGTCGGGGCGGTTATGGTCTGGGAGTTTCCAACAGCGCCAAAGTTCCCACTTGGAGATCCTTCAAAGGTAAAGTTAGTAGGTTGCGGGCTGGCGGTGTTGTCTGTGCTTGGACTATGTAGGCTTGTTGGGCCAGCAGCAATGGCGTAGGCATGTGGAAGGCCATGTTGCAGATTGCCTTGTTGGTACATGCCGTTGGAAGACTGGTCTACACCCATGAAATCGTTGATCATACCGCTATCGTATACTTGGCCAAACTGGTTATTGCCATTGTTGCCAAAGACGTCTGTGGATCCAAAGTTGACTTCACCACTTGGTCCTGACAGGGAGCCGTCACGCGGAGGGGTCTCCGCTGCGCCTGATGACATGTGCCCTAGCATGCCGAACTCCATGGCGCCGTACTGGCTGCCAAAGTTGAGCCCTTCCAGATCAAAGTTGAAGATTGCTGGGTTGCTTGGATCGAATAACGTATTAAAGGGGTCGTTGGCGACCTGCGGCGAGATCATGCCGCCAATGGATCGAGCAGTGTTGCTCGGCTGCGGAAAAGACGGTGATATCGGCGATGGTTGCGCCTGATACGGCAGGCCATCGGGGATGCCGACAGGCGTTTGCTGGCCCGAGTACACGGGGAATGATGCGGTTGAGCTCTGACCAAAATACGTGCTGCCTGCTGTCGAGGCCGTATCCGAGGCCCCGCTGTGATGCCGTTGGCCGTTAGGGCGGGCGGGCGCCGCGTTCGGGTTGTAGTTCGGACCTAGTACGGGCCGTAGAGCTTCGGGCGGAGCATCATGCAGATACTTTGCTTTCTTACGGACGCCGTCTTGGCAAGCCTCTGCGAGTCCACGCTTGATGCATCGCTGACAAGGTCGTTCATCTCCTGTAGCCATCCCATCAGCAAGGTTGCATCGCAGACGGCCATGTGAGTGGAGTAGGCAGCTAAACCCCGGTTACCACGGGGTTTTTGTCAAAGCATTACATGACTTCACGGGTGTTCACTTGACCAGAGACTATCGCGAGCCGGACCCTGAGGAATCGGGCAAAGCTTACCGCAAGTCAAATGGGCTCGTTGGCAGGCGAAGCACGCCCGGCGAGCCTTCTTCCTCCTTGGTCGTGACGGATCCTTGGGATCGTACTTCTTCTTGACCTCGCCGTTGGTATCGGCGCCACTGTCGTGAGATTCAGCCATCTTTTCGTCGTCGTCGTCTCTTACGGGGGTGTCGTCGTCGTAGTCGTGGTCATTATCTGACATGGCATCCGAGACCTCTGGCCCTGTGTCGTCCTGGCCGTCAGGCATGGTGTCGTGGATTTATATATACAAGCCTCCCCTTGGGCAGAAATGTGATAACGGCGTGCGCGGGAGCTGGCGCAGTGACGGCACGGCACGGCACTGCAAGCCCCGGTCCACGAATGTCGCTGATGGTCCGTTTGCGAAACCACACGGCTCACTTTCAAACGTATGTGGGCGGGCCCGGCGTCGCGCTGGATAGGCGTCGTATAATAGGAAAGAAAGCAGAAAATCCCTCCTGTGTTGGTGTAGAGTGACACAGGCCGGGGTTCTTTCTAGCTGGGCTGCTGCTGCCACACACAGCTCAAAGTACACCACCACTGCGTGACTAACTATCTCCAAGACCCGTGTGCGTAGTGGCAGTTCGAGTCTGCGAATAGGAGTCGAGCCGGACAATGGTTTCCCGCGACGACGTAGTATGGGAGAATAGGGCCAGAAATAGGCGCTGTGCGCTCCCGCGATATAGGTCGGGTAGAGCCTTGTTTTCTCCCTCTCTCTTTTGGTTCTCTTTGCGCCGCAGGGGGGGCAGGCGGCTTACAAGCAGAGCAGGGCAGAAAGAACGGAGGCGGCGAGCCTTGGGTCTCCCACAGCTCGTATCCTCAGCAGTCAGGAGTCTCCAATAGTGAGTTGGTGGAGAGGAAAGAGGCGTTTCTTGTGCGACGTGCTCGTCACGACAGGACTAGGTCCCTTGGACTCGATGGTTGGCGCAGTCGTCTCGAGACCGGTGTTCGCGTCGCGGACCACATGAGGTCGCGGGGACAAGGTGGTAGACAGAGTCGCTGGGCGGATAGCCGGCTGACGGCGCTGGGCCGGGGTGAAGTGAGGGAGGTTTTTAGAGGTCGAGGGAGTAAATGGTATATGCAGGAAGCCGTAGTCCCTGTGCTTGTCTGATGCAAGCATTGACACGCGGTACGGGAGTTTGGTGGGCTACTTTGCAATAAGTAGCACTGGTAGGGCGGATCGCATTCGCAGGTTCTCGATCGCAAGCGCAGCGGCGCAATTGAGGGGAAAGCGGCGTCGTCGGGAGGTCGGGGCAGATTTTGGAGTCGTGATGTTTATCCTCGGTCGGGTGGAAGAGGAGCACGCGAGAGGTTTGTCGTCAGAGCTGGCGGCGGTCGGTAAAGAAAACGAGAGGGACGGGATAGACAAGGTACCAAAGTTACGGGCAGTATCCGTAAGGTGGTAAGTGAAATACAGCAGTTAACAGGCCCAAAGAGAAAACGGATGCCCCAGCCTCGCTGCTGTTGGTCAAAGATTTGCGTGCTGAGCTGCGGGGTTTTCTTGGAGAAAATGTCACACTCGTCATTCGTTGGGCCGAGGGGGAATGTGGGTGCACCGGCCGAGAAATCCACTTTTCGTGCCTTATGAGTTCCTGCTACAAGAAGCACCACACAAAGTGGGATGTTGAAGATGTATATAATACAATGCACAAGTCTGTCCTTCCCACGACGGAACGCTGTTACGGCTGCACAGTCATCCAGGTCCTCGAGTCTCCCGTTGGTGTAGGTAGTTGGCGCCCGTGGCACCATAGGCAGGGTCGGAGACACTTTTGGGGTGACTTTCTCTCCTTCCCGTCGCATCCATCCAAACTAAGGTGACGGACAGTCGGCCTTGCAGTAACCGTTGTGGACTGTGGAAGGCAGTACGGTAGTTCCGAACAGAAACGGAAACAACCAATCTTCGTCTGTACTTTCTTGGACTTAATACCGTACATAAGGTAAGGTAGGTAGGTACTACGGATACCTCAAGGAAGGAAGGGGGTAGTTGAAAAGTCGGACACATGCCTGCCGCCTGCTCCTGCAGAATACCTTGCCTTACATATTATGCACCTGTGCACTTACTTGCCTTGCCATACCACTTGCGCCAGATGCAATCCGAGCAAAGGCTCCTCAAGACACAAACTCGCAACTTTGCATCCCCGCAGCTGGATCCGGACCAGGTTGGCCAAGCCATATTCTGCTCACCTCACCCACGATTTGAATTCCATCATGTCAACTTACATCATCCACGACAAGACCTGAATTCGAACCCAGGAAACAATGACCATCCGTTTGTCATCTGCTGCGCCTTGGTCTCAACGATTCCAATATGGCCAGGTTCAGTCGCACGGCATTACGTTAGCGACGCAACTGCAAGCCACTTTATTGGACATCTGGCATTCTCATTGTTCCCATTGCTGCATGTGAGATCCAATACGATCTCCACATCCAACATCCGCAGTTCGCATTTTTCCTGGTCCCAAGACAAGCCAAGCCGAGGGCCGAGTGACGACTTACACCCAGCTTCACACCTCCCTGGACAGTCGTGACAGTGCTATACGTGCCACGGCTCGCTGAGGATGAGGGTGGTATCATCGCATTAACTAATGTTGGTTCTAGCCGACGTGCCGAGCATCGGTCTGTCTATCCATCTGCAGCCCATCAACCGCTCGGGGTATCTCATTGCATGTGAGCACAAAATCAAGCAAGGCTTCTCGCCCGTCATTGGCAGCCACTCGGCCAGCCTCCGTATGCCGCGTTACCATCCAACTTTCTCGCTATGGCTGCCTGATGACCTTTCCATCAATGACAGCCCGACACCTTGGGCACTTGCAGACGGTTACTGCCGTCCACCTCATGACGATCGACGCGATCAACAGCCGCATCTGCTGCGCGCCGACTCCCGCTCACTAGTCGTCCAATAATGCAGAGTGGCAGCCCAGCTCGACTGCCTGGGTCAGGAACGCGCTCATCATGGCAAGATGCGCACCCACGACCAACAACACCGGCAGCGAGGCGACATGCGGTCACTGTCAACCATTCACAGCCCGGCAGCCTCTTTGCTGGTCCTCCACACCGATGCGGAAAGTCTGTGCGGTGCCGTCCACGCCTGATCCTTCACCGGCCTTCGCTGAATCTCTCGTTGCATTGTCACCTTCGTCAACTTTCTTTTTGTCCGTTGTGGACTTCTGCCCTCTGCTGCCTTGTCTCACGCCCGCGTGGCGAACCGACTACGACTTCTGATCTTCTTGCCATACTTGAAGAAGATGTACGGAAACGGGAGCATGGCCACCGTCAAGAAGGCGAGCAGTGACGAAGCCCAAGAGTATCCAAGCTTGTTGTACATTTTCGTTCCAAACAACGGGAATGCGGCTGTTGAAAGGGAAGTCCAAGTCAGCACCGCGAACGAAACACAACGCCTCCCAACTGAGTGGTTGAGAGCGTTGGTGCCACGGGGCAACTCACCAGCGAACATGCATCGCACAAACGCATTACTTGCGAGGGCCGAGGCGGCGTATAAAGGATAAGCATCGACCTGTGAGCCCCAACTTTAGCACAATTCCTGTCGTGTAACCTCCGGGCCTGAGACTGATTCCAAACCCCTGGAACGCCACAAGCGGGGAGCTGGCGGGACATATTCCACTTACAAGAAACGTAAAGATCCCAGTGAAGACGAGGAGAGTTCTGCGGCACATCAAGACGGTCAGTTGCATACTCCTGCATACAAGATGGGAAAACAACACCACCCCACGCTCCGTAGAAGCCTGACAAAGCATGCCTAACGGCCGAAAGCACACGCCAGCGCATGAACCTGCAGAAGCCTGCAGATGGCCTGCTCAAAGCAATCACGGGGTTGTCTTGTCACGGCAGCAAGATGCGCATGTTGCGGAACCACGGGCCTTTTTCCAACTTTGGATGATGGGTGCGATGCTGTGCGAAGGGAAATGTGAACTTACCCAGCTCCAAAAATGGCGGATCCAATGATGGGCATGATCCAGTGCACATGAAGACTCCAACCAAACCAGAAGATGCCAATGGGACAGAGGAAGGCTCCCAGGATGACTGGTGGAAGGCGGAACTCTGGCTCGCTGGCACCCTCGACGCCCGTCTCCTTTTCCAAGTCGGCCATGAGTCGACTACGGATACGGTGCCACAAGGGGTCCGTCGCGGCGGCAAGGAACATGCCCACGAGGATACCTAGGAAGGTGAGACCGACTTGCCACAGGTTGAAGCCATGGATCGTTGTGAAGACGAGGGGGAATGCACCGAAGAAAAGGTACAGAATACCCAAGAGAATGGCCGAGAAGATGTCGAGGCTGAGGACCATGGGTTCAAAGGCAATGAGCTGGAAGGGACGCATCAAGGAGATGCCAATTGTCTTGATGACGGACTTGGTCATGTTCTCAACAGGGGCCTTCCACCGCTCGTCACCTGTCTCTTTTTGGATCTTGCGTGCCTTGGTCCGCAGGACGATCGGATCTGGGAGCAAAAAGTCAGCTCCGACAAGCTAGTCTGAGGGCGCACCCTCCATGGACACTCACGATAAGTCTCAGGAACGAGTACGACAATGGCGACCAAAAGCGCAAAAGCCCAGATGATCATGACATAGTACGTCCATCTCCAGTGTGCGTTGTAGTTGACGAAGCCACCAATCAACGGGCCGATGCATGGGCCGATGAAGGGAGCAAGTGAGTACATGAGCATAGGGGCTTGGAGCTCATGACGAGCAAACAAGTCACTCACTGTGCCACCGGATACGGCGAGGAAGGCGCTGCCAGACAAACCGTCGAAAAATCGGGCAACGATCATAGTTGCAATATTCTTGGCGACTGCTGACGGGATGATCCAGATGACATACATGGACCAAGAGACGAGATAGATGGGCCGGCGTCCGTAAAACTCGCTGAGAGGGCTCAGGAACATGGGGCCCAAGCTGATGCCGAGAACAAAGACTGACAGGCCAATAGTGCTCACCAGTCGGGAGTTGCCGAATTCTGCATCCATCTGGGCATACGTCGAGGTGTAGATGGAGCTCGCAGCGGTACTGTCTTGCACGTCAACATCTCATTACAGAGTCGATTGTTGACTTCACTTACACGCAAAAACTCGCGCACGATACAATGGATACAATGAGCCACTTTCTCGCCTTGCCCAAACTACGTGGACTCATGGGATCGCTGTCGCCGCCCTCGAAAGTCACTTCATACTGGTCCTTTTCCGGTTCTCTTGGCGAGCTGTCGTCCTCTTGGTAGTCGTCACAGCTGTAGCCGTTTTGTGACCGCGTCCGGGTCAATGATCTTGACTGACGGAGTGACCGTGTACCGGCGGCGCCCGTGCGGATGGGCTCGAAGCCCGAGTCCTCGTGGACTGTGGCGCTGTCATCGTCCTGATTTGATGAATGGCTCTCGGCCTTTTCAGTGTCTTTTTCGACTTCGTTCGTCATGATTATCGTCAAACGCCGCAAGGGAGAAACGCAACAACGATCCTCGACAATTTTTTTTTTCTCCAACTTAGGTCTTACTCAGGGCCGCTTGATAACGACTTGATATCAAGGGCGCAGTAGTCGGCCGATTGCGGATGTCGGATATTTGTACGGATATCCCGCGTGGTTATTATGGGCCTGGTTCCGAGTTCCAGCGGTCGTGTGGATCGTGACAGGATCAGATCAGTCTGTTGCTGGGCTGGGCGTTACTGCGAACGGAGGTATGTGCAGGGCAGTGGTTTTTATTTGGAAGTGGGAGAAACGGCTCCTCTCTCACTGCAACTCTTCCGATTGTTTCAAAGACGCAGAAGAAGAAACAGTGAAAGGGACGAGTCTGTTCATGGAAGAGGACCTTTTTTTCATGGATTTTGCAGTTTTCCCGATAACAAGGTAAAGAAAGGCGCGAGGACCTCGAAGTGGATGGGATAGTGGGGACCTCGCGCCATCGGCACCGCATCCATTCACACGCATTAGTCAAAGACGACCGGATGGCTAGACGGCGCGACCCGTTTGGCAATTTTTCCCATGCACTTCTCGACGATTATTCAGCCCAGAACGCGGTTCGCTCTTTCGAGAGGAAGCCCACCGCGGACTAGGGTGGATCTCGTCATCGCGGCGAAAGGGAATAAGAGAGGAGAGGAGAGGAGATGGAGAGGGGCATGCAGGTGTGTCATAGAGCCCCCTGGATGGGTGACAAAACTGTGGGATGGATGACGCTGCGTTGGACCCTACATCGCCTTGGGGATCTTCCAGTTCTGCATCGGAGCCAACAGCCTATTCTTGCGAGAGCGGATGGAAGGGTCCAATGAGAAGGGGTCTCGAGCTATTCGGCGTTAGTTCGCGCGAGTTTTCGATTGCTAACATTTTATTAGTATTGTTATTATCTTTTGGCTGCACTTACCTTGGCCGAAAGGGTGACAGAAGGGACGGGGTTCTCTCGGAAATAAACCGTCATGGATATGACGTCGGAAGAGCCGAGATTCACCACGACCTTTTTTGGCTCATTCCAGACATTTCACAAGTCGCGGTTTCTCATTCAGCTGGCGGCGGCGGGAAGAGACGGGGGGATCCTCGGCGTCTGGAACCTGGGATCATTTGAGACAGGAGGCGCCTGCCACCTCTTGTCACTCCTGCAACGAGTCACAGGTGCTAAAATTGGCCCTGTAACCTTGATCTGTCGACTGTTCGAGCAACATACGTCGAGATGTGGTGCTGAGTAGAAACCCAGCCCGTCTTGGCGGAATTCCACTCCACGGCTGTTAGACGCGGCCCGATGGAATGGTTCACCGACCACAGGCTCGCAGAGGACGTGCGAATTCGCGATAAGCTTGGTGGTCCTCTCCCATCTATCATACTTTGGCTAGCTTCCGACTCTGTCCATCTTGAGATCTGACTAGATGGGTTCAGAGTTTAGACTGCCCAGCATGTGGGCTCTTGAGGCGATCGATCCCCGCTTTCGCATGTTGCAGGCCCAGCAAAAAAACACTGGATTGTCACTTTCGCTTCTTTTGTAGAGGGCCGAAGCCGCGAGAGGGTTGTCAGTCACATTGAATTGTCGGCAGCTTTTCCCGGCGCCGGGCGAGACCGTTATCTTGGTCTCCTGCCCAGTGTCTGTGCGCATTGCCAATTTTTCTGACAGCTTGCCACACACAGACAGACACTCCAATATTTGGGCCTTTTCTCCCCGCGGCGCCGGCTCGCCGATCGGGGCCTTTGGGGGTGGCTTAGCTCAGATGGGATTGAGAGTAAGGGAATCCACGTGTTTTGATTTGTGATTTGAGGTGTGGAGATCCTTTAAGCTGAGTATCCCACGGAGTTACGATGAGGATTGGTAATCTAAAACGTTCACTACTAAATGCCTATGATTTACAATACTGAAGTTCACCAACAACTTGGGGTAGTGCAAGGAGGCAGGTAGGTCAGGTAATCCTCGATAACCCGTGATTTTTTCGTCATTTCCTTCTTCCTTCTTCCTCTATCTATCTACTCTGATGGAGGTGAAATCATGTGCAGTCTCCATAAGCGTTATTATCATACATGAGGCCCCTTTCCATCCTTTCCTTCGTACCTCTGTTTACTTACATGATCATCATCATGATGAGCCCGCTACTCTTTCTAGTATACTGATATTTCTCGCTTTCGTTGGGTTTGAAAATGCAGTTTGCTGAACTCTTGACCCCCGAAAACAGGGGGCAAATGACAAGAAAGACAATAAAGATGAGAAATAAAAAACAAACAAAACGCCCGTTACATGCAAGATAACACACATATATAAAACCCCCGGTACGCATGTCGTCGGACAACACAATGCACGTCGTCAACAGAGCCGCACAACTAGGCCCACTCACAAAGCACCTCACCTCCGGACCTCCGGTACGGAACTTCCGAAAGTTGACTCATTTTTCCGTCCGTTTCATTCCCTCTCACATCCGGTAGGTCTCCGCCAAGCTCCCAAAGTCCGGCACGGTCCCGGAGCAGTCAAAGTCCCGATCGTACGCCTTGGCCGGCAGGATCCCGGCCGCGAGGCCCTTTTTGTAACTCCACAGCGGCGCGCTCTCCGTGTCCCACGTCCAGTACCACCACCCCCACCCCTTTTCGAACGAGTGCATCTGCGCCTCGGCAAACATTTGCAAGAACTTCTTGTAGTCGCTGCTGAAGCCGCCCGCGTCGCCGTTGGCCGTGTCGCAGTCGCACTTGGAGTCCTGGGTCGGGCACCGCGGCTCGAGGATCGACGTCGTCGCGTTGCCCGTGTTGTAGGTGCCCGTCCACCGGTTGCCCCAGCCGACGTTGGTCAGGTGCTTGGCGCAGTCCGTGTCGGCCTGGGACCACTCGGCGAAGAGCGTGGGGCCGTAGCCCGTGGAGGTGTCCATCGACTGCTCCGTCTGCTCCGTCCACCCGCTGCAGGCGTACTCGACCTTCTTCTTGTGCGTGTAGACGATTTGGTCGGTGTTGAAAATGACGTACTGATGTACGTCGAGCGCGAGGTCACTGTAGCCCGTCAGTTTCCCCTGCCAGTTGGCCAAGCCCATGAATCCGTCGCCGAACACCACGACGCCGCCGATGCCGTTGCCCTTGACGAGCTTGTAGGCCTGCGCGGTCCACGAGACCACATCGGCGTTGTTGAGGTCCACGTTGCGCGGCTCGTTGGCGAGACCGTAAAAGGCAATGATGTTCTTGTAGCGGTCCTGGGCGAAGAACTTGGAGAGGCGGTCGTGCATATCCAGGCTGCGCTGGGCGTTGGTCGCGCCGTCGGTGCCATTGAGCCAGCCGATGGCGCCCTGACGGCCCGAGTGGTTCCAGCCGTTTTGACTACCCGGGAGGCCGTGGACGTCAAGGTTGACACGGAGGCCGTACTTGCGCGCCCACTCGATGCCGCGGAGGAGGTAGCGCCACGAGGTGCGGAAGAGGTAGGGGTCGCCGTCGTAGACCTCGACGGCCCAGTAGTTGAAGGGGATGCGGACGTGGTCAAGGCCGGCGTCGGCGATCTCCTTGAAGGTGGACTCGGTGACGAAAGTCGAGTAATGCTTCTCGAGGACCTCGGCCGTCTGCTTCGTGCCGAGGTGCTTGCAGAGCGTGTACTCGTCAATGATGCCGAGGCGGGAGTCGTAGTTGAAGAGGGAAGGGGTGATGAAGGGCTCGAGGTTTAGCCAGCCGCCGACGTTGACGCCGCGGGCGGGCCGCGAGCCGTAGGAGCCCCAGGCGTCTTTGAGCGCCGGCACCTTGTCGTTTGCCCGTTTCGAGTCGTCCCAGTCGGTATAGAGACCCATGACGGGCAGGTCGCCGACCATCTGCTCCGTGAATGTGACGTTGAAATCGGTTGTGTCATCCCATGACCACGGATCGAGGTAGGTGCCGCGCCACTTCATCGGGACGCTGTCCTTATTTCCGTCGTCGAGGGTCGTCTTCGTGTTGCTGCTCTTGTTATTGTTCTTGCTGACCACCACGGCCACTACAATGATGATGATGAGAAGCACTAATGAGACACTGAGACATATCCCTGATGGCCAGTTAGTCAACGTCTCCAGCTCCCGATTCAAAGCAACCTACAAAGCTTCTTCCGCTTCTTGACGGGTTTTGGAGGGTCCTCCATGAGATACTCCTTCTCGAAGCTGTGGTCAGAGCTGTTCCACCCTCCGCCCCTCAAGTGGCCTCTTGACCGTCCCTCCTCCATAATCGCGCCACTGACCACCCGTTTCTTTTTGTTCTTGTGTTCCCTCCTGGGCTTTTCGTAGACTGCCTCCGTATCCACCTCTCGCCGCACCCGTTTTGGTCGTTCTGTGGGCGCATCTCTGTAGGCTGCTTCGCGTCGCGCCCTCCGTCTCTCCCGCCGCTCTGCGTCTGCGTCTGCATTGGCGTCCCTCGATGGTCTCCCAGCACCCGCACTTCTTTCTTTCTTTTCCCTTCTCTTTTGCCTCTTGACGTTATCCTGGTCCAGCTTTGCTAACGCATCCACGGACAGCGATTGTGACCTTCTCTCGTCCCTGCTTTCGCCGGAATCTGTGGCCGGTCGTCTAGATCCTTCTGCGCGTGATCGTCGTTTTTTGTTGTGGTGTTTCCTGCCCGATGAGTCTCGTGGTCGATGCGACGACGGTCTCGAAGATTCACCGGGCGCCATCTTCTATTTTGTCGCAAAAAGTCGTCCTCGTTGGGTGAAAGTAACCTAGTCGCCGTTGCACTGGAATGTTCGCGACTCGGATGACATTCCTGGCGGTTAGGTAGAAAAGGCACGGGTTTGCGGGAAATACGTTTGCGTCGCGACGAAGTACTCGTTGGCCTTCGCTTGGTGCCAGGGTACCAAGATGTCGTATTCCAATTGCTCCTGCCTTGTTTTTGGAGGTGCTTTGGCGCATCGGCTGTTGGCAGGGCAACAATCGACCTTGAGCTCTGGTCCCAGTGGCCCCAGTGTCCCCAGTACCTCCTTATCAGAGCGTTAAGTGGCTGCAGGGGTCTGTGGCTGACAGGAGCCGCTTCGACCCCGCGAACGCCGTCGCAAGCCGAAGATTGACTTACATCACCCGCCATCCTTCGGGTTAGCAACGAGGGCCTACCTCGTCTGAGCCGGCTCCCGTCCTTCAATCCCCTTCATCTCTACGAATAGAGCTCACACAAACCACAAGGCATTGGCTTCTCAAAAAGGGATCTTTGGGTTTTCTATCTCTCTCTGTACCATTCACAATGAGGTCGTCGTCAATTTCATTACGTCCACTGCGGCGAGCGCTGGCGCCGCCGGTATCGACGCAGCTTCTGCCACCCCTTGCAACGGGCCCCCGGCTCTACTCGACACACCCGCCCAATGCAAAGCTCAACATACCCGTGGACTACGCGACAACGTCACTCCTCGCGCACTCTTCACAAACTGCTCTCGGCACGGCCGAATTACCGGCGGAGGTGCGCGATGGCACGACAAAGAAGATGAACCTGTTTCAAGCCATCAACGATGCTCTCTCCATCGCCCTGGCTGAGGACGACTCCGTCATGGTTTTTGGCGAGGACGTTGCCTTTGGCGGCGTCTTTCGGTGCACGATGAAGCTGGCAGAGACGTACGGTGCCGACCGCATCTTCAACACGCCACTGACGGAACAGGGCATCATGGGCTTCGCCATTGGCGCGGCCGCAGAGGGTATGCGGCCGGTTGCTGAGATACAATTTGCCGACTACGTCTACCCGGCCTTTGACCAGCTCGTCAACGAGGCGGCCAAGTACCGATACAGGGACGGCGCCTGTGGCCGGAGCGTTGGTGGTCTGACGGTACGCATGCCCTGCGGCGGCGTCGGCCACGGCGCCCTCTATCACTCTCAGTCGCCCGAGAGCTTGTTCACGCACATCCCCGGTCTGCGGGTGATTATGCCACGGTCACCTCTACAAGCCAAGGGTCTGTTGCTGGCGGCCATCCGCAGCAATGACCCGTGCATCTTCATGGAGCCCAAGATTCTGTACCGCGCGGCCGTCGAGCAGGTGCCCGCGGGAGCGTACACGCTGCCGTTGTCCAAGGCGGAGGTGCTGAAGGAGGGCAAGGACGTGACGATTATCTCGTACGGACAGCCGCTGTATACTTGCATGTCGGCCATACAAAAGGCCGAAGAGGAGCTGGGCATCTCTGTCGAGCTCATTGATCTTAGAACGCTGTACCCCTGGGATAAGGAGACGGTATTCCAGAGCGTGCGCAAGACAGGCCACTGCATCGTGGTGCACGAAGCGATGGTGAATGCTGGTATCGGTGCTGAGGTTGCTGCCACGATCCAGGAGGATCCTGATACCTTTTTGAGGCTGGAGGCACCGGTTGCAAGAGTTGCTGGATGGAGCATTCACACTCCGTTGCTTTATGAGAAGTTCAACATCCCTGATGTTGCAAGTAAGTGTTGCCTCCTCCCCATGATAAATGCTACAACGATTTCTAACGTATCTCAGGGGTTTATGACAATATTAAGCGGGTTCTGGATTATTGAGACTTGGTAGGGGACCAGGAGTGATAGGGAAAATAAAGAAGAAGAAAATTCAAAACATAGCACATACCCTTAATGACATGCCATACAACTTCATAAGTAATGTTCTGCTAGCTTTGGATATGAATTGGATGCAGGTAGCAGCGAACCCGTTGACATGTTCGCTTCGTGATGGGGAAGTACACCATGAGTCCACTTCCTTCAGCTCAAGTGGAGGTCCCGCGCTAACAATTAACCCCCTTTCCCAGCCAATCCGCCCCTCCCCATGTCCCGCCTCCAACTGCCCCGCATTACGTTTCAACGTTCGAGAGAGGCAGACAGCTCTCCATTTACTCCGTACAGCCGCAATCGTCACCGACTCAACGACAGACTGATTGCGCGATCAGAACCTTTGACCCTTTCCGCCGCACCAGCTTGCAACCTCACAATGTCCCAAGTCGAGACCGTGTCCTCCTTCGTGGAGGGTGCTCCCCCAGGCGAGGTACCTTCCCACTTGCCTCGAGTTCCATCCCCTTACGACGCGCATGACGTCGCGAACCGCACCCCAAGCTGACCTCGATTGAAGCTCGCAGATGTTATTGCAGGTAAACCGCACTTGCCTACCCTAACCCCCAATTCTGCCACGAAGACGAATGGGCCGACAGCTCCGAACGAACTGCTGACACCGTCGCAAAGATATCAAGTCGCTCACCGTATCGGACCCCGAGATCGTGTCCAGCCTCGAGCCGGCGTTTGAAAAGTACAACGAGGAGCAGTTCGTCACGGTGAAGCTGCCAGGCGGAAGCCAGCAGGTCATTGTTAGCGCGCACAGCTCGCTCGGCGACGGCCAGTACTTTGACGTGGAGAGCTCCACGAGCTTCTCCTTTGACCACACCACACAGAAGGCGAGCAACGTGCAGAGCTACGTTTTGGAGAGCGCCAACTCGGACTTGATGTAGGTTTTTTTTTTTGACGGGAATCGAGACAACAAGATGAGGACAGTGATGCTGAGAGAGCTACGTGAACAGCAAGTCGACGTTGAAGAGCCTCGGCCCCTATGTCCAGGAACACTTCCCCAACGCCGCGTACGGCGTCTACCCCACCGAGAACGATTCCAAGGTTGCCGTCATAATCGTCTCGAACAAGTACTCTCCCAACAACTTCTGGTACGTGATACCCCTATAGCGCTCTTCCCTGAGCGTTCCCCACCGCCGCGGGTGCATGTACTAACCCATGGGGTTACCATCAGGAACGGCCGATGGCGATCAGTGTACATCTTCGACCCCTCCTCCGAGGCCCTCGAGGGCTCCGTCAAGGTCGACGTGCACTACTACGAAGACGGCAACGTCAGGCTGCTCACGAGCCGGCCCAGCCAGGCGTCGGTGTCATCGGGCACGGGCGCGGGCATCGTCAAGGAGATTGCGGCGTCGGAGAAGAAGTACCAGGAGGAGCTCAACAGGGGGTTCACGAGCCTGAGCGAGGGCGCGTTCAAGGGCCTGCGACGACAGCTGCCGGTGACGAGGCAGAAGATTGAGTGGGACAAGATTACCTCGTACAGGCTGGGCCAGGATATTGGCGGTGGCCGGAAATAAAGAGAGAGTGGGGGAAGAAGGACAGAAAGAGAGAGTCTTTTGATTGTTAAGGGCTACCTACATATAGAGTGTTTGCTCGACTGGTGCATTCAGCATGCCAAAGCTAGGAATGGTTTAAAAAGCTTTCTTTACCAACACATCACTTTTGCTGTCAGGAGGGTTTCCAGTGCAAAGAAGTACCTTGGTAAGGACGTATGCTTCATTCCCACGTGTGATCCTGGGAAGGGTGTCGACAGAAATAGACTGCGGAAGTCACCTCTTACCTCAACAGAGAGACTCAAGGAAATCTAGCAGATAAAAAAATGCAACTGAATTACCCCTTTTAGCTTTCGGGCCATCAGGTTGTCCATTGCAGCAACCGTCTAGGAAATAGAGGAGGAAATGTGTGGTAGACGGAATTGTCAATCGAACCGGCGGAAATTACCTAATCGGGTAACATATCGCGATGACATCTTCACGACCGCCCATAAAGAAAAGAGCTATCGCAGCCGATTATCTAAAAAGAGTCAAGAGCTGAGGCCTGAATCTCAATCTTGTTACCCCGCGCGTTCCCCGCCTTTTGGGCTCATACCAAGTCACAAGTGGGAAGCCTGGCGCTCGGGAGGGAGCTCAAGGGGAATGACGATACCGGAGGCCGGAGACCGCACGGGACTGCCTCGGCATCATCCCGAATTTCCCGAAGGGTGGGTTGCGGGATTGAGGGGGAAATATCCGTACGGCGGAATTGGACACTCGATAGGTTCCATACGTCAGGAAAACGTGTCGTTCGGAGAATCAAGGAAAGTTGATGCTGGCCTCTCTCTCTTTTGTATTTCGTGAGTTCATGATAGCTGAGGTAATGTTCCGTTGGAGGAATTGGACTGCCCGTATGCCCCGTGGGATCCGGACTCTTTTAATGGTCAGTGATCTGTCCGTCCGAAGTGTATGTGCGTGTGTGTGTGAGCGGCCCTTTATTTGCGATGTCACAGATGCGAGGTACAGATATGCAGTGTAGTAGTGTATCCCGTACGTGTGTGCCCCAGCTGGTCCAGTCCAGACTCCCAGCCCGGAGAGCCAGGCTAATTCACCTAGTCCAGCCCAGGAAACCCCGCGGAACGGCGAGATAAGGCAAGATCCGACGGAACGATAGCGTCAGTATTGAGTCGATTGACGACGAGGGGAGGGAACGGCGCGGATGGCAAGGGTGGGGGACGGTATGCGTTCCCCGTGGAAGCGGGATTTGGGAACAATGACCTTGCAGCGGTACGTGTGGGCATTTGCGGGACTTGGTGTTGCAGTCGGGCTGCTGGTGAACCACGAGAGGGCGTGGGAAGCAGCAGCGATTGGCAATGCGAGTTTACGAACACGAATAACTGGGGAATTTGACCCCGAAGACGAGAGGCCGTGCCGGACCCTTGTGTACAGTAGAGTACAGACAGACACTCGGTGTGCTTGGGGGGACGTTGCAGTCGGTTTCTTCCAAGATTCCTGTTATACAAGCTGTACCGAATACTGCGTAGAAGGGCATTTTGCATAACAGAACCGCTTCGGTAGCGGACACCGATGTGATTCCGCCCCGTTGGAGGATTGGAGGGGCCATGCGTTTCGAAACGAGCTAGCAACGTGCTCTCTTTCTTTCTCAAAGTGTCGATCGACCGCGGAAGCTGGGGGCGGTAAAGAGGTGGAAGACTATGTAGTAGGTACGAAGTAACCCCCGGTACTAAGCGGCGAGTGTTTAAGTTTTGCAGCGGGAGCCCTGACTCGACAATTCGCTTTGGGAGTATCAACGGGCGGGGTGAAGCGAAGGAAGACGTGGCTGGTCCAGGAAAGGCAGTTTTGCCTTGGCCCAAGGCCCTTGGTTCCGGTTGATGGCTATGGCAAATCGACGCGGGTGTTGGAGGTGAGTGAGACTCGAGTATACGAATTACCTTGGCCTGAATGTGAGAATTTGGGGTATGTGAACAGGGTGTGTGCTATGCGTCAAACGGTGGCAGCCTTGGAAGGGTGTCAAATGTCTGTCTGGCTGGGGTTCAACTACCCGAGTGCGATGCCGAGAAGGAGGCCGGCGAGCTTCTCCTCTCTGGTCTAAGCAAGAAGGCCATGGAACTTGTGGAAGTAGTCGGGTCCTTTCCATTGTCACATACCTACCGGTAATACCTTACTTGCCTACTCAGGTAGTGTTCTGACTCTACAAGGTACCAAGTTCCGCCAGCTAAATTGGCTCCCCCCTTTGAAATCGCACCTTCTTCCTTGTGCTGCCGCCTGCCTTACTGTGGTGCCTCTCTTAAGTATCCCCGGCCCACATTCACTCCAGCGAATCACGGCAACTGTGCACTAATTTCTTCTTTTCTCATTGGCTCAAGACACCGTCCACCCCTGAGCGGACTGCTAGTACCAAGCCCAGTACTGTTGTGAGGTGTCCACAGGTAGTGACCGCTTGGTCCCAGCGGAAGCTTCCATCAGCTGTCAGTCCCAGTCCGCAAAGTGCTGCGCTTTCCCCCCCCCCGATTTTTAACGGGGTCCCGCGATAAAGCAGTGTGAACGGGCTCAACAACATCCGAGGGACCTCCTTCTCGTCCGATTCCTTTTTCCTTACTTCCTCCTGCACCAAAAAACCTACCCTTCCTCTCTCACCTAATCTCATCCCCAAAGCCAAACTTTTCCGCCTGCGATTCTTTCCCTCCGCTCTGTGTTGCGCAAACCGAATCGAATTCTTCACACCGAATCCTAGCCAAATCAGCAAGGACCCTCAACAAACTTCCCACCCCTCCGATAAACAAGGAAGGAAGAAAAAAATAGGAGCCACGTTTACCAACAACAATCCTTTACCGTCTCTCTACACACAAACCAGTCACAATGGGCGCTGTCGAACTCACCTACCAGGATGTTGCTGAGCACAACACCAAGAAGGACATCTACATGGTGATCCACGACAAGATCTACGACTGCACCAAGTTCGTCGACGAGCACCCGTAAGTACTTAGCTAGACCTGCGTCTGCCTCCCGCCACTCTCGCGCCAGTACCCCTCCTCCTAAGGATTCCAATTTCTCTCGACGAGCACCTCCAACTGACCTCTTTTTCCTTGACAGCGGTGGCGAGGAGGTTCTTCTTGACGTCGGTGGTCAGGATGCCACCGAGGCTTTCGAGGATGTCGGACACAGCGACGAGGCCCGCGAGACCCTGGACCAATTGTACCTCGGTGACCTGAAGCGCCAGGTGAGTCAAAGCAATGATTCTTATGTTGCCGCGATCGCGCACGCAACGTCCGAGCTGCAGAAAGCAAGCGTGCTGACTTCCCCCCTTTCTACAGCCCGGAGACCCTGCCCCCAAGAAGCAGGTTGCCGCCAGCAGCTCAGCTTCCAGCACCGAGAGCCCCGGCTTCGGCATCGGCCTGTACGCCGTTCTCCTCGTGGGTGGCGTCCTCGCATACGTCGCCTACAACTACCAGCAGCAGCAACAGCAGCAGTCCGCATAAGACACAAGCTGCATTGCTACGGTCTTGGACTTCTTTTTACAGCAAAGCAGAAAATGCTGAGAGGGTTAAGGGGCTCCCACCACGATCGCTACCGCCGCTCCCCCGAAAAGGGGCAAACGAGGATGCGCGCGCCGCCGCCACTGCGATGAAGGCGGGGGCTCTGGTCATTGTCTTCAACAGGCGGAAACTTGGGTTTGAAGAGCGAGAGAAATGGGGGCGCAAAGGTTTGTTTTGAAAGCCTTTGCGTCACCTTGAGGTCCCATGGATGTGTTACGAGCTGGCGCAGACGGGTTACAGGGGAGCTTTTATTCACAGGCGGAGGATCTGGCTGGTCGAGCAACGGCCGAACCGAATCTGCCGGGAGAAGATATGCTTTTAATAGAATATACGTTCTGGTCATGATACTTTGTTGGAGATTCTGCACTGGATATACTGGGTAGTGGGGTTCGTTACTCTAGGCACACGGTAACGCAACCGTTCAAACCATTGCGTTCTCTGGTGATTGTACAAACCGCTTAGCAGTGAGATCAACAGACGGAGCTTTGGGTACGGCAATTGAGATTGCAGTCACAGTGACTTCGCCCACGAAGATTGAAGGTTGAGCTGCTACAATTCACGAGTTGCCGCATACTTGCGTTCACAAATTGCCCTGAGAAATCAACCTTCGCTTCTCCCAAGAAAGCTACCACTCTTGCGTCAACCTGGTGTTTCCATGAGCCAGCATGGCCCGTGCGAATTGTAACCCGCGTTCAGGTCCCTCGCCCATGCTGTTAATCTCGGAGACTCAATGTGCTAGAGGCCTGGAACCCATCAGCTCGGAATTTTTATGCGCGAGAAGCGGAATCGGGGCGTCTCCGTATTCCGAACCAACCGGATTGCACCGTGGCTGAGTTATCTCACTCTCCAGTCTCCACCCATTCACCAGCCACGTCCGTGCGCCACATTATCGAACGTCCTGTCCTGGAGAATTGAACTGACCAGCAGCAGGCAGACAGCCAAGCACCTTGAAGTTCATTACTTTCCATTGTATTGACAAAGCAACCTTTTTGCTTCTCTCCCACACAGGCTGTCAACCTCGCGACGCAGACGAATATATGCGGGGTAAAAGCGAACCGCAACAAAAGATTTCGGATATTTGCAGGCTTCCGGGCTGATAAGCGATCGAGTCGAGAGGAATACGGTCGGCGACTTTTGGAGGCTGAAGCTGGGATAGCTCGACGATTGAAAGAGAGAGGACAACAACGGTGCGACCCGCGAGCGACGATCGATTTGGATTGACACGAGGGATTCTGATACGGTCGAGACGAAGGAAGAAGAATTGAGAGGGTTTCCTCTGGCAGCATCTCCTCGCGGGAAGGCGGCCTTCGACGTGGTAGCTTTTGAGCTGAGATACGCCAAATCCTCACTATATCGAACACCTCCCGGCCAGTCACGTCGTAAATCAGCCCACGACTATAGCTCCTTGCGCTAGGCTTTGGATAGTACCTCTTTCTGACGCCACTACGAACGTCCCGCAAGGAAGGCCACGAGCTTCCGAAAGACCATCTCCTACGGCATCGAATACCCCCCACTATTGCCCATCATGTCTTCCCTTCTCGAAAAGCAGAAGGCTATGTTCAGCAGCTCGCTGGCCTCGGCCGCGAGCAAGCTGCAATCCAAGAGCACATCTCTCGCGCCGCCGTCACCCTCCCCGTCCGTCAGCAGCATGGCGTCAGCATCCAAGAACGACACCACCGCATCGGGCAAGCGGAAGCGCGACCCCAACGCAATTGTGTACTCGCAGCCTCAGAACACTAGTTTTGGTCAGGAGGTCTTTACACAGATGCAGTATGCGCTGGAGTGGCTTAAGGGCAAGGACGAGCCCAAGACGGCGACCGAAATCTTTGACCACCTGGGCCAGACCCGCAGCACCGACAAGCACAAGCAGCAGCTGGTGGAGGGCATGCGGCGGCACCCGCGTATTCAGTGGGTGCCCGATCCGAAAATGTCCGAGCAGACATGGCGGACGGGCACGTACGTCCACCGGCCCATTATCCCCGGCGTCAAGGACAAGATGACGCTCCTGCGGCACCTGCAAAGCAAGCGGGACGCCGAGGGGACCAACGTCAAGGACCTCAAGGACGGGTGGCCCGACTGCGACCAGGCACTGATGGAGCTGGAGCGCGAGCACAAGATCCTGATCGTCAAGACCAAGAAGGAGCAGCACCCACGCGCCATCTGGCTCGACGACGCGACGCTGCACCACCACGTCGACGACGAGTTCAAGCGCATGTGGAACGTTGTCGAGGTCCCCTCCACCGACGACATTGTCAAGAAGCTTGTTTCCGTGGGCCAGAAGCCGGCCAGCGCCGACCCCAGCACGATCAAAAAGGTCGACTCCAAGAAGCAGCAGAAGAAACGGGCTGTTAGGCGCACCGGCAAGACGACTAATACGCATATGGAGCATCTGCTCAAGGATTACAGCCACATGGTGAAGCGGTAGACACGGGCTACCCAGTGTTTATATACAGGGAATTGCATTTTCGAAACGGCGTTCTGGGTTTGGACGGCGGAGAGAGACGGCGAACAGACGGACACACTTCATTTGGCAAAGACCTGGAACAGGCATTGCTGTCCTTTCTCCGTGTCAGTTCTTTTTCCCTTATAGACGGATGGGCAGGTTCATAGTGGGCTTTTGTGCCGCAGTTGATGCAGAGAACAAGCATTTCACTCATGCGGGAGGCAGGGAACTATGAAAGTTACACCACAAAACAAAGAACAAAAGAAGAATGATGAATATCCAACATTACTACATTCTTTGACGCTGTGCTATGGGAAATGATGTTATTGCCACCGCCATGCCATATTGCTGAAGAGTCAACAAGAGAATAAAACAAGAAGCCAAACGAACAGACAGGACATGCCTCCCACCCCCTCCTCTCCCTTTCTCACATCATCCTCATTCCTCTCAACATGGCTCGATAGAGGAAAAGAAAACCCCCCCTAACAGAGAAGGAAGACAAAACACCACCAAGAAACTCAACACCCTTCCGTAACCCGCTCAAAAACCCTCAAAAACACATCCGGCTCCTGATTCCCACCAACCCTCCACCTCCCTTGCACCGTGAACGTCGGCACCCCCGTGACCCCCGCCTTCCTCGCGCCCACGACCTCCTCGTCGACGACTTCCCCCGCGCGATCGCTATCGAGCGCGGCCTCGACGTCGGGCTCCTTCAGCCCCGCCGCCTCGACGGCCGTCCTGACGAGGTAGGCGCGGTCCGAGATGTCTGCGCCGAGTTCAAAGTGGCCCCTGAAGAGCGCCTCGAGGAGGGCGTCTTGGGCCGCGGGACCGCGGGAGACGAGGGCGAGGCGCAGGAGCTTGTGCGACTGGCGCGAGTTGCCGGTGCGGCCTGTGACGTTTAGGGCGATGCCGGTTCGTGTGCAGGCGGAGGTGATGCGGGATAGGGCGGCGGGGAGGTCGCCTGCTAGGGAGAAGCGGGTTGTGTACATTTCGCGTTTGTCGTAGCCTTTTTTGAGGTTGTGTTAGGAGGAAGACTGCTTGTTTGTGTTTTTGTTTTCATGGGTGTGGTGTTGGAGCTGTGAAATAAGTTGGCGGTTGGTGTGAAAGGATGAGAAAGGGGGGGAAGTGAGGTTGTCGTGGGTTTTTGGTGTAAGTGAGAGTGAGGGAACATGAGAGAGAGGTTTTTCCTCTGCGACAAAAGGATATGAAGCGGAAGACATGCTCTAAAATGCAGGGAAAACAGACAGTAAAGAGTAATGAAGAAGACGAAAACGACGTACCGGTGCTCTTCAACGCCGGGCTCAGATAGAACGGCTTCCAGACGACCTCGAACTCGGCGGTAGGGTCCACGGCGCGGTATTGTGAGATTGCGCGGTCGAGGTTCCTCTTGCCGACGTAGCACCACGGACATAGCAGGTCCGTGACGGCCTCGATTTTGATGACCGTCATTCTTTAATTATCTCGGTAGATGGCTACCTTTGTTGTTGTGTTGTCGTTGAGTCTTGCCTTAAACTGACGAAGGGGGTTTTATGTGATGACGGTGAATGATGGGCGATGAGGTTGGCCGCGTGTGTAGTATTCGTCAAGGATATGCCATACGATGGTAGACGGCTGGGACAAATTAAAAACGATGAGATTGTCGATTATGAAAATGGAATCACTTGGCTGTTCGAATCTGATGAGTAAACGAGTGATGAGAAAAAGACACCAAGGCGTCGTTTATGCCTTCTGTCGTGGTTTCTCGGCACCCGCCAAGGGCGTGTTTTGGGCGAGTTTGTGTAAGCCACAGGGGGTCGGTCCAGTTTGTCAAGCCAAGATCGAAGGTTGGACTTGACAGCGCCCGGGTTCAAAAAAATAAACTCTGTCGGGGAACAACCACCGGATGTGTGTGGATTTTGGGATCAAACTGAACTTGCTGCACCCTTCTGGAAATCTTCGGGAACGTCAAGGGGCAGCTGAAGTACAGCTAGTAGGGGAGAGAAGGGGGGAAGAGAAAGAATAGAAGAAGGTGTGGGTATTAGAGTTTCCTTTCTACAACCTGCGCCAACTTTGTCAGAAGTTGCGGCGATCTTGCGGATATATAATAGGTAGTTTAGTCTATCGAGACAGTGGGAGTATCCATTGATACTGTGTATTAATACCGCGTAATCGATATCGAGAATCGCCCGAGCAGCCAGCAAAGGCAGAATATCAAAATAAATAATAGGTAGTTTGCGCCGTGAACTCCCCGTCATCTCATGGCTTTGCACCACCAGTCTAATCCCACATTGTTGGCATATGGTGTGCATGTGTTTGCGTATGGGTGGTGGTGGTAGGCGCGTGGGTTGGGTAGGGGAAAAAATCTTGGAAACGAGGCAGGAAGACCAAAGTACCCTGCTAAGCTTGCCTACTTGGAATCAAAGACGCAAGGTCCAAGGAACGGAAGTATCGAAATGAATACTAATCAACGGGCTCGTAGCTTGCTCAGCGCGGCTGGGTGATTGATAAACTAATAAACGTCGCTCCCAAGGAAACGCGAGAGAGAGCGAGGACGGACCACTTTTCCCCCTTCCTTGTGTTGTCTTCTCTCGAATGTGTCACCCTTCGGGCGAACAGTAAGAGAAGACTGGGAACAATGATACATAATCCTTTCCTTCGTACTTCCTCTCCTGATACACACCCACAACCTCGTACTCTTGTCTCACTCTTTTTTCTCGACTACTAATCCAAAGAAGAATGACCAATTCCTCCGGGGCGCGCGCGCTCTCCCCACCTAAGCAGCCCGGAACCCGAGGTGCTTGGAAAAAGGACCGTCACGACATCATCACCTCTTGTTCACAACGTTATGACTAGAAAAAAGAACCATGAAAGAACTCGTAATGTCTCGCACCCGGCTTCTCGGATTCAAGACTGGAAATGTCAGATCCCACCGCATCCCGCCGGCTTCCCCCCCCTCTCACTCTGAACCATGGACAAGACTTTCGCAAGGCCACTCAATTACAAGTTCACTAATCATCTCCCACACGGCTCACCACAAAAGTCGGAAAGGCGCAAGTTTGATTTGAATCCGGAACTCGGGGCAACAAACGCCATGTGCCTCGCCTCCCACCCCCGGGAATTTTTTGATTTTCTGATTATATCATCATTTCTGATTACATCCAAACGTGAACAGACAAAAGTACAAAGTACGCGGGGATAAGAAAAGCGACGTGAGAGGGGAAAAAAAAAAGGAATCGCCTCGGATTCGTTTTGTAAACCTCGGCGGTTCAATTCGGGTACTGGTTCACAGACATTACCGCCAACCATTTTCTTCGCTACTATCGTCGCATTGCCCGGATTTTTGGTCTCACTCTCTCCTAGTCTGTCGACTTTGTTATTTTCCCCTTCAGTTGCTGCACTCTCATCCGTCTCAATCTCACGCAGAGGCAGGCATCTTTTGGTTGAATGGCACCGATGGATGATAACCACTTTGGGGTAAGTATTTTGACAGGGTAGTAGGCCTCGAGTCTTGGTCATGCCGTAACGAAAGTCGGCCAAGAAACCTCTTACATGACACCGAGCGGGACCCTCACACAATAACCACCCGCTGCCTGCCACATTGCACCCTCCCAAGTGATTCATATGTCGCTCAATACCTTAGCTCCATTCTCACCATTGCAACTACCATTGTTGCTGCTGCTACTATTGCTATTGCCACTGTTACTACTATGATCGTTATCATCTTTCTTCATGTTTCATGTGTTCCTTGAAGAGCACGCCTTCAGCAGCGCAGTAACGTAATCATTATTATGGCATGGGTTGCAACGAGGGGCAATTGACCGACATCTACTTTGTCACTCAATTACCTTCCACAAAGGCTTCATTGAACACATGTTCTCTGTCTCAAAAAGAAAGAATGCGTGCTGAGTAAGAGACAACGGTGATGATTTTAAGTGTGAGTGCGTACGTGTGTACACAAGCAAATATCAATAAAGTATGTTCAATGAACATCTACCAATCATTCCACAACACCAACTCAACTTTCCACAAAACGTGACAATGAACGCGCAACGCACATCCTGTTCGCCTTGTAACACTTATGTACGAAGTTTGCGACATTTTTTGCGGCTGGGAAATCAACCAACCGCCAAGTGCAGCGTGCGTTAAGTAGTGGGACACACACGCCAACCCCGGATCGCCCTCCAACGGGATCTAGATTAATTCCCACCTCCACTGATGATGCACAGGTAAGCCGCACGCGGCAAGCAGATATGCACGCGCACACTGACCATCATGAGATCGGTCCTCAAGCTCTCCCAGTCGCCTTACGGCTCTAGCTCCGTCATCTTCAGCATTTTTGTAATGCAGGAGGAAGAACATGCAAGCATCAGTAACAAGTTGAACAATTGAGGAGAGAAACAGATTGCTACGCGCATTCGTTGTCTAGTACAGAGTACAGTGTAGCATACAAAACATTGCATATCAGAAAAAAAAAAAGAGGCACGTTCCTTTCTCGAGCGAGTCTCCACCAATTCCGTCGGCGTGCTGCTCAAGCGCACGCCATGTCCTGTCTGGGAACTCCTCCCAACCTTTTTTGCCTCCAGCCAATGCCCATGGAGACCCAGCCATCATGAAGTGTGTGTGCTTCCCGCCAGTCTATGATAACAAAAGAAAAGGCGGTTGTAAAACAAACCGGATGACTGCCCGCCCCTTGGTATCTTCCTGACCTTGTCCCGGTGCAGCCCGCAATATTAAAGTTGTATGTTATTTACCGTCCCCACCCTTGCCATGCACAAACTTTTCGTACCGCAAAAAGAAGAAGAAGAAGATGAATCCACACCAAGGAAATCTTTCTGGCCATCTGCATTCCTGGTAATCCCAAAAGACTCAAGGAGTGACTGCTGGCGATAGTGTTACATGTGCCGTCCCTAGTGAGCACCTGCCCACAGCTCGCCTTGACGGCCCTTAATATCATAGGCTCCAGCAGGGGGCTCAGTGCTCTGAGGGCGGCGGACCTGAGCTGGGTTGCCGTAAAACATCTGACCACCAAGCGAAGGCGCAGAGGGGTAGGCATCGGGATCAGGGTAGGTGTAGCCACCACCGTTGCTGCTGTGCGAGGGCGACGGCACGTGCGATGGAGACTGCCATCCGACGGAACCCATGTGAGGGCTACCGCCAGCACTGCCGGGGCCAGAGTGCTGCTCGACGCTGGGCTCGAGTGTCGGAGGCGGTCCATAGCTGGTGGGGTGCGAGGTAGGTCGCATACCAGTGTTGTAACCTCCAGAAGATGTCGATGCCGGGCTGCCAACATGCATGTCTCGCTGAAGGTGAACCGGGAGTGAGCTATTGCCCATGTACTGGAACTCGGAGTTGGCACGGTGCATGCTGTCGGCACTGGGGGACATCGAAAGGGTGCGCTGGCCAGGCGAAGGCGTGGTAAGAGGCGATCCACGGTTGGACATGGCATCGCCGTCAGAACGAGTCGTGTTCGGCTTGCCAGTGGCTCCACGAGCCGCCAGAGCAGCAGCGGTAGCCGCAGCGGCCTCCTCTACTGTACCAGTGTGGTGGTTTTGATGTCTGGTCAGGGTGGTACGGCGAGTGAACGTCTTCTGACAATCGGCATACGGGCACTTGTACGGACGCTTGCCGGAGTGGATACGACGGTGGCGGGCCAGAGAACTGCTGTCGCTGAAAGGCTAAGGCATTTATTAGCACAAGACAGGATTCCTCGTTGGAGAATCAGCTTACCTTGCCACAGCGCTCACACATGTGAGGCTTCTCTCCGGTGTGGACTCGCTGATGGACAGTGAGAGCAGATCGCTGGATGAACTGCTTTCCGCAATTGGGGAAGTCGCAAACGTGAGGGCGGATTCCACTGTGGATGCGTTCTGGAAGTAAAGGTTAGAGATGGAATTTCATAGATCAGCATACATAACATACCGTGACGGGCAAGATCACTTCGGCGGGCAAAGCCCTTGCCGCATGTGCTGCACGGATAAGCCTTGGTGGGCTGCTGAGGTGCCTGCTGCTCGGGTGCCCTGTATTGAGGCATGCCCTGAGACATATCATGCTGAGGGATTCCGGGCAGGATTACAGGGCCGGGTCCCATGTGGGAGACAGGCATCTGCATCTGCATCGGAGCGCCGACCATGGCACTGGGTGAAGGGTAGGAACGCGGGACGCCTTCCATTGTGTGACGGGAGTGTTGGGAGTATTCGGAGCCGTGGGGAGAACCGGCACGGTCCATCGGTGGTTCGGGCATGTTTCTCGCGGTGAGTTGGGGGAGTTGATGCATTTGACGTTCGGGAGTAGTTCCGTTGTGAATGTGTTGCATAGCGGCGGCACCTCTTTGATTCATCAAGTTGCCAATGTCCATTACCTCGCCTGGAATAGGCGACCTCATATTACGGCGAAGAAAATCGCTAGCAATAGTCGGGATCCCTGCGTGGATAGCCAGCTTGAGATATGTTTTCGGACGACTCTCCGCGTCAGGCGAAGGTGACTTTGAGTTTATAAAGACTGCGCTGTCTAGAGAGAAGGTTGTTAGCGTGATAATCTTCCAAGGGGCGAAGACTCTGAATATTGGAGGTGCGTGACGGCGAGTTTTTTGGGGGCAGCACATCGCCACGGGTGGGAGCGTTTGAGCAGCGTCCACAGGCAGGGTTGTGTAGAGTTCTCCAGGGCGGGGGTAGCCTGAGTTGGGCTGTGGCATGACTAGGTGTACCAGGAGTACCCGGCGGCGGGCTATTTGAATCAGACTGACGGGTTTCGCTCGCAGGCTTACCTTGTGCGGATGATGGATGAAATCCGGGACAGACCGATCACAGATCACAGACCAGTATGTTGCTCGTTCTCGAAGACTAGGCTTGAGCTTCGCCTGGACCGTACTGAAGAATTGACGATGTGATGATCAATCGGATCTCTAACAGGAATGCTCGTTTGATCGGTTGTGTTTTTGGTGATCCGAGATATATAGCGATCTCCAGCGTCGTCACAACTCAGTATCGTGACGTGGCGCAATAGAAAAATTTGTCTGTCGAAGGCACAGCCCACCACATATAACCCGGGAAGTCACGGAGTCAAGACGTGTGCTGATCGCTTGTCGTATTTGAGGAAAGGATGGGGATGCCTTTCTTTCGGATATGCGTGATTGAGCCGACGGGTGACGGGAAAGGAGAATGAGAGGGATAGTCAAGGTATAGAGGGCGGCTCAGTCGATATGATCTAGATGACGCGCCACTAGTTAGTGATCTCGTCGGCACCTAACAGTAGACAATCGAGAGAAAAGGTTGATGTGGCATGCACAGCAGAGCATGTGCGAAAGCCAAAGGATGAGTAAAGAGGAAGAAAAAAAAGGACTGGTGCCTCCGGACCGAGGGCTTGACCAGTTGTGTCGAGAGAGATGGGTGGGTGTTTGTCAAAGTTCGCGTGTAGTAGGTCTCGGACGAGAGATGAGGTAACAGGGGCCAAGAAACCTTGATCGGGGGTGCAGACGGTCCGGCAGGGTTAGGGAAGGAAAAGTGGGTCAATGAGGAAAAGCGCGGGAAAAATTGCTGAAGCAGCACCTGGCATGAGAAGCCAGGGCAGCCACAGCCAGGAGGCGCGGCAGGTGTAGGTGCAGGGTACGTATCGTTTGTGCAGCAACTGGCCAACAAGCCCGTCGACACAGCCACAAGAATGGAAGACGCGGTGACAAAATACTTTCGGTTGACTAACGAGCGGAAGCAAGGTGAAGCCAATAATAAAACAACAAGTGGTGGTTTTACAGAGGGTGAAAGGGAAGCCTCGGTCTGGGACTCGACATTGGCCTCGAAGCGTAATGACGAGGAGTAGACAGCAAGGGATGGCGTACCGGTATGCGAATGCAAAATGAGGATAGGGATAGACGAAAGGAAAAAATATGAATCTTTGACTTACTGCAGAGAGTGAGAGCAATGGGTATCTCAAGGATGACTATCGGTAGGCGTAGGGGAGTTTCTTTTCTGAGGATTGGAGATGGGAACGTTGCCCGTCGCAAGGAAATGGAGGAATGGGACAAAAATGAAGAAGAAAAAAGAAAGCACGGTTGACCTGAGTTTTGTCGGTGCTGCAGAGGCAGAGGAAGGGTATGAATATGTATGGAGAAGGAAGTCAAGGTGAGAGGAGGGAGCAAGGTGGTTGTGTAAGGTCGGCCCTTGGCTTTTTGGCGTTTGGGTTGCGAGTTGGCGCGTTGGCACTGGCGTTGGCGTTGGCGTGCAAAGGGTCGAGTGAGGGTCGAGGGTCGAGGGTTGTGTGTGCGTTGTATGGGAAAGAGCAAGGGGGAAAGGTGAAGGGAAAAGAAGCTGTGACGCAGCAAGCGGAGCGCAGACAGGGACGGACGGACGGGGTTCGGCAGGTGTTATAAAAATGTCAACCACGGAGACGATCCTTTTAGTGAGACCGGGGGGGAGATGGAAGAAAGGAAGGAATAATGGAAGGAAGGGGGAGGGGTGTGCGATGTACCTAGGGGCACGGCACGCACAGCACACGCAGTACGGATACAGCTTGCTGTTACTGGGCCTGTCCGTATTGCTGCTCCTGGCCCCTACTCCTGTTCCTGCACCTGAGGGACTGGTGTGGTTTGCGTAGTAAAACGGATCGGTGAGAAAAAAAGAATGGGGTCGATACGTCGAGTCGTCGAGTCGAGTCGGTACACAAAGTATCCGTACGGTAAGGTATGTATGACTGGTTTGGCTTTTGCGTTGTTGTAGCTTGCTGGATGGGTGGGATGGATGGATCGAAAGAGGGCTGGCGTCGGAATCCTTATTAATCTTATGAATCGAACAATGTCGTTTGGATACGCAGGTACGAAAAGAGGTAGACGGATCAGACTATGGATATGAGAAATTGGAAAGAAAAAAAAGAGGAAAGAGGACAGCGTGTAATATGAGTTTCTTGCATGCAAATTGGGCGAACATGTACCTTTGCTGCTCGACCCATTGCTCACACCACGCAACCACGCCTATCAGTACCTACCCTACACACATCTCTCACAAACCTCAGATACCAACCGTCTCTATTCGTAAGGTACAGACGATGTCCTCACACATCACACTCACACATGGACTTGCGCACACACGCAAAACGCACGTATCGTCAGTCTTGGAACAAGAAGAGAGGGTACATGACATGTCGAGAACCAGAGAGCGCACCCTCCCCCCAAGTCAGGTCAAGTGAGATCCCAAGTGCGGAAGCTTGGTGAATTGAAACGAACGGTTTAGCTGGGACAACTGGGGGCCATTGACGCTGAAGCAGGAACGAACGGGGGTGCGAGGTAAGGTACAGAAGTACATGGGTACGAAGGTACAAGGAGACGTCCAAATGGAACACACTTCACGCTCAGCACTTTTGCAAGGCACTTGGATACTTGGGTACTTAGGTAGCACATGGAGACAGACAGCCATCATGCTAAGGTAAGGTACCGCAGCACCCACCTAGAGGTCATGAGGTACTTTCTAGGTCGGGTCGGGCTGGTGTTGACGCATGGAAAGAGCAACGACACATGAACCGATTATGGGTAGGTACGAGGGTGCGTGCGGCCTGCCCCCTTCCAGGTGTCCCTTGTTGTCCTGGAGCTCTCCACTCGCCCCTGCACTGCTGGTGTACCTTCCTCGCCCTTTTCTCTCTCTTTCTGCGTCGCCCCATGTCCTACTGCGCAAGGTACTCCCTCTCCTACCTTACCTTGGCCGGCACCGGCTGTGACGATGTTTAAAATATCGAGGTACCTTGAAGTGTGCCTGCCACCGACTGCTCTTGCCGTACCTTGTCGATGCACGGTGTACATAGAACAGACAGTGCGAGGCCGATCTTGTCTCTTCGGCAAGTGGAAGGGGGCTCCAGTGCTCAGCTTCCCTGCCTCTGCTCCACACTGCTGGGCCTGCTCAACCTGGAGTCGGCGGCGATCGTCTCTGTGCTGCCGGTTGGGCCACCGCCGACCTCCAGGGGCTGTGACCATCTTTCGAGCTCTACCTAACTATGCGTGAAGCAACCGTTTATTCTGCGCCTTCCATTTCCCATGCATCTCTTATGGATACCTTAGAGGAAGAGAGAAAGTGACGGCATCAACTTCCCCTGGACAGATTTGCATGGCAACGCTAGACGCAGCGGCTTGCCAAGGTAATTGACTTGAATGGCAAGTGTCAGTGGCCAGAAAGAGACACTGCCTTGCTCCTGCCCCTGATGCCTCTCAACACATGTACATCGTGTGCCTTTTCCATACAACAGGAGAAGAAGTACCTATCACGACACCGCACCTTCTTCACTGTGAAGTACAGAGTAAAACACTCGTACGGATATGAAGCGACAACTCCATTCAACGTCCTGCTATGCTTTCATCCCATCCGATATGCCTCCTGTTCTGCTTCTTCTCAAGCTGTCTTCTGCCAAAGCCCTGCGGCTGACTTTTCGTACTGGGGTGCCATCGACAGTTTGCGGCTGACAGCTTGCCAACGCCGACGGAGCATCACAAGGCCACTGCCCTCGAGTCTCAACACCATCAACACAACTGACAAATGGGCCCCGACAATGCAGACAAACATCACGCTCGTTGTCAGACCAATCTGCACGCAATGCATCATCAATGGACGAAAAGGGGAATAGGGGACCATCTTTCATCACTCGAATCCGCTACCGCTGTCACCTCCGCTGCTCATCATCATCACCCTCAGCCCGCCGCCATGCAGACGCAAAGTAATACTGTACGAATGCATCCAACTCTCAAACTTCTTCGACCCCCTTCTTTTCTTCCATCCTTCCACACAGCTCAGGGGTACCTCGCCAAATCGACAGGCCTTGCTGCGTACCTTACCTTACCGATACCTCTCGGATGCACACAGTATGCCTCCGGCTGCCTGGCAGCTGCCCTCGCCTAACACAGACCCCAGCAATGCTATTTGGCTTTTCTCTCGTTTTGCCTCGTCATCATCAAACAATCGGGTTATTTCTGCCATCATCTCCACCCCGGTAGTGGGTCGCTCCTCTCCCACTCAGGAGCGAGAATGGCACATCCAATTTACCTTTCGCAACCCCACATACAAAACCTACGATAGGGCGGACCAGGGGCTTGGGTGCTCGCATGTGTTTCCTTTGCCTCGAGAGTCGAGAGTCGAGAGTCAGGTCTTGCCTCCCCTCAAATCGCTTTTCCTCCGGTCCAGCACTCGGCCAAGCTGTGTGGCAACCTAGAGAACTCACTCTTGCGTTGCTTTCTTTCGAATTCGATCAACCACGTTGGGCCAATGATGAAAGACAAAATGTCTTCGTCCTCTTAGCCAGACACATATCAACCATTGTTCATTCGGCACCGCACGCGAATATGCTGCCCGCCTATCGATGACTACGTCCGCAAGCAAGCATCTACGGAGTGCTCCGTATGAGCCGCTACCCAGCAGCACTCAAAGCTCATCAGATAAGCTAGACTTGGCGGTGCTTTGACCCTGCGCCGGACGAATGTTCCAAAGCTTCCATTTGGTCACTGCCCTTCTCGATTGGGCAGTCACCGTTGGCGCTGGCCGAGCACCCTCGAGCGTACGCTGTCAATGAGGACAGACAGAGTGTGGTCAAAGCCACTCCATTTCGCAACGCCATTGCGCTGCAGTACAGATACAACAATACGGGTTCCAAGACTGACTATACAACTGCCCATCCACTACAAAGTACCTCGCGAGTCCAAATATCCACCCTTGCTCTCCAATGGCGAAAATTACAGATGGAACACTGATGGTTGACCGCACCTCTTCTCACCACTCATCTCCCACACATCACACTCATCAAGAGAACCCGCGACCTAGCCGCCTCAGGTGCTGTCGCTTCCCTCTTGTTTGCGTTGACTTCCTCTTGGCGGCCGCTTCTACAAGTTCCATTAATTATGCCGGGCTGCAATGTTACGGCAACGAGGTGCAGAGTGCCATCCAATGAACGCTCGGACACCTCCAAATTTGCTACTACCCTCAGAGCACGTATCAAAGTCGCGAAACAAAGTTACGCTGGAGCTGTTTGAACGACCCCCTGCTTGTTATTTCTGGCCCATTCCTGTCCGGCTCTTGTCACTGACGTTTAGCGCACAGCCAGGTTTTACGCCGTATGGATGCCTTAGCATGGCCAATCTCGATCCAAGGGCCCTGTAAAAGGTGCGAGGGTGCGACAGTACAAGGTGCAGGGACTCCCGGCTGCTCCGCCATACCAAAGATTCAAAGGGGCATGGTCGTGGAAGGGCTCCATTGCGTCTGGAAAAGATTGGCTGTTTGCCAAAAACTCTGTGGACAGCCGTGTCGATGTCGATGCAGAGGCCCGACAATCAGGCACAAGCGGCTCGAGGTTGACAAGATGGTTTGGCTGATGCCGTCACCGTTGTCATGTGCCCAAATTATTGGAACCGGGGTCTGCCCACGGCTCTTGGGATGACAAACAGATTGGCACATCGGAAGAGAGACAGAAGGACAACAGTTGAATAACTTGCAATGGGTTCTTTCTCAACGTCCTCGATGGTTGTCGTACCGCTTGCTACCCCTCAGTTTTCGTCTTTATTCTTAACTGAATATCTCGGAAACCTTTGGCGACTCTGTGCGTCTCTGGCCCTGTATCCGTATGTCTTTTTCAAAGTAACAAAATGCTACATCGACTTTCTCGAGCTCCAAGGGCGAATATTTCTACACGCTAACGTTCGGTAGCGTAGGGAATAATTAAAACCCAGAGTCGAGTGACGCGACGGCCGTACGTCAAATAATTTCTCCTCGGATTGGTTACCCTTGACCGAAGCCCTGCATTGGCATCACCTAACACGGGCAAGCTCATAACAAATATGCATGGCTTGCGATGTCCTCATAGTTGTCACGCGTAAAGGTACAACAACGACGTCGACGACATCAAGACGCAGGTACCGTCTGTTTAGCGACGACCTTCATGTCCCAGGACTCTACCACTCTTAGGGCCGCCCTTTGCGCTAAGGACAAATGAACATCAGAGCTAGGGAGCAATGGCCAAAAAGGGGTGTTGCCAGCATCTCTGACCAAAACCCACAGGGATGTGAGCACAAACCTGGCGCAAAGTTGGGTGCGTGGAGAGGCCTAGTGGCCCTCGCAAGCAGCCGGGAGATTGATGCTAGGCCTAGCGGGGAAGGTTTCCAGAATTCTTCTAGAAGGCATCGACGGCGTGTGAGCCGCCGTGGAATTACAGCTGCGTCAAAGGGATGGGCTGCGCCGCCGTCTCGCCGCTTCATCTGCGACGAGGGTGGGGTGCTCGATGTCAACCTATCCCTGGAAGGCCTCTTTCTTCTCTCCACTCCTTCTGGAATACTTCGAGAAGGTTGGATGAATACAGGCCCCCCCCCCCGGATAATTGGCCGACGAGCACAAGATTACAAGGCAAGGCCCCAGAGCCAGGCACCTTGTGTCGTATCAGCCTTGAACCGGGGGGCACTCGCGCGCGCGGACTGGGGGCCCGTCTCTCACTGGCCCATTGGCTTTACCGTTATTGGGATCCATGGCAAAGGGGCGTGTGTCAAGAACGGGCCTTGAGGCCTCAAACACGCCGTTGACAGCGCGCCGAGGGCTTTGGACGTATGTTTGTCGCCCTGGCCGCCCGTTCGAATGCTCGCATGGCTGCCTTGACTTACGAACGGGACAGCCGGCTGCAGAGTAGGGTTTAATGTTGAAGGACTGGACGATTTGCGATGCAGTCAGGCTCGCCGCATGACCAGCGTCAAGCATCAGGCGCCAGAGCACTCACGAAAAGACACCAGACTGGCAGATAGGACCTTGTCGACCACAGTCAAGGTGATGTCCTGCGGCTCTGTTCCCGAAAGCTCAGACTGATTGAAAGGCCCATTGACGGCCGGCCCTCTGCGGATTATTACACACAGTACCCGTACCCGCCTCGTCAGGGCTCAGCTCAGGCACGGGCGCATCACGGCATCTCCCAGACTCCCACGGCTGAAGCAACCCACGGCTTATCACAACCGTCATGCATGGTCCATGGGGTGGTCCAGGTGACAAGGTCTTTGGACTAGCGAGCCTCAGCGGAGATTGCCGCAGGCGACTTTGAACAACGATTGTCTGTGCGAGCCGTCCAACTACGGTTACAGACAGCCCAATCTGTCGAAGCTCACGAGCTTTTGGTGGCATTGACCCCTAGTCCCCCCAAACTCTTGACCGCAAAGAGGTAGGAGAGCTAGCGCACGACTGTGAGTAGATCAATCGACGTGGCACGGACGATTCAAGATTAAGAACAGGCGCAAAAGCAGATGAGCGAAGCGGTCAGCCAGAGGCAGGAGACTCTGCTGAGGTGTGCTGTCAAACGATTAGGTGACAAGGTACGGATATACAGAGTACCGTGCCTCGCCTCAGCTTAGTGCTCTGTAGTTTGGGTGAGGTGAGTTGGTTGCGGGCAGTCTGCAACCAAATTGGTGCATCGCGCCTCGTCCCAAACGGCAAACATGAGCTAAATCGTGTGTGTACGACTCAGTCTGCGAGGCGTGTCGGGACAATCTGTTTCAGAAGATATGCCCAGATTGGTCGCCATGCACTAGTGGTGACGAATACAGGTTGAGTGTATCTCGCATGTTTGCCAGCTGATGGAATTGGGACCCAGGTCGAGTCTTGGGCGGTAACGAGTTGGATCCGACTCCATGCTCTCTGTGCTTGCGCATCGGCATGCAGATTGCCGTTGCATCATCAGCAGCAACGCGGGCATCAACACAACCCCTGACCACTTTACAATCTATCAAGCACTCGACCATGTCAACACGGGGAGCTCAAGGACCGACGCTAAAGCGAGATGCCTCACTTCTAGCGCAAATAGCCGTCGCTAGACACATCGGCAGCGGCTGGCAAGGGATGGAAGATTGGCGTGCGCCAACCGCCTGAGCTTGGAGGCTTGAACAGCTTCCATGATTGTTCCATGCAGGATTCTTTTCTATTCATCCTTCCATGGAGGATCACTTACGATTGTGCTACGCGACCCCTGGGCTTACTACGGCCAAGTTTGTTCTCTAGTTCAACGGCGTTCCAGGTTCCTCGCCAGCAGCCAGCGATGCCTTTGGTAGCGGGAGAATTGTCTACTCTCAGGTAAGGGCGCTCATGTTTCCTTTGTATCTGTGTCTATACTGAACAATGGAGGATCCTCGACAGTCCAAGGCACTCAGGCAGCATGCAGTCCGCACACTGTAAAGCCATGACCGGACAGTGTGTCCAACTGTACGAACAAGTCTAATGCTCTCGGCCGCTGGGTGGACAGCTGCGGGGTGCTTGCTCCCGCAGTTGCTTGACCGTGTCCTGTTGCTGGCCTCCTTCGATACAGCGAGATTCAGCGGGATCTAGCTTCATGCCATGGGGCTATGGCCAGTGCCTGCCCCTTGCCTAGCAAGTTCTGTTCCATTTACACCTCGTCAGCTGCGGCCGGCAGGTGGTGCTTTTTACCCCGTGATGCGAAGTTGCGAACAGAGGGAGGCACTTGCAGGCCAAGCGCAAATGGCCTCTGCTCTTCCCTTTCCCTATACTCCGCAGATTGTACTGGTATCTGTGTCTGTATCCATATTGTCCTCTCACGGTCTCACCCCATTGACCAAACCCAAACAACTTCCCATGCTCATGGATTCCTTGTCTGATACTTACCAGTCTTTTTAGCCTTGGCAGGCCTTGTCATGCTAGCAGCTTCGGTGAGGGCCGCGAAACCGAAGATCACGTCTATTTCCGTCCATTCTTTTTGTATCCGTACGTCTATTTCCTCAGGTGCCAAGAAGCAATAGGTATCGCGGTCGTCGACGACGGTTCAACGCATAAGTTCGCTCGAAGTAGCAAGACGGTTCTCGGACTCTGAAAATTGGCCCTTAACGATTCGACATCGAAGCCAGTGATGCGCGCCGACACCCTGCAATCGGGCCTCCCTCACTCACGGCTATACGCGTGACACGGAACGACCTGACGTCCGTCACCACCCTTCAATACAAGAGAAAAAAGATACCCGTCTTCTAGCTAGATGTCTCCCGTGCCGCACTGGGGACCGTCGGGCCTGGCACAGCAGACGAACACTGGGCCTGATCACCACCACGATCAGCGGATAACCCATCACATCTACCGTACCCAGATCAATGCCCCGCTGAGAATCGCCCCCAATCACCCAGGTATCCGTCTAGACTACGGAGTTCAGAGCGGTGTATCTTCAATTGATGCGGCAGAGACTTCAAGAAAGGCCAAGCCTCGGTCAGTCTGACGCCCACCCAGGGGAATGTATTGTGGCGGATACATATGTCAGCCAACTGGATGCGTCCCGCCAGCGAGCTAGTCAGGATAAAAAATTTCAGACATTCACCACGAGGGTATAACCAATAGTTGCGCCCCAGGCCCTCAATCGCAGCCACTGCGAGCAGCAGTTTGAGTACCTAATCTCTCTCCATCAACGGACGCTCCGTCGAGATACTTTCGTCCATTTCCGCAGACAACCACCTTATTTTTTTATTTTTTATCTTTCGATCTGGGCATGAAACGCCCGTGCCGAATCGTGGCCTTTGGGAATCTCGACCACTGTCAGTCGCAACACCAACCCGTCCCTTCATTGGCACGACACGGGGAGGCGCTAGCTTCGCCTTGCGTTGCTTGCCTTGCCTGGCATCGACCAGGAGAGGGCGATGAGTTACAACGTCAGGTCAAGGCTCACTGGCTCAGGAGTCGGGGAGTGCCAGACAAGGCTCCGGCAGTTGAAGGGATGTGCATGTTAAATCTCGTTAGACCCACTCACACGAGGAGACTACGTCTGTTAGCTAAACTTAGCTGAGTGGGATGAACTGAATCCGAGATGACCGCCGGCCGGCTGTGTTACGCTGTCTTTGTGTGTTCCTTGAAGGGCACAGTTGCACTCGAGAGCTGTCAACCGCTCATGGCCAGGCCTTCATCAATGCTTGCTCCATGAGGGTTTGATGGCTATCGTCAAATTATAGGGTCGCAAAGTTCAACATTATGGCCCGCCCGTTGGCCGTTCTGATCCCCAGCAGCCACCACCATCAAGAACAACGGAGCCACCCCAGACAGAAGCGCACACTCCTCTTCGCTGGGGAGACGGTGATGCATGGACACTTTCCTCCCCGGGTACACAATGCCTCAACGATCAAAGTCCAGGATTCGTCAACCATAATGGGCAACCCTTGACATGCTTTTCTGCTGGACCACTCTGCGGCGGTACCGGCATTTCCGCTGTTCCACTATCATCCTGGCAGCAAGGCAAAAGGTCGACACACCAGAATTGTCCAAATCCACTGGTATTCAGCAGCCACATCCGTACCCGTACAGTTACAAAGCACTTTCATGAGGCCGCGGCAAAGGCCTGGCACCCCAGTAATGATCCCTTCGTACAAAGCCATCTTGCAGGTGGGAGGACAACTCGTCGCGGGCAAAACGCAAAGAAAAAGATACAGGGCAGAGATCGGCAGGCAACGCGTCCAACTTTTGCCGCTCGGGGATGGAAACGTCACACTGGCTGCACACACACACACACACGCACACACGCACACACGCGTCTGATTCTTTTTCCTTTTCTTCCATTTGGCTTCTGGAAGGTATCGACGGCGCCGCCGCCGCCGCCACCACCTCCCATAGAAGTCGCCTGTTGACGAAACCTGGCTGGACTGGAGGCTGTTGACCTCCACCTTGGGCAGCATTGGGCTCTCAACAACGGTCATCTCAACCTTCGTCTCTTCGTCCCGTCCAGGTGCACGGGGGGCGAATTGATCGCTGAAGCATCTTCAAATTCTGAAACCACCATCAAAGGTTCATTCCGGCCGAATGGCGAGAACTGAGTCAAGAATCCTCAAACTTCACAGGTTGAACCGCTTGCTCCACACCCTCATCGGGGCCGACGGCCGCTGGGAGATACCCACCTCCCTCTTCCAGCTCATGGTACGAATACAGTTTGCTCTCTGTCGTAAGCGTGGTGCAGCGGTCATCAGACTTGCCAGTATTCCTTGGAATCCACAGGCAAAAAAGAAAAAAGAACAAAAAAAGGATGTTGAATCGATATGATTCCATGCCAGGATTGAGCTGCTGAATCCCTCCGGATTTTCAAATACGAGGCTATCATACCTACGCAGACAGCCTAGAATGCGACCCATCTGTGCTGTTCGGATGAAGAAAGCCTCAAAGGTCGAATATCAAGCTTTGCCTCGCTCCATCAGCCTTGCCTTTGACTTGCGAGCGAGCGTCGTAGCGTCTCTCATGGGCCTTGCGTAACGGTACGGGCTCCAGCGGGGAGATCCATGACGATGGCTCAGCTAGAAAGGCTGCCTGATCTGGCCTGACTCTGCGCGGTTTGGCCGCTCAACAGGGAACCTCGATCTTGCGGGAGCAATGCCGACCCCGGCCAGCCTGGGTCGCGTCCGTCCGGCTGGAATCATCGACATCCGACACCATGGTTCACCCGTAATTACCGAGTAATTCGATCAGTCGGATGAGCGAGTCTGGGGGCGCTCAAACCACCCGAAACCTGCAAGAAAACACACTCGATGCGCTTTGTGCCTACAGCCCTTCGACGTCGCCAGACGAAGGGCATGTTTGTGTTCGAGAATGAGGACCCGGCCGCAGGACTCGTTGTTCCGAGGCGCGTGCGGCAGAAACGTTGGCCCTTCCGCACCAGGCTGTGCCACCTTCATGCTTGGATCAGGTTCCAGGGTTTGGCTTGACGTTGCCGAGCGGCCGTGGGCATCTGCCAATTCTCCGAGGCCCGCTGTGACGGTCCAACGAAGGTTCCGGGCACATCCTCACCAAAGCACTGAGCTCAGTCAGGGCTGCATTTCGATATTCTTTTCCCGGTTTCCTCGTCGCTCAAGGAGTCGTTTGACGACGAATCAGCTTCCCGTGGTGCGGTTTCCCAGTCAGACCAGCAGGTGTTGCAAGTCACCCGCCAGACAAGTACCCGATGTGGCTAGAAAAGGCGAGACATCTGCACTGGGGTCAACCGCAGCTCCGCCAATAAGCAAGACTTCGTGACCCCTAAAATGCCCCCTTGATGGGATAACGCGAACTGGCGCAGGCGGTTCAAGTGCATCATCAGTCCTTGGCCATGAAGGAACATTCTCGTCTTTGAGTCGTGTCTCCAGGCCGGTCTCGACCGGACAAACGATAAGCTTGGGGATTTGCAACCACCCAGAGTTACATTCCGCGGTCGATCTCCACGATCGCAAAGACCATCAAGAGGCCTTGCGTTGTTCGTCATCTCCCTACGGATACTAGGCGGACCGCTCCGTAAAGCCAACCCGGAGCCGGTGCGTAGTGCCCAAGGACGGCCCAGAAACACACAGACCAATCGTGCCGAGTAAACGTGTTGCGGCCGGACAGGATTGACCACATCCGTATGAAAGGGGCACCTGTAACTCGTCAACTTGGCTTTGGAGAGGCTGCAAGTGACACTACATGCCTATCGATTGCTTTGGCCTGCCATTCTTGAGAATGGAGGCCTGATACGTTGCATCAAAACCACATGTGAGAAACCTACTGATAGATCCGCGGTGCATAGGGGACGGGAAATGAGGCGTTGAGACAGTCGAAGCTCGGTGAAGATGCGCTTTTTAATTAATACGATAACTCATCCCCCTTCTGAACGGGGAGAATCATGCGAGATAGCCAGTCATATCTGCGACATTGAGACCCACGAAACCCACCTCCCCGGTTATAAAGTCTCGAGAGATGAGTCCGACGTTTTTCATCCGGGGAGCGATGTGCACCTTTTGACCTACGTGGATGGCAGGCTAGGTTGACCGAGCTTATGGGCATGGCTGTCAAATGTGCGGGATGTCAGCCCGATTCGACAGTGTCTCGATCGATGAGCCGCGGGGTCGCGTCGGATTCGCCCTTTTGTCTTGACCGAGGAAAGGATATCGGCCGGCGGCCATCCATCCTACCCATTCTCCCAGCAGGCCAGCGAGCCAGCGCATATGCGAGAGTGTTTCTTGCGCCATTCGGATCCAAAACTCATTTTCGCCCCATCATGACCTCTTGTGAAGTGGAATCTCGCCATACTTATTTATCCGCTGCATAGGCAAACTGCAGGACCAATTAACCAGGTGCCGCGTCTTTGCCCTGAGAAACCAACATGCAGGCCCAGCAACATTGTAATGTTTGTGGGTGTCAGTGGGACAGCGCACAATGGCCAGCGTTTGTGACCCAACAATAGGAAAGCAGAAGTGCGGAACTTCGGTCGTGCTACCCGCCTCCGCATGATCTACGCCGCCGAGCTCTTTACCTTTTCTCTCCGACGACCCCCGAAACGGCCCCGGTCCTCACTCCTTTTTCGCGTTGACTGCAACCCCCGCGTTGCGGCGTCGGTGGCCACCACCACCGCCCCTTGTCCAACCACACACCTTTGGTCTTTTTCTCGTTTCTTTTGGAACGCCTTCGTTGTCTTGTCTTTTCCCCTGACTTGGGTTGATTCGGTCCCATCCAACCGGTCAAGGAACCAAAAAAAGGTGACGTTTCCGAGGAAGAGGGTGACGCCCTTGGCGCAGGATGGAGGAGGAATGAGACAAGAGGAGGGCCGCGCCGGACCTAGCGTGGCCCTGTCATTGAAATGTCAAGGCTGTCAAATGAGCCTGGCTAACTGGGTTTGCCCAAGCATGAACAGGAGAGACGTCTCATCGGGAAACGTACCCGTCCACGACCACGACGAGGCGTGGATTCCACATCTCACCGACGATCGACGGGCTGGAGAAAAGGTAGGTGGTTAGGTACCTTTGGGCGTTGCATTCTTGTTTGCCTGTCTGACTTTTCTGTTTGGGCTGTTCAGCTGCTCAAGCTGCTGAAACCCTTTTAACCTCTTTTCGCAGTCGGCGATCGAGTAACGTCAAGGCCAAGGCCAAGGGTGGGGGTTGCTTGGGTTCACTTGGTGTAAGTCAGGGATTTGGCACTTTGCCTTGAATCGTCAGTGGCACTACTACGTGCATGCATCATTCTCCTTGCCCTCGTGGCTACCACCCAGCCCAGAGAGAGAGCGAGGGCCGAGTGGGATATGGCTTCAGGTGGACAAACACCACCGCCTACCTCGCTCGGCGCGCTTGTGGATATATGTGTTTGCCAGAGGAGAGGCGTAAGGAGAGACTTCCCATGCCCACCCCTCCCCTTCCCATCCACTCAAATATCGCAGGTCTTATAATGAGGATGAGATGAGATGAAGGGGACAGGAGGTTCAGCGGGGGTTGAAGGGAAGGGAAGGGAAGGTGCAGAAAAACGTGAATAACGGCATGCTCTTGATGACGAGTGATTCAGGAGTTCTTCTCTGGGGGTGGCAGAAACCTTGCGTCAGTCGAAGAGGGAGATTATGTATAAAAGGCATCACCTGGGAGCTCCACCGTTTGAGCTTCTTCCCTTTTTACGAACACTCATCAACTTCTACTCTACCCCCTACACAAAAGTCAAACTATTCCTGTTCCATTGTCATTGCCATTGCTTTCACACATTTTGAACCACCCGTTTCCTCACCGACATTCAGAACCCACGTCATTCTCATCGGGAAAGAACGGGAGAAACGTCAACCAAGACGGCAACCTGCAGTACCAAAGCCAACAACCCCCCCTTTCAAATCTCCTGTCCACCTCAAGTCACAAGAAACAAGAAAGGAAAGAGAAACGGAAAAAACAACAACAACAATGGCACCCCAATCAAAAATGGTCAACATGCCCGCTCACGGCAGCGTGCTCGACATTGGCGGCGGAAGCATGTCCTCCGCCATCCTCGAGGACCTCCAGCGCGTCTTTGCCGTGGCCGCCAAGCACGAGAATACCGGTATCGGCGGCAGCGTCGAGGTCCCAACCATGCCCGACGAGCTGCTGTACAACGATGAAGGGCTGGCCATCTGGGCGGAAGTCATCTTCACCCCCGAGTTCTATCAGACTCGCGACGAGATGGTCTTGTTCGAGAAGAATAGCGAGGAGATGGCGACCGTTTACATTCCCAACGACGCTACCATGATTGACTTGGGAGCTGGGTAAGATTACTCCCTCCCTTGTTTATATTTCATATGTTAGGGTAAGGATTACTTGCTGATTTGTTTTCTTTTCTTCATCTACAGTGACATGCGCAAGGTCAACTTCCTCCTAAAAGAACTTGCCAAGCACGGCCGCAACGCCACGTACCTCGCCCTCGACATCTCGAACCACTCCCTCACCTGCAACCTCGGGGCCCTTGCCCCTGAGCACGCGGCCGGCAGCGTCCGCATGGCAGGCCTATGGGGTGACTTCAAGGCAGGCCTCGCCTTTTGTGACGACATTCCTTCTCCTAGAGTCTTCCTCTCTCTGGGCTCCGTCCTCTTCAACGACCCTTGGAAAAAGGCTGTCACCTCGCTCCGTGAGTGGGCTGCCCTCATGCGCCCAGACGACCTCATCCTCGCCGGCATGGACGGCCACGACGTCACCTCGACCAAGGTCTGGGCTGCTTACCACACCCACCCCGCCCTGTTCGAGAAATTCTTCCATAATGGATTCAAGCACGCCAATGTCCTCCTTGGTGAGGATGTCTTCAAGCCCGAGGACTGGGATATCTGTGGTGAAATCGAGGAGAACGAGAAGCGCCATCGCTTCTTCCTCAAGGCAAAGCGCAATGTCGTTGCCGAGAAAGAGGGCAAGACGCTGAAGCAGGGTCTCGAAATCGACTGGTTCGACGCTCACAAGCGCAACGAGGAGGACGTTCACAACATGTGCGCCGAGGCGGGCCTCGAAGTCGTCAAGTCGTGGGCTATTGAGGGTTCCGACATGCGACAGTACCTCATACGCACTGCTGCCATTGAGAACTCCATTGACGAGACGGATAGTGCCATCTACGTACGCGGGGAGTAAACCATTCTCGGTAGCTATACAGGCACACTGTATGTACATAGAGGTAGATGTGTGGTCCTGGTTCTGATCTCTCATAGTGTGAGGATGGGGAATTCTTTCGGAGGCGGATGGACGACTCAAAACATGACGAGATGACGGAAGCGCACTCGATTCTTTAGAGGCACGATAGGTAACAAATGCTTGCATTAGAAAGCAAGAATTGCAAACAAAGAGTGCTCCAGAATGAATAGCATGAAGTATTCTGCGAAAATGCATCTTTCTTCCAAATGTTTGGTCATCAATGCCCCTATATTTCCTCTAGATCAAACACAAAGTTCCTTCGGTAGAAATAATGTGCGCCACGAGTGGCTCCCACCAGGAGTGTCGCTCTGAAATGAGGTCAGGAAGGTCGGAAGGAATGTTGTCATCAACGTTGGCCGTTATCCAATGACGGATACGCAGAAGGGAGTTGAAAGCAGGGGGCACGCTCTGGGATATCTCTGGTTAGAATTTACACCAGCTATAGGATTCTCATCACTTTACTTACCGAGCGACAACTGGTGCTGACGACCGATCGAAACCAGTTCAGGGCACAAAGACTATGTGCCTCTGTCGTGGCCACAATTCCTAGGAGGAAGACCGGGAAGAATGGAGATTGCGCAGTGAAGAAGGTGCCATAGGTTGGCATCATGTCAATGCATTTCACCAGCTGGTCAACCTCAGATACGACGTCTGGGTGAGAGCGAGGTAGTCTCTCGAGGCGGCAGCGAAGGTAGATGAGGGCCGCTAGACGCCATGCTTCGGCCGTGACTTCCGTCATAGATTCTGCGTCCATCACAAGGCCGAAATCGTTTCGCTTAATGCGATCTTCGATAGCGCGTTTGTCTGATGTATCTCGAGATTGATCCGATCGCGTTGTGGCCGAAGAGGACGGAGACTCGGCGGCGGGCTGTGTCCACTGATGCAATCTGCCCAAATCTTGGCGGACTATTTTGCTGCTCGATTTCATGTGAAAATCGTTGGTACTGGGGTCCTCCCACAACCATGCTGCCAATTGTGTAATCTGAGCAAAACGAGAAAGAAGTATCGGCGACATGCCGCATCCACCATGTATCCTGCGAGTCTCCGGCTCAGTGCCCTGGCACAGCCAAGAAAATTGCTCTCCTGTGTCTTTCGAATCAAGAGGAGCCATGGGAAGGGCTATGATGGCGGCCCTGGCGGCGATGATCATGTTGCCCATCTGCATGTCGGAAGGCTGAATGTTGGAGGGTACCCAGAAGCGATGACCCGGATCCGACTTATCCAGCAAACGACAAGCGAGGCGAGCACCTTCTAGCCAACGAGGAACCGCACTCGGCGGCCGACGTTGCTCTGGGGATACAACATCGATCATGTTTAGCAGCGTCACGGCGGCAATCAGGCTGTTTGACTCGTGTTCCGTGGGACTGGGATTCCGAGCCTCCTCTCTCAAAGCCATCGTCAAGAGTAGGACGGCTCGTTTATAGTGTGCATTGACTACCTGTCGAATGCTCTCTTCGGGTTGGTAATCGAGGACATATGTTCCAGCAAGCGCTAGCATCGCGTGCTTGACACAAGAGCTGTCCTTCATTATTCGGGGGATGTTGACGAGCCAGCAGTTGGTTTTGTGGAGGACACTCCGACCAGAACACCATGCCTTGACGTCTTGAGAATGTTAGCCATTCTCCATGTTGGCCAGATGTACCGAGACTCACAAAACTGGAAGAGATTTTTGTCACAATTGTCTTCAAGGCCTGCCTCGAACAAGAACGTTTGAGAACATAGTTCTGACAGGAGAGCCTGGGGATCAGACGGTTGTATCGCCGCCTGTCGACGCGGTAGGTTGGCTGCCCTCGACTTGCCGCTGTGGAACTTGATGTATCCATCAATAATAGTTCCGGCCTGAATGCGGGTTTTGCCCAGGACGAGACGATCCGCATCATCGGCGTTGTCCTCGAAGGGATTCGTGAGGTCCAAATCCTCCGCCGAGTCGGCCTCTATGGTAGGGAGTCGCGGAGAGAAAATCACATCTGGCGGCGGGTGAGGAGAAACTGATGGGCCATACGGTGCCCCATGTCTGGTCGATGTCGTCGACGGATCAGTGATTGCTAGTTTGTTGTTAGTCAAGGATTCGTCGGCAACGGTTCCTAAGACCTCGTGCTATCATCATCTATTCCGTCTTCTTCCATCCCTTCTGGTGTCTACCAGGAATCGCACTATACTGGACGGGAGCGGCACAGGCGGCTCAGGATACGTAAAGAAATCCGTCCAGCTTACATGGCTTTGATCGTGCCAGGGGCTGGTCACCCTCAAGGGGTTTAGACACTCGACGTCTTTGCCGGGGAGTGTTGGCTCCATGAGAGAACCATGGAAACTCGGAGTCTCCTACCGGGCTCCATATTTGGGAATCCTGGACATTGATGTTGGAGTTGTTGTCTCCAGGCGAGGGTGTAGAGGCAGGCGTCGATGAAGGTGTAGTTGTAGGGACAGAAGCGGAGGCTGTTGAAGAGGAAAAGAGAGGAGGATCCTCGTCCATGGGCTGGCTTCTCTTCCGCGGCCTAGTAGCCATGACTGTCGCACCAAGCATGCCCTGGACGGGGAGGGACGGAAAGCAGCACGGAACACGGGATGCCCAAGGGCATGTACTTTGTCCGGATGGATACACGAGACCAGCGTGCCCAGGTCTGTCCACAGTCCAGAATGGAGGAGACGAGGTCGTGGGGGAGTGTGTGCACGGGTGCCGGGTGCGATAGTCTGATATTCAAAAGTGGATAGTGGTGGAGGGAGCGCTGCGAAGTCCCACGTCTGTGGTCCACGACAGGGCCAGGGGGGAGGTGAGGTCGATGTGGGACGCGACCGGGTATACCTTGGCTAAGAGCCTAAGGTAAGGGAACAGATGCGGAAAGTGGAGACAACGGGGCTGTTAACGTTAGCGCGAGCTCGGGGAGGAAGGAAGCGTGGACGTGGTGCAGGTCGGGTCGGATGAGGTGGGTCCTACCGGTAAGGAGGAAAGATGGGCCCAAAGGAGAGAACAGCACCAGCACGGTAACACCTGCCACCAGTACCTGAGCGACCGGCCGGCAGGAGCGGACGAGATTCTAGCAACGGCCAGCAGCAGGCCCTAGCAACGCGCTACTGTCAGGGTGAACTCAGGATGCCTTCCCGCGCCCGCTAGCTGAGGAAAGAGGTGGAGACCAATGTTCGTACACTTGCCTGCCTCGAGATAAAGTAGGGGGAAATGTGAACGTGAATGGAAGCGAATGAGAAAGAGCCAAGGTAGCTGTGGAAGGTAGAAGGAATGGAGTGGGGTGGCAGATGAGGCAACGCGACAATCTGCAAGTGACAAGAGACAAGAGACAAGAAACTTCCACAAAACTTGGTCGAGTGGACAGGAGATCGGGTGACGGAATGGGAGCTCGGATGGAAGTTTTCAGAGGCACAGAGCAAGCAAAGTTGTGAGTACACACGCCGCGCCGTGCGAGTGTCGCTCCAAGTGGTCGACTCCGCCGTGGAATCGTCCTGCGTGCAAGGTGCGTGCTGTCACCGGTACGGAGTACGGAGTACGGAGTACGGACTGAACGGAACCAAGGTGTTGGTGCTCTAATTTAGTTTGGTAGTTCTTGGTGATGGCTCCACTTGGACTGGAGGATGGTCAGAGCCAGAGTCAGTCGGACACGAGAAGTCTGCGTTGTCCTTTTTTTTTCTTCTTGAACTTGGCCCGTTCTTTGTCCAACGAATCCGCCTACCAACTGAAATGCTGGCTGCTGGCTGCTATGATTTTGGAGGAAAAGGTAGATGGGTATCGAGAAAGTGCGGTATTTTGCTGAGACAAGACAATTTGGAATGCTGGCTAACGAGGCGGGTGCAATTTGGAAAATGTTACTGGATGCTCAATTTGCGGGTGAAAGTCTGTCCAACGGACGATTCGATCTAGCAGCCGTCGTTTCGGAACTTTAGATTCCAGATGATGGGAGGTAATTGGATATCGGTAAGTATGATCGAATTGCCAACTCGCCGAGTAAATCCTAATGCGCTGTTTCAACGTCTTTGGGCTTGGCTTGCAAAACACGGGGCGGACGGGGGCCGGCGTGTCTCCCGCGCGCGACGGAATGTTGTCTCTGCTAGTCTGTCTGGTCTAGAAGTCTCTTAGTTTACTCTAGGTAGTCGTTTGTTGTGGATTCAGGCAAGACGGCCACGGCGTTGTTGGGCTGATGTTGGAGCGGACGGGAGAGACAGCGGGAGCCCCCTCGATGTGCGGATAGCGCTGCGCCCAGAAAGAAAGACAAGGGCGAGGCGAGACGTGGAAGCGCCAGTGTGTAATTGAGGCTTGTCAAATGACCTGATGTGCCGGACGTGTCTTGATTTGGCGTCGAGTCCGTGATTTAGAGTTTCAACCCACTGGGACCTTCCCGCTCGTCGGATAAGAAGTCTGACGGCTTGCCGAGCCGAAGACGAGATGAGATGCTAGATGAGTGACCTGTGTAGGTTTCGTACCTGGCACAGAACGGAGCGCAGTATTTGCGTGGTCAGGTACGTATGATACTCCGTACGAAAAAATGGTGCAATGTAGACGCAGTAGCCGTAGAGCCGAGTACCTTCAAGTAATCGTCATGTAAGCTGGCAGCTGAGCTGTTCGGGTTGCACAAGGCAAAGTTATCGTTACACCGCGATAGGTCGCCCTGTCTGCCTTGCCTTAGCGTGTCTGCGACTGTGACGCGATTCTTACATTCCTTCTGCCAACGTCTGCGCCTGGATTGGCATGGAAGCGAGAAAAGGACGGCGGGGGAGGGGAAAGGGAAGAGACGAAGAAGAAATGGTCGAAGCAGCGGGGTTGGATCCCTTGAACGAGGAGAAAGCAAGACTCAGGAGATGGGTCCAAAAGAAAAAGTGTGTGTGTAAACTTCCGTGTGGATGTCCCATCGAGGGAGGGCACACCGACTGCGGTGCCCAAGCAACTAACATCATCTGAAGGAAGGTGTGACCCAACACGTGTGTCTCAATTGGCATCAAGCATCGGGACCACCTCCGAGAAGGCGACTGAGCGATGTGGTTTGACACACTCCACGTGACTGTGAGCGGTTGGAGGAAAGAGATAGGACCCGGAAGGAAGCGACTGAGGCGGGCGGTCGAATTAGATGGGTGAATATCTACTTACCCGAATACTTTGATCTTGACGTCAAGGACGGGAATCGAAGGTCCCGCCTCGATACCTAACCTTACCCCAGGTAGGTAGGTAGGTAGCTTAACAAGGCAGGTATAAAGGTACTCTGGTTAGGTCCTCTGAGGAAGGGGTCAAGAAGGATGGCGTTGGGGACCAGGAGGGCGATGCGGAGGCGGAGATTGTGGTGGAGGTGGGCAAAGGAGACAAGAGGAAGAAGGAGGCGACAACGACCTGACACGGGCAGTAGCGATGCCAGATTCTTTCCTCCCGTCACCAAGGCAAGGTACGGGTATCTGATCGGGCTCAGACTTCACACGCAGCAGATGCTGAAGCTGGAGCCCAAGGTAAGCTGGAGCTGGACCTCCACTGGTGACTGGACGTGGGCGCCGGAGCGGTGACGGACAAGAGAAGACTGCGACGGCGACTGCGACGGACTGCAACTTCGGGTGAAAGTGGTCCTTGCTGCGTGCGGATGTCACGCCAGGCGAACTCTAAGTCGGGGGTCGGGGGGTGAGCTTAATTCGACAACTCGGGACCCTTGGAGGCGCGTGTTTGGGAATGCGCGGTCAGGTAATTGTTCGTGTCGTTCTTTGTCAATCAGGAAGCAAGATGATGATGGATTATCATGGAAAATCACCTGAGGGAGTCCCATGCGCAGGTAAGATCAGGATGGAATGGATGGCATGTAGGTGGGCAGGTTGTCAAGAAAGCAGAAACCCGCACGTTCTCGAGAAGGAGACATCGAACAAGTGGACTGTCTTTGTGGCACAGCAGGAGAATCACACCCAATGCATTTTCCCAAATTGTGCGGTCACGAGTGGTGGACCCATGGGAACCAGCAAGACGCGGCAAGGTGAAGAAGCACCAGCCTCCAGGAAGGTACCTTAGGTAGAGAATGGAAGAACCTAAGGGTATCTGCAAGAAAAAGAAAGCATAGCAAGAAGGAGGGAACATGAGCGAGGCAGTCATGTTGGACAAGGAAGCGACTCTTGAGTCTTGCCAAGTTGGTGGCTGCCAGAGCTTGTTGAACGACGAAGGGGGATACCTTTCGAGGCCGATCTTTACCCTTGGTGTTGCCCCTCCTTCCTTCGTGTAGGTACGAAGTCGCCAAGTACCTTATTTGATGGTGCCCCCCTTCCCCATCTTGCCCATGTCGAACTTGTCGCTAGGTACATCTCGCTAGCGTGGCTTCCCAACTGTGCCCCCTCCCTCTTTCCCCGCCACCAACGACCTGCATCCACCTGCCTACTGTAATCTGTTAGTGTGCCAGTCTGTAGACATGGGTTTTCTGAGGCAGACCTTTCCCCATTCGCTCGCACATGCATTTCTCCCTGGTCCAATGTTGCAAATCCAACCAACCGATCAATGCTGCAGCAAGCGGGCAACTTGCAAGTCTGCGGCGCTGCGCCCAGCAGCAATTGTGAAATGGGTATTTGCCGCTTTGCAGCTCGTTCACAGCTCACCAGCTCCCCAGTATTCGTTTCTGTACTTGCAGCTCTCCCAGTGCCCACTTCAACTTTCCTCCACCTCACCTCATCCCTCGCCCGTCCGCCCCACGCTCTTCCTGCCCTCCCGACCCTGGCCTGACCTTTCAGGTTCTATGACCTGACCGCCGTCCATGAAGTTCACGGGAGGGAATCGTGGCGTGCATGGTACCTTGGTCTTCCATTACCACCTACATGTTTTCTTTTGCCTCTTCTTACCTCGATTCTCAATAAAGTGTACGATTCTCCAAAAGATACGACGTGGGGAGGGATTGCCGATCCCTCATGCACCAAAATATTTACGGATACCGACCTGGAAGACGGGCAGACAAGCGCCCAATGTCCGTACGGATCCCGACGGAGTAAAAAAGGGTCTGGCAAGTTGCAACCACAATTATTATCACCTGCAGCACATCTTTTCTCTTTCTCATGCAAGATTAGAGCAGTTCAGAAACGCCTTATCCTGGTCGACGGATGGTATCCGTACTTCATTTCCAGTTCCAGCACGCCGCAGTTGGGCAATAATTACATTCTTTCCCAGCTTGCAGTGCTTGCTTCATCTTCCATGCTGTTCCTGGATCCTCATATCTTTCTTTGTCTCTCATCTATCCGCGGCCATAGCCCTTAACCCTTGCTGATATGAGGCGTCTGCCAGGTGCGACTTTCGCCATCGTGGACATCATCACCTTTCATCACTCAGACCATGTTCATGACCCTGACCTTGACCTTGATCGCTTCGGCAAAGCCGCGCAACCAACAGAAGCGGTACCAACGGTCTGGTCGCTATCCGCGCCGGCAACGGCACCGGTTCTAGCACCAGCAGCTCCCAACATGCTGATCGACATCATCGAGATGCCATCAACCGGCGTTCAGATGGGCACCCACCCTTCGGACAAATCCCGGAGCCCCATGGCTTGCCATTACGATTCCATCAGACTACGTCTGGTACGTCCACAAAGGCGTAGATGTTGACAGGTTTCCAACTCCCAACTTATCTTATGCTGCAACACCCATCCAGATAATTGGTGCGAGGATAGGTAGTGCCATCCTCACCACCGTGACTGACACCGCTCTTTCTTCTTTGACATCTTTCAACTAGGAGGAGAAGGAAGACTATGATTTGCCTGCCCCGAGTATACCTCCCATAAGATACCCAAGATATTGACAAGGACACCTCAACTACCAGTCGGTCCTGCCTGTCATCTGTTGCCGCCTTCCGATACTTCAAAGTGGAAGAATAAGGCAGTAAACTACTCCGTAGGTAATCAAGTATTCCGTACTTTCCTCACTCCAAGTTATGTAAGGTGAGGTAAAGTAAGGTAAGGTACCTATCTTCCAAGGTCTCCCTGCGGCCGTGCCTTGGGTTCCATGATCCCCACCCGGTCAACCTGCCTTATGGGTCCCGGTAACGGTGCCTGCCCGCACCCCCCCTCGTCCATGTCTCTCATCCACTCCCACGCCGAAAGGTACCTTAGCACGCTTAGGTATGGAGACTCCAGTCTGTACGGATGCTCTGGACATTTGAACTTCTCGTTCAGATCGGCCGCGTTCTGGGCCCCCCCCCCCCCCCCCCCCCCCCCCCCCCCCCCCCCCCCCCCCCCCCCCCCCCCCCCCCCCCCCCCCCCCCCCCCCCCCCCCCCCCCGCCCCCCCCCCCCCCCCCCTCTTTCCCCCCTCCCCTCCCCCCTCCTCCTTCCCCCCCCCCCCCCCCCCCCCCGAACTTGCCCTGCCTCGAGCCGCACAATTGCTTCTTCCCGCCGCTGCGTCGCTACTGCCACTGCTGCGTCGCACCCATTCCCTCTTTTGTCTCGCGCTGCTTACATTCGGTCTGCTTATCCACCACCCACGCGAAGCCAACCGTCAACCCACCATTGGCCCTTGCACCCCTTCCGTCTTAGACATGCAGAAACATGCAGAATGCCACTCCAGTTTCTCCTCACGGATGGCCTCGTTCTTGTTCTTCTCTTCCTCCACTTTTCACTTCCTCTCACGTTCTGCGATAGCGGCAGCGGCAGCGGCAGCGGGATCCTCTACTTGCCTCACTCGCCATGCCATGCTCTCCTCTTTCGTTGTCGTGTCTTGCCCCCCTCCGTCCACCAAGACTCCTCCGTCAGGCTTTTCATCATTGCCCCCTCTCCATCTCTTCTCCCACCCCCTTCAGGCTCCTCTCTCCTCTGAGCCCTGAGCCCTGAGTCCTGGGATTTTGGGCTTTTCTGCTTGACCGATTCCTACGGGCGTAACGAGGCAAGGGACTGGCACTACGACTGAGACCGCATCTGCAGCTACTTGGAGGATTCACCACCACTCTCTCATCTTCATTTCCTCACACGCACGTCTCGCCAATATCATCGCTGTCGCCAACGCGCCATTACATGCTTGCTGCGTCCTCGGCGAGCCGTTTGCCCCCCTCGTGCCAGCCTGAGATCCGCTTTTTGGCCGTCTGCCGCTCCCCTTCCCCCGGCCTCGCCCCGTCGATGGTCACTCTCCATCCATCAGATTGATCCTCTCTCTGTCTCTCTCTTTCTCCTTGCCTTCAACCGCTTACTCCTTACCTTAGCTTCTCCTCTGGCCCTATCCGCCGTCCCTCGTGTGTTTCTGCTGGACTCGGGTCTTATCTCTTTTCTCTTTCCCCTCCCCCGTCACTTTGTTCAACTCAACCCCCTCTCCACCCGTCTCCATCTTTCAAGTTCTACTTTCCCCTGCCCAAATCCTACAAACTTTTCCTGAGTTGTGACCGGGACGTTACCTCTAGCACTTCTCTAGCTCCATCAACGCCAACGCCAACGCTTGCCCTCTCTCAACGTCTCAACTCTCGACTCCTCGTAAATCCCTCCTTGGCCTGGCCAGCATCACCAAGCTTGCCTTCTTCCACAGAGACCCACTTGGTCTGCTTCGAAATGGTTTGCTGAACTACTATCACCACCGGTCCTCACTTCGACATCAAAGTCTCGATATTCCGCCGTAACACTCGCTCCAAACGACAAGCTCAACCGTTTTGGCCTGCTGTTTCAACTTGGCACGATATAACTCACCACCATCCACGAGTAGGCACCATCTTAATTGAGTTCATGCTTCGGGCTGCGCCACTATTTTCAACATGCCTCTCGATATCAACTCGTTACTCAACCCCGAGAAGGCCGTCAACCGGGAGACGGAGGCTCTCATGATGTTCACGGGCATATTTGATGAATTCAGAAAGACATTTCCACGGCACAGTCAACGAGAAGGCGAATTGGCATACATGGCAGACGTCACGATGCATGTTTTTGATGCCTTTAAGAAGTTCACCGACGACTACCTGACGAAAGAGCGCTTGGAATCGACCGGTCACAATCTCGTAGACCAGGCCTACCGCGCTAATGGGTTCAACGACATGGGCATTCTGGAATTCGCAAAAACTCAACACAAAATGCTAAAGTGCGTACAAGTACTTTTCTATCTTCTGGCCGTGGGAGGTGCATAATGCTGACGGCGTTTTAGCAATATGAAGGAAGAAATCAACAGCAGTGCGGGCAATCTGAAGACCATCAGAGATCGTGCAGCTCCACCACACCAAAACCGATATCTTCCAGAGTACAGGCAACACCCTATGGCTTCAGACTCCAGCTCCAGGTCGTCATTTTCCGTTTTAGGATCAAGCTCGACAACAGGGTTCTCTGCGGTGGGATCTCAAGCATCATTTTCTGACAGCTCGCGCACCTACCATCCATCTGATGGTGACAGGCGATCAACCAGCCCGCCATCTCCACATGACGAGGACGAAGAGGAGGATGACGATGTCTTGGATGCGGACGACTCGGACGAGAGGAACCCGAATCGTGTGGATATGGACTCTCTTCGACACAGAGGTAAGGGCGAGTATAGGTGCCCTTACTGGAGGACATGTCAAAAAGGGGGTCAAAATATCAACGGGGGACCCAAGATCTTTCACCGAAACTGCATGTACAGGTATGACGGCTGGGTCCCATCTCTGAGTTCAACGCTAATAGGAGCAGGCAACACTTGCAGAAGCATTCCAAACCTCACAAGTGCCAACTACCAGGGTGTCCAAATAAAGACGGATTCGCCAGGAAGGACCAGTTAGTTCGACATCAGCAAAATGTCAAGCACGACCAGCCCTCACCGTTGCCTGGGGCCCGAAGGTAGTATTGCATCTAAGCTCATGAATTAGTCTGCAGCCGGATTGAATTCCGGACCGGCGACCGGGACAGCATCCGGGGCAGGCAGAGCGAATTCCATTTACAGCACGACATAATGATTGGGGGCAACAGCGGTTTTTTATCTCTCTGTTTCTTGCTTGGTATAAGGGACAAGCATTCCATGGCGTTGGGCTAGCACAATGTATCATTACTCTCATGTTGGGAGGGGTCAGCGACAGTCATTCTGGATTGGGACGCGCACATGATGCGCCTTGCATGGGAGAGCTGGTTGGTCAGAGCAGTCTGGTTCTTGACTACCGGGTGGTTGGCTGCTGTATGAGAGAGTACCTGAGGGTTTAGCCCACCTATGAAACATTTGCACGGAAATGCGTGCACAAAGTCTCAAGGACTACGATCGATGTTGGTCGCCAAATATCATTCTGTTGGCGAAGAAACCCATGCCCGCTTATTGGACAAGTCTCTGTATCCTTGCGCTGCGCCGTCTTTCGAAGAAAACTCGGAAAGAGTCCAACAAACAGCGAACGGAGGAAACGTTCCAGTCGGCAACATCTGCAGGAGATGCCGATTGGTAATTCTTTGGGCTTTGCGGTGTGCCAGTGAAACATGGACAATCTCATGCGGGCGCCATCAAAGATGGCAGTCGAAAGACGTTGGGCCAAGGTCGTCACGAAATAGTCTAGGTGGGTAGACATGCCTGCCGGTTAAGCCTGGCAGATACTGACTCATTGGGGGAGAAATCGTCGACGTCGATATTCTGTATCTGAGCTGTAGTACCTAAGTATTATCACGAGTGTTACCAGGTTTCTGGTTAGTTTCCGCTTACTACGGAAATCCTTCAAACGCTGCGAGACGGGGTTCTGGGACTGGCACGCGCAAAGCAAACAACCTTGGAAGGGAAAATGGCGGGCGGGCGTATTCGTACTGTACTACTGCCGGCATGATGAGATGCCAGGACGTGGACCGGCAAGACGGCTCAGAACCTGGCGGAAGGGTGACTGGGACACAGTCAAAACTAAGCGGGAGATGTGCCGTGGGCGTCAGCTTGTGTGGTGCCTCCCCTCCCCCATTGTGAATTCTGGACCTTGCAGGCTTGGTCGCGGGAGGGGGGAGGGAGGGGCAGGCAAGGCAGGAGAGGAAGGGCTGGCTACCTTACGGAGCAATTGCCCGTCTGTCATCAGATGTCGTGTCGTACGGGAAAAGGACGCTGGTGAAGCCTGGTGCAACAACACCTCGTGGGCAGATCGTCTCCCGAAGGAGATGTACGGGGAAAAGACCTGGGTTCACTACAGTTTCTGAACCCTTACATACAATTGCACCTGCACTGATTTACAAGCGATTGGACACGGGACGGCGGCAGAGCATCTATGATGGGGTTGGTTTCACAGAGGCGATTGTCTCGCCTTCTGACATGCGCCTTTTTCTCGAATTGGGGGTAAGACTGTCATGTCAGATCATTAAGGTAGGATGGAAAGGGGGTAGAGGAAATAATACGAGAACGACAGACGCCGCAGAGAGAAAGAGGCAAATGCAGAAGAGAAAAAATGGGAGGGAAGCATACCAGGCACCGGCACCAGGTCAAGAGCCAGCAGACACATAGAGTGTGAGAGTTAGTTGGTTGGAAGGAAGAGACTTTTTCTCTTGTCCTATGCACACTAGCGCGGAGAGAGAGATGATGGGTGGCGCACCGCAGCAAGACACCGCAGCAGGAAAGTGCCCAGGCTTGGCCATGGATTTTGATGGAACATGGTATGTCTAATGAGCCTGGGAACCCGTATCTCGAAAATCGGCCATACTGACTGAAGTGAATTGCTGGTAGGGATGGGTATGCAGTCGATCGAGTTCGGGGCGCGGGGGCCCCCCCCCTTTCGCCAGAAGCGCGCCAGAGACGTGAGGAAGTTGGTTCTTGGCGGTCGCTGGAGAAGAGGTGAGTAACTGCAAGACAGCGGGAGAAGGAAACACTGACACAGAGAGATAGAGAGCAAGGGATTGCCGAACACGTCTTTTCGACTGGAGCTACGGCAAGAATCCCGCTTCAGTAGAAAGCTGGAACATGGCGTATTTTGGGAAACACAGTCAGGCAACTAAGGTATTCACTGCTACTGCTACTCGAGTGAGGTAATTGAACCCAACACCACCCCCAAAAACCAACGGTAAAAGCAACGAGAAAACGGCCAGTCCATCCGGAAGAGGAGCAATGTCCGGAAAGAGTCTTGAATTATGTGTAGGTATGCAACTCGCAAGTTTGCTATCTAGACACCCATCGCTACGACTAACCTTACTCGAGACTGCGTACGTCGAACAGATGAGTGAGTGCTCTTGTTCTAGTTTGAGGCAAGAAGTGGATGGACTACGACCTCGATTCGAGGAGAGCAGACTTGCGAGGAGGAATGGAACCCCCTCCTCGTGGGCTTTTCTTGGTCTTGGGATGGAGTTGTTGAGTATCCATCAGCGGTACGAATCGCACGACGCTGGATTCGTCGTGACCTGCGTTAGTGATATGGAGAATCTTCAAGGGTTGTCGTCCCGCCCTAGGCGTTTCCTGGCGTCTTGAGCATTTCCTCGTTGCAGGCTTAAGAGTAAGGTATGGAGCACGGGGACGGGAGTAGAATTAGATAGTCAGCTGGGCTGGGTCTTGAACATTTGTCGAGATATCAATGAACCTGGTCTTCTTTTGCTGAGAAAAGAACGCTAGGCTAGGGGGTTTGATGTTCTTGATGGAAGCCAAGGGTAAGGTTGTTGAGGCAGTTGAGCTGTGATTGGCCACTTGGAGAGGAACAAAGGCCGGACCAATGAGAATACACGGCACAGTTTGGCAGTCACGAACAAGGCAGGGCCATGGTGCAACACTTTCCTACGTACCTTAGTAGTGTACGGGTACCCATGGCACGCCGCACCGATGGGCAAGACCCCTGCCCGTTCTGGATATCAATCTAGGGTCACTATCGAGTACGTACCTCCCTGATGTTCCTCTCTTCCTTCCCCCCTGACAGTTGACCTGACCCTCCTCTTCCTTCCTCCACTCCACTCCTCTTTCCCCCATGGCCCATGGCGGCATGGCCCATGGCAGCTGCCTTACCTAAGGCAACTTCAACCCTTTGAGATCGTGGCTTCCTTGCTCGATTCCAACGACGACAAGAAAGCGGAACCGCAAGCGCAACCTGGAAAGACCCGCATCCTCGACGGCAACCACCCCCCCGGTCCCCTTCATTACTCGCTTACTGCACCCCCCTCCAAAGTCCCCTCCAACACTCTCGCATCGACAAGTCACAACACCACTTCACCTCACAAGCCCAAAGCAACGACCATCCATCTCAACGTGGTTTACGCTACACTTCACTACCTACACCAGACCACGCTACTGTCTATGTGACCACGGATACCAATCTTGTCAGATCGCAGATCCCTCCGTGCCCCGGGAGCCGCCTGGTTTGGTCTCACCTCGCTCGGCGCCGCCTGCTGCCACTCCCGAGACGAATACGCCGCTTCTGTTGCGACGTTCTGCTCCTTCGTCGCCCTTTCTTTCTGTCTAAGCCGAAATCTCCTGGGTTTTCGCCACCCTCTACTGATGTGATGGGATGCGAATCGACGTCGTGTCCTGGCTGTCCTGGGTATACTCACTCCCATGGTTCCAACAACGGCAGCATAGAACACACACGGCATGGCCCCGTCAAATGAATGCAAGTCGCATTACCCCGTCCTCCTGCGCTCCAGCTGCGCTGCGCCCATGACCATGTACATCTGGGATTTCCCGGGGCCCGGCCGCCTCCATTCACTCTAGATCCTCACTCCAGGGATTCAGAGTCAGGCCATTCCAGGTCACTTGATTTCCCGCTCGACTCCCCCTAGGGAGAGAGAATGATGGCGAGTTTTCCTAGGAGATCCAAGTGTCAACGTCGGTCCTTCCCCGAGTGGACGGTGTGTGCCATCGGTGGTCGGTTGGACGTCGGCATCTAATCTCGTACGTGCTTGCTGCGCGGGTCCCTTGGAGTAGAACGGATATCCGCGCCTGAGCCGTGGACGACGAAGGAACGGATGGACGGAAGAAGCCACTGAGGCGTAGACGTAGGCACAGGCGTGTGTATCAAACATTCTCCCTTGTGGATAATGCGTTGCTCTTTTCTGCCTTCTTTCCGTCTTCGAGATGCTGACGTGTTTATCTATATAAAGACTCGAGCCGTGTCCGAAGTGATGTGAGATCTCCCTCGTGTTAGTTACAACCAGCTCTCAGAAGCAGATTGCATTACAAGAAAAACATATTATGGCCAAGTCATCGCTATTCACAGCCCCTCAGGGCACCGGCGTCAAGTCGGAAACCTACATCGTCGTTGGAGGAGGCATCTTTGGCCTCTCTACGATCATCTGGCTGCGTAAATACAAGCCTGACTGCAGTATTGTTCTCATTGACCCTACCGCCCTCACCAACCCCAAGGCGGCGTCCCATGACATCTCCAAGATTGGCAGGAATGACTATCCAAACCTGCCTTACGCAAAGCTGGCCATCGAGGCCTTGAGGTATTGGGAGACTGACTCCTTCTGGAACCCCTTCTTCCACCAAGTCGGCATGATCCGTGCTGAACCTCACAACAACAAGGATAAGAACCACAACGACAAGGCTCAGGATGTCCATCGCGCCCTCGGCCACGAGTCTGGCGCCAGATGGATGACTCCTGACGAGGTGCGAGCCGAATGGCCTGCCTTTGCCACGGCCGACTTTGAGGGACTCGACCGGGTGAGGTATAACCCTCAGTGCGGCTGGTTCGAGGCGGCCAACTCTCTCGAAGCTGCCCGCCAGAGAGTTATCGATGAGGGAGCCAAGCTCATCACGGCCGAGGTCACGAGCTTGCTCTTCAGCAGCGAAGGAGACTGCACGGGGGTCAGGCTGGACAACGGACACGAGGTCAAGGGCGTCGTGTTGCTCTGCACTGGTGCTCGTACCTCGTCGCTGCTCCTGGAGAGTGCCCCTGAGCGTAAGGAGCTTCATGCTGGGGATCGAGTCGTTGCTACCGGTGCCGTGAGCTTCACTACCAGCGTTCAGGGGGCGCATAAGGACAAGTTTGAGGGCATTCCCGTGCTCAAGAACCGTATTCCCTCGGTCAAAGGTGAGTCATTTGAACTGTTTCTATTAGTACAGATATTGACAAGAGACCAGGCGAGTCCATGTCTATGACTCCGGACGGAACACTCAAGTTCAACTGTGACATGGCTTTTACATATCACCAGTTTCACGCCATGACTGGCAAGACCATGTCACTCGCACCGTCGTCTCCAAGTCTCACCGAGTGGACCGAAGACGGAGTTCCCGAGCGCCTTAAGGAGCAAGCTCGCAAGACCCTCAAAGGTCTTTACGGGGACGAGATGAATGACAAGGTGATTGAAAAGTACCGTGTCTGCTGGTAAGTCTTGCCCCCCCCGTTGCTGCCATCGTATCATCTGTAAAACCTCGGCCCGAGATATGCTTACACCGCCACGCGACACAACAGGGACGCGACCACGCCTGGGCACGACTTTCTTATTTCCCCTCATTCCCGCTGCAAGAACCTCTACGTCGCAACGGGCGGCTCGTTCCACGCCTGGAAGTTCTTCCCCGTCATTGGCGAGTACGTCGTCAAGATGATGCACGGCAAGCTCGAGGCCGAGTACGCCGACATGTGGGCCTGGGACCGTAAGCCTGGGGGACAGGTCGCCAACGCGACGTATGATATCGAGGGAGACTTGGGGGAGTGGTTGAAGGGGGAGAAGCTTGAATGCTGAGTTCATCTCGGCTTCCACCTCATGATTTCGATTATCTAGGGATTGAGATAGAAGAAGAGGATGATGATGACGACGACGATGATAATGATGGATACATACATGCATTGCTGGCGTTATTAGACGAGGTGCATCCTGTGCCGCGGGGTGCCCGTTGTGATGGGAATTGCATTGATACTTATTCTTGCGTCCGGCACAGGGCATTGGGATGGATACACGGCATAACGCATGCGGGCATCGTGGCGATGATTATTATATCTGGAGGATATATGCAGGTAGTGACAATGCGCGTTGTTGTTCTCTTTTGCTTTCTTTTTGCGAGGTGGCGTTGTCGGGGTGTCAGTATATGGAGGTTTGATTGACTACCTCCAGCGTAAAATGAGCTTCACTGTCATCGGCACCCCGAACCGCAGATATGGATACGTGCCGATCTGCAGTGGCCGAGATATCGGATTTGCCGAAGGCTGGTCAGCCCGGCACGCCCCAGGTTCGCATGTCTGAACCAAACATGCTTCATTCTGTCCCGGTGGCTTGGTTGGTTCCGTTGGTCGTTGGTCGGTAGCCCAGGTACAACCTTCTTGACGTTTTGTACTCCCTTCCCAGAACGTCACCCGCCGTACCGTAGTGGACCGCTCAAAGACAGCTTTTTTCTTCTTCATGTTGGTGTTGGTGGGTGTTGTTTTGCAACTTGCTTGGTTTTGGGGCGGGTGCAGTGTGCCGGGGGTATGGGTTGCGGATTTTGGTAAATAGATCGTGTGACGGGTAGCTTGGGAGAAGAGGGGAGCAGATCGACTAGAACGCTTTGCGTTGTTGGGTACGGCCATCATCGGGGACTATGTGATGTGGCAATTATCTGGGATGAATATCTCATCTGTGCTGCTGCGGAGGGGTTCAGTCCGTTGGTCAAGGTGTAGTGCGGAGGTCGGGTTTTTGTACTGCAAAGGAATCATGTCTCAGCATACTCATTGCAGTGAAATAGATTATTGGTGTGGTTTTCTTTTGTTTATGTAGCGGTGTACCAGCTCGGGAGGAGCTTCGCGCGATACGTGAGTGATGGCCTTTTGTGATCCAAGGACGGTAGAGATAACGACCATCCCATTCTTTGATCTCGCAATTCGCGGATAGCCAGCCCCTTTGAGTTTTGATTCAATCACTTTGGGCTGAAAGCAAGCAGACAATGCCAACGTTGGGTTGGACTTGACAGCTGCGACTAGACGCCGCGTATGAGATTTCAGTACGACTGAGATGTGACGCAGATGAGAGGAGTAAGATTCAGGGCACCCGTAAAGCGCCCATGTTGTTTTGTGGTGTTGAGCCATTGTCTTTTATAGTAACCCGCCATGTCCAAAGATATACCAATGTATATACATATCGCAATATGCAATGTCCATCTTGCTCGATTCCTCGTTCCCTCTCTTCTCGGTGCAACTGCCCCGTAACTAGCCGCACCGGCCCAATGGCTTAGGATATTCTTTTTGCAACCTTCAAGTGGTGTTTTCTGACCTTCTCTTAAGCGGGAATGGCCTCGGTTCTCCGCAAATTCTTCTCCCTTTGCGAAGGTGGCCTCTCACCCTCGCTCAACCCTCCAGCTGACCGGAGCTATTCGAACCTAACAATCGAGTAGACGTGACTTAACCTGCCATCAAGCCGCGGTCCACCAGACCCGGGACCCAACCAGCGAAAATCAACAACCCCATCGCTCAGCCTACGACGAGCCGTTTACAGCCAGCTTACCCTCCGTCTTCTCAAGGTAATTGACCAGAGCCTCGATAGTGCACACCTTGAGCCCGAACCGCCTCGCAAACTCGATGCACTGCTCGCCCCTCAACATGCCAGGCTCCTCGTGCACGGCCTGCCCCTCAACAGGAACACCGTCGTCGACGATCTCGCAAATCGCCGCCGCCTCCTTCTTGCCCGCCAACCTGCAGAAGTCGACCGCGGCCTCGGTATGGCCCCTCCGCTCGCGCACACCGCCCTCGCGCGCGCGCAGCGGCAGGACGTGGCCCGGTCTGCGGAGGTCTCGGGGGCCCGAGGCCGGGTCGGCGAGGACGCGGCAGGTCAGGGCGCGGTCGTGGGCGGAGATGCCGGTGGTCACCAGGGGGTCGGCGGCGTCGACGGAGACGGCGTAGGCCGTGCCGCGGGGGTCCTCGTTTGCGGAGACCATGGGCGGGAGGTTGAGGGTCTGGAGGAGGGAGGGGGCGAGGGGGGCGCAGACGTAGCCCGAGGAGTGGCGGATCATGAAGCCCATTTGGGCTGTGGTGAGGGATTCGGCTGCGATGATGAGGTCTGCTTCGTTTTCGCGGGAGGGGTCGTCCAGGACGACGAGGAATTCTCCGTTGCCTGGGGGGTTATGGTGGCCGAGTCAGTGGATGGTGTCTATGACGCATTGAAAGGGGAGGAGACCAGTGGACGCGCGCGCAAGGCGGAAGAGGGTTTGCGGGAGGGAGGTTGAGCGGAAGTTCCGGGGTAGAAGATTACTTACGGAATGCCTCAATGGCGTCCGGAATGGAGTCGAACTTTGACTCGTCTATTGTTGAGGAAGGCATTGCTGCGGCTGGTGTATGGAGAGGGCGGAATGGGGCGTTGTGGGAGGTGTGAAGAGGAAGAGGCGAGAGTGCGCAAGAGGTGGTGGTAGTTGAGGTTGCGGTCGAGGCTGAGGTTTCGCTCGTGACGGTGTGTTGTTGGAGTTGGCGGTGGTGGACGGACGGGACGGAGGGGTGAGGGGGAGGGGTTGTTGTTCAATTGAAAAGGCCGATCCCCGCGCGCGCGCGTGTGGAAGATGGCAGAAATTAGGTGCTAGCTTGGGGGTTCTGCGGGCAAAGTTCGGTGGTCCAGGGGCTGGGAGGCGGGTGCGGGTACGGGTCTCCTTTATCGTCTTTTTTTCTTTTCCCTTTTCTTCAGCAGGAACGCACCCGATATTCCGTCATGCGGAAGGGGTGGAGGCAAGGCAAAACGGGCGGAAGAGGATGGGGCTTCCTTTGAGTGAGTTCTGGGCCGGTTCCGGTTTATTTGACCTTGAAAGTTGGCGGATCATAGGATCTGAGCCGATCTCTAAGGTGTTGTATCTCGGTGATGTTCAAATTGTTTGTCAATGTACTCAAACTTGTAACTTCAGGATGCACTTATTATATAACATCAGCCAAATAGTACAACGTGTTCAATAGAATATCTCAACACGCAATGTGGAGGATTGCCTTTATAAATGTGACATGTCGTCGTCGGCCGGCGCAAGGACGACAAAAAAAACAACCAAAAAAGGTCCCGAGGATCGCTCGGCTTTGTTGGTTGACTCATGGGATTCGCCGGCCGACTTGCACACTAGACTGGTCTGCGCCTGTCATCCATGTGCTTGCGTCTTGCGTGCGTGCAACTGCACTTTGGACCCCTGGACAATTGTGGTGGGATGAGGAGGGGCTCAATGCTACTGGCGCCGAATGCGCCGAGGAATCGGCTAGCGGGCATGAAATCTCGGGCGGCGGTCGGGCTTTCAGAGTTCTAGCGCGGAGCCACCATTCCTGGCACCTCGGAGAGTCTGCTCATTCATATTACCTACGGAGTACGGAGTACCTTGGTAGGAACTCGAACAGCTGAGGTGAGATGCCACGGATGCGAAGGCATCCAGATGTGACCAACCGGCGCGAACCGAGATCGTACGGATTACATAAGGTGCAGTCAGAATTACACATGAACTGGGCGCTGACAAAGCTTCCGAATAAGCACCCGCGCGCGGCCCTGTTCTAGCCAAGGCCCAAATGGTACGGTTTCCACGGTGCGGGTTCAGCCAATTTCTGGGTGGTTAAGGTATTCCAAAGTTGTGGGATTGAGCACATTTGATTCTTTGAGTGCTGTATTTGCTACAAATTCTGGTCGGTGTTTCTGCTATGCTCTAATGCACGCGAATGTCACCTGTAATGGAATGCCGCATTTGCAGATGAAGATGGGTGCAGATCAACCAGCAGGGGAAGCTGCCGATTCAAGTGCACTCTGATTCGGTGACAGCGCCGAGGTCGCGGATAGATTCTCCAATTTCTCCAACCACCCTAGCACGTCACAGCGATCTGCTTTGTCGTCAATTTTTCTCTCCAAGCTCTGGATTTCCCATCAAATCCTCACCAGCACATTCAATCCCCACACCTACGATCCGTACCCACGACCACAAATCGCCATGACATCTTCTCGCCCGGCCACAGCCGCCTTATTGCGCGCGCTGCGGCGGACAAGCACGGCACCCCGACAATCCTCCCGCGCGGCTGCAACGTCACTCCCCCTCCGAACGGGTCCCGGGCCTGCAGCCACCACCACCACCACCACCACCGCCGCCGCCGCCGCCGCGCCGCTCCAGTTCCGCCGGCCAAGCTCAACCTCGAGCTCGACTTACTCGTCCGTCTCCCCCGAAGAAGTCGAGCACTTCAACATCCTCGCCGCCGACTGGTGGGACCCCCACGGCTCCTCGCGCCTCCTGCACCTAATGAACCCCCTCCGCCACAACTTCATCCGCGACTGCCTCGCCAGCCAACCCGACCCGTCGCCCACGCCCACGCGCTTCCTCGACGTCGGCTGCGGCGGCGGCATCTTCGCCGAGAGCGCGGCCCGGCTGCCCGACACTACCAAAGTCACGGCCGTCGATCCTACGCCCGGCGTGCTCGCCATCGCAAAGGGCCACGCCCGGCGTGATCCGGCACTGCGGGGCAAGCTGGAATACAAGGCCGCCACGATCGAGACGCTTCCCGTTCCGACCGAGGTTGAGGAGTGTTTTGATGTGGTGTCGGTGTTCGAGGTCGTCGAGCACGTGTCGTCGCCGGCCGAGTTCCTTGACCGGTGCGCGCCGTTTGTGAGGCCTGGCGGGTGGCTTATCGGGAGTACGATTGCGAGGACGTGGACGAGCTGGTTCACGACGAATTTGATTGCCGAGGATATCTTGGGGATTGTGCCCAAGGGCACGCACGATTGGCGCAAGTACATCAACGACGACGAGCTCAAGGGCATGTTTATGGGGAAGGGGTGGGAGATGCCGAGGGTCGTGGGGGTTGTGTATGTGCCTGGTCTCGGGTGGAGGGAGGTCAAGGGCAGCGAGAAGGTTGGAAACTACTTTTTCGGCGTGAGGCGGGCGGCGTGAGATTTGTCTACACGCGTGTATGAAGAAGTCGGGTGTGTAAAAGTAACTGTATAATAATGGGCACTGGTGATACCCCCTTTACCTAGAGTCGGCTGTTGTGGGGCGAGTTGACCATTTCGAAAGACCGCTCCCATTGGGCAGCATGATCCAAGCACGTCACTTGTTCGAACCATAAGAGTTGTGGCTGACGAGGAATCACTCAGGCTATAGGTGAGTGATGGCTGGTTGGCATAAGGCGGGCTATCGTGATCTGTTTTGTTGATTTGACAAGTTTGAGTTTCGATTGCTAACGCATTCGTATTTTTGAGGTGGAAGTTCGAGAACGTTAGGGAGTCTGCGGTGCATCACGAACGGCATCATTATGTTCGCTCCAATAAGGCTCGTCCACATATCACACTACTCTAACCTGTTCCTACTACAGCCGATGTCATACGGAAGGAGTCAGACGGTACAGTTCCAATTGCAATCTAGGAGATCTGGGTCTTATAGTTGCGACTGTAACCCAGAGGAGCTATGTTTTACAGTTGAGACTCTGACCTAGGGGGGCTGGATATCACCAATGCAACTGTGGTCTTGCTTGGAGGAGCTGGATCTTACAGTCGCGACTCTAAACTGCCTGAGGAGCTGGAACTTATACTTGCGACTCTAACCAGGAGGAGTCGGGCCTTACAGTCGCGACTGTAGTCTACCTAGGAGGAGGATGTGAGAAGCTGGACCTTAAGCACCTTCCTTACCTTACCTACCTTACAATGACAACTATAAGGTGCCCGGTCTCGGTACCTCAGCTTAAGTGGGTCTTGTAATCGCCGGGAGCAAGTGCAGCATCTCCGTCTTTTGATAGGCATTGTATGTGTGTTGTCTCAGTAGGGTTGTCCAATCAGGCCTGGCTCAAATCAAATGAGACTGAGCTTATCTGCCGCACACAAACGACAGCGGAACCTCGTTTCTCTTTCTCCTAGGAGACTCAGAACAAGTCTCCCCACGCGGTTTGTGGTTTCGGGAGACTATTAACGCATAGCAGGTGGGAAGGTGGTGTCTCTTTCTCCGCGGCGCAACGAGAGCCGCCCGTTGTGGGTCCAGTCAACAGACCTGTGATTGGCCTGTTTCACTCTTATCATCCGATGGTCTCCCACCCCGTTATCATGTCACTCGACTTCAAGAGCGTACAATTGCTCAATGGTAATACCTATCCGTGCCACCACAAAGTACCTTGACCCCAAACTCTCTTCTATGCAAACCGTGGAGATGCTCAATCAGATGTCATCGTCTCAGCCCTGCGGCCAATCAGCGCTCGTCGCTCTTGGGCACCTCTGGCTGGTCATCCGTCTCGCCGGAGATGCTGATCCCAGCGGATCAAGCTTGCACTGACTTCATTGTGCGCCGAGGGAGAACGCTGCGTCTTTTATCATGGCCTAATGAACCCGAAGACCTCCGATATTAGATCTTGTAGGAAGTCCTATTGTTTTCTCGTTTTCTCTTTTTGATTCCCCTTCGCTCTCTGAGTGTACTCTTGCTGCTTATCGCATCTCGTTGGTGATTTGCGTTTTCAACATGGCGGAACGAAAGAGACTCGTTGTTGTCGGCCTGGGAATGGTCGGCATCGCCTTCATGTGAGTCCTGCGATAATCAAATGGTGTGATCCGACTGACTAACTGTTCCAAGTGAGAAGATGCTAAAGTTGGACGCCCGCGCAAACGAGTACAGCATCACGGTGCTTGGGGAGGAACCTCACCTTGCATACAACCGCGTTGGCCTAACAAGCTTCTTTGACCACCGAAAAGTCGAGAATCTCTACCTCAACCCAGAAGAATGGGTATGTGCACGCACCCATTCGTCGACTCGCTACTCTTTGCTGATTCCTTGACCAGTACCACAGCACGCCTCAGGGCTCTTTCGGGTATCACGTCAACACCAAAGTCACTGAGATTGACTCCCAAGCCAAACGGGTGGCCTGTTCGAATGGAGAGATCGTACCGTACGACATTCTCGTCATTGCCACCGGCTCAGATGCCGTTCTTCCCAAGCACACACCCGGGCACGACGCAACAGGCGTATTCGTTTACCGGACGATTGACGACCTCATCAACCTCATCGCCTTCGCCGCCCAAAGGAAAGGAACCGTGGGAGCGGTTGTCGGTGGTGGTCTCCTCGGTTTGGAGGCGGCCAAGGCGATGATGGACTTGGACTGCTTCGACAAGGTGAAACTGATTGAGAGGAATCGGTGGGTGCTGAGCCGGCAACTAGACAATGACGCGGGGTCCATGGTCGTGGACCAGGTCAGGGACCTCGGCCTCGACGTGCTCCTCAGCAAGCGCGTGGGCAAGATTGAGGTGACGAGCGACAACCACGTCCAGGGCGTAGTCTTCGAAGACGGCGAGCGTATGGACTGCTCCACGATATGTTTCGCCATTGGTGTCCGGCCACGAGACGACCTAGCGCGGAGAGCAGGCATCAAATGCGCTGACCGTGGTGGCGGCATCGTTGTTGGAGACGACTTGAGCACCAGCGCACCAGATATCTACGCTATTGGGGAGTGTGCAAGCTGGCAAAGTCAGACCTTCGGTCTCATCGCTCCCGGAGTCGAAATGGCAGACGTCCTTTCGTTCAATCTCACACAAGCCAAGCTGCACCAGCCCCGGTTATTCAAGAGACCCGACCTCAGCACAAAATTGAAGCTCTTGGGTGTTGATGTTGCTAGCTTTGGCGACTTCTTCGCCGACCGAGATGGCCCGCAATATTTGCCTCCAAAGGTGGCAAGGAAGGCGAAAAAGGAAGACGAGCAAAGCACTATCAAGACCTTGACAAACGGCCTACCACCGGCCCCTGTCAAGGCACTCACATATCGCGATCCGTTCCAGAATGTGTACAAAAAGTACATCTTCACTGAGGACGGCAAGTACCTTCTGGGTGGCATGATGATCGGCGATACAAAAGACTACATCAAGTTAGTACCCATGGTCAAGAACATGAAGGAGTTGGACGTGGCGCCCAGTCAGCTCATCCTTGGTGCCAAAAAGGAGGGCGAAGACGACGGCGACGACTTGACGGACGACACTCAGATCTGCTCATGTCATAATGTGACCAAAGGCGATGTGGTCAATAACGTCAAGGATGGTACCTGCAAGACGCTCGGCGAAGTCAAGGCATGCACCAAAGCCGGCACCGGCTGCGGTGGCTGCATGCCCCTCGTGACGACAATCTTTAACAAGACCATGTTGTCCATGGGTAACGAGGTCAAGAACTACCTGTGCGCCCACTTCAACTACTCCCGCGCCGACCTGTACAACATCATCCTCGTCAAGAAGCTGCAGACTTTTGAGGACGTCATGCGCGAGGCTGGTAACGACCGGACCTCACTCGGCTGCGAGGCCTGCAAACCTACCATGGGCAGCATCTTTGCCTCATTATGGAACCGTCACGTCATGGACAAGCCCATGCACGGTCTCCAGGAGACAAACGACCGCTTCCTCGGCAACATCCAGCGCAACGGCACGTACAGCGTGGTCCCGCGCGTGTCGGCGGGCGAGATTACGCCCGACAAGCTCATCGCCATCGGGAACGTGGCATCCAAGTACAAGCTGTACACGAAAATCACTGGCGGACAGCGCATCGACATGTTTGGTGCCAAGAAGCAGGACCTCTTAGATATATGGCGGATGCTGGTCGAGGCCGGTATGGAGTCTGGGCATGCGTACGCAAAGTCACTGCGGACGGTTAAGAGCTGCGTGGGCACGACGTGGTGCCGATACGGCGTCGGCGACAGCGTGGGAATGGCGGTGCGGTTGGAGGAGCGGTATAAGAGCATCCGCGCGCCGCACAAGATTAAGGGCGGCGTCAGCGGGTGCGTCCGCGAGTGTGCCGAAGCGCAAAACAAAGAGTATGTTGACACTTCCCCCGGAAAACCCGAAATCACTAACTCTCCCCCAGCTTCGGCCTCATCGCCACAGACAAAGGCTTCAACATCTTTGTGGCCGGCAACGGCGGCGCCAAGCCGAAGCACTCTGAGCTGCTGGCCAAGGACGTCCCGCCCACCGAGGTCATCCCCATCATCGACCGGTACCTCATGTTCTACATCCGCACCGCCGACAGACTCCAGCGCACGGCGCGCTGGCTCGAGAACCTCCCCGGCGGCATCAAGTACCTCCAGCAAGTCGTCTTGGAGGACAAGCTCGGTATTTGCGCCTCGCTCGAGGCCCAGATGCAGGAGCTCGTCGACAGCTTCTTTGATGAGTGGGCCGAGGCCATCAAGAACCCGGCCATCGCCGCGAAATTCAAGCAGTTCGACAACACGGAGGAGACGGTCGAGAACATGGAGGTCGAGCTCGACCGCGACCAGCCAAGGCCGGTGTACTGGGCGCCCGAGTCCGCAAAGGAGGACTTCAAGGGGTTGAAGGAGAGGTGGAGCAGTACGACTTGGCAGCCCATGTTGCCGGCGAGTCACTTTTTCGGCGCGGACGAGACGCCGAATGGTATCTCGGCGACGGTGAAGCGCGGGGATACGCAGCTCGCCGTGTGGCGGGTTCGGGGCCGGTATTATGCTACGCAGCAGATGTGTCCTCACAAGAGGCAGTTTGTGCTGTCGGACGGGCTCATCGGCGAGGAGCCCGGCGCCGGCGCCGACGGAGACAAGTGCGAGGATGCGAAGAAGCCTGATTCTGGGTGTAACGGCGGTCACAATACCAATACCAATGGTAGCGGTAACGGCAACGAGACGAAGCGGCCGGCGCCGTGGGTCTCTTGCCCGTACCACAAGCGCAACTTTGACCTCGCGGACGGGAGCTGCAAGAACGACGACGAGGTGAGCATCGCGACGTTCGCGGTGGAGGAGCGTGCTGGCGACGGGATGGTGTACATCAAACTGCCGCCTGTCGAGGAGCTCGACGCGGCGCTGGGCACGAAGAAGTGGATGGTGAAGAAGGGGGAGGCCGGGGCGGCGCCGTTTGAGGCGCTGGATAAGAAGATCCGGTTCAAGGGACACCGGGCCAAGAGGCCTGGTGTCAAGCCGATGGGGGCTTTGGGGATGGAGAAGGCGAGGGCGATGGTTGTTGGTGGTGGTGGGGGGTGTGGGAGTGCGCCGGATTGGTGATGGAGTGTTTGGATAGAAGGATGGGAGTTGATGTATTGGTTGATCAAGGTATACAGGTTAGCAAATATGAGCGATGCTGGTTTTGAAGACATACAGTGCTGTTGTAGTTACTGCCCTATGGGTTGTATAGTACTACCTTAATCATACTTTAACTAAGCAGGATACCGTAAATCGATTTGAATCTCTTGATTAAAAACTTTACTGATTCATATGAACATTAGGTGCCACTTTCAAAATCACTGCATCTCATAGTCAAGACCGAGCGACCTGGTGATAGGGGCTATATAAGGAAGATCCCAGGGAGTGTAGAGTCTTTCGAATCAACCGCATGCCTCCTCAACTGCGGACTGCGGCTTAGGCAGCAGCGGTGTGGGACGTGGAAATACATGAGAATCGCGCTGCTACAGGCTCGGTTGGCTGACTGCGGTATATGAGTCTCTTGCTAAACACCATTCACCCGTGAAAGCACAAGTCCTGAACGGCCGTCCTGTAGTCCCCAGCCTACCTAGTGACCAACGTATTCGCTCACGGATACGTAATGCAAGCACGTGCTGGTACAGAGAGTCTAGTGTCAAGGGATCACATTTGAAGGGGAAAGAAAGAGAAAGATGCAGATTGCTCAGTGATCAGAGAGAAGATATAGGGCTCGCTCAGAGACTCCAACTCAACCATCTCTTTGTACTTCAGGACACAAAGATAGCCCTCGTGAGCGATTGATGCGCTGCAGATAATCGTCTTGTAGGTACTCACTATCGCAGAGGTATCAGGATGAGCACTATCGGCGTCACATTCACCTAAACTGTGAGACTTCAGCATAACATTCCCTGTCGAGGCGTGGAATTGTCCAGATGTGCAGTGAGAAAGAACCGATGAATTGTTGGGAAGGGGCCATACAGTCAACTGCCCCGTACAGTCACCGGCTGGGTATGTTATATAGGGTGGCTAATTGCTTCATCTGTCACCATCGGATGAGGAGATGCCTTGGCGCAATAGTTGGGACTGCCCACTCCCGACCTCAACGCTAGGTAATTGACCCCGGTGCTTTTGTTTTTGAAGGTCTCGAGTTCGAATCCCCCTAGTAGAAGGGTTTGTTCGGGCTGTGTGCAGTGCGCATGGTGTTGAACGTGGTTTGCGAACGTCGTGGAGATAAGGTACGCGGCTTTCATATAGCTGCAAAACAGAGTTTTGGAGTGATTCAGGCCGAGTTACATTCAGGTTATTGGAGGAGTCAGAAAATGCCCGGAGCTATCAGCCTTATAGCGAAATATGTAGATTGCGTTCGAGTCTTTGAGTGTATTAAACCTCCGCGGCAGTACGGCAGTGCGGCACTCGTCGAGGAAGCCTCGGATTCCTCGGATTCGCATTAGTGAGACCGCATTCGTATCTCCCGCTGCTTCAGCGGCCCCACCCGCGGTTCCCCCACAGTCTTAGCGTGACGACTAGCGGTTTGATCTGCAAGAGATTCCCCAGCAGCAGCAGCAGCCCGGCAGTGCTTGGTCAGGTTCCTCGTTTACCTCAACGGGGGCCCTCGTAATTGACTTACGAACCCCCCCCGTATTCGGCATGTACCGGCCCTTATTGGATAACAAACTTCGTAGCCAGTGCACTTTGGTGCGTTCGCATTCTCTTTTTCTTTTCATTGTCCTCCCTCATTTCTCTCCCGAGTCCTAACCCTTTTCCAACATTTCACCTGTCCCCCGCCCCTTCTTCCGAATCCGAACCCGCTTCAACACTGGACTTCCACTCCCACGGAATCCACGGTGTCTCTCTCACTCCACCACGAGAATCCAACCAACGGTGAACCTGAACATACCCCTTGTCCACCCTTGGCCCGTGCCGGCATCATCGCGCGCGCCGGCCATGGAGAAGCGTACAAGACGCCTAGGACACAAGAAATCGAGGAACGGATGCCAGCGCTGTAAAGCACGTCGTGTCAAGGTACGATAAGGTCCCTCTGGTGTGTGTGTGTGTGTGTGTGTGTGTGTGTGTGTGTTCAACACAACTCTGTTATCGCTCTATGTATTAGCCAAAAAACTCATGTCTTATTTGTGTGTGTGTCTCGTGTAGTGTGACGAGGAACGGCCGTGTCAGAAGTGTGTTGCCCATGGGGCACACTGCAGTCTCCTCGATCGTCCCGCATCGGTGACGGCCCCTCTCACGCCACCCGCCGCAGCCAAGCTTGCCCAGCATGAACAGCGATACGCGCCTATTCAGCAGGCCGCGCCGGCGGTGACGGCCTCGTCAACCTCGTCCTCGAAGCAGTCAAGTCATGGCATGCAAGAAGCGGCGAGTGAAGCAGGTCTCACCCCCAACACTGCAGGTATGATATGATCAAAACCCAATCTCACATCACAGATCCTTGGCATCAACCTCTTCGGACTTAACAATTAACCTCGTCTCCTCAGTGAGCAGCACTTCTCCCTATCCCGGGGGTGAAGCGGCGCCAGACCCTCGCAACCCCGCCACGGATCCCTGGGATCTCTCGGAGGATTGGCTACAGAGTTTACGCCTGATGCACCACTACAGCACCAGTACCCGGCACGTCCTGCCAAAGGATGCCTGTACCGAAGAGCTCTGGAAGACGGCTATACCCGAGACGGCCTGCTCTCACGTATGTCAGAACCTTAGCCCGACAGGCCAACTATGCTTCCATTCCACACACCCCTTCTACTATCATGAAGACATAATGGGCGGGATGGAAAGAGGAGAGATTTGCGAACTAGTTCGTCTAACACGACCATAGAAATTCTTAATGCACGGCCTGTTGGCCTTGTCCGCCCTCCACTACGCCCATGTCCACCCGCAACAGCGGAAAAAGTACGACATCATCTCGGTGAACCACCAGAATGAAGCCCTGCGCTTCTTCGCCCTCCGTTTAAACGACATCAACAAGGACAACTGCGAGGCCTACTTCTTCCTCGCGACGCTCATCTTCATCGTCAGCATCTGCTCCGTCGCACATAGCGAGAGCTTCGGTAGGTCCATCGCCCTCAGCGACGTCTCGCAATCCTTCTCTCTCCTCCACGGCGTAAAGGGCATCCTCGACTTCCAGCCCATAGAAGCCTGGAGGCAGCGCGGGGGTCCCCTCGATGGCCTGCTGCGCCCACCCGTACTAACGCAGGGCGGTTGGGTGTCGACGTCGGTGTTCCAGAAGCGCCTCGATGCCATCACCTCGCTGCCGAGAGAGGTGCCCGCGTCCTTCACCGACGTCATCAATCCGCAGTCCGTATGCGTGCTGGCGCTGGAGGGCTTGCGGAGGGCGCACCAGATGAGCAGGGGCGAGGGGGAAAAGCCCGGCGGGGTGTGGGGGTGGTCGGCTACCCTGCCCGCCATGTTTATCGACATGGTGGCCAGCGGGCACCCTACGGCGCTCGTCATCCTGGCGCACTATGCCGCTTTGGCAAAGCCGTGTGAGAAGGCCGACTGGCTTTGCGACGGGTGGAGTGGCGCGGTGATGCGCTTGATTGAGAGGACGTTGGAGGATGAGTGGAAGCCGTGGATCGAGTGGCCGAAGCGCAGCGTCTTTGAGAGGATTGATGTTGATGATATGGAAGTTTGAATTGATACCCCCATCGCTACTATCTCGTCTATAAAAGATCCTAAGAAAATAAACATCAAAAAGTGGCCGATTCCAGAAGCAGCATAAAGATCATCGGCACTATGTACATTGGATGCTGCCAAATACAAGATGACTTTTCTTTCAAGGAGTCCCGAGGACGCGGGCAGGGTGGTCCATGGCCTCAAAAGTAAATCGCTCGTTACTCCGCACTCTTCTCGGGTGGAAGCAACGTTTTGTTGCAAAAACTTCATTCCCCTCAAATCTCGTATCCGTATCCGTATCACAACTTCCGCTTCCATGATGCCATTTACAGCTTTCTGATCATGATTGTCTTTTTGGGATCCGGAACAGTCTAGCAGTCTACGTCAGCATCGCTCATCCCATTTGGCAGGGCATTCATATCCCCCAGATCGAGGCTCAGAAAAGGGGGGAAGAGAAAAAAAAAAACTCACAGAAGCGCCAAAAGCCAAATTCTCATATCTCTCCGTCACCCCCTCAGGCAACTTGATCTCGTAATTGCAAATGATATTCGCCATAATCATCTTGATCTCGTTCACCGCGAAGAACCGTCCGGGGCACGCGTGTTTGCCGTAGCCGAACGTCAGGTGCGTGGTGCCGACGCTGACGAACTGGGCCTGCATGACGACCTCTGCCGCCTTGGTGCCCGAGGTGGCTAGCTCTTTTGCCTCGCGGAGCTTGTAGAAGCGTAGGGGGTCGAACACCTCCGGGTCCGGGAAGATTTCGGGATCGTTGTTCATGCCGCCTGCGGGAACCTCGATGAACATTCCTTCGGGGATGGTTTGGCCGTTTGGGAGGGTTACGTTTTTGAGGACTTTGCGGGTGAAGGATGCTAATGGTGGAAAAAGGGGAACGTGTTAGTTTTGGGAAACCGGACGGAGAAAGCCAGGTGTATGGTTTCCCAAGGTGTGATACGTCGAAACATACCTGCTGAAATCGGGTTGACGCGCATCACCTCCTTCAGGAAACTATCCAGCTTCTTCATATTCTGCAGGGCGCTGCTAGAGAAGTTCCCACCAGACTCAGCAAGAGCCGCCTGAACATCGTCCCGGAGCAAGGAATTGATCTCAGGCTTCGCCGCGAGCCAGTAAATCGCATTCAGCGTCGTCATGGACGTCGTGTGAATCGCAGCAAAGCTGACCCCCAGCTGCGCCATCGCCATCTCGCGATCGCTCAGCTCGCCAAACTTGGGCTGCGCGTTGAGGAGCCACTGCAGCATGTCGTCCGGCTCGCGGTAATCGTCCCTCCTCGCCGCTTCCTTACGGGCCGTCACGATGGGGCGGAAGACGGCGTCGGCGTCGGCGATGCGCTTGTAGAGCTTCTTGGTGGTGGGCAGCCAGGAGGCGACAAAGGGGCGGAGGAAGGAGGGGACGAAGGCGATGACGTGGACTGCGGTCATGAGGTCTACGGTGTAGGAGATTGAGGCGTCGAGGTAGCGTTCGTCGCGGCAGAGCTCGGAGCCGATGAAGACGCGGCCCGAGACCATTGCGATGATGCGGAGGAGTTTGGCGTTGATGTTGATTTCGGTCCAGGCGGGGGATTGGGGGAGTTCGAGGCGCATTGAGTCGATGACTTCGTCTGAGATGCCTTCGTTGAGGCGGGCTGTTTTTGAGGGGGGATGTTAGCTGAGGGGAGAAGGTCCTTGATATTGGGTGGATTAGGGGGTTTACGAACGTAGAGCTGGGGTTAACGAGGCTCTGACGGCGTGGATGATGATGGGCATGTCGTTTGAGATTTGGGTGTATTTGACTTGCATGGACTTTGGGCAAGTCAGCTTTCTGGAGTATTGTAAGATCTAGGGGTGGGCTCTTCGGTACCTCGTCAATGGCCTTGGTGAAGCTGATGACATCGTCGGGGACCTTCTTCAACTCGGGGAGGTACTTGGGAGGCACGCAAATGGTATCCTTCTCTAAGGCGTGTAAGTCAACGTGAGTCCGTCGTTAACAATAATCTTGACCTATTTCTGCAATACTCACTCTTGGACGTTGTGATGCGGAAGATGCTGTCCTTGAACTGCTTATACCCGTCCGCGTACATCTGCGGTCCTTTGCCTGCCAGAAACGCTTTCCTACGTGCCCATTTTCCACCCTTTCCCACAACGGGAACGTGAGCCACGGGGTCAACCTTGAACCAGCTCTGCGCGAGGAGGGCGAAGACGATGAAGACGAGGCCGGCTGTCGCTGCTGGCCAGTGTTGAGGGTCGAACGTAGTGCCTGCAGCGGCGACAGGGTCGGTTGCGTTTGCCATGTTTTGTGTGGCGAGGGTGGGCCTTTCGAGTTACGAGTAGGTAGGTAGTGGGAGGGAGACTAGTTGTGAGGGCCTGAGAGTACGGACGAACTTGGATGTTGATGAAGGGTGTCTAGTCTTTATGTAGTCGTCTCATCGTCGACCACACACCTATGCACCTCCACACACGACGGTGCAACGGTGCGTATGGGTTCGCATAGGAAACCGGTAAGTAGGCCATGTTGTTGCTTGTCCATCGCTAGCCTAACCCCTGGCTCGGGGTCCAGCGCGACTATGACGCTTAGGGAGGGAGATGAGTTGTATGCTAAAATCACCTCCCACATAAGCGTAATTCTTGCTTCTCTGATTAGAGACTACGGTGCCAGGGCTCCACACTGATGGAGCTTGGTAGACGGTAACACTCGCGTAGGATATGCCTAGCTGCCGCGATGTCTGGCAATGCAGATCGATGGTGGTTTTGGCGCGGGGGGTAGGGGTGACTGTGGTTGACGATAGGTGTGGTTAACGGGTGTCAATGCATGGATGATCGGGTTCGTGTTCGCATTGTGGGGCCGTCTCGTATGGGAAACACGCTGGGACGAACCAACATTCGTCTCAGATTGCACTGCCTAGACGGATCGGGGCCCGGAGAGTAAGTGCCGAGTGGCAAACCGGATCAATTTTGTGGCCGGAGGCCGGTACCTGAGTTCCGGTTCCCGTTCGGAAGCAAGAGTCGGCGGCCCCACATCTGTGGAAAAACGTACCTTAGTATGTCATCCGGTCGTCTCACAAGGTCAAAGGATGTGCTTACCTAAGAGATCTATAGATCACGTGAGCTGCCTCATTCTGCCCCGAATGGCAGACGGTGCCAGCGGGAAACGGCACTGCGGCCGCCAAGCCCCTCCGATTCGCCATTTCTTTACCCCTTTGTCCAGAAACAGACCTTGAAGGACTTGGTCGCGAACATGCTTCATTGTCATACCTAACGCAGCGTATTTACCGCCCAATCTTGATCACCAAGCACCTGAATGCGGCCGATGGTTTTTTCCCATGTTTCGCGACACAATGCAGCGCTTATCCGAAGATGACACGTGAGCAGTCAGGTGCAGGCATGATTTCGGGAATAAGATTGACAAGGCTACCACTTTCTGCGCCCGATCCTTCGTTACATTAACCAATTGACGCTTCGTTACATTGCCCAATTGACGAATTGAAACCGTGAGAACCTTTGGAGCGGTGAGTTCCGGTACTAGTACCCGATTTTCCAACCTCACTCCGTTATCTGTGCCTCCCCCCCGCCGTACAACCTACGCAGTAAGACATAACCACCACCCCGCCCCGCGGTTTGGGAGCTTGATGGTATCACAACCACGCTCCGGGTTCCACACTTCTCAGACGGCGGCAATCGCTGCCAAACTTTTATCAGAAAGATGAGTAGCTTTGCAGACCTGGACGGCGGCGGCGGGCTGCCGTCTAGTGGTTTGCCGTACTATAGCTATGTCGCCTTCCAAGATGTCCTCGCCGGCCCGTCTCACCTTCACTCTCCATCATACGCAAAGTTCCAAGCAGAGAACGCGACGACGGCGAAGATCCTAACTACGGCACAACTTTTCAATGCTTCCAGAGTCATGGATATCACCAATATTGTCCGCGCCTCGGTCGCGGTAGTGCTGCTGTTCCTCGTTCTCCTGAGGCCGCTTCTTCGCAGGAGACCCGCGTGGTGCTCTGGCTTTGCCCAGGAGTCTTCGTACGGGGATACGACACATTCATCTCTGAAAAAGGCCTGGACGTTCTGGACAGTCTACCTCTTCGCGGTTACGCTGGCTGGGCTGGTTCAGGGCGTGTCTTCTACTCTCGCACAACCACGCCGCGTTTTTGACTTACTAGACTTGGTGCCCTGGATTGTTGCCGCTCTAATCACCGCCATGGACCGGCCTACCAAGACGCCCAAGACGCTGTTGTTTCTCTACCTGACGATCCTGTCTTGTGGCGTTGTCTCGACGGCATTCAGTTACAGACTCCACAGACTAGTCCATACGCTCATCCTAGCGGACCCGGTCATCAGCATGGCCGGCATTATTGGTATTGTAGCCATGCCGATGCGGGACCCATCGCTCGGCGACTCTGACATTGCGCGCGCCGAACCCACCGACCAGCTCCGCAGTCCCGAAGACAACCTCTCTCTGTGGAGATTCATGACCGTGTCGTGGATGGCGCCCATGATTTCAAAGGGCTATGAGAAGCAGCTGCATAACGAGGATGTGTGGCAACTGCCGTTTGATTTTCAGCATGAGCGCCTCCACGGGCTATTCCACGAGCTTCGTGGGTCTATGACTGCCAAGCTATTCTCGGCAAACGGTCTAGATTTGATCATTCAGTCGTTTCTTGGAATCATTGAATGCGCTGCTGCGCTCTCCGTCCCCATGTTGCTGCAGCAGCTCCTTAGGGCCATCCAAAGCGGGTCCAAGAACATTGAAGTGTCCATCCTGTACGCCATTGGCATTTTGGCCGTTCGTCTTATCGCCTGCCAGGCTGCCGTTTTTCAACTCTGGTTCTCGAGACGCTGCTATGAGCGGTCTCGCGGAGAGATGATTACCACACTTTACGCCAAGACCTTGTCGCGGAAACACTTTGGTCAGCCGGCTGCCGAGAAGATGTTGAATGGAGCCCAGGAAGACGGAAACGATGAGAGCGACGACGATGATGAAGATACAGAAGTCGCTACCGATGACAATGAAAGCGGCAGCGAACCCACCAGCCGGTTCGGGAAGCTGTTCGGATGGTTCAGACGTGGACGATCGACAAATCAAAAGTACCGCCGGGTACAAGATCAGAGACCATCGAGGCAGCCAGCTACCACTGGAAAGATTCTCAATCTGATGAGAAATGACGTCTACGAGGTTGCCCAGCGCTTCTGGGAGTTCCCGGCACTGGTCGTGAAACCGCTCCAGTTCATCTTCTCCTTCTTCCTCGTCTGGCAGCTCCTTGGCTGGTCGTGCATGTTTGGCATGCTCTGCGTCTTGCTTGCCCAAATGCTTAACACCGTCTTCATCACCCAGCTTCTCAAGAAGGAGCGCGTGCGCAGGGCTGCCACTGATGCTCGGTTGCAGTCGACGTCCCAATTTGTCGAAGGAATAAGGCACTTGCGATGGTACGACTGGCAGTCAAAGTGGCTGGACGCTATCATGGTCACTCGACGACATGAACTGAGGACGAGAGTCGTGACTGGATTGTGGAGCATCGCGATTTCCACACTCAACATCACCTCTGGCACACTTTTCCCGGTTGCGACCTTCTTCGCCTATACGTTCATTGCCGGAAAGACTCTCTCCGTTGATGTGGCCTTTCCCGCTCTATCCCTCTTCACTCTGCTAGAGACTAGCTTCAAGGAGCTGCCGGGGCTCATCACAGTTGTTCTCAATGCATCTATCGCCATGGGCCGTATCGAGGAGTTCATGAGCGAGCCGGACAAGGATGGCGTGTTCTCGGACCACCTCACAAACGATATCAAGTTCACAAAGGCAACATTTGCATGGCCTGGATACGAGCAACCCGTGCTTAGAAATCTCGACATCAGCTTCCCGCAGGGCCTTACGGTCATATTTGGCAAAGTCGGCTCTGGCAAGACCGCATTACTGCAGGCGATTCTCGGAGAACTCGACCGGCAAATAGGCGATGTGGTCATCCCAACTGAGCCCATTGGGTACTGCGCTCAAAGCCCTTGGCTCCAACACATGAGCATCCGCGACAACATCCTTTTTTCAGCACCCTTTGACTCCGTGAGATATACCCAGACTCTTGATGCGTGTGCCCTGCTTCCCGACTTGGCCACATTCAAACACGGAGACCTGTCCGACATGGGCGAGAACGGTATCGGTCTGTCGGGCGGACAAAGGGCGCGAGTTGCATTGGCCCGTGCTGTGTACAGCCGGTCTCGCGTGCTGTTGCTGGACGACCCTCTCGCTGCTCTGGACCATAACACGGCTGAATCCATCGTTAAGAAGCTCCTACAAGGCCCGCTGGTGGAAGGCCGGACCGTGGTGCTTGTCACTCACAGAGTAGACTTGTGTCTTCATCTCGCTGGCCAGATGGTCGAAGTGGTCGACGGCACCGCTCGTGTCTTGAACTCGGAGGAGGCATCGGCAGAAGTCGCCAAGTTTCTCCTGGAAGACGAGGATCCAGCTGCTCACCAGGACGAGCATGAGCACACCCTCGACGAAACTCAGCAAGACGCCGCCATACCGTCTAAGTTCATCGAAGAGGAGCACCGCGCCCACGGCGGCGTCATGTTGTCGGTTTACTGGACCTATATCAAGGCTGGCAAGCTCAAGTGGTGGGCTGTGTTGGTGTTGGTCTTTGCATTGTTCAGACTGGGCAGTCTCCTCAACTACTGGTTCCTCAAAGCTTGGGGTGAAGCGTACAAGCACGAGATATCGACAAAGGGAGCGTCCGCCGGCATTGACTTCTCCAAGCTTTTTGCTGGGCTTCCGGATCCAGACACCGATCTGAGGCCCTGGCTGTGGGTGTATCTCGGAATCGCAGTCACTCAGGCTGTGATTTACACGTTGTCTGAAGGACTGACCTTACTCATGATCATTACCGCGGCAAGGGATCTCTTCAAGAGGGTCATCAACAAAGTCGGCCGTGCAACTTTCCGCTTCTACGACGTTACTCCAGTGGGGCGCTTGATGAACCGCCTCGTCTCTGACATTGGAATGATCGACGGCGGCATCATGAGACCGCTACGCGAAGTTGCTGTTCAGTCCATCACTTGGTTCTCAAGCATGGTCGTCATCGCCTCCGTCACACCACTTTTCCTCCTCTTCTCGGTTGGTATGACGCTCTGGTTCGTCTACATCTTTATGCGATTCCTGCCCACTTCTCAGAGTCTACGAAGGCTCGAAATGGTCTCCCTCAGCCCTCTCATGTCTAATTTTGGTATCTTGCTCGACGGGCTGGCAACCATCCGCGCCTTCAAGGCCCAGCACCACTTCCAGAACATGAACATTGTCGTCACGGATGCCTTCCAGAAGATGGATCACTTCTACTGGAGTCTTCAAGCCTGGCTCATGTACAGATTCGATGCCCTCTCCGCCATCTGTACCTTTGCTCTCACTCTGCTTGCGCTGTACAAGGGCCTCTCGCCCGGTTTGACCGCCTTCGTCTTGACGACTGCGTCCGCATTTGTCGAGGCAACACATAACCTCTGCAAGCAATACGGCACCCTGCAGATGGACTTTGTCTCAGTCGAGCGCGTGATTGAGCTCCTGGACATTCCCGAAGAGCCTTGCGGCGAACTGACGCCGCCCACGAGCTGGCCTCACCACTCGGACGACGTCATCTTTGATAACGTCACTTTGAGGTACGCATCTCACCTGGACCCTTCGATCTCGGAAGCCTCCTTCACTATCCCTGGGGGCTCCACTTGCGCGGTGCTCGGCAGGACGGGGTCTGGTAAGTCCACCCTGGCCCTCGCCCTCCTCGCGACCATTCACCCTTCCGAAGGCGCCATCCGCGTTGGAAACTACAAGCTGTCAGACGTAGACGTTCATGTGTGGCGGCAACGCGTCAGCTTCGTCGCGCAAGATCCTGTGCTCTTCCCCGGCACGCTGCGGGACAACCTCGACCCGCTACACCAGTACACCGATACCGAGTGCGTGGTCGTCCTCCACCGGGTCCTCGGCGCCGGGTGGGACCTGTACTCCCACGTCGAGGGCGGCGGGAAGAACCTGAGCCAGGGACAGCGGCAGCTCATCGGGATCGGCCGGGCCGTCCTCCGGAGGAGTCCTATTGTGGTGTTGGACGAGGCTACCGCGTCGATTGATAAGGAGACGGCGGCTAGGGTGCAGGAGGTGCTGAGGAATGAGTTGACTACGAGCACCGTCATTACGATTGCGCATCGGCTTGAGGCTGTTCAGGATGCAAACTACTTTATCCGCTTGGACAAGGGGAAGATTGTTGAGCATGGACCGGCGCAGGGGATTCATCAGTAAGGAGTTGGTAGTTTTTCTGCATTTTGTTTTCTGGTTGTTGTTTGTCCGGTACCATACTATAAAAGCTTCTATTGTCCCTGTTGTGGTTCGGGCTTTAGAGTACGTTTGAGAAGAAATGGCCACAATCCATGAGTCTAAATGAGTCCCCATGAGTCCAAAAACTGTCGACTTCGGTCTCGGGTTATAGAAAGCTCGCGATTGTAATGGTGATTAAGCCAGGTCTCATGTTTGCAGAGTATCTACGAAGTCGGGGCTTGGCTCAGCAACAGACGGTTGTATCGGCTCGAGGCTTTAGTCTTGAGGCCCCATAAGGCTTGGAAGAATACGACATTGAGGCTTGTGAGAGTCTGAGTGGACTGACTTGAATAACGCATTGCGGTATAGCCATCGCCCCCCATAAACTCCAGACGTGATCTGTGCAGGACACCCCTGCCATCCCATGTGTCAAAGTGATGAACCAGTCGGGTCCTCCCGAGTGCTGGGTGTGTACGAGGAGCCTTACGACTGGAACAGTCCATTTTGTCCGAACTCCTTCGCGGGTGGACTCAAGGAGTTACATGGCCCCCATTTGCCTCTGTGAAAAATGCAGACGAATAGTTGGCATTTTGACACCTTTCACGGAGTCGTCTGTGTTCATTTGAGAGAGCTGCCGCTTAGCCGACTTAGTCGACGACTCGCCTGGCCATCTCACGATACTATACCACTCCGTATACCACGGGCTTTTAGGTTTTTCTTCGTTTTCGCTTGCCGCGCGCGCGGCCCCCCGAGTAGGAAATGTCTTGATGAGGCTCTCCCTCCCCCGGCACGGCCGGCCGAAAAGGCCACCGATTGTGGGCGCGGGCTACGGGGAGGGCGAAAAGAGCGAAAAACTCTAAACCGGGGTTTGCGAACTTGCGTGAGTCGTGATCCCGGCACCACGCCAGTACGCCTCCTATTTTCAGACGCGTTGCTCCGCCACGACTGGATGAATTGCAATTAACTCAATTCCAGCCTTTCGGTTCGCCAAGCGGGGGAAGAGAAGACGACTAGGTATCCGTAGCTAGGGGAGATGAAAGGAAGTCAAATGGCGATTGTGTATTTAATTACACGATGGTTCCTCTGCCTATTCTAGAATTCTTCTTTTTTCTCCCTCACCCTCATCAATCGCTTCGCTTTTGGATTTCCCAAATCGCATCGTCTCTCACTTGAGTCTCTCACTCTTTCGTGTTTGTTTTTCCCACACATTCTTTTTTCTTAACCAGTCACCACATTCTTTCTCTGTGATTTAACAAAACAACCCGCCAAAATGCACTTCAACAACGCCCTCATGGCCGCCGTCGCCGTCGCCGGCTCCGTCTCCGGCCTCGCCGTCCGCCAGACCCCCATCTGGCAGACCCTCCCCGCGACCCCGAACCTCCCCACCCCCATCTCCACGGCCAAGACGGCCATCAACGGCATCCAGATGTGGTTCCAGGAGTACAACAAGGCGGCCGGCGGCGTCCCCATCGTCATGGACCACGGCGGCCTTGGCTACTCTGCCTACTTTGGCTCCGTCATCTCCCGCCTCGTCTCCGCGGGCCACTACGTCATCGCCGTCGACCGCCGCGGCCACGGCCGCACGACGTACAACAAGGACGACGTCTTCACCTACGACCAGATGGCGCTCGACATCCACGACCTCCTCGCCGGCGCCGGCGTGTCCTCGTACAACGTCGTCGGCTGGTCTGATGGCGGCATCACCACTCTCGCGGCGCTCATCAACTCCGTCACGGCCAAGCCCATCAACAAGGCCTTCATTTTCGGCGCCTCGGCCAAGCCTGACCAGACCAACGCTACCTTCAGCGACACTGCCATCTTCTCTACTCTGGTCGCTCGCTGCAGGACCGAGTACGGCACCCTCCAGCCCGGAGCCAACTTCACCGAGTTCGCGACCAAGGTTGCCACCATGGAGGGTACTCTGCCGCAGTTCACCGATGCTCAGCTTAAGAGCATTCCTGGTGCCAAGGTCATGATTGCCGGCGCTGAGCACGAGGAGGCTGTCAACCGCGATGTCCCCGGCATCTTGAACAAGGCTATCCCCGGCAGCAAGGTTACCATTCTCACTGGTGTCAGCCACTTTGCGCCCATGCAGGACCCTGACCAGTTCACCAAGGCTGTTACCGACTTCTTCAAGGCATAAGGGAAGAGCCTTCCAGCGGTTGTTTGTTTTGATTTTTACCTGTTCTTTTATTTATAGAGAGAAAGTCTCGGGACTTGGGAGGCATTTGTGTTGTAAAAAAGCCCATCGGCGTAGCACTGATGAGATAGTTTGAATCCAACGACTGGAAGAACCTTCAATGTCCCAAATATAGGTCTAAATGTGGTATGCTGAAGAGATCCAAAATTAAGATATTGAGAAAAAAGCGTAGTCTATTGAAATCTGGCTTCGAACTCGTTTTCCCACTCCATTCTTAAGAATCTGCTCCGAGCCGATTCAATTGAGATTGTCGGATTAGAAGTCCAATTCGACCGCGGCATATAGCCGACTGCGCAGGGGCTAATTAGGGGCCCTATTTACGATTATCGTAGCTAGCCTAACTTATAGTTAGAACCTCCTTTTTATACCTATTACGCAGATATTTATATAGTTTAATTAATCTCTTTATTAACTACGGTTCGAACTAACTACTTTATAATAGGGATACTAATACTAATTAGTAATTAAATTCTATTATTATAGATTAGTAAGGTATCTTATTACGTAAAAAAAATAACTTCTTAATACCGTACGGGATAAGAGATTCGTACTAATTAACTTTATAGAAGTAGACGAAAAAGGAGGCAATTCTTAAATACTATTCGGAATTGAGTAATTATAGCCCTTTATTACCTATAAGAGGTTAACGTTTATTATGTTAAAATACGTTAATTAATAGAACTACTTAAGTAACTAGCCTTTTGCCGTTACCCCGAGTAACTTTTTTACTAAATAACTTTTCCGTAGCCGGCCCGTAATTAAAAATTAACTAGTTAAATTAAAAAAAGAAAATACTTACGTAATAAATACCTACCTAATTAATTAGCGTAATAAATAAGCTTAATAATATAATATAAAAGAGTACCGCGCGATTAAAAAAGGGGATTTTTAAACGTAAATATTCTTACTTAGTAGCGAAGGTAACCCTATAAGAGCTATTAAACTAAGAGATCTATAGTATATAAAAAAGTCTATTACTACGAGGATTTTATAAGTACGACCTTAAGCCCGTAATTTAAATAACCTCTTTATAACTCTCTTAACTACCCTCCGGGTATTATTTAAAAATATAATATAGAGGACGGTTTAATAAAGGAGGAGGGGATTTAGAAGTCCTAATAGTATCGAGTTAAGAATATTATAAATCTCGGAGATTAACCTAAGAAAAAGGTAGCTACCCTAAAATAGTCCTATAACCTCTTATTAGAGTTATTATTAGCCTAAGAAAAGGCTAAAAGGACGAGGATTTAAGGAGAGAAAAAAGAATCCTCTAAAGGGCTACTAAAGGGCTTCTTTTTATACTAACTCCCGGCGCGAGATTACTAATTTTAAAAAATTAACTAAGTAATAAAAAGGATTACTAGTAAATAATAATTACCTAACCGTAATTAAGCTACGAAAAAGACTACTTAAAAAATATAAAATAGGGTACTAAGAGGCCATAAAAAACGAAATCTCTAAAGTATCTAACTCTACCGCGTACGAGTAATAAATAAACATTTTTAATAAGTCCTTAAAATCCACGATCTTACGAGAAAGAGGGCTTAATTTCGTTAACTATACTTAACGGCCTATATAGTTCTTAATAGCCTATATAGCTCCTTTACGAGCCGCACGGCGTCTACTTTTAACTATTCTTATAGAATACTACTTTAAAAAAGGTAGGTTAGAAAAAGAAGCTATTTAAAAATTATAAAAAGTACGAGGCTTAGGAGGCTAAAAGTATACGGGATAATAAGAATTAATAACTAATAAAGATCTTAAAACTAATTACTATATCTTCTTATAGTAATATAAACGTCTACCGCTACTATTATTAAAAAGAATTACTAAAACCTACCTTTTTATACTAAATAAAAAAGAGGATCTTAATAAGTATAATAACTAGCGATCTAAAAGGGTAGTAATAATTATTAAAAATAATAAAAACAAAAGTAATAGTAAAATAGTAAGAAGAAGCGAGAATCTCCTAAACCCTAACAAATTTATTAAGTAGTAAAAGTACGGATTTGCTATAACTAGCGCGCAGATTAAATATATCCCTATTAAAATTAAATACGCTAGCGACTATTAATATAGGTATAAGCTAGAGCACGACCCTTAGTAAGTTAGGATAAAAAAAAAGAGGATAAAACCTAATCCTAAATAAAATCCTAATCCCTTATAAGTAAGTAAATATTAACCCGGACTATTAAGGGACGTAAATATATAAAATCGTAAATTAGCCTAACAGCGAGCAAATTAACGCGGTATTAATCTATTTAACTAAGGTTTATAAAAAAAAGGGGCTATAGGGGTAACCCCTATTCTATAAAATCGTAAATAACCTTAGCTACTAGCTAGATAAATAGTTCGTAATCGTAAGCTTAGAAATTATAAAAGTAGTTAATAGATTTTTTTATAAGCGAGGGGTATTATTAGCGTAATTATAATTATAAGAGCTATATAAAATATTAATAGCGATAATTATAAAGGAGGAATTCGTACTATAGAACTAAGTATAGGTTAATAGAGCGTATAATCGCTTTAACGAATTTAAAAAAAGGGTAAACGACTTAGATTTCCTCTTTATAATTACTAATAAAAATCTATTATTATAAAAGGATATACCGGGGTAAAATATAATACTAAAAGTACGATAATCGATAATTCTATTTATTTTGATTTATAACTCGTTATTATTACTAATACGAAATTCGGTACCGATTGGCTAATAAAAAAAGAGGTAAACGACTTAAAGTTATTAATAATACGTAGCGACGCAGGGATCGTATATAAATATTAAAAATCTAGTAGTAAATATAAAGTAATTTATAAACCTTAAAAAGATCTTCTTAAAAAAGAAATTATACTCTAGGGGGAAGTATAAGGTTTTATAGAAAACCCTAACGATATTTTACGATTATTATAAAAAAGTCAGAATTAGGGAATACTAATACTATTTAGTAATTAATATCGTACTCATAGGCAAAGCCTCTAATTATTATTACGAAGCGGTATATAATCTTAATCAAAACGACTTTCTTAGTATAATTAACGTAATCCGAAGCCGCTTCGAGACCTATAATAAGAACCTAGAGCTCCTATTAAAGCTATGAGTAATTTCTTTTATATCTATAGCTAGGATAATAGAGGGTAAATCGTAAGTAAAGATCCTTAAAAAGCTTATCGATCGAATTAATAAGCTAATAAAAACCTAACTAAATAAGGGGATAAATAAGTAAAAAGTTAGATATCTCTATACCGTAGTTTAGCGTATATTAAAAGCAAAAATAACCCTATACTAGGTACCCGAAAACTATAAAACGCTCTATTTAAAACTAAGATTTAGCTTTAATATTAAAACGAGAATACTATACTAAACCTACCTCTAGGTATATAACGGCCCTTATTAATAATATTAAGTTAATTAAACGTATAATAAAAAAAGAAAAGAGGCTAAATATAGTAATCGTTAGTAAGGAGGCCTAGATTTGTTAAATAAGTAGAGATTTAATTTACGGGTAGGGTAATAAAAAAAGTAATATTATATTTATAAAAAGGATAGATATTAGTTAAGTAACTACTCTAAAAAAGAGCGTACTAAATCGTATAAATAGTATAAAAAGTTAAGGGTAGTAAATAGTAAAACTAGCCCTTATTAGTTTAACTAATTCCTTATTATATATAAAAGAAGATCCGGGGGTATAGAACCTAGCGATAATAGCTAAAGTAGCGGCCTAAAGTATATACCCCCTATAAAAGATTTAGAAAATAAGGAAGATCTTACCCCCTATATTAACGAATTAAATTATAATAAAATTAATAATATTAACTACTCTTTTTTTACCCCGTTAGCCTCTAAAGGATATACGAGGCTAAATAAATAGAGAGTAATAAAAGCTCTTAATAAGTAGGCTTTTATTTACGGATAGTAAGGGAAGGTCCCTTAGATAACGAATACGGAGGCGGCTAAAAGGGCAAATTTAATAGGGCTAAAGCCTATTCTCTTAACGATTAAGGAAAAGACGCTATCTTTTTTAATATTTAAAGAAAAGGAATATAGTACTAAGTATATTTAGGGGCAGCTAGAGGGGTCCTTTTTATACTACCTAGATCCTTTAAATACTAAGCTTATATAAGCATTTTACGTAAGCGAAAAGTACGGCTTAGATAATTTTTATAGAATTATCCTAAATACTAGGGTATCGTAATAGTTAACTAAAAAAAAAAGGTAATTCTAAGCGCTATAAAAGATTATACTAATAACGCTTAATACGTTAATAGCGGGTATTACGAGGATTAGTTTTAGCTTAAATAAGGAAATTATTACCCTAGGTATAATAGAAGTAGAGACGTACTTCGGAATAATAACTTTCTATATTTTACCCGTTAATACCCCATTTCTCTTATATTTAAAAGATATAGATTAACTAAGTATTATATTTAATAATACGAGGAATAGAATCTCTAGCGGTAAGTACTTTGAAATAGTCGAACGATAATAGGGGTATACGTTTATAAAGCTTACTAATAATACGAAGTTAATTAATTATTTAATAAAAAGTAAGCTTAGAAAACTATATTAGAAATTCGGGTACCCGTTAGTTACGAGGCTATATAACCTCTTAAAGTAATTAGGTAATAATAATATCGAAATAGGGGCGCTAGAATAGTTAACGAAAGTATATTATTAATACTAAATAAATACGTAGAGCCTACGCAGATTTAAGTTTAAATTACGTAATAAGTTTAATTTTAACTAAGAAATTGTCGTCGATATTTTTTATTTAAATAGTCGGCTAGTATTATATATAATTAACGTAGCTATATTTTTTTAAGTAGGGTAATTCTTTTAGGATTTATAAATAAAAATAGTATAAGTAGCCTTATAAAAAAGCTAAATCGATATATATTAGGGACCGCTAGATGGTATTAGAACCGACGCTAGTACTAGCTTTAAGTTAGTAAAATTTAAGAATAATACGACGGCTTATAGTATATAGCTAAAGGTCGTACCCGTTAAAGCGTACTGTAGTATTAGAAAGGTAGAGAGGGTATATTAGTAATTAAAAAGGGCGTTTAGAATTATTAAAAAAGAAAATCCGGATTCTACTAATAACGAATACCTCTAAATAGTACTTAAATACTATAACGATACTATGGGGCTTAACGGATTTATATTAACGCTATTAGTATTTAGAGTATATTTAAAAACGACCTTAGCCTTACTACCGTTACTAAGTATAAGCTAACGAGCCCGAGTAATTAAAAAAGTAATACGGGTACTGCGCGAGGTAAGTATAAAAAAGTAAGTTAACGAGGTAATTACTATATATAATAGGCCCGACATAAGGGATAATCTAGATATATTACTAAATTCGGATATATAAGTATAGTGCGAAATTACTTAATAATAGGCTAGGCTATATAAGTTAATTTCTATTAACGAGCGCTCTTATATAATTATAAGAGATCGTAATTAGTTACTTAAAATATTAATTATAGTAATCAAACCGTACTATAAGGATCCTAACGAGGTAATTTCTAACTTATAAAAAAAAAAGAGCTAAGGGAAACTATACAACCTATAGTAGAGGTATAAGAAATTATCCTTAATAAAATCGTCGTAATAATACTAATAAATAACGAGGAAAAGGAAATTACTAAAAAGGCACTAATATTACTAGCGAGACGTCGTAAAAAACTACGACAGTAAGCCCTAACGTAGTAATTTATTACTAGCGACGAGGTAATTAATACTTTTTATATAATAAAAGAGAAAGCCGATTTTAAGCTAGTAATTAAACTACGTAAAGAAGGCGTAATTATAACTACTAAAAAGCCGTATAAGGGATTAGATCTTATTAAAGTAAATACTCTTTACGATCGAGGGGTCTATTAATTTATCCTATACGACCTAAAAAAATATATAAACCTCCGTATATTTAAATTATAAATAGTTTATAAGATTAAAAAGAAAGGAATACCCTAGCCATACGAGAAGTCTAAATATATAATTTAAGAGTACGGTAACGTTAAAAAGGCGACGTTACTTATATAATTACCTACTATATAGTACTATAGCTAACGATTAATAATAGTACTAATAATATCGTTACGAAAAAAGGGATACGAGATTTAGAGCCGTAATATTACCTAGGCCTATACTTAATCGGCCACAGGGCTCATAAGGAAAATCCTAGCCTATTTACTAAAAGAAATAGCTAATAAGTACCCAGAAGGCACGATTATTAAAGTACTTAAGCTACTATATAGGCTCGTAGAATTAGGTACTTATTAGTAAGCTATATACTACGATTTTTATATTAATTAATTATTAATAGTTACTTCTATATACGACCCGTGCTTATTAGTTACGGAGTACGAAGGTAACTAATTTAGGATTATTAGAATATAAACTGACGATATATTAAGCCTATCTGATATTAATTTTATAAAGAAGGAGGATAAGGAGCTCTAAAAAACGGGCTTCGTAACGAAGTTAAAAAAGGTCCTTATAATAAATACCCCCTTAGTATTTAATAACGGGATTTTTATAATTAAAAGGGAAACTGTCCTTTTTTAATAAAAGGGGTAGGGTAAGAAAATTAACTTTATTAATCTAAACGTAACTGACGTTAAGAAGCGGTATAAAGCTAAGCTCGCGCGAGGGGTATATATTATAAGTATTTATTAGCCCGAGGTAATTTTTAATTACGCTAGGGTAGCGCAGGCTATAAATTTAACTAAATAAAACGTTAAGGTACTTAATAAGTAGCTTAAGTAGTAATAAATAAATCTCGATCGAAGTCTTATTTATTACTTAATTAACTTTATAACTAATAAGCTTTACGTCTTTATTAATAAATTATTTACGAATAATAACGACCTTATTTCGTAATTAAAGTATATTATTATCCTAACTAACGAGAGTATAGGCGAGAGCGAATTTATTATATATAGTAATATAATCCACTACTTATTAACTAAAAATAAGCGGGTAATAAGAAGTATATTAGCGTTAGAGGTCTATAATATAGTTAATAGTATTAACCTCTCCTACGCGATTTTAATAATACTAAAAAAAATTATTAATTAAATTAGCCTTCTACTTATTCTAATAGTTATTTATACTAATTCCTACTCGCTATACGAATACTTTATTAAATTAGGAACGATAAAGGAAAAGAAGTTTATAATTAATATTATAGCCCTTAAGTAATCGTATAAAAGGCACGAGATACTCGAGATCCGTTAGATTAATAATAAAGATAACTTTATAAACGCTTTTATAAAAGTAATACTAAATAAGGGATTAGAATAATTCGTAAGTAGTAAAAAAGTTATTATATAAATAAAGGGATAGGTTATATAAAAAGAGTAGAGAAAAGGGGGAAAAGGAGACGACTTAATAAACGGGCCCGAGGTCGAATTATACCTCTAACCGTAGTAGTTAAATTAATAAATAAAAAAAAGTTAGTATTAGATTAGAAGTTTAATTTAACTGCGGTATATAGCCGACTACGCAGGGGCTAATTAGGGGCCCTATTTACGATTATCGTAGCTAGCCTAACTTACGGTTAGAACCTCCTTTTTATACTTATTATGTAAATATTTATATAGTTTAATTAATCTCTTCGTTAACTACGGTTCGAACTAACTACCCTATAATAGGGATACTAACATAGACATAGAGAAAGTCTAAAAAGTGTAGTATGACCTAATAGAAGCTCAAGAGCTAGAAAAGCATCATTGCACTTATCTCTAATGGTCCTATTGCGCTCTCAGCGCACAAGAAGCTGTCTATGTCAGAGTTGAAGTCACATCAAAGGGTGTTGTGTCTAATAATGAGTTCATAAGTCTGCTCCTCGTAAGTCGAAAAGAAAAAATGGGACTAATACAAATCGATAAGTCTCGTCTCCCTTGATATTAGTATCTCTATTACAAGGTAGTTAGTTCGAACTATAGTTAACGAAGAGATTAATTAAACTATATAAATATCTGCGTAATAAATATAAAAAAGAGGTTCTAACCGTAAGTTAGGCTAGCTATAATAATTATAAATAGGGCCCCTAATTAGCCCCTACGTAGTCGGCTATATACTATAATTAAATTAGATTTTCAATTTAATACTAATTTTTTCTTTTTTTTATTAATTTAACCGCTATAGTTAGAGGTATAATTCGACCTCGGGCCCGTTTATTAAGTCGTCTTTTTTTTCCCTTTTTTTTACTTTTTTTATATAACCTATCCCTTTATTCGTATAATAACTTTTTTACTACTTATAAATTATTTTAATCCCTTATTTAGTATTACTTTTATAAAAGCGTTTACGAGGTTATTTTTATTATTAATTTAACGGATCTCGAATATCTTGCGCCTTTTATATAATTACCTAAGGGCTATAATATTAATTATAAGCCTCTTTTTTTTTTTTTCCTAATTTAATAAAGTATTCGTATAATAAGTAAGAATCGGTATAAATAACTATTAGAATAAGTAAAAAGCTAATTTAATTAGTAATCTTTTTTAGTATTATTAAAATTACGTAAGAGAGGTTAATACTATTAACTATACTATAAACCTTTAACGCTAATATATTTCTTATCATTTACTTATTTTTAATTAATAAGTAATAGATTATATTACTATATATAATAAATTCGCTCTCGCTTATACTCTCGTTAACTAGGATAATAATATACCCTAATTATAAAATAAGGTCGTTATTATTTATAAATAACTTATTAATAAAAACGTAGAGCTTACTAATTATAAAGTTAATTAAGTAATAAACGAGACTTTAATTAAAATTTATTTATTATTACTTAAGCCGCTTATTAAGTACCTTAATATCTCGTTTAATTAAATTTATAACTTATATTACCCTAGTATAATTAAAAATTACTTTAAGTTAATAAATATTTATAATATATATCCCTCGCGCGAGCTTAGCCTTATATTACTTTTTAATATTAGTTATATTTAAATTAACGAGGTTAATTTTCTTACCCTACCCCTTTTATTAAAAAACGACGGTTTCCCTTTTAATTATAAAAATCCTATTATTAAATATTAAGAAGGTATTTATTATAAGGACCTTTTTTAGCTTTATTATAAAGCCCGCTTTTTAAAGCTCTTTATTTTCTTTTTTTATAAAGTTAATATTAAATAAGCTTAATATATCGTTAGTTTATATTTTAATAATCCTAAATTAGTTACCTTCGTACTCTATAATTAATAAGCACGGGTCGTACGTAAAAATAATTATTAATAATTAATTAATATAAAAATCGTAGTATATAGCTTATTAATAAGTACTTAATTCTGCGAGCCTATATAGTAGCTTAAGTACTTTAATAATCGTATTTTCTAAATACTTATTAACTATTTTTTTTAATAAATAGGCTAGGATTTTCTTTATAAGCCCTATAGCCGATTAAGTATAGGCCTAGGTAATATTACGGCTCTAAATCTTATATCCCTTCTTCCGTAATAATACTATTAGTATTATTATTAATCGTTAGCTATAGTACTATATAGTAAGCGATTATATAAGTAGCGTTGCCTTTTTAACGTCACTATACCCCTAAATTACGTATTTAAACTTTTTATACGGCTAGGGTATTCCTTTCCTTTTAATCTTACGAATTATTTATAATTTAAATATATAGAAGTTTATATATTTTTCTAAGTTATATAAGATAAATTAATAAACCCCTTAATTATAAAGAATATCTACTTTAATAAGATTTAATCCCTTATATAACTTTTTAATAATTATAATTACGCCTTTTTTACGTAGTTTAATTACTAATTCGAAATCGGCTTTTTTTTATATATATAAAAAGTATTAATTACCTCGTTATTAATAATAAATTATTATATTAAGGCTTACTATCGTAGTTTTTTATAACGTCTTACTAATAATATTAATACCCTTTTAATAATTTCTTCTTCCTCGTCGTTTATTAATACTACTATAACGATTTTATTAAAAATAATTTCCTATACCTCTACCGTAGGTTATATAGTTTCCCTTAGCTCTTTTTCTTTTTATAAATTAAAAATTACCTTATTAAGATCTATATAATACGGTCTAACTACCGTAATTAATATTTTAAATAATTAGTTATAATTTCTTATGACTATATAAGAGCGCTCGTTAATAAAAATTAACTTATATAGCCTAGCTTATTATTAAGTAATTTCGTACTATACTTATATATCCGAATTTAATAATATATCTAGATTACTCCCTATATCGGGCCTATTATATATAATAATTACTTTATTAACTTACTTTTTTATACTTACCTCGCGCAATACTTATATTACTTTTTTAACTACTTAGGCTCGTTAGCTTATACTTAGTAATAGTAGCGAAGCTAAGGTCGTTTTTAAATATATTCTAAATATTAATAGCGTTAATATAAGTCCGTTAGGCCCTATAATATCGTTATAATATTTAAGTACTATCTAAAAGTATTCGTCGTTAATAAAATCCGGATTTTCCTTTTTAATAATTCTAAACGCCCTTTTTAACTATTAATATACCCTTTTTACCTTTCTAATACTATAGTATACTTTAATAGGTACGACTTTTAGTTATATACTATAAGCCGTCGTATTATCCCTAAATTCTACTAACTTAAAACTAATATTAATATTAGTTCTAATACCGTCTAGCGGTCCCTAATATATATTAATCTAGCTTTTTTATAGGGCTACTTATATTATTTTTATTTATAAATCCCGGAAGAATTATTTTACTTAGAAAGATATAGCTACGTCGATTATATATAATACTAACCGACTATTTAAATAAAAAATATTAACGACGATTTCTTAGTTAAAATGAAGCTTATTACGCAATTTAAACTTAAATTTACGTAGGCTCTGCGTATTTATTTAATATTAGTAATATACTTTTATTAACTATTTTAGCGCCCCTATTTCGATATTATTATTATTTAATTATTTTAAAAAGTTATATAGCCTCGTAACTAACGAGTACCTAAATCTCTAATATAGTCTTCTAAACTTACTTTCCGTTAAGTAATTAATTAATTTCGTATTATTAATAACCTTTATAAATATATACCCCTATCGTCGTTTAACTATTTTAAAATACTTACCGCTAGAAATTCTATTCTTTATATTATTAAATATAATACCTAGTCGATTTATATTTTTTAAATATAAGAGAAATAGGGTATTAATAAGTAAAATATAAAAGGTTATTATTTTAAAATACGTCTTTACTTTTATTATACCTAGGGTAACGATTTCCTTACCTAAACTAAAACTAATTTTTATAATACTCGCCGTTAACATATTAAGCGTTACTAACGCGATTTTCTATAATACTTAGAATTACCCTTTTTTTTTAGTTAACTATTATAATACCCTAGTATTTAAAATAATTTTATAAAAATTATTTAAGCCGTACCTTTTACTCGTATAGAATATTTATATAAGCTTAGTATTTAAGGGATCTAAGTAATATAAAAAGGACCCCTCTAGCTACCCCTAGATTTACTTAGTACTATATTTTTTTTTTTTAAATATTAAAAAAAATAGCGTTTTCTCCTTAATTATTAAAAAAATAAGCTTTAGCCTTATTAAATTTACTTTTTTAGCCGCTTCTATATCCGTTATTTAAAGGACCTTCCCTTACTATTTATAAATAAAAGCCTATTTATTAAGAGCTTCCGCTATTCTTTATTTATTTAGCCTCGTATATCCTTTAGAAGTTAATAAGGTAAAAAAAAAAGTAATTAATATTATTAATTTTATTATAATCTAATTCGTTAGTATAAGGGGTAAGATCTTTTTTATTTTCCGAATCTTTTATAAGGGGTATATATTTTAAGCTACTACTTTAGCTACCGTTACTAAGTTTTATACCCTTAGGTCTACCCTTATATATAATAAAGAATTAATTAAACTAATAAAAGCTAGTTTTACTATCTATTACCCTTAACTTTTTATACTATTTATATAATTTAGTACGCTCTTTTTTAAAGTAGTTACTTAACTAATATCTATTTCTTTTATAAATATAATATTACCTCTTTTATTACTCTACTTATAAGTTAAATCTTTACTTATTTAATAAATCTAAGCCTCCTTATTAATAATTACCGTATTTAGCCTCTTTTCTTTTCTTATTATATATTTAATTAACTTAATATTATTAATAAGGGCTATTATATACTTAAAAATAAGTTTAGTATAGCATTCTCGCTTTAATATTAAAACTAAATCTTAGTTTTAAATAGAGCGTCTCGTAGTTTTTAAGTACTTAATATAAAGTTATTTTTACCTCTAATATATACTAAACTATAGTATAGAAATATCTAACTTTTTACTTATTTATCTCCTTATTTAACTAGGTTTTTACTAGCTTATTAATTCGATCGATAAGTTTTTTAAAGATCTCTACTCGCAATTTACCTTTTATTATCCTAGTTATAAATATAAAAAAAATCGCTTATAGCTTAAATAAGAGCTCTAGGTTCTTATTATAAGTCTCGAAGCGGCTTTAGATTACGTTAATTATATTAAGAAAGTCGTTTTAATCGAGATTACGTACCGCTTCGTAATAATAATTGAAAGCTTTATTTATAAATACGATATTAATTACTAAATAGTATTAATATTCCCTAATTCTAACTTTTTTATAATAATTATAAAATATTATTAAGGTTTCTTATAAAACCTTATACTTCCCCCCAGAGTATAATTTCTCTTTTAAAAAGATCTTTTTAAGGTTTATAAATTACTTTATATTTATTACTAAATTTTTAATATTTATATACGATCCCTGCGTCGCTACGTATTATTAATAACTTCAAGTCGTCTACTTCTTTTCTTATTAACTAATTAATACTAAATTTCGTATTAATAATAATAACGAGTTATAAATTAAAATAAGTAGAATTATTAATTATCGTACTTTTAGTATTATATTTTACCCCGGTATATCCTTTTATAATAATAGATTTTTATTAGTAATTATAAAAAGGAAATTTAGGTTATTTACCCTTTTTTTAAATTTATTAAAACGATTATACGCTCTATCGACTTATACTTAGTTTTATAGTACGAATTCCTCTTTTATAATTATTATTATTAATATTTTATATAGCTCTTATAATTATAATTACGCTAATAATACCCCTTATTTATAAAAAAATCTATTAACTACTTTCGTAATTCCTAGGCTTATGCTCGTAAACTATTCGTTTAGTTAATAACTAAGGTCGTTTACGATCTTATAGAATAAGAATTACCCCTATAACCCCTTTTTCTTATAGACCTTAGTTAAATAGATTAATATTACGTTAATTTACTTACCGTTAGGCTAATCCGTAATTCTATATATTTACGTCCTCTAATAATTCGGGTTAATATTTACCTATTTATAAAGGATTAGGATTCTATTTAAAATTGGGTTTCGTCCTCTTTTTCTTTACCCTAACTTATCAAAGGTCGTATTCTAACTTATACTTATATTAATAATTACTAACGTATTTAATTTTAATGAGGATGTATCTAATCTATATATTAGTTATAATAAATCCGTGCTTTTATTACTTAACAAATTTATTAAAGTTTAAAAAATTCCTATTTCCTCTCGCCGTCTTATTACTACTCTCGTTTTTATTATTTTTAATAATTACTACTACTTTTCTAAATCGCTAGCTATTATACTTATTAAGATCCTCCTTTTTATTTAATATAAAAAAGTAAGTTTTAATAGTTCTTTTTTATAATAGTAGCGGTAAACGTTTATATTACTATAAAAAGATATAGTAATTAATCTTAGGATTTTTATTAATTACCGATTTCTATTATTTTATATACTTTTAGCCTCCTAAGCCTCGTACTCTTTATAATCTCTAAATAGCTTCCTTCCTTAACTTACTTTTTCTAGGGTAATATTTTATAAAAGTAATTAAAAATAAACTCTAGGTAGCTCGTAAAAGAGCTATATAAGCTATTAAAAACTATATAAGTTATTAAGTACGGTTAACGAAATTAAGCCCTTTTTTTTATAAAATTATAAATTTTAAAAACTTATTAAAAATACTTACTTATTACTTATACATAATAAGGTTAAATACTTTAAAAATCTTATTTTTTATAGCCTCTTAGTACCCTATTTTATATTTTTTAAATAGTCTTTTTCGTAGTTTAATTATAATTAAGTAATTATTACTTACTAATAATCCTTTTTATTACTTAGTTAATTTCTTAAAATTAATAATCTTATACTAAGAGCTAATATAAAAAGAAGCTTTTTAATAACCTTTTAAAAGATTTTTTTTTTCCCTTAAATCCTCGTTTTTTTTAGCCTTTTCTTAAGCTAATAATAACTTTAATAAGAAGTTATAAAACTATTTTAAAATAGCCGCTTTCTTTTTAAGTTAATCTCTAAGATCTATAATACTCTTAACTTAATACTATTAAAACCTCTAAATTCCCTCTTTTCTTATTAAACCGTCCCCTATATTATATTTTTAAATAATACTCGGGGAGTAATTAAAAGAGCTATAAAGAAGTTATTTAGATCGTAGGTTTAAAGTCGTACTTATAAAATTCTTATAATAATAGACTTTTTTATATATTATAAATCTCTTAGCTTAATAACTCTTATAAAGTTATTTTTATTATTAAATAAAAATATTTATATTTAAAAATCCCCTTTTTTAATTATATAATACTCTTTTATATTATATTATTAAACTCGTTTATTGCGCTAATTAATTAAGTAAATAGTCGTTATATAAGTATTTCTTTTTATTAATTTAATTAATTAATTTTTAATCGTAAGCCGATTATAAAAAAGTCGTTTAATAAAAAAGCTACTCGGGGTAATAATAAAAGGCTAGTTATTTAAATAGTTTTATTAATTAATATAGTTTAATATAATAAACGTTAATCTCTTATAAGTAATAAAAAGCTACGATTATTTAATTCCGTATAGTATTTAAAAATCGCCTCCTTTTTCGTTTACTTTTATAAAGTTAATTAATATAAATCTCTTATTTTATATAATATTAAAAAGTCGTTTCTTTTGCGTAGCGAAATATTTTATTAATTTATAATAGTAGAATTTAATTACTAATTAGTATTAATATCCTTATTATAAAGTAGTTAGTTCGAACCGTAGTTAATAAAGAGATTAATTAAACTATATAAATATTTATATAATAAGTATAAAAAAGAGGTTCTAACCGTAGGTTAGGCTAGCTATGATAATTATAAATAGGGCCCCTAATTAGCCCCTGCGTAGTCGGCTATATGCCGCGGTCGAATTAGACTTCTAATCCGATACTTAAAGTTAGATCGGAGTACCGACGTATTGTCGTTGGCTATAGCGTTTAATGAACCGCTGCAGAGAAAATCTCGGAGTTGTTCGTCGCTGTGAATTTTGCTTTTCTTCACTGAGCCAGATGCGGATATATCTCGGAACGGAAGATAGTATCCCTTCTGGAGACCTTTGGCAGTGAAGAGTTGATCCTTGCACTCCCACAGCCTCTTCCGGTGACGATCAAGCGCCGCTGTGCCGTAGGCAGCGGCAGACAGATGGTTCCGTGGATATTGACCATACGCGTTGTACGATGTCGTAAAACGGGTCGCAGTCGTCATCGTGACAGCTTGGAACGTAGAAAGCTACTGCAAGGCCTGTTTCTGTTGTCTGCATCGAGACTCAGACTTCGAGAAGGCCGTGTTAGTGCAAGGTAGGAGGATGATATGTCATGTCTTTTTGGGCGATGGGGACTATGCACATGAAGAAAATGTTCAAAGCCGCACATAAGGCATACACACTGGGCGCCCGGGCTTTTGAGCTGATTGGAACACATGGCTGCGTTTTGGTGGCTGTGCAGGACGCAGCCCCCGTCTCACCGAAGCCTACAAGAAGACTGGCATAGGGAGGCATTCTTATCATTATACCTAACAGCTAACCATGAGCGGCTTAAGAAGAGGCGGGTGACACAAATGGCCTCAATTCAAGCCATGGAGAGGCTTTGTTTTGTACATTCAGTTTACCTGATTATGAGTTACATGTAAATAAAGCGAAAACATAACGTAATCTCTTCACACGTACTACGATAATTGATAGCTGCCAACCCTTTTCCATTGAACGCCAAATCCACATTATTGCCTCCATTACTTCAATCAGAGAGTATCTAGTTGAAATTGAAGTCATCTGAGACCATTCCAGCGGGGTCAGGTGAGTTGTCTCGTTGATCCCTGTCGTCAGGGCGAGCACGGAGGGTATCGATGGTCCTTTGCTCAGCCTATAGCACAGAGTCTGAGTCTCCGTCACTCAGAGGAGTAAAGTTTAGAGTTCTACATACCTCACTCAACTCCCGTGGAACCCAAAAATAAAACTTATCTTCGTACATCTCCTATGAGTTGTCAATATTGTCAGTGGGATGGACACTGCTGTACGAACTTGTCTTTCGTTAAGTCGTCGCCCGTCCGTTATTTGGTATAGGCCTATTAGATAGCGTCGAAGATCGGGCCATTTCAAGTTGTATGCCGAGACAGTTTGCTCAACCCAGCCGCGAGGTGACGGAGGTAACGTTGCTCTACGCGGAGGTGGCGGCGGCATCTCGTCATTACCTGATCTCCTCCAACTAAAAGCTTTCTTGATAGAAAACGAGGGATCGGTAGACATTCTGAAAATCGGAACTATCTTTCTCTATTTGGACCGAGCTAGCGCGCGAGTGGCAGTGAGGAGGCACAGTCTTTGAGAGGCAGGCTGTCAGACGAAAACTGCCCAGGGAGACGGAGGCGATGGGAGGGCCGACTTCGGTATTTGAAGGCAGGCTCGGGCGGAAAAACGGTAGTGGAGCAATGTGCTTTAAGCCCCCTCCAGCCTAGAGAGGCCCGAGGAGGGGTATTAGACGAGAGCGAGACATATAGCATGCTGTGCCACCGGACAGGGCGATCAATTTGCGGTCCAGTCGTTGACCGACTTCACAAGGACGGCACAGGCTGCCGCGAGGCAGACAAGCCAGTGGCTTGATTGAATTGCCTCGACTGCCTGGGAAGACTGGCATATATTGCCTTCACACCCTCTTTTAGGACGAGCCGCACCCCAATTGCAAGGTTATGAGGTGTGATCAAAATGCATGTGCCTTACTTACACCCTCAGCCTGATTCTGACTTAATCTGACTGAGGCGGCTGCCCATCCCATCTGCGTTCTACATAGCCAGACCAGGCAGCAGATGAGGCGTCGAAATTTGCAAAAAAAAACGAGGGGAAATCCGAGTTTGGGTTCGTATCTTCGTAACGTGGAACGAAAGATCATCCCAAGCTATTTTTGCCATGCCTCTGGTTGACATTCCGCTAGGCTGGGTATAGGGCTCTCCTCTTCGTCAGTCATTGGACAATGTGGTAGGGGCATTGATCAGTATTGGGGATACTCGATCTGAGGAGGTTCGGTTTTCTGGTCCGCGAACCTCTGTCAGGCTGTACTTGACGCACTGTGATGGCGCTTAACTCAGATGACGGCATATGTGGTATGCAGCCGGGAGCCTTTTCAACCCCTCTTTCTGTCCACCCTCTAGTTCAGCTTGTCTGTCGCCTAAGAGGAGACCTGGCTTGAGACTTCTCACCGGTCTCGAGAATGAGATCCAGTCTTAGCAGCTGGGTATTTATACCAAGCGCCATGCTAGCGTGAATGACTGCGGGTACATGTGGTTTGGGAAAGAGATGTATTTTTCTGCTTTTTTCACATAACCCTACATCGTAATCCCATTCTGTAGGTCATTGATCAAAGAAGCACGCGACATACACGGAAAGCTAGGGGGGTGGTCTCAGCCGCACATGGGAGTTCCTAGTCCGAACAGTATTAACACTACGCCCTCTTTCTTCCAGTGGCAAGGCTCCCGGCGCTCTTAACAGTCTGCTGTTCTAAAATCTTACTTGTACGCACCTAAAACCTGACACTTTAATTTCTTGCCTAAATTTCTGGGGATTCCCAGGAATCTTTCGTTTCATCATTGCTTTGCGCACTTTTGCGTGACGCTGAGGATTTGTCGCACGGAATAACTTACATCGTCCTCCTCTCCCCTTTTCCCAATTTTACCATTATACTTCGTCTTTTGACGACATGAATCATGACAGTAAATCTGATTTCAAGCTTCAGTATCAGATTGCATTGTCTGAATTTGTTGAAATACGACGGGAGGAGACGAGAACCTCTGCATGTAAGCAAAAGTTTGTACTTGTAGACAATGTCACCAAAAGGTTGAAGAGTCGTTCTGCCACCTGTTCCACTCAGTACGACAACAATCTCGACAGATTACAGCGCACCGCATACCTCCAGTATGAACTTGAGCCGCCTCAAATGCGAGCGCAGCATTATGAGGAAGACGAGTATCTCGCCATATTCTACACCTTACTCGACATTCAAGCGCCGTCGCTTATAAACCTTTTCCGCGATAATGGACTCAACAAGCTTCCGATCGAACTCACATACCTGAAGAAGTGCATCAAGCCCCCACCGAAACCTCGATTTCATGATTTTCACGAGCGATTCTATAAAACGCAATTCGACTGGTGTCCGATACGATTTGACATGGGCATGCGTCAAGTCTATCGCGATGCAGTCAGTCCACTCTCGCGCAAGGAGAAGATCACGCCGTATCGTGAGGGCAAGGGACCAAAAGAGAACAACGCCACTCTGTATGCGATCGACGTTCCAGAAGAACTCGTTGGCCGGCAGCTACGGGAGAAAATGGCATCAGCCAAGATTGAAAGACAAGGGGAGGGGAGAAATGGTAAGGGTCTAGTAAGTCTTCTCCCAAGCATCTCTTGAAAAGGAATAACAACTGACAAAACATCCATCATAGACATATCGCTTCGCTTTAAAACAATTCAGGCCACACAAGCATGAGCACTTCCTCAATGAGATCAAGATGTTCAGCAATCTTGAACATGAGGAAGGAATGATACAATACATCGGATGGTTCGGGAGTTTCGAACTTGGCGATGACGGTGCCAAACAAGAATACTTCAATATTGTTCTAGAGCTCGCCGACTTCGACTTCTATGAGGCAATGATGAGGCTATCACCGCCAATATCCTCAGAAGAAATTCACGGCTTCTGGGAGTCTATGTTTGAGATCTCGAAGACACTGGCATCTATCCACACAATCACGATCGCTGGCATGAAATATTGGACGTAAGTTAACGTCTACGAGGGGTTTATGGCCAAAGCTAAATGCTCTCTCCTAGATGGCACGGAGATATCAAGCCAGAGAACATTCTGAGAGTCAATGATCGCTTCAAACTAGCCGATCCTGGTGAAGCAAGCATGTTGCTCAAAAATTCCGCAACACCGTACCTACCGCCGTCAAAATCATTGGGGGGAACAAGAACTTATGGTGAGTCCGCCAGCCACATGATCAGGAAACAACTAGTTGACCAAATTTATGATCAGCGGCACCTGAAAAGACAGCTTATCTAGATGATATCAGCACCAAGAGGCCGAAAGTCACTCCAGAAAGTGATGTGTGGTCTCTTGGGTGCGTCTTATCAATTGCTGCGACCTATGTTGTTCTTGGGACTCAAGGAGTCCTGATCTACCAACGGCTCCGTCGTCAGGACACTCAGAATGCCAGGGGGAGAATGAGTGACGCATTCCATGACGGCGAGCAAGTCCTACCTGAGGTTCTTCATTGGCACCAGTATCTGCGCGAAGCAGCCAGAAGGACAGACCCGTACACGTCCGCCATCTTGGACATGGTCGATGGCCACATGCTTGTGCCCGGAGATAGGCGGGAAACTGCGAAGAAAGTTTGCAGCAGCTTCAAAAGCATTATCGCGAAGAATGATACCCGCCCTTCCAAAGTCCCTCCTGGCTTGCAACATATGCTTCAAAGCATTGAACTCGAGGTTGAACGTTCTTCGGAACATAAGTCTGGAATCAAGAGAGTTGACTCAGACGATATCACAAAACCGATGGAACGGTTTGACTTGCCCTTACCTGAGATTGAGTTTGAGAGTCAGAAGAAGTTGTTGGATCAAGCCATCCAGCCAACAGCGCAACGGCCACGCACGATGCGTGGATCCCCCACCCAGTCACCACATCAATCGGTGAGATATCCTATGCAGAGCTTGGATAGACAAGGTAGCACGCACTCCCATAGTCATGGGTATCCAGATCCTCCACGCGGAAATTCGGCAATCTCATCCTCAAGCCAGCCAGTCAGCGCTCACCCGACCTCATTGAACCCGAAACCTCCGAGTCACCGATCAAGAAGTCCGATACGACGTGAGCCTGTCAAGGCTTCTCAAGTCAAACAAGAGCTGAAGAAAGTAGGACTCAGTTTCAAACCGTCGCCCAAGAGTCTCAGTTCCCTCATTCAGCGACAAAAGACTTCCGTAAAAGGGAAAACCTCCAACAGTAAGGAGAGCCTAGATGCTTTGACTGAACTGGACTCTCGTCTGGAGGAGGAGTACAAGGGGCGTGATATCGTGAGTACATCAAACGTTGTTTGAAAACCCTGTAGGCTAAAAGTAACAGGTCTTCCTCGTGGACAATGGCACTACCATGCGGAAATGGTGGTCTTCAGTCATCGACTTACTGGAGGTCATGGTATGGAGGGCGCTGGCGTATGATGACGACGGGATGGAGATGTACTTCACAAACCCCGACACGAATCCAAAGGCCACCGTCAGGGGTAGCAAGTCCCAGTCGGTAAGATCTTTCACCAAGGCGCTGGACCTTGCAGAGCCTGCAGCAGCCACTTCGCAGACGTCTGTCGAGACCACCATTATCCCCGAGCTCGAGCGGATCATCAACGACTACACACGAGCAAAGACCTCAAAGTACGAACCACGCAAAAAGACCATCATTGTGTTGACTGATGGCATCTGGAGGGGCATGCATGATGAATACACCGTCGACACGTATCTCCGATCGACTTTCCATTGTCTGAGAGATCTGCATGGCGACCTGACGTACATTCATCCTGACCAGCCACATAGTCGAAAGGACGTGTCAGAGATCAGACCTGTGACAATTCAGTTTGTTCAGTTCGGCGATGACAAGGAAGCGAGAGAGCGACTCCGGCGCCTCGACGACGACCTGGCTAAATATGGCTGCCCGTAAGTACCTCTTTCAACTTCCCTGTAGTATCTTTAGCGATTGGAATAATCTAATGCCAATTAGCGACCTAATCGATACGGAACACGCTGAAGGCGATCTATACAAAATGTTCCTGGGAAGCCTATGCCCAGACATTGATCGCACTTTAAGATACAGCATCGGACCCCAGTCTCCATCTTCAATTCCCCACGTCCCGCCGGGGCAAGGCTCCGGTACATCCACCAACGTTCTCAGTCTCCGGACGAACACGTTGAATCAACCTCCGCAAGAACCATATAGCCTAGCACCTCTACAGACATCGCCTTTAGCAATAACACCAGTCGATTTCTCCGTGAATCATCACGGAGCGTTCATGCCAACTACGCCAAACTACGAGCTTCCTGCCTCTTCACATGACGGCCCGTCTCACGCCGTGTCTCCCATGTCACCTCAGTCTTCTCCCCCGCAAAGAGATACCAGGTGGCAAGTCGCCGGCCCATCGTCGGAGAATGCATCACCGTCGTGGCCAACAGTGGAATCGAGTTCGTCCAGCGGGCAGCATGAGCAGACGCCCCGATCACCGGCAGCTGCCTCACCAATCCAGTACTACAGACATCCGTACAATTAGTGTGTTTTTTTTGCGTCGCAATGCTTTAGTGACGCCTTAGATCGAAAGAAGCACTCATTTCTAAAGAACTTTGGTGGTTTAATGTTCTTCATACTAGGGTTCATGTATTTTCGTGCGGTGTAAGGAGTTCCAAGGCGGCGTATGATGTTCTCCTTTCAGCGGTTAGAGATGGGTTTCGGTTAACGACAGTGATAATGAAATGTAATGACGCCTCGTCTGTCATGGTTATATAGAAGTCGAACAGCCATTACGACAGTATTCCTAGAGATTCGAGATTCGCAGGCCTTTCCTGCAATGCCTTCACTGTCACCCATGGATTGAGATGATCGCATCCCCGCAATCTGACTCGATCTGTTACCAACCGGAATCAGGATCAATCTGGGTCAATGAGCCCCCTCCTGACGTGGAATATGAAAGCCCCAAGGCCCGCATAGAGCGGACTAAGCAACATTTTCCGGCGCAAGGCTCAAGACCATCCTATTTCGGCAAATGATTGTATCACGTATTGACAGTAGGTTATGAGGGAAAAGGTGACGAACACCTAGTTTACTTGTTTCGTGCTATACACCCCAGTGGAACATTTGCCACATGTTCTCCGTATTCCTGAACCCATCCAACGCAAGCGCGTGCTGTGCGTCTTGAACCCAACCTGCCATCCAACCCATGTATATACATGTCTACGGGACGAAGCCTTTCGTCTTCCCCGAAAGCGTGAACAGCCTTTCCCAAGTCCCCAACACCTTGCAAGAAATACCAGTATTGTGAATTCCAAAAATAAAAGGAAGAAAACTCTCCTTGCGGAGAGGGAGACAACGCCTGTGTACCATATCGGGATCGGTGGAGCGACGGTTGCCATTCCGCTCGCCTCCCACCACCCCTTTTGATCCATCCGCTGGAAACTGTTTTAGTCGTCCAGAAACGTGGCCGTTTGTGTGTGTATATATACAACAATGATTCCAAGGCCTCGGTTGCACCACCGAAAGGCATTCGGCTCTTGAGGCGCGAAATGCTGTCACCGCATTCCACTGAGCCATTGTGAAACGTATCTCGACCCGACCGGTTGAGAGAGATATAAATAGAGATAGGTCGATATCGAAGAGAGTCCGGAAGTGACTGAGAACCGAAAAGACGGAGCATAGAAATAAATCCGGCTGCGCGGGTGTGACCCAGCGAGTGTCTCCACTCGGCCGACGACACCGGGCAGCCGTGGTGGTACTGATCATGATGTCATGACAAAATTGCCAATGAAAGGAAAACCGTTCTCGCTTTTTTTTCGTGATTTCTTTTTTCTTGGTCGACCCTGCGGAGGTCGCGTGGTGGAGGGCGATGTTGGGCAGAGCCGCGTCATGCAGATGGTCAACTGAAAGTCGGCCCAATGAACGCCTGAGCGCGGCCCAACTGCCTCAGATCTCAACCCCAATCACGATTTGCGGGAAAAAGTGCGACTTGAGTGACACGATTGTGTGAAATATTCCGAAATTAAGAAAAATTAAATCCGTGAGAATTCAACAACGATCCCAATTAGTCTTTAGTAGGCGGTGTAGCATTCAAAGCCCTCCGCGACAAGCGGGTCCTGGTGGTAGTTGGTGGGTGTGACAGTGTTTGACGACGAGATGGAAAAGGCCGTCTCGTGCGACAAACCGTTGTTCATTGGCGAGTTCTGACCAAACGGGGAGAAGGCAAAGGCTTCCGACGCGGAGGAGAGCGGCATGTTGGAAACAGCCAGGTACGAGGCCTGGGTAGTGTCGATCGCCGCCAACTCAGGCATGTGGTAGGACGGCGGGAAACCCATGTCGTAGGTCATGTTCTCGCCCATGTGGCCAAGAGACAGGTCCATCGACATGGAGGGTTCGAACTGTTGGGCAGTGGCCTGAGTCTCCTCCTCATCTTCCTCTTGGGCCTCGCCCTCGGCAACCTCGTCGTCGGCAGCCACAAACACCTCTTCCATCCACTGCTTGAGCTCGTTCATGGGGGGCCAGTCGCCACCGCCCTTACCACCGCGCTTCTCCTCGTCGTCACCCCGCTTGTTCTTGCCACGGGGAGTCTTGGGCTTGAAGTGCGTGCGGCGGAGATGGGCAGCGGCGTTGTAGTAAGCGCCGTATTGCTTGCGGGCGACGCACTGCTTGCACTTGGAGAGCGGGTTGATAGCCTGAACGCCACTTTGCATGCCGACCGTGCTGGGGTCGCGGCATACAAACTTCTTGACGATGCCCTCGTGCTTAGCGTTGATGTGTCGGCGCAACTCGTGGTCGCCGCGGAAGCCATCGGGGTGATCGCTGCACATGTCGCAGAACACCTTGGGGTGCTTGGGACGGGTGTAGCTACCCTTAGAGACAGCAACCTTGCCTTCCTTCTTAGCAGAAGCTGACTGGGACTTGACAGCGTCGTGAGGCTTGGGGCAGATCTTTGTGCGGTTCGCATTTTGAATCTGCTGGAGGCGTGCTTCTTTTGCCCTGCGCTCTGTGCTTGACTTGGTTGATGCGTTGCTGGTGGCGGAAATAGAGCGCTCCATCATCGAGGAGCCTTGGCTGAGGAACTGCTCATCAATGGGCGACTGCTGAGGATATTGAGGCGACAGGCTAGTGCCGGCGCCGACGTAGGCGAGGTAATCTGACTTATTCGGTGACGTGCCGGAGGGGACAGCGTAAACTTCCGGAGACATGAAGTCGGCAGCACCTTGGGAATGTGCCGAGTTAATTCTCGTCATACCGAATGCGCCGCTGAGTGACTGGTTGTCAAAAGAGCTGTTTTCCCTCGTAAGAGGCATGGTCTCGGCAGCCGATGTGCCAGAGCTCATGGACGGGCAAACCGAGTTGATGAGGCTGGCCTGTGAATTCCGGCCATCGTAGGGCGTCAGGAAGTTCTGCGGCGGCGGGACCATGGCTGGAGATGGTATGCTCTCGTCTTGCGCAGCGAGGAAGTCGAGAGGGTTCATGCCGACCTCTGGGAAACCTGCGTTCTCTTCGACAGGAGAGAGACCCGAGTGGCGTTTATTTGTTGGCGATCGCTGAAGGGAGGACTCGAATAGGACATGAGGGTCATCTTGGCTCTGGTAGAAGCGGTCCATCATGGGATTGGGGTTATTTGACGTCTGGAGGGGCTGTAGAGGGCCCTTGACGACAAAAGGGATAGACTTTTCTGATCTGTTGGAAGCACTTCTAGACATGCCCGTCATGGGCGTGGCGCGGGGGTGCTGCTGGGACATGACCCTCGCGCGCTTTACGGGATGGGGCGAGTCATCACTTGTGCGCTCCTGGAAGAGAATGTTAGCACACGGACACCTGATTCACGATGGTCACGAGCAGTGAAGATGGTGATGGGAGCTGTGGTGATGCATTACCATCATTCTTGTGGGTTGGGCAGCGTAGCCCATGTTGGACTTGCTTCTGGGTATTGTGGCCCTGCGGTTGAGCAGAGGAGCAGCATTGGGCTGTTGGTGTTGTGTGAAGGCGGCGGCGTCTACATGGTAGTCCCCTTGTGATTGGAGCAGGTTGAAATTGCTCTGGGCAGCTTGCGGTGCTACTGATGCATTTTGCTGAAGAAGAAGGTTTTGGAGATTTGCCAGCTCTTGTTGCTTCTGTTGCATCTGCCTCTGAATCTCCTGGACGTTATTGTAAGGATGGTTCATGTTGGCTCAAGTTGGCGGAGAACAGCGGGGTGATGGGCGTAGCAGCTAGGGTGGGTTGGGTATGGTGAGGAAGAGTGAAGCGTGTCGGGCTACCACTCGGTTGAGGAATTCAAGGCCGTCCGAGTCAAGACGGAGGGATAGAGTGTGGTGTTAGACGTCGGTAGTAGACGAGGTGTGATGTGACACGATGTTGCTGCAGCCTCGTTCTTCTTTCTCCAACGCATTCAAGGTCTCCCGAGTGACGAACTTGTGGAAACCGGGCGGGAAAAGTTAATTGTTTTCCTAAGAGCGAGACAAGCAAGACAAAACGCTGTTGTTTGGTTCTTGGTCTTGTCTTTCTATGGAGTATGGCTGGTGCTGCGCGGCGAAACAATAAGACCCAGCGGGAGTCAAGATTTGTTTCCTGGTATTCGAGACTCTTTTGGTGGATTGTTGGGGGGTCTCGAAGATTTGTGCGAGCAGCAGGATTCAAGGTTGACTTGTCTTGAAGTTTGGCGAGGCGGGTTGAGGCGAGTTGATGTTCGATGGTACAGGGAAGTCTGTGGCTTCGAATAGGAAGACGATCGCAGGAGAATTCGGGAAGGCGGACGGCGAGAGGCCAGTGGTTTAAAGAAGTCGACAGGATCAGCAGCGCAACGAATGTCCAGTCATGGAAGTGAGGCTTTGCGGCGTCTCCACAGCGAGCTGGTAATGTCGGTGGAACAGGCAAGACAGAGCACGCTAGACGAGCAGGGATGGAGGATGGAGATGGATGTGAGGGTGGATGAATGATGGTGGATGGGAAGGGGAGGGGAGGGGGGTGCGAGGATGTTGGTGTGTGGGTGGTCGTGGTGGGTGGTGGACGTGCGTTGCGTGTGTGTTGCGATGATGATGTGGTGGTGTGCGGGATGGATGGAAGGATGGGGGTGTGGGTGTTTCTGTCCAGTGTCTTTTTGGGAAAACTGTGAGATGGTTTGGATTGGCCGAGGATTAAGCAGCATTGGGGTTGGATGGAGGGTGTGATTGAGACTGACGAGTGAGAGTGAGAGTGAGAGACCGAAAAGAGTGAATTTGAGAGTGAGACTGAGAGCAAAGTACAAGTGAGTGAGTGGTGGTGGTGATGATGAGCTGGCAGTCAAGAAACAGCCGCCACTAACAAACACGGGGCAAAACACAATGACATTCACTGCTCTTTCGGTATTGCAAATGTTACTGCAGTTCCATCAATGTTACAATGGAATACATAGGTAATTGCGCTGCTCCTCTGCTGCTGGGCTGCTATTCTGCCCGGCGGTCAAAGGTGCGGTGAGAAGAAAACGACTGGAAGGGGGGTGTGGGACGAGCGGTGGGAGGGACGATCAAGACCACGAGTGGTTGATCACCGCCGGCACGACCAAGGATGAGGGGACGACGAGAAATGGAACTCTCGACAGCACAGCACGCTGGAGGAAGACCAGCCAGCAGTGTACCGTGGGTATCCATACGAATATCCGTAGCATGGCAGAAAAGAGAGAGTAGGAGAAATACGTGGTCGGCATCGCAATTGGCGGCACAGGGCCGGCAAAGAACGAATGGAAGCGAGGAAAGAAGGTTAAAGTGGGTGCAGCCGCCCGCCCGTGGCCCCTCTCACTCTCACTCTCACGCCGGCCTCTCACTCCGCCTCTGGGTCTTTCCGTCCCCTCAGACTTCAGTGGGTTTGGAATGAGCTCAGTAGCGTGCCTCAGTGAGAGCATCACTCTCACTCTCACTCTGATTGACAACACGTGGACCACTTTACAGATGAAAAGCTGCTCTGCGACTGGATGGAAATTCATACAATTGCATTCACTCCCCAGGGGAACTGAGAGCCGTTTGTCTCCACTGAGCAAGTAGAAAGAAAATAAAAAGGCGTAGTGTAAAGGTAAACACGCAATATGAAAAAGGGCTGACTGGGATCTGCCCGTCAACACATCCGGCCGAACGAAGCGTCGTCGCACACGGCGTTTCCAGTTTCTCCCCAATCTGTCTGTGGCTCTCTCTCTCACACACACTGAACACACCCAGCGGCTCCTGAGAACGTGCCTCCCTCCAACCGCATCTCGGCTTCGGTGACGACTTGTCCCAGTTTCCAGTGGTATTTTTGGGAGGTGTGGGTGTAAGTGCTGGTCACCAGGGGGCGTGTGGGCACCGAACACGTCTGCTAGCGCGTGTGAGGCAGGGGTATGACGCCTAATCATCTCTCCTCTCATTGATGCTCGCCGAGTCACTCTCACTCTCAATCAGGTCTCTCTCACTATGGCTAGTGGTCACTCACTCTGGGTATCTCCATCTCCATCACGTTCTCTGGCATTCCCTATTCTGATACCGAGGGATAGGTAGAGAGAATTGAACTGGGCAGCAACCTTCTCCAACTCTTTGCCCGGCTGGCTGCCGTCCAGCTCACCCACGGACCTCTCCTGCTCACACCTCCGACGCGGAACACAACATTGGAATATACCACCCTCATTCTAAGCTACGAGGATGAGCAAGATGAAGTCGTATTCAGCAACTCCCAGTTGGGCACTCTTCATCTTGAATCTTGTCCGTATCGAGACTGGCCCTGAACCCACGGCTCAGGAACCTTGCTCTTAGCTTGGGCTATCACGGCTCTTCTAGACCTCTTGCGCGCGCCTGTCTAGCACCTACTAGGCCCCGTAGCTGGGCAGCTGTCTGTCATTGTCAATCTTGGGCCCCGGGGGCGGCGCGACCTTAATCTTGAGCCCTTACCAAACCCAGCCTGGTGCTGGCCATAACGTTCCCTAGTGCTGGCTATCATGACCTGACCTTCATCAAAAAGTGCCACTGTCCGAGGGCAAACTCATATTAACAAGGTCCCCCAAATTTCACTACCGCCAGGCGCCAGCAGCACCAAGCAACAAAGCACGACACGACGCAACTTTGGGGTTCGGGCCGCCGTGCTGTATGTCTGTCACATTGAGAGGAACCTGGCCAAGAAAAACGTGGACAGCCGCAGTCTGGCCGGGCCTGAAAGGCAACTCAAAAAAGCCCGGCCGTCGGTCTGAGAGCTACCTCACAGTACCCTCGTCCCCTTGATATTCGGCGCCTCTCCACTAGGTAGTGACCACCTCACTGTTAGTAATTATACGGATTCCGCAAGAAACCTGGCAGAATGGGCCGACATCGTGATCGTCCCGAACTTTCACAAACCAGGCCCACCTTTGCGGATCCTCCTCGTTGCGGTAAAACGAGATCGCGATGCGATGGAGATATGCTATGCTCTGCCATGACTTGTTGTTGGTGTCTCTTTTTTGGAATTGGCCCATTATCGTCTCTCAACACCATATGCCGTCCAAGCAACCGGATCCAAACACACCTCACCTCAACCCTTCCGATGCCGTCTCTTGTTGCAAACACCGCGCGTCCATTTCGCATCCATATGACAATCCGAGCCGATATGAATGACTCTTGTTGACTCTGCTCATCATGCTTGACTTTAATCCGTGCCCGTGGCTTTGATAGAACCCCTCTTCTTGAGAAAGAAGCACCAGAAGAACGATTAATGCCGCGACTTATCCTAAGACGGTGACCATCGCGCGCAACTGTGCGCAAGCAGAAAAAGAGAATGCGCACGAAGCAGCAGCTTAGCCGCTTCAAACGGTCGTTCGGCAACAAACACCCACCATCATCACCAACACACACACCATTGATGAAGGCCCCGCATAGCGATTGCATGAAGATCGTCCGCAAAAATAAACAGACCAGACCACGATCAAACCAGACCAGCCAAACTATGCTCTTGCGAAAACGGGCACAAGTTGCCCTTCTTCCTTTTGTCACACCCCGTTTACTTCGGTGGGATGCGTGGCTTCGGGAGGGGAGGGGAGCGAGAGGTCTTACCGCAAAGCGCGCCGTTTTGAACCGCTTCTTCACACCAAGTTCCAACCGCTTCTCTCCCCGTCACGCCCGTCTGACAAGAACATGACTCGTTCCTGGCGCCATTGACCGTTAGGCTTTCTCTCATGCGGTTGCGGCAGCCGCTAGAGCTGACAGCCCATACAGCCCACGGCAACCCGAGAGCCAAAAAAGGTAAAACAAGAAAAGTCAACCATTCTTTTTGAGTTTCCATGTTAAGTTCCCGCGTCGGGCTTGTTCAACGGGACCAAGAAACCTATTGGACGGGTTGAGATCGTTATCAAGCCTGACGGATACCATCATCATGACTTGTCCGGTTGTAATAGCCGCAAATGAAGGGAAAATGGTAGAGCAACTCTATTTCGTCTGGACTTCTGTAACCCTTTCCCCTCATGTATTCGCGTCCTTCCTCGTCCTTAATTACCCTTTTTAATATCAACATAGCTTCAAGTTCGTTCATGCAAAGCTTCCCTTAGCTCCCCTTCAACACACATACACCACCCCATTCTCACGACTCTCACAACTTTTCACGCGTCAGTCAACCGCGAGCTTCCACTGCTCCTCTTCATCTCACACATAAGCGAATGGGTCAAAGAGTGAATTGGCTTTTGCTTGTCTTTCGGGACGAGATCGGGATGAGGGGGGGCGGAAACTTCTTTTCCCATTTCCCCTTCCTGCCTTTGCTTGACACAACCTAGATCCTTGGGTTTTCATCTCATTTCTCGGATCATAAATTTCTCTGCTGATTTTCTTCTCAACGGTCCAAACTTCACGCACTAAGACGGTAGGCCATCCATGAAGAGTGGGCGATAATTACTCCGTTATTAATGACGATGCGATGAAAAAAAATGTCCATGAGGGAGACTTGTAAGATCTTCAATGACGGAACGTGTCACACGTTAGACAAAACCGAGCGCTTAGTAGTAAGTACATGCGTACGGAACCAAGAAGAATTCCAATGCAGGCACTTACACGTTTACTGAACCAAACAACGATTCAATCCTCTCCTAATTAGTAGAGTGCAAGACATCCCAAAACACGTTCTTACGCAGGGGGGGCCCGAGGTTTTGTCGAACAGAGCCCATGCCTGGCGACCTAATCTGCTTGATCTCCAAGTCTGGACCAGGGACGGGGGGATCGGAAGAGACTCCGGGAATGCATTCCCCCAAGACAACCATTACCAAGACTCACTCAACACGCAGCAGAACGCGGGATGTTTGATGCACCACCACCCCAAGAGAAAAAGCAAAATTACAATATGACGGCAGTGGGTTTTTTTGCATGTTGCTTGGAATTCCCGACTCAAGGGGGCACGGCGGGGGCGTGGTATCTTAGTGCAATGCTTGCTCAGCCCGAGGAATAAGAAACTCCAACAGAGACAAATTCGTCATTGTAGGTCGACACTTGTGACGTTGGAGGGCACAGGCGGGCAGATCACCACATCCTTCGGGCCCTTTTAGGCTTCATCCATCCACGCATCTTGTTGCGCACCGACATGCGGCTTGCCGTGGGCCCACGGGCACTTACAGATGGAGATGACAGAGACAAGAGGAAAAGAGCTGAATGTGAGATGTCCATTTCCCAAGCCAAGCCATGTCACCCCATGCCTCGGCGCACCCACGGACGCAACCTCCTTCATGATGTTCAGGCACGATATCCCATCACGGGCATGTCTTCCTAGCCTCCCTCTCTGGTGTGGTGAGTCTTTACGTGCTTGCCACGGCCAAGGAGATCGCATTTTGATGGGCAACCATCGCCAACGACACATTAAAAGTGCCTCCTCTCAAAGCGGCAATGATATGACAAGCTCTGGATCTGGACCCCAGACGCCCGGATGCTGGCTGACCACCACTACTTTAGTCCGCCGGCCGTTGCCTTTGTATCACATCACGTTGAAATCCCATTTGATGGAATTTACAAAGATGCAAGTAGGAAAGCAAAACATTGCAAGATCTAGCAAAGTCGAAAAAAACGCCTAATCAGTAGAATACGGGCTGTCGAGCGTTGGCTTGCATGCGGCTTGCAGACTCGTGTGAGAGACAGCCAATGCTGTAACGACCACGCCGCGGCCCTGGGCACATCACATTCCATCAGCCCAATCCCCATCCCATGCACAGCACCCACAAAGTGACGCCGGCAGAATCTGTCTCTTGTGTTGTTGTTGACGATACGGGTGACGGTCAGTGGACGCATCTCATCCCCTTCCGCATCCCAGTGGCATCGAGTGGCATCTGGTGGCATCCAATGTGATGCATTGGCGATGTTGGTCCAATCGACAGCGTTTGCCTCGTTTTCGAGAAGTACGTACCTCTCTCTACCTCAATGGAGGTACGTAGTTTACGCAGTAAGGTACGGATACCTCTAGTCATCACTGAACAGGCGTTGGAGAACCCCCCACACTAGACCGCCATCAGCGCCGGTTTCCTTCCATCATCCGCTGGCAAACCAGACGCTAGTGAGGGTTAGGTACTGGCATCCACTGGAGAGTTGCTCTGTATAGGTCCGTATAGACAGCATTCTGCCCGGTGAGCGAGATGAAGTGGTCCACGACTCCACGATGCTGCGGCTGTTCTATGCGTCCCTGTGTCTCATTCTCTACATGTATCCGTACAACTTCCAAGTTCCCCAAAGTCACAGATCCCCAGCTTCAATCTCCACTTTTGGCCGAGTTCAGCTTTGACGAATCACAGCTCGCCCACGCAGCTCTAGAAGGAGACTAGCGTCGCGGGGCGAAGCTCGATTGGCTGCGGCTTGTTCCCGCAAAGTGAGGCTGCCGCCCCGCCGGCTCCGACGATTGGCTCTTTGCGTTCGGGGGAGACAGAGGAGGTACGTACCGTTCCCTTTCCTCTTCCTCCTCTTCCTGAAACCTCGTCTTCCTCCTCCACCAACTGTGCAAGTCCATCACCATCCATCCATGGAGCATGGCGGCATGGCCACTCCCTACACGGCCAGGCTGAGTCTCGTCTCGTCTCATCTGCCCAGGTGTGCCAGACCTCCTCCTCCACTCGAACGAACTCTCTCGCTCGTGACCGACCCGTTCCTGGGGCCAAGGAACGTGCAAGTGCCAGTTCTCTCTCTCCAGTCTCCATCATCACGGCATCGCCCTCACCTAGCGTCATCTCCTTCATCTCGCAACTCCGTCTACACAGTCACCTAATCTTGGCTACCATGATCCATCGGCATCAGATTCAGATGCCAATTTGTCAAAACGTGACGCCGCACGCGCGAACCGCAGCGGGTCCCTTTTCATGTCCCCATTCTCATGGCCCATGGGATCTGGAATTTCCAATACCTGGGAACATCACGAAGAAACTGACCAGCCAAGCCAAACATTTCAAGTCTCCATACCAAATCCCACCCCCAAAAGAAGCTTGGGATCGTCCCGCACCACATCTCGCAACAGCTCCGCCTCGAGGGATCATCGCTGTTGATCCTCTTCGGCTACTTCCAGCTGCTCGAGCTGAATTGGGCCCCAAGGTCCCGACTCTCCCACCCTTTTCCCTCCTGTGCCCCAAACCATCAGCCAGCCCACAGCATGCACCGTAACCCCCCAAGGAAGCCCCCAGCCAGAAGCTATTAGTTGGCAGAAGCCCGCAAAGTCTCTCTTGCCGCCGGGGGAGTCTGGGAGAGAGAGATGAGGTGTCATCAACCGCGACCCTCCTTGTAGATGACCCAGTGGCCCAAGCATCTCTGCGACAATCTCCCGTCATCAGACGGCTTCTGGCATTACCGGTGGGGGGTGTCCCCGGCACGTCCGGGTCATTCTCCCCAATTCCCCCCTACCGTCTCCTCACCATCCCAATCCCAAGGTTTGGTGTATTGTTTCCGTCTCTCACCTTTCCCAGTTGGATGGCAGCTTTTGAACGCTGGAGAATGGAGACGCCCAGAACCAGTTGCCAGAGGCTCTAGTGTATTGCAGATCTGCACTCCGTTTGTCGAACCCTCACCGAACTCTGTTCTCTATCTCGCCAGTACGGATACAAGCGGCGCCCGCTGCACCCTGCACAACTGCGCGCGACTCAGGGCCAGCCAGCGAGATACCTGTTTATGACAGTCGCAGAGCTAAGGACTGACCGCAGTTTGCAACGGATTAGGTACGAATACTGACACGATACGCCAATGCACAAGTGGGTTATTTCCTTGTATCTCATCTTCCCCCACGATGCCGATGTTTCCCATCTCGCTTTCGCCGTCGCTTCTACTGTTAGACTGTCTCACGAATACAACGCTACAGCCTGACTGAGTACGGGAGTATGGCGGTGACCCTTCATTATCGCCGAAACTGCGCTTACCGCCAAGGATCATCAAAATCATCAATCTTATTAGCGATTTCACCTTGACTCCCTTTGGCAAGAAAGCAACGCAAGACTCTATGAATCTCAATTTTACGGATAAAGCCATTGGCCCTTTACGTGCAACACCAGCAGAACTCAATCCTCGTAGTGGAATGGCGCCAACTTCTGCCACTCTTGGCACGGCACGACTTCCAAAGTTCCAAGACTCAGATCCAAATCTGTTTGCCAAAGTTCCATCTCAAGTTCCTCAAAGTTCCCTTTTCGCCAAGCACGATGCTCGTCAGTCGTTTCTTCTGTGCGGCGGCTGTGCCAGACACAAGAGGGAAGAAAATTGACATGACACCAAAAGTCCAAGCAAACGTCGGCATGGCATGGCACTCGCATGGCCTGTCTCTCAACGCCTACTTGATATCTCAAATCAGTACCCACTGCCGAGTGGGCTGAAGTATCGTGTGTCTTGAACGGCTTCTGGCATGACACGGCCCATTTCGGTGAGATTCGAGAGAACTAAGAGAGGGGTAACACCATCAGTATCCTACCTTACCAAACTATCCATCCACCCAACCATTCACACGGGACGGGACAGATACACAAGATACACGGAGTAGTCCCTAGGAAAACTTGAATAGCCTACCGCCGCTAGGACTTCTGCTTTCCTGAACCGTCTGCCGTCATCCAATCCGGGACGGCATGAAGAGGCGCCTTGGCTTTAACTGCCCAGGGAGCAGATTCATGCCTTCTTTTCCTTAGTAGGCTGCGTCCGAGAGCGAACTGTCAATTGTGAGTTTCTGGAAAGTCTGTAGTCGTACCGTATAGCGTCTCTTTTGGATCGCCGAATGGGCATCCGTGCTCTACTCGGCCCCGAGCCGCATCGCATCGCATCACATCGCAGTGATACCACAACCACCCGCATCCGCATGGCGTAGCGTTGATACGGATACCGCACACAGTGATACACGCACAATATCTTTGCTGCGTGGTACTTTACCGCACTGCGGCGCAGCGCCGGCTTCTGATAGGAGCTGTGTTGGATTCCTTTGTTGTTGATCTGTGTCGCTTTTCTTTCCCACCCCGGGCGGCCGCGGCTGACTGGGTCATGTAAGTCGAGCCTGCAGGAGGAGTGTTGCCTGGTAGCCTGCCGCGATGTTTGGCCTCCTCCGATCACGCGCGGCACGGATGATGCTGTCGGTTCTGTGTGCTGCGGTCAGCATTCTACCTTGAGCGACCAATGAATTAGTCGTCGAGGGGGGACTTCGATGTGGCGGCAGCGGGCGGGGAAAAAGTACGCTGCGTGATCTGCGCGTGTTGGTCGTTCTCCAGACCGGCGACGGTATATCTGCGCGCGAGGGGCGGGCTTGTCGCCGATACCGCGACGGCAATGTGTTTTCCAGCGACAGAGAGATGCCTTCAAAGTACTTGACAGTGCGGCTTTGAGCTTGGATGATGTTGAGCCTCAGTGACACGCCATGATTGTCGCCGCTCTTAGTTACGTCTTCACAGCCTGAGTGCGTGGAGCGTGCTACTGCTCGCCATGAAAAGGAGTCTCCCAGATGCCAACTGTAAAGCCACAATCCAAAGTCTTACCTATGGGAGTCTTCACTGCGATCTTAACGCCACTGGAGGCAATTTTGTGCCCTAACCGTCCTCATGCTTCGTCGGGACGGGCCTTCCTGTGGCGGCAAACCTAGGTATACTTTGACGTAAAGACCTGGAAAGTTTACTCGCTATTATCGAATCTAAATACGTGGTGCGCATATCATCAATACTATCCAGTCTTTACAACAAGATGACTGTTATGCATCAAAGACGCTTGCACTCCATCAACTGAATACTCGGCTGTTCGTGTTACTCAGACCAAGGCCCCTAGGCATTGATCTCCCGATTCCCGTGAGACTCGAGAGATTAGCTAGACGACCCACAGCAGCCGTGGACCTACAACTCGAGCTCTGTTGGCGAAATGAAAGCAACCATGTGATAACCATACTTCGTCCAGATAGCATCTGGCTTGTCGGTTCCGAAGACGGTGGATGTGAATATAGCGCCGGAAGGCAGCATAGTTCGCCAGCCTCACCCGACGAATCATGACGGCTCCCCGAGGGAGGAGAGGCGGGGTCAACGACACAGCCTTTTCACTGCAGTGTTAACTCTTCTCAAGTGGGTTGTATTCACCCTAGACGTATTGAAATTCCAACGATTCTATCTTGCATCACTACTTGTGACTAGGTTCTGGGGGTTGCCGCACCTTATGTTGGCAGAATCGTATTTGTGTATCGCCTCCGAAGGCTGAAGTCACCACGCGAACTCTGAAAGGGAGTCATAAAATACAGGTGAGTACCCAGCTGGCTTTTCTCGTAACCTCAATCTCAGAGTCTGGGCGGTCGATATGGCTTGAAGGAACTATGCTCCAGCTAGTGATGCAAGTTCTCAATCACGCATGCTAATTAACAGGAGACTGACACTGCAGTAGATTCAATTGTGTGGATTGATAATCATATTTACAGCATGAATTATAACACGATAATCTTTTGTAACAATTGCCCAACTTATTCTGTAGAGATAAAACCGCAGCAATTGATATTTCACAGTCCTCGAGGTGGTTGTTCCTGATGTCCAATAATAGCTTCACGGCACGTGACCGCCTTCGTTATCGGAGCATCCCCACCGGCAAAACACCGGCGATCTTATTTGGGCGGGACCCTGCTGTAGATGACACCTGTGAGCTACGGAACCACGGTAGCCAATGCGCGGCGCGATTGTCAAAGCAGCTTCAAGGTGGCCACACGAGCAACGGGCACCTCACCACCACAACTTTCAACTTCTCTGTATGTGAGCGAACCTTCATTCACACGGCACGATGCGCCGTTTCAGTCTACTTTTGCTGGCCACGGCTCAGCTTTGCGGGGCTCGTCATCCTGGCTTTAGTATACACGATGACCTCGTGGCATATCCTCAGGTTCGTCCGATCCAAAGGAGTTCCATGGAAGCTCTGGCGGGCAAACTGACAATGAGCGCACCTACAGTACGAGATAGTCTTTTCGGAATCCTACATACTAGAACACGAAGCGCAGGCGTTACTGGACCGCACAAACCCGCATTCTGCCTACTCGGCCGAGTTCTCGACAGCTTCCGACGTCTCCCAGAACGTCAGAGAGGCCACCGACTCCGACAATGGCCGTTCCTCTGAGGTCTTTGAGCGATACGAGCTCATGAACACGGCTGACTTGAAGTACCTCTGCTCGATACCCATCTTGGAGCCCCAAACTCCCGAGAACCACACGGCGACGGAGCTCGCGAAGCAGGAAGAGGCACGCGAGCTGGCAAAGGCCTCGGCGCATGGCTGGGAGCTGCTGGACGAGCTGGATGGGAACTGTCTGTACTTCATGTCCGGTTGGTGGAGCTACAGCTTCTGCTACAACCGCGAGATAACCCAGTTCCACGCCCTCCCGACGGTCCCCAACGGGCAGCCGCCCGTCCGCGACCCCCACACAGCCGAGTACGTCCTCGGCAGGGTACAGAAGTCGCCTAGCCAGCGACAAGGCCAGGAGCAGCAACACCAGCAGACGACAAAGTCGGGAGACCCTCCCGCGAACACGGATCTGCAGATTAAGGGCGACCAGCGGTATCTCGTGCAAAAGATGGAAGGCGGCACCGTCTGCGACCTGACGGGCCGCGACCGGACAATCGAGGTGCAGTACCACTGTGTGCCGGGCATGAAGGGAGACCGCATCGGTTGGATCAAGGAGGTCACCACATGCGCCTACCTCATGGTCGTCAATACGCCGCGCCTGTGCGACGACGTCGCCTTCCTCCCGCCGAGGGCCACGAGCGCGAACCCAATTAGCTGCCAGCTCATCCTCCCCTCCGACGACCCCGCCGCTCAGGCCGAGTGGCATCGTCGGAAGACGTTGGAAGCCGCGGAATCTATGGTTGGCAAGCAGGAGGGCGCTGCCGCAACGGATGAGGAAGAGGCGGCAGAACTCCTGAAGCAGGCCCAGCAAGACCCTAACGTCAGAGACAAGGCCCAAAAGGGCGTCAACGTGGGCGGCGTCATTGTTGGTGCGCGAAACGTGCTCGGCGATGCAGACGAGGAGGGCAAGCCACCGACGAAGCTCTCGCCGCCGCGCAGCTACCTGCCTGGACGCGGCCACGGCCCGCTGGTGGAAATCATTGCCAGCGCCAAGAGCAAAGCCGAGGGCGGTGCGACGGAGATGCTCGACGACGATGAGCTCAAGAAGCTGGATCTGAGTCCCGAGCTCGTCGAGGAGATGCGGGCTGAGCTGGAGCGGATCGCTGGCGACAAGGGATGGAAGCTCGAGGTGGTGGAGCAGCCGGGTGCGCAGAGAGAGATCCAGGGCATTGTTGACCACGGCTCTGACGGCGAGGATGGCGAGGAGGCCAAGGGAAAGAGGAAGAAGAAGGTTGTGGAGGGGGAGAAGAAGACACAGCAAAAGGGTCAGAAGCAGGACAAGCAGGATCAACAGCAGGAGGGTAGCGAGGAGCAGTTCTTCAAGGAGGAGCTGTAGTGATGCCCTCCCCTGATTTGATGGCCTAGCATTGGCGTTTGGAATGTTTCTTGTATTGATATGCTGAATGATACAGAGGGCCGTACGTTGGCTCCCATGCTCTCGAGAGTCTCTTTAACTGCACACGTCTTTCTCTACAGCCCACTACTTGCCTCTGTAATTTCACAAATGCGTCGAAGAATTCAAGGTACCCTTTCAATTCCCTTTTTCGCTTGGTTCTCAGGAGTATTGAGTTGTGGGAGTTGCTCGGTTTTTAGAACCGTTCGGTCCTGAAACTCTTCGGTTTTCAGGCTGTTCGGCTTTGAGCATTTCGGTTTTCAGAATATCCGGTTCACGAACTGTTCAGCAGACCACTCCATGAAGGATCAAAACAATCTGCTTGCTCGGACAGCAATCGGACTTGTCAGAAACTATACGATCGGTGGCATCAATTTGCAACATGGCATCACGCGGATTCAACCCGAGATGATAGTCATTCAACGGGCGTCGAGTACGAATAATTGACCAGGCGGGCGAATGTCGATTTCTTCTTTCGATCTAATGGCCACGTTGGACTTGGAAGCAATTCGATGTCACACCCGGACTCGGTATCCCGATCAACCCAACGGGATCCCGAAACGGCAATGTTTTGGACCACTTCTTATTCAGCTACACTCGACTGGATCCACAATAGCTGGACTGTTATGATCTTCAGGGTCATGGTGTCGAATGCCGTCTCTCACGGATCTCAACGAGGTCTAATTTGATCGTGGTCTAGGCCATTATCTCGATGCTTTGTTGTTGTGAGGAACTGGCAGGGATGTTGGCAACGTCACTCCATATAGTTCATATGAAGCGGCCTCGTGTGAGACAATACCTACCTGCATTAATTACTGGAGACCGACGAATGTAACGGTCAGATACATCTTGTTGAGCTGTTAAATGTTCTTTTCCACGATCAACCCTACAGAACACAAATGAACGAGCCAAACCCTCGGTGCCAACATCCATGACATTCGAACTCCGCTCTGTCCTCTCTGCGGAGACTAACGTTCTTGTCCTGTCTCGAGCAACGCCGAGACTTCTGCCCACAGCAATGCTTGGCTTTGCAGATAATCTGATTACTCGAGACCCCGCGGCTTCCATGGCATGGACGTCCGCGGTACGACGTGATTACATTCCCGCCGGACTACCACCGTGACCGGACTGGAGTTGTTCATTCGGAAAGTCACGTCCGGGACCTGCCGGGTTTCCTGGAGTTCATAGCCATTGCCGATCGAAAGCTCCTGTCTTGACTATTGAAGTTGACAGAGGAAGGTGGGAGGTAGGTAGTAACGGAAGGTGCCCCTTTGCTGAGAAGGCACCATCCGATAATGGCAGGACAGGGCATCCCACTTGCCGGACCGGAGGGCGGCAACGGCATCACCTCCTTCCGAGACGTGGGAGGAAGGCACCCCCGCCGAGGCGTGACCTGCCCTTTGCTCCGTCCAGAGGAAGGTACGCATACACGTGCTCACTGCTTGCTCAGTCTGTCGGTGTGAGTGAGGCAGGCACTGGTAGCCGGGCATCACATCGTCTCCTGCCGACGCCGTAAACGTTGACAAATAGTACATGGGCGTTGAGGCAGAATATCTGCGATCTGCACATCTCTGACTTTTCTCTCTTCATCCCCAATCTCGGTTCAAATTTCAGTCGTGATCCATCGCCATGGCTAGCCCGCCCCCCGTCGTAAACTCCCTCAGACTCCCTCAGCCCTCTTCCCCGGTATCCGGGACTGGCTCCGGCAAATGCTACCATTCGAAGATTCTCAACCAACCCAACCCAACCCTGATGGAGAGTTTTCTTTGTTTTAATGAGGCAGAGAATCCGGAGGAGGCGGAGTTACATGGTAAGTGATTGGAACACGTATGCTTCCTTGGGCCTTAGCTCCTGTGTCCTTTCATCATCTACCTGCCTGGGCAGTCCAGGCTGTTAAGCTGTCTGTCGCAGATTAGACTTCTAATGATCATATCGCCAGTGCCCTGAGTACGAGGGGACCTGTGCAAGCTAGCAACGTCAAATGCCCACACTGCATACGACATGTCGTTTTCGCCTTGACCTCTCGTCGCCCGTCGCAGTGCCTGCCGCCCCCCCGTGCACTACCTTACCGCTTGGCAGCCACTAAGTTCTCGATCCTTGGCGGGCAGGCAGTGCTTAGCGTCTTCGAGCTTCTCTCTATCAATCGCAGCTAGGGCCTATAGCAGACACGATACGACCCGACAACACAACTCAGCTCGGAGAGAGAAAATATTCAGACTTTGAGGAGTCGACCCTGAAGTCTTGGCTTCGACTTCTGCCATCTAGTCTATTTGGGGCCCAGCCAAGATGTCACGTCTTAAGCTTCTCCGGGATCCTGAAATGGGTTTGGAGTTGATAATTCAAGGGCATAACCATTCTGCTGGGACAGGTTCTTCGGCATCGTCGGTTCAGGGGCACACCGCACGCACATTGCACTACCAACTTCGCGGAGTCACACTTTCGGAGTCACCTACCGGCCATGATTGCAACATCAACTCAAAGTCGGCACTTGCAAGGCTCAGCAAAATGGGATCGGCACTTTTCCCCTGCGCCTGTCGTATACCCAGAAGTTTCACTAAACCACCCGACTGCCGATTCGCCATCATGTTTGGGTGCGGGCCGTGGGCTGCTGCTGCTGAGTCCTCATCAATTGAGTTGAATCGATGAGAGGGCCAGATATTGACGAAGCCCGTTGCTCTGACCTTGACCTACCTACCATCTCGGACATGAACTTCCATTCGGCGTCCGAAGCAATACTCGGATTTGTTGTTGTAGCCTTGTAGGACTCAACACAGCTTCGAGATACTATTGCTTGTCAGGGATGGCTTGCCATCATCATATGGTTTCGGGAGCCATGTGTATAAGCCACGGATGCGTCGTCCGAAGGTCGGGCTGTTCAATTGTTCAACCGACAAATTTATCCACTCGACCCAAGGCCCTGGCACGCCCCTCGAAATGCAACCTCTTGGTTAGGAGGGATATTGCAGACAAGGTGAATGTGGATGTGAGTGGAGGACACATTGGGCGGCAGCGCCCGTTGACAAAGTTTATGCTCCGATTGAGCTAGTCTAGGCGATATTGCCAGCTGGAAGAAGAGATTTCCGGCTGCCCATTGTTCATGACAACTTCGACTGGGCAGCAGCATAGAGAGTTCCAGCCAAGTGGATAGGACGACAAAGCGTCAATCCTACAACCTGCTCCTTGCAACTTGCAACTTGCAAGCAGAAACATCACGCCCTCGTTCCGGATCGGCTCGGGAGCACACCGACAACCCCTTTGACGGCGTACGTGTGTCGGTCGACCCGCGTTTTCGGCCGGCGTCCCTATCTCGACGTCCTCGACCAAGACTATGCGGACCAGTCAACGAAGCCGCATGCCAATTCCTCATGTTGGGCCCTGATTATTAAGTCAGGCCAAGACCGTTCAGGAGATTCTCCCCGAGTCCGGTATCCACTTTTCTACGCTCAAGTCTCTCGGCGCCGTTGGAAGAGGAAACGCCAAGGACATCGCCGAGTCCATCATCGACACCAATGATCTTGTCGGCCTTGCTGGGAGCACGTACCAGCGGCCAGGACCCAGTACTATATTCCGTACTTGTTGAGAAAATCATCAAGTCGGTGCTTTGCCTCGCAGGGCGGATGAGGTCCGCGCGCGCCGCTCTTCACAAAGCTCCCGATCAACCGCAGGTAACCGTGAACCCGTTGGCGATATTACCTTCACAGCACCCATCGGGGACTCCGGGACTCGATATTGGTTTCGAAATAGACCCCAACTTCTTTGCAACGCTATGATACCAAGCTTTCGACACCACTGTCGTCCAAGACTGATTGACATTCGAGCTGGGCGATCCCTGCCTTGTCTTTACAGTTCGATGAGCCACCTCCGCATCATGTCAGGGGCCGTTGATATGGATGCCGCCGGCATCAGAGCAATTTCCCTGAATCGGATCGTTCTGGAATGTTCAGGACCCCGGAAACCCCTCATTTGAGCACGTACAAGATTTTGACAGCTGCAAATCGACAGGCATTGAGTCGTAGTAGACGGGGATAGATCGACGACCCTATATCGTCTACAAACCGCCTCAACCGCGCAAATTGCATCGAGTCGCTATGCATGCAAGGTATATGCGTACAGTGATGATCAGGAAGTCTGCCTGGGAAGTTCCGCATTCGACTCGAGTCTTGGACATTTGATGCAACGCGAACGCGCGCTTTTGCTTGCGGACCCCGGAGGCTCTGTCGATGGCCACGTACATTCCAACGGTGCAGCATGATGCGGCGATCCCAGACCAGACCATAACAAAGTCCCAGACATGCAGACATATCTGGACCATGAAGTGATTCAGAGGTCTCGGGGACTGGTTCCCGGAACGAGGTCGAAACGTGGCATGGCGAGCAGAGTTTGGGCACCCGAGGAGAGAATTAAGCATCTTGGGATCTCTGGAGCTCGAGTCGAGCTTGAGTCCCTGACGCTGGAGTCAACCCAGACGCAGCCCAGGACGCGGTTGCCCCGGGGCTCCCTGGCTCGCCGTCACGAACAAAGCTCGCACATGTGGTCCATAACGGCGGGGGTGGTGCCTGCGGTTAGCTCCGCTCGGCGGTACTCAGTGGAGGATTTTGATGGAGCTTGGCATGAGCGGGCGGATGCCGGGCACGTCTCCAGGAGCCAGACAAATGGCTCCGTTCGCAGAGGGGCCGGAATAGCGCCGCAAATCATTTTGATCCAAAATAGCTGCAGGTCCCTGGCAAACTTGGGACTGAAGAAGCTCAGGTTCAGCTGAAGCCCCAAACTAGAGAAGGGTTACCAACAAGGGGGCAACACGGACTCGAACGTCTTGGACTGACGACTTATTTGTTCCCTCGTTTCTTCTGGCCATTTGCCTTATTTTGAGCCGTTGCCTTGCCGTTCCGTCGTGCAGCTCATCCGAAGTTGATTGGCCTCGAACCCTTTTCCCCCGCACATCTCCAAGGTCATCCGTCGATTTGGTCCAAGGTCATCAACAGATCGATCTTTCTTCTCAACTTCTTCTTTCATCAGCTGACTCACAAGACGACCACCTCACACGACCTTTGCCTCAGCTCTACCACCTTACTATTACTCACCTTAGTGCATAGTATACCTACCTCAGTCCGGATACAGAAACGGCAGCGAACCCTCCTTTTGCTCGTAGCCGCCCCTCACTCATCCTTTCCCCCTTCTCTCTCTCTCCGCTTCTCATTCGCCTCGAACTGTCGTTTCTTTTTCCCCCGCATTTGCACAGGCAAGCCGCAAGCTGCACGCCGCACGCGCAACGAAAGACGAGACAGGAAGACAGACAGACACTGGACGTCCTGACAAGACTGGACAGAAACTGGACTGGGCAGGTCAGGACAAGACCGGCAGCCGATCCCGACGGTCTTCGAGCAGACATCGGACACGGAGTGAAAAACTTAAGCAGCAACCAACACCTTCATGCGCTAGCGACGATCAACAAGACAACCCCCCGACGCCATCCCACCAGCCAGCTACCGACACCTCGACTGATGAGGCGAGGACAGACGAGACGCTACCTCCGCTACGCTATTCGTACATACACTTCCTCCTCCGTACCCTACGTACCTCACCTCACAGCTAGGCCACACCTTACCGACCCTACCTTACCTTAGCTTCCTTCCCCTTCCCTTGCCGGTGAGGGGCTGAGGCGGCCGAGAGTGGACTGGAACTGGCTTTTTGACCGGGGGGAGGCTGGGCTGCAGCACTGTCCGAGTCGAGGCTTGTTGCTCCACGACAGTTCTGCTTCTGGCACTGCACTGCTTTTTTGCTGGGCTGCGACAAATCATCACTCCACCGCGAAATCTCTCGCTCAAACTCTTTAACGGCCGTCACCCCTGTGACAAGAGTCCTGAGCCTGTCTCTGCCATCTCCCTTCTCTTGACTGTTCCCTTATTCTTATTGCGTCATGTTTTGAGTGATGGACGACACAGATTCCGCGAGAAATGCTGCGAGCAGAGCAGGCTCTGCAGAAGTGAAGGCCGAGTCACCAGGCGCGACCACTACCCCCGCCACTACCAAGAGCCAGCAGCAGCACCACCAACAACAATCAGCGCCGCCAAAGAGGACCGTATGCGATCACTGTCGAAGGAGAAGTATGCTGTTCCACTTCTCTCACGTTACTATTATCGTCGTATCTCAATTTGCATCCCCTGCCGTCCGTCCGTCGCATTCATGAATTTTCGTGCGATTCTTCCTCTTCCCAGCAGTCTGCCGCCCGGGCAGTCCATCTGTCGGCTTCATGGTACCACCATCCCGCCTTAGCTACTGCCGCTGATGCTGCTGCTGCTGACGTTGCTTGCTGCACGTCATCACCATCTTCACATCCATCATCAAGAACTGTTCATTTCATGTCCGCAACTCACGTCTCTTGCCACGTCTTTCATTCTTCTCGTTTCTCATACGATGGAGCTCATGAGAACTAACTGGCAATAGGAATCCGTTGCGATGGCAAGTTCCCTTGTGAGCAATGCGTGCACGCTTCACTCACCTGCAAGCGCGAGCATGTCCCTAAGAAAAGAGGACCGAAGCGTGGCCATGGACGGGTCATAAATGAGTTACGCGCCCGGGAGTCGTCCCAAGGAAAGCAGCAACCAAAAGTCCAGAAACCTTTCAATGCAGAAACTGCGCTCGAGAGTCCTACAGAGTATGTGCGGCGTCGATTATCAGCAGCTTGCCCGCCGCTGAACCTAGACAGCGTCGACATTGGGATGAGCGGTAGCGACCTCGGCGAAGCGACATCTCAACATTCGTCCAACGCGTCCGCAGCATCGACCCCTCCGAGCTTTTGGGCTGCCGTCACCTCGAACCCAGGACATACCAATGTACCGGAGCCCAGAGGCATCTTCTCGAGCGATGAACTACGACCGAGGACGAGGAGCTATTTCCACATGATCCCCCAGCTGGTCGAGCTGTACTACGAGCACATTTACCCCATCATGCCTCTCATCTACATGCCGACCGTCCGCGAAACGATCAACCGACCCATGACGCCGAGCGAGAAGAACCTGATTTACGCCCTTTGCGCCTTGACGTCGATGCACATGTCTGGTAAAAGCATCGGCGCGCCTGGACCCACGTCTTGGGAAGTCGTCGGTCGCTTCTTCCTCGACGAGACCATTTCGACGAGGCAGACGTACGACTTCCTCGAGGATTTGTCCCTGTCCGCCGTGATTTCGTCGTTTTACCTGAGCACATCCTTCTTTGAAATCAACCAATCGCGCAAATCGTGGTACTATCTCCGGGAAGCGTTGACCAACGCACAGGACCTAGGACTCCAGGACGATTCAACATATTACGGGCTGAGTCGCGAGGAAACGCTATGCCGACAGAGGGTCTTCTGGATTCTCTTCGTAACGGAAAGGTTAGTAACGACTGACCGCTGGGTCACGCCAACGTATATTGCGAGGCCGCATCCGAGAGACTAACGCAACTTGTGCTACATAGGTCTTTTGCGATTCTCCGCAACAAGCCAATTACGTTCAAAAGAACACCGTCGCTACCAACAACACGGCAACCCTACGAAGGCCCCGATATTCATGCCGGTTTTCTGCAGCTTGTTTCATCCTACACTCCTCTGGACGAATCGTTCGTGACGGCTTGGAATGAGGGGTCTGATCCCCGCGTCAGCGCAACAACGTTTTTGGCTTTGCAAAACCTTCTCTCCCTCCCTCCTGCGTTCCTCCGCCCACATGGGCGATCATCACCACCAACCCAGCCTCATGGGCAGCTAATGGGTTCCTATGGTTCAACGTCAGCCTCTAGAGATGCTGGGGCACCAGAGCCGACAGACATTCAGAAAGCCGATTTGCTCATCACACAACAATGGCTTCGACTGATCGTGTGGCAGTCGTCGATGAGGCAAGGCCTTCTGAGCTGGACCAACCCGGCCGACTCAGGAGGTGGGGTATCTTCGGGCAGCGGTGTCGGCGGTGGGAACAGCATGTGTTTTTCGTTCCCTCTGACAGTTGCACGTGATACGGCCTCGATCTTATCAAGCTTGCCTAGTAAAGCTGTCGAGGTTCACGGAATGGGTATCATGGAGAAGATCTTCGAAATCGGAACCTGGTGCGTTAACGTCTTGGGGGCATGCGAAAGTGTTGGCTTCTCAACCGCCATGGACTTTACGTCAGGCGATATGGGTGTTCTGGGCAGCGGTCGAAAGGGGGCGAGTCTAGACCCTATCGAGTTCTTTGTGCGTACACTGAGTGCGAGCGACAACTCCCGAAAACAGTTCGCAGAGAAGCTGCTCACCGCTGCCGGCGAGAACCCAGGAAGTATGAGAACACAACTCAGCCCCGCCATGTCTGGAATGAGTTCAGCCGCCGCGGCGATGATTGCCGCAGGTCAGGCGCACCACATGATGGAGCAAGGCTGGGGACAAGTTGGACAACAAAGAGGGAGCGTTGTGGGCGAAGTCTTTGACGACAACGAAGAGAGCAATGGCAACAACCAGCAGCAGCAGCAGCAGCAGCAGCAGCAACAACAACAACAACGGCTCGACCTCGGAAGCAACTCAATGCACCATCCTTCTACCATACCAAGTATGGGGTTGGGAATCGACCTTGGGTCCGATCGCTTGACGGGTGGTATGGGTGGAGTCGACATGGACGCAAGCAGTGTCGATCTCATGAGCCCATTAGGCCTGACTCGAAGCAACACGTCCGATATGGCAGCGATGGGCATGCCCGTATATGATACAGCCTGGAGCCCTAGCAGCGGTGGGACGGGGCCGCGCGAATACCCAGAACATAATCCTGGACCTTACACCAATCAACGTGAAGGGGCCCAAGGCTATCCCGATATGGGGAACGGAATAATGATGCATGATCGGATGGCAACCGGTACCGGCGGTCCCGTGGGAGGCCCCGTTGGTGGGGAGAATCCTGGTATGGACCCGCGGCAGCAGCAGCAACATCAAGGGGATAATGGCGGTTATGACGGACGGAGACCGGAGGACAAGAACGGTGGATACCCAAATGGTGGCAGGGTCGGTTTATGGCTAGGGACATGAAAACTCGCACCACGTTGTTTGATCTTGACGTTGGACGGACAGGTGGATGCTCTAGGCCAGAGTAGGTCGGATGTACTCATACTTCAACACTATTGGATAGGAAAAGGGAATAGGATTGGGCGGGCGTGAACTGGGAGCATCTGCACAAACGGAACTAGGAGTTTTACGTCGGCCACGGTTTATTGTCTACCAGCGGTTCTGGCGATACAGGTGTTCAAAGCTACCGTTTGCACGCTGGATGGCGTGTCGTAGCTTACCTGGGTGTTTAGTGACCCTGTTGGGTGGGTTCGGACTCGGCGGCATTCTACGCGTACATGTATATACCTCTGGTGGTGACATTGGACGAAATGTCTCCCCAATACACCTACTGTAATTGTGCTCACTCTCTTCTTAACTCAGTGCCCTGCGAGCGCCTCTCCGGGCAGTCCCACAACCCGCTGTCAAAAGTAGGATGTCTCCGCGAGTGTGGAGAAGTGCCGGCCGACGTGGGCCCCGGGTATTCGGCAGCAGAGTGAAGGGGTAAGCGGCAGGCTGCGGGCAAAGGTAACAGGGCTCGCTCGGGTTCGGTTGCAGAAGACTTGCAAGCAGTGTTACGGCGCAGTCTCTTGAGCCTGGACTGTTTTGTTGTTCTCGAAGGATGCGAAACCTTGTCGAGATCTCCCCCCCAAGCATGAAATACGGATAGATAAGCTTTTTTATTGCGCTCCTCACGAGGGCAATAATTGCCGATCTGACCCCAATTGCTCAGTTTCGGGGGGCTTTGCTGTATTTGAAAGAGAGGACGGGAAATGCTTGTTACAACCTTCACACAGAAGTGTAATGTCCATCCTCCTTCTCCCCAGTGCCTTACCTGTCACGCCTGTGCGCATGCAGCATCGTTGAAAAGCTTGGGCACGCACGTCACTTGCCTAACGGGGTAATAAGATTGCCCACATTGCAAGTTTCTGAAGACGCGGGGGAGTAAGGGTATTCTGGATGCGAGTTGTCTTGAATCACATTGATTTGATTTGATTTGATGATGGCAACGTCGGCGGCAGGTTTGGCTTCGATGCCACTGCAGCATAACGTCTGCGTCGTGACGGCGCGGTTGCGGCTGCGGCCCGTGGAGGCGGGTGATTTACGTGCTATTCATCGGATGAGGTTGGATTCTGAGGTTATGCGGTACATGTATGGCATAACATTTTCTTTCTCTTCTTCTTTTTTTTTCCTCTTTTTTTTTCGTTTTCGATATATCCCCCCATCTCATCTCATCTCATCCCACCCCATCCCATCCAAATTCCCAGATTTAGGCTTTTTCTTTCGGGTCATTTCTGTGGCTTCTATATGGCTTCTAGATCGTTTGATCTGACCCAAGATTAGGTCTGATCTGATCTGATGTTAATGCACTGATACCTGACATAGGCCTGGCGTCGAGACCGTGGTTGTGGCGGAGGAGAGTCGACGGAGTATCGAGAGGGTGCGACTCATGATGAAGGAAGGGGGGTTCTCATTTGCTGTTATGCAAAGAAATTACCCGACAGATGAACAGACTAAGAAAACCGATAACGACACCGAAGCGAACGAGGTAACGGCGGAGGCAGCCGTGATTGGATTCATCGGCATCACGGGCCCGCCGCAGATATTCTACATTTTCCAACGAGCGTCTTGGGGGATGGGGTACGCCACTGAGGCGCTGCGGGCGTTTTTAGGGGCGTATTGGGCTCGACGAAGAGGTCCCGACGGGACGGACTGCGGGCCCGACGGCGGACGGAGATCGTCCTCGAGGCCGGAGGACAGCAGTGAGGTAGGAGGAGGAAGATGGCATGAACAAGAGGAAGGACGATTTGGGAACGTGTTGGAGGCGCATGTCCATGATGGAAACGTGGGCAGTGAAACGGTGTTACGGAGGTGTGGGTTTGAGTTTGCGTGGGAGACGGTCACGTCTGCGCATGGACGGGACGATGTTAGGTGTATGGTGTATCGAATAGAGCGGCCGAAATGAGAGTCTGATCAGTCACTCGTGTAAGACGTCGTCACGTAAGGAGGTCACTCAAGCAAATGATGGTCAGGATCAAATGTGTTGGGAGCAGGACGAGAGCGTCTCCAGGGCTCTCTCACTCTCATTCTGTCTTTTGTCTCTATGTTTTTGTCGTGTCCAGGCGTCATTTATGCCTAGTAAACTTTTCCTCCTGACTTTCTAATACCGAAAACCCATCGTCTATACCGAAAACGCCGGCCACCAATGCCTCCAGATGTATGTGTATCCCAGGTATACGAATCCCCGTATTTCCCCGTCGTAGACAGTTGTATGAGGGTATCAAAAGTGATGTAGTGCTGCTGTAAACAAGCTCAGAACATACCTCCCCGAAAAAGAAGACTGAGAAGTCAAGACAGAGGGCTGTGAACATGTGATGATCTAGAAACGTCCACCACGTCTTCCACCGCCGCGGCCACCACCACCGCCTCCACCACCACCTCCACGGCCGCCAGAGCCAGCGGGACGGCCTTCGCCACCACCGCCCCCGCCGCCGCGGTGTCCGTGACGGCTCTTGGGCGCGTCAGGAATAACAACCAGGCCTCTGGTTCCACGGAGACCCATCTTGCCAATGGTGCTCTTCTGAATCGCGGGCGTCTCGGCGCAGGCAAGCGCGTCACGGGCAAAAGTGTTACCCTCAGCAACGAGCTGATCCTTGTCCCACTTGAGGGGCTTCATCCAGTTCTTGTAGTAGCCAAGCCAAGCCTGGTAGATCTTGGCCTTTTGCGCCTCGTCGATGCGCTGCTCTGCAATGTCGTACACCGCCTCAGCGGATGAGAGGTCGGCGGGACGGGGCTGGAAAGTGATCTCCTTGAGGGTCCATTGCGGAAAGAACCCCTCGACCTCGGCAACAATGAAGATGCCCCGGCCCTCTGCACCCGCGCGGGCGGTACGGCCGAGACGGTGAATGTAGGACTCCTTATCGGCGGGGATGCCGACTTGGAACACGGATGTGACTCCGGGGAAATCCATGCCGCGGGCAATAACGTCTGTGGCAACGAGAATGCCTGACTTGGAGTCGCGGTAGTCGTTGGTGGTCTTTGTACGCTTGCTCTGTGAGATACGCGAGTGCAGAACGGCGGTGGGCGGCATGCCGGGCACGTTGCTGAGGACGTCACCGTAGAAGTCGGCAAGCGCGGCCGTTGGGGCGAAGATGATGGCCTTGAAAGTTTCGGGGCCGACGTGCGCAGCCTCCTCGCGGATAGCACCGACCATGGCCGGCGCAACGGCAGCGAAGGTGGGCACTTTGATGAGGTGCTGGGGCACGCGCTCGTGAGTGTTTGCCTCGCCAGCCGGGATGGTCGAAATGAACTTGTAGCCCTGGGAAAGGACGAGGCCAGCAACCTGCTCGACGTGGGAGGCAATGGTGGCGGAGAAGAGCATGCCCTGGCGGTTGGTCTTTGTCTTATCGGGAAGAGCGCGGACAATATCCTTCAGGGCGGGCATGAAACCCATATCGAGGAGGCGGTCGGCTTCGTCGAGGACGAGAGTGTCGAGATGGCGGAAGGCGTCCTTGATGTACTCGTTGGACATGTGATCGATGAGACGACCGGGAGTGGCGATGAGGATATCACAGCCATTGAGAATCTGCTTCTCCTCGCGGTCCTTGTTGGTGCCACCGATGGCGATGCATACGCGGTACTGCTTGAGGCGCTGGAGGAGGGCCTCAGCCTCCTTGGCGATCTGCATGGCAAGCTCGCGGGTCGGGGAGATGACGAGCAGAGAGATTCCGGCGCCGCGGCCGCGGTTGTTCGTGATGAGGGTCTGTATGGCGGGGAGGAGGAAGGCGATCGTCTTGCCCGTGCCGGTCTTCGCCTGGACGAGGCAATCGCCGCGCTTCGGAGGGAGGAGCTCGCCCAGGGTAGCGGCCTGAACGGGCATCATGTGGTCGAACTTGAGATCTTGGGTGATGGCCTGAACCAGAGACTGGTCAACGCCGACCATATCGGCGAATCTCGGTGTATCTTGGGGGACAGGCTCGGTGAGAGGCGGCGCCGTTGCTTGGGCGGCTGCTGTTGCTGATGCTACCGGGGCCGACGCGGGCTGGCCCGATCTGGGAGACTCGTTGTACGGCGCATCGCGGCGGTCGCGTCGGGGACCGCGCTTCTGGTTCGAGCCTCTTCCTCTGCGATCCATGATGTCGTACTTTGGGGAGCTCTTTGATTTCTGTCCTCAAACGGCGAAGATTCGTAGGTGCCGTGGTGAAGAGGGAGTGATGTTGATTGGAAAATTTCCTGGAACAAGCAGGGACCTGACGAAACTGCGCTCAGCTAAGCCTAGCGTATCACTGATAAGCAATTGCAGAAAAAGCGATAAGAATTTAGGGGTCCTGCGCATTTGCTCACACCGCTCGGCCCGCTCTGCCCCTCCCCCGCTTAGATCGAGTTCTTTGCCTTACCTAAGCATCTATCTTCTCCTGCTCCCTCACCGTTCATCAGGGAATGTACAGGCGATTTGCATCGCGATGACTGACCACCATGAGGAATCAGGACATTGGGCTCCTTCACGCCAGTCTTTACTTAATTCAAGTTTCTTCAGCAGATACTTGATAAGAGAGGGACAGCAAGGGCATAGGGCTATGTTTGTTGACAGCCTGACGTTGCCCATGGCTTCACCCGGACTGGGTTGATGTCGTGGTCAGGTCTGAACCATAAGGTGGAACCAGAGTACGGAATATATCCTGTCGTGAGATTTCATCCAAATGGTTTGATCCTAGTGGCGACTTATTGAGCTAGCATCATATCCAAGCTATCCGTACGTGGGCTCTATCAAGTGGCCAAAGTCAGACGTTGGGGCTTTTTTGTGTACTTGGGCATGCTGGAGGCAGGGCAATTTATTTGAAGACATGTTGAACAAGCAATTAGTTTGGCAACGCCGCACGAATGCCGTTCAGCTCGAGCCACATATGCATGCCGGATTTCGCTACCCCTTTGGTGTGAGATGCACAGCCCATTGAGAGCCTGGCCTCAACCATCGTCCTATAAGCATGGCAAGCAGTAAGGTATGGCATGCCTACGTCAACAGCATAATTGGCTTCTTACTGGCTCGAGAGAATACAGTGATCTTACTCGTGAGCTAAGGTGGCGTTCTAGGTCACACAATCTGTCATACCACGGCACAATACAAATCTATGCCTGACGAGTTAGCCGCGGCCTATCACTTGGCAAGGCGAACGAGGGACCAATAGGCTCAGGCGACTACACACTCATAAGCCCGACACCTCCCCTTCTACGTCTGCTCTGAAAGTGTTCCTGCTTTTGCTGCCTGGAAGCGATAGCCTCGGGAACTAGATTCGCATCTTACATTTACCTCCAATCTGCGGATGAGGGCAGCACTCTTTCTCCTAGTCCATGTATACTACATTATCGAAAAGATTGAGTTGGAAGCCGAGACCAAACGATGCGTCAACTGAAAAAGACCCAAAGCAGACACTCACACAAAGATTTTCCTTCAAAAGCCAGAGAAGACAGTCATCATTCAAGTCACTATCACAACAACCAAAGGAATGGGTTGTAGATCAGGTCCCAGCGTACAACCTGAGAGAGTCCGAGCTACGGCAATGGCTTATCAATCATTTCAGAGTAGAAGGAGCTGAAGCAAGGTTAAGTCAAGAATTGGTTCGTTTTGCTGGATGATTCCAAGATCGAACATCAAAAGTGTCTTCTGCTAACGAAGAACCAAAGCCTTTACATTCGGACTCGTACATTTTCCGTATCCCCAAAAGGCTGTCAGAGGTAAGTGTAAATTCTGGTGTCATTAAGTCTCCAACGGAAATTAGAATAAGCTATCCAGAGCATGCAACTGATTATCCTATTTTGCAGAAGGACAAACAAGATATTGATACACTGAGAGAAACGGACGAGTGCGACCGAGCAAGACAGGAGACGAGGGAGAGGTACACCCCTGACCCAGAGTCATAGCAGATAATGGTGGGAGGGCTCTCAGAGAGAATGCATGCCAGTGGGCACAACAAAATATCGCTGGGTCTAGGAGATGGTGTGAGGGTATGCAGAACCACACATAGATCCTAAGCTCTGATTGGTATACAGTACATAATATTGAATATGTGCATGTATGTGGCTTCGTGATTTACTCCGCTTGGTGAGCCCGGCGTGGGCGGTGTGAGCAGGACTGCATTTTCCGAGAGCCTGCTTCTTGTGGAACAGGCCGGAACAGAGGTCGAAAGATGCATGTGGGTAGGTGGTCCACGCAACTGTCCCTCAAAAGCACTGCCCGCCGGACAGACTCATTAGGTCACTAGCTCGGTTCATATTTGCCAGAACTTTAAACCTTTCTCTCAGTCAATTGTCTCCTGTGCAATTCGGGGATGTTCTACAGGCACCCCACTCATCTGAGTACTCCTTTCGAGTAAAAACATCACGCTTTGGATCCGATCACGCACAAGTCATGTTACGGGAGAATGGCGACCTCAAATGCGCTTCCACATGAGTTTGAGCAGTCATATCTGGAACTGACTGCATTCCCCCGCAACCATATCGAGGCCAAATCGTACGGAGATGCCATCTTGAAGGGTTATCATGAGAGACTGTCAGATGGCGAAAGGCTCATGTTCTTGCAAGACGAGGACAAAATAAAAGTACCGATACGCGACATCTCAGCCGACGGAAGTGTTACCAAAGTCAACGTTCTTAATGATGATCAGCTGAAAGACCTTCTTGGTCATGTTCCGCAAGACCCAATGCAAAACCTGGTTAATGGCTCAAATAGGCCTCTGGCCCAGGTATCGATTCGTGTTCAAAAAGATGCAAAGTGCCGTTTCGTGTGGGTCCCCTTCAAACTTTCAATACTCCTATCCTTGTTCCCCTTTTTACTTATGGTAGGTAGGCACGTATAACTAATCATGGATGTCTACTTCAGATTCCTCATCACAAAAAGCGCGGTAGCGCCCCTAGAGCTATCAGGGACAATGCTACGGCGTTTGCTAACGCACTACCAAGTCATGCCCCAGTTCCTGGACTTCATATGTCTATATGGGTCATCAGACACTGAGGATAATGGTCTGCGATTCAGCGGCTTCAAAAGCGCGAAGGTGCTCAAAAACCCAACGCCAGCAATGTGTATTCCACAAATGGATCGGAGTGGCAGAGCCTTCCAGCTATGCTACAACCTCAAGGTAACTAGGTGGGGAGAAGTGGATAATACCATGAGTTGGACTATCGAGCAGTATGCCGTATATCATCGCTTCGACGTCGGTACCGGCGTTCAAGTCTGGATGATTGGTGACCCCCATGCTGAGATAAAGGAGCGTGTAGGTGAGATGTTTCGCGAAAGGGGCGCGCACCAGTCGAAGTTTGACACCATCGACCACGCCTTAGGATCTTCCCTTGAGACGCACTTGGCACTTGCAGCATGGGTCACGTCTCAATGGAAGCGTGCCGTACTTGATCTTGGCAAGATCATACATGATCTGGTAAAACGCTACACAGTATTCCTCACCTGGGTCACGCAAAGACATCTAACTCTAAGGTATAGAACCTGGAAATTGCCTATATCGAAGCCACTTTTGACCGGGAAAACCAGAGTTCGGCCACTTTAGGGGAGGTGCAAAAGTGGGAGGACAAAACCAATGAAACCGCAATAATAATGGCGTTCAACGTCAACGTCTTGAAGCTGTTTAGAGAATTCTATAAAGGGCTCGTTCACGATGAAAACTTTCCTAATAGAGAGAGGTGGGCCTGCCAACAAGAGGTTCATAAGTTTGCATCCCAAGTCGATGAGGTCATTGATGAGGCCGAGATGCTTGCCTCGATGGCGACAGGGCTGGCGAAAGTCGTAGCTCGCAAGAAAGCATCGGCAAGTGATCCAAATACGAGATCAACTTACTGTTACGAGTCATCCTAACAGCCTTCACTTTGCAGTTCATCCAATTCCTTCAGGGACAAACTGCCGCTGTTGCGTACGAGTTGAACATCAAAATGTTCGAGCAAGCGAATCAAAGCGCTACTGAGGCAATCGCAATGCGGATAATCACCGTCGTTACTTTGATATATCTTCCTGCAACTTTCTCCAGTGTAAGTTCGTTGACCTCTGGGACCTGATCATCATCTGGCCAGGTCTGACGTCGTGCCTCAAATCGCTAACCTAATGTAACACTATAAAGACATTCTTTAGCACGGATATTGTCAAATATCAAGATGGCGAAAGCTTTTCCTGGCTTGCTCTGACTAGGTTCATGCAAGTCACCGTTCCCCTCATGTTTCTGACATTCCTCATCGCTGGAGGCTGGTTTTGGGTCGAGTCGAAAAAGAGATCTTCCCCAACTCGAAGTTCGGAGAAGCGAGACAGCACGGATGAATAGCTAGGCTCTTTTTCGATTCTATCAAGGTGTCTTCCCGGCGTTAAAGAAGTTCTACAAGACCCTGATCACCATGGCGTCGTATCATATTCGGGCAATTGGCTCAGAGGGGGTCTAAATAGTGAGCTGCTCTTGTTCCGCAAGTTGACTGTGGGGTATTCCATCAGACGCAATGCCTTTACACATAGACGGCAACCCAATAGTACGTGCAAGAACATCTCGATTATCTAGTACACCACAAAGAGAAGTAAGAGGAAGGGCTTGAGAGAGGAAGCTCACAACCTGCCTAGTGCAAGCAAGGGCCAGAGCGAACAGCTGAGGCATTTGTGACTAAGGCGATACTACTGTCAAATCGCTAGGATTCAAGTATAGAAGAAGGTGGACCGCAAGTCACATATCATTATATTGTCTTCGGGTTCGAGGATGTGAAGCACAGCCAGTGGAACAAATCCCACTTCAGTCAATGGTGTCTGACTCGCTCCGTATAAACTTGGTTGGCAATCATCTATTACTGCCAGAAGAAGCGTCTGGATATGGCGAAGAAAACAAGTAGAAGCGCATAAAAGCTTAGAAGAAATACCTGGATATCTGATGGAATGGTCAAAAATTTTCGCGCTCGTCGATTGCAAACAAGTACCATTGACTGGGAGTGGAAAGTTGGAGACGGGATGTTTATCGCCTCCCGACGTGCCTGGACCTTGATTACGGTACCTACCTAGGTAGTGGCCCGGAAGGACTGTGCTGATAAGGGGCGGGCGTTCTTTACTAATAACTGCCGGAACGCCCCTCTTCCCAACAGGACTCGGAACCATTCCTTTACATCATCACCACAGCACACACCCACCGATTCCGACTGACCTCATCTGTTCCGCGGGCCTATGACCGCGCCCCCAGTTGCAACACTGTAAGCGAAGAGGGCAACATGGGTCCGGACGCGGACGCAGCAGAGGCCGTGACGCCGCCGTCGACGGCCGCGGGATCCGCATCGGTACAGAAGCGTCCTGCCCCTGCGTCTGCATCTGCCGAGGTGCAGCGGTCCAAGAGGGCCAAGTACACCCCCGTCGCCTGGTAAGGAAAGACATCCAATCCACACCGTCGGTGAGGTGACCATCGCGTCGGAAAGACATGTCGCTGACAGAGTTTGACCGGGAAAAAGCAACGAGTGCAAGAAGCGGAAGCTCAAGTGTATTAAGGAAGATCACCAGGCCGTGTGCCGGCGATGTCTCTCCAATGGCGCCGAATGTATCTTCATTCCTGGCCCGCAGCAGACGCCGCTGAGAGATCGCGAGGTCACCAACGAGAGAGATGAATCTATCAACCCGTATGAAGCACTCCCATGTTCCGACCACCGATCCAGTAGACTAATGGTCGTGACAGCTCACAATACAAGAACCTGAGCGACGAGGTGGCAACTCTGCGAGAGCAGGTCGCCAGCCTAACCTCGTCCCTCCGAGAGCTCACCGGAAAGATCACACAGATCAACACCCGGTCGCCCGCCGCCCTCGGCGGTCCGCAACATCCAAGTCCTCTGTACACGAGCGAATCCAACCGGAGGCCAAGCGAACCGAGAGAACCGCAGTTCGTCGGCCCTACCAGGTCAGCCTTCAGCCTTCGCATCGCGGAGTCCTCGCTCTCCCGCGTGCACATCCAGACGCGCGATGCGTCGCCAACGAGCAGATCCGCATCGCCGGCCGCCTCTGCGAGGGCGGTTTCCGAAACCTCAGACCACCCCGCCTCGCATTCGGCATCGCAAAAGGACCTGGATTGTCTTTTGACGTTCGAGGCTGACGAGGTTTTTCGGCTCCTTGATGTCTATCAGGATGACGTTGAGTCTGTGTACCCATTCACCAATATGAACGATGTCTCTGCCAACTTGCCGCATATCCTCGACTTTGTGAGAGCCCAGCAGAACCCGACGGCGGGCGCAGACTCGATCTCTGCCGGGGATCGACCAAAAATTGAGCTCAAGGATGTCCAGATTGTCAAAGTAGCGATTGCTACCTCTATAGTGATGGAGGCTCAAGGCCAGAATGCCATAAGTACGAAGCTGGTAGATGCGGTGGAGCCGATCGTGTGTCGTGTGTCTGGCGAAGCCTTTATCGACCTGAAAGAGCTCCAGATCATGACTATGCTAGTGAGTTCTGCGTCTCCTGCGACCTGGTTCAAGTGGCCACTGGGGCCTTCAATCCTTTGCTGACTCAACATCAGAGCATCTACTGGTTCCACTGCGGCGAGGAGTTACTGGCATGGAGATCGATCGGCATCTCTGGGCGGGAAGTATTGGAAATCGGTCTGCATCGTCGCGCGATCCTCCTTGAGAACTTCAAGGATCCCAAAGAGAGGGACCTAGCTCTGCGATGCTTCTGGTGTGTCTACGTACTAGATCGCCGATGGAGCTTCGGCACGAGTCTGTCTTTTGGGCTCATCGATCGTGACATCGATCCTGAGTTACCAGAGCCGGTAAGTTCCCCCATTGTTTGATCAATCTTTCTTGCAGACAAAGGTACTGACTATGGTCGATCAAGGGGGACGAGTATCCTTACCTGAGGTGTATGGTTGCCTATGGCAGGCTTTGTTCGAAAGTCTGGGAGGCGCTGCCGCCCTTCGAGTCACCATCACAATTCATCCCCAAGGATACGGTGGCGTTCCTCGACTTCATGACACTGAACTGGCTCAATTCGATACCGGAAGATTTGCAGCTTCGGCACCCAAGGCTAGGCCTTGCTCCCAGGATCCAGCCCCGCAGCGTGCATCGCCTCCGTACTCTGCTCTACCTGCGAGGGAACCACATGCGCACGCTCATCCACCGCCACCACGTTCTGAGCACCGCCAGTATCAAAGCAGACATGCAGAGCGCGAAGCTCGTCACCGAGATTGCTCTTGACACGATACAAGTACTTGTCCACTTGAACGAGACGAGCGACATCTATGCGCGGCAGCAGCACGCTTTCAACTACTTCTTGATGAGCGCCTTGGCGGTGATCCTCCTGGCTGTGTGTCACGCACCGGGTGTCTTTACTGAACCTTGCAAGGAGAAGTTCTTGAAAGCTGTACAGCTGGTGAAGGGGTTCTCGCGCCACGGGCATGCCAGTCGGAGGCTGTGGAAGACGATTCGAGGGCTCATGCCGAGCATCAAGTCGTTGGGCCTGCGCAGTGACCCTGAGAAGGGCGACGTACCCCAGCTAGTCGACAATGGGGAGACAGATCCGAATGAGGGCCATGTCGACGGATCGGAGCAGACTGTCGGTCAAAGCGAGCGCGATGGGAGGAGGACGGAAGCCACGTGGGATGCATACGAGGCTGGCCCGCCGACAGCAAGCTCTATGCCGGACATGTTCAACATGGGCAATGACCTCATGAACCTCTTCGACGCTTTCGGGCAAGCGAATTCTGGGCACCCGGCGCCTTCAGACTTTCCTTTCCTGTCGGCTTCTTTGGAGGGAATGATCAGGGGATGTCACTTGGAGATCCGGAAGAGATCTCACGGAGGTTTCAGGGACTAATTTGATACACAATCATAAGAGACCTAAGGTTCCATCGATTTCCGTCTTTTCAAATTTCAACTATTCCTTCTCGCATATTTCTAAACTACAACTTCCGTGTGAACGGAGACGCCAGTCACAACGTTATCAACAGCGGGTACCTCGAACTTCTTCCGCCCAAATGAGATGTAGTAGAACACGCCAAAGGCCAGCCACCCAGCCATTACAACAATCGAATAGTTCATGTTCTGCGGGGTAACGGGCATCGCCGAGGGGAAGGTGCTGAAGATGATCACCACAGTCATCCAGATCAGACTGATGACATTCAAGATGGGGCCCAAGGCGGGACCAAGCTTGAAGGGGCCGAAGTCGGAACGGCTCAAGTTCTTCCTGCCGTGCACCAGCATGTACACGATGGGGATGATGTAGCTAAGGTACATCCCGATGATAGCCATGGACAGAATAGCGTTGAACGCGGTTGTGTTGCCGAGGTAGATGAATCCAAGCAACATCTGGAGAACCGTGACGAGAACGACGGAGTGGACGGGGATCTGCTGGCGCTGATTGACCTTGCTGAGGTAATGATCATACGGCGTGGCCTTGTCTCGGGCGAAAGCCCACAGCGTTCGTGAGGTGGACGTGATGCCGGCGACGGTGGCGGCAATGGCGGTGAGGATGATCATGAGGGACATGAAGGTCGCGCCGCCGTAGGACTTTGTCACGTCCATGAAGATTTGCATAAAGGGAAACCCTGTCGGGGTTGAGAGGAGGGCTTCGAGGGGACCGGTGCAGAAGAGGAGGACGGTGCCGTAGACGAGGCCCATGATGCCGTTGACGACGACGCTGCCGACCATGGCGATTGGGACGTTGCGGCTGGCGTTGGGCATTTCCTCGGCCAAGTGGCAGGCGGCGTCGTAACTGTGTAGATGTGTCAGCGCTTGTAGAGCGGTATGAGGAGGTGGTGAGCGTACCCGAGGAAGGGATAGACGGCGCTGATGAGTCCGACGAGCCATGAGACGCCATCACTCTCCCAACCACTGGAGTTGACGAATTCAGTAAAGACGAACGAGGCCGAGTTCTTGGGTGCCATGACGCCTAGCACTATTAAGATAGAGAGGAAACCGACGACGTAGAGGACATTATTAATAGGTATATAACATAGGGAAGAAGCTCACAGAGGCTAACTACTATTAAGGTCTAAAAAATAAATTACTAAAATCTACTCTTCCCTTAAAATATATTACTAACGCTCTATATATACCTAAACTACTTTTTTATTACTTAGTCCCTCTTTTTATACTTCTTAAGCTATTTTTTAATTAATAAAACTTAATTAATAAAGTTTAATAAAGTATTCCCTCCCCTAAGCTTTATTTTAAAACCTATTTATAATTTATATATACTATATTAATTCTTTATTTAAGAGGTTTTTAAATATATAATATAAGAGCGAGTATAAATAATACTTATTAACTTAAATATAAACCCTTTATTTTAAATAATAGCTTTATAATTTTATATTTAAATTATTTTTATTTATAGGCCGTTTTTATAATTATTAATATTTAAGTAGTCGTCGCTCTATTTTTATTTATTAATATTAACCCCTTTTTAAGCTATTATAATTTAAAATTCTTTTTTTTTTTTATAATTACTTTTTTTATATATAGTCTCTTATTTTTATTAGCGTCTATACTATTCCCTTATTATATAAATATTATAATTAACGAATATTTTTTAAATCCCTATTTTTATATATTTCTCGTACCTAAGTAAGTCTTTTATAAAGTCGTTCTATATTTGCTACTAACTCGTTTTAATACAAATATAGCTCCTTATTATAAAGTTATTATTATTCATAATAGAACGGTTATTAGTATTATAAGTATACTTAGTAGTAGCGGTAATAATAATCTATTTAAAAAGCTTAATATCCCCTTTATTTACCCTAATTTCGTATATATATTATTATTTATATACTACTTATACTAACTATTATAAACTCTTATTAAAAAAAAAAAGCGAATATTAAGAAGATCGGGGTTAATTAGGTACGCCCGCTTCTTTATTTTACTTATATTATATATAAAGTATTTAATTTAAAAGCCGAGTATTATAATTAGCTAAGTTAGTAATTTATAGCCCTTAGTTTATTCCTTTATTTAATACTTTTTTAAAATTTAATATATATTATATTAAGTATATTATATAGAACTATTTTTATAAAAATATAGTAAGTACTTAATATAGTTACTACTCCGTTACTTTTTTACGTATTATATTAATAATATTTTAAGTCCCTAAGTCTATAGAATTTATAATCCGAACTTTATAAAGTACCGCTCTCGTTTTAAATAATAATATTTATAATTTAGAGGTTTATTACTTTATTATTACTTTATTATTATTATTATTTAAGTTATTAATATTACTTTATAATTTTAATAAACTTATTAAATTATTATTAATAATACGTAAAGGGCGTTTAAGTACGCTAATAAAGAGGCTTATTTAACCCCTATTATTAATAATAATAATAATAAAGCGGCTATAAGCTCTTTTTATACTACGTTTTCGTCTTATAATAATATTATAATCGTATTATTTCGTACTATTTATAATAAAGTACGCTATTTAAATAATATTTTAATTAGTATATAGTCGCCCCGCCTGCGCTTTATATTTATAACTAATTATTTATAAATTCGTTAATAATAAGGAAATTTCTTTTTTATAACGACCCTTAGGATAATAACTAGGGCGGCCCTTTTATATATAAGGGCGGTTCTTTTATAAATAAGGGTAGTCCTCCCGTACGTTATAAAAATTAAGAAAATAGTTTATAATTAGCGTATTTATATTACTTAATTATAACTATATAACCCCCTTTTTTTATTATTAATAACTAATTTACTACGTTATTAAGTTTATTAAGAGCTAGGGCGCGCTATTTAATTAAAACTCGTTCTTTATATATATTAATTAATATTACGTTTTTAATATACCTAGCTAGCTCTTACGTATTTTTATTATTATTATATCTTTTTTATTAAATTAAGTATTATTACCTCCTTTTTAGCTCTTTATATTATATAATATTTTTTATTTTACAAAATAGCTCCCCGTTTATATTTTTAATAAGTAAGGGCTTTTAAAGGGCTTTTTTATAATATTAATACGGCTTAAATAAGAATATATAAAATATATTATATATTTTATATTAAATTAATATATTTAGTTAGTAAATAACCCCTACCGTTTTAATTATTAATTTAACTTTAAATAGGCTTAAATACTTATTAACTAACTTCTAATTAGGATGCTACTTATTAATATTCTTCTTTAATAATAATACTTAATTACTTACTTTATATAATATATTTATTTTAGCTTTATTAACTTATTATTTATATATTTTGCGTACTTTTTATATAAGGGGTTATAAAGCTTTTTAATTAGCTTATAATTAAGCTATACGCTCCTTAACTAGGATATTTTATATATTATTTCGAGCCCCTATTAAAATTAATATAAAGTACGTAAATAAGAACTTAAATAGGGCCTTAATAAGCGCTTTATAGATTATTAAGTAGTAAGTATTATTATATATAAACTTAACTAAGTAAAGACGTTATATTTAATCTAATTAGTTTTAAATATAAAAATAATAAAAGTACTATTCTAAGTATTAGTTCTATCGTTCTATTTAACTATCCGTTTATAAATAGAACGTAGTATTAAAACGCCTTTTTATTACTAAGAAATAATAAAAATAAGTCTAAAACTTATTTATAAATAACGACCCCTTATTAAAAACGATCCCTTTAAATATTCTAAACTTAATAAAAATCTTTATAAATAAGAGGTTTATAAATCCTTAGGTTATAAAGGTCGTTTTCGTAATAATATAAACGCTATATTTTATAAATTAATTTATTATAATAAGTACTACGTCGTAGGGGCGCCTCTTAATTAACGTAATTAATATAAATAAGCTTATAATAAAGTTTAATAATATCTCTTATTATAGCCTAACTAGGGTAAATAGGGGGTATAATAAGCTATATAGCTTATAATAATAAGGCTTTATTTATTAATATATTATATAAATATTAATATAACTTTTTATATCCCTACTTATTTTATTTTAATAATAGTAGCGTTTTAGTAGTATTATTATTTACTTTATATTATAATATCCTATTATAAGTATATTATAATATATTTTAATAACCTCCCTTTTTAGCCCTTTATATAATAATACGTAAGTATAGCTATTATAATATAATAGCCCTCTCGAGTTATATACTTAGCTCTATTTCTTTTTTAATTAAATAAAGTTATTAGTTCTTTTTAATTTACTACTTATTTTTTAGAAAAGCGTCCTTTTATTAAATAGCCCGTAGTTAATTTATTATTAAGAACCCCTTTTTATTAATTACTATTTTAAATACTCTTATTATATTAAAGTTCTATAAAACGAGTAGCTCGTAATTTATAATTTTAATAATAAGCTTAAATAGTTTTTTAAATATTATATTATAACTCTAACGCCCTAAGCTTATAACCCTATTACGTTTTTTAAAATACTTTTTAAAGTTCTCTTGAGCTAAAACTCTTAACCTCTTTTATTTATTTTTTATATTATTATTAGTTTTGCTTTTAAAATACTTATTATTCTTTTTATTTAAGAGCCGCTCCTATAGCTCGTTTTTATATATTTTATTATTATAATTTTAAAAGGCTCTTATATATTTTTAATATTATAAAAGTCTTTTCTTATTTTTAATAATAGCTCCTTTACTTTATTATTATTATTATTTTTATTATAATTAATTTTTTATAATAGTCTATTTACTAAGTTCTTTATACTTAATTTAAACTTAATTTTAATATTAAACGCTACGAGTTCGTTTAGTTAGCGTAGCTATTTCCTATTTAATCTCTTTTTTATATTTAAAAACTATAAGTTAAAATAATTTATAAATATTACGACCTAATTTTAGCTATAAATAAAATAATATTATTAATATTTTAGTATGTTTATAATAGTTAGTAGCTCCGTATTTTTTATATTATAATAGCTCTCTATATCCGTTAATTTCCTTAACTTATAAGTAATTAAATACTAATTACTTTTAAATAATTACGTAATTACTAAGCTAATAGCTCGAGCTAAAGCGTTTATTTATAATTATATAAATAGGGTAAGGTTAAAATATTATAATATTAGCGTATTAATAAATATTATTAATAGCTTTTTAAACGACTTTATAATAAATATTAATAGCTCTAACTATTCCGGTTTTATTCTTTTTAATAAGTTTATTAAAAGTACCGTTATCTTAATATAGTTATTAATAAATTTATAATAGAACCCCGTAAATTTAAAGAACGTTTATATATTTTTAACCCTCCTTAGAAATAACTAATTTACTATAGCTTTAGTACGCGCGGGTTCTATTTTTATATTTTTATTAAATATAATATACCTTAAAAATCCTATATATAATATATAGAACTTATATTTATTGCTATTTAAATATAAGTTCTATTACTATAGTTTTTATAATACGCTACGTACGTACTTTTTATATATTACGTAGTCGTTATTATATATTAAGATATTATTTAAATATATAATATAAACGGTATTAACTAGGCTACTTAGAACGTTATTAATATATATTTAGAAAGTTGCGGGTACGTTAGTTAGTTTAAAAAGTATAACTAAGTACTTAAATTACTCATATTTAATATAAAAAGCCGTTTTTTACTTATCGCCCTCGGCTATATATATATAATAATACGCGTTTTTAAGGTCTAGTTTTATAAAAATAGAGGTATTAAATAGTTTATTTAATATCTTTTTAATTAGTAATAGCGGCGTTTTATTTTTTTATATAATTTTATTAATTACTTTATAATTAATATAAAGTCGTAGCTTTCTTCTTTTTTTAAATATAACTTTTTTTAAATATAAAAAAATAAGTACTCTCACTAAGCTTATAAAGGGGCGTATTTAGCCCCTAGCCTCTATTCTTATTAAATAGTTACGTAAGATCTTAAGTTTATAGTTTAATAATAAGTAAATAGGTCCCTAAGGAATAAGCGCTACGTTATTTAACTTAATATAATAGTCGTATAATACTCTATTTAGTAATAAAATAGCCTTCTTTTTTAAAAGTAAGTCGTTAAAGTCTTAATAATATAGCTTTTAATCCTTAGTTACGCTTATTAATATTACGTCGCTATTTATAACTAAGTTAATTATAATATACGTAAGTATTATTAAAACTAAGTCATTTAGTAACCCCTTCTTTAGGGCGTCTAAGTAAATATATTGTTTATAAATTAAATACTATTACTTTTTTTATTTCTAGCTAATTAATAAGTTAATATCCTCTAGCTAAGAGAAACCGAGGATAAGTATAAGTATTATAATATTAACTATTACGAAATAATATAACTATATTTTTATTACGTAGTTATTATTAATAATTCGAAACTATAAATAATAGCTTCTTAGCGTTTCTATTTATTTACTTTCGACGTTTACTAACTATAATAATAAATAAATTCGTAAATTAATATTAAAACTATTAAATAGCCCAATACTAACTACGTTCCTTTTTATTTTTAAATTAATAAGGGCGCTTAGCTTTTTTTATATATAATTTAAATATATATAAATTAGGACGTTTAAGCGCCGCTCTTATTAATTACTAATTACTTTTTTTATTAAAATAATATTCGAGCTCGTTACTAGTCCGCGTTACTTAGTTAAAATAAGGTTTAATTAATAATTAGTAGCCTTATACCCTTTTTAGTTATATTTATAATATATAACGCTTAGGTAATTATTAATAAAATACTTAGTTTTATTATAATTATAATATTATTAATACTACTCTTACGGTTATAAATAATCTTTTATAATATAACTAATCTTTTTATAATTATAATATATAATGTCCTTATTAAATAAGTTACGGCGTATTTTTTACGTATTTAACTTATTAATACCTTAATATCTTCTCACTAGCTCGTTCGAATTTAAATTAAAATATTACTTAGGGAACGTTTATAAACTCCTTATTAATAATAAGGATTATTTAATACGTTTCATTAATAATATTAATTATAAATAAGTTTATAAAAGTTCTATTTATAATATTATTATAAAGTATAATTCGGGCCATAGCTTACTTATTAATATAGAGATCTTCTATTTTTTTATTAAGATATATTTTAGTTTTATTTTAAGCTTATTAATATAATTGATAAACTTATTAACTTTCTTTTTTTAATTTTATAAAGTATTATTTAGTTATATACTTATTATTATTCTTTAGCTAGCGGGATTAAATAAGTTATTTTATAAAAAGGTCTTTAGTTCTTTTTATATAACTTAGTTTATTATAAACCCGGGGGTCCTTTAGTAATTAAAAATATAATATATTTAAGAAGTTTTTATATTATTACTTAAGTAATTAACTATATATACTATTTTATTATAATCTATTCTTATTTATTAAGCTTATAAGTCGAAGTAATAATAATAATTAAAAAAGAAGCTCTATAAATCCCGTATTAATTTATTAATATATAATAAGTTAAAAAGGGATAGTAGTTTAAACGTAAACGTTCTATTTATAATACTTATTTAAGTTAAAAAGGAGCTAGTAAATAGGGGCTTAAGTAATGTAAACTTATTATTTTATTATTACTTAAGTAGTATTTTAAATATAGTTTTATTTATTAAACTATTCTTAGTCCGGGGGTTTATATTCTTATTTATATTAAAACTAATATTTAAAGTTATTATAATTAAAACCGTAGCCCTTAGTACGGGGGCCGGGCTATTTAAAAAGCTTTATAAGTATTTTAAATCTACTTATTTTTTATATAAACGCTCTTTATATATTATAATAAGGATATCTTTTTTTAATTATTATTCTTATTTTTATAATTTTATTAGCTTATTACTTATTATTTAGTTTAAGTATTAATAAGTAAGGGTAAGAGGTTTATTATTTTATTTAAAATTTATTAATATTCTTAGTAATATAATCCTTTTATATTATTATTATATTATTTATTTTATTATACTTCGTTTTTATATTATTTATTAAAAAAGAAGTAATTTTAGGGGGTTTAATAAAAAAGAGTCGTTTTTTTATTATTATTATAATATTAACTACGCTCTCTTATTACGTCTCGTTCTTATTAATATTTTAAGTTTTTAACTTAGTTTTTTTTATAAATAAAGAATTTAAATTATTAATAAGTATATAATATAAAAAAGAAGTTTATAAAAAATAATTATTATTAAAGTTTAAAAAATAAATTACTAAAATCTACCCTTTCCTCGAGGTATATTACTAATATTTTATATATACTTAAGCTACTCCTTTATTACTTAGTCCCCCTCTTTATGCCCCCTGAGCTATCCCTTAACTAACGAGGCCTGACCGGCGAGGCCTGACAACCGGTGGCAAGGGCGACGCCCTCCAGGGCAAGACCTATAAGCCCACCATTGTTGACCACTGCCAGGAGAGCGAGTATGTGCCTGAGCTGTTGCCCAATGGCACGCGCAAGGACCTGAAGCCCTTGACTGTTATTCAGCCCGAGGGTCCCAGTTTCTCCATCACGGATGGCAACCTCATTGAGTGGCAGAAGTGGCGCATGCGTGTTACCTTCAACCCTCGTGAGGGTGCTGTTGTTCACGATGTCCGCTATGATGGACGTCCGGTCATGTACCGTCTCAGCATGAGCGACATGGTAAGTTACTTCAACACTTGAAATTAGTTCTGGTTCTAGAGCTTTCACTAACAAGAATGTGCTCTAGACTGTACCTTACGCTGACCCTCGCCCACCTTTCCACCGCAAGCAAGCCTTTGACTTTGGTGATGGTGGTCTTGGTAACGCAGTCAACAACTTGACTCTTGGCTGTGATTGCCTCGGTGTTATCAAGGTATGTCTCAATGCTGAATACTCCAAAGTCATAGCAGTCCACTGACATGGTTGGCATAGTACTTTGATGGTGTTCTTACCGATGCCAAGGGAAGTGCCGTTGAGACCAAGAACGTCATCTGCCTTCACGAGCAGGACAACGGTATCAACTGGAAGCACACCAACTGGCGCACTGGCCGTGCCGTCGTCACCCGCCGCCGTGAGCTCGTCATCCAGTTCATCATCACTCTCGCCAACTACGAGTACATCTTCAACTTCAAGTTCGACCAAGCAGCCGGCATCGTTGTCGAGGCCCGTGCCACGGGTATTGTCTCCGTCGTCAACATCGACCCCGGCAAGACCGCCCCCTGGGGTAATGTCGTCAGCCCCGGCGCCCTGGCGCAGAACCACCAGCACGTCTTCTGCGTGCGCATCGACCCCTCCGTCGACGGCCATGAGAACACGGTCGTGCAGGAGGAGAGTCTGCCGCTCAAGATGGACCAGCGGACGAACCCGAACGGCAATCTGTACGAGGTCAGGCAGACGCCCATTACGACGTCGGCGGGCTTCGATGCCGCCCCGATGAACAACCGCGTCTTCAAGATCCAGAACCTCAGCAAGCCGAACCCCATCAGCGGCAAGCCCGTCGGATACAAGATCACGCCGCCGGCGACGCAGCTCCTGCTCGCCGACCCCAACAGCGTGCAGTCCAAGCGTGCGCTGTTCGCGCGCCACCACCTCTGGGTCACCAAGTACAAGGACCACGAGCTATTCGCTGGCGGCCGGTACACCCTGCAGAGCAAGCTCGAGGTCGGCGGTGTCAGCGATGCTGCTGACAGGAACGAGGACGTCCTGAACCAGGACGTTGTCGTCTGGAGTGTTTTCGGTCTGACACACAACCCTCGCATTGAGGATTGGCCCGTCATGTGAGTATTACCCTTGATTTGACAGCGATTCTGTGATTGCAGACCGACTAATAATGCAATCAGGCCCGTCGAGATGTTGCAATTGCACATTACTCCCTCTGACTTCTTCACTGGAAACCCTGCGCTTGATGTGCCTTCAAACAAGGACATTGGCTCTCAATTGACTTCGGGCAACCAGAGCTGCTGTGCTGAGAAGGAGGCTCCCATCAAGAGTAACTTGTAAACGGACTGATCAGATTGACCATCAGTCTATGTATTTTATGAAAAAGCGCTGTTTTTAGATAGAGCATGAGACCCATGATATCAGAATCATTAGTTACAATTTCCATCTCAAGATTACCTCATTATTAGGCCTCGCGAGTGTTAGCTGAACCGAGTGTTTTGACTAGCACATCTCATCGTTGATCATTCTGAATATTCTGGAATTGCCTGGTGTAGTACTGGCTACTTCTGATGAAAGTAACTGTACCTCTTTGAGCCTTTTACCTTTTTCGTATGTTTCCTAATACTGGAATTCGTGGACGAGGAATTTTAATTACTACAAAAGACATCAAAAGCAATGCAGATTTGTATCAGACTGCTGTAATACGAGGATCTAGATGCAGCATTGAGATTTTCACTCGATGGGCTGACTGGCAACACCGGAATTATTGTCCTCGTGGCTTGCAATTCTCAAAATGTTAATTATACCACGTGGAGGACTTCATCTGTGATGCGCTGGATTATGCTAATGATGCCATAGATAGTCCGTCACATGTCTCTACCATCCAACTCATCTGCCGAATCTGTATCTCGAAGAAGCCTTGCTTCAATCTTTCAAACACGCCATGGTGATCTGAGCTACTATCTCTAGTGCAACCCCGAAAGGCTCCATGTATGATCCACTGCTATCACTTGCCTTCCTTGGGTGCCTAAGCTTGGTGACCAACATTAACCTTTCCGTAGCCCCCGTGTGTCGAGGATCGGTGTCAATTTACGTTGAGATAAGATAACCCTACGGGTAGGTAACCATCGGAACGATTCCGGCGAGACAAAACACGTCAACGAACCCCCACAAGAGATAAGAGAACGCATAGCTCGGAACCGGAAAGCATTCATTTAGATGATTAGATCGTGTGATGGTGGCGTATCGCCGACGAAGACCACAACTGTTGACACAAGGAAGTCAGGCCTTAGTCCGAGATCGGGGAGGTCCTCAAGTCAATGAGACCGAGAGCTGTGGGATGCCGATATCTACAATAAATGATATCCAACGTCTTCCATACTTAGCTACCGTCATGCCCGGTGCGATTCTCGACAATTGCCTGTTCTACCTGACAGCCATAAATGCTCAATCAGACGGGGAGTACCCAATTGGTAAGTGCGTTAAGGACTGAAGCATCCTGGCTAATGAACAGAAAAGCTGCTTATATAAAGCTCTTGCTCAATGGACCATGATGTTCTGCATATTCTAAAAAGTCCGGCCGCAACTTTCCTCTCTTTCAACTTGAAGTCTCGCAACGTACCTGCGAAGACCGAACAGCGATTCAGTGGGTGGGCTCAATTGTATCTTGAAATTGATAATGGATGTTCAGCATATGCCGCAAGACCACTCGCAATTGCGTCGCGATCGGTATTAGTGGGTTGACATCTATCGGCGGCAACTGACAGCCTGATGACACGCAGACTTGGTGTCATGGCATTCAGCTCGAGGGTCACTTGGTTAAGTGCAGTCCGAGCTTGTTGATGCACAAGTTATCCGGCATCTAAATATGATCGTCTGCCCATACGGTGGACCTGAAATAAGTTCTGGTGCACCCAGCTCCCATCGGCCGAATTTGGCGACTCGCCCGGGGTGCATGTCGTGTTCGACAGAATTAGGCTCTTTGTGTGGATTCAATATATTTGTTTTCTATAGTGCTCGGACACGGAGACCGAAAGGGAGGCCAGGTCGATTCCCCGAATCCAAATTTTCAATCGCCTAAATTCCTCGTCGTATCTTGTAGAACTTGAGGATTGGCACAGCTTGAGCGCCTATTGATGGGAAGTAGGTGGTTTATTTTGCAGACAGCACTTGGATCTCAAAAGGATCAAGTTGAAGAAATTCTGCCTTTTTAAGCAGCCGCAAGACCCGCCCTCCGCCTGCAGGCCATCTTAATTTCCATCGTGATCGATTTGCGTCCGACAACCCCTGAAATTCCCACGTGCGCGACAATGCACGCTTTGATCATCCCCAGACCCTTTCGCATCCTCAATGTCGCCCACATCCAAAGCCCATGTTGGCTCAAAAGTGTTCTGCATTTAAGCAGCGGTCTCGACCTTGATGCTGGCCGAGCCGGCGGACTGGTAGCCCTCGGTGGCGACGATCATGTAGTCAAAGGAGGTACCGAGGGTCATGCCAGCGTTCTTCCAGGCGGTGAAGAAGTTCTGGGTGGTGACGGTGCCGCCGACGCGCTTGCTCTCGCGAATGGCCCAGAACTGCTTGAAGGTCTGGGTACCGTCGATGGACGGGGCGTTGGTACGGGTGCTCTCGTACAGCTTGTAGACGGAACCGTCGGAGGTGACCTGGCCCTTGAGGGTACCAGCGCTACCGGGGTTGTACTCGCCGTGGTTCTCGACGATGTAGTACTCGATGAGCTGTGAAGGTTTGGGTCAGCGAGTCTGCTAATGTGCACTCATGTAAAAACAGGTCACTTACAGGGTTTCTGGTCCATCCGTAGACGGTCAGGTAGCTGTTGCCGTTGTTGACGGGGGACCAAGTGCCAGAGTACTTGATGCTCTTGGCACCACCAGTCTTCCAGCCCTTTCCACCGACAAAGTTGCCGCCAGACTGCCACTGGATGCTGTAAGCGCCAGCGGCGCCGTTGGTGTATGTGACGGGGGAAGCGCCATCGGTCCAGAAGCTGTAGAAGTAACCGTTGCTGGTTCCCTGGGAGGAGGGGGTCGAAGCGCGCTTGATGAGGTCGGTGGTCATGGGCTTATCGGTGGCGGGGGCGGCGAGGGCGCCGACGACGGCCAAAGAGGCCGTGAAGAGAGAAGTGAATGAAACCATATTGACAGGTTGGTTTTTGATATGTACAAAAAAGGTCAAGAGAACGAATGTAGCGGTCGGAGTATGAACAGAGAGGCTGGTGAGGCTGAGAGAGGAGGAAAGGAGAGCATCGTGGGATGGGCGAGGACGAACCCCGTCCTTTTCAATCTAATTCTTTCTCGATCGTTTCTCTGGGCCCAGAGCAGCAACCGATGATGGGATGACAGGGAAAAACGGAGATTCAAGTGCCGTTTCCTATGGGTATTTGGGCATCGGTTGCATGGGAACTGGGGGTTGTGTTCTCGATGGGACCGCCTTGCCCAGAATAAACTAACGTCGACCCACGTGGGTAGCATTCTTGGGACTGGGTGGGAACTTCAAGAAGTTGCTCTCTTAGCAGAGTTGCGCGAAGTTTACGAGCTTTTCGGTTTTGGGGTGACAAGTGCCCATGTGTGGTTCACTGGCTCATCACCAACCCCTGGGAAATCTTTCCCAAACGGTCGACGAGTGGCCGGCCGTGATGGACCGATGAGGAACTGTGGGGTTCCGCCAATGGATGTGTCGAGTTTAGGTCAGGAGTCGGATTGAGTGGCCGCATCGTCGGGAGTAAATGAACCAAGCCGGGGCCGATGTTGCATGATCCTTGCTACGCTCTCCGCAATTTACGCAAGGGGCATGCTCCGGCACTGCGGCCGAGAAAGCGGTTCCTCTTTTATTTTCTCGGGAAAAGAGTCTTAGAGGCAAAGAGGCAGCTCGTCCGTCCCCCTATTACACACGATCGCTTGTTTAGCCGGCCATGCCGGTCTCCAGGATGGCATTTATCCATAACAAATGACAGCTGAGATGATCCCAGAAGCCATCTTAAAGTTGGACGGGATCTCGAGCATCATCTTTAAAACAAGCTGTTAAGGTTCGGGATGGTGGCACTAGCAGCGGCCCGTGAACGATTCAGCGGCACTTGGGGGGCATGCTGCGTGACTGCTGACCTCGAGGTGGGAATAGATCTCTTTAGCCGTCGGCTGAAGTCATCTAGTGGTCTCCGGAGCAGAGGAACGGAGGCTGCGAATCTTAGCGTACCAGATTCACTGCCTTTTTTTGAACCTCGCGAACAATTAGCTTCCATGGTGCCAGTGTGGGGAAAAGCATGAACGCCGAGGTTTAGTTGGCCGGCTTATAAGGTCTCTTATGATAGTACCATGTTTTCTTGTGCAGCCGGACCCAAGCTTTTGTTCAACCTAGTAATAATCTCGAAACTCGATTCCGGGCCACATTCATTCTAGCCCGCCAAGTAACCACGGGAGTCATGCCGGTACTTTGATGAGATACCTATGTTACACTGCTTTTGCCGCCGGATCTGTACGTTTGAGTTAGACGCCGCAGCGTGAGTATCTTTCGTTCTCTCTTACAATTTCCTAGGCGCGCGGTCTCAACTGACGTCAGTTCTAACTCTGAGCTGTCCCTCGCCATAAAGCTTCCGGATTAACCACACTCATCTCTCCAGAGTCCAGAGCGAACGGAACCCTACGCGATGATGAACCGGGTTTGTCTGGCCTCTGCCGATCCCTGATCTACGCCACATTCCAACGTATGGCCGTTCTCGACCAAGCCTCCGAGTTTGTCCAACGCCTTGGATCCTCTCTGCCATAATGCCGATTTCCACGTAGTTGGATGCTTGGTGGGATCAAGTGCTGCCCCCAAGCCACATCCCCACCCAATCGATCCTGTGCCACCATCCAGCCGCTAACATTAGCAAAGCAGCACGCCAGCGCCAGCACGCCCAGCTCGCTCTTCTTTGCATTAGCGGATGGCAAGCGAGGGACCCTGACTTGCACAATGGGGCGCTCGGCCTGCACAAACCCCGCATTTCGACGCGTCCAGACTTTCCCCCTTTCTGACCAGACCTCCCCCAGAAACGAAAGGGCAGCAAAGACAGCAGACGAGACGACGTCAGTGCGAGCTCTGGTGGCACAACCCTCCGCCCATTGGCCACCCTTTGTCGTTCTGTAAGTGAGAGGTGGCTGTCATGCCTCCTCATCAGATCATAAGTCGCACCCTTCGAAATGCGGGGTGTGTCGACCGCCGTCTCTTGCGGGTGAAGCCGTGGGAGCAGCAGAAGTGGCACAACTCAACGTCGCAGGCGGTGAGGAGTCGTGGTGCTTGCCTTCCCTTGACATGCCATCAGCGAGACCCGCCGACAACGACGACGGCTCCGAGCAGACGAGGTTTCCATTCTTCTAGCTGCCATCGCGAATCTGACGACAAAATGATGCCGATGTTGTCCATTGGGGGGTTGCCGCGGTCCAACTCGTGCAAGACGCACGCAAAGGCGCGGCTCAAGGAAACCCTCACGCCTGATCTGCTTGAGAAGCTCCGCCGGTTCTGGTTCAAGCATCTCAAGACCGATGAGGCCTATATCTTACCTCAGAGGAGCCAGATGGGCCGATGGTTCTACTCCGACGTCGACTTTGATGAGGCTTGCGTGTATGTTGTTCTTTAGATCGCATCAAAGATCATTCTGCTAATGTGCACCTACAGGAAGAAATTCCGCCCCGTTTTGGAGGCAATGAAGTCAGCCAAGATCACAACTCGAGACATTCTCACAATTGTGAGGCCATTCACACCTTTGCAGTGGCTCGGTCTGGTCCTGCTCCTAGACCAAGTCCCGCGAAACATCTACCGGGGTCCAGAGTCATCGACAGTCTTTAAGTTCTTTGACCCTATTGCGCGAGAAATCGCACGTCACGCCATCAACGCCGGCGCTGCGACTCACAACAGGATCAAGTACCGCGTGGCCTACCGTATGTGGTTCTACCTGCCCTTCATGCACTCCGAGGACCTGGCGCTGCACGACTTTGCTGTGGCGCAGTACCAGCAGATGAAGGACGATTTTGAGGAGCTGATGGCTGAAGACGGAGAGGCCGGCAGCGACGATCAGCGCAAGTGCTGGGGCGTGTTGGCGGTGCAGAAAGAAGCCGCTAGAGACCTGCTAGAGACGAATTGTGATTTTGAGACGAAGCATCGCGACATCATCGTGCAGTTTGGACGATACCCGCATAGAAACATGGCCATGGGCAGGGAGTCTACTGCACAGGAGAAGAAGTATCTTGAGACGGGTGGCGAGACGTTCAGCGCTGCGAGCTAACCCGGTGGCCCTTTTTGTATAACACTCTAGTAATAAGCCGTGATTTCTTAACGACGGTAATGGCATTGGGTGGCATGGGTTTCAAGGGATGGGGACAACATGTAATCGCAGCTTTGATGTTATTTGATTAAATTCCTATGAACTCTTTTCATAATCATAAGCCTGCTGTCTGTATATCATGTCCTAATTGCACCGTTGGTATCCCTTAGGATGAAGTAGCCATAATACTAGATTTTTAAAGAGACCAGGAGCTTGCGCCGTACTTCAAATAGGTAAGTCGTTCTATAGTATTTTCGAGTTGATGTTAATATTCTACTAATGCCATGTGTTTCACTGGCTGAGGTTCTGCTGAGGTGTCTTACGATAAGCGTGATTCAAATACAATCGTGTGATTGAGACGAGAAACCACTGCCGTCAGTGATATGTTATCATATTTGAGGGCCAGAAGTGTGGAATGATGTCATGGCTTTTAATGCTAGGAACTCGTCAATTGATATTTGTCATCGACGTCGTTGGTGCACTCGTGTAAGCATTCATTTCTCTACTGCTCTTATCCTGCGTCCGTGGCATCATACAGTCTCAAACCTAGCCAATGCTAAATTCCAACAGCTCTGGGCGAAAACGACCGACGGTGGTTAAGTGAAGCACCGTGCCTGGTTGATTTGACCCGTGCGATCACGCAAACGGGAACTGTCAACACTCCCAATGGAGACACTTCTGATAGAAGATTGTGATTTCATGTGGTTATTGTCTCCTATCGAAACGACCCGTGCGGGTTTTCATAGTACGTGCACTCGAATATTCCAAGTGTGTGAGCGGAAGATCCTCAACTCGAATCCCGATACTTGTCAACGACATTAAATGGCAAATTCCATGGAGAAACGACATTGATACAAGACAAAGCCTCAGGACCAGTTGATTCTCTATCGTATCAACTAAGTGTTCAGTCTCATGAGCAGTTTCAGCTATCTTCAATAAGAACCTTGACAACATTACGACTGATCACCGAATACTTAACTTCAACATACAAAAGGAAATCCACGGTTACGCGACTGTTCCTTAGATCTCGCAGCCTCAACTTCTGCTAACTGTTGGATTACGAGGCAGAAAAGGGGCCCTATTAGGTAGTTAGGTAGGGGTAGTAGGTAGGCAGTCTGGGCCCGTGCAGACGGACCCTTCTACCTACCTATACCCACTGAGGGACCGCGGGCTTTGCCCACGATCTTCCCCTCCTATATATATATAATAGACCTATACTAACTTATTAACCTAGTCGTAACTAAAAGGTCTAACCTACTTACGTATATACTAATACTAATTAGTAATTAAATTATATATATATTTCTACTATAAGTTAGTAAGGATATAACTATAAAAGAAATAGCTTCGACTTACCTCACTAGCTATTCCGACTTATTAACTTAGTTCTATCTATTTAATTAATAATAAGTAGCTTAGTTTATATTACCTTAGCTCTCCTCTATTATTACTAGTTAATAACTAATTAACTAGTCGCGGGCTATTAAGAGTGCGCTTTATTATATACGATCTCTTTTATTAAGACTATTATTATAGAAGGATTAACTACTTTATTACTACTATTAACCTCGCTTCTACCGTTAATATTATTTCCGCTAGCCTTATTACTATTACTAACTTCCCTCTAATCGAACTATTTATAAAAGAATTTATTTTAAATATATTATAACTAAGCGCTATTTTAAATCAATAATAAGTAAGAGGAGATTAACTACTAAGAAATTAATCCGATAATTACTAATATACTAATGCTTAGTAATAATAAGACCTTCGGAATTATAAGTACGTTAATAATAAATCTCTTATTAATAGCGAAGTATTCTAAAATATTAAAAAAAAGAAAAGATTTTAATAGTAATAATAATAGGGATCTATTTTATATTATTAACAAATCTACCTCTTTCTAACTTAATAAAAGCTCTAAGACTAAATTAGTAAAATAAGGTATAAGAAGTACTAAAAAGAATTACTAATTAGTAGCTAACGGAATCCTTTATTTATTACTAAAAGTACGGTTATAAAAGGCCTTTTTTCCTTTTTTACGACCTTTTATTAACTTTAGTAACCTTTTATTTATATATTTTATTAAAGGAGCAAAATTTTTTAATTAGTAATAATAGCCCGCTTATTACTATTAAAACGATCGCTACGACTAACTTACTACTCTTTTTAACTTAATTAACGTTATATTATAATTATAATATAATAATTATATCCTATAGTAATCTTTTATTATATAACTTATTTCGTAAATATACTATAATAACTACCGGCCCTAATAATAAATAGGAAGAGTTTAATAATTAGTTAATATTACCTCTAGCCTACTTATATTCTTAAATTATAAAATTATACTTAATTCTAATTTATTAATAGGACTACGTTAACCTAACTTAATAAGGCTTATTTAATATTATACCCGCCCTTATAAATAATAAAAAGCTTAATATTTTTATCCTTTATATAATAAAATACTACTATCGAGACGGCTTAATAAGTAAAGAGCTATAAAAAGACTTTAAAACCGACTTTTAAAGTTAAGAAGTAGGGGACTTCTTAAGAATAAAAAATACGATTCTTAAAAAGCTAAGAGACTTTTTTATAAATAATAATATTAATTTAATAATTAAAAATCGTAGTTAAATAGTAAAAAAGATCGCTAGTACCCTTAATACTTAATACTTCCTTATTTAAACTTTTAAAAAGATCGTAGCCTACCGTAGCTATACTAAATACTTTAATATATTATATTATAATCTTTATTTTCTTTACTTATTACTCTTATAGCTAATAAATATTAATAATCTTATTTAATAAGCTAGAGAAATAGTAAAGGAATTTATATAACCCTAACTTACTTAATCTTAATAATTAAGATTCCGACCTTAACCTCGCTATTAACTAACCGACCTACTACTTTTTTTAAAAAAAAAAAAAAAAGAACTAAAAAAAAAATTATTATTACTTAATAGTAAAATCTACCCCGTTAGATACTATACTTTAATATAAAAACTAAAAACGATATTATACCTAATACTTACTAATTAATTAACTTTACTAAGCTTTATAATAATAAAAATAAGTATAATAACGAGAAGTACGATATTTTTAATAAAAAGCTTTAGATTTTTAAAATACTATACTAACGGGCGGGAATTAGTAAACGATACTATTCCGGTACTTTCTTAAATATACTTAAAAGAAGGGCGTTAACCTTTTACTTTAACTAATTTAGTAATACCTCTAACCCGCTTAGTTTCGATATAATATACTAAAAGACCTAAGAATATTTCGAGCTATTTACGAGCTATTAGAACTACTTTATTAAGCTTTATAACTTTTATTAATATTTTATAATTCGTAAGAACCTAAGTAAGTTAAACTAATAAATTCTATAAGTACTAATTAACCGTATTATAATCCTTTATAAAGTACTAGCTATTTATGGATCTATTTTTAATATAAGCGACTAATTCCTTTACTACGTAAATAATATACTAAAATATAAACTTATTATACTTAACTTAGTACTTATATTTACTAATATTTATTATTAACTTAGTACTTTAATTAATATTATAAAGAGAGAGCGCGACTATAATAAGTAATAATAATATTTCTAAAATAGTACTTATAATAAAGAGGTCCTCGCTACTTATTAAACCGACCGTACTTATAATAGTTTTAATAAAAAGACCCGATTTAATAAGTAGAATTAACGCGGCTGTGGTATTACTAATAAAAAGTATTTTATCTATTATAAAACTAGCTATTAGTTAACTAAGTATTTAGAAAAGAAGCGACGTTAGGTATATAAGAAGTATAAAAATAGTAAAAAAAGAAATAAGAGATTTATACTAAGCTTATATTTATAGTTCTTTATTTTTTATAAAAGAACCGCCCTTATTAATAACGACGACGATAATAATATTATAATCTAATACTTTAATAACCTCGACTTTAATTATAAAAATAACTACGAGGATAAAGTCTAGATCTTAATAGTATATTTTATAATTACTATTAGTAATAAAACTTTTATAAATATCCTCGCTACTTAGGTAATAGAGCATAGCCTTATTAATACTACTTTTATTAACGAGTTAACTAAGCTTATAGAACTAATAACCTCTTTTTTATTAAATAAGAGGTACTTATTAAAGGACTTTTAAAGTATTATACTTAATACCGGTGCTATAGAATTTTTAATTACGGGCTACCCTTAACTTTTTATATTATAATAATAACGACTTAAAGTTATTTTTAATACTTTTAGAGCCGGCGAGGTAAGTATTCGATTTAGTAATAATAAACCTATAAAGTTATTAAAATCTACGGTTATTAATACCCTATTTAGTAATATTACTTTTTATATCTTACTAACTAATACTCCTTTTTTATACTACCTAAGGGATATAAATAAGCTAAGAATATACTTTAATAATATTAATAACTTACTAATTAAGGGAGATATTATAGTACTTATTATTTATAAATAGGAATACCCTTAGCTTCTACTCTTTAATAATAAGAAAGTTATTATTAATTACTTAATAGAGGGCGAATTACGCTATTTATATTAGCGCTTTAGCTACCCTTCGGTTTTTTATTTTTTAAAGCTATTTTAGTAGTTTAGTAACGATATAAAGATCGTAATCTTTAAAAAGCTTACGAAGATCTATTAATAATACTAACTTAACGCTACTACCCCTAGCCGATTTAAATTCACTTTATAAAATAATTACGATTTTAACTATAAAATCGTAATTGACGTAATATACTTAATAGATTATAAGGGCACTAACCGACTAATACTTTACGTTATTCATACTACTACTTCTTTTTGAATAATAAGGTTCTTTATAAATATAATTAAGAAGCATATATAAAAAGCTCTTTAACTATATTAGATCGACGTTTATTTCGGTCTATTAAACTAAATTATTATAAATATTAATAAGAACTTTAGTACTATAAAGTTTAAATCTTTTATTAGATTTATATTTATTAAGGTTAAGGAAGTACCCGTCGAAGCTTATAATAATATTAGTAAAACTAAGAGATACTACGCGGTACTTAAAAAGGTATATAATATTATTTAAAATAAGTACTTATTAATAAGTAAAGAAGCTATACTTTAGGCCGTAATTAAAATAGTTAATAATATAATTAGCTTAAATAGCCTCGTTCTTATACTCTTTATTTTTAAAACTTTTTTACGTACTTTTAATAAATTTTTATTATTATTAAATATTACTTAACGTATAGAAGTAGTTAAAAAAATAATAAGGGAAGTCCGCAGACTTTATATTAATAAGTAAGTAAGCGAGGTACTAGCTACTTAAAACGGATTAAATATCTCTTATATTATTAATTTATTATTATAGTTAGATATTAAAGTTTAATAAGAAAGTAAGGGATAAAAAGGCTTATTTAAACTCGTTTTAATAAATAGTACTACTTACGTAATAGAATTACTTTACGGCTTAATAAGCTTCTAAATTATTATAATTAAACCTTAGTACTTAAAAAAAGTCGACCCCGAGCCGCTAGCTATAATAATAGAGTACGTTAACTACTTATTAATCCCCGTAATTAACTAGTTAATTAATAATAGCGCCGTTATAAATAAAGTCTTTAATAAAATTATTATTATAATTAATAATAACTTTTTATTATAAAGTAAGAGGACTAAAAGAATATTAATACGGCGCGGCCGTAATAATATTTTTATAACTACGACCTACTTTATATTTAAAAAAAAAAAAAATCTTAAGCTAGTTACTAAGCTCCGTAATAAGGGTATTATTACTACCTTAAGAGTACTTTTTATAGAATTTATTAATAAAGAGCTTTTAAGATTAATAAAAAGAGGGGTAATTAAATTCGTTTAACTTAACCCTAAATATAAGAATATAAGGATATTTAAATCTCGATTTATTAACGAGATTAAGAACTTAAGACTTAACTTTATTAAAAAGTCTTATTTAGTTATATAAGGGTATAATAATAAGGAGAAGAAGGAGATCTTTACGTAGTTATTAATAATTTAAAAAACTAATTAATATTTAATCCTTGCCCTAGTCCCGACCCTAATCCGGGAAGGCTATATTATTTAATTACGAGATATTACTTAAGTATATATATAATCGAGCTAACTTTTTTATTATAAAGCTTTTACTTAATTACTAGCTCGGATCCGTTATTTATACCCTAAGGGTACTATTTTATACGTTATATAACTATTATATAGTTTTATAAAATCTAGTACTTATTAATAAGTAATATATAATAAGTATTATTTAAAAATACTTTAAATAATAATATTTACGTTCGATTTATACTTATTAGTTTCGATAAGAGAAAGCGGATTATTTAATATTATTAATATATAGACCGATAATATTATTAAATTATTAAATAAGACTTTTAATTAAAAAAAAAACCGAGCTTAAGCGCGCTAAGTTATTAACTAAACTAAAATAATAACTATTAATTAACGAGCTACTTATTTTTAATAGCGGGATTATCTTATTAAAAAGTATTAATATAATACTTAGATAGAAGAACTAAAAGAAAAAGCTTAAGTAAGTTAACCCCTCGGTATTAAATACTAAATAATAATTCGTTAAGTAGCGAGCTTAAGGTACTTATATTATATTAATTTACTAACTAAAAGTAGTTTTTAATATATTATTTATTACTTAATATTAAGTAAATCTGTTGTTTATTAACTACGCTATACTAAATTATTATATTAAATAGTAAATAAATTACTTAAACCGAGGGCTTATATTCGTATTATTAAATTTAATTATAACTAAACTCTTCGTTTTTATAAATAAGTTATTTATAAATAATACTAATTATACCTTATAGTTAGGTTATATTATTATCCTTATAAATAAAAAATAGATTAACGAGAGCTTTATAATTAATAATAATATTATTTATTATAGCTTTATAAAGAGTAAAAGGATTACTTAGAGCGTACTAATATTAGAAATTTACGGAATAGTTATAAGTATTAACGTTACTTATACTATTTTAACTACCCTAGACTTTATTATTAAATAACTCGACGTTCCGAAGATCCTTACTATAGTTTATATAGATTTATATTTATTATATAAATACCTTATTAAGCTAAGTATTATAGAGGAAAAGCGCTTTATAATAAATATTATAATAGTTAAGTAATTATATAAACGCTATAAGCTTTATAAGATTTATTAAATTAATAGCGACAATAACTTAGTTAATAAGTTTATAAAGAGTATACTAAATAAGTCCCTCGAACGATTCGTTAATAAAGGAATTATTATAGTTAAAATAAAAAGATAGGTAATACGTAATTAAAATAATAATATACTATAAGTAGTAAGTTATTTAATAAACGTATATACCTTTTAGGCTTTAGCTTAAAGAGAAATACACGTATTTAGGGCGTAATTAGACTAATAAAAAGCTCTTTTTTAATTATGCTAAATTTAATAATTTTCGAGGAGTTTAAGTATATAGATTATATATATTAAAGAATTAAGAAGTAATTAAAAAGAGGGGATATTAAAATTTCTATATAAATAATTATAATAAAAGCTATATTAAAATTTTAGTATACGGCTTTAGGTACTTTTAAATAGGGAATTAATTATAGATTTTATTATTAGTTCTCGCTAGTAAGGGACCTAGCCCCTATTTTAGCCTTTTTTATTATAAAAATAAAAAACTATTAATATTAGATTACGAGGTAGAAAAGGGGCCTTATTAAGTAGTTAGGTAGGGGTAGTAAGTAGGTAGTCTGGGCCTATATAGACGGACCCTTCTACCTACTTATACTTACTAAGGGACCGCGGGCTCTGCTTACGATCTTCCCCTCTTACACACACGTAATAGACCTATACTGACCTATTGACCTAGTCGCGACCAAAAGGTCTAACCTACCTACGTGTATACCAACACTAACATACCTCACTACAACTAGCTAGTTATAACAAATTTATCCTATTAAGCTCATGATCTATAAATATAAGAAGCATAAAGTTGCAACAATGAATAGTATTCTCCATAACAGACATGTCTTAGTAACCTATTCCACGCTTAACCGCCCCCCGCCCCCCTCCTCTCAACCCTCACGTAGAGCATCCCCCTATGCAAATGTTAATGAAGTACAAAGCTATTGCTAAAAGAACCTTCAATCAATAGAGTGGGGCCATAGCGACCACAGACAAATAGAGGTCAATAGCGCGAGTCCTCCTCTTGGCCGCGCGGTAGTGACGCATTCTTTGGTGCAGCACGGGTGCTCACATGGCGAAGTGTTGCACAAAGGCCTATGTATGCAGCTTATTGCAATTCCAGGCTTCGAGATGACTGATACTCGCGCGGTTATTACGCTTGCTGTTCTCGCAGCCGGAGTTGTTCAACGCGCCGCACCAGGGACAAGATACATTTAAACCCAGCCGATGCGAATGAAAACCCTTCCCGCTTGACCTAACACCTACTATTCCATTTGGACAGATCGATTAAATCTCGACTTTCAACTTTCCGACATGCCTCTCATCGTCGTTACCGGAGCCACAGGCACTCAGGGTGGTTCTGTCGCCCGCATCTTTGCCAAAGACTCGGCTTGGAAAGTACGAGGTCTGACTCGGAACCCAAACAGCGATAAAGCCAAGGAGCTCGAAAGGCTTGGAATCGAGATTGTCTTTGCTGATCTCAATAATTCTTCAACTTTATCTGAAGCCTTCTCGGGTGCCACGGCAGTTTTCGGGACGACAAACTTCTGGGAAATCGCTCCCGAGCATGGCTTAGAGGCTGCTGAAAAAGATGAGGAGCAGCAGTTCATCAACATTGCTGATGCTTGTACCCAGTGTTCGACTCTCAAGCATTTGATTCTCAGTACGATGCCGAATTGTAGAGATATCTCTAACGGCAAGCTTCCATGTCCCCATTGGGATGCAAAGGCGAGGGGCGGGGAATACGTGAAGAAAGCCCATCCCGGCCTTGCAGCAAAGACTACCTACGTGTGGTTAGGATGGTATCTGGACAATATGGTCAACCAGCCTTTGATGTTTCCTCAACCGTATCTGGGACAATACATCTTGGCGCAACCATCTAAGGCTGATGGTATCGTCCCTGTTGCCGGAGTCGTCTCCCTCAATACTGGCATTGTCGTCCATGCCATCATCTCTCAGCCGGAAAAGACGCATACAAAATACGTCCCGATTGTAACCGACTTTATACCATGGATAGCGGTGGTCGAGGGATGGAGCAAGACTACTGGCAAGCCTGCCGTGTACGCCGAATTAACGGACACGGAGATCTCCAAACTTGTCGGACCTGTATTTGGTCCCGAAATGGCTAGTCAATTCAGGTTCAGTGAACAATACCCCGATTGGTACAGCTATTATCCTCAAGAGACCATATCTATCGGAAATCTTGGTATCGAGGCCAAAGTATACAACTTTGCGCGAGGGCTCGAACACTTGAAGGACGAAATCAAAGCCACGCTTGTTTCTAAGGCTTAGTGCTGTGGTTATGTGACATTCCTCCAGACGAAGATAGCCAGAATGTAACGTTCGAGCTTTTGCAACGATGTGAAGCAACATTTAGTCATTTATCTAGTGCGGTTCTGAGCTCGGTAGAATACAGAATGCTTAAATCACTTGTACGAGCTTTGTTAGTATGGTATGGATTCTATCAGTGAAGTTCATACTAACCGTAAGCAATTTGTCACCCGATTTACTACACGAAGTCATTCTTGATGGCTTTAAAAATCATCTTAGATCTAATATTATATGCGCTCGTGAAAACTATGTTTGGCAGAATAGAGTCATTTTGGAGAGATTCGTATGGAGTATCAGTTGCTATGATCATTATCGACTCAGCTAGGTCTGACGACCAAGCCAGACTCATTGTGAGTTGCGTACTGTCAGGAAATCGCTTGCTTCTTTGACCTTCGCCAATGCAGAGATAGGCAAATATCTCTCATCTGACACAAATCATTGAACTCCAAGCCGGAGAATTAAGATTTGGCGTCGATCCTTAGAAGACCAGTCGAAGTGATTAATCTATACTTCTCTTTTCGTAAGGAAAACCTTATGAGTAGGCCTCATTGCAGGCTTCTTGGAGTTCACAACCCGAATTAAGTTACGCCATGAACCTGGTATTGTCGGCACGCGGATATCAATCTCCGTAACATGGTAGATTCAATAGTTGCGACTGAGTTAAGTGAACTTACACATTCAACAAGAGTACTCAGTATGTGTGATCGCCAGAATAGGAAAGAATTCGCCGAGGCATTCAACTAGTCAAGTATCCCTACCCTGTACGTGGACAAGTTGTGTAGCTCCAAACTGTAATCTTGTTCAGCACATAGCGCGCGGTTAACGTCGCAGGGATCATGCTCAAAGAGTAAATACTCGAGATGATCCGACCGCGGATCAAGTAGGATGCTCAGAGGAACGCCGGGACTCCGATTTTGTCCGTCTCAAGTTGTATTTTCTCGTTTGATTTGTTGCGGGTGGAAGCTTCTCCAATTAGAGTGTGAACTTACCACAGCCGCTAGCAAGCAACTACCATCGACATGGACCCCCAGGGGGGGTGGGGGGTGGGGGAGATACACCGGAGAAAGCGATGCCAGTCACCGGGGAAAGCTCAGGTAGCCGATGATGTTTACGGTCGTGTCGTAGTCTCAGCTCGTAGGTCCAGCGGGCACATTTTCGTGACCTCGCACTACCAGTTCCGGGCTGCCCGTTTCGATTTCCAGTGTTGACTGACACCTGCCACGAAAACAAAAATCTTGGCCTTGCTCACAAATCCGAAATGGAATCTGGCTTGTATCAATGAGGCATAGCACACTTGGACTTGGATCATGCCGCTGGCTGCTATCTAGCATATATAGAACCCCAGAGTTCATCCTAAGTCTCGTCCCGAACAAGCTTAACGACTTGAAACACAACTTAATCAGTTTTCTCTTACGCCGCACCGCTATGTTGTCCTCAATAATCCTCAACCTGGTATCTTTGGGTCTTCTGTCCTGCCTGGGTACTGCCGCTGCAGCCTTGCAATCAGGAGTTTTGTTCCAAGCCAACATTACCACTGGACAGCAAACATCTTTCGGTCCTGGTCCTAAGGGTACCAGACTTTCTATACCAATTCTTGGGGGCACACTTACGGGATCCAAGCTTTCAGGTATGCTTGCGTCGACCAAGAAAAGGGCTGAATTATTTTGCATTGGGCTGACAACTTTGCCCGGCCAGGCGAGGTGCTGAGCATAGGCGCAGACTGGGGCCTCTTTGACTCGAAGGGCACGTTCAACGTCGACGCCTACTATCAAATTCGCACCAACGATGGCGTCGACATTTTTGCACACTCCCAGGGCCCTAGCCAGCCGGATGGACGCATTTTGACGCACATCACACTAGAGACTGGTAATGACGAGTACTACTGGGTGAACAATATCGCAATTGCTGGAATTACGACGGTTGGCAATGACTTCATCGTCATAGAGGCGTACCAGCTCACCCCGGATGCCTGAAAGCGTGGGTGTGCTGGTTTATGTAACAAAGTTTTGCATCTTTGGGAGATAGGTCGCTCGAATCACGCGTATATTGAGCTGCGGTAGATTCTTGGCGCTGCAGCAGGCACACCTTTTTTGCTTGGAATTGTCGCTATAGCGCCTAATATGAGCTCTTTTCTGTTGAACCAGACTGTCGACGCTTGCTTCCCGCCCAGCTACGATTGGTGTAATCTAAGTTTTGCGGAGAGCCTTTTCCCTCGTTGATAAATTCAGATGTGGTACAACATTGCACTGCAGGTTTCACATCTCCAGTCGTAATCATACAAGATTAAAGTTCCGTCACTGGCTTGAGCTCGTCTAAGGTATTAATGCTGTACAAATTCGTGTTGCACGTACTGCATTGTCGCAGATCGTCTGACGTGGTCAAGCAGACCTTGCCCCGGATTCAAGAGCCTTCTAATCCACATCCCACCCGTGAGAAGAGAACTATACCTGGATGGTCATACGGAGTCATCATACATGTAGGTTTCGAGCAGTGCGCGCCCCTTTGTGCTACAGCGTGCTTCGATGGTATTGCACAAGGTCCGGCCGTTGTAGCCTGCTCCTTCGCCGTAACTACATATACCCATCCTGACACGCTACTTTCTCGCTGCTCGCTCTTTCACGTAACGCGCTTGAAAGAGGCCGACGCAAAACTCTCCACCCGTTCCAGCAGTATCTCAAGCTGAGAATCATATGCTCTTAGTCAAGGAAACTTGTCAAACTCATAAACAATGCTTATTATCTCTCGGTTCTCCAACTATGTCGTGGTCCTCTCACTCTGGGCTACCATGATGCTCTGGGCAAAAGCTGCCGCGGTTGAGTTTCTGTCATATCAACCGTCATTTTCCAAGCTGATAGGTCAGAATGCGACTGGCAAAGTCGCCCAAGAGACTTCATGGGAAGCCTTTCATGAGGGTGGTATCTATAATAAGAAGGATAATTCGCTGTACATCTCCTCTAACTTCGACACCGTCGGCAACCCCATCAACATCACAGTACTATCTCTCGACGACCTTTCAATTCGAAGTCAGCGGTACGTCAACTTGAGCATGCCCAATGGCGGATCAGTATTTCGTGCCAATAGAGGAGGAAGGTATATGGGGTCAGACCAGACTTTGCAAGTTTGGTGTGATCAGGGCGACACGAATAATTATTCCAAGCTAGTCTCTCTGGACCCTGATGCCAACCAAACAACAACGCTTTTCTCAAGTTTCTTCAACCGGAACTTCACGTCTATAAATGACGTCCGTCAGCACCCGGAGACCGGTGACCTCTGGTTTACCGACGCTACATACGCCTACTTCAATGGCTTCCGCCCCAGCCCTCAAATGCCTACGCAAGTCTATCTGTCGGATTAGAAGTCTAATTCGACCGCGGTATATAGCCGACTGCGCAGGGGCCAATTAGGGGCCCTATTTACGATTATTATAAATAGCCTAACCTATGGTTAGAACCTCCTTTTTATACCTACTACGTAAATATTTATATAGTTTAATTAATCTCTTCGTTAACTACGATTTAAACTAATTACTTTATAATAGGAATATTAATACTAATTAGTAATTAAATTCTACTATTGTAAATTAATAAGGTATCTTATTATATAAAAGAGACGACCTCTTAATATTATACGGGATAAGAGATTCGTACTAATTAACTTTATAAAAATAGATAAAAAAGGAGGCGATTCTCGAATACTATATGGAATTAAGTAATCGTAGCCCTTTACTACTTACGAGAGGTCGATATTTATTATATTAAACTACGTTAATTAATAGAACTACTTAAGTAACTAGCCTTTTATTATTACCCCGAGTAGCTTTTTTACTAAACGACTTTTTTATAGCCGGCCCGTAATTAGAAATTAACTAGTTAAATTAATAAAAGTACGGTATAAAAGAGTACTACGTAATTAAAAAAGGGAATTTCTAAACGTAAATATTCTTACTTAGTAATAAAAGTAACTTTATAAGAATTATTAAGCTAAGAGATCTATAGTATATAAGAAAGTTTATTATTACGAGGATTTTATAAGTACGACTTTAAGTTTATAATCTAAACGACCTTCTTATAGCTCCCTTAACTACCCCCCGGGTATTATTTAAGAATATAATATAGGGGATAGTTTAACGAGGGAGGAGGGAATTTAAAGGTCTTAATAATATCGAGCTAAAAGTATTACGGATCTTAAAAATTAATTTAAAAAGAAGGCGGCTATTTTAAAATAATCTTACGACCTCTTGTTAAAGTTATTATTAGCCTAAAAAAAGGTTAAAAAACCGAGGATCTAAAGGGAAAAGAAAAGAATCCTTTAGAGGGTTATTAAAAAGCTTTTTTTTTATACTAACTCCTAGCGCGAGATTACTAATTTTAAAAAATTAACTAAAGAAGCTATTTAAAGATTATAAAGAGTACGAGGCTTAAGAAGCTAAAAGTATACGGAATAACGGAAATTAATAACTAATAAAGATCCCGAGATTAATTACTATATCTTCTTATAGTAATATAAACGTTTACTATTACTATTATTAAAAAGAACTATTAAAACCTACCCTTTTTTACTAAATAAAAAAGAGGATCTTAGTAAGTACTATAGCTAGCGATTTAAAAAAGTAATAATAATTATTAAAAATAATAAAAACGAGAGTAGTAATAAGACGGCGAGAGGAAGAGGGAATCTCCTAGACCTTAATAAATTCGTTAAGTAGCAAAAGCACGGATTTATTATAATTAATGCGCAGATTAAATATATTTTTATTAAAATTAAATATATTAATAACTATTAATATGGGTATAAGCTAGAGTACGACCCTTAGTAAATTAAAATAAAAAAGAAGAGGACGAAACCCGATCTTAAATAGAATCCTAATCCTTTATAAATAAGTAAATATTAACCCGGATTATTAGGGGACGTAAATATATAAAATCGTAAATTAGCCTAATAGCGAGTAAATTAACGTAGTATTAATTTATTTAACTAAGGTTTATAAAAAAAAAGGGCTATAGGGGTAACCCCTATTTTATAAGATCGTAAACGACCCTAGTTATTAGCTAGACGAATAGTTCGCGAGCATAAGCCTAAGAATTACGAAAATAGTTAATAAATTCCTTTACGGGCAAGGGGTATTACTAGCGTAATTATAATTATAAGAGCTATATAAAATATTAATAGCGATAATTATAGAGGAGGAATTCGTATTATAGAACTAAGTATAGGTTAATAGAGTATATAATTACTTTAACGAATTTAAAAAAAAAGTAAACGACCTAGATTTCCTCCCTATAATTACTAACAAAAATCTATTATTATAAAAGGATATACCGGGGTAAAATATAGTACTAGAAGTACGATAATTAATAATTTTACTTATTTCGATTTATAATTTATTACCGCTACTAATATAAAATTTAGTACCGATCGGCTAATAAAAAAAAAAGTAAACGACCTAAAGTTACTAATAGTATATAGTAACGTAAGGATCGTATATAAATATTAAAAATCTAATAGCGAATACGAAGTAATTTATAAACCTTAAAAAGATCTTCTTAAAAAAGAAATTATACTCTAGGGGGAAGTATAAGGTCTTATAAAAAACCCTAACGATATTTTATAATTATTATAAAAAAGTCGGAATTAGGGAATATTAATACTATTTAGTAATTAATATCGTACTTATAAGCAAAGCCTCTAATTATTATTATAAAGTAGTACGTAATCTTAATTAAAACGACTTTTTTAGTATAATTAACGTAATCCAAAGCCGCTTTAAAACTTATAATAAGAACCTAGAGCTCCTATTTAAACTACGAGCGATTTCTTTTATATTTATAGCTAGGATAATAGAGGGTAAATTGTAAATAGAGATCCTTAAAGAGCTTATTAATTAAATTAATAAGCTAGCGAAAACCTAGCTAAATAAGAGGATAAACGAGCGGAAAGTTAAATATTTTTATATTATAATTTAGTATATATTAAAAATAAAAGTCACCCTATACTAAGTACTTAAAGACTACGAAACACTCTACTCGAGGCTAAGATCTAGCTTTAATATTAAAATAAAAATACCGTACTAAACCTATTTTTAAGTATATAATAGCCCTTATTAATAATATTAGGTCGATTAAATGTATAATAAAAAAGGAAAAGAGGCTAAATATAGTAATCGCTAGTAAAAAGGCCTAGATTTATTAAATAAGTAGAGATTTAACTTATAAATAGGGTAATAAAAGAAGTAATACTATATTTATAAAAAGGATAGATATTAGTTAAGTAACTATTCTAAAAAAGAACGTGCTAAATCGTATAAATAATATAAAAAGTCGAGGGTAGTAAATAGTAAAACTAGCCCTCGTCGGTTTAACTAATTCCTTATTATATATAAGGGTAGATCCGGGGGCATAGAACCTAGCGATAGTAGCTAAAGTAGCGACTTAAAATATATACCCCCTATAAGAGATTTAGAAAATAAGGAAAATCTTACCCCCTATACTAACGAATTAAATTATAACAAAATCGATAATATTAACTACTCTTTTTTTACCCCGTTAGCTTTTAAAAAATATACGAAGCTAAACGAATAAAGGGTAATAAAAGCTCTTAATAAGTAGGCTTTTATTTATAAATAGTAAAGGAAGGTCCCTTAAATAACGAATACGGAGGTAGCTAAAAGGGTAAATTTAATAGGGCCAAAGCCTATTCTTTTAATAATTAAAAAGAAGACGCTATCTCTTTTAATATTTAAAAAAAAAGAATATAGTACTAAGTAAATCTAGGGGTAGCTAGAGGGGTCCTTTTTATACTACTTAGATCCTTTAAATACTAAGCTTATATAAGTATTTTACGCAAACAAAAAGTATAATTTAAACGATTTTTATAGGATTATCCTAGATATTAGGGTATTGTAATAATTAACTAGAGGAAAAGGGTAATTCTAAGTATTATAAAAGATCGCACTAGTAACGCTTAATACGTTAATAATAAGTATTATAAAGATTAGTTTTAGCCTAAGTAAGGAAATCGTCGTCCTAGGTATAATAAAAGTAAAGATATACTTCGGAACGATAACTTTTTATATTTTACTTATTAATACCCTATTTCTTTTATATCTAAAAGATATAGATCGACTAAGTATTATATTTAATAATATAAAAAATAGAATTTCTAGTAATAAGTACTTTAAGATAGTCGAACGACGATGGGGGTATACGTTTATAAAGCTTATTAATAAAACGAAGTTAATTAATTACTTAACGAAAAGTAAGCTTAGAAGACTATACTAGAGATTTGGGTACTCGTTAATTATGAGGCTATATAACCTCTTAAAGTAATTAAGTAATAATAATATCGAAATAGGGGCGCTAGAGTAGTTAATAAAAGTATATTACTAATACTAAATAAATACGCAAAGCTTATATAAATTTAAGTTTAAATTACGTAATAAGCTTAACTTTAACTAAAAAATCGTTATTAATATTTTCTATTTAAATAGTTAGTTAGTATTATATATAATCGACGTAATTATATCTTTCTAAATAGGGCAATTCCTCCGGGATTTATAAATAAAAATAATATAAGTAGCCCTATAAAAAAGCTAGATCGATATATACTAAGGACCGCTAGACGGCATTAAAACCGACGTTAATACTAGCTTTAAATTAATAAAATTTAAGAATAATACGACGGCCTATAGTATATAGCTAAAAGTTATACCCATTAAAGCGTACTATAATATTAAAAAAGTAAAAAGGGCACACTAGTAATTAAAAAGGGCGTTTAGAATTATTAAAAAGGAAAATCCGGATTCTACTAATAACGAATGCCTCTAAATAGTACTTAAATACTATAATAATACTATAGAGCCTAACGGACTTATACTAACGCTATTAGTATTTAGAGTATATTTAAAAACGACCTTAGCCTCGCTACCGTCGCTAAGTATAAGCTAACGAGCCTAAGTAATTAAAAAAATAATACGGGTACTACGTAAAGTAAATATAAAAAAGTAAGTTAATAAAGTAATTACTACGCGCAATAGGCCCGATATAAGGGATAATTTAAATATATTACTAAATTTAGATATATAAGTATAATACGAAATTACTTAATAATAGGCTAGGCTATATAAATTAATTTTTATTAACGAGCGCTCTTATATAGTTATAAGAGATCGCAACTAGCCTCTCGAAGTATTAATTATAGTAATTAAACCGTACTATATAAATCCTAATAAAGTAATTTCTAACTTATAAAAAGAAGAAGAGCTAGGGGAAACTATATAACCCGTAATAGAAATATAGGAAATTATCCTTAATAAAATCGTTGTAGTAATACTAATAGACGATAAGGAAGAGGAAATTACTAAAAGGGTACTAATACTACCAGTAAGACGTCGCAAAAGACCATAACGATAAGCCTTAATATAGTAATTTATTATTAGTAACGAGGTAATTAATACCTTTTATATAGTAAAAAAGAAAGCCGATTTTAAGCTAGCGATTAAACTACGTAAAGAAGGTATAATTATAATTATTAAAAAGCCGTATAAAGGATTAGATCTTATTAAAATAAACACTCTTTATAATCGAGGGGTCTATTAATTTATCTTATATAACCTAAAAAAATATATAAACCTCTATATATTTAAATTACGAATAGTTCGTAAAATTAAAAAAAAAGGAACACCCTAGCTATATAAGAAGTCTAAATACGTAATTTAGGGGTACGGCGACGTTAAAAAGGTAACGCTACTTATATAATTACTTATTATATAGCGCTATAGCTAACGATTAATAATAGTACTAATAGTATCGCTACGGAAGAAGGGATACGAGATTTAGAGCCGTAATATTACCTAGGTATATACCTAATTAGCTATAGGGCTTATAAGGAAAATCCTGGCCTATTTACTAAAAGAAATAGCTAGTAAGTACTTAGAAAGTACGATTATTAAAGTACTTAAGCCACTATATAAGCTCGTAAAATTGGGCACTTATTAGTAAGCTACTTACTACGATTTTTATATTAATTAATTATTAATAGTTACCTCTACGTATAACCCGTACTTATTAATTGCGGAGTATAAAAGCGACTAATTTAGGATTGTTAAAATATAAACTAACGATATATTAGGCCTATTTAATATTAACTTTATAAAGAAGGAGGATAAGGAGCTCTAAAAAGCGGGCTTCGTAGCGAAGCTAAAAGAGGTCTTTATAATAAATACCCCCTTAGTATTTAATAGCGGGATTTTTATAATTAAAAGGGAAACGGTCGTTTTTTAGTAAAAGGGGTAAAATAAGAAAATTAACCTTATTAATCCGAACGTAATTAACGTTAAGAAGTAGTATAAAGCTAAGCTCGCGCGAGGGGTATATATTATAAATATTTATTAACTCGAGGTAACTTTTAATTATATTAAGGTAACGTAAGCTATAGATCTAACTAAACGAGACGTCGAGGTACTTAATAAGTAGCTTAAGTAGTAGTAAATAAATCTCGATCTAGGTCTTATTTATTACTTAATCGATTTTATAATTAATAAGCTCTACGTTTTTATTAATAGGTTATTTACAAATAATAACGACCTTACTTTATAATTAGGGTATATTATTATCCTAGCTAACGAGAGTATAAGTAAGAGCGAATTTACTATATATAGTAATATAATCCACTACTCGTTAATTAAAAATAAGTAAGTAATAAGAAGTATACTAGCATTAGAAGTCTATAGTATAGTTAACGGCGTTAACCTCTTTTATATAATTTTAATAACGCTAAAAAAGATTACTAATTAAATTAGCTTTTTACCTATTTTAATAATTATTTATACCGATTTTTATTTATTATATAAATACCTTATTAAATTAAGAATAAAATAAAAAAAGAGGTTTATAATTAATATTATAGCCCTTAGGTAATCGTATAAAAGGCGCGAGATACTTAAGATTTATTAAATTAATAATAAAAATAACTTCGTAAACACTTTTATAAAAGTAGTATTAAATAAGGGATTAAAGTAATTTATAAGTAATAAAAAAGTTATTATATAAATAGAGGGATAGGTTATATAAAAAGAGTAGAGAAAAGGGGGAAAAGGAGACGACTTAATAGACGGGCCCGAGGTCGAATTATACCTCTAACTATAGTAATTAAATTAATAAAAAAAAGAGAAAGTTAGTATCGGATTAGAAGTCTAATTTAACTATAGTATATAGCCGACTATATAGGGGCTAATTAGGGGCCCTATTTACGATTATTATAGCTAGCCTAACCTACGGTTAGAACCTCCTTTTTATACCTACTACGCAGATATTTATATAGTTCAATTAATCTCTTCGTTAACTACGGTTCGAACTAACTACCCTGTAATAGGGATACCAACAGGAACATCAAAACTACCTAGCTATTGTTTGGACTTTGGAGAGGCCAGTGATAGAGCTTGGCTTTGGTCAGGATGAGATCGAGACCGAGGCCGTCGACAAAAGGCGGGTTCGGAAATTCTGAAAGTGAACTAGCCTCCCAGATATCCGATCGGCACAGTTGCGAATCGGTTTTCGGACAATTTGCATTACCAATCGAGGAATGTGCCACATTGGCATACCAGCTCTCACTCCCCACTCACCAGGATTGAGACGCGTCGTCTTGTGGACAGGAGGCTACGCCGAGTAAGGACCTAACCCAAGCTGCAAATTCGTAAATACGGGGTAGAACATAAGGGGTTATTGGATCCCAGATATTCTCACCCTTGATTACATTAAACTCGTGGTTCCTGCCCACTTTTGCTCGGCCCAATCTTCAACTTCATCCTAGTCGGGCCCGTGCTCTCGTCGCGCCTCCCGTTCTCAAATTTCTGCCTGAGCTTTCGTCTACCCCCTCCTGTTTAGCGATTATGACTACGAATATGGAAGATCACAAAAACGAGACCATCTCAAATGCTAGTGTTGGTGGGAAGCCATCTATCGTTAACCTTGAGAGGGTTCCCAGCTCAGTGATGGGAAGTAGCCTGGAACTCGATGAGGAGACGAACAGAAAGTTGCTTCGAAAAATCGATCGAAAGTTGATGCCTGTTGTAAGTCATGGCCCTTTCCTTGTCACGGTTGAATCTAACTTTGTAAGCTCTGCTTCACTTATGCCCTTCAATACTACGACAAGGCTATCCTCAGCCAGGCCGCCATATTTGGCCTGAGACAGGATCTAGAGCTCACCACCGGTCTCAAATACTCTTGGGTCTCTTTGATTTTCTATTTTGGATACATCGCAGGCACTTATCCAATTTCGTTCCTCGCCCAACGGTACCCGATGCGAATTGTCTGCACGGCTATCTGCGTAGCCTGGTCTTTCGTCATTCTCTGCACGCCCGCTTGTACATCCTATTCAGGACTCCTTGTCAACCGTTTCATGCTTGGTCTCATCGAGGCAGGTGTATCTCCCATCTTCATGCTTGTCGTGGGCCTCTGGTACACCCACTCAGAGCAGATATCACGATCCAGCTGGTGGTATTCTTGCAGCGGCGGATCTCTTCTTGTCTCACCTCTTATCAATTACGGACTCGGCCATATCAAGGGAGGTGCACTCAACTCTTGGCAATGGATGTATATCATTGCCGGTCTCGCCACCCTAGCTTGGGGTATCGCTCTCTGGTGGCTGTTTCCCGACAGCCCTCAGAATGCCAAGGGGTTCACAGAAGCCGAGCGCCGCCTTCTTCTCGAGCGAGTCCGACAGAACAATGCTGGTGCCGAAGACAAGCAGTTCAAGCCCTATCAATTCCGAGAAGCCTTGCTGGACTATCGAATGTGGGGCATCATTGTCTTGTCTACTGTGTCTTGCACTGGCTCCGGCGCCGTGACGACTTTCGGGACCATTGTGTTCAAGGACATGGGTTTCGACGTCTTTACATCTCTACTGCTCAATCTTCCTATTGGTGCTCTGGCCTTTATTTGTATCCTCAGTTCAGGTTATATTGTTAGAAGAGTTCCCAACTCTAGGCTCTACGTTGTTATAGGAGCATGTGTTCCTGTCATCTTGGGTTGTTCCTTGATCTGGCAACTTCCAGACTCCAACAGAGCAGGTCGTATCCTTGGCTTCTACCTTATCAACTTCTTCTCATCCGCATGGGTTCAGTGTATTGGCCTGGGCACGTCCAACGTTGCTGGACACACCAAGAAAGCTGTGTATGCTGCCGGGACGTTTATAGGCTGTTCTCTCGGGAACATCATTGGCCCTCTCATGTTTGACGCGTAAGTACATCAGCACACCACGTCTGACCGTACGCATGCTAATCGTCATAGAAAATTTGCACCGCGCTACGACGAATCATTCACAGGAATCATGATCTGCTTTGCGGTCTGTGTCTTTGTTGCTATCACGCTCCGATGGGCACTCGACCGAGAGAACAAGAGGCGCGACAGAGTCCACGGTCCACCGGAGCTGTCTCACGGTTTGCAAGACCGGACGGATCGGGAGAACGAATCCTTCAGATATAATCTGTAGTTTGTGGCGAACAATGGAATGTACTCGGAAGAGATATCAGAGCTACAAGAAGAATGAGGCTTGCTTCAAAGTTTAGTGATAACTCATTTTCTCCGTGTGAGGTAATTCAGTATGCGGAATCCTGCTTTCACGCTACCACACCTGCGAAAAAACAACGACACCGCTGCACTGAACTTGATTGCAATCACAACTGCGACGGGAGTACTGAGCAACTAAGGTACTTGGCACTTACTTACGTAAGTACGTACTCATAGGGTTAAGTGCGCCAAGTGGTCCAGGGGGAGGTGCAGGGTGGGGTTAGTTTAAGCTTAACTCAAAGTCTCTCATTGGCCGGTGAGGCGAATCATTGTCTGGATAAGTAGTCAAACAGTACTGCCCTGGTAACTTGGTAAAGCTCAAGACCAGTAAACTTTCTTGTCATCTCCTCATACATTTGCGTATAGTGGTGCAAGATGCAATTCATGACGGAGGGTTAAGGAAATCGATTTCGTCTAATGTAAATAATGCAGCCTGATTGTTTTGTATTCACCAAATTCAGAAGGCAGGTTAACCTGGTTTCTTCATTTGTCACCTGGATATCTCGGCTAACGAAAATGCGTAACGGAAATTCGAGATGTATACCTGAGCGGTTCATCAGAACAAACAAGAGTTATGACTATATAGTCGAAAAACACCAACGACAGACTAGATTTAGCTCCTACATCATTTAAGCGAGGATGATCGACGAGGAGCTTCACATAAATAGACTCTATTGCATCGGTCAATTCTGATGCATGAGAACAACAGGGTTTGTGTTTGAATCATGTCATAGTGCTTGAATGGCAGTTTAAAGACAAGAGCCAGCTCTAGAGAAATGTAAGACCTTCCGTTCGACCGTCGCTTCGCCCGACATACTCTCGCCCGTAGAGTACTCAACAAGAACTACCCAAACCACCCAGAAGCACGGCCCAGGGAAAGCATCGGCCTGTGACTAGCGTATCCCCAAAAGGCATGTGTTTATGGCTGTCTAGTAGCGCTTTTGCCCAGCGCTTATACCCATACAAACAAATTAAATATAAGGTTCGTATTTGATTATTTAGCTCATTTCTCGCGCTATATTTAATTATTTAATAATTAATTAATAGATTTAACTGATTTCCTAATTAGGAATTAAATAAAGCTATTATAAAAGTCCTTATAATACTAACTTATAGACTTTACCTCGATTAGCTTTTCTAATTAAAAAATTAACTTCTTATTTCTATAATACCGCCGCAAAGCTAGTTCTTAAAATATTAAACCTCCTCTAGCGTAAAGGATCTTATTAATAATTATTATAAAGTTAAAATTAACTTCGTAAAGCTAAATATCCTCTCGTAGTTTATTATTATTATAAGGATTATAAAGATATTAAGTATAAGCTTACTTAACGTTAAATAGGTTAGTTAATAGTTAATTTACTATTAAATTAGGTTAAGGACTAGCTAAGGGATAATTTATAAGTAATATTAATTAAGCTTAGGCGCGTAGTTAATTATTATATTTATTATTTAAGATATTAACTATTATTAGTATTATAAGTCTTTTATAATACTCTTTAAAATCGTAAGGGTATTAAAAGTAGTTTATAATTATTATAGTAAAGGAAGAGGACTTAGATAACGAGGAAGAGGAGGACTTATTATCTCGTTTATATACTATTTTTATTAGTAATCGTAAAGTCCTTTTTTCGTATTAAATAGTTAGTAGCTCTATTTAGGTATATCCTACCTCTTTTTTAACTATTTTAATCCTTATTTAGGATAAAAAATAATTATTATAGTATAGAGCAGAGAGTTACTTAACTTAGTATAATACTTATTAAGGACTTACTAAGTATTAATAATTAATAATTAAAAGTATTTTTATAAGTTAAAATTATTATTAAGAAGTAGCTCTGCCCGTTCTCTAAGTATATATTTAGACTAAATATAACGAGGGATATTACTTAAGGTTAGAGGTTAAAAAAGAGGTTAAGATATAAATTAATAATAAGCTAATTACTAATAAGGTAGTATTACTTACGTTAATTACGATTACGACGCTATAATTTAAAAAGCTATAAAATCTATTTTCTTTTTAAAAAGTTTATGATATAACTTCTTTTATTCCTTGAGACGGTTAATAAGGTACTCGAGACCTACTATTACTTCTTATAAATAGCTATAACCGTCTCCTTTACCCTAGCCCTAGTATTTTATTATTTAGAAGTAAAATAGCTTGAGTACTACTTTTAGCTCGGCTAGTAGTTACTAGTTATTATTATTAAAAACGTCTTTAATAGGGATCCGTTGCTTTAGATCTTTATAAGCTCGACTAATTATTAAGAAGGTATAGATCTATTTTCTTTTTTATAAAGAGCGCTATATTATAAAATATATTAAATTCTATTTTATATCGTTATTAAGCGTTAATATAAGCTTTTATAACGACTTTTTAAAGAGAGTAAATATATTATTCTTATTAGTTTTATTATTAACCTCGAAAAAGGCTTTATATTATTAAAATAACGAGCGAATAAATTTAATAACGTTCCGAAGCTTATTAATAGGGCCCTTTATATACTAAAAATTAAAATCTTTTTAAAATTATTTAGTATTAATTAATATATCTAATTCTTATTTAAATACCTCTTTATTATTACTAAATAAAAAGGCCTTATTAACGAGGTTAAGAATATAACCGTAGTACTTTATCCTCTAGTTAAGAATATTTTTTTAAGTATAGGTATAAAATAATATAAGATATAAATAACTTAAGTAAGTATTATTATTTAAAGTATTATTATAAATAACTACTCCGACTTAATTACCTAATTCTTAGTTATTTATTACTAATTTTATAGTCTAGGTAATATTAGCCCTATCGTAAGTACTATATTATCGTTGTAAAATAATAAGGTATTATATTTATTACTTAGTATAGTTTAAAAAGTAAGTAAAGACGGTAATAATAGTATTTTGCGTTAGTAAGGTTTATAAATAAATAATAAGTAGACTTTTATTATTAACCTCTAGATCTCTATCCTAATTATATCTTTTTTTTTAATAAAGATCTTACTTAGCTCCTTTTTTGTATTTCTATATAATAATAAGAGTTCGTTAGTAATATTATAATTTAATTAATAGAGGAGGGCCCGGAGGTAAGGATTATAAAAAGTTATAAATAGGCTATTATTATTAATAATATATTTAATTATTAATTCCTTAATTCTTATTACTTAGCCCTTTATAATAGTACTAAAAATAAGTTTCTATCTCTTTAATATAAAGTCGTACTTAGAGGATTTTAATAAATATAACGACTCGCTAAAACTTAGATCTATTACTTAATATTTTAATTTTAAATAAGCCGTTATTAAGCTCGTAGTTACTATTTTAAAGTAGGTAATAATACCTATTTCGTTATAGTAACGATAAAACTAAAAGACTTTACTTTAAATATTTTTATTATAAATCTCTTAAATAAAGACCCCCTCTAAATAGATCTACGACTTTTTTAGCCTTGCGCCCTTTTATAATATTAAATCGTTATTAATAAAAATCCTCTTTTTTTAAATTACTTTTAAAAGGGCGAGGAGGCTATTACGATTATTAAAATTAGTTAATAATACGAGGCTAGTATTAGTTAGGGTTTATAATTATAAAGTAATCTAAAATAGTAACTACGTACTAAAAATCGTACGACTTATTACTAATTAATTAATTACGATATAATAAATCGATTAATATATAATTTAATTAATATTAACGATAATCATAGTAGTTATAAAAAGTTAGAAATAGTAGTACGTAACTTCGTTAGTTTTATTAATATTAAGAAAAGGGGGTACTAGAGGTTTTTTAGATTCTTAAATATAGTAAAATACTAAATTTAGGGCTCTATAATACTTAGGCTTTTTTTTATAGTACTTATTAGTAATTTATTTAGTTAAGTAATATAATACCGAACTTATAATCGTAAATAAGGAGTTGCGGGTTCGAATCCCGCTCTAGGTATTTATATTCTTAATTATAAACTTTTATAAGGTATAGTTAGGAATATCGATTTTTAATTAGCCCGGCCCCGGATTTTCTTTTTTCTAAGCGACCTTATATTTAATTAAATACGTTAAATATAGGGCCTTACGATATTTAATTATTTAACTTACTAAAATTCCTATATTTAACTGTTTGTTTGACTTATTTGTTTGATTAATTTGAATGGGTATAAGCGCTGCTTTTGCCCAAGAGGGGCTCTAGACAATCATGGTCTTGACCCGTCTTCGACGTGCCGAGGTCAAGCTCACCGCAGGTGTCGACACCGGAGCCAAGGTGGTAGGTTGAGCGACTGTGGTCACAGGCACAGAAGTCGCATTCACGGCCTCGACTACAGCTGCTCCACCTTTCATCATCTCCAAGCTTGAATGATAAGTCGACCCACCCCCTTTTGGCCACCCCCCCCTTTTAGCCACCCCATTTCTCCATCCCAGCCACCGTATTAAAACCCTACCCACGATTTTCAAACTACTATAATAATTATAAAAATCGTCTAAATATAATTCTTTTTTATATACTTATTTATCGATATATAATAGTCTTATATACTAAAAATAAAGTTATTTAGGCTTTTAAGGCTATTAAAAGAGGTCTCTTAGTTGATTAGGCCTTAATTAAGTTCGGAGTTTTAAAGTTAACTTTTTATAACCGTAAGAGAGGCTACTAAACGAGGGTAATAGTATTCGCAAACCTTTAGAAACTTCTTTTATAATAAGAAAACTAGCTAGCTTAGTAAGTTCGTATTTAGTATAATTTAAGTATTATACTAACTTATAAATAGCTTATAAAATTCGCTAAGTAAGTTCTAAGATCTTAAGGGGATATAAATCCTTTTAAAAAGAGATAAATAGACGCTTTTTTAAAAAAGAACTTATTAATTGAGGTCTAGAGAAGTCGTATTATTAATTTAAAGTATTTAAATAGGGCTACTATTAATATAATTAAATTATAGTTTAGATTACTTAATATACTAAAGATTAGTAATATTAAATAAGCTAATAAATATAATATAAATAAAACTAATATCTTAGAGGGTAAGGGATTTAATAGCTTAGTTTTAAGTAAAGTAAAGACTATAGTAGTATAAAAAAAAGAGCTTAGTTTGCGTACTTAAGTATTTATAATTAAGTATATTTTTACTAATAGTCGAGCTATTAAATTACTAATTATATATAAGGGAAAGTCGGTATAGTAATAGTAGTTTTTATTTAAACTTAATTCTTATATTAGTTAGGAGTTTATAATAATAAATAATAGCTAAACGACCGATAAGACTACCCTTAAGTAGTTAAAAATAGTATTCTTATTATAAACTAAGACCCCCCCCCTTAGGGGGCTTAGTATACTTAATAAGCCTCGATTATTAGTTTTAAATAGTTATAAGAGTTATATAATAACAGAATTTATATAAGAATACTATAAAAATAACGTTTACTTACTATTCTTATTATTATATACTTTTTATATCCTCTAGCCGTTAGATATAGCTATCTTTAGACTTATTAAGTCTAAGTATAAAAAGGAGCTTAGTAGGGAGGATATAGTAAATAATTTTATTATTATTAAAAAGTAGTACTTCTTAAGCTATTATTAAAAAGCTCGTTTAGCTAGTCTAACGTCGTTAAATATACGAAGTAAGTAAAAAGTAACTAGACTATATCCCCTTAATATAGCTAGACTACTTACTAATTTAATAGTCCTACTTAACTTAGTTATACTAACTAAAAAAACCGTAAATACTAAGTAAGTAACTAGTAATATTAGAAAAGCTATTAACTAGGTATTAGTAACGTCTATTATTAACTAGTTAATACTTAAAAAGGCTAGCGAGCTCTATAATTAATTAAAGTTATTTATAAAGCTTAGTCTAAATTATAATACTTAACGACTATTATTTAGAAAAATAAAAAAAGTATTTAGCGAGTAGGCCTACTATTTAATAATATCTTAGTACTATATTCGAGTTTTAAAAGCTAAAGTTAACTAATTAAGGCTATAAAAAAAGAAGAATATACTAATAAACTTAAATACTAAGTTTATAAATATTTAGGATATATAAAGAGCTTAGGAGGACTCTAGCGACCGTTTAGTTAGTCCTAGTCGACTCGCAAGGGTCGAATTACCTAGGGAGAATAATAACTATATTATTATAGTAATAGAAAATAGTTAATTAATTAAGTATAGTTAGTGGCGATGTTTTAATACCATGTTTTAATAGGGTAGCCAAAAGGGGGGGGTGGCCAAAAGGGGGTGGGTCGACTTAGTCGCTCGTCCCGTTGTCAGGGTCCTGATCAGTAGGGGTGCAGCTAGAATCAGCCGCAACAGATCCGTGCTCACCGCTGATGAACTGGCCATCTTCGTAACCACCACCGCCGGACGCGAGCATGTTCTCGGCAGCATCTTCGTACCAGCCGTTGATGAAGTCGCCGTGGAAGCAGTATCCGTTGCCCGAGGCGCTGCCACACGACAGCTGAAAGGGAGCGTCGCCTCTCCAGCCGTCGGGCACGACAGCTTTGGTGTTGTACCGGGCAGCATAGCGAAGCTGGGGGATCGCCTTCATGCCCTCAGGACACTTGTTGGATTCGTCGCTCCAGTCGTATGCAGCGAGGTTGTCCGGGTTGACGCAGTTGGGAAAGCGAAGCGAGACCTGCAAGTGCTGGTCGCAAGTGCTGGTGGGAAATTTGGCGATATCAGATTCACGCACGTTCGATCCTTCACAGAACCACTCCAATCCGTTGGAAGGGTGATCGGCCTCGGATTGGGTCTGCGCAGACGCGTTGCCGGAGATCATGGCGAAATCCTGGGGGATGGCGATCTCGGCGAAGGCATTGGTGTAATAGGTACTGAAGCGGAAGACAGGCACCTCAGTGAAGGTGTCACCATCGACGTAGTACAGTGTGGGGACCCCTGTCAGTCGGGTCAGATGCAAAGAAGCAAGATCAAGGTTAATTGCTGTCATACGTACAGTAAACAGACAAGTCGTTGGCATTCTGGCCGCTATAGCAGCCTTTCTGCAGGTCAGCCGAGGTGGGGAGAATATTGGTGACCGCGTCGCTGCCGAAGAAGGTGTGCATATGCGAAGTATAGGTGCCTGGAACGACAATTGGATCAACGTTCTTGTTCATGAATGGCTCGTGGTGAAGTTCGGTCCAAGCTGCAGACAGACTGACGCCGGCGAGGAGAGGTAGTATGGAACGCATGTTGATGAAAGAAGGGGAGAGATAGATAAGAAGTTTGTAAGAAATGATTGTCCGATAGCCGATCACGACTAGGAAACTTGATCAACGAATGACTTTGTGGAAGAAAGGAGTGAAACACATAGATGTACAAACAAGAATGGATTGGCAAGTAGACAATACTTCTTGAATGCAGCTCTGATCAGACTCTTATATGGCCTGTAGCCAACGCATGGTGATGCTTTCGAGAATTCTCTGTGTGTCCGAGATACTAAAGTAGACTAGGATTGGAGCCCCATTCGGCGGAGTAGCTACGTATGTATGCGTGCTCCTAAACTCCACGTGTGGATACTCGTCTGATTCCAAGATCAGGACTTCGTCCAGATGTCGGTCGGGACGACCAGGCCAGCCTAGTCTGGTTTCAGATCTAGGAAGCCAAGATTTCTTGCAAGCGGCAGCTGAACCCCATGCGCCCAGCTCGACGTGCCGGAACTTCTGTTCTGTAGACTTTTGTAGTAGCATTGGCACTGGTCCAGCGAGGCTAAATGATTGTGAAAATAGAACCAGTATGTCGATCTAGCAGTCCTATATACGTCGAGAAAGAATGCTCGAATGACATTCTCTCCAGCGAATGCAAGGAAATCTAAGCTTTCTGGGAAGTTGTCAATTTCTTGTGTTTCTGTCACGAGATATGGATGTGGTTAATGCTGCCCACATTGAGTGGGCCCGCTTTTTGTGACAGTTTCTGTCCTTGCGTTGAAATAACGCACCCAGTACCCTGAAGCTAGATGTACGGTAGACTGCAAGAGGCACTCCGCCAAAACCGTTCTTTTTAATAGACCTACGGCCACCGTAAATTTTAGGCATTAATAGCGCGACTTTCTTATATATATAAATAAATATTATAATAAATCCCGTATATTATTATAAGGAATTGCTTATGACCGTAGGTAGTAGTGGTTATATAAGGGCGGTTGTGCTGCTTAGCGAAAGTGGGGTAGCTAGGGGGCATATCCTCCCTACTAATTTCCATTACTAATTAATTTCCCTTTCCTCTTAACTAACCTAATATTCTTTAAGTAAGGTAAGTAATCTGCCTATACCCCTATAGTTACTTATTAGCGATTATATTTCGCCTTATTATACTTTATACCCTTTTTTATTTTACTTTTATTATTATTACCTAATTATACACGCAATTATAAGTATAATATTCGCGATTTACTAATTAGAAATATTAATTAAGTATAATTAGGCAATTTTATGCGCAATTACTAGTATAATTTTTACTAATTAGCAATTATACTTCTTCTTAGGCTAATATACGCGCAATTATAAGTATAATTACGCATATATACCTATTTACAATTTAATTCTTTTTATTTACTTTTTTCTTTAGTATTAACTATTTACGTATATATATTAATAATTTCGTATAGGATACTCCCTTTCCTAACAATCGTATACGCTATATAATACTTATAATAAGTACTTAATATAGCGTTCCGGCCCGTATTAAGGGTATATAGCTCTTAATAATCCCCGTATACTAACTTATGCAATACCCTAACGACCTTACGTCTTATAAAATAACCTCTTACTTCCTTATTAGTACGTATACCTCTATATAATAACTTCCTTATTATACGGATTCTTATATTATTTATAACCTCTTTGTTTTCCCTTTCGAAAACTTTTTACTAAATCTATAACCTTAGTATTATATAAGTTAGTATATACTACCCTATACTATTTAATATTACTATACTAACCTATATAATCTAGCCCTAGCGTTAAATTAAGCTTAACCCTAAGATTACTAAGAATAGCCGTTATATACCCCCGGATATTGCTATAACTTATACTTAGGCTACCGATATTATTTAAATAACTATATATAGCGATACTAAAACTAATACCGAGTCGTGCGCCTATTATAAGGCCGGTAAAAGCATTTTCGCTAATTACGTTACTTTTATAAGTAAGGGCTGTTCTAATTATAACTATATATTTACTATATACGAGTATACGCTCGTTACGCCTCCCGTTATTACTCGTACGTTACCCTATACTACTTTATATCTATTTATAGTTTATTAACGGTTCGTACTAGCTCGTAATATACTTATTAAGGTTATTAAGCGTAGTCGTAACTATAAGGGCCGTAATAAAGTCCGTATTAGCGCTCTACTTAAGTCTCTAAGTACTATCCCCGCTATATACCTCTATATAATAATAAAAGCCCTTAAATAAGTAGCTAAGTAAACTAAAAATAATAAAGAGGGTATATATAATAGCGTATAGGATTATAAAAAGCGTTATTAACTTATATAAACTCTAAGTAAAGAGTAATTAATTTAATATTTTTATACGGCATAGTATAGGAGTTTATATAGGTATATATTAAGATATAGTACAGTTAGGCTTAATACCCGGGTAGTAAGGCCCCTATAGAGTCGTAGGGTACTTATTAGCTATAAGTTAGAGTATATGCGCTTAGTTTAGCCCATAAGAGGCCATAACTAACTATATAAAGGCTCCCCCTAAAGTTTAACGTTTTTAATAAAATTATAGAACTTTTATTTATTATATATTATCGTTATATACTTTTCTATCCTTTTTAGTGTTATAGATCCCCGTAAGCGTCTATATTTCTATATATATATTTATAAGACCTTATAAGTAAAAGGATACCCCTATATATTGCTATAATTATATATAAATATTTACCCCTTATTTAAAATTTATTTCTTAGTTTCTTACTTTATATATTACTACTTTTTTAAAATAGTACGACCGCGTATTAATCTTTTATTATATTAAACGATAATTATTATAAAGTTAGAGAGTAATTAGACCTATAATATAATTATTATATATATCTTTATAGTTTTTAGTACTAGAATTATAAAGCGAACTTTTAAACGTTAACTTATAAAATAGGACTTATAATAAGAAGAGCGTACGGTCTTTTTTAAGGATTTATTAATTCGTATCTAAGAATTATTCTTTTAATAATGCTTAAACAATAAAGATATCCTTTTTTAACTCTAGTCTAAAGGATTTATAATTACGGCTATAGGATTATTAATACTTCGTTAATAAAATTAGCTTTAGTAACGATAAACACTAAAATAGCTCGTAATTATACGATAATAATTAGAAGAGTTCTTTTTTAGTATACTAAAGGTTACTCGCCGTACTAAAGGGTACGGTAGAGAGTATTTTTATATATAGGTTCGCTAATAAGCTTATATTATTAGCCGAGATAAACTATATTTTATATATTATAAAACCTTTTTATAATAAGTTTAAGATTAGTTAAGTAAAATGAGGTACTGTCGTAAAGGGTTTACGACTCCTAGACTAAATTATATTTAGTTTTAAATATATATAATAAGCTTTTACTATTTAGATTTAAGATTTATATTAGTATTAATACTTATTCGCGGTTTATTATATAGTTTTATATAGGGGTTTCTACTTATACGTCCCGGAATATATTTATATAATATCTTACCGTTATTTAATAACGGGGATTTATGCTATTACGAGTTCGTTTAGACCGAGGGAAAGAAACCGTTCTTACGTTTAGTATTTATTACTACTTTTTATAATACCGTTTAATAATAAAAAGTCTAATTATATTCTATAATTACTAAATCTTTAGTAAAAGTATTTATAACGTTAAAATTGAGAGTTAGTAGAATCGTTTTTATTAAAGTAGATTAGCATATTAGCGGGTAAGTAATATATATCTTAGTATATATAAGTATACTTATATTTATAGGAATACTTCTAACTACTTAAGTTCCAAGGGCTATTCTATATAAATATACTCTCTAACCAGATTATACTTCTATTTACGTATATACTACTAATTCGTTCTAATTTTATTAACTTCGTATAAATTTAGAACTCTTATCGAATTCGTTGTTAAAAAGGTCGCCCTTATATTATTTCTAATTAGCTATAGTAACTATATTATTAACTTACGTTACGAACCGTATAAAACTTTATACAGCTAATTAACTAAAACTAAGTTTAATAACTATTAAACGCTATTTAGAATAGTAATAATCTAGACGTATATCTTCCTTAAGCTACCTTATAAGTTTATACTTTAATTATTAAGGGCTCCCTAACTATATTAACTAAAAATACGAAGTTTAGCGAGGTTAATTATTTTTATTTTAAAACGTATTAATATCTTCGTATTTATCTAAAGTAGTATATACGCAATAAGCTCTAACTAGAAGTTACTTTACTTAGTAAACTATAGGGCAGTATTATATAAGTTAAGTAGAGATTAGAAGACTTTAAAATTAATCTTAGAGCATTAAATAGCTTCGTAATTACGAGCGATACTAAGGATAAAAAGGAATTATAAATATAATTATAGTTTACTCTAAACTATTTACTAACGAGAATACTTATTTCTATTTTTATAATATACTAGGTTATTTACTATTATAAACTTTATTTTCTTATTAAACTACTATAATCTCGTCTTTCCTATCGTTTTTATCCTTTTTAACCTTTTTCTTAGCCTTTACCTCCTTTTTAACGATCTTCTTTTTTTACTTAACTAATAATTCCTCCTTAATCTTTATCGTTAGTTTAATATTAATACTTATTAAAAGCCGTGTTTTTAGAACATTTCTATACGTTATTTTGCTTAAAGTTTTAGTTATAATTAGCTTTATATAACCTTTTCCCTTTTTTATTAACTAAGGTTTAATAACTAGCGACTTAATTCTAGTTTAAAAAATAATAAAAAGTTAGTAATTATCTTTTTCGTATAAGATCGTAGTTTTAAAAAGGAATCTCTTTAAACTTATAGCTTCGTACGCTACTTTACGGTACTTTAAAATATTATAAGGATTTTTTATATTAATTAGAAATACTATCTACTCTATTAAAAGAATTTACTAGTTTATTATAAAATATAAAATAATAAATCGTATTATATCTTAATATAAAATAAATATTAAAAAGCGATTAAACTAAACTTTCTTAATAAACTTCTTAATAACTTAGACGTTAATATAAGTCGTTACTTAGAAACCGTTAAGTTCGTTTTTAAAAAAGGATATATTATATAATATAATAAAAATATTAATTATTAATAATTACTTTAGCTCCTTTTTTATTTACTAAATACTTCGTTCCCGCTCCTTTAAGCTTATAAGAAGAGATTTTATTAATATCGAGGCTTATACGTTTATACGTTCTTATTATATAAAAAGGGCAGAGCCTATATAAGTATTATTATTAATTAGTCGTTTTAGAATAGCTTTATAAGGAGGTATTATAAGGTCGATTAGTTCGGTAACGTCTTATATAGAGATTAGAAGTTATTATAAATCTATATTATAATATTTATAAGCGAGCTATTAGTTTAATAACTTAAGTAAAAAGTGATTTTTACTTATAAGAGGGCAAAAAGTAATAGTTACTTTTATAATAAAGTTATAAAGAGAAGAAAAACTTTTACGTTAGGGTATAATATTGCGCGATTTTATATACTATTATACGGTTTAATATATTACGAAATTAAAGTATTTCTTAAGCTATAAATCTCTATAACCCCTATTTATAAGTTATTATACTAGTCTAGACCCTATCCTGGGTAGTGGGGTGACCGTAAAATACGATTTCTGCTTTGACATATGAAAAAAGTGTTTTGGCGGAGTGCCTCTTGTAGTCTGCCGTACAGATGCCTCCAGCTTGCTGTCCCGAACATATGTCGTAGAACCACTGCTGAGACTGCCTGTTCTGCAGTGGAATTATAGTTAATCACTTCGGCTTGGTCTCCAAGTCACGCATTGGAGGCGGATGTACTTTTGTACTGGCAAGGGATGTGATTACGCAAAACAAGCACGAGACAATGATTGCCGTTCTGGACCCAAATCTGCCACTATCTATTGGGGACCGCGGTATGATAGGTGTGGTGACGTGCTAGGCGCTAAACCGCATTGATAATATCCGAGTATCCGAGGTATTTTCACATTCCACAGTTTGAAGTACTCGAAGACTCGCTTTCTCGCGGCACGAAATGGAGACTAGTGTCAGGTAATGCTGTCCGATAGATAAAGATATATCCGTGGGAACTACTCTATTCTCGTAATATCCGAAGACAACGCTCTACGCAACGCAGAAACCAATATCCTGTTCCGTACCTTCAGAATGAATTTGGTGAGATGTATTCTCTGAGACCAAATACACTCCAAATAACAAGCTGCCTCACCTAAGATCTGCTGCCCATCATCAGCTGCCTTTCCTCATCCCCCTTCTTCCTCAATTGTTAACGGGCTAGCCATCAGAAATCTGACGATGCGACGCTTTCTGCGCTCATCAACGCGCTCCGTTGCGCAGTGGTTGAGAGCACACCCAACGGAGCTAGCTCCTGCGGGAGACCTTTGTCGCCCCATACCAATCTTCTCTTCGTCTACCGGGGCATTCACTGGAATTTTGATCGGAACTATAGGATCTGCCCTGTGGTTTGCAGAAGGCACAGAAGGGCCTCGAAGCGATTTCCACGCACTGCAGACTAGAAGCTATGCCAGTCCAGCATCTACAAGGAAAGTATGTTTCGACTTCTACAACACCTCATTAACGTGACTTATTGCATTTTGAGAGACTAAGGATGTACCATTAGGGAATCGCACAAATTCGCCAAGAACTCGGAGACGCTTCGGTGAGCACGGACGAAGACGATATAGAAGAGCACGGATATTCAGAGTGGTCGACATCCAACTCATCCGTCAGGCCGAAAGCTGTCATACGTCCAACGAGTACGCAGGATGTGGCCCGTATAGTCAAGATTTGTTCCCGCTACAGAATCCCAATGGTACCATACGGCGCGGGTTCCAGTGTAGAGGGCAATTTTTCCTCCACACACCCCGGGGTCTGCATTGACTTATCCCTTATGGACAAGATTGTGGAGTTTCACCCAGACGACTTGGATGTGACTGTGCAGACTGGCGTAAACTGGACTCAACTTAACGAAAGCAACGAACTTAAGGCAAGTGGGTTGTTCTTGCCTCTCGATCCTAGCCCAACGGCACAGATTGGTGGCATGATTGCAACGAACTGTAGTGGAACCAATGCCATGAGATATGGCACGATGAAGGACTATGTTCTAAGTTTGACTATTGTACTAGCGGACGGCTCTATCATTAAGACCAGGCGTCGGCCGCGCAAGACTTCAGCTGGTTACAACCTGAACGGCCTATTTACCGGATCTGAAGGCACACTTGGAATTATCACGGAGGCAACCCTAAAACTAGCGGTTGTACCATCTGACTACAGTGTGGCAACCGCTACATTTTTAACCGTAAATGATGCTGCGGACGCGGCGTCCAAGATGATTCGCAAAGGCATCAACCTCGCCGCTTGCGAACTGATGGATGATGAACAGATGAAAGTCATAAACAAGAGCGGTGGGGTGGGAGGAAAGATGTGGGAAGAGTTACCGACTCTGTTTCTTAAGTTCGTGGTTCTTCACACCCAATCACAGTTATTTCAAACTGACGAAGCACACTAGGTTTTCAGGTTCGCAACAAAACATCGAGGACAGTGTTCGGTTGGCAAAGAGCATCAGTAGTTCTTCCAAGTGCCAGACATTTCTCTCTGCGAAGAAGAAAGAAGACATGGACTCTTTGTGGTCCGCTCGCAAACAAGCTCTTTGGGCTTGCCTTGCTGCCCGCCCGGAGGGTACGGAAATCTGGTCCACCGATGTAGCAGTTCCAATCTCACGTATGGCACAAATGATAGGTAGCGTACCGAATTCGCCTGTCTCAATTTTCGCATGCAAAGCTGACGCGTATAGAAGAGGAATCCAAAAACGATGCAATGCAGATGGGCCTCTTCTCCAGCGTACTTGGTCACGTTGGTGACGGCAACTTCCATCAGATGATCATGTATGATCCGAAGAGACCATCGGACGTAGCGAACGTAAAGGGCTTCATAAATGGAATGATGCACAAAGCTTTAGAGATGGAAGGAACTGTGTCGGTAAGACGTCGGACAATTGTTGTGCCTGAAATTCGTTCAGCTCTGATACGCAAACAGGGCGAACATGGCATCGGCATTGGGAAGAAGGTACGTCGGCGCGCACTCATGGAATGCCAACGACACATGATGAAGTGATACTAAAAGCCGCCGTAGCATTGCTTACTTGAAGAATTGGGCTCTGATACAATTGGGGTAATGAAGGCTATCAAAGATCGCTTGGATCCTCAGTGAGTTACGCAAAGTATGAGTTGTTGCAACGCCTTTGCTGACATGAAAATCTAGCTGGCTCATGAATCCTGGGAAGATATTTGATGAATAAAGTTGGAAGTTGGCTCCTCTGAAACCACGTGTGACATACTTAGACTTCATAGACCGCAATGAGAGGTCGTTCCTTTGAGAGTGTTTCGGTCGCTGGGGTGAGTCATCTGGCTGTGACGAATAGCCAGCGTTGAAATAGTCCCATGAATCGTATTCCATCGTTCTAGCTTTCTCTGGGTAGGAATGTTTGAGGATGAGTGCTGGTTTGAAGGCTTTTTCAAGGCCATTGGGACGCATCTTTCCAACCAGCATCACACGCGAATGTTATATTCTTCTTCTCAAGCTTCGTCAGTGGTGATGCATTCTTCGCGATGTCCTTGACGGACCTTCGATAGGAGTTTGCTAATACGAGAATGCTTTGAACATCCTTGACGTATACTGGTGTCGCCCAACTGAGTACTGCTGGATCCTTTCCAGACTACATCCTGCGTCCATTGATTCCCACGATCCGGCCGAGATACTTGACCTTCTGAATGTGGAATTCGCATTTTGCGACAGTAGGCGCCGTGCCCCTTTGGTCGATCCAGTACTTTCCGTATGTGTCTTTCGTGCTCTCTCAAAAGTCGCTGCAGATCAGAATGTGGTCTAGATGCCCAGACCGTACAGAGAAGATCGAGATGCTCTCTCCGAGGGTCGTTAACATAGGTAGTGGTGGAACGTTATAGACCAGCACTTTCAAGGTCAGTGGGTGGGTCCACAACCGAGGGGTACATCTCTACCTACCAATCCACTAGTTCACTGAGTGAGGTGAGTATAAGAAACCCCGCATCCCTCCTCCAAGCAAGTTCCTGCGAAAATCTCCCCCTGCCGCTATCAACCATCTGTTGAGCAAGAAGTCAGTAACCACGCTTGTGTCATTCGACGGATTCATACTCCCAGCCCATATCAGCATCATTGTATTTCTTACACGCTTTCATTCTCACATGTTGTTCCCGTCTTCATCATTGCGAGGTCAGAATTATTGATAAGAGTTGTGCAACTCAAATTATGTCCTCCGACAGTCGAGGTAGCCTTCAATTTCAACCGCCCAACAGGGCAGCGTCTCCGCCCAACTCAAAGATACGCAGGGCATACTTATCGTGCGAGACGTGCCGCAAGCGCAAAACTCGCTGTGTTGCCAACCCCTCAGGCCAGTCTCAGCCATGCCAGCGATGTGAGCTCGACGGACGAGAGTGCGTAATGCGGAGCACGAGGAACGCATCCCGCAGGCGCCCAAGACATCAGCCGCCCCGAGACCCATCAATTTCACCAGCCTCCATAGGCAACCTCAACAACAAAGCAAACGTAACCGGCTCCATCAACGTTGGTAGTGGTGGCGACTGTCCCAGTGACCTTGAGAGAGCCGCGGCTGACGCTGGAGTGTTCCAATGTGAGCCTTCACCCATCGAGCCGTCTCCACCAGGTTCGCAGCCATCTGCACGTAGGAGGATTATCTCAGCCCATCTGCACAACACAGCCGATGACCTGGACTTACTTACGTTCACTGCTGCTAGTCAACAATGCAAGGACTACGAGGTAACGCCCCAAACGGTGACTTGCCAAAGTCAAGCATCAATCGTACCCACCATGCCAAGCGGAACTTCCGACTGGGAACGGTTCGTTCTGATCAAAAGACGAATTTTAAGCAAGACTGAATTGATCGAGTATCTCGACTTCTATTTTAGTATCATATGGTCGATACGTCCTGTCGTACCTCCATTCTACCGGGATCGTGAGCGGTATGGCATCTTACCGATCGAGGAGCCACTGCTAGTTCTTACACTCATCACGATCTCATCCCGCTACCACGTACTCTCCGGGCTCCACGGTGAGATTCGTTCAGAAAGAATACACTGGCAGACATGGAAGATTTGTCAGCAGTATTTGCAGTCAGCTCTCTGGGGCTCATCATACACACGTACGCCTGGTGCCGTTGCATCCATGTTACTACTAATTGAATGGCATCCCAAGGCAATCAACAATACAGTCGCATTCAGCAATGACGAGGAACCTGAAAGTAATGTCACGGGATCTCAAAACTTGTTGCAAAGAGAACCGCTGGGTACACAATCGGGACAGCATACTTCGTTGACGAGCCAGCAAAGATACGGCATGGCAACGCTCCTCGAAGACCTCAATATTGTCGCTCCTGCTTATAGAAGTAATAAGATGTCATGGTAAGTGCTACATTATACCAAGTTTGAGTGTCAAACCTTTCTCTTCTCATAGTTGGCCACGGACCTTTGACATGTTGCAGGATGCTTCTCTCGAATGCCATAGCTCTGGCTCAAGAAGGCTGTTGTTTTGATTACGATCAACAAAGCACAAACAAAGAACCGCTCAAATCGACAACGCAGTCTGCTAAAGATACTTTGCGGCAGCAATGGAACCAGCTAAATTGTGTTTTCATATATTTAACCGATGAACACTTGAGCTTGCGTTTGGGGTTGCGCCCGCTTTTGCCCGAAAGCCAGCGCGAGGCAGTACGTTACCGATTCTCGACGACCTTCGCTAGCCTGCTTCCCGACAGCGCTCTCTGGGAGAGTTACTACGAACTCTTTAACGAGACAAGAAGATTGCGTACACTCCTTCAGTCCCTTCGGAAACCGGGAGTATCAACACCACCTAGTGCCGACATCCTACCTGAAGTACAGCATGTAGACAGAGCGTTATCGCGTTGGAGAAGGAGCCACGAGAATCTAAAGGCAGACCAATCCGAGTTGCTAACCACATGCCTCGATCTTGAGTATCACTACATGGTCATGTATAGCTTCGCCCCGGCTGGCCACGTTCTGTACAACAATGTCTCCATGGCATTGGCTGATGACAAGAGACAGGCTCTGTCGGTACTGGATAAAAAAGCAGCAGATGCCAGCCGTGACATACTCTCTATTTTCACGAGGGTTTCCAGACCCTCACACATTACGCGGTATCTCCCTGTACGGTGCTGGTTGTTCATCGTCTCCGCCAATCTTCATCTTCTGAGGGTTAGTTTCCCTCTTCTCGTCATAACCACGAAAGCTTGAATTCGCCTTCTGAGAACTGATACTGTTGAAATTCTTCTAGAGCACCTTAATTATAAATCCACACGTGAGCGAAGCACATCAAAATGTACAGCTTTTGCGTGAATCCATCAAGTCAATGCGCGAAGGAGCCGCGGATGACATTCACATGTCGGTGCGGTATGCACGCTTCCTAGACATCCTGCTCGATGCGTCTCTTTATTCATCCTCTCGGGTACACAGCCCATCGGGAGCGGATCAAGAGGGCTTTGTCCATCAAGGGCTAGGGACGACCACAATTCCCCAAGTGAGGGATGTTCTTGATGAAGTGTCAGGTTCTCGCCAGGACACAAGTTTCATGGCGACCTCAATATTAGACGACTTAGAGATGTTCGATTTCCCTCAAAGCTTTACGGTGCATGGAGATGCGCTTCAATGGTGGAATAACTTTGGTGCTTCTTCAATAGCTGGCTGGACGGAACCATAACTGTTATGTAGAATCCCGCTCTTCTCAATAAGCCTACACTTTTAGCTTATTGGAAGGCGAACAGACTGGATTCTGGATTTTTCAATATTCAAAGTTCTATAGAATGGCTAAGGATCGCAAAGTTGCTTCCTCTCGACGAAGCCGCTCTCGGCATCGGACCCGAGTACTTCACTGATCTTGTCACTCGTAACTAGCTGGTAAACCTTGACGTGACTCGAGCTCAATAGTGAGGAGTCTCGCGTTTTAGCTTCGTCACTATCCGTTTTCGAGTTCTTCCACGCATGCAGTCGAGTGCAATGAACCGCTGTTTCGGGAATATGAAGTCATCCCTTCCTGGTTCAGGTGTCCGGCAAGTGACAATGTCTCTTTCTACACAGTGGATGCCAGCGAATATTGGACCGAAAGTCCTTCAGTCCTGGATAATTCCGGTCCTGATTAGAATAACTGAGTAATCTGAATATTTCTTCTTCGTCATTCGGCTGTCCGAAGCCTTGACAAAACGTGCCTCTTACTGGATTGTCAAGGACAGCTGTGCGCACTTAGGAACTGCCTTCTTGTCATCTCGACAACGTTCGAGACACTGATTTAGACGAATCGATCGTTTCCGACTTTCTGTGGGTGCCAGACCTCCCGTTCTATGTATCCCAACTTTATTCATTGGCATGGGCTTTCCACTATGACGCCACGATGTTCAGAAAGTTGGGTTCACTATCGAAGCACTCACTCTGCAAGATGGCTATAGCATAATAATTACTGAACATGATGTTGAGATGGGCACCACTTTGACCAAAGAGGGGAAGAAACAAGGCTCTAGGTGGATTTGTAAGCTTTAAATTTCTGCCCCTCGTCTGCGATAGTTACCTAATGTCCGTCACCAATGGCTTCTCACGTATCGACACCGTCGCTTTGTCTTCCTCTGGGCTGATATCTAAATCTCCCTCCCTCAACCCTCTTCTGCTTCTTTTACTCATCGGAGACGTCCGTCCATCAAAGATGTAGTCCTTCCTCGCTGTCTGCCACAACGGAGAAAGTGAACCATTTGTCTGCTCAATGGCCGGAAGTGCCAGCGTCATTCCATTGTTTTCACCATTCGTCCGGTTGTTGCTATCAGCCAACGTGGCAGAAGGTATGCTCTCGGGGCCTCGACAGTCGCAGGCGCTCATTCGAGTGAACGCCAATAGTTTGTTGAGCACGACGAATTCAACTTTGAGCTTGACGCTGTAGACAAATGGCTTGCACATTGTCTGAATCTCGAATTTGTCGCTGTATTCCAGGATGATCAGGCCTGTGTCTAGTGTAAAGACAACAGCAAACAGTGAAGCCAAGTGTCGCACCATGTTTGCAACAGCCCTTGGTTTGATTGCACTCAACGGCTTGAGGCTTTTGTAGCCTTCGTATAGGAAGAGCGATGCGATGATGGTCTCCTGGATCGTGAAAACGACGAGTTCGACCTTTTCGTATATCTTAAAGGGCATTACGTATTGCTTGGGGCTAGTGTTGGCGAGGAAGAAGATCACCGTCTCCGGGATATGCATCGTGACGGCGTTGAAGATGATCATCGTTAAGATCCAGCGGATCTTCCGCTGGCTGTGAACAACCAGATGCAGCCGCGACCAAAGAACAATGGCCTGGCCTGTGACCATCGAGTACCAAGCGATCGGGATAATGATACTCGATGCGAAAATCGCTTTCTGGTAATAGCCAAAGTACCGCAGAATAAAGGCGATCACATTGATGTTGATGCCAGTATTAGACACGATCATACTCCAGAAGTATCTTCCTCGTCGGCGCTTGAACGTTGTGAATATGGAGAAAAAGGTTTCGATCGTATTGTAGTATGCGGTCGCAGCGAATGCAATCATTACCATCGCCTGGACCTGCGAGACCGAGATGGTGCCCGTCTCTCCAGCCATCTCTCAGTCGAGAAGTCCAACTCGGTAAATCGACGGCGCCAGTAGTAGTTCGTGCCTTGGGGAAGGCATTATGCAAGAGGAACACAACCGAGCGGTGGCGGCGGCGTCATCAAGACGAGATGGAAGATGCGACGGCGCACGCAGCCTTACTACGTAGGGTAAAAAGGATGCTCACTAGTACTTAAGACGAGCGCCATTCATCTGCCAGCTGCAGACTGCACTCTCATATGCAGGTTCATGACCCCAGGTGCTGCCACAATAAGGTTTGGGAACCACCCCACGAAGAAAGCTTATTTGCTGTGTGGGTGCTACCGATCCGCGTCGACAGTGAAACCAAAAAGATCGCAGAGCCAGTCAGGGTCTTGTTACTGACTCGTTTGATGCTCCGGCTCTCTAGAGGAGGCGAAGCAGGCGGCGACGGTAAGTTGTGTGTAACCTCCGTACACTACCTGGTCGCTGTGAATTTGGATTACACCGCGAGGTTGCATAAACTCAATATGATTTTCAGGAAGGTCGAAGCAGCTCGCCTCCAACTATTGGTTCCCAAGACATGGCAAGCTTGATGAGTTGCTCCGTTGCCTCAGAGTCGCCGGGGAAGCGTGGACAAGTGATTGGTTCGGGAGAATTCACACGGAAGAAGACTGGATGTGGTTCGAAGCTGTTCTTTGTGGAGTTCAGATGGCAAACAATTTGGGGGACCGGAAACACTATGGAGATCTGGCCGTTTGAAGCGCAGGATGGGTTCTGCCCACGGATAATAAAATGAGGACTACTCTGGTCGAGTCTGACGTCTTTGTCTGCAGATCATTGCAAAATTTTGCTTAGCTTGAGACAGACAGACTTCCCAAAGTTTCCAACATGTGTTGATCGAAAAGTGCAGGATTGGAATCGAATTCTAGTTCGCCGAGTAACCACACATGGCTTTACCGTTAAGGAAAGTCTGGGACTATCGAGGATACATAAGCCGATTTGAGCAACTCGACTTTGAAGCAAGATACTAATCCTGTCTTCTACATGGATGCTCCATAGAGAAAGATCTAGCTGTGTGTCAACTCTCTTTCGGATGCTTGATTGAGTGTTAAAACCATTTCGAGCTGGGTTTGATAGCGCACTGGGATTTATATCACGTAAAAGGAAGACCGAAGTGCTCTCCTCAATACATACGCTGATGCTTTCACTCGAATTATGAATTTGGCTTAGCCTGTGCTAGACTCATGTCTTAACTTTACATAAAGCACGCAGCCTGATAGAGTTATCTATCTTCACGTTTATCGTCGAAAGCCCGAATTCACTTTCGGGCAAGACTTCTGCTCATCGATCCTTCTAATATGGGCAGAAAGTTTCATCATCCTTCTACATTGAGGCTCCATGAATCAGTAATTGTTGATGAGGGAGCATAATTGAGTCACGAGAGTGGTCATACACGTGAGCCTAGCTTAGTGACTAAAATAGATCATGGCAGGAGAGAGACTGCATGAGAGTTGCGCTTCCGAGTTGGGGAAATTGAGACTAGCCATGCGCTACGACTGCACTCGCGAAATTTACTGCTTGAATGGAAAGGGTTGACTTCATGTCTCTAGTACGATATCAAACTTTGAGATCCCGCCTATGAAGATTGCGATACTTTGCTAGTGACACTACATCTTTCTTGAGCGAGACATAAACTTCAGAGGTTTGCTTTCTTTGCTTGACACATTCGAGGTGTCTCCGTTCAAGTTTTCCAAGTTTAGAGACAAGTCAGGGTTTTTAGGACAGACTCAAAGATCCTTTGCGATAGCTCGTAAGTAAACACTCAGGTCTTCGAGGATTGCTATTCAGAACCGAGTTTATCACGACGGGTAAAGTGATACCTTGTTCGCTTCTCTGTTCCATGTCCAATTTTCTCAACAGCACCATTGAAGACATGCGCTCCTGCACATAATCTACATCATACAGTAACTAATTCTAGAGGGAGAGGTTTCATATTCAAACCTCGTTTTTAGATATCTGGCATTAGTTTTCTTTTGTGGAATTTCAAACTTTCCAGGCGAATAAGACTCTGCAAGTGGCGCCATGTTAAGTGTCAGAGTCGGAACTTCATCGTAATTAGTAGGAATAGAAACAGCCTGTCAATAGGTGTAAGTCGACCCACCCCCTTTTGGCCACCCCCCCCTTTTGGCCACCCCATTTCTCTATCCCAGCCACCGTATTAAAACCCTACCTACGATTTTTAAACTACTATAATAATTATAAAAATCGTCTAAATATAATTCTTTTTTATATACTTATTTATTAATATATAATAATCTTATATACTGAAAATAAAGTTATTCGGGCTCTTAAGGCTATTAAAAGAGGTCTCTTAGTTAATCGGGCCTCGATTAAGTTTAGAGTTCTAAGGTTAACTCTTCGTAACTATAAGAGAGGCTATTAAATAAGGGTAATAGTATTTATAAACCTCTAGAGGCTTCCTCTATAATAAGAAGATTAGCTAGCTTAATAAGTTCGTATTTAGTATAATTTAGGCGTTATATTAACTTATAAATAGCTTATAAAATTCGCTAAATAAGTTCTAAGATCCTAGGGGGATATAAATCCTCTTAAGAAGAGATAAATAGACGCTTTTTTAAAGAGGAACTTATTAATTAAGGTCTAGAGAAGTTATACTATTAATTCGAGGTATCTAAATAGGGTTATTATTAATATAATTAAGTTATAGTTTAGATTACTTAATATACTAGAGATTAGTAATATTAAATAGGCTAATAAGTATAATATAAATAAGACTAGTATCCTAGAAGGTAAGGGATTTAATAGCTTAGTTTTAAGTAAGGTAAAGACTATAGTAGTACGAAAAAAAGAGCCTAGTTCGCGTGCTTAGGTATTTATAATTAAGTATATCTCTACTAATAGTCGAGCTATTAAACTACTAGTTATATATAAGGGAAAGTCGGTATAGTAATAATAGTTTTTACTTAAACTTAACCCTTATGCTAGTTAAGAGTTTATAATAATAAATAATAGCTAAACGACTAATAAGACTGCCCTTAAGTAGTTAAAAATAGTATTCTTATTATAAATTAAGACCCCCCCCTTTATGGGGCTTAATATACTTAATAAGCCTCGATTATTAGTTCTAAATAGCTATAGGAGTTATATAATAATAGAATTTATATAGGAATGCTATAGAAATAACGTCTACTTACTATTCTTATTATTATATACTTTTTATATCCTCTAGCCGTTAGATATAGCTATTTTTAGATTTATTAAGTCTAAGTATAAGAAGGAGCTTAGTAAGGAGGATATAATAAATAATTTTACTATCGTTAGAAAGCGGTACTTTTTAAGCTATTATTAAAAAGCTCGTTTAGCTAGTCTAACGTTATTAAATATATAAAATAGGTAGAAAATAACTAGACTATATCCCCCTAATATAGCTAGACTACTTACTAATTTAATAGTCCTATTTAACCTAGTTATACTAATTAAAAAGACCGTAAATACTAAGCAAGTAACTAGTAATACTAGAAAAGCTATTAACTAGGTATTAGCGGCGTTTATTATTAACTAGTTAATACTTAAGAAGGCTAGCGAGCTCTGCGATTAGTTAAAGTTATTTATAGAGCTTAGTCTAGACTATAATACTTAACGATTACTATTTAGAAAGATAAAAAAGGTATTTAATAAGCAGGCCTACTATTTAATAATATCTTAGTACTATATTCGAGTTCTAAAAGCTAAAGTTAACCGATTGAGGCCGTAAAAAAAGAAGAGTATATTAATAAACCTAAATACTAAGTTCGTAAATATTTAGAATATATAGAGAGCTTAGGAGGACTCTAGTGACTATTTAGTTAGTCTTAGTTAACTCGTAGGGGTCGAATTACCTAGGGAGAATAATAACTATATTATTATAGTAGTAGAAGATAGTTAATTAATTAAGTATAGTTGGTGGCGATGTTTTGATACTATGTTTTGATGGGGTGGCTAAAAGGGGGGGGTGGCCAAAAGGGGGTGGGTCGACTTATAACATAGGGAAGAAGCTCATAGAGGCTAACTGCTATTAGGGTCTAAAAAAGGAATTATTAAAATCTACCCTTCCCTTAAGGTATACTACTAGCGCTCTATATATACTTAAGCTACTCTTTTATTACTTAGTCCCCCTTTTTATACCCCCTAAGCTATCCCTTAACTAACGAGGCCTAATTAATAAGGCCTAATAAGGTGCTCCTTTTCCTAAGCTTCGTTTTAAAGCCTATTTATAGTTTATATATACTATATTAATCCCTTACTTAAGAGGTTTTTAAATATATAGTATAAGGGCGGGTATAAGCGGCGCTTATTAGCCCGAGTATAGACCCCTTACTCTAAATAATAGCCCTATAATTTTATACTTAGGTCGCTCTTATTTATAAGCCGTCCTTACGACTACCGGTACCTAGGTAGTCGTCGCCCTACTTTTATTTATTAATATTAACCCCTTTTTAAGCTATTATAATTCCGAATTCCTTTTTTCCTTTTTATCTATAGTTATCCTTTTTATATATAGTTTTTTATTTTTATTAACGTCTATGCTGCTCCCTTATTATATAAATATTATAGCTAATAAATATTTTTTAAATCCCTATTCTTATATACTTCTTACGCTTAAATAAGTCTTTTATAAAGTCGTTCCGTATTTATTATTAACTCGTTTTAATATAAATATAGCTCTTAATTACGGAGTTATTATTATTAGTAGCAGAACGGTTATTAATATTATAAGTGCGCTTAGTAATAGCGGCGGTAGCGGTTTATTTAAAAAGCTTAATATCCCCTTTACTCGCCCTAACCTCGTACGTATATCGCTATTTATATACTACTTATACTAACTATTATAAATTCTTATTAAAAAAAAAAAGGTAAATACTAAGAAAATCGGGGTTAGCTAGGTATACCCGCTCCCCTACCCCGCTTATATTACGTATAAAGCGCTTAATTTAAAAGCCGAGTATTATAATTAGCTAAGTTAGTAATTTATAGCCCCTAGTTCGCTCTTTTATTTAATATTTTTTTAGGATTTAGTATATGTTATATTAAGTATACTACGCAGAACTATTTTTATAAAAATATAATAAGCGCTTAGCGCGGTTATTATTTTATTATTTTTTTTATATATTATATTAATAATATTTTAAGTCCCTAAGTCTACGGAATTTGCGGTCCGAACCTTATAGAGCACTACTCTTATTTTAAATAATAATATTTACGATTCGGAGGTTTATTACTCTATTATCGCTTTATTATTATTATTACTCGGATTATTAATATTATTCTATAGCTCTAGTAAACTTACTAAATTACTATTAATAATGCGCAAAGGGTATTTAAGCGCGTTAATAAGGAGGCTTATTTAACCCCTATTATTAATAATAACGACGATAAGGTAGTTATAAGCTCTTTTTATACTACGTTTTTATTTTATAATGACGCTATAATTGCGCTACTTTATACTATTTATAACGAGGTACGCTACTTAAATAATATTTTAATTAGTATATAGTCGCCCCGCTTGCGCTTTATATTCGTAGCTAATTATTTATAAATTCGTTAATAATAAAGAGATTTTTTTTTTTATAACGACCCCTAGGATAATAACTAAGGCGGCCCTTTTGCGCATAAGGGTAGTTCTTTTATAAATAAGGGCGGTCCTCCTGCGCGTTATAAAGATTAGAAAAATGGTTCGTAATTAGTACGTTTACGCTACTTAGTTATAGCTATATAGCCCCCTTTTTTTTTTTATTAATAACTAGTTTATTATATTATTAAGCTTATTAAGAGCTAGGGCGCGCTATTTAATTAAAACTCGTTTTTTATATATGCTAATTATTATTACGTTTTCGATATACTTAGCTAGCTCTTATATATTTTCGTCGCTACTATATTCTTTTTACTAAATTAGATATTATTACCTCTTTTTTAGCCCTCTATATTATATAATATTTTTTATTTTATAAAATAGCTCCCCGTTTATATTCCTAATAAGTAAGGGCTTTTAAAGGGCTTTTTTACGGTATTAATACGGCTTGAGTAGGGATATATAGAAAATATTATATATTTTATATTACGTTAGTATATTTAGTTAATAAGCGACCCCTACCGTTTTAATTATTAATTTAACTTCGAATAGGCCTAGATACTTATTAACTAACTTCTAACTAGGACGCTACTTATTAATATTCTTCCCTAATAATAGTACTTAGTTACCTATTTTATATAATATATTTATCCTAGCTTTATTAGCTTATTATTTATATATCTTATGTGCTTTTTATATAAAAGGTCGTAGAGCTTTTTAATTAGCTCGTAATCGGGCCGTACGCTCCTTAGCCGAGATATTTTATATACTATCTCGAGCCCTTATTAAGATCAATATAAAGTATATAAATAAAAACCCGAGTAGGGCCTTAGTAAGCGCTTTACGGATTACTAAGTACTAAGCGTTATTATATATAAACTTAGCTAGGTAAAGACGCTATGCTTAATTTAATTAGTCCTAGGTATAAAAATAGTAAAAATATTACTCTAAATATTAGTTTTACTATTCTATTTAACTATCTATTTATAAATAAAACGTAGTATTAAAACGCCTCTTTATTATTAAAAAGTAATAGAGATAAGTTTAAAACTTACTTATAAATAACGACCCCTTATTAGAGACGATCTTTTTAAATATTTTAAACTTAATAAAAATCTTTATAAATAGGAGGTTTATAAATCCCTAGGCTATAAGGGTCGTCCTCGTAGTAATATAAACGTTATATTTCGTAAATTAGTTTACTATAATAAGTACTACGTCGTAGGGGCGCCTCCTAATTAGCGTAGTTAATATGGGTAAGCTTATAATAAAGTTTAATAATATTTCTTACTATAGCCTAGCCGGGGTAAGTAAGGGGCGTAATAAGCTATACGGCTTATAATAACGAGGCTTTGTCCGCTAGTATATTATATAAGTATTAATATAACTTTTTATATCCTTACTTACTCTATTTTAATAATAGTAGCGTTTTAGTAATACTATTATCCGCTTTATACTATAATATCTTATTATAAGTATATTATAATATACTTTAATAACCTCCTTCCTTAGCTTTTTATATAGCGGTATATAGGCGCGGCTATTATAATATAATAGCCCTCTCGAGTTATATACCTAGCTTTATTATTACTTTTTTTTAGCTAAGTAAGGCCGTTAGTTCTTTTTAATCTACTACTTATTCTTTATAAAAACGTCCTCTTATTAAGTAGCCCGTAGTTAACTTATTATTAATAACCCCTCCTTATTAATTACTATTTTAAATACTTTTATTATATTAAAATCCCGTAGAACGAGTAGCTTATAATTTATAGTTTTAGTAATAGGCTTAAGTAGCTTTTTAAGTACTACGCTATAACTTTAATACCCTAGGCTCGTAGCCCCGTTACGCTTTTTAAAGTATTTTTTAAAGTTCTCTCGAGCCGGAGCTCCTAACCTCTTTTACTTACTTTTTTATATTATTATTAGTTCCGTTTCTAAAATACTTACTATCCTTTTTACTTAGGAGCCGCTCCTATAGCTCGTTTTTATATACTTAATTACTACGACTTTAAGGGGCTCTTATATATTTTTAGCGTTATAAAGGTCTTTTCTTATTTTCAATAGTAGCTCCTTTACTCTACTATTATTATAATTCTTATTATAGTTAGGTCTTTATAATAATCTATTCGCTAGGTTTTTTATATTTAGCTTAAACTTAATCTCAATATTAAACGCTACGAATTCGTTTAGTTAGCGTAGCTATCTCCCGTTTAGTCTCTTTTTTATATTTAAGAACTATAAGTTAAAATAATCTATAAATACTACGACCTAATCTCGGCTATAAGCGAGGTAGTATTATTAGTTCTTTAGTACGTTTATAATAGTTAGTAGCTCCGTATCTCTTATACTATAGCGGCTCTCCGTATTTATTAATTTCCTTAACTTATAAGTAATTAAGTACTAATTACCCTTAAATAATTATATAATTACTAAGCTAATAGCTCGAGCTAAAGCGTCTATTTATAACTATATAAGTAGGGTAAGGTCGAAATATTATAATATTAGCGCGTTAATAAATACTATTAATAGCCTCTTAAATAACTCTATAATAAGTATTAGTAGCTCTAACTATCCCGGTTTTGCTTTTTTTAATAAGTTTATTAAAGGTATTATTATTTTAGTATAATTATTAATAAATTTATAATAGAACCCCGTAAATTTAAAAAACGTTTATATATTTTTAACGCTCCTCGGAAATAGCTAATTTACTATAGCTTCGGTACGCGCGGGTTTTATTTTTATACTTTTATTAAATACGATATATTTTAAAAGTTTTATATATAATATATAAAACTCGTATTTACTGCCGTTTAGATATAGGTTCTATTACTATAGTTTTTATAATACGCTACGTACGTGCTCTTTATATACTACGTAGTTATTATTATATATTAAAATATTATTTAAGTATATAATATAGATAGTATTAACTAGGCCGCTTAGAACGTTATTAATATATACTTAAAAAGTCGTAGGTACGTTAGTTAGCCCAAAAGGTATAACTAAGTACTCGAACTACCTATATTTAGTATAAAAAGCCGTTTTCTACTTATTGCCCTTAGCTATACGTATATAGTAGTATGCGTTCTTAAGGTTTAGTTTTATAAAAATAGAGGTATTAAATAGTTTATTTAATATCTTTTTAATTAGTAATAGCGGCGTTTTATCTTTTTATATAATTTTATTAATCGCTCTATAATTAACGTAAAGTCGTAGCTCTCTTCTTTTTTTAAATATAAAAAGGATAAGTGCTCTTACTAGGCTTATAAAGGGGCGTATTTAGCCCCTAGCCTCTATTTTTATTAAATAGTTACATAAGATCTTAAGCTTATAGTTTAATAATAAGTAAATAGGTCCCTAGGGAATAGGCGCCGCGTTATTTAGCTTAATATAATAGTTATATAGTGCTCTATTTAGTAGCGAGATAGCCTTTTTTTTAAGAATAAGTTATTAAAGTCTTAGTAACGTAGCTTTTAGTTCTCGGCTATACTCGTTAATACTACGTTACTATTTATAGCTAAGTTAATTACGATGTGCGCGAGTATTACTAAAACTAAGTTATCTAATAGCCCTTTTTTTAGGGCGTCTAAGCGGATATATTATTTATAAATTAAATATTATTACTTTTTTTATTTTTAACTAATTAGCGGGTTAATATCCTTTAGCTAGGGGAAACTAAGGATAAGTATAGGCGCTATAATATCGGCTATTACGAAGCGATATAGCTATGTCTCTATTACGTAGTCGTTATTAGTAATTTAAAGCCGTAAATAGTAGCTTCTTAGCGTCTCTATTTATTTACCCTCTACGTTTATTAGTTATAATAATAAGTAAATTCGTAAATTAGTATTAAAACTATTAAATAAACCGATACTAATTACGTTCCCTTTTGCTCCTAAATCGATAAGGGCGCTTAGCTTTTCTTATATATAGTTTAAGTATATATAGGTCGGGATATTTAAGCGCTACCCTTATTAATCGCTAACTACTCTCCTTATTAAAATAATATTTAAGCTCGTTACTAGTCCGCGCTACTTAGCTAGGGTAAGGTTTAATTAATAATTAGCGGCCTTATACCCCTTTTAGTTATATTTATAGTATATAACGCTCGGGTAGTTATTAGTAAAGTACCCGGTTTTATTATAATTATAGTATTATTAATACTACTCTTATAGTCGCGAGTAATCCCTTATAATATAACTAGTTTTTTTATAATTATAATACGTAGTATCCTTATTAAACGAGTCGTAGCGTATCCTTTACGTATTTAACTTATTAATACCCCGGTATTTTCCCACTAGCTTATTTAAATTTAAGTTAGAATATTACTTAAGGGACGTTTATAAGCTCCTTATTAATAGCGAGGATTATTTAATACGTTTTATTAGCGATATTAGCTATAAATAAGTCTATAGAAGTTCTATTTACGATATTATTATAAAGCGTAGTTCGGGCCGTAATTTACTTATTAACGTAGAGATCTTTTATTTCTTTATTAAGATATATTCTAGTTTTATTTCGAGCTTATTAATATAGCTAACGAACTCGTTAACTTTCTCTTTTTAACTTTATAAAGTACTATTTAGTTATATACTCGCTACTATTCCTTAGTTAGTAAGATCGGATAAGTTATTTTATAAAAAAGTCTTTAGTTCTTCTTATATAACCTAGTCTATTATAAACCCGGGGGTCCTTTAGTAGTTAAAAATATAGTATATTTAAGAGGTCTTTATACTACTATTTAAGTAGCTAACCGTATATACTACTTTATTATAATCTATTTTTATTTATTAAGCTTATAGGTTAAAGCGATAGTAATAGTTAAAAAAAAAGCTTTATAAATCCCGTATTAATTTATTAATATATAATAAGTTAGAGAGGGATAGCGGCCTAAATATAGACGTTCTGCTTATAGTACTTATTTAAATTAGGAGGGAGCTAGTAAATAGGGGCTTAAGTAGTACGAACTCGTCGCTTTATTATTACTTAAGCGGCGCTTTAAGTACGGCTTTACTTATTAAACTATTTTTAATCTAGGGGTTTACGTTCCTATTTATATTAAAGCTAACGTTCGAGGCCGCTATAGCTAAGACCGTAACCCTTAGCGCGGGGGCTAGGCTATTTAAAGAGCTCTATAAGCGTTTTAAATCTACTTATTTTCTATATAAATACTCTTTATATATTATAATAAGGATTTCTTTTTTTAATTATTATTCCTATTCTTATAGTTTTACTAACTTATCGTTTATTATTTAGTTTAAATATTAGCGAGTAAGGGTAAGAAGTTCGCTATTTTATTCGAAATTTATTAATATTCTTAGTAATACGGTCTTTTTACGTTACTATTATATTATTTATCTTATTACGCTTCGTTCTTATATTATTTATTAAGGAGGAGGTAACTCTAGGGGGTTTAATAAAAAAGAGTTATTTCTTTTTTTATTATAGCGCTAACTACGCTCTCTCGCTACGTCTTATTTTTATTAATATTTTAAGCTTTTAGCCTAGTCCCCTTTATAAATAGAGATTTTAAACTATTAATAAGTATATAATATAAGAAAGAAGCTTATAAAGGCTAATTATTATTAGGGTTTAAAAAAGGAATTACTAAAATCTACCCTTCCCTCGAGGTATATTACTAGCGCTCTATATATACTTAAGCTGCTCCTTTGTTACTTAGTCCCCCTCTTTATGCCCCCTGAGCTATCCCTTAACCGACGAGGCCTGACCGGCGAGGCCTGACACAGCCCTTTGACGGATTGCCAATCCTCCTTCTTGATTCATAAAAGCTCTCATACTCAAATGAAGTGGCCTGAGATTTATTCGAATGGAGGCATACTATATCGACTATTGATAACCCGCAGAGCATATACCTCACTAGCCTGTCTTTTCTATAGCAATAGACTTAATTAGAGTCTTCACCTCATCGTCCGACATCTCTTTGACTCCAAGCATAGGGTTATCGTCTTTGGGCCAAGGGCCAGAGAAGTCCGGCCTAGAGTTCGCATAGCGTATCATGTCGCCAAAAACCTTTATGCTGTAGTTACCCGCCTGGAACTCTTTCAAGGCTCCAGAAAAGACTTGGTCCATATTTGACTTTGACTCAGTCCAACCGTCAGTCCCCAACGCTTCCTTGCACAGGTCCACCATCTGCTTTTGGCTTTTGTTGACAGAATGCACGTGAACAGGCTTGTTTTCAGTCTCCACTGGGTGGAGCAAGGCCCTTGAAACGGCTTTGCCAGTTGATTCGAGCGTAGTCCAGACGTGAACATTCTTCCCTTCGTTGATATAGTCAACTTTCTTGTTGTAGATGTCGATGTTCATGAAGCCGGTCCGAAGGTTCCAATCTAGGAACGCTCCATTGCAGATAACACTCCAAGTCATTCCGGTCTCTTCACATTTCTTCAGTAAGTGCATGTCATTCATATCTTTCTTGAAGAAGACGGGCACCGAGTGGACGTTGCGGTTGTTGAAATCCAGGCTGAAGTCTGATGGAATGAAACGATACACTCGAGCTGCAGCGGCAGCATCTATCAATCTCGTTGGAGTATCGTCGTGAACAAGAGTGCAGTCCACAAAAGCCTGGTGGCCCTGTAAAGCATCTCTAATAGCATCAAAAGAAGTGAAGTCGACGACCTTGACATGTACACCGTCAGGGAAAATGCCCTGTTTGCGGACCATGACAGTCACATCAAAACCATCTGCAAGCAGTGCTTTCAGAGTTGGTCTTCCAACATTACCAGTTGCCTTGCATTGTTAGTTACGGACCATTTGCCTAGACGAAGCTTGAACACGAGCTTACTCCTGCGACGGCGACTTTCTGAATCTTAGGCATCATGTTGAAAAGTGTTGACACTAGTATGAAGTAGGAGAACTCAGATGGGCAGATCAGTCCAAGATCCTATATCGATGTTGATTTGGCGTATCAGAGCCGCCTCCGTCTCTGAAGAAGTATTTATGCCGCGCGTTTGATACACAGAATTTCGAGGGAGGGCTCGCGCCCATCGAAATAGGGCGCACTTCGGCCACCCGAGGGAGGCATCAATCGCGTCAGCAACCAAGCATTCAAGACGTTAAATGTGAGAAGTCGTGGTATCTGAGTCTCGAAGACACCGTCCGCCCACTATGTGTAAGATTGACCATTGGGCCGGACCCCCGGTTTGACAGACGCATCCTCCCGCCCCAAGTCCGAGCACAAGTTGCGTAAGCTTGTTGTATGTCACGCAACGTCACTCTTTGAACGCACACACTTCTATCGGGGCAGATAATTCTCGTGGTTCGATGCATACTTCCATCCGCGTCTGTCTCAGACCGTCCGATGTATCTCGGGCTAGTCGGCCACTTGAACTTATGTCAAGGCAGAGGTTCTATGGGAAGGGAATTCAGTCCCCTTATGCGAGAATACGTGCGCAGGAGATCAACCTCAGTGCATGGGACAAGCCTGAGATTTGTCTTGGCATCTGAAAAAGCATCGGGGATTTCCTAGATGCTTCCTCTTGGCCCATTCACCACACGCATGGTTCCAGTACTCATGTCCTACGGGTACTACATAGGTTAGACGAAATCTTGGCAATCTCAACACGAAGCAATTATCACTCCAAATTATGGCTTCAGAAAAGTTAATTGCAAACTGCTGGACTATCGCTATCGACCAATGATCCGTCTAGGTATTCCAATCAAACTGCATCGTGGATACCTCATCTAGTGGGTGTTGGTTACAGAGAAGCCCTTGATGGGGTAGTGGAAGTTGACGTGGTGAGACTCAACCTTGCCGCTGGCAGGAATGTACACAGACTTATCGGCGGCTCTGCTCTTCTCCAGACTCTCCCATCCCAGAGCCGCGACGAAGACCTTGCCACCACCATCAACCTCTTCGGTTGAAAAACCGCTGGCAAAGTCATTGAAGCCATCCATGCCGCGGACCTTCTCGAACTGAGCTCTCATGTCGTCCTCAGACATGGTGGAGCCGCTGATAGTGATAGTCTCGGCGATGGGAGAGTCGATGGCGGCTCTGGGTGCGTACGGGACGAACTTGATGAAGTACGACTTGACTGGGCCGGTCATAACTGTCTTAAATTCCTCCATCGCCTTTGCACACTCAGAAGACGCGAAGAAGCTGTCGCGGGACTCCTTTGACTTCCAGCCTACAGTAAGAATTAGAAGTGTCCTAGTCACAAAGGCACACTGAATGTGGACTTACCAGAAATGAGATCAAGAACCTGCTCGTTCTCGGACCAAGGTCCCCATCGTGTGCGAAGGTAGCCGTCTTGGGTCTTCAGGGCGAGGAGGTAGGTCTTGAGAGGTTCCTTCCAGTCCTCTTTGGTACCCTTCACGGGGATGATCATGCGCTCAGTGACGCCTCCGGCAGGTGGTGCAGACATGTTGATGGTATTTGATTTAGATGGACTGAGAGTAGAGTTGAAGTTATTTGATGATGATTGCAGAGGTTTTCTTTGATTATGTGGATGTGATTGTTGATAATTGATGATGATGATCTAAAATCTCTGCTGGAGGTGATTGAAGGTTGGTTATATACTGATCAACTCGGGCCCGTGTTCTTCGGAGCCGCTTTCCAATACAATGGTATTTTCTGGGTGCATGACATCGAAGGCGAGAGTCCGACAGTGATCTTACGGCACGACACTACGGCCCGGCGGCTTTCGGTGGAGTGCCACATCCTATGTCCGTTTTGGGGACTCCCGCGGCTGCCACCACGTCAGGCCATCCACGCCTGGACCCTCAATGTCAAAGATCATGATATTCGGAGTCAAGGTTGCGGCTGTACTGCTGTGGGGTTGCCAAATATGGCGATATTCTGGAAGGAAACATAGCTCTGGGCCCCCGAGCCGCGTCGTTGGCGCCATTGCGAACCCAGGGCCTTAGCTCTTCCGCGATGTTTCTAGTTGCGAGATAGCGCTGTCAAATAGAATGACGGAGTAGAAATACCGAATAAGAGGTTTCAAGCATTCCTTTAAAACTTCAGACGAACTTGACAAGGGTAGTCACTTGCCTTATAGGGAGCGGGAGGTAAGCTCTGCATCTCTTGTGAGACTACTGCAAGTCAGAACACAGACGGTGCAGCATGCGGGCTATGACGTTGAAATGATAGAAGGGAACAGACAAGAATCAGTGGCAGACTTCGCAAAGAGAAGCTTGCCGTTTTGGGGTATCCGATGCTTTCGAAACCACACGGCGGACAAAGCGGCGATGAGGTGGGGGATCGACGAAGGACCTCCGCAAAGTCTAAGTTTCATAAACACACAAGGAGGAGACGGGAAACATTTCAACACCCTGTTTGCTTGACTTGACATGGTCCGCGCTCTTCGGCACTGCCATCCCGTCGGATTCTAGTTGATCGCTTTCGCACCTCGCTCAAGGGTACGTCTGCTTTCTACCCACCATGCATCCGATGCTCCGTCAAGCTTGCATGTCCGCCGGCCGCTCGCCTCCTAGAGCCAGAAAATGGCACAAGAGTGAAACCAGGGGCGCCGACAGCTAGCGTGGCTTTCCGTAACACTGCGGCATTGTTTCCATTGCCCCGATAGCCCTAGTCCGTTGATCACCCCGGCGGTCATCGGGGAAACACCAGTGCCCGGCCCTCCGTAAATGCGGACGGGATCAATTTGGCGGGTCTTTGTCCAAGGACCTATGTCCTTTCCGATGCGATGCGAGAAACAGGGGAATTCAGCCACGTCGACGATGTGTCTCCGATCTCTAGTTGTAGGCATTGACAATGCCACAATACCCAAGTGACTGGGCAGATACGAAGTTTGCATAAGTCACTGTACAAGCCAGATGGTAACTCGTACGCAATTGGGGTTGCAAAGAGATCTCAATTCCCGACAGTATCAGTTGAGTAGTCACACCTCACGAACCTTTATCACCGTTTCTAGAAACCCTTTCGTTTGACTCGAGCATTGTCTGTTGCGGGAACTAAGGTACTCTGCCTTGTTGAGAAGAACTTATTTGCACTCGCGCGTGGCCAAGTAATGAGCCTATCTTATTATGGATTGCTTAGATTGTGGGAGAAGTCGGGACTAACAGTGCTCCATGACGGGCGAACGAAACATCTACGCTAATTGAGAATCAAGGCTTGAGCAATTGATTCCAATTATCCAACGTGTATGTGCTTTCCCACTTTAATATAATTTACGTCATATCAAAAAAATGTCAAGCAATGCGTCTCTGATTCGTTATACGTAAAATCCGAGGAGAAACTCCGGAGAGTTCCAAGCTTCTTCCGCTAACACACGTTGCCAAGTTGCGCCTCACCAACCCGCTTCTTTGCCAATACAGATAGCTAACCAGCAGCTTCGTCACACGGTGCAATGTTAGTCTCCTTGAACTTTGGGAGAGAAGTAGGAAGACATGTAGGGCCCAGTCTCGTTGTAGTTGTACGAGACATAAGACAATCCACCTGGCTTAGAGTAGTCCCTACCAGGCCTGAAAACCATTAGCTTTTGTGAAATGTTCAGTGTCATGACTTGAGTCAACTTACAGTTTGGAAGTTTCTGTGGCACCACGGTAAAACTTGTCTGCAGACTCGTCCCATCCCAAGTTTCTCAGGGTTTGTGCAAAGTTCCTCATAGTCTGCGCATCGCTGCTTGCAGTCTGGCCCCACGGCAAGTGTGCCTTGATATCGATGCGTTCCGCTCCAGGCTTCAGCTCGAATGCAAAACAAATGCCCTTGTGCAGATTCTGCATATCTCTGGCATCTTTCCGTTGATCCGCCGTCATGCCTTGGGGCTCATCCAGGAGTAGATGCCACACCTTCTCCGCGGTCTCTACACCTTTCAACGTGGCTTCGTCGGTCTGAGCCCCACCAAGTGTGAAGACGTCTGCCAGCACTGACTTCGCGTTTGAGGTTGTCCGAGCATAGACCTTGACGCGTGCCTTGTTGGGGTCGATGCAGTCGACAGCCATCATCTCAACTATGCACGGCTCCTTGCAAGACGCCAAATACTTTTGCAACTTTGTGGCGGATGCGGCGAGCCTGTCTCCACAAGGCTGCAACTTTGGAATCATGTCGAAAACGAGATCTGATGTCGTCGCTCCTGTCGCGAAGTGCTTGAGGACTGGAAAGTGATAGGATTTGAGAATGCGCTTCGAACGCTTCATGTCGTAGGCGAGGAAGAGTTGCGGTATACGTTTAACAAAAGAAGGCATCGCTTGACGAGCAGCGGCGGCTTCTTGGGGTGTGACAAACCATGCGCTGACGAGTTGCTCGTACCATCGCATATCGACGTCGGAAGAGAATTGAGAGAGTATTGGAACCATGGATCTGCCAATATCTCCAGCGAAGGGGTCATCGGTAGAACCGGCAGTATCTCCTAGGGGCTCGAACGTGTAGCGAATTACACCGTCATCACCTTTGGTGAAGTTCCACGATGGCTCAAAGGTAGATCCATCGTAAGTCAACAGCGGCCTCACTTTTGCCTTGGGTGTTGGTATTCCGAACGAAGGTACAACAACATCGCGGAACACGCGCAAGTGGTCTGCCTTCTCTTCCGGTGTATATGACTCTGCGCTGTTGAGCAGGGTGTTGAGGAGTGGTGCGCATTTATCCCACCACCACCGGTGCTTTGGGTTGAGGGGAGGGTCAATAGGGATGGTAGCATCGTTGACACTTGAGGAGAAGGCGTTGAACTTCTGAGGAGACCTTAGCGGTGCTTCGAGGCTATCCTTTACAGGATTATAGATGGCTGCTGGTGCCATGCTGAAGACTGGTCAAAGGAAGTATGTGCAGTGTGAGAATTCAGAGTAATGAGATGGAAATGCTAACTAATCATGCTCAGATGACGCTGACATGCAGGAGGTAGGGCATCCTTAAATCTTTATAGCTTCACCAGAGTCTGGGCATCCTAATTAAATACCGTTCGCCTCAAGTGATAACTTCCCAATTAGATCTACGTTGCACTCCTTCAACCGAGATATTGATGGACATGAAGATTACGCCGAGGGCCGAAGGCCACTGTCCTCCATTTGCACAGGTTTGTCCGTCGTGGTCCTCGAAAGGTCGCCGTCTACTTCCAAGGCGAGAACAAACATTGAGTTTGATCAGGTATCAAGTCAAGACAACGTCACTGCAATGCAGTTGTTTGGTGGACTATCGTCCTTCGGGCAGTGCATGGATATGCTGACTACTTACAGGCACTTACTCAGTCCTAGTAACCTTTCATCTTGAAGTTGAACAAGGAGGCTGTGGCCTGCCTGCTGTCAAGCTTAGATACCCGGAAGCCGCGTGCTTAGTTAAAACGCGGAGATACTTCGAAACAAACAAGGACAGCCTAGCCGAGTAGCTCTACAAAGATCAGGCGAAACCATAAGCCATGGCAGCGTATGATTCACTTCGTCAGCGAAACACTCGAACTCGTTGGTATTCGTATAAGGCAAGTAGAGATGGCTTCTTGTCGGCGCCCGTTACTTGTCTACTGTCGTACAAAAACGGAACCGTAATTGCCGGCCAGCAATTACGCCTTATTTACCACATCTACTCAATGTCATTCTGGAAAGCTTGGCCGAGGGCTGAAATCCGAGTTCGACAACTTAAACACAACTCTAAACATCCCACTTGATCAGACGATATGGCCGCGGCAGAGTTGGTCAAGATTACGAACTCGCCGCACCTTCCGCAATCATCGGCAGTTTGTCATTGCCTTTCCAATGAGACATGTAGTCTTGAGCCTTTTCTGCACTTCACTAGTCAGGTGAGGATGATAATACGGACGTTCCCATCGGACTCTTGGAAGTTTGATTCAATGCCACGCAGCCAGTTTGGGGAATTCCAGGAGAGCCGCTCTCATCAGGAACGGGCCTTTTGATGTAGAAGATGTTTGATATCGAGCAGTCCAAGTGCTACTCCGCGCTTACGGCCCCGCGCGGACTAGATCCGCGGTCATCTATGGAGGCCGAACTTCCGAAGATCCGTCATGGTATGAAGATTGACAAGAGCTCATCCTAAGCTCTAGAGCTCAGCCGAGTATAAGCTCACGGGCGTCATAGACTGGAAGCTCTCGTCAATAAATGAACTCTTCCCCCTCTTCAAGGAGAAGGTTCGCGAACTCAACTATATGTGTGGTTACGAACGACAACATTATTAAAGACTACACCATCTCCAAAATTCACGAAATAATTCCTCGAATCTTCAATACTGTACTACGGTTACAAGGCCACTTATTATATTATGGCACCAGGCGTCACGTCGGCGAACGGGGGGCACGCATCGAACGGTGCGGCGCCAGCTCCTCGATTTCTGCCCCCTGGAGTATCCGCGGAGAAGTTCCAAGAGTTCGCAGCAAGCCTTCAAAAGGCAGTCGGAAAAGACAATCTCCAGATCATCACCAGAGATACCCAGCTGGATGATGGCGACTATCAGACCGTCGATTGCCAGACACACGACATGCACTCTCTCTACGAGCGTGAGGAATTTGTTGGCAGCGCGCTCATCCACCCCCGAAATGTGACAGACATCCAAGCAGTCATCAAGCTCTGCAACGAGTATCTCGTTCCTGTGTGGACGTACAGCAAAGGTCACAATATCGGCTACGGCGGTGCCGCTCCGAGAGTATCCGGAAGCTTGGTGATGAACCTGGGAAAGCACATGAACCGCATCATTGAGGTCAATTCCACGGACTGCTACTGTCTCGTTGAGCCCGGTGTCACCTATTTACAGATGCAAAAGTATCTTGATGACAATGGGCTGCGGGACAAGGTGTGGCTGGACTCACCGGAGCTCGGCTACGGCTCCATGATTGGAAACGCACTGGACCATGGCGTGGGCTTCACTCCCTACGGTGATCACTGGATGATGCACTGTGGAATGGAAGTTGTGCTGGCCAGCGGTGAGGTCGTTCGTACGGGCATGGGTGCGATGCAGAGTCCCGAGGGCCGCAAGCAGGCGGCTCAGGGGGTACCGCCTCAGGATCAGCATCAGAACGAGTGTTGGCAGCTATTCCCTTATGGATTTGGTCCAATCAACGACGGAATTTTCTCCCAGAGCAACAACGCAATTGTCACGAAGATGGGCATGTGGGTAAGTTTGAACTCATGAGAGGGGGCCAAGTTGGTCACAAGATGAGGCAAAGCTGACTGATGGATACATGTAGCTCATGCCAGCACCCCCTGGAATTACTCCCTTCATGGTGACATATGAGAAGGATGAAGATCTTGAGGCCGTCGTCGATATTATTCGTCCGCTTCGTGTGGTAAGTTGCTGCTCTGAGACTTGATGAGTAACGCAGCTCACAAAAACTCTACAGAACATGGTTCTCCAGAATGCTGCCAGTCTCCGTCACATCTCGCTCGATGCGTCGCATTACCACCCCCGCACAGCATACACTGATGATCCCAATACCCCGCTCACGGAAGAGCAACTAGATGCTGCGGCGAAGAAGGTCGACCTTGGCCGCTGGGTTTACATTGGTGCGGCCTACGGACCGGAGCCGATCCGCAAAGCCCATCTCGAAATCACTAAGCGAGAGATGACCAAGGTTCCCGGAAGCCGATGGTTCCTGCTTGAGGATCGCAAAGAAGAGCACAGCACCTTGCACTGCCGTGCTGACACAATGCGAGGCTTGCCGACATGGGATGAGCTCAGATGGCTCAACCAGTAAGTGCCCAAACGCCCCAATTCAAGGTTACAGCTTTGACCAGTTTACTCAGGTGGATTCCTCACTGCACATTCTTGTCTTTCTCGCCAATCTCCAAGGTTGATGGCAAGTCTGCCATGAAGCAGTACACGATGGCTAAGAAACGCTTCGCGGAGGCGAAGTTGGACTACTTTGGTATTCTCAGCATTGGCATGCGTGAGATGCGTAAGTCATCCATCACCCAGCTCGTCGCTCTGCCATTACGAGGCGTTGAAGAAGATTGCTGACGCGAGGTTGCACAGACAACATTGTGTGCATTGTTTATAACAGGGAGGATCCTGACATGCGTCGCCGCGCGCAGTGGCTCGTCCGTACCATGATCCAGGATTGCGCTGACAACGGCTGGGGCGAGTTCCGTACTCACGTCGCTCTCATGGATCAGATCGCGGATACGTACGACTTCAACAACCATGCGCTTGGCAAGTTGAATCAGACCATCAAGGATGCGTTGGACCCGAATGGCATTCTGGCACCTGGAAAGAGCGGCGTTTGGCCCAAGAGCTACGATAAGTCCAAGTATGTCCTCAACAAAGACTACATTAAATAAGTAAGAGTGGGGCTCGAACTATAGTATTCATCATCACATCACGCACGCACAGTTTAGCAATTGAGAGTTTCTCTTGCCATAAGGTTTTCAGAATATGGCTGGCTTAACCCTGCATGATGAATGAAGTCCAGCCGATTTGCCAGTGAGCGTTATGCCACGGAACAACCACACCCGCGTTGCAAACAGCCACTGAGGGTGTCAACATGAGCGGTTGGGGAGCAGCAGCAATAGACACCAGGGAACGGGCGAGGGACCGCGATCCTCCGCCGTTTTTGCGTGGCCCGGTCATACTATCCTTTAAGATCAGCTACGCCGTCGCAACTTCCAATGAAGCATGTCGCTTAATAATCAGCCCTGATGGTCTAGCGGTATGATTCTCCCTTAGGGTCTTCACGACACATCTGGGAGAGGTCCCAGGTTCGAATCCTGGTTAGGGCCCAGTTCTTTTGCTTTTGATCACCACTCGACAGATACGCCTTGTTCTTCTGTGTACCTAACATTTTCGTATGTTAAGCTGTGATAGAGTGGACAATTTGCTAAATGACAAGCCCGACACAACTCGCGTGCCCACACTCTAAATCATCTAAGAAATCCCAGCCCCTATCTGGTCTTGTCTCTTTGACAAGATCAGGCCTTTCTGGTAATAGCTTTGTTATTCTTTGCACTTCCATTAGTAATGATGATCGGCTCCCAGCATAAAGCGCGAATATCCGTGGCCTCGGTTTTAGATCACCGACAAACATTTTCAGTTCCCAGCATTTCCGGACTCCGGATACGGGCCGTGTCAAGTTGATCAAGTTGAGACGAAAGCTCATGCTAGGTGGGGAAGGCCTGCATGGAATCTTAGATGCATCAGCATGATTAGCATCTACATTGGGCGAAGGATTGTTTCGGTATCGGGCAAGGTTCAATAGACTTTCTCTACATCAATTTTCTTAGAAGCTTTGCTAGCAGGCTGATCTGGCTCTGGTCTCAGTCTCGGTTGTTGTTCATGGCCTTCCCCAAAGAAAACTGTCCCTCGCGTGGAAGGACCTTTGAATGATCTGTCGTCATTTTGAGAGGCAAAGTAACGAGACTTTGAAGCGAAAGCGGTTGCGCTCCATGGCCTGGCATACACCTGTCTGGCTCATGACTTCGCCTGTCAAGTTTTTATGAGCAACTTGGTAGCACTTTCATCCACTGAAGATCAACCGTTTACACTATCATTTGACAGACATTGGAACTAAACTGGCTGACGGCATTCTTCTTCGATATTCAAAACCTAAAGGTTAGAATTGAGGAATAGAAGCAGATCTCAAGATGTCCAAAGAGTCCGCAGACCCAACTGTAGCTCTGGTGACGGGTGCCAACCAGGGCATAGGCTACGAGATTGCCAAGCGACTGGCATCGGAACATCCTGATTACCACGTCTTCATGACGGGGCGACGGAAGGAAGCCATCGAGAAGGCAGCTTCAGGGCTCCAGGAAGCCGGTTTGAATGTCGAGCCTTTAGTTCTGGATATCACATCCGATGACAGTATTAAATTGGCCGTCGACACAATCCGCACAAATTTCGGCCATCTCGACGTCCTCATCAACAATGCTGGAATCCTCTTGGGCAAGCCCGAAGACTCGATCCGGCTGAAGCTCGCGACGGTCTACAACACCAACGTCTTTGGTTCCATCGCCGTCACAGACGCTTTCATCCCTCTCCTGCGCGAGTCTTCCAAAGTGAAGCGCATCGTTTTCGTCAGCTCGGGACTGGGGAGTCTTGCGATTCGGACGGATCCTAGTCTGGGTCCGGTGAGGGACTTTATCGAGTATGGTTCCAGCAAGGCCGCGCTCAATCACGCTGCGATGACTTTCGCGTCTAGGTACAGGGACGACAAGATGTGGAAGTTTAATATTTGTTGTCCTGGCTACTGCGCGACAAACATGAACTCGTACGAGGGGCCTGATGAGGCATCACTGGGATCGGTTCAGGCGGTGCACTTGGCGACCTTGGGACCTGATGGTGCGAGCGCGACGTTTTCCAACCGACATGGGCCGATCCCGTGGTAAATGCTCGGTGTGTTGGCTAGGTAGCGGGAAGAAAGTTGGCAGATACATGTTGAAATCATAGTCCCACATTGATACTCTCAATCGCATGATGGACTGATAGGCCTGACCATGGGGACTCAGAATGAACAAGGGGATATTCGGGGATTCCGTCTTATAGCAATCAGCCAATATGGGCTCTCAGCGTGATAGGTTGTAGCTGTATCCAATCACTTACACGCCATTTGGCTGAGCAATTGTTGTGCTGGCGTAACACCAGTCGCAAATGGGTCTGAATGTGTCCGGTATTATGTGGCTAGAAATCAGCGACAGCGCGCCAATTGGGCGAATGTCTCCATGTTTCTACAAGGGCGCACCTGTACCAGGTTCCCCGCTCCAAATCATCTCGCACTTCAAAGAGAAGCACTCTGGCCCGATTGCATCTTCAGTTGTCTTCATCGATAGGCATATTGAACAGATCAACGGTCTCTACAAGGGATGGACAGCCTGTTAGACGACCCTACAAAGGCTCATGCCATTGCGGTGCGACGCAATACATCGTCTTCCTCTCGTTTCCTCACACACTACCTCCGGCGCGTGTCCCCAGGGCCGAATCGCGAACGCATCAAGACTTCTACAGATGCAACTGCACCACCTACCACAAAGCCGGAATTTTTCACATGCGCCTCGCCTCGGCCCCGGATGACTTTCTTCTCCTGAAGCCCCTCGACCCGTACAACGACTTGGGCGACTATACGGTCTATGAGAAAGACCTGCACTTTCTCTTTTGCAAAGATTGCGGCATGCGTTGCTTCACTTTCATGGGGAAGGGTGAGGTGGTGGACGTAGATCTAACGGTTCTAGGAGTCGGCGCTGGGACCGACTCCGGGTCGGAGGAGAAGAAGGCCCGCAGCAAAGGCGGGCCGGCGGCTACGGCGACGGCGGGCGAGAAGAGCATGACAAAGGTGTGGAGACCGAAGAAGGAGGGGTGGGTGGAGGGCAAGAAGTTCGGAAGCTATTTGAGTGTCAACGGATATTCCGTCGACGCCGGTCAGGAGGGATTCGATCTACGCGAGATAACGGAGAAGAAGTGGGTTGGGTATTGCGATTGGCTTGAGTTGCATTCCGAAGGGTCTCAAGGGACTCGACATGATCGGCCCTGGGAAGGCGGCGCTTATTGAGCTGGTGAGGTTGGTTCGAAATGGGCCGGTTAGTCAAATCCCGGAGTGATAGGGGAATGAAGCGAGCGCCTTGAAGTGGAGTTGAGCTGAATGGCAGGCTGGTTGAAACCTGGCATATCTTGGTTACGCCCGGTAGGACGGGGCTCATCGGGATATGGATTTCCTCCACATCCATAAAATGATTCCGGCCCCTGATACGAGCATCGATTCTGACTTGCTCCTTTCGCTCCTTCGTAGTATCATTTCGTAACAAGTCTGCCGATAGCTCTGATATCCAAGATGATTCGCACTATAACAATGCACTATGACATCCTTGTTCGAGTCGTGTGCCTCTGGACATTGCCGACGGAGTATCACTGCGGAGGTCTGCATTCCGCTCCCGGCTGACTACCGCGCAGCCAACGGAGGCTTAGCGGAATTCAAGATCTATCATTACCCCCCTTATGACAGTCGCATTGTGAAACGATCTCCTTGCTATCAAGAAGACTATGGAGATTAGCAAAACTCTAACCCCGCATTTTCCTTATCATTGGGTCTGAGTTGCATGGAGAAAGACGAACTTGTAGGGAGACATATCTTGGCGCTATCTTCATCAGGTAACGAACCACCCTGTAGTATTGCAGCTATTACATGCCGCGCCCATATCCGGTCAGCCAGCAGCGCCATCCAAGAGATATATAAAAGGAAGCCTTCGAAGCGTCGTCCGAAATCAGACGAGCTCGTCAACTTCTTACTTTTCACCTGCAGTTGCATCTCCTCTTCACATGTCTTTGCTCTCAAACCTTGCATTACGTATCACCAACTCCACCCCCGCAGCAACAACAACATCAACAACAACATCAACAACAACAATGACCAACACAAGCAAAGTTGTCAAGGTGGCCGTCACCCAGGCCGAGCCCGCCTGGATCGACCTCCCAGCCGCCGTCGCAAAGACATGCAAGCTCATCGCAGAGGCCGCTTCCAATGGGGCTCAGCTCATCGCCTTCCCTGAGTGCTGGATCCCCGGTTACCCCGTGTGGATATGGACCCGCCTCATCGACTTTGATCTCAACGTAAAGTACATCAAGAACTCGCTTCAGCTCGACTCGCCCGAGATGGCCACCATCCAGGCCTGCGCAAAGGAGAACAACATTGCCGTCTCACTCGGCTTCTCAGAGAACGACAACCACTCGCTCTTTATCGCGCAGGCCCTCATCGGCCAGGACGGCGAGATCAAGGTGCACCGCCGCAAGATGAAGCCCACGCACATGGAGCGGACCATCTTTGGCGACGCGTCGGGCCACTGCTTGAAGAGCGTGGCTGAGCTGCCCTTTGCGCGAGTCGGTTCTCTGGCGTGCTGGGAGCACATCCAGCCCCTTTTGAAGTATAACACGATTGCCCAAAAGGAGGAAATCCATGTCTCGGCATGGCCCAGCGTCACGCCTCATTCCGGCGGTGGCCCGGACATGTGGTCGATGAGCGCAGAAGGTATGTCACCACAAATGCCGTTCCGGGCGGAATTTCACATTCCGAAATTCCGGCGTCTTGATGAACTTGAACTAACCTAGATGATTAGGATGCCACAACCTCTCCCGCACATACGCTATTGAGTCAAACGCCTTTGTTCTCCACAGCACGGCGCTCATCTCCGAAAAGGGCATCGCGGCGCACAGCAGTGCGGGCGGCGCCATCATGTCCACCCCTGGCGGTGGAACCTCTGCCATCTTCGGCCCGGACGGCCGGAGGCTATCGGAGCCCGTCGATGAGAACACGGAGACCATCATCTACGGCGAATTGGACTTTGACGCCATCCACAGGACAAAGATGTTCGCGGATTGCACCGGCCACTACAGCAGACCGGATCTTTTGAGGCTTAATGTGGATAAGGAGATTAAGATCCTGGTCAGGGCGGATGGTAGTGTTGCGAAGGTGCCGAAGGAGGAAGAGGAGGAGGCTGTGCTTGTTCTCTAGATACCTATTTCATAATTGCCATTTTCTTGTCATTCTAGCAAATCAAACTTTTCATCCATAAACTACCATCGCTTCGCCCGAGATTTCCTGATCATTCAATCGCTATAACACCAAGATTGCAACAAAAACCTTCCGAACCACACGAGGGTATAGGTGTTTTGTAGTACCAATACATTGCATCCATGAGCCTAACGCTACACATATCCGGGACAATCCCCCGCCTCTTAATTCGTTCATAACCCATTGTTAGTCGAAAGCCAATTGAAGTCTTCGCAATCCGTGAGCCCCTGAAAGGCCTGGAGAAAATCAACAGTACCCATAGGGTTCGTCCGCTCACCGCTCAAACCAGAAACATCGAGAGTTCCCAGAGACGCGAAAGAGCTCATGTCCAAGGTGCTAAAGTCCACGGGTGGCGCATCAGCCGCAGTAGCGCCGTACCCATCCCACTCATACTCGAACTGAACCTGGTTCACACCACTCAGGTCCGCCTCGCCCATGTCCCTACTCCTGGGCTGCGTAATATTCGCGCCCAAGTCACTCTGAGCATCGGGCGCTGTAGCCGCAGACTGCTCGATCTGGTAACTGAACTCGATGGGCAGAGCCCTCATCACCCCCCACCGCTGCGCGAGCACACGAATGATCTTGATACTCTTGACGGCACGGACAGGCCACGAGACCTGAAGCTCGCGCAGGAGCTCAAGACACTGCCGGAGCCAGTAGGTGCTCTGGTGCCGCAGCGCCGGCGTCCAGCTGGTCGCGTTCATTAGGTGCACGATGGCGGCGCTGAGGAGGTGGTGGATGATGACCGGGTTCGGGGAGATGTCGAAGCCGTGGGCGCGGCGGTAGGTCCGAACGAGTCGGGAAGTCGCTGTTGCTGCTGCGGTGAGAGAGCGGAGGACGAGAAGCATGAATTCCGAGTTTTGTCTCTTGCTGCTGCTGTTGTTCGCAGTGTTCCCGGGCTCGGTTGTCTCTGAGGTTTGTGAGATTGCGGCAAAAATGCGGAGGAACGGGGGCATGGTGATGAGGATTGTCATTTGGTAGGCTAGGTGGAATTGGATAACTGGTTTCGGGGTTGAGTCTCCCGACAGATGAAGCCTATCATCGCGGGAGCGGAAGAAGGCGCTGAGTGCGTCCTGGCTTGCTACGAGGATGCGGACTTGCTGCGGTATGGGTAGAGATTCGAAATTTGTTGAGAAGCTGAGATCGGTGTTACTCACGAAAGTCCATCTTCTGAAATCTGTGTGGGAGACGGAGAAGCAGGACTTACACCTGGTCCATGTACTGGTCATGCAGATACCACAACTTGCACTGCCATGCAAAAGATACTTGACCTAGGCCCGCCTTAGAGTTCTCAAAGGTCATCTCAAAGTCCGGTACGTTTACTCTCCGCCACGGTAATGCGCAGTTACGGCCTAGAATCGAGATGGCTGTCCGGTCAATGATGTAAAACATCCAAAAAGTGCGAATCTCCTGCTCCGTAGCCTCTAGCTGCCTGGCTTCGCACTCGTCTAGCGCCAAGACGTGCAGTCTCAGATGTACGCACATGCCGGCGGCCATGGAGATGAACATCCAGCCAAAGTGGTCTCTCCCCATAGCCAATGAGCGCCACGACATCATTGACAGCCCCTGGATGACTTTGAGTGTGGGATTCTGCCGGCAGCAGGTGAAGATGAGGCTTTCTGCGAACTGCGCGAATGCATCTCCTATGAGGGTAGCATCTGGTCGTCGTGTAAAGGTTGTGCCTGTAGCGATGATGGCACTGTGTAAGAAGGCTTCATCTGGGGTTTGGTAAGGGTAGTTGTGCAGGAAGTCGGTTGTCGTGTACGGCGTGAACTGATGTTCTTGGTTGATGTTATCCAAGAACAGATCCGCCATCTCGTGGATGAGGCCCTTTTGTCGACAGTAAACGAGCACCTGTTCTGGAGGGATGACTTGATGGGCCATGGGTACAGCTGGCCGTACGGGATCGACTGCATAGTGAGACCCAGTGGCAGGGTCGTCGATGATGGTTACCCCATCACCGACATTCGTTCTCCAAAGCATTACACACAACTCTTCCATTGCCATCTGAGACCTCTCCTGTGTCCCTGAGTCCTTACTCGTACTGCCTCCATGGTCTTCTATAGAGACAACATCCTTGGTCTCCTCGTCGTCCCCGCCGACTGCGAGACCTTCGGTGGCGTCACCTCCATCGAGACTTTCTCGGAGGGTTGCATCGGGCTCTGCAGACTGAGATGCGCGATCACTCAGAGACAGTGCCGGGGAGGGCTCTTTCTCAACGCTTTGCTTCTCTAGGGCCAAGAGCAGCGATTGTACTTGAGCCTCGAGGGCTCTGACGTAGTCCTCATCCCAGTATTTCCGCCTGGATGATTACGTTAGCGACATAGTTCGGTGGCTACTAAGCATTGCTTATAGTTGACGTGAACCATAAGTAACTAGTAGGTGACACACTTTCTGGGGCGTTGCTCAGTGTAAACACATTCCCTGTTCTGCCTGCTGCACAAGGAGCATGCAGGACGGGCAGCATCGCACTGCCGACGGGAGAAAGGCGTTAGTCACGGCAGTTCACGAAAGGACTAGGAGACTAGCAAGGGAGTTCGGGGAAGTTGGTCCTTCCCCGTGGGGTCTAGAATGGAGTCTAGAAATGGAGCAAAACTTTGGGAAAGTTCTTCTTCGCGCGCGGACGACCTACTTTTCGCTTCCCCGCCCTGCACCGGTCACAAGCGAAGCTTGTTGGTTTCTGGGACATGGCCGTGTTGGGAAGGGACCTGCTCGAGGCACTGGGGGGGGATGTTTGTCGGATCTCAAAGTTGGGTTCTCTTCTCGGCCACGCGCAGCGCCGAGTAAGTAAGCTTACCCTTTCCTTTCTCGCGTCTGCAAAAAAGGGGCCCGCGACGTTGGGGCGACTCACTTCATCCGGCTGCCAACGGTTTGTTTCCTTTCTTTCATCTGTGTAGATCGACCACACCCTCTCTGCAGGCGGACGAATCCAGAAAGAGGGGGGTGCGAGACCTTCTGGAAGACCTGATGGCAGGGCTTGAGTCGTTCGAAATGACTCTGTTGGCGAGCGACTGACGTCTCACGTACGCGGTGTTGTTCGGTGGTTTATCTGCGGGGTGGAGACCTCCGCAGGATAAGCCTAGGGCGAACGGTGAATTGAGCATGTCATAAATGTCATAAATGGCACCGGGGCGGAGATGAGGGGTTTGCGAGACATTTCCCAGGGCACGAGGGGGCTGACAACCCTGATATGCTGAGTGGCTGCGGATGGTCGGAAAGATTTCCGATGCCCACGCTGCAAACTTCCCAGCTGAACTCTACTTATATATCCACATGATGGTTTCTTTTTGTTCTCTGTGAAGAAAGGGGCCTTATCTTGGGGGATCATTGAGATAAAGAACTCACGAGCGCGGGCCACAGCTCAGAAATTGTCGATGCGGAGAGTCAGGGTTGGCGAGTCATGTATCAAAGGGCTATTGGCAACACCTGACGAGGCGAGCGCCAACGGCTGATGTTCGTACAGAGGGCCAGTAATAGAGCACCTAACTTTCAGCTTCGTAAGCAAAAGTGTTATTCAAGAAGTAGATCATAGCTGAGTGCGCTATCACAAGTCCCGCCGCGAATCAACGATGAGCTGGTAAATGGTGCGGTGAGAGGAGCCAAAAGTAAGAACGTTGAGCTCTGCCGGCAGAAAATCTGCTTCTGGTGCGAGATGGTCTAAACTTACATAGAGGAACATGACGAATTCAGTTGGTACTTATTAATTGATACTTGAGTAGTTCTCTCTCGATTGGAACGCATGGAGTATCTCAATTTGGCGTCAGCAAATGCCTCTCATAACTTTGCCTATGTATATGGAGGTATATGTATCCATTAGGGTGGGAACAACATGTGCTTTTGTGTTGAAGCCTTGCCTTCGGTTCTCGAATGCGTCGCCTGTTGAAATCCAAAAGAGCTCAAGCCTTCCACTCACCCACCTACTTTATGCGTCAGCTCTACATACTGAACATACATGGCAGCATTAGTTAATACAAGTGTATCACTCAAGATGTCTGAGATCATGGGGTGTGAAGATGTTGAGGCACATCGCCGATCCACTTGTCAACACTAAAGGTAATTAAGGTATCTCGCAGATAACAGGGTGATGGCACCCATAGGCGCACAAGATCGAGTGATAGGATTACTACAACCTGTTTGCAGTCTACTACCGTGTGTACATAGAATTTATACATAATACTGTGAGAAGAAATCAGATTTATAATTGGCATTGCAGGCTTCGCGGAGTGAAGTAGCGGCTTATGAACACTGCCTTGATCGTGCAAGCTGTTGTGGGAATGGACTGTTCCTCGGCACACCAGATTTTTTAACCACCGAGCCCCCGAAGATTCTCATATACAATCACAAGGAACAGTATGTTCCCATTCTCGGGCCACAGAAGTGTCGTGGTCACATTAGTATCTTCAGGGCTTGTGGAGTTGAGGTAATTGTTCATGTTACCTTGGTAATAATTGCACATAATAATTACCGAGAGACTTTGAGAGACGGCAAAGCACAGAAAAATCCGGCCTGACCCGTTGGCTTCCATCAACAAACCTCGCATGAAAATATGATGTCTCGTCGAATCCTTCGAATATCAACAATGGGAAACTGCGGTCCTCCTCACTCGTTGACCGAGATGTACCTCACTAATTACAGAATGTTTACCGAACGGCTTTAGGATCAATCATAAAGTCGTCGCAACATCAGATCCTACGGCACTATCACTTTCACAATTCCACGAATAAGCAGTCAATATTCTCCTTAATCCTTCCATAAAGTTCCTGTGATAGTCTTGGCGGCTCACGGGGTGGTATGGGTAAGCGGGCTTCATGTAGGCTTACTGCATTAGGACGTACGAGCCTATAAGATGTCGGTTGAAAAGGCACTGTCGAAGTGATGACTTAGAGCCTATGTTGAAAGAGATCCCGATGCCTTGATCACCTCAACCAAGGTACCGTCGAAACTTAAGTGACCATATTCATCAAGTATCATGTATCATCGAAGGTGATGACCACACGACCGCAGCTAGTCCTCAGAGAAGGCGCGTCCTAGCGGCATAATGCGAGTCTCCAGATTCGTGGAATCTTGTTTGTTCGAAGGATTCAAATGTGCACATAATTGACCGGCAGAAATGAGAATGAAGTACCTCGTAGCCGGGATTGTGAGACCTCCCTCGTAGAAATGACACAAATGGCCTAGAGCAAGAGCAGTATCAATACAGCTGGGTATAAAGAGGTGCAGGTTCGTCGTTTTCGAAAGCATAACTCAACCCTCTCTGACCACCATCATCTTGAAATAATCTAGTACACTGAGTGCCAGTGTTCATCACACTTCACTGATGTATGTCCTTTCGATATCGAGTTGTGTGCATCTCAAACAATTCCTTTGAGAGTTGAGTTATTCTAACAAGTTCAGCTACACGCAACTGCTCAGTCCCATCCGAAATGAAGCTCATCGCCACCGTCGCCGTTGCTTTGGCGGCTCTTGCCCTAGCTGCGCCCAACCCCGAAGGTCAGACGACTTCAATCAAACTCAGCAAGGACTATGTCGACGCCATCGTAGCCGCGTATCCCGATGTCCATAAGCGCGACTGTAGCTTCGACTTTAGCTGTGGCTGCATCTTCTGCGTCTAGTCTTTCGAAGGCCAAGGCAGAAGGTATGATGTCAAAAACTTGCTGGAGGGCAGCCTGCTTGATAGGCTCTCAAGCAGTGTGGGTGGATGTCTCTGCGGGAAGGTTCCAAAGTACCAATGCACTATGGAATCTGTTTGAATTGAACTGTTGATCGTTTTTGCAAACATCTAGAACGACTGCCTGTAGTCTATTACTTTGTGCATGGCAATTTGCCAAACGATTGAATTGTGATTGGAGATGACACTGATTTTACCTTGTCTTGCCGGATCACAAGATCTACTACTTTCGTAAATGATACGTGTAGCCGTTGGCCGTACGAAAGAAAAGCAAAGCAAAACATATTCGGAAGAATGCAAATTCCATTTTAAGCTGCGACAAGCACACTATCTTATCTGGTTACAATCTCTAGCTTTTCGAAACGACGATTGCGCAAACCGGCGCTTACGCGGTTCCCTCGTACCATTTCAAAGTCCAGTCAGGCCAGTATTCGTTTCAAACTTTTGGTGGAGATGATTCACTGCGACGTGAGTCGGAACGGTCGATCACCGACGCGAATCCGAGCACAGGGCATTGTTCCGCTCTACCGGCCGACACACCCTGCCCCTCCTCGGCGCCGGCCGATCGGAGTTCGGCAGCACACACCAAGGCTAAGGCGGGAAGACCCGCGCCGGGAAACTGCTCCGGGAAAGCGGGGCGACCTCCGTCTGCCGCAGATGAACGCCGAGGAGAACGGGCAGGAGACGATGCTCCGCCCTCCTCTTTCCCCCTCCTCGCCTGTGCAGCTACCCGCCCTCGCAGGTTCTCCCTTGCCGAGCTGCCGTTGGTGTTTCCATCTGATTCTTCGATGCTGCAATCATGATGAAATCGCGGCCGAAGAGTGCGGGAACCGCATTGATGACGTCAGGAGGGGAATCATCGGGCTTTGTCAAAGCGAGCAAATCCCCCCCAACCTTCACGAAGGAGTGAAGGGAAAAAAGCACGATACCATCAACAAGTTTTCGAACTAAGCAACCAACTCTCATCCAATCTTCAAACGTCAAGCCCAAGTACCCACGTCTTGAACGGATTGAGCAGGTGTTTGCTCAGAGCATCACTGCAATCTCGCTTATCGACCACCATGGCTACCAAGCCGGACGCAAATGCCGGAGATCCCATCAGCACCGAGAACCAAGTGCTTAGTGCTGGTGCTTCAGTAGTGCAGGTACGTTCTTCCTCTCTGACGAATTACCAACATTGTATCACGATCTCTGACACCGAGATAGGACTTCGCACCATTAAGCAATGTCTGCGCTCACCTCAACGCCTTTCACGCATATGCCTCTGACCCTACACGCGTGGTGGAGGCAAATCACTACTGCGGGCACTTGAACGAAGATGTCCGTCAATGCATACTCTACGATAGCCCCGCGAAGAGTGCACGCATCATAGGCATCGAGTACATGATCACACCAAAGCTCTACGAAACCTTGGACTCGGAGGTGCGAAAGCTCTGGCACAGTCATGTGTATGAGGTCAAGTCAGGCATGCTCATCATGCCACAGGGAAAGCTGCCGGACTTGGCTTGGCAAGCGGCAGAGAATAAGGAGATGGAGCAAGTCGTCCAGCTCTATGGAAAAGTGTTCCACCTCTGGCAGGTCGACAAAGGCCACCAGCTGCCCTTGGGCGAACCGCAACTCATGACAAGCTTCACCCAGACCGGCCAATTGGACTTTGCCAAGTACGTTGGCGACCGAGACAAAAGGTTCAACTCAGATTATAAGCAAAAAGAGGAGGCTCGGAAGCATATTGCGAGCCCGTCGGTTCATCCCGACGCTGACCAAGCCTGGAAGGAGAAGGACAAGAACAAGGGAGTCTCGTAATGAAAACTGTCAAACACTGATGAGGTTGATGCGACAACGATTACATCGGGGCTGTTGCATGCAAGTAAAAAAAGGTAATCTGCGAGGTTGATGCATCGCTTCCCGCCGAGGATGCCACCGTTTAACATTATCAATTATTGACTAGTCGCATAAGGTTGCAGGCGGGTCGAACAGGAGTTGTTCCTGGCGGGAGGCGGCGGAGGGGCGGCGGACATTGCAGGTAATAGGTTAGTAATATGGGCAAACACGGGCTATTTGAGAGACCAGAGACGAGCACTAAGGTTTTACGGTTGCGGAGGGCAGCGCGAGGCGAGATTAATCCCATCTGAAATCCCATTATGATTTATTTCACCCCCCGGAGGCTAGGGGCCCGGTCGCGAGACCAGAGGTTGTGGATATCAGAAGCCAGAGGGTTGGCGAGTGACGAGTGACGACACAGAACAGGCTCAGAGTAAAATGCCGAGCTATCCCCTTTTACTCTCTCATGGCTCGATGTCGTTGCTTCAGATTCGTCTCGAAACGTCCCTTCTTTTGAGTCCATCCCCCCCTCCACCTCCAGTGACCAGTCTCCTCCCTTCACGCTCGACGCAGCCCACCCACTTGAGGCTGCTGGTGATCGAATGACACCTGCTCTTGGCTTCCAGATGTGGGCCAGGGGTGAAACGTGAAGGGTAGATCCTGGTCTTAAGATCCCAGGCGCCAGCAGGGATGGGACGACTCCTTGCAGCAATCTTGTGGATCTCGCGCGTCTCCTTTCCGTTACGGAGAATTTTTAGGGTAGTGGTGCCAGCGGTTGGCAATCTACGCGGAACCGCTCGCCGGAAGAGAAGAGACACAGAGCGTGAGAGCAGGAGAAAAGTTCTGGACTTGGACTGGCGGACAGAAGAGCGCGCTGCTTGCCGGTGCGGCACCCCGAAGCACGCGAGAGAAATGCAGTGTACGGAGTTTTCCATGTCCCCTTCCCACACTTCCCATGCGTGCCATGCAAGGTACGCTCGCAAGCCTTCAGGTACCCGTCCGCTAAATTGTACCTTAACTGGCATACGGGGATGCCGGTGGGAGAAGATAGATTGCTCCCCAGACTCACCAAGAACAGAGTTCACTATCGGTAGGGCTCCTCTGCTCGATGCACTGCACTCCAACTCTCTCTCCACGCTCTGTACTGGAGCTAAGTGGTCTTGGCTACATACCAAGCAAGTCGAGTCGAAGTTGATCTCCCGAACTTCGCTCGTCTTACCTATCAGTAGCGCTGATCACCATGGACCAAGCGACAATGAGGCTCAGCTGAACAAATTGTTCCCCCATCTTCTCGTCCGTCGGACTAGCGTGGACGCCACGATCTGGGTTGGATCTGACGGATTACCCGTCCCGTCGCGCGTCCGTGGCTCCTTTTGGGCTACAATGGCGACCAGCCTTCGGCCGGTCTCCGAGCGCGAGTCTCAGGATGGGGGCAATACACCAGACGAGTTCCCACGTTCTCTGCTTCCTACCCGCGTCGGGAAGAGCCCACGCTTGCGCCTGTCAACGTCAAGGCCTCAGGAATGGGACGAAAGGAGAAGGGTGAGGGTAGGGGAGGGGGGTAAGGAGGCGAAGAGAGAAAACAAGAGCGAGACTGCGAGACTCCAGAGAATGAGAGTGATGAGAGTGTGTGAGAGCGTGAGAGCCGGCTCACCTCGCCCGTCTCGCCGCGGCACCGCTTCTGGCTGTCGTATGCGCGCTTTGGTGCTTTTGTTCTTGGCGTCTGTATCACCTCGTCGAGTCTGTGACCCCCTTTGGGCCGAGAAGAGATGGGACTATCCTGGGAAACAGACGAATGGGACAGCGCTGACCCCCGGGAGAAAACAGGGCCCGTATGCGAAATCGTTGCTCAAAGCGTCCAGAGTTCAGCGAGCAAACCACAACCTTTCAACTCTCGCCAGGCTTCCCGCCCTCCACTCCGTCGACACTGTTCGACTAGGAAGTCTGCAGTCCGCTGCCGTTGTCAGAATTGCTTACTATGGAATCTCCTAATGCTCTATGAAACACGCTCGCCTCTTCAGAACAGCGCCCCCCAGCGCGTAATCGTCCGACCTTTTTCTTTCCATCTGTCTCGGCCCTGCCAAACACGGCTAGTCGCCGTTTATGAAAACTAGCGGTTGACTCGCCGTCACTATGTCCGTCAATCAACAGGGATCATGAGCCAAAACCCTCCTTCAGATCCACTGTCACTGAACTTCTGCCCCATCGTGCCCCCATGTGAGCCTCCTCCTCCTCCTCCAACCGCCTCGCTACCAGCCGCTTGACCAGGTCTCGAACCAACGCGAACTGCACCGCAACATGGACCATGTTGGCCATGCTATTACTGCCCATACTGGTGGCCACTCTCATCCACTTCAACCTCGAGTGAGGTCCTGACCCCCCCAAGGTTCCATGGCTCGTCCCTTTCTCCCCCTACCACACACCACCACCACCCCCTTCAGTCCCCTACCCTCCATCTGCCAAGATACGTCGGGTTCAGGGTTAGGTCGCGACTCCGCCCAGCACCACAGCCTTGCGACAAGAGGTGTTGCAGATGATCTGAGCAGATCAGCGTACATCATGGGCTGGTCGACGTTTGGCAGTGTTTGCGTCGTTTCGGTCCTCGACCGCGAGCCTTCGTATAAGACGACCTTTTCACGGCCTCGTCTCGTGTTTAAGTTTACCTTCCCCTTCTCTCTACCCACACATCATATTATCCTCCTCTGCGCCTACGCTCTTTCACCGGGCTTTTCCGTTTTTCCTTCTCTTTTCACTTCTCCCTTCACTTCGTTCCTTTAATCGTGCTGGCACATTCCGACTTAGTCTCTGCGAGACAAGATGCTTTCTTTCACGGATATTGTAATCGGCTCGGCCTTCCTAGCCGTTGCCCATGGCCACGCTGCCATTCTCGGTGCTCAGGGAGACGCCGGCTCACCTGCTAGTGTCGGGTTCCTGGGTATGTTTTGCGCAAAAGGGGAACGAGCGGGAAGAGGATATCACGATCTTTGATACTAACCCTAATATTCAGTCGACCCAAACATTGCCCGTAACTGCACGACGATCAACCCCTGCCAGCAGGACGCCACGATCATTCGTGATGCCGAGATCAACAACAACGTCGTCAACGAGTGCGGACGCACCGAGATTGCTGGCAACATCGACATTGGCGAGAATACCGAAAACGCCCTGGCAGCGAACCAGGTCACGCAGGTTAAGGCGGGCGGCACGGTCACAGTCACTATCCACCAGGTCAACGCCGATGGTGCTGGTCCCTTCTCATGTGATTTGGATCAGACGAGCAACTCGCTCGCCGGCACCGGCCAGATTCCTCTCGAGGTCACCAACAACGTTCCCGGCACCAACGGCTTCTCCCAGGCAAAGGCTCAGCAGTTCAACGTCACTGTCAAGATGCCCGCTGACATGAAGTGCACTGGAGGTTAGTTGAACACGCCGAATCGCCAACTTGATATCAAAACTAATATGACTTTCACAGCCTCTACCGGAAATGTCTGCACTGTCCGCTGCCGTAACAACGCCGTCGCCGGACCATTCGGTGGCTGCTTCCCCGTCCAGCAGACCGATGTCACTCCTACTCAGAACACTCCCCAGAACATTCAGACCGCCGCCAAGTTGAAGGGTGTTCTCTCGCAGGTTCAGCAGGATATTCAGGACTTCCCCGCCGCCGCTGCCGCCAACCAAAAGGACGGAACCCCCGAACAGCTGGCCGCCACTGACGCCGCCAATAAGGTCTTGGGCGCTCCCCCCGTCACCGTCAAGGAGTTCCCCGTCGAGAACACCGGCCCCAGCCAGACCGGAGGCAACACCGCTGCTGCTCCCCCTGCCGCTGACCCCAACGCCGGCAACGCCAACGCTGGCAACGGTAACGCTGGCAACGGTAACGCAAACACTGGAAACAACGGCGGTAACGCCGGCAATGCCGGAAACGCCGGCGGCAACGGACGTGCACGCGGCAAGGGCCGGGCTGGCAAGCGTGGCAGAGCCGCCAAGCGTGAGGAGAGCGGATCCCTTCGATGGGCCAAGCGCTACGTCGTGCCCGGTGCCGACTTCCAGCCTGAGGTCATGCCATGAAGAGGATCTTCTTAGAATTGAGAGAAGTTTCAGCTTCTTTGCTAGCTGACGGTAGACGAACGCTCTGAGCCAATTCTTTCCCTTTTTTCACGTGGTAATCGTCAAAAAGATTGTGGTTTTCCCTCCTAATTCAAAGTCTCTACAAGTACAATCCTCTTTGTTGAGTGAGCGCACAGAGACACACAAAACCGCGGCGAACTCAAATCTTGGGAAGAAGGGCGAAAGCAGCAAACTTTACTTTGCTTTGCTTTGCGGAGACCTGGAGAGCGGTTGCGAGTCTTTTTTCTTACACCCAATACATCTTTTTTTACTCTTTACTTGTGTGTACACATTATAAAAAAAATTCATAGCCATGATTTGATGTCAAATCGTCTGCTGTGCTCCGTTGCAATAATCTGATGGTGACAACTGAATAACACTAACATGATGGTGAAAGGGGACTTTACAGCAAACCGCCGAAGCCCAGCCAAATCCGGCAATGACGACGAATCCGAGACGCTCGCATAGAGGCAGAATTTCCTCTTTCCGCGTTCACTCGGGTGTTTTTGCCAGTATGCAGTAGGCCGGGGCATGCAGCCGAGCTGTGCATCCCAAAAAAGACTTGACTTTGCGTTCCTGAAACCGACGCGGTGGAGTTCCAAGAGTCTTTTTTTCCCTTCGCCCGGTGTTAAACAAACCATAGCCCGTTATTTCCCTGCTGTGCCTCCCACCCCATCAACCACGCCGTGTTCGAAGAGTCCCGTGCTGAAACGCACAGATGCTACGGATAGTCAGCGATGCAGGGCCGGCCGGATAAGACCAGGCGGCATGGTCGTACGATTGAGGAGACATGCAGTTTCTCAGTCGGGAATGCGAGGCGGCGAGTTCAATGCTACAAGCATGTGGCAATCCCGCCGGTGCTGATACAAGCAAGGCAGGTCAGAAGGAACAAAGCGTTCAGTGTTCACTTACTTCCGGTTTCCTGTTATTTCCCTTTTTGCAGAGTGATAGGAAAGAATGCCAGACAATTGGTCCGCCACAAGAGATGTTCCAAAGTGCGATGTAGGTATCCGCAATGTTTCGACCGGGGAGTTCAAGGCACGGAAAAGCGTGCGGCATCATATTGCATAATACCATGAATTCTAAGAACCCCTCTTAACAAACGATAACCCATGACTGTGTGTTGGTTTGGGTGTCGTTCTTGGCAGTGTATATAATCAGACTTTCCCTCCACAAGTGATTGATCTACGTGTGTATGCCAATGATTCCACTTATGTGATCCGAGGGGCAGCGCTGCTTCTGCGACGTTTCTGCTAGGTTTGACTATTGCAATATGCTAAGCCTTACAAGCGGGTTTAGATCTCTTGGCTTCAGCGATGAGTCTGGACATTATCCTCAGGACCTGCGTTCGCTCGCGGGGGAAAGCATGGAGATCCCCCTCAGTGAGTCCGGTTCAGTGGACACTGGGAGGGACTGCCAAACCTCGATTAACCTCGGAAGCTTAGTTATCACTACCTTTTGAATTTCGTTACCGTCTTTAGTTGCATTGAAAGTTTCCGTGTCAAGTGTGTTGAATGGACTAGTCCGTCTGCATTTGATACAGAGTTTGTTGGTACCTTGCATATGATTGAGAGTCAATAATGAATGATCTGAATGCATCCTTCCACATGATTGATATTCACACCTACTATGAATTGCAGAACTGCGAGTCCCTGAGAAGATCACGCAGATTTTTGTCGCTCTCGCATCGCGAGAATCGTCTCGTTGCTGAATCCCATCAATGCAGCACCAAAAACTTGGTTGATGGTCGGTGATCGCTCGGCGTCTGTTCTCTCAGTCATCGTTTCAACCGTTTCGACGACAGACTGGGGAAACCTAACAATTGCAAAACTCTGTCCTTTCGTCTGCTCATCTAGTCCAATCGGTAGTTCATCGAGAAAGGATACACAGTAGATCCCGGTGAGATGAGAGAGTCAGTCACGACTGCACTGCACACCGACCTTTCTTGCTTGTTTGATTTGCTGAGCATGATTGTCCGTTCTGTTTCTGAACGTCAACCTTGACCTATTGGGCTTGCACCATTATAGTGGCTGGTGCAATCAAGAGTCGGGGGTTTTCTCTGACGAAACAAACGGCCGATCTTAAAGTTGACTTTCAACACGCAGCCTGACAAGAAACTGACAAAGAGGGATGTTTGGTCGGCCAGACTTGCTCTCATGACGGGTCTCTCTTCAGCTTGCGCTCGCCCCCCAAGTCTGAGTTTGGATCAGGATATAAAGTCTCGAGCCTCAACCTTCATCGCGGGGTTCGCGATTCTGGCAAGTCTTATCTTCCTACCTGATAAGCTCAGAATGTTGCTGATGTCATACTTTGTGGAAGAGGCTTAGATTACCACACTCATATTCCCGTGGACTTCGCACCGCCCAACTTTTTGAACAGTCTATTTCGGATAAGCTTCATCTCCTCACTGAATCATAGTTCCAACGGCGCGGTAGCATCCGTGACCTAGAGTTGCTGCTAATTCTCCACCCGAGTTGCCGGCTCGACGGTCAGATAGTGTGGGACGAAGTTTAATGGTTCTCGCTATTCACCCATGTTTAAGCCAAAGGCGCTCCACCGTGCGGCTTGATATTCCGTTAGTGTATGGTTCAAGATCTGTTTTCTTTGGACGATGCAATATCCATGCCAAAATGGGAGTACACCTGAATGACTTTCCATTTCGGCTCCGAGATCTTAAGCCGTTGGTAAATGGAGACCGAGCGTACCATCTCCGAGCCATTTCCTGTCTCGGATGGCAACGCGAACATTGGCCTTCTCTCATGGCCAAGACGAGGCCAAGCCGTCAGATACGGAGCCTCAAAGCTTCGGCTTCCACACCGGAGGCGCGCTAGAGGCGGGTAAAGGTGATTGAGGCTGATCATTTACAATCCAAGAGTGCGGTACGATACCCTCCGTAACAGGCATCAACAAAATTAGCGCTCCAAGGATTTCTGCATGCATTCGATTCCCGGGGCCCGAAATTTGGAGGAACCATGGTACTTTTGCACGAGATAGAGATTTAAGATATGGGAATCTAGAGTAGCATTAACTACGTAATGAAGCCTTATACCTCAACTAAGCAGCGCCATACTCGGGAGAAGACGAGGACCGTACTCGGCTGAGTGAATTCGATAGGTGGACTGTTCTTGACGGTCCGTCATTCCGCTCGATGCTCCGTGGGCCCACGGCCCCACTACCGGCAGTATGAAGCCGCAAAACAGGCATGTCCTGACTAGAAAAAGGGGGCCAAAAAGTAAATTAGACTAAGGGGGAAGATTGAGGGATGGGATAAAGAGAACTCAACTCTGTTTTCTCGTCAGACATAGTGATTCCTCAGGCGCAGCTGCAAGCATTACGGTCAAGGTCTGGTCGCATTTCGTTGCGGTTGAATCTGAAAGTGGTGAGCCAAGACCCAAGGGCATTGTCAACTTTGACCGGATGTCGGCGGTTCAGCACCCCACGTTGGTGACTGTGCACGATGGTGGACCGAGTTCCTATTGAGAGAGATTGAGGCAAATACTATTAATCGCAGAGCGGACGGAGCAAACTAGGACGCATTGCTGTTGAGCTGGGATTGAAAAATTTCTCCCCACGCCAGTTTGCCGAACAAGCAACTCTTCATCGATAACTTGCCACGCTTGCTAGTCTAACTGAGACTACCACTACGTCTGCCGCATATAAGTTGATTGTTGGGGTAAGTTGACGCCGTCACACCCGCGTCAGTAGCTTCGGTAATGCTCAATAAATGCCGTGTCCTCCGGTGCAAGCAGGGGCGGCGGATATTACTCGTCCAATCGCATGGAGACGCTTCTCCCAAACGGAGGGCGGTGGGAGATATTCCGCCCGGGTGCCCCTTGCATAGACCCCAACTTGGCTTTGCTTGACTTTGCGGAGAAGACCCACGATGTCACCTTACGACGGGTTGCGGCAAACATGTGCTGTGCTAACTCGCTCAACCGACTCCCTAACCCCGCGTCACCAGCCCTTTGGACCTTGTGGTAATTAATCAATGTGTTGCAGACGGCTGCCACGAAAGAACCAAGAGAGCCAAGTTGCGCCCCTCCCGGATCAAGCTTCGCCCAGCAGGCTTGGTCTGCCTTGGTCTATCTGAGTCTCCGTGTAATTGACTCTGGCCACGTTCGTCCAATCCCACCTGCCCTGAGGCCCTCAATACAGACTTAGGCAAGGCGGGAAGACATCCGATCTTGCCTATCCAGGCCCACTAGACAATCATCAACTCTCCAATGATCGATGCATCCCGGGTTACTGTTCCCAATTGATGCATCACGACTCACTCCGAGCCGCTCGCAGGAGCTCCCAAGCCCCTAGACGGAAATTAAGCAGTTTGGAAGGAAGTGGAAAGAGGAGGGGCTAAGCACAACCACATCATGATAGTTTAACCTTGAACGGGGAATCGAAACAGTATGTGAGAGTCTATATAATGTGTCCGAGGCCATCCGCACACTTTTGGCTTTCGTCTCCTCATCCCAAGCCACTCGCGACATTCTTTTCCGGCACTCCAATTCATTCTTTTATGTTCAGACCCGTCTGATCATCTTTACACACTCTTTTCTCTCATCCGTTCTTTATCGACTTGACGTCCGAAGATATCTCATCACCACCATGTTGACCAAGGTTTCTGCCCTCACGGCCCTCGTGGCCGCTGTTCGCGCGCAGCAGGTCTGCACGCTCAACGCGGAGACCAAGCCTGCGCTTACCTGGTCCAACTGCGCGGCCGGCGGCGCCTGCACCAAGGTCGACGGATCCGTCACCGTGGATGCCAACTGGCGCTGGACTCACAAGACCGACGGCAGCACCAACTGCTACACGGGCAACAAGTGGGACACCTCCATCTGCACCACCGGCGAGGACTGTGCCTCCAAGTGCTGCTTGGACGGAGCCGACTACTCCGGCACCTACGGCGCCACCACCAGCGGCGATGCCCTCAACCTCAAGTTTGTCCAGCAGGGCCCTTACAGCAAGAACATTGGTTCTCGCATGTTCCTCATGGACGGAACAGATAAGTACCAAATGTTCAAGCTCTTAGGCCAGGAGTTCACCTTTGACGTTGATGTCTCCAACCTTGGTGTAAGTGAAAGCCTCAACTTCGTCTGAAGAATGTGTAGAGAAGCAGCTTGACTAACAAGTCGATCATAGTGCGGTCTGAACGGCGCCTTGTACTTCGTCTCCATGGACGCTGATGGCGGCATGTCCAAGTTCCCTACCAACAAGGCTGGTGCCTCCCATGGAACCGGCTACTGCGACAGCCAGTGCCCCCGCGACCTCAAGTTCATCGACGGCAAGGCCAACGTCGAGGGCTGGGTGCCTTCCTCCAACGACGCCAACGCCGGCGTCGGAAACATGGGCTCGTGCTGCTCCGAGATGGACATCTGGGAGGCCAACTCCGTCTCCACCGCCTACACGCCTCACCCCTGCGAGACGGTCGGCCAGCTGAGCTGCAACGGCGACGCCTGCGGAGGCACCTACAGCTCTACCCGCTACGCCGGCCAGTGCGACCCCGACGGATGCGACTTCAACAGCTACCGCCAGGGCAACACCACCTTCTACGGTAAGGGCTCCCAGTTCGCCATCGACACCTCCAAGAAGATCACCGTCGTCACGCAGTTCGTCGAGACCGGCGGCGCCCTCACCGACATCAAGCGCTTCTACGTCCAGGACGGCAAGGTCTTTGCCAACTCCAAGTCCGACATCACCGGCGTCGAGGGCAACTCCATCACCACGGACTACTGCACCGCCCAGAAGAAGGCTTTCGGCGATGAGGACGTCTTTGCGCAGAAGGGCGGTCTTGCGCAGATGGGCAAGGCTCTCTCTGAGGGTATGGTTCTCGTCATGTCTGTCTGGGATGACCACCACTCCAACATGCTCTGGCTGGACTCCACCTACCCTACCAACGAGACCGGCCCCGGCACCGCTCGCGGCACTTGCGGCACCGACTCTGGCGTTCCCGCCGATGTCGAGTCCCAGGCCCCCAACTCGAACGTCATCTTCTCCAACATCAAGGTCGGCCCCATCGGCTCTACCTTCAACAGCGCCGGAACTGCTGTAAGTACCACTGCATAGATCTCTCTGATTGCTGTTGCTAATCATACGTGTGTTTCAGTAAGTTGTTGAGACTTGACATTCACGGCCGCCGTCACTTCTACCACAACTTCATCTCTCATGTGGTTTTGAAGTGAATGTTGGTCTATGTATCGAGATGAGCGTGGCATATATCCTTCTTTCGGTTGTACATGTTTTCTAGACATTTCAGTGTATATAAATTGGGCATGGGTCTGACCCTTGCAGACAAGTGCAAGAGAAATTGGCTTACAAAAGTCTTTAGCTAACCATTTTACTTGACATATGCTGCCAATTGCCTTGAATGTGGATGTCTGCCATGCTCTTACGTCGGCCAAACAATAGAAAAGATAATCCCATGACTTGAGTGAATCTCCTTTCTCCCGCCCAAAGGTCGGGACGTGGATATACCTTGAGCCTGTGCTGTAATTGTGCCATGAAGGCAAGATGAAAAAAATACATATAGCATCTCTCGGTACACTCACGGAGAAATGCCTAATAGATTTCGCTTACCCATTTGGCGCTTTTTTACAACTTTGGTGTTGTTAACCGTGTTTTCCATGCCTTGGGCTGGAACTAGGTTTCCTGCCCGATAACTAGCATTTCTCGACAGGACAATGAGTCATAGACCGAATGTGTGTACTCAACATCTTGTGTGTATGGTCTCGTGCCCACACAATCCGTTATGACAGGCTTATGATTTGGTCTAAGTTCCGTTGATGTTTGATGGAAAATTTCCCTTGCAGATATCATAGACTTGACTCCCTCTCAAACATGTCCCGTCGCTTTGCTCAGCGCAACCTGGCGAGAAATGAGTCGAATTGGTAGCGCATCATGACACAGGACACCACAGTGGATCTGCGGTCTCCAATGACTGATTCACAGGGCAAATCCCGCCGAGACGCTAACCCCAAACTGTGTCCGAGTCTCTGTTGCAGGCCATTTATAGATGCTGGGGAGCTCCCGCGACTTCGCAGGTGTTTCGAAACTTCGGTTTTTATAATCTCAAAACCTCATTCCGGCGCGGGGTCTCCGCATTTAAGAGCTTCAATAAGGACACATTCCAGCGACAGCCACTGCACACAGGAACTTCATCATGGCCGATAAAACAAAAGGAAGCGCTACGGCTCGTAAGCCAGTGTTCTTTTTGTAAGCTCAATACCTAACTAATTCTAAGAGCTGAGATGCCCAAAAAATAATTGCATACTGACTCGTCAGGGAACAGCGACATCGACAACTGTCTGTACTCTAGAAGTCAGTCGACCAATTCTTCCGCGCACCAGAATTCTGGGCAGCTCAAATGGACTCACTAGCGTTCTTCTTTAGGTCACAGAATCCACAACCTCATGGCAAAGCTTATCGAGCAGTATTTTGAGACACACTTATCACTGGGAGAGGAGGAAGCCTCCAGATTGACGAGAGAATACTACAAGACATACGGCCTGGCAATCGAAGGCTTAGTCCGCCATCATGAAATAGACCCATTGGACTTCAACGCAAAGGTGGATGACGCGTTGCCTCTCGACGACATCCTAAAGCCCGATGCAGACCTCCGAGCGCTGTTGGAGGATATCGACACTAACAAAGTCAAACTATCGGATTGGAAGTCTAATTCGACCGCGGCATACAGCCGACTGCGCAGGGGCCAATTGGGGGCCCTATTTACGATTATTATAGCCAGCCCAACCTACGGTTAGAACCTACTTTTTATACCTACTACGTAGATATTTATATAATTTAATTAATCTCTTCGTTAACTACGGTTCGAACTAACTACCCTATAATAAGGATACTAATACTAATTAGTAATTAAATTCTATTATTATAAATTAGTAAGGTATCTTATTATATAAAAGAGATGACCTCTTAATACCGCACGGGATAGGAGATTTATACTAATTAACTTTATAAAAATAAATAAAAAAAGAGGTAATTCTTAAATACTATATAGAATTAAGTAATCGTAGCCCTTTACTACTTACGAGAGGTCGACGTTTATTACATTAAACTACGTTAATTAATAAAACTACTTAAATAACTAGCCTTTTACTATCGCCCTGAGTAGCTTTTTTACTAAACGACTTTTCTATAACCGGCCCGTAATTAGAAATTAACTAGTTAAATTAATAAAAAGAAATGCTTACGTAACGACTACTTACTTAATTAATTAGTATAATAAACGAGCTTAATAATACGATATAAAAGAGCACTGCGCGATTAAAAAAAGGGATTTTTAAATATAAATATTCTTATTTAGTAATAAAAGTAACCTTATAAGAGTTATTAAACTAAGAGATTTATAGTATATAAAAAAGTTTATTATTATAAGGATTTTATAAATACGACCTTAAACCCGTAATTTAAACGACCTTTTTATAGCTCCCTTAACTACCCCCTAGGTATTATTTAAAAATATAATATAAGGGACGGTTTAATAAAAGAGGAGGGGATTTAGAGGTCCTAATAGTATTAAGTTAAGAGTATTATAGATCTTAGAAATTAATTTAAAAAGAAGGCGGCTATTTTAAAGTAGTCTTATAACCTCTTATTAGAGTTATTATTAACTTAAAAAAAGGCTAAAAAGACGAGGATTTAAAAAAAAAAAAAAAGAATCCTCTAGAGGGCCGCTAAAGGGCTTCTTTTTATACTAGCTCCCGGCGCAAAATTATTAATTTTAAAAAATTAACTAAGTAATAAAAAGGATCGTTAGTAAGCGATAATTACCTAACTATAAGTAAGTTACGAAAAAGACTACTTAAAAGATATAAACTAGGGTATTAAGAGGCTATAAAAAATAAAACCTTTAAAATATCTAACCCTATTATATATAAGTAATAAGTAGGTATTTTTAATAAGTCCTTGAAATATACGATTTTATAAAAAAAAGGGCTTAACTTCGTTAACCGTACTTAACGGCCTATACGGTTCTTAATAGCCTATATAGCTCCTCTATAAGCCGCCCGGCGTCTACTTTTAACTATTCTTATAGAATACTACCCTAAAAGAGGTAGGTTAGGGAAGGAAGCTATTTAGAGATTATAAAGAGCACGAGGCTTAGGAGGCTAGAAATATACGGGATAACGGAAATTAATAACTAATAAAGATCCTAAGACTAATTACTATATCTTTTTATAATAATATAAACGTCTACCGCTATTATTATTAAAAGGAACTACTAAAACCTACCCTTTTATACTAAACGAAAAAGAGGATCTTAGTAAGTATAATAGCTAGTAATCTAAAAAAGTAGTAGTAATTACTAAAAATAATAAAAATAAGAGTAGTAGCGAAATAGCGAGAGGAAGTAGGAATTTCCTAGACCTTAATAAATTCGTTAAGTAGCGAAAGTACGGATTTATTATAACTAGCGCGCGGATTAAATATATTCTTATTAAAATTAAATACGCTAGTAATTATTAATACGGGTATAAGTTAGAGCACGACCCTTAGCGAGTTAAAGTAAAAAAGGAGAGGACGAAACCCGATCCTAAATAGAATCCTAATCCTTTATAAATAAGTAAATATTAACCTGGATTATTAGGGGACGTAGATATATAAAATCGTAAATTAGCTTAATAGTAAGTAAATTAACGCGGTATTAATCTATTTAACTAAGGTTTATAAGAAAAAGGGGCTATAGGGGTAACCCCTATTTTATAAAATTATAAACGACCTTAGTTACTAGCTAGATAAATAGTTTATAAGCACAAGCTTAAGAATTATAAAAGTAGTTAATAAATTCTTTTATAAGCGAGGAGTATTACTAGCGTAATTATAATCGCGAGAGCTATATAAAATACTAATAATAATAATTATAGAAGAGGAATTCGTACTATAAAACTAGGCATAGGTTAATAGAGCGTATAATCGTTTTAATAAATTTAAAAAAAGGGTAAACGACCTAGATTTCCTCTTTATAATTACTAATAAAAATCTATCGTTATAAAAGGATATACCGGAGTAAAATATAGTACTAAAAGTATAATAATTAACAATTTTACTTATTTTAATCTATAACTCGTTATTATTATTAATACGAAATTCGGCGCTGATTAGTTAATAAAAAAGGAAATAAACGACTCGAAGTTATTAATAATACGTAGTAACGCAGAGATCGTATATAAATACTAAAAATCTAATAATAAATACGAGGCAATTTATAAACCTTAAAAAGATCTTCTTAAAAGAGAAATTATACTCTGGGGGGAAGTATAAGGTCTTATAAAAAACCCTAACGATATTTTATAATTATTATAAAAAAGTTAGAATTAGGGAATATTAGTATTATTTAGTAATTAATATCGTACTTATAAGTAAAGCCTCTAATTACGATTACGAAGCAGTACGTAATCTCGATTAAAACGACTTTTTTAGTATAATTAACGTAATCTAAAGCCGCTTTAAGACTTACGATAAGAACCTAGAGCTCCTATTTAAGCTATAAGTAATTTCTTTTATATCTATAGCTAAGATAATAGAAGGTAAATTATAAGTAGAGATCCTTAAAGAGCTTATTAATTAAATTAATAAGTTAGTAAAAACCTAGCTAAATAAGGGAATAAACGAGCGGAAAGTCGGATATCTTTATACTATAGTTTAGCGTATATTAAAAGTAAAAATAACCCTATACTAAGTACCCGAAAACTACGAGACGCTCTACTTAAAGCTAAGATCTAGCTTTAATATTAAAATAAAAATACTACGCTAAACTTATTTCTAAATATACGACGGCCCTTATTAATAATATTAGGTCGATTAAATATATAATAAAAAAAGAAAAGAGGCTAAATATAATAATCGCTAGTAAAAAGGCCCAGATTCGTTAAATAGGTAGAGATTTAACTTACGGGTAGAGTAATAAAAAAAGTAATACTATATTTATAAAAAGGATAGATATTAATTAAGTAATTACTCTAAGGAAGAGCGTACTAAATTATATAAATAATATAAAAAGTCGAGGGTAGTAAATAATAAAACTAGCCCTTATTAGTTTAACTAATTCCTTATTATATATAAAGGCAAATCCGGGGGTACGGAACTTAGTAATAGTAACTAAAGTAGTAGCTTAAAATATATACCCCCTATAAAAAATTCGGAAAATAAAGAAGATCTTACCCCTTATACTAATAAATTAGATTATAACGAAATCGACGATATTAACTACTCTTTTTTCGCCCCGTTAGCCTTTAGAAAATATACGAGGCTAAATAAATAGAAAGTAATAAAAGCTCTTAATAAGTAGGCTTTTATTTATAGATAATAAGGGAAGGTCCCTTAGATAACGGATACGGAAGTAGCTAAAAGAGCGAATTTAATAGGGCCAAAGCCCATTTTCTTAACGATTAAAGAAAAGACGCTATCTTTCTTAATATTTAAAAAAAAAGAATATAATACTAAGTAAATCTAGGGGTAGCTAGAGGGGTCCTTTTTATATTACTTAAATCCCTTAAATACTAAGCTTATATAAGTATTTTATATAAGTAAAAGGTACGGCCTAGACGATTTCTATAAGATTATCCTAAATACTAAGGTATTATAATAGTTAACTAGAGGAAAAGGGCAATTCTAAGCGCTATAAAAGATCGCACTAATAATACTTAATACGTTAATAGCAGGTATTACGAGGATTAGTTTTGGCCTAAGTAAAGAAATCGTTACCCTAAGTATAATAAAAATAGAAACGTACTTCGGAACGATAACTTTCTATATTTTACTTATTAATACCCTATTTCTCTTATATCTAAAAAATATAAATCGACTAAGTATTATATTTAATAATATAAGGAATAGAATCTCTAATAATAAGTACTTCGAAATAGTTAAATAACGATAAGGGTATATATTTATAAAGCTTATTAATAATACGAAGTTAATTAATTACTTAATAGAAAGTGAGCTTAGAAAACTATACTAGAGATTCGGGTACCCGTCGGTTACAAGGCTATATAACCTTTTAAAATAATTAAGTAATAATAATATCGAAATAGGGGCGCTAGAGTAGTTAATAAAAGTATACTATTAATACTAAATAAATACGCAGAGCCCACGCAGATTTAAGTTTAAATTGCGTAATAAGCTTAACTTTAACTAGGAAATCGTTATTAATATTTTCTATTTAAATAGTCGGCTAGTATTATATATAATTAACATAGCTATATCTTTCTAAGTAGGGTAATTCCTCCGGGATCTATAAGTAAAAATAGTATAGGTAGCTTTATAAAAAAGCTAGATTAATATATACTAGGGACCGCTAAACGGTATTAAAACTAACGCTAATACTAGCTTTAAGTTAGTAGAATTTAGGGATAATACGACGGCCTACGGTATATAGCTAAAAGTCATACCTATTAAAGCGCACTATAGTATTAAAAAAGTAAAAAGGGCACACTAATAATTAAAAAGGGCGTTTAAAATTATTAAAAAAGAAAATCCGGATTTTACTAACGACGAATACCTCTAGATAGTACTTAAATACTATAATAATACTATAGGGCCTAACGGACTTATACTAACGCTATTAATATTTAGAGTATATTTAAAAACGACCTTAGCCTTATTATTATCGCTAAGTATAAGCTAACGAGCCTAAGTAGTTAAAAAAATAATATAAGTACTATGCGAAATAAGTATAAAAAAGTAAATTAACGAGGTAATTATTACGCACAATAGGCCTAATATAGGGGATAATTTAAATATATTACTAAATTCGGATATACGAGTATAGCGCGAAATTACTTAATAATAAGCTAGGCTATATAAATTAATTTCCATTAACGAGCGCTCTTATATAGTTACGAGAGATTACGACTAGCTATTTAAAGTATTAATTATAATAGTTAGACCGTACTATATAAATCCTAACGAGGTAACTTTTAATTTATAAAAAAAAAAGAGCTAGGGGAAACTATATAACCCGTAGTAAAAGTATAAGAAATTATCCTTAATAAAATCGTTATAGTAGTACTAATAGACGATAAGGAAGAGGAAATTATTAAAAGGGTACTAATACTACCAGTAAGACGTCGTAGAAAACTACGATAATAAGCCCTAACGCGGCAATTTATTACTAGTAATAAGGTAATTAATACTTTTTATATAATAAAAGAGAAAGCCGATTTCGAGCTAGTAGTTAAACTACGTAAAGAAGGCGTAATTATAACTATTAAAAAGCCGTATAAAGGATTAGATTTTATTAAAGTAAATACTCTTCGTAATCGAGGGGTCTATCGATTTATCTTATATAACTTAAAAAAATATATAAACCTCTGCATATTTAAATTACGAATAGTTCGTAAGATTAAAAAGAAAGGAATACCCTAGCCGTATAAAAAGTCTAAATACGTAATTTAGGGGTACGGCGACGTTAAAAAAGCAACGCTACTTATATAATCGCTTATTATATAGCGCTATAGCTAACAATTAATAATAATATTAATAGTATTACTATAGAAAAAGGGATACGAGATTTAAAATTATAATATTACCTAGGCCTATACTTAATCGGCCATAGGGCTTATAAAGAAAATCCTAGCCTATTTACCGAAGGAAATAGCTAATAAGTACTTAAAAAGCACGATTATTAAAGTACTTAAGCTACTATATAGGCTCGTAGAATTAGGCACTTATTAATAAGCTACTTATTACGATTTTTATATTAATTAATTATTAATAATTATTTCTACGTATAACCCGTACTTATTAATTACGGAGCACGAAGGTAACTAATTTAGGATTGTTAAAATATAAACTAACGATATATTAGGCCTATTCGATATTAACTTTATAAAAAAAGAGGATAAGGAGCTTTAAAAAGCAGGCTTCGTAACGAAGCTAAAAGAGGTCTTTATAATAAATACCCCCCTAGTATTTAATAGCGGGATTTTTATAATTAAAAGGGAAACCGTCGTTTTTTAATAAAAGGGGTAAGGCGAGAAGATTAACTTTATTAATCTAAACATAATTAACGTTAAAAAATAATATAAAGCTAAGCTTATGCGAGGGGTATATATTATAAATATTTATTAACTTAAAGCGATTTTTAATTACGCTAGGGTAGCATAAGCTATAGATTTAATTAAATAAGACGTTAAAATATTTAATAAGTAGCTTAAGTAGTAGTAAATAAATCTTAATTAAGGTCTCGTCTATTACTTAATCGACTTTACGACTAATAAGCTCTACGTCTTCGTTAATAAGTTATTTATAAATAATAACGACTTTACTTTATAATTAGGGTATATTATTATCTTAGTTAACGAGAGTATAGGTAAGAGTAAATTTATTATATACGGTAATATAATCTACTACTCGTTAATTAAAAATAAGTAAGTAATAAGAAGTATATTAGCGTTAGAGGTTTATAATATAGTTAATAACGTTAACCTCTCTTACGTAATTTTAACGACGCTAAGGAAGATTACTAATCGAATTAGCCTTTTACTTATTCTAACGGTTATTTATATTAATTCCTACTCGCTATATAAATACCTTATTAAATTAAGAATAAAAAAAAAAAGAGGCTTATAATCGATATTATAGCCCTTAAGTAATCGTATAAAAGGCGCGAGATATTTAAAATCCGTTAAATTAATAATAAAAATAACCTCGTAAACGCTTTTATAAAAATAGTACTAAATAAGGGATTAGAGTAGTTTATAAGTAATAGAAAAGTTATTATATAAATAAAGGGATAAGTTATATAAAAAGAGTAAAGAAAAGGGGGAAAAGGAGACGATTTAATAAACGGGCCTAAGGTCGAATTATACTTCTAACCGTAGTAGTTAAATTAATAAAAAAAAGAGAAAATTAGTATTAAATTAGAAGTTTAATTTAACCGCAGTATATAGCTAACTACGCAGGGGCTAATTAGGGGCCTTATTTACGATTATTATAGCTAGCCTAACCTACGGTTAGAACTTACTTTTTATACTTACTACGCAAATATTTATATAGTTCAATTGATCTCTTCGTCAACTACGGTTCGAACTAACTACCCTGTAATAGGGATACTAACACAAACTCTGGCTCTTCACGAATGCCTACGCCAACCACGGAAAGCGGGTTGTGCGACTTCTTGGAATCGATGACCTATTTGATGGTCTGACCTACTGCGACTACGCCCAGTACCCATTCGTCTGCAAACCAGCCAAGGAGATGTTCCGCAGGGCCATGGAACAGGCAGGGGTTGAAAACCCGGGAGACTGTTACTTTGTTGGTAAGCTCTTGACTCCCGAAAACTTTGGCACGGTGGATGCACCGCTGGTCTCAGTTCGTGAATAGATGACTTGTACTAAAACCTGCAGATGATTCCTACGATAATTGCAAGAGCGCGAAAGAGCTCGGATGGACGGCCGCCCATCTCGTCGAAGAAGGGTTGCCTATTCCCGAGATACAGGCTTCCCAATTCCAAATTCGTCATATAAGAGAGCTTCGTGACGTTTACCCTCAATTCTTCAGGTCCAGCGCCTTGAAAAATTAGATTGAGACACAAAGATGATGCTTCCGCGGGTCACATAAAAAGGAAATGACTAGAATCTAGACAAATCACAGACACTGAGACTAAGGCACGATTCCCCGGTAAATGGTTGACATCGTTGACAACAACGGATTGCGCGCTGTGAAATAAAATTGCTTTTCAAAGGATGGGTGGAGGATGGGTGGAGGATGGGTAAACTCAAATGCCCCTATTGCGACTTGGTCTCAAGCAATAGCAAATAGCGGTGCTTCAACCACGAGATCTACAATCCAGAGATCGATGGTCAAGTGAACGGACAACTCAAAAGAATGGTACCAATCGTGGTGAACATATTGTACTCCTCAGTTTTGGGAAAGGCCAGGTGTGATTAAGTTACTTAGCCCGATATGTCTTCCGTAACAGAACATGTGCTGCCTGGAGATTTAATGTATCTGTTGCATGTTTGACTGCCATCCGATTTAGTACAGCATGCATAAGGCGTCACCCACCTTTATGCATACGTCGCCTTTATTCAACGGATATCCCTTGCATATTAGCAGAGGCTTGTGGTGGATCTCTTTTCGCAGACAGCTCCACGTGGAATGGGTTATGGTCCACTGAAGAGGTCGAGATCTTAACAATCAATTAGTCACCTTGCCAGAGTGGTTAATGGGCTGGCCTGCTAGTTTGGGATTTCTATCCTGGAGAGTTGATAGCCAGTGGCTTCGGTCGCGCAGGTTCGAATCCTGTGGGTGACGATGATATCTTTTGCCTTTTTTACGACCATTTTGTGGCTACTTTTTTGCGCCGCCTACAACATTACACACACGTTTGTGTGAATGCAACGGTCTTCTGTTTCCTTGACTCATGCCGCAAAGTGTGCTTGTCGCGCCTGTCCGAGCTGTGTTGAAGAGCCGTGATTTACTAAACCTACCCGTAGACAACGTGTAAAATGTATTCGATGAATGCACAATGATGTAGGACAATGTGAATGAAGTCAGATTGAACCGACATGTCAGCTCCATTGAAGAAGACTCAATCACAAACAAGCAAGCTGGGCCAGAGATCGATTGTTTTCCGCTGGAAGCAAGCGCACACTTTAGGCAATTGGACCCCTAAAGTGGCGCATCTCTCTCTAGCTGGGTTCCCCGGCCCTGTTGCTCGTGTTCTATTGCGCCATGCTTCCCGCCCACGCCGTCAAACTGGAGACACTCTTAGCAGGACCATCTGACGTGTGAGGGTGCTCGCTGCCGCTGAAACGTTACCGTGATGGACATGAGAGAAGCCAAGTCCGGCGGTTGTCGTCGTTCTCGTCATCTTGTGGGCTCGTTTACTTGCAGCGAGCCGAGGCGAAGAAAAGTGTTGGATTACGAGGCAGAAAAGGGGCCTTATTAGGTAGTTAAAGTAGGGGTAGTAGGTAGGCAGTCTAGGCCCGTGCAGACGGACCCTTCTACCTACCTATACCCACTAAGGGACCGCGGGCTCTGCCCACGATCTTCCCCTCCTATATACACGCAATAGACCTATACTAACCTGTTAACCTAGTTACGATTAAAAGGTCTAACCTATTTATATATATATTAATATTAATTAGTAATTAAATTATATATATATTTCTATTATTAGTTAGTAAGGATATAACTATAAAAAAAATAGCCTCGACTTACCTCGCTAATTATTCTAACTTATTAACTTAGTTCTATTTATTTAATTAATAATAAACGGCTTAGTTTATATTACCTTAACTCTCTTTTATTATTACTAATTAATAACTAATTAACTAATTATAAATCGTTAAGAGCGCGCTTTATTATATATAATCTCTTTTATTAAAATTATTATTATAAAAAGATTAACTACTTTATTACTATTATTAACTTTATTTTTATTATTAATATTATCTTTACTAACCTTATTATTATTATTAACTTCCCTCTAATCGAGCCGCTTATAAAAAAATCTATTATAAATATATTATAACTAAGCGCTATTTTAAACTAATAATAAATAAGAAGAGATTAATTATTAAAAGATTAATTTAACGATTACTAGCGTATTAGTACTTAATAATAATAAAACTTTTAGAATTATAAGTACGTTAATAGCGAATCTCTTACTAATAGTAAAGTATTCCGAGATATTAAGGAAAAAAAAAGATCTTAATAATAATAATAATGAGGATCTATTTTATATTATTAACAAATCTACCTCTTTTTAACTTAATAAAAGCTCCGAAACTAGATTAATAAAAATAAAATATAAAAAGTATTAAAAGAAATTACTAATTAGTAGCTAACGGAATCCTCCATTTATTATTAAAAGTACGGTTATAAAAGGCCTTTTTTTCTTTTTTACGACCTTTTGCCGACTTTAGTAACTTTCTATTTATATACCTCGTTAAAAAAGTAGAATTTTCTAATTAGTAATAATAGCCCGCTTATTATTATTAAAACGATCGCTATAACCAACCTATTACTCCTTTTAACTTAACTAACGTTATATTATAATTATAATACGACGATTACTTCTTATAGTAATTTTTTATTATATAACTTACTTTATAAATATATTATAATAACCGCCGGCCCTAATAATAAGTAAAAAGGGTCTAATAATTAGTTAATATTACTTCCGGCCTACCTATATTTTTAAATTATAAAACTATATTTAATTCTAATTCGCTAATAGGACTACGTTAACTTAACTTAATAAGGCTTATTTAATATTATACTTACTTTTATAAATAATAAAAAGCTTAATACCTTCGTCCTTTATATAATAAGATATTATTATTAAAATAGCCTAACGGGCGAGGAGCTATAAAAGGACTTTAAAACCGACTTTTAAAACTAGGAAATAGTGGACTTTTTAAAAATAAAAAGTGCGATTTTTAGGAAGCTAAGAGACTTTTTTATAAATAATAATATTAATTTAATAATTAAAGATCGTAATTAAATAATAAAAAAGATTATTAGTACCCTTAATACTTAATACTTCCTTACTTAGACTTCTAAGGAGATCGTAACTTACTATAGCCGTATTAAATATTTTAATATATTATATTATAATCCTTATTTCTTTTATTTATTACTTTTATAATTAATAAATACCGACGATTTTATTTAATAAGCTAAAGAGATAATAAGGGAATCCGTATAACCCTAACTCGCTTAATCCTAATAATTAAGATTTTAACCTTAGCCTCGCTATTAACTAATTAACTTATTACTTTTTTAAAAAGAAAAAGAAAAAGAACTAAAAAATAAAGTTATTATTACTTAATAGCGAAATCTATCCCGTTAAATATTATACTTTAATATAGAAATTAAAAACGATATTATACCTAATATTTACTAATTAGTTAACCTTACTAAGCTTTATAATAATAAGAATAAGTATAATAATAAGAAATACGATATTTTTAATAAGAAGCTTCGGATTTTTAAAATATTATATTAATAAGTAAGAATTAGTAAACGATACTATTCTAATACTTTTTTAAATATACTTAAGGGAAGGGCGTTAACCTTTTACTTTAACTAACTTAATAGTATTTCTAACTTATTTAGTTTTAATATAATATATTAGAGGACCTAAGAATATTTTAAACTATTTATAAGCTATTAAAACTACTTTACTAAGCTCTATAACCTTTACTATTACTCTATAGTTCGTAAGAACTTATATTACGAAAGGGAACTCGAGGCAGGTCGGAACACTACTATATTGACCTAATAGACGTAACTTAACGTAAAGAGGGAAAAAGTAGACCAGTGGGCAGAATCTAGGGCGCTAGGCTTTTAGGCCTAGCGGTCTAGTAGTTACGTAACTTATAGGGGGTCCGTTAAGTACTTAAGGCCTAGGCGCTAAGGGGCTTAGTACCTAGTGCCGTAATATTACCCCCCCCTCTAGTATAAAAAGCGCTATTTATAACACTTAATTCCCTATTCTAACCCTCCGTAATTACTTCCTATAAGCCTATAATAAGGGCGGCTACTACGTTATTATTAGCCTATAATAAGGCCGGGCTATTATTAGCTATTACTTCTATTTATAATATAAGGTTCTTTAGTAGTCCCGTAGTTATTAAGTATTACTTATAAAACGCTTATAGGGCCGCTAGTGTATAATAAAAGCTCTTTACGTTATACTACGTAGGGTCCTTATTATACCCTTTTTAGTTAGCTTAGTATTATAACTTACTATATTATACTTATAATTTAACTACTTATAAAACTTTATACTTAGGCTCGTTAGAGCTATAGAGGATCGGTAGCGGGAGGTCTTAGTATTATTTAAGTAGGGGGTCCTTTATAGCCTTTTTTAACTTATTTAGGTAAAAAACTAAGTAAGCTTTACTCCTTATAAGTAGTTTTATAATCTATATACTACCTAAGCTAGCGCTAGTAATAGGCTAGGGGCTAGCCTAGGGCTATTATAATTTATTAACGTCTTAAGTTTTTTAATAAAATATATTTATAAATACCTTATTACTAATCTTTAGGTCGTTAGGCCGTCGGTAGTAATTAGCGTACTTTTAGTATCTCGTTTAGGCGACCCCTATATTACCTCTAGTAATCTCCTAGGCCTTATAGATACCTTAGGCCATTTTCTAAGCCTTAATATAGTTAAGCTTCTCTTTAGTTAAGTTAAAGCGTCGGGTTCTAGCGGCTTAGTTAAAAAGTAGTCGAGGCTAGTGGCCGAATTCGACCTCGTAGGGTAATAGTCCCGTGGTTTTATTAAGTTAAGCTACGTAAGTAAAGTTTATTATAAGTAGTATATCGCTCTAGTTATCTTAGTAATAGTTAACTAAGGGTCGTAGTTACTAAAGGATATACTAGTTTAAGATCTTTATTTAACTATTTATTTACGGGTAGTCTGTTATTAATAACTATAACTTAACGCCGTAGAGCTTATATAACTCCCCCTAAAAGTCTAATATAAACTAAGGACCGCGGTTAAAAATAATAATCTCGGGTAGTTTAAAGATTAATAATACTCGTTTATAAAATATCTTATTTATATCCTGCGTAGTAATAGTTTTATAATAGGGTATTAATATAGCTCTTTTACTTAGTTTATTAATTATAATATATATTATATCGTAGCCCTTCTAGTCGGGGGGCACCGTTATAAAGTCTATCGAAATATATTACTACGAGTAGTTAAGTATAAGTAAAGGCCTTAGCTCCCCCGGGGGCCTATTATAGGGTTTTTAAGAGTAACGGTACGTATAATAGTTTCTAATATATTAATAAATATTTATTATAAGGCTAGGCTAGTGGTACCGTTACTTAATTATTTTAATTACTTTATTATACCCTAAGTATACTAAGAGCCTCTATTTATATACTTCTTAGATAATTATAGTACGTAAATTATCCTCTTTAAGTATAACGAGCTTACTTTTTATTATAAATAATCTATCGTTCTAAATTTTCTAATGCTCATAGCCCTTAGCTACTAGTGCTCGTATTAAGGTAAGTAATATTATTATTAAGTCGCGGTTAAGCTTTAGTACCTTTTTAATTAATAAGTACCCCTAAAGCTCGTCCTCTAGTATAAGGGCCCTAACTACGAGCTCGGGCTATTATACCGCGTTTTTTAATAGCGCTCGTAGCTTAGTAGTAATATTTAATAATAATAGCTCTAGCGGTAGTAAGACCTAGGTTCGGTTAGCCTCTTTTAATACTTATTAAGTCCTAATATCTTCGTTCTTTTTTAATAGAGCGTTAGCGAGTATATTTTCCTACCCTAGGCAATACTAAATTTAAAAATTAAAGTCGGCTAGGGCGCTAGCTTAGCGGGCTTATTATAAGTTAAAGAGACGCTTTGTTATAAAGAATAGGAGCGGCTAATAATTTATAATAATATTAAACTTTTAGTAATAACTAACTAGTTCTGCGCGCTACTCCTCTAAATAAACTACTATTATTAATATCTCTTTATTATATATAACGTAATTAAGCTCCGCGCCGTTTATAATTTTTAAATAGAACACTACGGGGTACTATAGGCTATTATTTATTTATTATTAAACTAGGGCTCTAGCGTATACTAAGTTTAATACGTTAGTTTTTAAATATATAAATAGCTCGGGCCTAAAGTAATAAAATATAAGCGCCGTCGTAAGGGCTAGTTTTAGCGCTTCGAACGTAATATTATAATTAATATTAAATCAAAAGGGCACGCCTTTACTAATTAGCTTCGTTAGTAGTCTAGCTAAGCGCCCGTAGTCCTTTATAAACCTCTTATAAAAATTATAAAAGCCGAGGAACGATTAAATACCCTTAAGTAATATAAGTAGCTTTTAGTTCCTTATAATAAAAACTTTATTTTTATTAAGTTATATACTATTAATATTAATAATAAAACCTAAGTACTTCGTAATAGTAACGCTAAATTCGTACTTCTTAATATCGGCTTATAATTTAGCTTTTCGTAAGCGATTTAGTACTTTCGTAATATACTCGTAGTATTATAGGGGGTCGTTTAAAAAGATTAGGATATTATCTATATACGTAGTATAAAAATTATCTAGGTACTTTATTAATACGTCGTTTATATATTGCTAGTACGTAGCTAGCTTATTATAGAGGCCAAAGGGTAGTACTTTATATTTATATACCCCGTAGCGGGTACGGAAGGTCGTAAGGTCTTTTAAAATAGGGTTAAAGTAGATATAGTAAAAGGCTTATTTAATATTAAGTTTAGTAAATACCTTAGCTCGGCTTAGCCGCGTTAGTATTTTATTAATTAAAAATAGAGAGTACTAATCCTTTTTTATAATCTTATTTAGCTTTTTAAAGTCGATATAGAATTATAAGCTATTATTATATTTCTTAATGAATAGTATAGGCAACGTAAAGGGCGCGTTACTAGGCTCGATAAATCCCTTATAAAAATACTTTAGAAAGTAGGTTCTAATTACCTCTAGCTTAGGTACTAACTACTTATAGAAGGGGTAGTAAGTAAGCTTCTCTCGGCCTCCCTCTACGAGCTCTATTTTATAATTATAATTATAATATAGCGTTAGTATATTACTTACTATTTTATTAAAGACGTTAATCTAAGGTTTTAGTATTTTTAAAAGCTTCGTAGCGATAAGGTCTCGGGTTTCTTAATTATCGCCTTTTAGGGGGTCCTCCTATCCCGCTTACTTATTTTTAATTATATAGTCTAGCTCGTATAGTAATATAGAGCCTAGCTCGACGTCCTCGCGCTTTAAATTAGTCTCGAACGCTAGGGCGCTAATAAAAGCGATATTAAGGGTAGTATTAGCTCCCTTATACTAAGTAGAAGTCTATATAGGTTTAGTCTTTTTTAAAGGGGTTAATAGCGTACTAACAAGCGCGCGATTTATTTTCTAAGTATTTTTAATATCGTTAAACCGCTATATATATTAGTCTTATGAGCCTTATAGTTAATAAAGTATTTTAATAGGTTTAAGTAGTGCCCGCTTCTTTTATAATTATTCGTTATACCGTACTATATCTATTTCGAATATCTCTTATTATTACTTAGTATCGATTTAGTATTATATATCGATAACCTTAGGGGTATATAGGTCCTTTATATCCCTAACGATAGTAAAGGGGGTATTTTATAGTAGTAAATCCTCGGGCTATATTAAGTACTTACGGCGTATATTTAAATTAACTCTATAATACTTAAACTATTTCTACCCTAGGATTAGGTTATAGCGCCCTATATTAAGTTAGAATAGGGGTGTTTTTAGGAGGACCCGGTAGTTAATATATAAGTTAGTAATTCATATTATATTAGCGTCTTCTAATTGCTTGCTATTAGATCCGGTAGTAGGGATAGGGCGTAGTAATTTATCAAATAGGGCTATATAAAATTCTCGTAATAATAGGGTTATGTAGTTATTTATAAATCCGTACTTATTAACTCCCGTATTAAATAAGGCTTTTAAGCGAATTCTATATTTATTAAATATTATTATAAGCTTAATCTCGAGAGGCTACCCCCCTATAAGATCTTATAAGTTTACTAAATAAATTACTAATTTTTTATTTTTATACTTATTCCCTAACTAAGAGGTTATTTATATTAGAGGGCTTAGTTTTCTAAGTTTAAGACGTACTACTTATTAGTAACGTCTATAGCTATTATAATAATATCTAGCTTTTTAAAATAGTCCTAAGAGACGTAGCTAGGCTCGCTATAAATAAAATAAATACTACTATCCTTAAGCTTTTAATATAAAGCCTTAGGGATAGTCTTATAGCTTATAGTTCGGCCGCGGGTATTTTATTTAATAATACTACTATTTCTACCTCCTCTTTTAATAAGAGCGGTATAAGTAAGTATAGTGCTCTTAGGGGCCCTATTACTAATTAATAAGGGCTATATTATATTAGCGAGCTAAGTAACGTACTTGGTATATTTTTAAAAAGTCGCGTCTTTATTTAAGTACTTTAAAATAGCTTAGTTCTAGAGGTAAATCGGGAGCTTATTATAAAAGCGGCGCTTTTATTAAGACTTAGGGAGCTTATTAACGCGGGCGAGCTTTATAAAAATAAAGCGCTTTTAGTAAATATCTTTAAGGGTAATAAAGAGGGCGTCTAGTTTTTAGCTAGCGTTATCTATTATAATAAGGCTAGTATAGGCCGATTTAAGCTTATATAGTAGCTAGTTTATTATAATAATTTTATTAAAAGCTAGTATAAGGTAAATAAACTTTGTTATAATACTACTAACTTTATTAATAACGTACTCTAAGCGGTATTTATTAGTACTAAAGTTTATATTCTTAAGGCGCTTCGTAATGCGCTAAAGCTAGTAAGGGAACTTTAGCCCCTTATCGTCGTTATTACTTATAAAAGTAGGGACGTTAGGTATTTTAGATCTATAAGAGGGTTAGTATACCGAGGCCGGTATATTCTCATAGCTACCCTATACCTCGAGTTTAATAAGGCGCTGCTCTAGCGCACGGTAAGTATTATTTTTACGCTTATTATTATTAATACTAGCTATAGAGCCGTTTTCTAGCTACTTAACGCGCTTACTAAGCGTAGTATTAGTATAAAGGGCGTAGTCTAACTACTTCTTAATATTCTAAAGCTCTATAATAATAATATATATAACTTTAATATTTTCTTTAGTTATTTCGTAAAGCCGCTCGGTGCTATTACTTAGCTAGCTAACTATAAAGATAAGTACTTATTTAAAGTAGTACTAAGTAATGCGTATTTTTAGTTAGCTCTTAACCTAGGCCTAGAGGGCGACGCCCTTATTTTAATTATATAGGTCCTAAATAAACTTAAAGTTAGCGTCGTGCTACTTAGTATTACTAAAGAGACCCTCGTTACGAATTTAAATAAGGGACGTAAGCTTATTATTAACGCGACAGAGGTACTTAAGTTAATTAGCTTACGTAATAAAAAGTAGGAGTTATTTTATAAGCTAGTTAGAGAGGTCGACCTCGGGGTCGAATATAAAAAGTTTAATATTTTTATTAATACTTATAATACTCTAGTACTACTTATATAAGTAGCGACCTTATTAAAAATTATTAATATAAAGAGATATTTACCCTCCTTAGCTCTTATCTCGGTCTATAGTATTTAATAAAGGGGGTATATATTTAGGGGGTATTAATTACTCTATATAGTTAATTAGTTAGCTATTACTTAGCGTCGCACTTCTTTTTAATAAGAGTAGCTATTTATTATAATAAATTAAATAAGTTAAGATATTATCGTTCTATTTTTAAAAAAGGAATTTATAATAAACGTTAAGTAGTGTTACGAAAGGGAACTCGAGGTAGGTTAGAACGCTACTATATTAACCTAATAAATATAACTTAACGTAAAGAGGGAAAAAGTAGACTAGTAGGCGGAATCTAGGGCGCTGGGCTTTTAGGCCTAGCGGTTTAGTAATTACGTAACCCATAGGGGGTCCGTTAGGTACCTAAGGCCTAGGCGCTAAGGGGCCCAGTGCCCAGCGCCGTAACACTTAGGTAAGTCGAACTAATAGATTTTATAAATACTAATTAACTATATTATAATCCTCTACGAGGTACTAGCTATTTAGGGATCTATTTTTAATATAAGTAACTAACTCCTTTATTATCTAAGTAGTATATTAAAATATAGACTTATTATACTTAACCCAGTACTTATATTTATTAGTATTTATTACTAACTTAGTACCTTAATTAATACTATAAAAAGAGAGCGTAACTATAATAAGTAGTAATAATATTTTTAAAATAGTACTTATAATAAAGAGGTCCCCGCTACTTATTAAACCGACCGTATTTATAGTAGCTTTAATAAAAAAACCTAATTTAATAAGCGGAATTAACGCGGCCGTAGTATTATTAATAAAAAGTATTTTGTTTATTATAAAACCGGCTATTAGTTAAATAAGTACTTAGAAAAAGAGTAACGTTAAGTATATAAGAAATATAAAAATAGTAAGGAAAAAAATAAGAGATTTATACTAAGCTTATACTTATAATTCCTCGCTTTTTATAAAGGAACCGCCCTTATTAATAATAATAACGATAATAATATTATAATTTAATACTTTAATAACCTCGACTTTAATTATAAAGATAATTACGAAAACGAAGTCTAGATCTTAATAATATACTTTACGACTATTATTAATAATAGAACCCTTATAAATATCCTCGCTACTTAAGTAATAAAGTATAGCCTTATTAATACTACTTTTATTAATAAGTTAACTAAGCTTATAAAACTAATAACCTCTTTTTTATTAAACGAGAAGTACTTATTAAGGGACTTTTAAAGTATTATACTTAATACTAGCGCTACGGAATTCTTAACTACGGGCTACCCTTAACTCTTCGTATTATAATAATAATAACCCGAAGTTATTTTTAATACTTTTAAAACTAGCGAGGTAGGTATTTAATTTAATAATAATAAACTTATAAAGTTATTAAAATCTACGGTTATTAATACCCTATTTAATAATATTACTTTTTATATCTTACTAACTAATACTCCTTTTTTATATTACCTAAGGGATATAAATAAGCTAGGAATTATAATAGATTCGGGATGCGGCCGGTAATAGGACGCTAATAACTTAGTAACTAATATACGGATCGTATTATAAAAGAACTTTTTAAGAAGTAAAGCCCTTATAAAAGACTTTATAAGCTTTAGTCTTATAATATACTTATACTTATATTATAACCTCGCTAGTTAAGTATTTATAACTTAATTTCTTATAATTTTAAAGCTTTTATTTTTATAGAATAATTAATATAAGTAATAATAAATTACGGAAACGAACGGAACGTTAATAAAATAATACCTAGCCGTTAATAAAAAGCCGTTAGTATTAACGAGCTATAGTTATTTAGAGTTAACTACTTAACCTTATTTTATTTAAGAGAACGAGCTTATTATAGGGCGAGTCCTACTTAAATACTAGCGTCTATAAAAGAGCTAGATAAAAAAGATAATTAGAATAAATTACTTTTACGGGCTAGTTACCCCGTTAACACCCCGAAGACCTTATTTATTATAAACGGGGCGTTTATTAATAATTAATTACTAAATATACGAGGTTAAGGCGCATATAAAAGCGCAAGTAGTACTAAAATAGCTAGTTTAATAAACCTTATAAGCCTAATAATAACCTACTTTTATAAAATAATAAAAATAATAATTAAAATTAAAACTAAGAACGGTATTAATATAAAGAGCTTATTTAATAGCTTATTGAGCGGCTAGCGATGCGTTTAAATTAATAAGAATATAAAAAGCCTCCTTTTTATAATTATAAACCGATTAAAGAAGAGTCTATAAGTACTTAGGTAGTAAACTAAATTATTATTATAAAAATAAGTAATAAGCTTTGTATAGAAAGTATTATAAAATAGTATATTAAATAGGCCCTATTTAAGATATCCTTATTATTATAAATATGATAGCGTAATTATAAAAAGAGCCTCTAGGATCCCCTTTCTTAGGGCGACTTCTTAGCGTTTATTTACTAATAATACGTAAACCCCGAGACTTAGGAACGGGAATATTATAAAGAGCTAAGGACGAAGAGGCTAAAAAAAAGCTAGACCCTTACTTAGTTCTTTACTAAGTAATTAGCGATTTATTATAACTTAAGTATAGAAAATATAAAGAATTTAAAAATAGAAGTATATTAGTTCTTTTTTAAATTACTATTTTAGTTATAGGACGATTTAATTCGTTATAAGGTCTTAATTAAAAGAGTACGTAATATAACTTACGAGGCTAATAAACTATAGTTATTAAATTAGTAAAAGGGCGGTAATTAGTTATAAAAGGATAGTAAAAAGAGGCTATATTTATTATTAGAGTAATTACGTTAAATATCCCCTTTTTAAAAAAAAAAGAGTAAAGAGAGCTCTAAGGGGCTAGGTTCTAAGGACTTATTAAAAGTAATATTATAAAAGCCGTATAATAAGAGTACTCGCGCCGAGCTATTATAAAAGCGTCGTAGTAATAATATTAAGTACTTTATATATAATAAAATAGGCTATATATTTAATAAGTACTAAAAAAATAAGTTAAAAAGAAGGGGTAATAATAAGCTAACGTACCCCCGATTAAAGCTAACGTTAGTAACTATTTAATAGGTTATTATTAAGCCGAGAGTTATAGAGGTTAACTTATTAAAAAATAAGTAAGTATAAGTAATATACTTAATATACTTATACTAAGTATTAAGAAGGTATTAATAAGAATAATTATAAAGGGTAGGGTAATAGTTCTATAAGGTATTATTAAAAAGCTAATAAAAGTTAATATAAATATATATTTTAAAATAAATATTATTAATACTAGGCTCGTAACCTACTTAGGGTTAACCCCGGCTATTACTATAGCTCCCTTATTAAGGAACTTTTAGGGTAAAGCTATAGGCTAAGGGAAAGCCTACTAGTTAACGCTCTTCCTTATTAACTACTATAAGTAGCTAAAGAAGATTTAATAATTATTTACCGTAGTTAATAAGGATAAAGAAATAGTAGACCTCTTATTATTACGATTATTAATAAGCTAAGAGGGTATTCGTATTAATATAGTAACGAATATATAGTTATACGATCCTATTTTAGTTACTAAACTAAAGGTAATAGCTTATAATATTATTAAGAATTGTAAAAGGGTATATATATTATATATTATTATTATAAGAAGTATTATAGGGGTAACGGAGACTAAACTACGAGGGGGTCTATTATTAGAACTTTAATTAGAAATAGAAACGTTTAATAAGTAGTTAATAAAGGGACCGTAGTTATATAGCGGGGTAAAATATTTTATTAACTTAGTTCCGGGTACTAAACTACCGTATAGTCCTATTTATTTATTAAATAAGAAATAACTCAATAAGCTTTGCGTATATATTATTAAAAACTTAGCGAACGGTCGTATTATATTTTTAGTTAATAAAGCTAAAGTACCGATCCTCTTTATATTAAAAAAGGATAGTACGCTACGCTTTTATATAAACTACTACGGGCTAAATAAAGTAATTATAAAGAATTAATACTTATTATTACTTATTAGCGAGCTCTTAGATAGGCTTCGTAAAATAAAATAGATCTTAAAAATAAATATTAAAGATGCTTACTACCGTATCCAAATTAAAAAAGAAGATTAATAAAAAATAGCGTTCCGGAGCCAATACGGTTACTTTAAGTATATTATCATATTTTTTAAGCTAACGAACGTACCCGTAACGTTTTAAGTATATATTTACTAAGCGCTCGCTAACTTACTAAATACTTATTATATAATATATATAAACGATTTAATAATTTACTTAATAATAAAGGAGTAGTATATAGAGGATATTGAAAAAGTCCTCTAACGTCTATATTTATATAGGCTTTTTATTAAACTATCGAAGTACTCGTTTTATTAAAAAAGGGTCGAGTTCTTAAGTTATATTATTATATTAAAAAGAATTAAGATTAACTCGTCGTAAATATAAACGATCGCTAACTAAAAGGCGCTAGAGTTTATTAAGGATATCTAAGTATTCTTAGGGTTCTATAACTTTTATTAGAAGTTTATTACTAAATACTTAGGTATCGTTATATTAATAATAGTATTACTAAAAATAGAAAAGGGGTAAATAAGGGATTTTTAATAAACTAAGGAAGTAAATAAGGCGTTTAATTAGCTAAAGGTCGCTTTTACCTTAGTAACTATACTTATATACTAAAACTTATAACGTATTATATAAGTAAAAACCGACGCTTTAATTAAAGTTATTATAATAATCTTATTATAATAAGCTAATAGAGAATAGTAACCCGTTATTTATTAGTTATAAAAGCTTATAAATACGGAGTAGTAATAGGCTATAGGTTAATAAGAACTACTTATTATAATAAAAGGGCTAGAGTACTAAGCTTATTACTTTTAGGGCCTTTTATAAAAGTTTATAGTTCTAATAAATTACTAAGTACTTAAAAAAGTAATCGGTATATTAGCGCGAGACCTTTAAAAAAAGCTCGCGAAGTAAATATATAAACTATTAATATTTAATTTTAATTTAAAATACTAGCTAGGGAAAACGAACCTAGCGAACAATTTATTTAAAAAGCTAGATTATATAGAGGGGGAAGTGCTTTATAAAGACGTCCTCTTTATATTAGCCTAGAAGCTACGTCTTATTAGTAAACTACTATTTAACGTTTAATAAAAGATAATTAGCTTAAAAAGACAAAACGATATTACTAAAGTATACGTTTAAGTAGTTAAGGCCTCTCTTTATAATCTTAACTAAATATTAACTAGCTCTAGGGATAGGGAATCCTCTCCTTTATATTAGTAGCGTATTATAGGGCATATTAATAAAATAGTAATAGTTATTATTATAATAACTCGAGGTAAGAAAGTAAGAGAGTTATTAATAAACGCTTATTAACGGTTTAATAAAAATAAAGAGGAGTTAAATAGAGCTAGGGTTATTATATTAAAATAGTATATTTTATATTTTATTATAAAAGAGCTTATAAGAGGCAAAACGGTATTCGCTTCTTATTTCTTACTAAAAATTAAGAAGCTTATTAGAGGACTATAAACTAAAAACGAGTTTTATATATTATAATTAATAAGAGTTCGTACTACGGTTAGTAAGCTAAAAATATATTTACTTAACAAATAAGGTATATTATTTTTTAAAAAAAGACTCGTTATTCCTTAAGTAGAGTTTTTTTAAATAAAGATCTTTTATTAATATTATAATAACTATAGGGTAAGTTATATAAGAGCTATAAAAACTCTCGAGCTAATTTAAAAAAGGTTTTATTAAGAAGATATTTAATAAAATATTTAGGAATACGTTAAGAACTATAAGTATTATTTAGGAGTTATAACCTTAAAATATAAGCCGTACGGGTAGCTATAGTTATTATTATTACCCTTATATCTATTTTAAAAAATATTTATAAACTTTATTACGGGGCTATTACTAAGCGCTCGTAATAATAGCCTAGAGTATAATAATATTTTAATTATTATTTATTATATAATAAAGTTCGCAAAGTTCTTACTTATTATTAAAATACTTAACGTAGTATAAATAGTAAGTATTTTATATTAAGAGGTTAAATATAAGTTCGGTATGCTTAAAGGTATTATTATAAATAGAAATAAGCTTTTTATAAGCGTATTTTAAGAAGAGTTTATTAAAGAACGGGCGATATATTACTAACTATTTATTACGTATTATTTATAAATAAATAACTAAACGGAGCGAACTTATTAAATATTAAAAAAGTATTTAAGGATTTATATTAAGGGCTCGCTAAATAAGTAAGTAGCGTAGCTAGAGGAGGCCGAGTTTATATATAATAATAGCTAATACTCTATTATAAAAATATCCCTATATATAGTACTATATAGCTACTACCCTAAGTATATTAAATATATACTTAATTATAAAGCTATAGTCTAGGGGGTTTAAAAAAAGGTTTAAAAGATTAAGGAGATTAGGGCTTAAGCTACGCGAGTATAAATATAAGCCTCTAAGAGCTAAGTAGCTTATTATAATAAAAAATATATCCTAAAAAAGTTTAATTATAAAGAGGTCGTCGGCTTATTAATAAAGAATATATAATTTAAAAATAATAAACTAGCGCCGAGATATATTAAAATAGTAATAATTAAAAGGGTAGGGAAATAGGCTTACTAAGTATATTTACTAAAGTAATATTAAAGAATATATAATATTTTTTTAGTTTCCTAGCTTAAGTTATAAGGAAATTATTAAATAGTTAATAACTAAATAGCGAATCTCCCGGAGTTAGAGAATAAATAAGACGTTTAAAAAGTTAAAAGAATTCTTATAATATAAAGCGAGGGAAGAAACTTATAATATCTCGTTAAATAGGCTAGGTAACTTATTAAGTATAATATATAGGAGCTTATTAAGTATTTTAAAAGAGTAGTAGAAGTAGTTAATAAATTCGAACGTTATAAAAAAAGGGTATATATAAAATAGGATAATAAACGTTAAGTTCGCGGTAAAAAGTCGCTAAAAATAAGTTAATTAATAATATATTATAAAACCTTTTTTATTTAGCTTAGTGCAATCTTTAAAAAAAAGATATAGTATTATAACCCTTAATAATACGTTACTGAGAGATTGCTAAGATTTAGTTACGTAAAGGGAGTAACTTATATAATATTAGTAATAATAATAACGGCTTTAGCATATACTTTTAAAACTTAATAATCGGTAATAATAATCCGCTCGGTAAGTAAGAAGCGGGGAGGCTTTATATATATATTTAGCTAATTACTTAGAGTAAGGCTATTAACTTTATTAATACTACGATAAGTAAAAAGGAGGTAGTTAAAGTCGCACAGAGTATTATATATATTAATAATAACGGTTTATAAAGCGTTCGCTACTTAGTTATTACTAAAAGCTATAATAAGAAGTATAATAAGAGCTATAATAAGAGGTATAATAAGAGGCATAGCGGGAGCTATAATAAGAAGTATAATAGGAGCTATAATAAGAGGCAGAGTAAGAGGCGAAGTAAGGGGCGTAACGCTATTATTATTAATAATAAGTCGGGGATAGGGGACGTTATTTAAAATAACGCTCTTATAGTCTTAATTAAGCTAAGGGACCTTAGTAATATTAATATTTATAAGGAACTTATTAATATTAAACTACTTATTATAACCCGTAGCTTTAATTTTAATATAAGTAATAGCCTCGTTAAGCTATTATAGAGCCTTTATTTAGAATAAGAGGAGCGTAATATTAACCTTATTAAAATTTAAAATAATATAACTAAGGGCTAGGGTACCCTCGTTTATACTAAAAAGAGTGTCGTAAGTAGGGGTTAGTAAGTTATTAATATTAAAGTAGTAGCGCTTATTATAATATTAAAAAAGAGAATTCTTTAAGTTACTACCGAGCTCTTTAAATTTAGTATCCTCGCGCTAGGACTTATTAAATTTAAATTTAAAGTCGTCCCGCTCGTTATTATTATTAAGAATATAATTAGTAATAAGAGTACGCTTTTTAATAAGAGTCTAAGTCTTGGGATTATAAGAAATAGGGGTAGCGCTATATATAATAATAATATAAATAAGTACTTTATTTATTAAGAACTTAATAACGCGTTTATAAAAAGTAAAGAAAGTAGGAAACTCCTAGATATATATAATAATAACGCCCTTAGGAGTCTTTTTATAATACTAAGTTAGAGCGTTAAGGTTATTTTATAAAGCGGTTATATAGCTATTATTATAAAAATAAGCTAGCTAGAAGCGACTAAAGTAAGAGATAATTTTAGTCTTATTATTAGTATTAAGGATACTAGCTTAAGAAGAGAAATCTAAGTTAATAAAAAGAAAATTTACTAAACGATTATTAATAACTTATTATAATTAAGATTAATAAATTTAAATACTCGTAGTTTGTAGCGAGCTCTTAGAGAATAGCCTATTTAAAATAGACCTTTTTTACTTTATTACTTATTAATAAGTTAGTAATATAAGTAGTAACCTTCTCTTATATATTAATAATATAGCTAAAAATATAAAGAACGCGGCTGCGTTTATAAAAGTTAAGGCTACCTTACTCCTTAGTATTATAGAACTTTATAAAAGTATTTTAAGTAAACTAGGCAGCGCTATATAGCTCCTTCGGTATTTAAAAAATATTATTAGTTAATATTTTAGTAACAGATTAGTAAGGACTTAATAACTTACGGCAGAATACTTCTTCTTATTAATTTAATAAATAATATACTTAGTAATATAAGTACTAGTAATATAAATAAGCTTATCGATATTATAATATAAGCTAGCTAAGTAGCGTATATAAAGAGTACTACCGCGGAGACTATAGAAGCCTTTTTTAAAATTATATTTTATATTAAGTATATCCTAGATATGCAAAATAGTAAATATTTCGGCGGATACTTAGTAATAATATAATAAAAGAGTCGTAATTAAGAAACGATACGGAATTAGAATATTATAAGAAGAGAAGTATAGTTATATAAAAAAGAATTCGCAAAACGGTTACTAAAAAAAAAAAAAAAAAAAGTAAATACGCAACTAGTAACAGGGGGAAAATCTTTTATTATACTTAATAGCTTAGTAATAATAATAACCGCGAGGTTAGGTAGGCTCTTATATATTACGATAGTTAGAATGTTTTATTATAAATATATATTACTAACTTAGTAACTAATTAGCGCGCTATTACTAAATAATAATAATAAGGTATCCGTTAAATAAAGAAATAGGAGCAATACCTTATTCTTAAGTAAAAAAGAATATTATTAATACCTTACGGAATTTATTATAAATAACGACGTTAATAGCTTTATTATTAGCGTTAAAAGAAGATATTACGTAATAACTTTAGGGACTAAAGTTATATAAGAGGGGAGTAATTATAATAAATTCGGGATATAGTTAATAATAAGACGCTAATAACTTAGTAATTAATATACGGATCGTATTATAAAAGAACTTTTTAAAAAGCAAAGCCCTTATAAAAGACTTTATAAGCTTTAGTCTTATAATATACCTATACCTATATTATAACCTCGCTAGTTAAGTACTTATAACCTAATCTCTTATAGGAGTATATTTTAATAATATTAATAACTTACTAATTAAGGGAGATGTTATAGTACTTATTATTTATAAATAGGGATACCTTTAGCTTCTATTCCTTAATAATAAAAAAGCTATTATTAACTACTTAACGAAGGGCGAATTACGCTACTTATATTAGCGCTTTAGTTACTTTTCGGTTCCTCGTTTTTTAAAGCTATTTTAGTAGTTTAGTAATAATATAGAAATCGTAGCCCTCGAGAAGCTTATAAAGATTTATTAATAATACTAACTTAACGCTATTACCCCTAGCTAATTTAAATTCACTTTATAAAATAATTATAATTTTAATTATAAAGTCGTAATTAACGTAATATACTTAATAGATTTAGTCTATCGAGATACTAGGAGTATCCATTAATACTGTGTATTAATACTATGTAATTAATATTAAGAACCGCCCGAGCAACTAGCAAAGGCAGAATAAAAAAACAAATACTTAATAAATTATAAGGGTACTAACTAACTAGTACTTTACGTTATTAATACTACTACTTCTTTTTAAGTAGTAAGGTTCTTTGCGGATATAATTACGAAGTATATTTAAAAAGCTCTTTAACTATATTAAATCGACGTCTATCTCGGTCCGCTAAACTAAATTATTATATATATTAATAAGAACTTTAGCGCTATAGAGTTTAAATCTTTTACTAAATTTATATTTATTAAAGTTAAAAAAGTACTTATTAAAGTTTATAATAATATTAATAAGGCTAAGAAATACTACGTAGTACTTAAAAAAGTATATAATATTATTTAAAATAAGTACTTATTAATAAGCGTAGAGGCTATACTTTAGGCTATAATTAAAGTAGTTAATAATATAGTTAGCCCGAATAGCCTCGTTCTTATACTCCTCGTTTTTAGAGCTTTTTTACGTACTTCTAACGAACTTCTATCGTTACTAAATATTACTTAACGTATAGAAATAATTAAGAAAGTAATAAGGGAAGTCTATAGACTTTATATTAATAAGTAAATAAACGAGGTACTAGTTATTTAAAATAAACTAAATATTTCTTATATTATTAATTTATTATTATAATTAGACGTTAAAGTTTAGTAAAAAGGTAAGGGATAAAAAGGCCTATTTAAGCTCGTTTTAATAAATAGTACTACTTATATAATAAAATTATTTTATAGCTTAATAAGTTTTTAAGCTATTATAGTTAAACCTTAATACTTAAAAGAGGTTAACCCCGAGCTATTAATTACGATAATAAAGTACGTTAACCGCTTATTAATCCCTATAATTAACTAACTAACTAATAATAGTATTATTATAAATAAAGTCCTTAATAAGATCGTTATTATAATTAATAATAACCCTTTATTACGGAATAAGAGGACTAAAAGAATATTAATATAGTATAGCTATAATAATATTTTTATAACTACGACTTACTTTATATTTAAAAAAGAGGTAAATCTTAAGCTAGTTATTAAGCTCCGTAATAAGGGTATTATTATTACCCTAAGAGTACTTTTTATAAAATCTATTAATAAAGAGCTTTTAGGATTAATAAAGAGAGGGGTAATTAAATTCGTTTAATTTAGCCCTAAATATAAGAATATAAGGATATTTAAATCTCGATTTATTAATAAAATTAAGAACCTAAAACTTAACCCTATTAAAAAGTCTTATTTAGTTATATAAAAGTATAATAACGAGGAGAAAAAGGAGATCTTTACGTAATTATTAATAATTTAAAGAACTAATTAATAACTAATCCTCGCTCTAGCCCCGACCCTAATTTAAAAAGGCTATATTATTTAATTATAAAACATTACTTAAGTATATATATAATTAAACTAACCTCTTTATTATAAGGTTTTTACTTAATTACTAATTTAGATCCGTTATTTATACCCTAAGGGTATTATTTTATATATTATATAGTTATTATATAGTCTTATAAAATCTAATACTTATTAATAAGTAATATATAGTAAGTATTATTTAAAAATACTCTAAATAATAATATTTACGTTCGATCTATACTTATTAATTTCGATAAAAAAAGCGGATTATTTAGTATTATTAGTATATAGATTAATAATATTATTAAACTATTAAATAAGACTTTTAGTTAAAAAAAAGAAACCGAGCTTAAGCGCACTAAGTTATTAACTAAACTAAAGTAATAATTATTAGTTAACGAGCCGCTTATTTTTAATAATAGGATTATTTTATTAAAAAGTATTAATATAGTACTTAGATAAAAGAACTAAGGGAAGAAGCTTAAGTAAGTTAACCCTTTAGTATTAAATATTAAATAATAATTCGTTAAGTAATAAGCTCGAAGTACTTATATTATATTAATTTACTAACCAAAAATAGCTTTTAATACGTCGTTTATTACTTAATACTAAGTAGATTTATTATTTATTAACTATACTACGCTAAACTATTATATTAAATAATAAATAGATTACTTAGACCGAGGGCTTATATTTATATTATTAAATCTAATTATAACTAAACTCTTCGTTTTTATAAATAAGTTATTTATCAATAATACTAATTATACTTTATAACTAAGTTATATTATTATCCTTACGAATAAAAAATAGACTAATAAGAGCTTTATAATTAATAATAATATTATTTACTATAGCTCTACAAAAAGTAAAAGGATTACCTAGAGCGTATTAATATTAGAAGTTTATAAAATAGTTATAAATATTAACGTTACTTATACTATCTTAACTACCCTAGACCTTATTACTAAATAACTCGACGTTTTAAAGATCCTTATTATAATTTATATAGATTCATATTTATTATATAAATACTTTATTAAGCTAAGTATTATAAAAAAAAAGCGCTTTATAATAAATATTATAATACTTAAGTAATTATATAAACGCCGCGAGCTTTATAAGATCTGTTAGATTAATAATAACGATAGCTTAGTTAATAAGTTTATAAAAAGTATACTAAATAAGTCCCTCGAACGATTCGTTAGTAAAAGAATTATTATAATTAAAATAAAAAGATAAGTAATATATAATTAAAATAATAATATATTATAAGCGGTAAGTTATTTATTAAACGTATATACCTCTCGGGCTTTGGCTTAAAGAGAAATATACGTATTTAGGATGTAATTAAATTAATAAAAAGCTCTTTTTTAATTACGCTAAATTTAACGATTTTTAAGGAGTTTAGGTATATAAATTATATATATTAAAGGATTAGGAAGTAATTAGAAGGAGGGAATATTAAAATTTTTATATAAATAATTATAATAAAAGCTATATTAAAAATTTTAATATACGGCTTTAAGTATTTTTAAATAGGGGATTAATTATAGATTTTATTACTAATTCTTATTAACGGGGGACCTAGCCCCTATTCTAGCCTTTTTTATTATAAAAATAAAAGACTATTAATATTAGATTACGAAGTAGAAAAGGGGCCTTATTAAGTAGTTAAAATAGGGGTAATAAGTAAGTAGTCTGGGCCCGTATAGACGGACCCTTCTATTTACTTATACTTACTAAGGGACCGCGGGCTCTACCCACGATCTTCCCCTCCTATACACATACAATAGACCTATACTGACCTATTGACCTAGTCGCGACCGAAAGGTCTGACCTGCCTACGTGTATACTAACAAAAAGCAAACTCCCTAATACTACTGCGCAGTGCCTCAAACGGACCAATGCCATCATCTCTAGTACGGCTCCTTGCAAGAGATATACGAGCTTTTGTCATCCTCCAATTCACCAATGTTGTTTTTATTTATAAAGATCGACCCGATCAGCGTCGAGCACTTGGCCAAAGTTTGATTAGTGTCCTGCAGCTTCGCCCTGTGGCCCACCCCCTTTCCCCGATCATGGCATTCTCCCCAGAATTTCCCGGTACCCGACGCCCCGGCAAGTTACCTCCTCCTCGCACTTCGAGGCAAATATAGTGACTTGTTGGTCGCGGCGGACGCCGTGGAAACGGCGGTGACTACCAAGAATAGACCGAATAGGAACATTTCTAGAGTACTGAGTACTACCTTACTGCTCACATCATGCACTAGGCCCAACTGCCCAGTCCGTTTACCCGTGCCATCGAGCATGCTCTGAGACATTGCTTCGATGGCGACACGAGCCGCAGCGCCACCCGCTTGAGTCGGAGCCGTGCATTCGGCTGGCACGGGTGACCCGGGACCGCCCAACGATGTCATGCCCAGGCGACTTTCGCCTACGGAGATATTCTTTGGGGATCCTGACGTCGCCTCGTACGAAAATAGACATGGGAGTACAGACGACAAGGGTCTCTTGCAACGTTCATTTGACGTTTGTGATGGAAATGCTTAAAAACATCAGACAAACCCCTTCTCGCCTACTTCATTCCCTTCTCCCTACAGTCAGACATACTCTAAGCAACTTTACTTCCGATATATCCAAACATCGCAGCTACCCTGTACGATCTAATCAACTAAACTTAATACAAACATCTACCCAATTTCTCAAGATGCAGTTCCGCGCTTCTCTCGCTGCCGCCGCCGGCCTCTTCGCCATGGCCAACGCTCGCATCTACGGCACCGCCTTCCCCGAGACCGTCAAGGCCGGTGATGAGGTCCAGGCTATCATCGAGACTGAGAACTACATCCAGACTGTCGCGGATATCGCGATTGCCTTTGGAATCGCCCCCGAGGCCTCCGCCTACCCCGGAACTCTCGGCCAGAACGTCTTGGGCTCATTTTACCTCGGACCTGGTATGTTTTCTCGAGACAGCTACGCTGATACTTTGCCGCCGTTTCCTAACACACGATATAGAAAAGTCCAATGTTCTCGACAACATCACCGAAACGGTCACGATCCCTGCTAGTCTCGCAGCTGGCAAGTACGTTGTCTCAGCTGGCCTGTATAGCTTGTACGGCGCCTCCTCGTCCTCGACCCTGTCCAACTACAACGTCACCGTCATTGTCGGCGACGCGACCAGTGAGACTTACGTTGGCAGCCAACAGTAAGTTCGATTGATCACGATCACGAGAGCATCTCATTGCATATAAATGGCGTCGGACTTTGATTTCCACTTTCATGCCTGTAGGAGGGTTCATTGCCCAGAGTCGATCACGTCTGAGCTGGGCTATATATTGGCAGAAACTTGACATTTACGCACATCCAAGGCCAAGTTGGCCATTATTACAAATACATTCGAGATTACCTATCATGTGACTCTGTTACTAAGAACCCGCCTGTTCTCAGGCTCGGAGCTCCAGCCCGTACTATTGCAACCTGCGCAGATAGCAACATCTGGGGGGACAGAGTAGAGCTGGAATTGAGAAGGTACCCGCAGCACCGCACTGATGCCTTGCAAGCCCTGTAGCCGCTGAAGCCCACCCCACTGAAGACCTCGGCTCACGATTTTTGACACATGTCGATTTGAACGTGAACATGATGTCTGAGCTACCAAGCACTGATTCTCGCATAACGATTGCAACACTCCCACGCTAGGTACACATCGAGTGCAGCTTTACTGGAGAGCGAAGACGCCTTCTCATCATACATGTAAGTACGAGGGTCATGAGCAGCGATGTAGTGGTATTGAATCACCGGGTCCTTCTTTCCATTGTACTAGGTTGTGGGTACTTGCAGGTTCACTAATCTTAGTGGCCGCGAGCATGCCAGATTCACATGAAGGATAGGCAATCCGGTATCTCTGGCGGTCTGATCATCTGCTGTCTAAATGGCCGATTTTTTCTTCTCGAAGAGCACGATATATAGAGCTTAAGAAAGTAGCGCGTATCTGTGGCAGCTTTCAATAAGGTCTCTTGATAACAAACATTGTGTGCTCCCACACTAGGTTGCATTGTCCTCACCAACCTTTCAGCCGTACCTTTCAAAATCACGGGGATCAACATTGTCGAGGAATCTCTGTAATTGATTGATGATCGTTTCACTACCAAACTATCTTTGAGCTATGGAGATCGGGGGATAAATATTTAGAAGATGTCATCGGTTTACACACACTCGCCAGTGGCGCAGCAGTCATTGCCTGGACTCTACGATATCGTTACAAATTTTTGCTCCCATGAATTCGGAACCACGCTTCTTCGTTTGAATTAGTCTTCGACCCCAGTCACGATATCTCAACTAAGGTGAGGTAGGTTGATTGCTTTCCTGGACACCTGATCGTTTCCCTAGGCTCCTCACTTATCGAAATGCTATTGTTGGTATCCCTATTATAGGGTAGTTAGTTCGAACCGTAGTTGACGAAGAGATCAATTGAACTATATGAATATCTACGTAGTAGGTATAAAAAGGAGGTTCTAACCGTAGGTTAGGCTGGCTATAATAATCGTAAATAGGGCCCCTAATTAGCCCCTGCGTAGTCGGCTATATGCCGCGGTTAAATTAGATTTCTAATCCGATACTAACTTTCTCTTTCTTTTATCGATTTAACTATTATAGTTAGAGGTATAATTTGACCTCGGGCCCGTTTATTAGGTCGTCTCCTTTTCCCTCTTTTCGTATAACCTATTCCTCTATTCGTATAGTAACTTTTCCGCTACTTATAAATTACTCTAATCCCTTATTTAGTACTACTTTTATAAAAGCGTTTACGAGGTTATCTTTACTATTAATCTAACGGATCTTAAGTATTTTGCGCCTTTTATATAATTACTTAAGGGCTATAATATTAATTATAAGCCTCATTTCCTTTATTATTCCTAATTTAACGAGGTATTCGTATAGTGAGTAAGAATTAGTATAAATAACCGTTAGAATAAATAAAAAGCTAATTCGATTAGTAATTTTCTTTAGCGTCGTTAAAATCGCATAGGAGAGGTTAATATTATTAATTATATTATAAACCTCCGACGCTAGTATACTTCTCGTTACCCACTTATTTTTAGTTAACGAGTAGTAAATTATATTACTATATATAATAAATTCGCTCTTACTTATACTCTCGTTAATTAGGATAATAATATATTCTAATTACGAGAAAAGGTCGTTATTATTCGTAAATAACTTATTAATAAAGACGTAGAGCTTATTAGTCGTAAGGTTAATTAGGTAGTAAACGAGACCTCGATCGAGATTTATTTACTACTACTTAAGCTACTTATTAAGTATTTTAACGTTTTATTTAATTAAATTTATAACTTACGCTACCCTAGCGTAGTTAAAAATTACCTCGGGCTAATAAATACTTATAATATATACCCCTCGTACGAGCTTAGCCTTATACTGCTTTTTAACGTTAGTTACGTTTAGATTAACGAGGTTAATCTTCTCGCCCTACCCCTTTTATTAAAAAATAACGGTTTCCTTTTTAATTATAAAAATCCCGCCGTTAAATACTAGGGGGGTATTTATTATAAGGACCTCTTTTAGTTTTGCTATAAAGCCCGCTTTTTAAAGCTTCTTATCCTCTTTTTTAATAAAGTTAATATTAAATAAGCTTAATATATCGTTAGTTTATATTCTAATAATCCTAAATTAATCGCCTTCGTACTCTATAACTAGTAGGCACGGGTCGTATATAGAGGTAATTATTAATAATTAATTAATATAAAAATCGTAGTAAGTAGCTTATTAATAAGTGCCCGATTTTGCGAGCTTATATAGTAGCTTAAGTACTTTAATAATCGTGCTTTTTAAGTACTTACTAGCTATTTCCTTTAGTAAATAGGCTAGGATTTTCCTTATAAGCCCTATGGCCGATTAGGTATATGCCTAGGTAATATTACGGCTCTAAATCTCGTATCCCTTCTTTCGTAGCGATACTATTAGTACTATTATTAATCGTTAGCTATAGCGCTATATAATAAGCGATTATATAAGTAGCGTCGCCTTTTTAACGTCGCTATACTTTTAAATTACGTATCTATACTTTTCGTACGGCTAGGGTATTCTTTTCCTTTTAATTTTACGAACTATTTATAATTTAAATATGCAGAGGTTTATATATTTTTCTAGGTTGTATAGGATAAATCGATAGACCCCTTAATTACGAAGAGTGTTTATTTTAATAAGATCTAATCCTTTATACGGCTTTTTAGTAGTTATAATTATGCCTTCCTTACGTAGTTTAACTACTAGCTCGAAATTAGCTTTCTTTTTTGCTATATAGAAGGTATTAATTACCTCGTTATTAGTAATAAATTGCCGCGTTAGGGCTTACCGTCGTGGTTTTTTATAACGTCTTACCGGTAGTATTAGTGCCCTTTTAGTAATTTCCTTTTCCTCGTCGTCTATTAGTACTACTACGACGATTTTATTAAGGATAATTTCCTATGCCTCTACCGCGGGTTATATAGTTTCCCTTAGCTCTTTTTCTTTTTATAAGTTAGAAATTACCTCGTTAGGATTTATATAGTACGGTTTAATTACTATAATTAATATTTCGAGAGGCTAGTTATAATTTCTCGCGATTATATAAGAGCGCTCGTTAACGGAAATTAACTTATATAGCCTAGCTTATTATTAAGTAATTTCGTATTATATTTATATATCCGAATTTAGTAGTATATTTAAATTATCCCCTATATTAGGCCTATTGCGCGTAGTAATTACCTCGTTAACTTACTTTTTTATATTTATTTTGCGTAGTACTTATATTACTTTTTTAACTACTTAGGCTCGTTAGCTTACGCTTAGTAACGGTAATAAGGCTAAGGTCGTTTTTAAATATACTCTAAATACTAATAGCGTTAGTATAAGTCCGTTAGGCCCTATAGTATTATTATAGTATTTAAGTACTATTTAGAGGTATTCGTTATTAGTAGAATCCGGATTTTCCTTTTTAATAATTCTAAACGCCCTTTTTAATTACTAGTATGCCCTTTTTACCTTTTTAATGCTATAGTGCGCTTTAACGGGTACGACTTTTAGCTATATACCGTAGGCCGTTATATTATCCCTAAATTTTACTAACTTAAAGCTAGTATTAGCGTTAGTTCTAATACTATCTAGCGGTCCCTAGTATATATCGATCTAGCTTTTTCGTAGGGCTACTTATACTATCTTTACTTATAGATCCCGGAGGAATTGCCTTATTTAAAAAAATATAACTACGTCGATTATATATAGTACTAGCCGACTATTTAAGTAAAAGATATCGACGACGATTTCCTAGTTAAAGTTAAGCTTATTACGCAATTTAAACTTAAATTTGCATAGGCTTTGCGTATTTATTTAGTATTGATAGTATATTTTTATTAACTACTTTAGCGCCCCTATTTCGATATTATTATTACTTAATTACTTTAGGAAGTTATATAGCTTCGTAACTAACGGGTACCCGAATCTCCGGTATAATTTTCTAAGCTTATTTTCCGTTAGGTAATTAATTAACTTCGTATCGTTAGTAAGCTTTATAAACGTATACCCCTATTATCGTTCGACTATTTCGAAGTACTTATTACTAGAGATTTTGTTCCTCGTATTATTAAATATAATGCTTAGTTAATCTATATCTTTTAGATATAAGAGAAATAGGGTATTAATAAGTAAAATATAAAAAGTTATCGTTCCGAAGTATATCTCTATTTTTACTATACTTAGGGCGACGATTTCCTTACTTAGGCTAAAACTAATCTTTATAATACCCGCCGTTAACGTATTAAGCGTTATTAGTACGATCTTTTATAATATTTAGAATTACCTTTTTTTTTTAGTTAACTATTACGATACCCTAGTATTTAGGATAATCCTATAGAAATCGTCTAGGCCGTACTTTTTACTTATATAAAATACTTATACGAGCTTAGTATTTAAAGGATCTAAGTAATATAAAAAGGACCCCTCTAGCTACCCCTAGATTTACTTAGTATTATATTCTTTTTTTTTAAATATTAAGAAAAATAGCGTCTTCTTTTTAATTATTAAGAAAATAGGCTTCGGCCCTATTAAATTTACCTTTTTAGCTACCTCTATATTCGTTATTTAAGGGACCTTCTCTTACTATTTATAAATAAAAGCCTACTTATTAAGAACTTCCGCTACCCTCTATTCGTTTAGCCTTATATATCCTCTAAAGGCTAACGGGGCGAAAAAAGAGTAGTTAATATCGTCGATTTCGTTATAATCTAATTTATTAGTATAAGGGGTAAGATCTTCTTTATTTTCCGAATCTCTTATAGGGGGTATATACTTTAAGCCGCTATTTTAACTACTATTATTAAGTTCCGTACCCCCTAATCTACCCTTATATATAACGAGGAATTAGTTAAACTAACGAGGGCTAGTTTTACTATTTATTACCCTCGACTTTTTATACTATTTATACGATTTAATACGCTCCTCCTTAGAGTAGTTACTTAACTAATATTTATCCTTTTTATAAATATAATATTACTTTTTCTATTACCCTACCCATAAGTTAAATCTCTACCTATTTAACGAATCTAGGCCTCTTTATTAGTAATTACCGTATTTAGCCTCTTTTTTTTTTTATTATACGTTTAATTAACCTAATATTATTAATAAGGGCCGTTATATACTTAGAAGTAGGTTTAGCGTAGCATTCTCGTTTTAATATTAAAACTAGATCTTAGCCTCGAATAGAGCGTCTCGTAGTTTTTAAGTACTTAGTATAATATTATTTTTATTTCTAATATACGCTAGACTACGGTATAAAAATATCTAACTTTCCGCTCGTTTATCCCCTTATTTAGCTAGGTTTTCGCTAGCTTATTAATTCGATTAATAAGCTCTTTAAAAATCTTTACTCGCGATTTACCCTCTATTATCTTAGCTATAGATATAAAAGAAATCGCTCATAACTTAGATAGGAGCTCTAGGTTCTTATTATAAGTCTCGAAGCGGCTTCGGATTACGTTAATTATACTAAAAAAGTCGTTTTAATTAAAATTACGTACCGCTTCGTAATAATAATTAGAGGCTTTATTTATAAATATAATATTAATTACTAAATAGTATTAGTATTCCCTAATTCCGACTTTTTCGTAATAATTATAAAATATCGTTAGGGTTTTTTATAAAACCTTATACTTCCCCCTAGAGTATAATTTCTTTTTTAAGAAGATCTTTTTAAAGTTTATAAATTATCTCGTATTTACTACTAGATTTTTAGTATTTATATACGATCCCTACGTCGCTACGTATTATTAATAATTTCGGGTCGTTTACTTCCTTTTTTATTAACTAATCGGCGCCGAATTTTATATTAGTAATAGTAACGAGTTATAAATCGAAATAAGTAGAATTATCGATTATCGTACTTCTAGTACTATATTTTACCCTAGTATATCCTTTTGTAATAATAGATTTTTATTAGTAATTATAGGGAGGAAATCTAGGTCGTTTACCCTTTTTTTAAATTTATTAAAGCGATTATATACTTTATTAACCTATACTTAGTTCTATAGCACGAATTCCTTCTCTATAATTATTATTATTAATATTTTATATAGCTCTCGCGATTATAATTACGTTAATAATACCCCTCGCTTATAAAGGAATTTATTAACTACTTTTATAATTCCTAAGCTTACGCTCGCGAACTATTTATTTAGTTAGTAACTAAAGTCGTTTACGATTTCGTAAAATAGGGGTTACTCTTATAGCCCCTTTTTTTTATAAACCTTAGTTAAATAGATTAATACCGCGTTAATTTACTTATCGTTAAGCTAATCTACGATTTTATATATTTACGTCCCTTAATAATCCAGGTTAATATTTACTTACTTATAAGGGATTGGGATTTTATTTAGGATCGGGTTTTATCCTCTTCTTTTTTACCTTAACTTACTAAGGGTCGTGCTCTAGCTTATATTTATATTAGTAATTATTAGCGTATTTAATTTCAATAAGAATATATTTAATCCGCGCGCTAGTTATAATAAATCTATACTTTTATTACTTAACGAATTTATTAGGGTCTAAGAGATTCCTACTTCCTCTCGCTATCTCGCTATTACTCTCGTTTTTACTATTTTTAGTAATTATTACTACCTTTCTAAATCGCTAGCTATTGTACTTACTAAGATCCTCCTTTTCGTTTAGTATAAAAGGGTAGGTTTTAGCAGTTCCTTTAATAATAGTAGTAGCAGACGTTTATATTACTATAAAAAGATATGGTAATTAGTCTTAGGATCTTTATTAATTACCGATTTCCGCTATCCTATATACTTCTAGCCTCCTAAGCCTCGTGCTCTCTATAATTTCTAAATAGCTTTTTTAATTAATTTTTTAAAATTAATAATCTCGCGCTAAGAGCTAGTATAAAAAAAAGAAGCCCTTTAATAGTTTTTTAAAAAACTTTTTCTTTTCCCTTTAAATCCTCGTTTTTTTAGCCTTTTCTTAGGTTAATAATAACTCTAGCAGGAGGTTATAAGACTACTTTAGGATAGCCGCCTTCTTTTTAAGTTAATATTTAAGATCTATAATACTCTTAACTTAATACTATTAGGACTTTTAAATCCCTTCCTCTCTCGTTAAACCGTCCCCTATATTATATTCCTAAGTAATACCCGGGGGGTAATTAAGAGAGCTATAAAGAGGTTATTTAGATTACGGGCTTAAGGTCGTACTTATAAGATCCTCATAATAATATACTTTTTTATATACCGTAGATCTCTTAGTTTAATAACTCTTATAGGGTTACCTTTATTACTAAATAAAAATATTTACGTTTAGAGATCCCCTTTTTTAATCGCACAGTGCTCTTTTATACTATATTATTAAGCTCGTTTATTATATTAATTAATTAAGTAAGTAGTCGTTACGTAAGTATTTCTTTTTACTAATTTAACTAGTTAATTTCTAATCGCGGGCCGGCTATAAAAAAGTTATTTAATAAAAAAGCTACTCGGGGCGATAATAAAAGGCTAGTTATTTAAGTAGTTTTATTAATTAACGTAGTTTAATATAATAAACGTTAACTTTTTATAAGTAGTAAAGGGCTACGATTACTTAATTCTATATAATATTTAAGAATTACCTCCTTTTTCGTTTACTTTCGTAAGGTTAATTAGTACGAATCTCCTATCCCGTACGGTATTAAAAAGTCGTCTCTTCTACGTAGCGAGATACCTTACCGATTTACGATAATAGAATTTAATTACTAATTAATATTAATATCTCTATTATAGGGTAGTTAGTTCGAACCGTAGTTAACGAAGAGATTAATTAAACTATATAAATATCTGCGTAGTAGGTATAAAAAGGAGGTTCTAACCGTAAGTTAGGCTAGTTATAATAATTATAAATAGGGCCCCTAATTGGCCCCTGCGCAGTCGGCTGTATGCCGCGGTCGAATTGGACTTCTAATCCGACAGCTATTAATGATTAAGGCGACTGCTATAATTCTAAAAGACAAGTACTTATTCGTTCTTCCTAACCAGTGCAAGGAAGTGACCGCAAATGCTCGTTCGCGGTCTCTGCGCGTCTTATTTGCACAGAGGATAGAAAGGTAGCATGGTTTTGGCTGTATCGGATACGCGTGTTAACAAATACCGATACAATCCCATTATGAATTCGAGATTGCCGGTTCAAGAGCAGACAGACGGGAAAGACCTGAAAATCAACAAATATTCTGCTTTATGCTTTCCAGTCGGGATGTCCCAGTCTTGAACCAGATGGTCGTCCAGCGCATGGCATAGTCCTTCACACAGATATGATATCACATGTCGACTAGCCTGGTCTTTCGAATCCAAGGTCAAAGCGCTGGGCACTCGAGGGCTTTACTTTCTGTCTTATCATCAGATAACAAGGTCTATGCTACATGAACGTCGTCGAACCTGTGATTGGCTTCGTACTCTCTCTACCCTCATTGAAAGGTTAGAGAGGGTTCAGGACTAGATAGCATGCTAACATTGATCGCCCGAGGTAGGGTCAACACTCGTATTCCGATCACGCAGGCTGGAATTACATGCTGAAAGGTCAGCGAAAGATAGTGCTGATCTTCGGGGTTGAATTACCCCGTCAAGGTGTCTGTTCAATCCTCTGTGTCAGCGGTCATGTCAAATAACACAACCGTAACGTTGGGAGCACTGTGGCTTGAAACGACTTCACCAACGTGCATCACCGGATCGGGGAAAGTAAGTGCGAATAGCAGGAAGCCTCCTCTAACATTATAGGTTGGCAGTGTCTTGTGGAGGCCACATGTACACAGTACTCTTGAACGGCTGTAGCAGGCTGAGAAACCGTTATGAAATTCTGATATGGCATTTCGTGGCGATTCTCCATCCCAGATGATGTAGTCTACCGCCATAATTTCTAACTCAAGAGGACTCGATCGCATCGGGCGAATGATGGGGTAGATTCCCGCGAAAAGTCATTGTAATCCTTCCTTTGTTCCCAAAACGGGTGGTCACTTCTCACTTTCTAGATCGATCGTGGATAGATGCTTATTCTCTTGCTCTGTCACACAAGCGCCGGGAAGGTTGCATTGACCTTCCTGGTCGCCGCTGTCACTTTACGGGAATTTTCACTTGGGCATGAAGACTGGACCCAAGCTCCATTTCCAAGCTCATGTTATTGGTCAATCTTCCCACTTTCCGTGGCTGATATTGCGCACGCCCCGATCAACCAAATTGAGACGAACCAATCCCTACCGAGTTGCAAGTTTGTATGAGTCGGACCGAGGTCTGATCCCAGAAATCCAGGGACTCCAGTCCTGGGATATGGCACATGTTGAAGAAGGAAAACGCTGGCCGGATCCTGCTCCGTCGAGTCAAACTTCCACATCATCTTTTGATTCTTGAGTGTGCCAAAACAAGAGGGTTTTCAACTAGCCCGGAGAGGAAGCTAGCAAGCTTGGGCGCTGCGGGACGGAAATGTTTACCAGCCCGAATCCTTCGCTAGCCAACAAACAATTCTACAACGCTCGAGCCCCATCATCGTGTCGTCATGTAGTACTCGATGGTCTGGCCACAGGGCCACATCCATGTGTGCAGGGTTACATCGCATCCTCCGCGTCACCATTCATCTCACGGCCATCTGGCTGAGAGCCTGAGAGGGAGAGGACGCTCGGGCTCTGGCGGATGATTGAGATTGCAGCAGATATCGCGACAATCACCGCGGTAGGCAACTCTGGAGGTATAAACGACGGCTGATATTGACACAAGAGAAGCCGAATGGCACGTCATTCCCGGTACCCGAGCAAAATAACCGTCCCAGAACGCCATCTTACGGAGCAAACATGCTTCATCTCTACGCAGGTGGATCGAAATGTTGCCGTGCATAGAATTTACAGAGAAAGTCTCTTGGCGGACATCCTGATTGACCCGGATTGAATTGTTTGCGAGTTGGAGACCAAGACTAGATCGGCGATCCTACGTACGGTCGCAGCAAACATGCTCTGAGATGCTCGGGACGTAACAATCGCAACACAAACTTTGGCAAATCGCGAATCACGCAGATCTACATTGTCGATACTGTAACAATGCCAAGCGCCGTTGAACCTGGCGTGATCTGGTCACATTTATTGTCTGCTAGCAAGCCTAGTTTTCGTGTTGAGAGGAGTTGAACCGGCTATCGATGACAGGTTTCCACCTCGGGTATCGGTGATCTCCTAATCCCTGTTCAACAACACGAGGTGATGTGCACGTTGACGCCCATCTCCGACGAACCCCACAATCTCCGGGTTCCTGACATGAAGGGACTCAGCCGTCGAGTTGTCAGCAACGATGCCGACGCCCCGTTGGGCTGGGGAAGAAGGACGACATCCAGGCCTCAAGAACGGCCTGATAATTAGCGCAAAGGGAGCACCGAACCCTGAGCAGCAAACACAGCCTCGGATGGTGGGGATACCACGTTCAACAGGAGTTTTTTTCTTCATGCAAAAACGTCTCGATACTAGAGCAGCCGGACTCGAAAATCGGGGACGGGACCAGGTTCCGGAGACAAATGTCACCCTGTTTTGCAAGCAACACCCAGCCAAACACCCACCAAGTCGCGGTCCAAGCACAAGCTAACGAGGTACCTGGACCACGGATTTCTGCCCTGTCGTCCAATCTTGCGCTCAATTCAGCCATTCGCTATCACCAAGGCTCCTCTGCCATAGTAATTCGAGGAGCGCGAAAACAGGTTTCAATGGGTCCAACCCCTCTCGCCCTGGCGAGCACTCGCCCTGGCGAGCATTCCCCTGCTTGACGCCAAGTGCCGGAAATGTGGTTTGGGACGAGACTGCTCGAGCGTGCATGGTAGGATGGAGATATCAAATTGTTGCCGGGGCCTGGGTTGCGCCTGGCGGGTTGGTTCCGTGGCAAGTTGGAGCTGGTTCAAGAAAACGCCAAACGCCCTCTTTGTGTTCCTCTCTGGAAAGTCTTTTCTTTTTCCTTCTTTTTCTGAAAACGTCCACTCACATGGCGGCAAGTTGAGACATTCGCGTGTCATCCGAACAAGCAAGGTTTCGCTCTCGCTACTAGCGAAGAAAGTATTGTCCTCCTTTGATTAAGCGACGTTCTTATTTTTGCGCCATAGAGCAGTCTTTCACTAAGCCATGGCGCCTGGCTATGACGTCGATCATGACGGTCCGCCTTATTCTCGCACCGGGAACGGAAACGCTGCAAAGTCAGTTCCCACAGGGCCCATCGACGACGAGCTCTTTACGCGGGTCCTACCACGGGTAGACACCACGGCCATCGAGACGGCGCGCATTACCATTGGCCAAGAGTCTGAAGACAGCGATGAAGAACATTCACGACCTCAGTTCCGGCGGTCTCTTTCAGAGTCTAGTCTGATGCTAGGAAGAACCGGAAAGGACTCCGATGGACTACGGGATACGGCCTTAGGAAGACAAGAAAGGAATGGGACAACGGGGGCAAATGGGAAATCTCATTCAGCGAGAGACAGCACGGAACTCAGTCGCCCTTCCCGTCCTCTATCTCGGACAGACATCGTATCCCGGGATTACTCACCACCACGGCGGCTTTACACAAAGTCTGACAGGGACACAGTAGCTGTGCCTCCACGCCAGTCTTCTCGTCCCGATCAAGCTAGCATTGACAGCCCCGAACGAGTGCTCAAGCGACACGATTACAATACGCCGCAGCGACCCCCGCGCGCCGAGGAGATCGAGGCCGCAAAGAGACTCTTGGCACAAGTCGCAGAAGAAGAGGAGCTCTCCCACCAGAGCATGGTGCGATCCTCCAGCGCTGTCCGATCAGCAACACCTCCCCCGATAGGAGGCCGACGACCGCGCAGGATCATCTACGACGACTCTGAGGAGGAAGAGGACCAGCATCAAGACCCCGTCGACGAGGAAGAAGACCACGGATACCACGACTACCGCAATGAGACACGCCATGGGCACCGAAGCATAGCAACGACCCCCGTCACTGCCATCCACGCATCTACGGAAGATTCCCGCCCGGCGGCGGCGCAAAGTCGCCAGACTCGCGGCCGACCGACCACCTCAAGAACCTCGTCGCGTCAATCATCGCAGCCGCCTCCCCGATCTCGAGCAGCCGAAGCCCTCGCCGCACACAAGAGAGAGCTCAGGACGCCGGTGCTTGATCATCATCGCTTGTACCTCGACGCCGAGCCTCCACCAATCAGCCAGAGACGCCCGCATCAGACATCGCGCGCCGCTCGAAGGCAGACGTACAATAAGCAGCAGTACTCCGACATGGAAGAGGAGGCACTAGACTACAGCGTGAAGAATGGCCTCGGGGGCTCGACCCTGACGTCAGATTATCGACCGCCGACGGCGGCACGGAGGGCAATGAGCGATGATTCTATTTCGATTTCGAGACAATCTATTTCGAAGCATAGCGTGACGAGCAACGGGTCGTCGAACCGTACTGTTGATTTCTTCGGACCTGGTATTTTTCAGGTCGTCTTGCATAACCCGACGACTGTGCACCAACTGCTGAAGTTTAGCGAAGCTCGATTCTGCAGCGAAAGTGTTGAATTTCTCAAAAAGGTGAGAGGCTAATACATCAGTGCAGCATCTCAAAGCATCGTCACTAACGGCACCTTCGCACTATAGGTCGAGCAATACCAAACAGTTCTCAATGACCTAGCAGGGATTATGACGAGCATCCATAAGGACTTCCTTGCCGACGACTCGTCAAAGCAGATCAACGTCAATGGGGAACTGAGAAAGTCCGTTCATGGCGACATGAAGTCGTTGGTTACGAAGACGCTTCCGTCCATGGAAACACTGTTTACGGATCTTCAAGAGAGCGTTGAACAGGATGTCTTCCTAGATATCTATCCTCGATTTGTGCGCTACCAGATGGCACTGAGCGCAACGAGAGCCTTAGCTACCAACCGACATAGCTATCAAGGACTTGGTGATTGCTTTTGCTTGACGAATCCTGGGTAATTTGACGCCTTCCCATGACTCTCTTTGTCTCGTGCGCATGCTAACTCCTGAGTAAAGTCTTGCAGATAACCCAATTGTCTTTGCTTCAGATGGATTCATCAAAGTCACTGGTTATACTAGACCCGAAATCATTCCGCGAAACTGTAGATTCCTCCAGGGTGCGCATACCGATCGCGTTCCTGTCCGACGATTAAAGAACGCGATCGACGAGCGAAAGGAGTCTGTTGAACTCATACTGAACTACAAGAAGAACGGAGATCCTTTCTGGAACTTGCTCTATGTCGGTAAGTAGATATAAACTTGGCTGAGAATGCGGCAATCCTACCCTAGGGTCGTGCTACAGGCACTCGAATGCGCACACATGCATCCTCAAGTCAAGTTTTCTTAAGGCTAACCTGATTCTCCTACACAGCCCCACTCTACAACGAAGCCGGCAAACTGGCATTCTTCATCGGCGGCCAGATTAATTGCTCAACGACTATTCATAGCAACGCAGACGTAATGAGAGTTCTGTCGACATCTACCAATGACGACGTTCCAACCCAGGATACCAAGGTACCGCCGGCACCTTTACATCGCGCAGGTTATCAACCTTCGGCTCGAAAAGCATTCCTGAAAGCCCTGGGGATGAAGGTCAGCGATGACCATGTGCCCAACGGGATCGCCGCCGATCCGGGCATGGAGAGCAAGTTGTTGCACAAGCTAGAAGGACGCGACTTGAGCGCACAGATGAAGGAATTTTACACTGCTTATTCAAAAGTGAGTTACTCCCACCCCACCGAGCTTGCTATCCTCTAGCAGCGAACCACCCTTACTAACATGAACGTCCCAGTACCTAATTGTCAGCTACGACTCCTTCATAATCAAATTCTACTCTGAAGGTGTCCTGGAAATGCTGCACCCGGCGAACAACACCGTCGGCCTGGTCGCGGGCCAGGAGGTCTTCCGGTTCCTCAAGCAGAACATGGTCAACCACCAGTCCGACTACAAGACGCGCGTACGAAACGCCCTTCGCACCGGAGCGCCCATCAGCGTCGAGGTCCGTTTACAGACTCGAAGGAGCGCGTTGTTCCGCGGCGACGAGAGGTTCGTCACGCACTGGACGCCGTTGAAGGATGAGAAGTCTCAGGTGCACTGGGCTGTCGTCACTTTGGCGCCCGCGATCGAGTAATGATTCATTGGTGGGGGTGGAAAATAGACCTGATGAAGTCGTGCTCTCGGAAAGCGCTCGTTAATCTTGTCAGCATTACGAGTAAATACCCTTCCTTCCTCTGAACTGAGGTCAGAGAAACGTACTTGTGCCAAAGTTTGGCCGCTTAGTCCCATTTATAAACTGCGTCTCGAAGCGAATAAGTTCCCACATCCGATTTTTAAATTGACGTGGCCCTTAACGTCGCAGTGTCCAGTCTTTACCTGAGGTCAGGCTGGCGAATCATATGGATTCCGTATGTCCCGGCGCAAATTAACGCAATTAACTTACGAATACTTGCTTCTTTTAATGCCAGGCGGAAAGTGCTGGAGCAGACTGATGCTGCCTCGGACCAATGATGGCCGGCACTTGGCGGAAATGATCCCTTGAAGAAGACTACAATTGCAATGATGGGAAAGCCATTAGTAGATTAAGTTCACGGACCAAAGCTAAATGCGCCTCGTAATATGGAGCTATCCGCGTATCTACACGTATGTATCCCCGACATGAGTCAGAGAGCGCATTGCCTGCGGGAGGGCAGTAAGGTTGTAAGAGCGATTATATTGGTTGACCCTCACCAAAGAAGTCAGTAAAGTGCTTGGACTCAAGGCAGAAGTATGACGCTAGGGCACCTTGAATACATCAGATCTCTTGAGGCCACGGAGCCATGATGTGGTCCTTGGAAGTTTCTTTTTTGTGCCTCTTCGTTGGCTCACTGCTAAAAGCCACGGTCTTCAATGTCGATGGAAGACCATCTCAGAAACCAGTCTGTCGTAAGTGCACGACGTGATCAATTGGACAATGACGGGCCTCGCTTCTTATTTCGGCCCCGGGCTTCAGGTCCGCTTCAAGCAGAAATTCGAGCTGACTACGGCACGAGTCATTGCTGTGATGACCCAAATCTCACGATGATAGTACAACAAAGTCAAAATCGCGCATTGGCATGATGCCAAGCCTTCGGCCGATAGTTGGTGCGACTAACTAGACAAGTCGCGACAACAGACGAACTGGTCAAGGCGACGTCCAATGTACTTGGGATTAAAGGAATGCAATGTATCCGAAGCGAATGAGGCTTGTCGAGTTTATCCTTTCGAGCTAGCTCTGCATACGAAAACGAGGCGTAGTCACAGCGTTGAGTAAGTAGTCAGTTTCCATCTAACAAGCTTCAAGCTATGATGCTGGCCAATCTGATCCGGGACGTCGTCCTATAGTGATATCCAGGTCGTTGAAATATGCGGTAGAATTGACGACTATGCACCAGTATCTCTGGGTATTTGTACTGCTTGTGAGCCCCTTCGAATCTGGTAAGGTAGTCAACAACCTATCTCCATCAGCTGCTCGACATCACACTCATTAGTAGGCTTCTAACAGAACTACATTGCCATTCTTTTACAAGTCAGTACATCACTAAAGAAGCCTCGATGATACAAAGACTGATACCAAAAACCAACAGATCAAACCCCACAGTCTCTACAACGATGCAAATCTCTGCCTCCCTCTCTTTCCTCGCCATCCTTGGTATGGTCAGCGCCGCAGCGGAGTGCCCTCGCAGCGGTGGCAGTGACGGACCCTACTTGCACAACAAATATCGCGTGGCGCCGACAAGAGTTGGGCAGACGAACACCTACGCCTGGGCCGGAACAACCATCTCCGTCAAGATGCAGAAGAGCAGGGACTCCTGCGATCCGGAAGGCGACTGCGACGACTACATCACTTACAACTTCAAGAACAGAGGCACCAAGTCGATCCGCGTTCGTATCGAAGAGAGCTACAATGATTTCATGGGCCTCGTTCTCGCTCCTGGAGCGGACTGCGATTTGAACCGCTACTTCACTCGCGGTGCCGGACCTTACCAGATTTCTTTCGCAAATTAGATACGACATATTCTAAGCCAATATGTTTCTACAACATGTCCCTTTGGGTTGAGGGGAATCATTGGATATACGTGTAATTAAGTTCGCAAGACCGTTCATCTTCTTGGGATTTCTCAGCCGGGGGTCATTCGCGTCCCGGCATCAGGGATATCTCCGAGAGTCTATCACGCAGAGCAGCAGCTATCTATTCATACACTCTGAGTCCTTGAAAGGCATCTTGACACTTGATGATTAAGTGAGACGGAAGTACGATGCGTCAAGTGATGCCCCTACCACATTGACTGTAGCGCTGCTCAGGCCTACGTGCAGTCACTTGAGTAAAGATGACTCTTTCAGCTTCGTCTCAAGGATTTGGACCGAGCAGGCTGGGCCGTGGAGGGAGGTTAATAGCTAGTGGATATTACGCTGAACTTACGCAGGAAGCTAATAACACGGGGTTTGGCTGGTGACTTTTGACATCTCTGCGCCAGTCACGACGCGCTGGGAAAGTCGTGTCACTTGTAGCTCTATGAACAATATAAGACTCTCAGCTCATCTCTGGTGAAGGAAGTTGTCATCTTCTAAAAGGGCTTGGTCTATTGCTCGTTCTTAGCCGGTGGCAGGTTTCCGTATTTTTCTCCCCTACGTACTTCAGTCTTACTCATGATTAATTTATCCCGCCGCAACGTGTTCCCCATCTCTCAGTATTTCCTTCTATTTCTATCCAGCGCCCGAGGAGTCAGTGGTACAGGAAGTGCTGGAGGTAAGTTGAATCCATCCCAAATGCAGCAAGTAGGAGGGTGCTGAAAGACGGCTATTTTGTCCCGGAAGTGTAGTTACATTTGTTCAGGCGGAGATCCTACAGACTACTAGCTGGTAACGATTAGAGAAGATGCACAGTCAACGAGAGCTAGTAGATACGGGCCGCAAGAGTAAATACTTTACCAAATCCAGACTCTTGCCGCATTAAGATTTGAGAACGGCAATTGACATGAACTTACCTATGAGAGCCAAACTCATCAAGCTATATCATTCGCATATGATGACGTGTGTTACTCTGTTTCGCGAGACTTAGTCGCTGAGTTCTGTCATTCTCCGGGAGACCAGAGGGAAGAACGAAGGATGACTGCCTTCACAATTCCTCCGTCATCCGGTCTTCCATTCTTTGGCTGTCTTGACTCTCATGTCAGGTAGCTCATGAAGACTTCGGACATATTGAATCCCGGAAATGATGTGAAAATGACAATTTACTTGAGGCATAATCAAGAGGGGGTTTCGCGATAGTTTGATGTCGACGGGACTTGGAGTTTGTGTGGTGTGTGTCATGGCTTGCTTCCAGTGACAATTGCCATTGCGGGTCGCTTTACAGTTGAGTCAATGTCATGATGGCGCTGTCGATATCAGTTGGATAGTATTTAATGCTGCTCTCTGACCGAAAACGACCTTGGGATTTGATATTGAATTGCTGAATGCTCTATTATCCAAACATTCCGGTTCCCTCGGCCACCGTGACTCGAATTTTGCGGGGTCTGTTCAAGCCCGGTCGGTCGGAGCATATCACAGCCACTGTCAATAGAGTCGTGTCCCTCTCCACTCAGCATCATGCGGCCGTTCTATTGGCGCGTTGACCTGCTGGATTCGGTTAGTTGATGGTCACTTACAGCTCCAATGCCTCTTCAGCTACGGCACATCATCTGATTTTTCTTGGATATGGACAGGGAAACAACCTTAAACTCTTATTTGCAAAGAAACAGAATTGTTTCAATGATGCCTCCTGGTTTTCTATTTGTTCATGTTTGATAGTGTTGTAGTGCTGACATCCTATGCTACGGATGCAAATCTTAATGCTTGGGAAACTTTAGGTCTCCCAAAAGTAATATGAAGGTAGTCCGTACCATTGAGAGAACCCATTCCATCAAGACTATCGACCATCGACCGCTAGGGACTTTTAGTTCAAAATTCAGTAGTATGCCTCGTTGCCCCTAACGGCTCTCCATTGCATGCTGCCAAGAGCCTAGCATCTCGCTTACAGAACCGCAACGTCGTGGTGAATGTGGACAGACCCTTGCTTAGATAGTCATTCATTGAACTGGACTACGGCATCTGATATCGGCCCCGGCATCGGCACGATTACCTTGGGGCAATATAAAGATCAGTCCGCAGACGCTAGAATTTCTCGAAGTTCCAAAGCATCGAGCTCTTCATCTCTGCAATCTTTCTCCTCAAATACTCACTCTCTTTTCGGACTAAGCCCTTCCATAAACATGGCTATACGGTCCCTCGCCCTAGGGTGGTTAGCCATCTCGTCGCTCCAAATCGGTGCTCAAGCCCAAGACTTTCGCACCAACTGCGATGAGATCTGCGAAGCTGCGTACCGTTCTTCACTAGCTATCGAAACCAAGGACTGGGTCAATGTCGACGTCAATGTCGATCCCTTCTACGCCAACCCATCGAACCTCTCAGACTACGCCGTTGGAGACTTGGTAAAATGGCAAGACCTCACGGGCACCCAGGCCGCTAAGATCTGGACCGTCCCCGCTGGCATGTCCCTCTCTCGCTTCTTCTACATGAGCGAAGATATAGACGGCAAGCCCCTACCCGTTACCGCGTTCGCACTGCTCCCATGGTCGAACCCCCAGGGCAAAGACAAGCCCTTCCGTACCATTGTCTGGGCCCACGGAACTGCGGGCTACAGTCGTGAGTGTGCGCCTACCAATCATAGAGGACTCTACTATGAGTGGGAGACGCCCTTCATCCTCGCCCAGGCAGGTTACGCCGTCATCGCACCTGACTATGCTGGCCAGGGCAGTGACATTCCCCAGGGCTTCATGTACGAGTCAGGCGCACTCCATGCTGCTGACGTGAGCCACAGCCTTCAGGCAGCTCGCAAAGCCCTTGGTGAGCGGTTGTCCAAGGAATGGGTTGTCGTTGGACACAGCGAGGGTGGCTTGACTGCGTGGCGCACCAACGAGAGAGAGGCAAAGGCTGGAAAGGCCACTGGTGGATTCATCGGTGCCGTTTCGGTTGCGCCTGCGCTTCGGCCCTTGTCACTCATCCCCGAGTCATTTCGCCGCGCGGCCGGAGGCCCCGTAGGAGATGTGGTATCCGTCTACTTCCTCCAGTCTCTGTCAAAGCTTTTGAAGTCGATCCGGATAGAAGACTACGTTAGCAACATTGTTGCCAGCCGCATTCCTCTATCAAACCAGGGATGTCTCAAGACCGGCGGTACTATCTACGGCAGCCTGACTGAGACCCAGCTGTACAAGAATACCAGCTGGCTGACACACCCCGATGTCATTGACTGGCAAGAGCGCTACAACGGAGCCGGCGTACACCAGTGGGCAGCCCCGATGTTGGTTGTCCAGGGCACCAAAGATATTCTCACTTACGCCGAAACTATGAAGCAGGACTTTGATGCAACTTGCAAGGCTTTCCCCGAGTCGCCCGCAGAGCTGCTTCTGTATCCCGAGCTCGGTCATGACCAGGCTTTCCAGGCGTCGCATGTCGATTATCTGGCTTGGGTTGCGGATCGATTCAACAACGTCTCCGTTTCCTCTGGCTGCAGCAAGAGGACGATCGAGCCTGCGACCAACCACCCCTCGCTCATCCATCAAACTTGGCAAGGATCTCCTCAGTAATTGGTAGCCGATGAGTGTTTTGCAGAACGCAACGCTCCTAGATAGGATATGTGTTGGGCCAAAGTAGTTGTGTATTGCTGCGGATTCTCGGAGAGATTGTGTTTGTTTGCTTCGACGGCCATAGAGGTCTAAGATTTCTTTCCTTCTTGTACATATTTTGTTCTTCGTCGACACTTTGGAACGACAAAGCCTCATTAAACAGGACATTCATTGAACATGATTTTACCTTCATAGGCGGAAATCTCCGAAAACGATGAGGTCCCTAATGAAAATAATCCTTTGCTTCCATCAGTGACTCCTTGAAAACCCCTGTTTGCTATCGCCTTAGATCGTTAGGCTGTAATGACTTGTGTTCTGGGTCCATCAACTTTGAGTGGTTAAATGAGCTTATGAAATACTCTGGTTCAAACACCAAAGCAAGATACTTCTAGTGAGAGGAAGATACTGATATAAGCCAAATGCATCACGTTTGCGGCCCGGGTATGCCTTCGCTGGGGATCACCGTATGTGAAGTGATGCTGATTGTGTCGTTTGACACATCGGTAATGGAATGCAGGCCAAGTTGTCAACACATGCAGGTACCAGGCCTAGTTGAACCAAGATTCCGGGACTTGGTCTCACGCAAAGAGCTCCACAACTCTCGGCAGATCTACAATACTACACCGGATGAACCGCCATGGTGAGACGAACCGGAAGCTTAATCTGAGTCTTGAATAGACGCTTGGATCACAAGTTAGAACCTTCTTCCAGACATATCGAGGGTTTCCTGGCTCAAAGGGGCTTCGTGCTCAAGGACACGACATAGTGGCGTTGCGTTTCCACCAACGTTTTGAGTGATGGCAATGACCAAGTCTATTAATATGAGTCCCCTGCGACAAAATGTTGTACACCTCCCTTTGTTTGACCGCCTCATTCGAAGAATGGCTCAGGTGGGATGAGGAAAATGAAAGAAGGCTGCACTGCACATCTTATGTGCGTACGTTAATGATGGCACAGCATAACTCCAAGTATAGGTAGTTGTGACAAGACAATCTGCGGATTGTCAAGCATTCAGTAAATGAGACGAACAGAGCCTTGTCGAAACGCGGCCGCCTACAGGCTCTTTGCTGATGCCCTGTAATGGTTAGTTATCCCATCTTCTTGGACTAGTATGTCGACTGAGCTAGATTTCCGAGTACGGCTATTCCGCACCCACACGAAGGCTATCCCGCACCCATACTAGCCCTACTTAAGCAAATAGCGGGCTGCACGTGACTATACAGCCGCAGCAGCCACATTTGACCCGGAATTTGTATTATTCCGGCAGCCTCGAGAGGATCGGAAGGCACACCTTCCACTGCTGCACCTTCCACTGCTGCACCTTCCACTGCTGCACCTTCCACTTTGCCCTCTTTTACAATGCCGCCTATGCGCGCTTTTCGGAGTCAGAACTACGACTTTAGAAGCCAGTCTTTGCTCAGGGGAAATACTTCTCTAGAGCTCATATTTTAGTACTCAAAAAGGTACCTATCCTACTTCAAAAGTAACTAAAAAAGGAGGTATTGGATAGAAAAGACGCGTCGAAATAGGAACAACAGGAAGGCGCGCCCTGGCCTAACGTGTGACTGCTTTTTGGCGGTGCAGTCACGTGCAGTCACGTGCAGCCCATTATTTGCTTAAATAGGCCTAGTATGGGTGCGGGATAGCCTTCATGTGGGTGCGGAATAGCCGTCCTCATATGAGCAGAGGTAAGTCTTCCAGTTGCTGACAATGACTCTACCCGCATACTGACCGCCTCGGTACCAGGCTCCTGCCGACTTAGCTCGCGGAAGACCCGGCTCGACGAGTACGATTCCGTCGCCAGCGATTCGTGGTTGTGCTCACTGCATATTACACTTACCCTATACCCATCCTGTGGGTTAGGGCATTGGTGTATACGAGCCCTCCACGGGCAGCCCGTCTTCGACGTCGTCGTCTGCCGCTGCTTAGCTACCGACGGCCGCGGTCGACCGCCACGCTCACACGCGAGATCTAAGCGTAATAGGGAGCCGTCTTGCCGCTTTCTCGACTTCAGCTTATTCACCCCATAGCCGAGGTCTCGTTGATGCAGCCGAACCCTTGCGAAGAGGTCGTCGATCGAATTATCTGTTAGATCCATTGGTGGAAGCTTGAGGGAAATGCAGAAAGGCAGAAATTGGGTGGTCAAATCCATGCAAAATCATCCTAATACAGTTGACAGAAAAGCACTACAATAATTACATAATCGCGTTGCCCAGGCCAACATGCGAGTGACCCAGCCGCCAGAGTTAGCCAGAACTAATTGGTGTGGCGGCCACCCACTTCGCCCACTATTTCCCCGAACGAGCCTAGTATGGGTGCGGGATAGCCTTCGTGTGGGTGCGGAATAGCCGTCCTCTTGCCGAGAACTCGTAGACTGTAGCGAGCCCCTTAATGGGTCTTAATTCCCGTGCAGACCAAGTTAGAGGAGTTTCATCTCGTGGAGAAAGCTTAAATAACGAGGCTAGCCTCATTCTGGTGCTCAAAGCGTTGAGACGGCATTATATTGACTCGTGTGCGTGCCAAAGCTGGCTCAAGCTGGGTAGAGGAGTTGCGGGAGAGTGCGAGACCGAGTCAATCATCTTAAAGCAATAGAATTGACAGTTCAACAATTTGCTTGGCTCGAAGAGTCTATGAGGTATATGATGTAGAGCATGACCTCTGCATGGAAAACAGGAGATGCCTAAAGATTTCCATCGACTTCAATTCCATTACGACTCTGCAAGATCCAGCTTGGTTGAACACAGAAACACAACTCAATTCCTAGTATGCACTCAATCTCCACAATTGTTACTACACCGTATCTAATTATTATCTGTCTGAAGCCATGCAGTTCTCCGGCTTCTCTGGCGCGCTTGGCGCAATGTCACTCCTGTTTAGCATCGCCGAGGCAGGGTGCGCTGAAGTTGGCTCCGGCGATGGAAACAACCCACTAAGATGCACATCATACTCCATCCCGAGAGACATCGGCACTAGCGTCACCGTCGGCTTGCAAACCCTTTCGATCGGCAGAACGAATCCAACCCAAAAGACTTACGAGAAGGAGTTTTTCTTCTACGATATGAAGAACGAGGTCAACTACCAGGTGAACTTTGCTGTGCAGTTCTGGAATCCAACGACCAACAAGGTAAGCAAAAGACATGTGCCCCTCCCCGGCTATTGATGTCGGGGTGTCTACATGGAAATATGGTGAAAACGCGGAAGCAACAATGCTAATTGTCGACATTGTCTAGAACGCATGGAAAACATACAGCTTGGCAGCAGGAGAGAAGTGCAACATCAGCTTCCAATCAACTTTACAGAATGTCAAGCTCACTTGCTAAGGAGCTTACGCGATGGTGGGGAGTTCATAGAGAGAGGTCTGTTGACAACTTCTTGACTTGAGCGTTTAATGTTGATTGAGAATTATGGAGTTGCAACGAGAAATTTTACCTCGGATACCATGCATATAGAGAATTCAGCGGAAACTAACTTGCTTTCCCACTTTACAATGGCTTAAAGTTGCTCGTCCGGCACAAGGCGTTCCCAAGTTGGAGTTTTGGTGTGGTTCTGAACTGACTCGTAGAGCGGCTGACGCTCCAAACTCAGCTGAGTTGCAGGCGTCAGCTGACGCTCCCAGCACAGAGGAAGCACAGAGAGAGGCGGCAAGGGCCGAAAAGGTGTCTTTCGGCGCTGCCGGACTATGCATCTGCCGTGGCGCTCTCCGTTATTTCGTGACATGGAATGCTCAATCAAGAGCAAACACGAAATCAATATCGTCGGGCCATGATATTCCCGTGCTGCGCGCAAGCTCCAACAGCGAGCCTGAAAACGAGGCATGACCTCATTCCTTTCGGCGCAAATTACGCTCGGCGAAGTCCATGATACCATCAATCTAGGTGCTCCGGCCAACATGGCCCGACAGAACACCTTCCGAGGGACTGGACTGCCCGCTCTGCCAGCTCTGGACTGCTGCGCCGCGAGGACCCGACGAATGAGAGCACATGCTTACGAAGAGAACCCGGTATACATCGTTCGACTTGCAGAGTCACGCTGAGCACAGCTGGGCAGAGACACCACGCAGAAAGGTTCAGATCTTCGAAATCCTTCCAACCAACGAGGGATAGCGCAAGAGTAATCAGGCTTAGTGCAAGATCTTGCCCCCATTTGGTCCCAAAGGAGCCATGAAAGAACAGGGGTTCCGGCCTTCTCCATGCCCAAAATTTGACAGTTGGGTCTTCTGCAGCTTGGAGGGAACCCCCCGGAAAATGAGAAAAATGACAGACCCGCGCCATCGGGACACACATCACACCACCAAACCGCCAGATCCGGCCGCAACACCGCACCACCCTCGAGCAGAGTCGAACTATCAACAGACAACACCGGGAAAGATGACCACGCCAACCACACCACGCTCGGGAGAAGCAGGTGAGAGGCAGGCGAGTTCGAATACATAAATGTCTTCAACGAAGATGGGGGGAAACACGATCTTAGATGCACTTCAGTCTCACATCGACCACACAAAAGCAAGCTCAACTCTTCAGTGTTTCAATTACACAAAAGTCCACTGCAACTATTCCCCGGTTTACCTGAACCACCCCACCGTTCACACTCACACGATCTGCAACCACCTCACTTCAACCCACAACTCTCACAATGGTCAACCAACCCGCCAGAATTCCCACCACTACCCCGGCTCTTGCCAGGTTCCTCCCCGCTGCCATCACCGTCGGCATTGGTAAGCCCAGTTTTCAGCCCTACCGCGTCTCCAGTGAAGTCAACTAACACACCTCGCCTCGCAGTCTCCGCCGTCGCCCTGAACATCCGATCCCAGCTTAAGACTGAGTCTCAGCAAATGGATCGCTTCTTCTCTAAGTACAACAACCCTCAAAGCGAAGCCGCCCGCCAAAAGGTCTTCGAGGATCCCTCCGAGGACCCACGCAGAAGCTGGTTCAACGCTCTGGGCCGATCGTAAACCCTCGTAGCTCAGAGCTACTTCGGGAGAGATTCTTGCACATACTACCTATTCATTGCTGGGGCGTTTTCTGTTTGTTCAGGGAAAGGATGATATCATTGGCTTTGGTGGTGAAGGCGTCTTGCTTCGCTTTGTTTTGCTACTACCCTCGGGGCATACAAAGAGAACAGGTGGAGGGGTAATTTCTAGCTTAAACAAGTATTCGTCGGATATGTCGTTTCGATAAACATTGCCAAAGAGTTCAATCAAAGGGAACTACTTCATCAATGACAGATGTAGCCATTGATATGATCATGCTCAATCTACCTACATGGTAGTATGAGTGGCCGGTCCGCACTGCCTGAGCATCGACTTTATAGCCCTCTGAAGAGAACGATAATTATGTAGGTTCTAAGAGTTAAGTCCTTAATATTAGCCTAAGATTCTGTGCATAGCTCTGATGTCACCAAGACAACTACAAACCGGCACCCCAAGACTGAACCATTTCCTGACATGGGATATCTGTCAAGGTCATGAATATCAAGAGGATGCGTACCGTACGAGACATTCTTTACGCGCCATGTAATTACAGATATCTTAGTATCATGAGGATTGCAGCATTCAAAGTCAAGCAAGAATCAAAGTTCTGTGAATAAGACTTATTGGATTAATCGTTATTCTAGTTACCATCCCAATCAACTACTTTATTATAGCTAAAGAAGAAAACATGGTCGTGTCTCATATCATTGATACCCACGGTTCCTTCATGCTATGACTGACCATATCATAAAAGGTTGATTTACGCGCCGTTGCCGTTGTAGGCAACGAGGTTGGGGCTACCGGACAGGGTGCCGGTGACGCGGCCGGAGGTGCCGAGGGCCTTGATGCGGCTGGTGACGGCAGCAGGGGTAGAGAGACCCTCAAGAGCCTGAAGGTATACGGCGAGACCGGCAACGTGGGGGCAGGCCATGGAGGTACCGCTGATGGTGTTTGTGGCAGAGTTGCCGCCGATCCAGGCAGAGAGGATAGAGACACCAGGGGCGAAGATGTCGACGCCAGCACCGTAGTTGGTGAAGGAGGCCGGGCGCCAGCTGGAGTCAATGGCGGCAACGGTCAGGGCGTTGGGGGCGTTGGCGGGAGACTGGCTGGAGACAGGGAGGGGGTTGCCGTTGTCGTCTCCGTTGCCGGCAGCGACGACGGAGAGGACGCCCTGGGTGTAGGCGGCCTGGATGGCGGAGGTCCAGGTGGTGGAGGCGGGGCCACCGAGGGACAGGTTGATCACGGAGCGGGCGGCGCGGGACTTGGAGGTGATGTCGTTGACGGCCCAGTTGAAGCCGGACAGAATGGAGGAGGTGGTGCCCTGAGCGCCCTGGAAGACCTTGACGGAGATGATGTTGGTCTGAGAATGGGATGTTAGTATCAATTACGGAAGAAGCTTATAGGAGTGAAACTCACCGACTTGGCAACACCGTAGGTAGAGCCACCAATGGTACCGGCGACGTGAGTGCCGTGGCCGAGGGTGTCAGTGTGGGTGCCGGTGAAGGCGTTGAAGCCGAGGGTGACACGGCCACCGAACTGGGTGTGGGTGGAGATGACACCAGAGTCAACGACGTAGGCGTAGGTGTTGGCACCGGCAGAGGTGTCGTAGATGTACGAGGTAGAGCCGGAGGTCTTGTGGGAGATGGATCCCAGACCCCAGGGGGCACCAGACTGGGTGGTGAGGGCACGCTCCTCAACCTCGAAGTCAGAGAGGTACATGTAGTAGTCAGGCTCGACGACAGCAACCTGTAGCATAGTGTTAGAGGTATGCTCATGTGATATCTTGAGTGGCTGATATTCGTCAACTTACGTCGGCGCTGGCCTTGATCTCCTCAATGGTAGCCTCATCAAACTCGCCAGAGTAGGCGTTCCAGTTGCTGATGTTGAAAGTGTTCTCAACACCGACAGTGTCACGCTTGCTCAGGGAGCGTCTGTGGACGTCGGCGACCCAGTTCAAGTGGGACTCGACGCTGGCAGCGGCACCCTCCTTGAGAGTGACGATGTACTTGCCAGGGGCGGCCGCGGGCTCAGCGCGTCTGTTGACGGCAGCGGGGGCGGCGAGGACTGCCGGGAGCAGAGCTCCGATGGCGAGAGCGAGGCGGCGAAGGGAGGCCATTGTGATGATGAGGGGAGAACCGAGGAGGAGAAGTGATCAGAGGAGAGCGGATGGGGCTGAAGAGACGAAAGATGAAGCCAGGGCGGATGTCGTGTCCATCTTTATACTGGATTTCCAAGATATCGACGGAGGCTGAGATGAATGGAGTTGCTGTCGATTCCATCTTTGATATTGCGCATATCGGTGTAGTATCTTGCGTGATGTCCCGCCAAGCCCTACGGTCTCCAGCTTGGAGCTGTCAAGCTTCCTAAACTGGTCCTAGAGCGAGAGATGCCAGGTACTGGAGCAAGGAAAGTTGTGGGTTCCCCGACTCCATGGGAGCACGCGAGAACGAACATGCTTGTTTAGGAGCTATTACCTTCCAGAAAGCTAAAGCTGACCTACTTCTTTACCCGCTGTTTTCAAGCGCGCCGAGCTTTTTGGCTCGACTTCCTTGTCTCAGGCCTCCTCCCCGGTTGATATCTGGGAGTTGGATCTTTTGTCATGTTGTCTATGTGGTTCTGGCGCGGGTTCAAGCTCCGACTACGGCAGCATAGTCAAGCGAGAAAGGGGTCCCGAACTTTACGCCGATGGATCGAACTTCAAAGAATATCAAATCTGATTATCTAAGGTAAATGAGAGGACCGACCACCACTAGCCCCGCGGAGGCAGAATTGTGGTTGGCTGGAGGGATGAATTGACTCGAGCTGACTTACCATTGAATGAGACATTGGAAAAGGTTTCCGGCTCTTGATTTGCTTGGGAGTTGTTTACCAAGACCGTCGGAGGTTACCTTAGTAGAGGAGCCATATTAGTTCAACTTATGCTTAATGTGGAAGGTCGCGTGTTGACATTGGTTGGGCCACCCGATGTAGGGATTACGAACTGACCAGGACTTAATTAAAAAGCTACGCAAACTCCACACGCGCCCTAACCTCTTCCCGCCTGCCACATCCGTCCTGATTTCCGACCATAGAGGGGGTCTTGCAATAGACTATCTGGAGGCGGGAGATCCCCATATGGCCCAGTTGCCGGCCAAAGAGCACTGGCATCGCGGTCTAAATTAGAAAGCTGCCCCGATGCGGTCTTTGATCAGCGAGGTTCAGGTACAGGACCATGCGTGATGGTGGGTGAATGGTCTGGGGCAGAATATGCGGGTAAGCGCTGTTGCATTCGAGGGGGACATGGACTCTGGCGCAACTCTGCAGCTGCGGCCTTCTGTGTTGAGTGAAGACACCAAGAAATGACATATTGCCTTTTCCCACAACCTCGTATTCCTATCGATCGTGTGGGTTCGCATTCTGGATTCGACGTCGGAAGATGGAAACCGACATGCAAACACCTAGGTTGGTGAGTAACCTTGAGGCGAGTAAGACGATGCGTTCATCCCATGTCTGCGTTGGCAGCCAGCTTCCTGAAATGATCATCAAGCCTGTTGATGAAGGTGTCTTCCCATTTGGAAATTGGCGCGTGCGAAGGCGGTGCTTTTCCGTGCTGGCTTGTGGGGAAATGCGCTCGGATTTCTCATTCAGGCTGTTCAATACGTGCGGCAATAACAGTGGCCATGCCAGCTTTACTAAGTCTATATATAAACTAATAATAACCCCCCCTAGTTAAGGTAAGAGTCCCGTATATAATAATAAGTACTTAGATATTAATAAATCCTAGCTAAATTTAACTAATCGGACTTCGTTTTTTTTTTTTTTAGAATACTCGGGTTAGAAATATTTTAAAAATAAATTATAGCTAATTAGAGTATTATTACCTAATTAAGGTCCGCTCTATAAAACATAATTTTAATTTATATTTTTTTTTACCCTAACTAAGTTATGTCCCTTTTTTTAATTTCTATTCTTTATTATAACTTTTATTAAAAGGTTTTATTATAAAACTTATTATCGTACTTAAAATTTATTAATAATTAATTAAAAATATTTCTAAATTAATTTTATAATACTTTTTTATTATTATAAAAATAATAGTTTTAAGTTTTATATTAATAATAAAAAGGGCTAGCCTAAGAATCTCCCTATATTTAAAACCGATAATATAAGTTTTATCCTTATTATTATAATTAAATACGCAATTTATTTACTTATTTTTATAATAATAAAGTTAAGTAATCTTATTACTAAAAGAACTTTATTACTATTACTTAGAGGTTAATAACTATTATTAGTCGTTTCTTAATATATTTAAAAAGTATTTTAAAAAAGGTTATCGTATTAACTCCGCAATTTTTTATAAAAGATCCCTCTCTTTTATTATTAACCTCGAGGTTATTTATAAATTACTTCTTATTTTATATTAATATTTTTAACCTTATTAATAATTTTTTATAAAATATTATACTAAAATAATATTATTTATAAAGGGCTGGAATACGCCCCTAAATACTTTTTAAAAGCCTAAGGCTATTATAAATAATAAAGCGTTATTTACTATCCTTTCTAAATAAAATAGTACTATAAATAAAAATATTTTTAAAATATTTCTAGTTTATAAAACTAATTATTTTTAATAAGACGTTATTATAATAAAAATAAATATTAAGCTCGGCCTTAAAGAGAGCTATAAAGTTTATAAATTATAAAACGCTATTAATTATAATAAATATAACTTATTCTTTAATTAACGCTCTTCTTAACTAGATTTTATAACCTACCCTCTTTTTAATATATTTATTTTTTTTATTTTTACTTTTACTAGCTACTTAGGCAATTCTCGATATTAGCTATATAGTATTAATATATAATATTAATAGATACTCCTACTATCTCGTTAGACTATTCTTTTTAGATTTTTCAACTTTTTAACTTTCCCTTTTATAAAGTTTATAACTATAGATTATTAATAGTAATATTAAGTACCCGATATTACTACTTTATAAGCCGCTTACTTAGCTAAGTTTATTACCCTCTAAATAATAGTAGCTTATAATAATATAGTATTAGAGATACCCTTATTACCGTCGTTAAGAATAATACTAACCTTACTAATATACGCTTTTAACTTTAACTCGTATATATATATATATATTTATTACCTCGTTTCCTTTATTAAAATTAAAAAATACTTCCCTTACTATTTATTACTATCGCCCTATTACTATTACCCTATTACTATTACCCTATTACTATTACCCTATTACTATTACCCTATTACTATTGCTATTACTATTACTATTAAATTATTTATTTTAAATATATATTATTGAAATACTGAGACGCGTAGTTATTATTAACCCCTAGGGCTTTTTTAATAACTAAAAGTTCGATCCTATAAGTATTATATACCCCCTGACGGAGCAATCTGCCGGGGCCGTACTATATATTACGTATTAAGGAAAACTAGGTATATTACGCTCTATACCTAATTACTAATTAAAATTAACCGACTTAACCGTTATCTTTTTTTATTAATAGCTCCCGACCTTCCCCCGTAGTCCTCTAAGTTCTAATTATTTAGAAAGCGAGCTATACTTACTTTAATATATATAAAACCTCTTAGTACTAGCCTACGTAAGTAGTTAAATCCCGTATTATATACTCCTTTTTATTAAGGGTTAGGGGGCCCCTTATATATTCTTTTATATTTATAATATAGCTTATATTAAAGGGATTTCTAGCTTTATAAAGTATAATTTCTAAGTTAGTATTAATATATTAAATTTTAATATTTATATTAGCCTAGCTATTTATAACGTTCGTACTATTACTTAGCTAAATTCCGTACTATCAAAAAGTATTTTACTAATCCTTAAGTATATTTATATTAGTTATAATAATTATAGTATTGAGTTAGCTAAAGAGGGCGCCTAGCCCGAGAGGGGTAAACTTATTAATAAGTATTTTTAGGTTCTTATTAAAGTAGTATTTTAACTAGCTAACTTCTTAACTAGTTATCTAACTAACTATTTAGGTAGTAGTTTATATATTAATAAGTTTATTTAGTAAATTTATTTAGTAAATTTATTTAGTTTAAATAGAGCTTTAAGTAATATTAAAAGTAATAAGGATAGAAAGAATTTTTACGAGCTTTAAAGAGTAGTAAATATTAACTATTTAGCCCTTTTTTTAGAAACCTCTACGTTATTATTAAAATTTAAAACCTTTATAGTTAAAGGCTGCCTCTAATTATTATAGCTAATTATTATAGCTAACTATTACGGCCGACCTTTATTATTAATCTTTTTAGCTAGTGCCGCTATAAGGTAGCTTACTTATCCCGAATTATATAGCGGTTTTTATATTAAAATTATTATATTACGTTAAGCGCGTACTTAGGGCATATTACGTATATTATATAGTTAAAAAGTATACCGTATTATATAATTTCCCTTAAAAACGTAATCCCGTTAAGGTTGATCTTTTGCGCTTATAAAGCCGGAAAAAAACCACTATATAAGTATTATACTAAAGGACCCCGAACTATAGTATAGCTATCTTAAGGAATACGGATTAAATATTATTAATTTAAAAATTAAAAAGATATATATTAATATAGCTATTATTTTAATAAGTACTTAGCTTATATAATATAATAACCTCGAAATACCTAACTAATTTTAGAATATTATTAATATTTTAAAACCGTAGCGTAAGAGTAGGTTAAAAAAGACTAAAAAGGATATTCTAAAGTTATTAAATAAGGCGGAAAGTAGGGGGCAGTTTTTAGCTATTTAGAGGTTAATTAATATATTATAGTAGGATCGTTAGTATTTAGTAATAACTACGGCCGGCTATTATTAATTATAAAGTTTATTATATAATAAAAATACTTAATATTAACCTTAATAAACTAGCTTACTCGTAAAAGTAAAAATGGCCCCTGATGAGGCAGACCGGACCCTAAAGGGCTTTTTAATATATATAAGCCGACTTACTTAGTATTTTATAAATACTATTACTCTAACTTTAAACTAAATAAAGATATTTTTAATAAATTACTTTATTAATACTTATATATCGTTATATTTAATATTAATTATTTTTAAAAAGTTTTTAAAACCCCTAAGTAAATAGGCTAAAATAATAAGGCTATTAAAAATAAGCCGATCTAACCTAACCCCGCTAATAATTCTAATAATAATAAAACGGATTTTTAAATAAACCCCGCTATTTCTACTTAAATCTTTATTAAAGATATAAATAAATGAAAAGTATAATTAAGAGTTAAGAGATAATAAAGAATAATTAATTTAAAGAAGTTTATAAATAAAGAGTTTATTAAAATAGAAGTGTTTTATTTACTTTTTAAAAGTAATACTATATAAATTAAAAATACTATAATATTATAAATAAATATTTATAATAAATATATAAATAGAGGTTAAGGCTATAAATACTAAGTAAATAATATATTAATTATAAAAACTTCCTAAAGATTTCTTAAAAATCTCTTAAAAATGTCTTAAAAGTTTCCTAAATATTTCCTAAATATTTCCTTAATATGTTTTAAATATTTCCTTAATATATCTTAATATCTTTTTAAATATTTCTATCTTTTTAATTTTTATAATATTTATAAATATAAATTAATTAATAAATAATAAAATAATAAACTATTAACTTATTTTAATAAATTATAGGCTTATTATATAATTATATATTTAATATAATTTACTATTAATAATTATAATATTAATATTATATAATAATATAGGGAATTAATATACCGGCGTCGTAAATTAATATACTAGCGTCGCTCTTATATTAGTATTACTATTCTACTTTTTAATTAGTTTAAAAAAGAATTGTTAGTATAGTTAGATTTTACTAAATATTTATAAAGTATCCTAAGCTTTTATTTTTTTATTCCCTTTATACTTAGGTTATATTATTAAGCCTTAAAATCTAACTTATAATATCTATTTATAATAGGTTTTATAATTAAAATTAAAGACGTTTTTTAAGGTTAATTTTGAAATAATACCTCTATTAAGAGACTTCTCCTTCTATAAAAATAACTATTAATTAATTACGGCTTATTATTATTATTTAGCTAATTATTATTATTATTATTTTTAAAAAGTAACTACCCTAGTATTAACTAATTTTATAAAATTAGTAATTTTAAAAAGTAGCGCGACTTTATTATTAAGTTTTTAGTTAATATATTATAAAATACGCGACTTCTTATAAATAATTACTTTAATATAGAGCTTATATTATATTTTATTTATTATCTTTTTAAAAAAATAATTAAAACTTAGCGGACTACCCTTTTATAACTTTTTTTAAAATATAACCCCTCTCCCCTTAGTAAATAGTCTTAGTAACCTTTTTATTTTATAATAAAATAGTTTAATAATACTTTTTAGTTTATTAAATAGGTTATTAAGACTAATTAATAATTAATAATAATATTATTTTAATAATAAGAATATATCCGTTAATAATAATAAATATAGGGTCCCTAAGTTAACTTATTACTCTATTTATTTTTATAACTATTTTTTATTTAAAATAAAGCGTTTTTTTAAACTATAACCTTTTATTATATTTTGAATAACCGATCCTCCTCTTTTTTTATAATTAGAATTTTAAACTTATTAATTCTTAGCGATTTCGAATAAAATTATAATACCTTTTTTAACCGAGTTAATAACTTTATAAAAGTTAATAGATTTAGTATTATAAAATAAAATAAGTATAAAGCTTAAGGCCGAATTATTTAATATACTTTTTAATATAATCGTTTTAATAAACTTAAGCTTATATAAAGCACTAGTACTTAATAATATAAGTTTTATAAATATAATTATAAATAATAAGTTATTACCGAGGCTTAAAAAGAGGATAAGTAGTTATTATATTATTATTTAAACCCTTAGTATAATTAATATAATTATAGCCCTAGTTTTAAAACCTCTATATACCCTTTATATTATAAGCTTATTAAAGTAATTAAGGATATTATTAAAACTATAAACTAACGAGTTAGGATTTAGGCTCGTAATATACGTATTATTATTTAAAAATAGTTCTTAAAATCCTTATTTATTTAGTAAAATATTTATAATACTAGGGCTTATATAAACTAAGAGAAACTAGCTAAATACTTATTAATTATAGCGTTAATTAAGCTATTTAATAAATAAAATATCCTATACGTAATAAAATAGGTAAACGACGAGCTAAACTATTTTATTAGCCTTATTTAGACTTCTTTTTATTATTTTTAAATATAAAAGCGATTCCCTAAAGTAATTAGCTTTAGTAATACTTATAATACTAATTATTTTAAGCTGTTTTTTTTTTAAGTTACTAAGTAAACCTATTTTAGATCTATTTATAATACTACGTTCGGCCTTATTAATAATAAAAAAACTAAGAGGTTTTTAGTTTCTCTTAATAAATATTTACTAACTTATAAACTAATACTTAGTCCGTTACTTTATTATTATTATTATAAACTATAATAAATAAATAAAGGCTATATTAAACGAGTAGTTCCTAGACGTTTAGTAATAACTTTATATTTATTATATTAACTTTAATATTATACTTAGGGCTAAGTAAAAATAAGTTAAGGACTATAATTATAATAATAATAATAATAAGTTTAATAATAAGAGATATTAGTTATTAATATAAATAATAACTAAACTAAGTAATAAAAATAAGGCTTATATTAATATATTTATTAATAAGCCCCCTTTTTATATATATTATAGGGTCTTTATAATATAAAAGCTTATTATTTTTATTAAAACTAAGTATATTTTTAAAAAAGCCTAGACTAAGCTCTATAAAGAGTTTAATAACTAATACTTAATTTATTAGTACTTTTATATAATATACTTATTTTTAAAAGTATACTAGGCCCGTTATTTTATTTAAAAATACTAGAACTTTAATCCTTATATTACTTTTAATATTAAGTTAAGTAATAATAATATTAAGGGTTATTTTTGAAATAGTCTTAGTTACTTATATCGGCTTATTAATATTATATAAGATATAATTAGTAATTAAGAGCTATATTTTTACTAAGTTTATATAAAGGACGAAGTATTCATAAACTAAGAGTATATAAATACTCGCTTTAAATACTTAGGTAAATTTTAAATAATACTTTTTTTAAAATATCTTACTTTAATTAAGGTATAAAGCCGGCTTATAAAAAATATAATACTATTTAATAAAAGGCTATTTTTAAACCTCCTCGGATTTTATAATTTAAATTATACTATTTTAATTAAGCTAAGTATTTTATATTATTATAAAATCTATTTTAAAATATTAAATTTAGTTATTTTTAATAAGTAAAAAGTATACTTTTAGTAACGTTTTTAAAAAACGTTTTTTTTAGATTTATATTACTAAATCCTTAACCTAAAATTATCATATTTTTTATAATAAGCTAAAAGATATAGTATAGCTTATTTTATTATAACTAGTTTTATTTCAAAAAAGCTAATTAGCTAATTAAGCCCGTATTATTTATAATAATTAAAATATAAATAATAAAAAGCGAGGCCGCTTATTTAAGAATAAAAATAAGTTAACGTTAGCTAAGCTTATAAAAGAAATAAATTAGCTAAGTTAAAGCTAAATATTAAGCTTAATTTAGTAATAAATAAAGAGCTAGTTTAGCGTTCTTAATAAAAAGAGGATAATAAGGAATTATATAAATAAATAACTAATATAGCTTAGTATTTAATGGAAATAGAGCTAATAGAAAGTAGTTTATAATAATAATAAATTATTATAATTATATTAAAAAAGGTATTTAAATAAACGTCGCTATAATTTACTTTTTATATATTTTAAATATATAATAAAAAAAAGCCTTACTTATTTAAGATTTATAAAAGCTTATATCCCTTTGGGGTCTGGTCCGCTTTATTAGGGGCCATCTTTGCCTTTATAGGTAAGCTAGTTTATTAGGGTTAATATTAAGTGTTTTTATTACGTATTTTAATAAACTTTATAACTAACTATAGCCGGCCGTAGCCGTTACTAACTATTAATATTAACTAAACTTAAGATATTAATAACCCCGCTGCCGTAGTATATTAATCGCCTTTTTAATAGCTAAATACTACCCCTTACTTTCTCTTTTTATCTTATTTAATAATAACCTCTCCCTATTAATATTTCTATTTAATACGCTCGCCTACGCTCTTTTTAAACTTTTAATTATATTATTAAGTCTAGGCTTATTTATACTACTCTATTATATTAAAAGGGCGCTAATAAGGGTAATAATTATTATAATATATCTATCCGTCTTTTATAAGTCGATATTACTAATATAATATTTATTAAAGCGGTCTTTTTATAGCTCGGGGTCGTTTAGTATAATACTTATAGGATCGAACTTCTAGTTATTAAAGAAGCCCTAAGGGTTAACGAGTTATTAATAGCGTCTCGGTATTTTAATAAAGTATACTTAAGGTAAATAGTTAAATAGTAATAGTAATAGTAATAGTAACGGTAAGAGAAGCGTCTTTAACTTTAATAAAGGAAACGAGGTAATAAATATATATATATATACGAGTTAAAATTAAAAGTATTAAGGTAAATATCGTAAGGTCGGTATTATTCTTAACGGCGGCGACGAGGGTATATCTAATACTATACTATTATAAGCTACTATTACTTAGAAAGGTAGTTAACTTAGCTAGGTGCGTAGTAAGTTTATAAAGTAGTAGCGTTAAGCGCCTATTACCGTTTATAATCCGTAGTTATAAACTTTATAAGAGGGAAAGTTAAAAAGTTAGAAAATCTAAAAAAATAGTCTAGCGAGATAGTATAAGTATCTACTAATACTATATATTAATACTATATAACTAATATTAAGAATTGCCCGAGTAGCTAGTAAAGGCAGAATATTAAAATAAATAAAAGCTTATATTACTAACTAATTTAAAATTTATAAATTTGAAATAAATAATATAATAGTTCTAAATAAGTACGCAACTTATAATAGTATTTTTATTTTTAAAAATCTTAAACTAGAGCTTAAGTTAAAAAGGATAATAAGAATAGCTATATTAATATAGTTATCTTTATTATTTTTATAAAAAGGTATTATTTTTTTAAATTAATTAAAAAATAAAATAGTAACGTTAGTATAAGAGCGACGCTAGTATATTAATTTCTAATACCGGTATATTAATTCTTAATAAAAAGTAATAAATATTAATATTAAGAACTAGCTAAATTCTATTAAGATTTTCTATAACGTTATAATATATATAAAAATAAAACTAATATTAATAAGAGTCCGAGGGAGTAATAAGTTAATTAATATACTAACTTAATTATAAAAGCTATATATATAACTCTAATTTATATTTTTTAAATACTATTATTAATAAAGAAAGCTAAAAAGAATTAGAATAATAAAAGTTAAAATCGGGAGATTATTAAAAAGAAATAGAATAAGAAATAAATAAAAAGAATAAAAAAATAAAAAAGGTAATTATAAAAGAAAAGAGTAAGTAAAGGGCTTAATATAATTAATTATATATTATTAAAGTTTAGAACCTCTATAGTTAAAAAAGGCCGCTTTTAACTATTATAGCCGATTATTATAGCTAACTTTTATTATTAACCTTTTTAACTAGCGCTACTACGTAAAAAGTAGCTTATTTATTCCGAATTAGATAGCGGTTTTTATATTAAAATTATTATATTACGTTAAGTACGTACTTAGGATATATTACGTATATTATATAATTAAAAAAATATATTATATTATATAATTTCTTTTAAAAGCGTAATCCCGTTAAGGTCGATCTTTTATACTTATAAAGCTAAAAAAGAACTACTATATAATTAACTATATATAGCAATTAGGATTAATTTAAAATAATTTCTTTTTATAAAAGATTAAAAAAAAAAGATTTAGGGATAATTAGAATAGGGTAAAGTAATTAGTCTTAGTAATCTTTTTTAAAACTAATTAAGTATAAAGATTTATAAAAAAGCTAATTAAAATAAAATATAGAAAAAGGGCCCTAATTAAAAATAAGAGCTTAGTAGTGCGGATTTTTACTTTAATTATATATATACTTTTTAAAATCGAACTAAAGCTTTTTTAATAATTTATTTTTAAACGTAATAATATAAAACGATTAAGAAGTTTACCTTTTTAATTTAGTTAATACTATCTTTTTTCCCTTAGTTATAGCTCCGTTAATTAAAATCGTATTAACCTAATTAAAGGAGGTATTTTATATTACTTTTATAAGTATTAGTAGGTTTTTTAAAGTATTATACTACGAGAGTCCTTTATATCCTATACGTTTTTATTATATATCTTTAAAAGCTATATATCCGTATTAATTCGTTATACGTCCCTATTAATTCCTATTATACATATAAAAAAGTATATAAAGGGTCCCCTAATTTTTAATAAAAAGAAGTATATAATATATAATTTAGCTACTTATATAAGCTAATATTAAAAGGTTTTATATATATTAAAATAAGTATAACTCGCTTTTTAAATAGGTAATAATAAGTTAGGAGTTATTTTAATTAATAATTAAGTATAAAGCGTAATATATTTAGCTTTTTTTAATACGTAATGTATAATATAGCCCTAACGGATTATTTTATTAAAAAGATAATTTCTCTTATTATTAATATTTGAAAAGACCTATAAAGTATTCTTATTTATAATTTAATAAAATATTATAAATATTAATTTATACTTTATATTAATATTATAAAAGAAATATTTAAAATTACTTAAATAAGAATAAAGTTAAAAAAGAAATAAATATAAAAATATTTTAAGAGCTTTTATTTTATTAGTTTATTTCCTATTCTTATTTTCGTTAATTAAGCGCTATTTTTATTTCTATTACCCTATTTAAACAATTTTATTTTATAATAAACTTATGCTTTTTATAAGTTTAGTTTATTAAAAACTTACGCTTTTTATGTTTTTATTTAAGTTTAAACTCCTATTCTTTTCGTTTTTTATTTTCTTAGATCTTATTAACCCTAACTTATTATTTTTTAAATATAAAATAATTTACGCTTATTTATATTTATAATTAGGTAGTTTATTTTCATAAATTATTATAAAGTACTAGGGAACTCGGGGGGTTTTAATTTTTATTTAATAAAAAAGGTATTTTAAAAAATAAAATACTTCTTTTATATTAAGACTAAGTATTGTTAAAATTATTATAATTATTAAAACTAAAATTACTAAAGTTCTTACTTTAAGAACTACTTTATTAATTAATAACTAAATCCTTATAAGTTCTTTATTAAATATAAAATAATTCTTCAGTATTAATTTATAAACTCTTAGCCCGATCTCTTACTTTTCTTTTTAATTTAATAGTTAATAAGTATTTATTAAAGCGCATTTTAAATATATTCTAACGTTATATTAAATATTAAAAACGGCTTATAATATTAATATTTTGATATAAAGTTATAATATACTTATAACGCGTTACGAAATCCCTTAATATTAAATTCTAATTTTAGTTATAAGTATTATTAAAGTTAGCTAATACTTATAATAGCTAATTATTAATACGTACTTATTAATTATAATAAGTAAAGGGAGATACTAACTAGTCTAAATATATAAAACTAAGTAAAAGATCTCGATTATATTTATATTATTAAGTATTAAAAGCTAGTTTTTTAAAAAAACCTTAGTTATTTTATTATAAAACCCGGTTATAATATATAGTTCTCGTTTATACTTTACCTAGTTAGTATATTATAAAAAGTGTTTTATAAAATAATAAGTTATTATTAATTAGGTAAGGTATTAACGAGAAACATTTTAAAAACATTTTAAAAACGTTTTCCCTTTTTAAAATATTTCTAAAATATTTCTACTATAAGCTATATATAATAAAATATAATACTGATAATAAATTATATTATATAGCTTATTATAATTAGGTACTATTTAATATTTTAAAAGAAATATTAATATATTATAAATAGAGTTTATATTACGAGAATAACTTTTATTTAAGAGTTCTTTAATACCTCTTTTAAAATATACGTAATATAAGTATATATAGTTTTAAACTTACGTAAGCTATATTTATTAAGAATTAAACCTTTTAATAAAGTATTTATCCAAGCCCTTAATTACTATATTTACTTAATTTAAAATAACTTTAAAAAGGCCGGTTTTATAAATATATTTTTATTAGACCTAAACTTAATACTTTCGCTCTAGGATATTAAATATAGTTTAAAATATATAGTAATATATATTTATAGTTTTAGTATTTATATAGACCTGTATAAAAAACAAAGTTTTATAAATAATATATTAATAATTTTAAAATAAAGGTTGAAAAACATTTCGGAAACATTTCTAATATTATAATATACCTTTTTCGCTATTTTAACTATACTAGCCCTAGATAATTTCTTATTAACCTATACCCTTTATATATTTATAGTTTATATTAACTATAAACGACTTTATATTATTAAACTTTTATTATTCTGCTTATTTTTAAAAAAAGTAAATAACTATATAGTTAGTATTAGATTAGTACGTATATTAAATATACTATATACTTATTATAATATTAAAATAGCTATTCTTTTATATCTATAAAAAAACTTATATATATTCGCTTATTTACTTCTCTTCGCTACTATAATATAAAAGCTAAGGTTTAACTTCCCTTAGGAAATAGAAAAATCTATTATTTATAAATAATATATTATAAAAAGTCTATTTTTATAAGGCTTTAATAAATATTTATAATTATTCGCCCCTTATTCTTAGCTAGAAATTCTTAGAGTTAAAGAGATTAAAAAAAGGTATTTAGACTCGTACTTAGTTTATTAATCCTTTAAAAACTTAAAAAATACTTTAAATAATAGCTTTTGAAGTTTTATTTAATAATAATAAAAGATAGTTATATTTATTATGAAACGTTAAGATAATAAATAATATTATCTTAATATCCTTTAAAATAAAGTATTAATATTTAATAAAATACTTTATTATTTTAAGTTTAAGTAGTAGTTTAAAATAAGTTTTATTTAGTTAGTAATAACTTAGCCTTATTCTTTAATAAAATATTTAATAAGCTTATTATAAATAGGACGTTTTCGACGATTTAATATAAATATATAGTATTCTTAACCCCTTTTCTTTATAAATTACGTATCCGTTTTATTCATAGCTACTTTAATATATTATATATAATATTTCTAATTTAATAAAATTAGATAAAAATAGTAATTTTTAAGTCTTTACGAAGGATACGAATTTTAGTATACTAAGATCTATTATTAAAGACTAATAAGCTCTTATTAAGTCTTTTATAAGTTATTTATATTATCTTATTAAGTAATTTTATATATATACTATATTATATCTTCCTTAGTTTAAAAAAGTATATTATATTCTATTCTTAATATATAACGCCTTTCTTAAATCTAGCGTATATAATATAAATAGTACTTTATTTAAAAAGAAAAAGATTAAAAATGTTCTTAAAAGGTTTTTAAAACGTTTTTAAAATATTCTTTAAATACCCGGACTTACTTAATAATCTTTTTTATAATATTAAATATTTTAACTCTATCTCGTAATATATTATACTTCTTAACGAGGTCCTTTAAAATAATTATATAATAAAAGTCGTTATAGGGTATATATAAATAAGCTTTATTACTTTAGTAAGTATAATAGTATTATATTATAAATATATTTCCTAAAATAATACTAGTTATTAAAAAACTAATAATACCTCGTCGGGTATTATATTAAATCTATTATTCTTTAATAATTCCTAATATTAAGAAATAGAAAGTTAAATATACTATATCCTATAGCTACTCGACTTTTCCTATAAATAAGGCTTTAGTTAAGATAATAAGCGTAACTTTATTATTAATAGTTAAAGGAAACTTAAGTATACTAGCCGCATATTAAAGCTATTATATTATAATAATACCTCGGTTATTTTAAGCTTTAGTATAAATATTTAAGCTATTAGAAATAATAATATAATTATCGGAATTATTATTTATAACCTAAGTATTATATTAATATTTAGTATAGAGGTTTAATTTATATAATACTTACTTATTTAATTAACCTTTTATAAATAAGAGCTTAATATTTATAAAGATTAGGATATAAAGTAAATATACTATTATAATCTAAATGTTTTTAGATACTTTATAATAAATTAAATTCGCTTTACTAAAATAAAAATATTGAGATAATATTATTATTATATACGATAAATAAATCTTACGAGAATAGTTTTATAGAGTTAGTTATAATAAGTAAATTTTAATATAATTAAGAAGAGATATAATTAAAAAATATTTCTAAAATAATTTAATAAAGCGTAAAATAGCATATTCCCTTATTATATAAAACTTATAATATTTAAATTAGTAGTAAAGTAATTATATAATAAAATATCTCTAGCCCTTAATTATTACAGTAGTAGGTACTAGGGCCCTATAGGCCCTATAGCTTAGCCTTAAGCTACGAGGCTAAGCTCTTAATAATTACGTAACGAGCTAGACCGCTAGGCCTAAAGGGCTAGCCCGCTAGCTTTTACTTATTATTCTATTTTTTTTAATATTAAGTCTTTAGTTAATTAAGTTGATATAATAGCGTTTTAACTTACCTCAAAATCCTTTTTATAATACTACTTAATATTACTTAATTAACTATTCTTTAAAAATAGAACGATAATATTTTAATTAATTAATTACTAACTACCCTTATTAAAAAAGTATATAAGAGAGCTAAGTAATAGCTAACCGAATTAATTATATATAAGTAGCGTAATTAATACTTCTTAAATATATACTCCTTTTATTAAATATAATAATTAGAGGATATAGCTAAAAAGGCTAGGTCTCTTTTTATATTAATAACTTTTAATAGAGTTACTACTTTTATAAGTCCTAATAAAGTATTATAAGCCTTAATAAAAGCGCTAAGTTCTTAGTTATTAACTTAAAAGTTGCGCTATTTAACTAGCTAATAGAGCGCTTCTTACCCTCTACTACTTAGGCCGATTACTTAATATACTTTAATAACGTAGCTAACTAGCTTACTTTGCCTATTTATATTTACAATAATATCCTTTTTAAAAAAAATACCAAGTAATATATTAACCTCGACCTTATTTAAAAATTATATTTTAAAAATAATAAAAAGACCTTATTTAAGTAAATTAAATAGTAATTAAAAATATATATTACTTAGTACTAATTAGAGTAGGTCTTAGCTTTTATTATTAACTAACTAAGCAATAGTACTAAGTACTTATATATAATAATATATAAAAACCTCGACCTTATGTATATTATTATTATAAAGCTCCGTATTATAAAAAAAGCCCTTACCTAAGCTTATATTAATAATATAATTATAACTAAAAAGCTAAAGTAATTAGAAAACGGCTCTTAGGCTAGCTCTATTTAGGATATTATTATCCTTAGTACGCTAGAGTAATAGCTAGTATATTAAAATAGGGTAGGGCGATTAGTCTTAGTAGTCCTTTTTAAAACTAATTAAGTTTAGGGATTTATAAAAGAGCTAATTAAAATAAAATATATAAAAAAGGGCCCCGATTAGAAATTAAAGCTTAGTAACGCGGATTTTTATTTTAATTATATATATACTTTTTAAAATCGAACTAGAGCTTTTTTAATAATTTATTTTTATACGTAATAATATAAAGTAATTAGGAAATCTACTTTTCTAATCCGGTTAATATTATTCTCTTTCTTTTAGTTATAGCTCCGTTAATTAAAACTATATTAACCCGATTAAAAGAGGTATTTTATATTATTTTTATAAATATTAATAACTTTTTTAAAATACCGTACTATAAGAGTCCCTTATACTCTATACGTTTTTAATAATCTCCCTTTTTAAAAATCCCTTTTTTATTAAATAAGAGAATAAGTAAAAAAAAGCCTAACTTAATTAGAAATATTTTAAATAATTAATTAGAGAAAACGGCGTAATAATTAAAACGAATATAAGTAATAGGACTCTAATTTAAAAAAAAGTAACTAAATAATTAAAATACGAAAATAAAAATATATAAAAAAGGGCTTCTTATTTAATAAAATAGGGGATATAATAAACCCTAAGAAGCGAATAAAAGAAAAAGAAAAAACGCGGATACTTAGGACCGGATTAGGCCTAAGTATAAAACGCTATAATAATATAATAAAACGAATAGCGAGTTAAAATTAGAATTAATAAAATACTTTAATAAATATAGTTAGTTATTTAACTAAACTACTCCTTGCTAATTAATATAACCCAGAGATTTAATAATAAACCTATTTAGAAATATAAATACGTCGGGCTAAAGGCGCTTATAAAACTAGCTTTTAATTAGACTTATTAATAATTTTAATTAATATTACTATAGGCCTAATACGACGTTCAATTAAAACTTTAGTTATATACGTAATAAAAACTAGGAAAAACGGCCTAAATTATATTAATTAGGATAATAATTACGCTCTAACTATTAAAACGGCTCTTCTCTCTTTTTAAACTCTATTTAAAATAAATAAACTAATATAATATTATTCAAATTATAAATAGAATTAATAAACTATACTTTTAATAACCTTAGACTATAAATATAAATAACTAATACGTTATTTTTATTATTATTAGCGCCCTTTAGGACGTTTAATTATATAAACCTAACCCTTTTACTTCGGATAGACTATTTACTAAACTAGCTTTTATAATTTATTAAAACCTATAAGCCGTAGAGTTATTTAACAATAAAAAGGTTACTCCTTTTAATAAATTTACTTACTCATTTAATTAAAAAAAGCTAGTTACGGCTTAGGTTAAAATAGATATTTTAATTAATACTTTTTTAAATATTATTATTATTTAGATTTAAATTACTACGCTTTAAACTAAGGTTTTTATAATTCTTTAGCTTAATTTAATAAAGAATATAGGTTTTTATAAAATACCGTTCCTTAATTAAAGAGGGACTATAGTTTTTAAAAGTAATAATATTGTAAACTTTTTAAAAAGCTTTAAGGATTAGTACGAGATTAGTAGGGTCCCGGATTAATTTAGGGATAAGCTTATTACGTATATTATAAAAAAAGATTATTAAACTCCGGTTAAAAACGTAATTAAAGGACTACCCTAGGCCTAAGCTAAGGATTTCTTTTTATAAGAGTATAAAAAATAGAATATTAACTACTTTTTAAATAAGGAAAAATAAATTAAAAAAGTTACTAAGGGGCTACTTATTTTATTTTCTAATTTAAACTCTATTTAAGTACTATTTATTAAGATTAATAACGTAATTACCCTTATTAAATAATAAGACCTCTATATTATAATTAATAAGAGCTTAATTAAGGCCGTATATAAGCAATTCTATATTAATATTATAAAAAGAGTAGTAAAGGAAGTTAGGGTTATTTTAAATAGCTTTATTAAGTTAATAAAGTATATAAAGTTTAAAATAAGACTTTTTAATACGATTATATATAAAAAAGAATATAGCCTACTTTTTATAAATAATTAGAGTTAATTTAAACCCTTATTACGACCCCTTACTCTTTAAGTACGTAATAATACTTAGTATTAGTATCCGAACTATTAGTAATATTACTAACTAATAATAAAAGTCTAGGTTACCTAGGTAGTTATTAATAATATTACTAATTCTAACCTAGTTAATAAAATAAGTAAGCTAAAGATTTATTAAAATAGCGTTTATTTTTAAAGCCCTACTTATATATTTAATATAAGTACTACGTATTTTAATTAGCTCCTAATTATAAAACCTAGGGATTATTATTAATATTATTAAAGTTAATACTACTAAATTATTAGGGATTACGATTAACATATTCTTAATAAGGATATCTATTTTATTATTTTAGCTTAGGGAGCTTAGTATTACGGAAAGCGTAATAAGTATAAGCTTATAAATAATATCCCTTTTATTATAATTAAAAACGGAAGAAAATACGTAATTATTAATTACGTTACCCTCCTTTTTTATATAACGAATATATTAACTAAAAAAGATATTAAGCTTTGAGCTAAGTAAATTCTAAATTACTAGATCGGACTATTTTAGTAAACTATACTTATACTCCTTTTTATTAATTTCATAAGTATAGTTAAATATATTTATATAGTACGACTTAATTTAGGCTATTATAACTAAGCGGACGTTTATATTATTTATAAAAGAAGACCCCCTAAGAATTATACTTTAATAACTAAACTATATTTTAAAAAGACGTATAGTATTAATAACCTAAGCTAGCTTTTATAATCTAAAACAAAATAGTTTCCTTTTTTAATTAAAAAAAAGAAATTATAAAAATTAATAATAATAACGAAGTTCTTAAGATAATAAAAAACGTAATTCTTAAATTTACTTTTAGGCCCTAGCTTATTAAAATCCTAATTAATACTTATAATATTAGTACTTAAAGAACTTAAAAGCTTTTTTTTTTATAAAACTTAAAAAACGATAATTATAAATCAGCCCTATAACTTTAACCTTAGGGTCGAGGCTAAAAAGTTAATGAAAAAGAGGCTCGAGGCCCCGATTTCGCTTCTTATAAACCTCTTATAAAAAGTTATATTAAAATATACTATAGTAATAGTAATTTTAATATATAATTAAGAGTATTTTAATATTAATAAAATCCTATTAAAGGCTCCGAGATCCTTAGTTAACTTAATAAAGAATAGATAATAATAAAAAAATATTAAGGATTTCCTTAACGAATATAATAAGAACCTCCTCTTAAGGCCGAGTTATATAACTAAAATTAGTAAAGTTAGAGGTACTAATTTAACTTTTAAACTTCTAACTTTTATAATTTTAAACGCCTATTTAAGGTTAAAAGTCTAAATATTTAATATAAATTAGAATAATAAAGGTTTAATAATTATTATAATCCTAGATACTAAGGTATAAATTAATATCCTCTTAAAATAATACGTTAAAAAAGCTAGTATTTTTTATTATTACGAAAGGGATCTCGAGGTAGGTCAGAACGCTACTATATTAACCTAATTAACTAAAGACTTAACGTAAAAAAGGAAAAAATAGAATAGTAAGTAAAAGCTAGCGGGCTAGCCCTTTAGGCTTAGTAGTTTAGCTCGTTACGTAACTACTAAGAGCTTAGCCTCGTAGCCTAAGGCTAAGCTATAGGGCCTATAGGGGCCCTAATACTTATTATTATAATATTACCCCCTTTTTTATACTAAAAGGCGCTATTCGTAGTATTAAAAAATAAACTTCTTAATTACCCCTTATTTTAATAAATCTATAGCTATAATTATTATTATTATATTATTATCGTCTTTTAATAATAGTAAATTACTAGCTATAGCGGCTTTTATTTATATATTTAGGTTCTATAATAGACCTTTAGTAATTAAATATTAATAATAGAACGCTTATAGTATCGCTAGCGTATACTTAAAGCTTTTTATATTATATTATATTAAATCTATATTATATCTTTTTTAATCTACTTAGTACTATAGTTTTTTTTTATATAAGTTTAACTTAACTACTTTAAAAACCTCATACTCTAGCTTATTATTATTATTAATAATTAATAGTAGCGGCTCTTAGTTTTACCCGGGTAGTAAGTTATTAGCGGCCTTTTTTAGCTTATTTAAGTAAAAGACCGGGTATACCCGGCTATTTATTAATAATTCTATAACCTATATACCCCCCTATCCAGCGCTAATAATAAGCTATAGGCCGGCTTATAACTATTATAGTTTATTTACGTTAACGGACTTTTAGTACGAGGTATTAACAAAGACCTAATTTCTTATTTTTAAGTTATCCGAGTATTAGTAGCGGTTAATATACTTTTTATATTATACTTAAGCGACTTTTATATTACCCCTAGCGATTTCCTAGGCCTTATATATCCCTTAAGCTATATATTACGTATTAATATAGTTTAGCTTTTTTTTTATAAAGCCGAATTAGCGGGTTCGCTTAGACTAATTAAAAAAAAGCCGTAGTTAGTAACCGAATTTTACTTTATATAATAATAGCCCCGTAGTCTTACTAAGCTAGGTAGTATAAATAAAGTTAATTATAAATAGTATATTATTCTAGTTATTTTAGTATTAATTAACTAGTAGTCTTAACTACTATAGGATATATTAGTTTAGTACCTCTATTTAGCTATCCGTTTATAAGTAATTCGCTATTAATAACTATAGCTTAACTCTATAAATCTTATAAAGCTCCCTTTAAAAGTTAGAGATAAATTAGGGGCCTCGGTCCGACGTAATAGTTTTTAATAAGCTAAAGATAGGTAGTACCTGCTTATAGAACATTCGGCTTATATCCTTTATTATAGTAACTTTATAATAAGGAATAGATATTACCCTTTTACCTAAGTAGTTTACTATTATTTATATATTATTAAATCCTTTTTAATTAATAGGGATAGTTATAAAGTTAGTAAAAATATATTATTATAGGTAGTTAGGTACTAATAGCGGTCTTAGCTCCCCTAGGAGTTTATTACGCGGCTTTTATAACTAGTAATAAGTATAATAATTCTATACGTATTAATAAGTATTTACTATTAGGCCCGGCTAGTAGTATTACTATTCAATTATTTTTACGACCTTATTATGCCCTAAGTAGGCGAGGAGTTTTTACTTATAGACTTTATAAATAATTATAGTGCGGAGGTTCTCTTTTTTAAGTATTATAAGCTTCCCGTTTATTATTAGTAATTTATTATTTTAAATAAACTAGCGCTTATATCCTTTAGTTATTAGCGCTTATATTAATATAAAAGACGCTATAATAAGGTCCTTATTAAGCTTTAAAATCTTTTTTATTAATAGGTACCCCTAGAGCTCCTTTTTTAATAAAAGTAAGCTAATTATAAACTATAGTTAGTTAATAACGGCGCTTAATAGCGCCCATAGCTCCGCTATAATATTAAGAAATAGTAGTCCTAGTAATAAGAAGACTTATATCTTATTAGCCTCTTTTAGTACTTACTAAGTACGGATATTTTCTATTTTTTACGAGAGGGCGTTAGTTAGTATATTCTTTTTTTTTAAGTAGTAGTAAATTTAAAAATTAAAGTTTATTAGCGTATTAGCTTAGTGGGCTTATTATAAGTTAAGTAAGCGCTTAGTTATAAAGAATAATAGTAGTTAATAGTTTATAATAACGTTAAACTTATATTTATAGCTTACGAGCTCTGCGCGCTACTTTTTCAAGTATAGTATTATTATTAATATTTCTTTATTATAAATAGTATAATTAAGCTCTATACTACTTATTATTTTTAAATAAAAAGCTACTAAGTACTATAACTTATTATCTTTTTATTATTATAATAGCGCCCCGGCGCATATTAAATTAAAAGCGTCTCTTTTTAGCTACGTTAATAGCTTTAGTTTAAAATAATAAAAGATAAGTATTAACGTTAGCGTTAGTTTTATAACCTTAAAAGCCGTCTCATAATTAGTATTAAAGTTAAAAAAAACTCCTTTACTTATTAGCCTTATAAGGGGCCTAGCTAGGTAGTTATAATTTTTTATAAACTTTTTATAAAAGTTATAAAACTTAAGGAAAAGCTAAATACCCTTAAGTAATATAGGTAGTTTTTAGTCCCTAATTATAAAGACTTTCTCCTCGTTTAGTTATATACTTTTTATTAAAACTACGAAGCCTAGGTATTTCGTAGAGGTAATATTAAATTCGTACTTTTTAATATCTACTTATAAGCCTATTTTTTATAAGTAGTCTAGTACTTTAATAACGTGCTCCTAATACTAGAGGGGGTCGTTAGAAAATATTAGGATATTATTTATATACGTTATATAGAAGTTATTTAAGTATTTTATTAGTATTTCGTTTATATATTATTAATATATAATAGGCCCGTTATAGAGCTTAAAGGGTATTACTTTATATTTATATACCCCGTAGCGGGTTTTAAACGTTATTAAGTTCTTAAAAGCTAGGTTAAGTTAGATATAATAAAAGGCCTACTTAATATTTAGTTTAATAAATACTTTTACCCTACTTAATTACGCGAGGGTTTTATTAATAAGCGGTAATAAGTAGCGGTCTTTTTTTATAATTTTATTAAGTTTATAGAAGTTAACGTAGAAGCGTAGGCTACTATTATACTTTTTTATAAATAGCCTTAATAATACAAAAGGAGTATTACTTAGCTTAATAAATCCCTTTTATAAGTATTTTAGTAAATAGGCCCTTATAGTTTCTAGCTTAGGTACTAACTACTTATATAGAGGGTAGTAAGTTAGTTTCTTTTTATTACTATTTAAGAGCTCGATTTTATAGTTATACGGCTTATAAAATACTAATATATTACTAGCTATTTTATTAAAAACGTCGGTCTAGGGCCGTAAATATTTTAATAAGTTCGTTATCATAAGGTCGCGAGTAACCTAGTCGTCGTTATATAAAGGGTCTACCTTTTTTATTTTATGTTTTATAATATAGTTAAGCTTATAGAGTAATATAGAGCCTATTTTAACGTTATTTTACCTTAGGTTCTTTTTAAAAGCGGGAGTACTAATAAAAGTAATATCTATTTATACTATTACTAAGTATAGTTTTTATTACCTAGCCTTTTTTATAGGGGTAATATTAATACTATTAAGGGCGCGTTCTATTTTCCTTATATTCTTAGCCTTATTTAATTACTATATTTAACGGGTTATTATTTTTAGCGGGCGTAATAATATCCTAATCGGTATGCCCTTTACTTATTATTACTAAAGCTTTTAGTTATAGCGGGTTATATTTATTTCGAATAGGTCCTATTAGTAGTTAATATCGATTTAGTATTATATATTAATAACTTCTGGGGTATATAGGTTTTTAATATCCTTAATAATAGTAGAGGGCGTCTTTTATAGTAAAAGGTCCTTAGGTTATATTAGACGTTAGTAGCGAATATTAGGGATTGGGCGTTATAATTTATAAAATGGGGCCGTATAGAACTATTATAATAAAGGGGTTATATAGTTATTTATAAATTTATACTTATTAGCTCTTATATTAAGTAAGGCTTTTAAGCGAATTCTATATTTATTAAATACTAATATAAGCTCTATTTTAAGAGGCTAGCCCCTTACGAGATCTTATAAGTTTACTAAATTAATTACTAATCTTCCGTCCTTTTTATATATATTTTCTAACTAAGAGTTTATTTTTATTAAAAGCTCTAGTTTTCTAAACCCGACTCTATTTTAATAAAACCCTTAGTAGCGTTAATAACGATTATAATAATCTTTAGCTTTTTAAAATAATCCTTAGAAATATATTTAGTATTATTATAAACAAAGTAAGCGCTATTATCCTTAAGCTTTTAATATAGGGCTTTAGGGATTATTTTATAAATAGAGGGGCGACCTTAATCCTATTTAGTACTTCTAGTACTTTTATTATTTTTATTACTTTTATTATTTTTATTACTTTTATTATTTTTATTTAAGGTTTAGTAAGTTTAGTTAAAAGCCTTAACTAGGCGGGTTTTTATAAAAAGGGGGTATATTACGTTAGCTAACTAAGTAATATACTTAGTATACTTTTAAAAAGTAGCCGTATTATTTAAGTATTTTTATATAGCCTAGTTATAAAGATATATAAATAGCTTATTATAAAAACGGCGCTTATACTAAGACTTTAAAAGCTTATTAATACGCGTGAGCTTAGCGAATATAGAGCGTTTTTAATAAACGTTTTTAAGCGTAATTATAAGTACGTCTAGTTTATAACTAGCGTTATTTATAATAATTAGGCTAGTATAAGCCGACTTAAGCTCGTAAAGTAACTACTTAATTATAGTAATTTCGTTAAAGGTTAGTAATAGGTATATAAACTCCGTAGTACTATTTTTAATTTTATTAATAATATATTTTAAATAGTACTTATTTATATTATAATTAGTATTTTCTAAGCGCTTTATAATATACTAAAGCTAACAATCGAACTTAAAGCTAGTATTATTATTTATAAAAATAAGTACGTTAGGTATTTTTTAAGAGCCGTAGGTAACGGGATAGGACGAAGCTAAAGTAGGTTTATAACTATTTTACGTTTTTAAGTATTTTAGTTACTACTTTAGTATATTAAGGGTAATAATATTTTAAATAGAGCTAGCTTAAGAACTATTTTTTAATTATTTTAGCTTTTTAGCTATAGCTATATTATTAATATAGGCTTAGGTAAAGGCTTTTTTTATTTTATAGAGCTTTATAATAGTAGTATGCGTAAGGTTAAGGTTTTTATAAGTTATTATATATAGGCACTTAGTATTATTACTTAGCTAGCTAATAGTAAAAGCTAGGACTTATTTTAATTAGTACTAAGTAATACGTATTTTTAGTTATTATTTAATTTACTTAAGTAGGGTCTTTTTATCGTTTTTAAAATATAGCTTTTAAATAAGGTCGAGGTTAATATACTATTTAATATTCTTTTTAAAGAGGATATTATTATAAATATAAATAAGTAAGGTAAACTAGTTAGTTATATTATTAAAGTACGCTAAGTAATTAGCTTAGGTAGTAAAGGGTAAGAAGCGCTCGATTAGTTAATTAAATAGCGCAACCTCTAGGTTAATAATTAAAAACTTAGCGCCTTTATTAAGGCTTATAACGCTCTATTAGGACTTATAAAAGTAGTAAGTTTATTAAAAGCTATTAATACGAAAAGAGACCTAGCCTTTTTAGTTATATTTTTTAATTATTACGTTTAATAAAGGGGGTATATATTTAAGAAGTATTAATTATACTACTTATATATAATTAATTTAGTTAGCTATTACTTAGCTCTTTTATATACTTTTTTAGTAAGGGTAACTAGTAGTTAATTAATTAAAATATTATCGTTTAATTTTAAAGAATAGTTAATTAAGTAACGTTAAGTAGTATTATAAAAGGGATCTCGAGGTAAGTTAGAACGCTACTATATTAACCTAATTAACTAAAGACTTAACATAAAGAGAGAAAAAATAAAAAAATAAATAAAAACTAGCAGGCTAGCCCTTTAGGCCTAGCGGTCTAGCTCGTTACGTAACTATTAAGAGCTTAGCTTCGTAGCCTAAGGCTAAGCTACGGGGCCTATAGGGGCCTTAATACCCACTACCGTAATATTATATAGCAATAAAACTGTAAATATAAACGTTTAAATACGATCTAGCTAGGTAAATAACTTTTAGTAGCTTTTACTTTATAAATATATAGATTAGTAAGTTTAAAACAACTACTTATTTCTTTATTAAAGACGAATAAAAGACTTCTAATTCGTTATTACTAAGTCTTTTATTTATATAAAATACTAAGCTATTTTTCGGATATAATAAGTTAATAATTACTATTCTAATCTATATTAAAAACGTAAAGCTAAGGATCTTTATAAAAGTAATTAAAACGAACGATTTTTAAGACGTAAAGGATATTTTATTTTATTTTAAGTAGTATATAAAAGAAGTTTTCGGATTAAAAAACTAAATACTAATAATATAACTAAGAATATTACTAGTTCTAATAACTCTTATTTAAAATCTAAACTAAAAAGAAACGAGCGTATTATAGCGGTTTTAAACTAAGACTAAGCTAACTAGATTATAATTATAATTACGCTCTATATAATCTAGCTTTAAATTATATAAATTAAAAGAGTAGTAATAACTACTTATACTAAGGCTAGGGATAGGCCGAACGGATTAGCTAATTAAAATAATTTACGTTTCTTAATAAGAATACTTACTTTTTAATAAGAGGAATTATATATTAAATAATAAATTAAGAAACTAAGATAAAAAACGTTAGAATTATATAAAATAACTAAAAAAGCCTTTTATAAGATTCCCTACGCTACTAAAACCAATATAATATATAAAAGAAAAACTAAAAAGTCTAGCTAGTTAATAATACGCTCTTTAATAAATTAATACTTAATAATAATCCTTATTAAAAACTTAAAAAACTTAAAGAAATTAAAAATAAGCTATAAGACCGATTAGGCCCCTATAAGAATATTATTATACTTAAGTTTTTAAATATAAAACTAAGCTTTAGATTAATAAATAATTAACTCTAAGCTATGTTTAAGGATTACGACTACTTTTTATTTTATAAATAAAATCTCTTTAAATAAATACTCCTTAATTAAGAAAAAGCGCTAGTATAAGACTTCTTTAAATACGGCTATTTTAACCTTATAATCGCGCTATTATAATTAATTAAGATTATACTTTATAAAGCTTAGTAAGCAAAGGGTATCCCTATTCTAAAAGCTCTATTACTAAAAGCTTTTAAAATAATTTAGGAACGTATTATTTAAAATATTATTAAAAAAAACTATATTACGTATTAAAACCCCTGGTTCTTAATAATAATAAAAAACAGCAGTTTTTAATTAATTAACTTAGTAATTAAAATTAATACTATTACTTTTTAAAACGCTTAGTAACTACTTAATACTAACGAGTTTTTAAAAGAATTTATTATAAATTAGCTTATTTCTTTTTTAAATTTCTTTTTTAATTACGATTAGATCTTTTTAAATATAAAAAGCCGTAATTTAATAATCTTTTTAACTCTATTTAAGCTATATAAATACTATACCCTCTCGTAAGAAGTAATAAATTTAGTAACTTAGTTCTATTAAATTATAACCCATATTCTTTATAACCTAATTTTAAAATATTATAGCGCTTTTATTAATAATATCGTAATTAAAAGCCTACGATCTCGTTATAATAATAAATATCTAATTAATTATCTTAAGATTTAGTAATTCGTTTACGAGTATTTCTAGAATATTAATTAGGTCTTAGTTAATATTAAGCTACTTAGTTATACTATTTTTAGAGCGAAGTCGTAATAGTATTAACTATTCGTAATTATTATAAGCTACTTTTATAATATAAAAAGGAAACGGCCTAATTAAGCTAAAGTCCTTAAGATTTTTAAATAAATAAAATACTTAAACGTTTTAAAAGTTAGATCGTTTCTTAGTATTATTACTTTTTATTATTATTAAATTAAGTATTTCTCTTTTATAGTAGCCCTATTATACTCCTTACTTAGTAAAAACTAATTTTTTAAATAAGGAGTACCGTAAATTAAAACTATAAAAACGTTTAAAAAAGTAATTATTATAACCCCTATTTTAGTTTTATTAAACTATAGTACCGAAGCTAGGTAAATTATTTTTATAATAGACGCTAGTATTAAGAAATAGGGTAGTATACTTAGTTAAATTATTAATAATAAGCGTACTATTACTTAATATAAAAACGGGATATAATATAGGCTAAAACTTAACTATAACTCTAATAAGCTTAAAATACGAGGCGTTTTAATAAGCTTAAAACGTCTTCGTAATTATCTATTTAAAATTAATTTCTTATTAAAAACTAACGCCTAGGTCCTAATTACTTAGATTAATAGTATAGCGAATAACCTATTATTAATAATAATAATACGCTAGCTCTTTTAAATTAGACTTTTTAACTTCAAAATTAAGTATATTAATAAAAAAAGAATATTATAATAAATAGCCTTTTGAAAAAAAACCCTAGCTAATTTAACCTAGTTAAAATAGAGCTTAATAAAAATATCGAGGACTTTATTAACGTACGAGTTTTATAAATACGCGTTATAAAGAACTTTTTCTTTATAATATATAATTATAATAACGCTATTATTAATTAAGTATAGGAAATAAATATTCTAATTAATATATTAGCGCTAAATAAATAATAGTTAAATTTCTTAAAATGAATTACCTATTTTTATTTTATTTTAAAAAAGCTAGTAAGTATACTCCTTAATTAGTTTAGACGTTTTAAATAAATAGTAACGTAATTTATTATATAAAATAAATTTTTATTTTAACGGGGGATAAAGACTCGTCCTTAATTTACTTAAATAATTAATAATAAGCGCTATTAAGTAGACCTAATTAACGAAATATATAATAAATCCGGGTACCGGGGACGAGAAGTTATTTATTTTTATTTTATAAAACGATATTATTAGCTAGGAATATACGCTTAAGCCTAGGAACTAATTTTAACTTATAAAGCTTATTAAAAAGCTAGATTATAACGCTTTAATAACTCCTATATATTTATAATCCCGATTTACGAACCCTTTTTTAAGGTCTACCTAAATATCTAACATATAAGTAAATAAAAAGTTATTAAGGCGTATTATAAGTTTATAAAGTATTTAGAAATACGGATTATAATAAACGCTATATTATAAAATATTACGAAGTTTATTTAAAAAGATATTATTTATTATTATAGGATTTATAGTACTCTAATTATTAAAAGGGGATAAGAGAATATAAGTACTATTACCTAGCTTAATTAATAATATAATACTTAATAAAAAGTTATATTAGTTTATAACCCTCGTATTAATAAGCTCTTTAAAAAGGGTTATTAACTTATTATATATATACTTTATATTTAGTTAAATTAGGGAAAGAAAGATATTAAACCTATATTTACTACGGCCCTTTTTATAAATAGAATAATTATTAAAATATCGTTAAGTTATATACCGTTTTATTTTATTTATAATCGTTATATAACGACCCCAATTAAAAAAAGAACGGTAACTTAAAAAGTACTTAATTAAAGAAATATATATATAATAAATTAAAAAGTCTAAGCTTAATTACGAGCTTTTACCTTTTTAATAAACGACTAAGAAGTTATAGTTAATAAAATTACTTAATATCGAGCCTAAACCCGTAATTAGTTTAACTCCTTATACTCTTTTTAATTAACGAAGTTATAGCTTAATAATCTAATTCTCGTTTTTAATATTTAATAAAATATTAATATATTAATTTTTAAAAAGCTCGATTATTATTAATAAGGACCTTTTCGTATTTATTTAGCTACTCTAAACAGATCGTCGTATTAATTAAAAACGCTTATTAATAACTTAATTATAAAGGTTACTTATATTAATAATTAACTTAAGAAGTTCTTAAAGTCTTTAGAAAGCCTTTACTTATTACTTAATAAGTCTAATTTTTATAATAACTTTATTTCTAACTTAACTAACTTTTTATTTTTATAAAATAATATAATTAAAACTATAACCCTACTTCTTAATTATAATAATAATATAATAAACTCTAGGGACGAGGATACTTAACTACTTATTAAATAAACCCGATTATAAATAAGAGCTTTTTATAAAAAATAAATTACCCTTTACTATTACTAATCCTTAGTATAAGTTACGAGTTTTATTTATTAAATATTTATTTTATAAAAATATTACTAAATATAGCTAATTTTTTAGTTATCTCTTTACTTAGATTTAAAATAAAAATATAAAAAGATAATAAGAAGAGAAGAATTATTTTTTAGTTATTACGATTAAAAACTTAACGACTTTACTTACTAATTATATTATTATATTAAAAAACCCTATCCCTCCCTTTAAATCTCAAAGCCTAGTTCCTTATTTAATTAAGCCCGTTTAATATTTAGCTTAGTTTATATAACTTCTTATTCTATTTATTTTATTTTAAAACGTTAATAACCCTTACGAATTATAAATATATAGTCTTTAATAAGGTACGTTAAAGGGGCGTTTTTAAAAATAAAATCGTACTTATCCTCCTCGGCCTTAGTATTATTAATATAATTAAAAACTATATAAATTAAAATCTTAACTTTTTTAATAGTAATTAGCATTAGAAATACTACCCTATTACTACTTATTATATAATAATAATAATAGCTTTATATAAGGTCGGCCCCGGACTATTTAATATCTTATTAATCTTAGCTTTTTTTAAAATAGTATTTCTTGCCCTTAAAGTATATATAATTATTATATCGATCGTTGAAGTAATTTAATAAAGAAACGTACTTAAAATAAGGGACTATTTTTTAATTAGTTTATTAATATTAGAACTAATATATTTTTAAAAAGACCTTGCGTAATAGTTATGAAATATAATATTCTAAACGCTATAAGCTTAAATGAGTAAAAGATTAATAATAGGGGTTCGTTTACTTAATTATAAAAATAGAGGGCTAAAAGGATTAGTATAATTATAACTAATAAAAACCTAATAGCTTTATAAAAATAATCTACTTATAATACCCCGTTTATAAACGTACTTCTTAACGACGTTCTAATTCGTAATTAACTATTAAAATATTTAAACTATTTATTTTTCAGTATACTTATTAACTTAAGGATTTACGATATAAAATTCGGTATAAAGCTCTTTAGTTAATTTAAAAAGAGTTAATTAATTAGTAATTTTAAAAATTTAAAAAAGAGGAATATTAAATTAGAATAAGAATTAAAAAGATCGAATAAAGTAGTACTTATTATAATTTACCTTTTACTAATCTCTTAGAACTTATAGCCCTAGGTTTTTAGGAAATTAACTTTTTTAAAAATAAAGGAGGAATATTACTAAGGCTAAACGTCGTAACGAATAGTTTTAATAATTTAATACGCGTTATTAGTAGCTAAAGTATTGAATATAATAAGTAAATAGATTATATTACTAAAGAAAAAAAAGAGACTAAGTTAAAAAGAATAATTATAATTAAGAAGTTATTATTAAAAAGAAAGAATAAAAAGGGATTAGAGGGATTAAGAGAAGGCCTTTATATACCCCCCCCTTAGATTTGGGGTATTAAAAAAAAAGTATTATAGGCCTTTTAGCTAATTAATGCTAAATTATAACTACTATATAAAGAGAGAAAAGAGTAAATTATAAAATTAGGGTCTTTTTATTATTGATAATTCAGCGCCTTTTTTTTAATTAATGAAGGCCGCCTCGTAATTAGTATAAAAAAGTAGCTTTTTACTTAACTACTTAACTTTTCTTTTTTCTTTCCTTAATTACTACTATTATTATTAAATAGCCGTTTTTAACTTAAATATTTCTTAGCTTTTTTTATATTTTTAAACCCAAGTTACTACTTCTTTATAACTATTATTAATTAAACCTCCTCTAATTTTTACTTCTTAATTTATTATATAAATATTAACTTAGCTATTTATAATAAGCTCCTCTCCCCCTATCTCTCTTTTTAAACTAAATAATAAAAAGGACGTAGCGCAAATTTAGGGCCTAATTATAATACAAAACCTCGAAAGTAATACTAAATACTAACTAAGAAAGTAGAATTTAAATAAATATATTACTTTTAATAAAACTAACCTTAGGATTATAACGAATATTAAGAGCTTTTAGTTCGTTAATTTTAATACGAATTACTAATATAAAGCGTATATTAACTATTATTTAAACTTAGTACTTAAACGAACTAGTTTCTCCTAAGTAATCCTAACCCTTTATAAATTCGACTTTTTTAATTAGCTTAATATAAGGAACGTACTTCTTTTTTTTAATTAGCGTCCCGAAGTTTTTAAGAGTTAAAAAAACGAAAAAAATTAAATAAAATAGAGCTATTATAAAGTAATAAAGGTCCTAACTAATTATTATAATTTTTAAGGACGCTTATTATATAAGGATTAGATTTAAAAATACGAAATCGGATTTATAATAAAGGTTATAATATAAGACCTCGCTCTAATACGTAATATAATTATAATTAAAAAGGAATAGGAGAGTACTTTTAAACTAAATAAGACCCTTATTTTAATTCCTTAAACTTAAAAAACTATATAAGAAATTAGAACTTCGGTATACTTAGTAATTTTTCTTCTTTATATTAATAATCCGGGTTATTTTATAAAAATAATTATTAATTAGTAAAATAATATAGTTTATTAATACGATCCGAAGTAAGATCTTAAGTATTTAAAAAGGATATTTATTAATAATATTTAAGTACTAAAGGCCTTTTATAATCGGATCGATATGCTTTTTTATATTTAATAACTAATTAATATAAGCGCTTATATAGTCCCTATAATATAATAACTAAATAAATAAGAATACGGTCTATATATACTTAAGTAGTTTCGTAACGTAGTCCGATACGGCTAGCTTAACTTAATTTATAATATATATTAAATAATTTATAAATACCTTAAACTATTTAATAATAAGCTTTGTATAGCTTAGATTTAGTAAATTAGCTACGAGTCTTAATACGATAGTCGTTACCTTTTTAATATAATAAGACTTTCCTTAAGAAAGTCTTTTAAAAATATAATATATAATCGGGATTCTAAAAGTAGGCCCTATACTAACTTAAATAACTCTAATTATATTATAACTAATATTTATAAAGTACTAACTTTTTAAAAGTCCAGTTCTTATTTACTTAGCTTTAGATTTACTAAATAAGATCCGAAAATTTATAACCTACGTAATTATAACTATTATACTTTTATAAACCCTACGTACTTTAAAAAAACTAAGGATATAGCTAAGAGCTTTAATTAAGAACTTATTATTTTTAAAAATTTAATCCTACCGTTTCGATCCTTCAAAATACTTAAAAATACTTAAGGATCTATAATAAGTAATAACTTTAGTTAAACTCCGTAAATAATTAAATTAATAAAAGTTACTAACTAGCGTTTAGATTTTATTATTAATAATTAATTTATATACCTAATTAATATTTTTAAAACCCGTCGAGTTACGTAGTCCTTATTAAATATATTATTATTTAAGTTATTATTATAGCTTAGCCCGGCTCTTAATAAGGCTAGTTTAAATAATTAAAAAAGTAGTTTTTTAAATACTTTAGTTAGGAGTAAGAATAGCCCTATTATAAAGACTCTAATTGAAGTACTAAGGGTTTAGTTAAAATAAGAAGTTATTAAATATACTTTTTTTAATTACGATCGAACTATGTAAAGAAATAGCGAACGCTAGCGTTAAGGGCTAATTAAACTTTATTAAGACTTTTTATAGCGTCGTAATATATATAAATAAAGCTAATATTAATAAAAATATACGAGAGTAATAAGTTAATTAGTATAACGACCTAATTATAAAGGCTATATATATAACTTTAGCTTATGTTTTTTAGATATTATTATGAAAAAAGGGAGCTAAAAAGAATTAGGGTAATAAAAGTTAAGATCGGGAGATTATTAAGAAAGAATAAAATAAAAACTAAGTAAAAAAAGTAGAATAAATAAAAAAGGTAAAGGAAATAAAAAAGGTAATTATAAAAAAGAAAGGTAAGTAGAGGGCTTAATATAATTAATTATATATAATAATTAGAACTAATTTAAAAGAATTTTTTTATAAAAGATGAAGAGAAGAAGAAATTAGGAAATAATTAAAATAGGGTAGGGTAATTAGTCCTAGCGGTCCTTTTTAAAACTAATTAAGTTTAGGGATTTATAAAAGAGCTAATTAAAATAAAATATAAAAAAAAGGGCCCTAATTAAAAATAAGAGCTCGGTAATACGGATTTTTGTTTTAATTATATATATACTTTTTAAAATTAAACTAAAGCCTTTTTAATAATTTATTTTTATATATAATAATATAAGATAATTAAAAAGTTTACCTTTCTAATTTAGTTAATACTATCCTCTTTTTTTTAGTTATAGCTCTGTTAATTAAGACCGTATTAACTTAATTAAAAGAGGTATTTTATATTACTTTTATAAGTATTAGTAGTTCTTTTAAAGTACTTTACCGCGAGAGTCTTTTATACCTTATACGTTTTTAATACTTAAAAACGTAGGGTAGCTATAAAACTACTCTAGCCTCGTCCTATCTTATTACTTATAGCTCTTAAAAAATACTTAACGTACCTATTTTTATAAATAATAATACTAATTTTAAGTTCGATTACTAATTTTAGTATATTATAAAGCGCTTAAAAAACGCTAATTATAATATAAATAAGTACTACTTAAAGTATATTATTAATAAAATTAAAAATAGCGCTACGGAGTTTATATACTTATTATTAACCTCTAATAAAATTACTATAGCTAAGTAACTATTTTATAAGCTTAAGTCGGCCTATACTAGCCCGATTATTATAAATAACGCCGGCTATAAGCTAAATATATTTATAATTATACTTAAAAACGTTTATTAAAAGCGCTCTATATTTATCAAGCTCGTGCGTATTAATAAGCTTTCAAAGCCTTAGTAAAAGCGCTATTTTTATAATAAGCTACTTATATATTTTTATAACTAAGCTATATTAAAATACTTAAATAATACGGCTACTTTTTAAAATTATACTGAGTACGTTACTTAATTAACTAACGTAATATAGCCCCCTTTTATAAAGGACCGCGCGGTTAAAACTTCTAATTAAACTTACTAAACCTTTAGTAAAGATAATAAAAGTAATAGAAATAGTAGAAATAATAGAGGTATTAGAAGTATTAAATAGGACTAAAGTCGTACTTTTACTTATAAAACGATCCTTAAAGCCTTATATTAAAAGCTTAAGGATAGTAGCGCTTATTTTATTTATAATAATACTAAATATATTTTTAATAACTATTTTAAGAAGCTAAAGACTACTATAGCTATTATTAACGCTATTACGGGCCTTATTAAGATAGAGTTAAGTTTAAAAAACTAAACCCCCTAATAAAAATAAACTCTTAACTAAGGGATATATATAAAGGGAATTAATATACCGGCGTTATAAATTAATATACCGGCGTTGCTCTTATACTAGCGTTACTATTCTACTTTTTAATTAGTTTAAAAAAGAATTATTAATATAATTAGATTTTACCAAATACTTATAAAGTATCCTAAGCCTTTATTCTTTTACTTTTTTTATACTTAAATTATATTATTAAGTCTCGAAATCTAATTTATAATATTTATTTATAATAACTTTTATAATTAGAGTTAAAAACGTTCCCTAAGGTTAATTTTAAAATAATACTCTTATTACAAAACTTCCCTCTTTATAAAAACGACTATTAATTAATTATAGCCTCTTAGTATTATTTAGTTAATTATTATTATCTCCCTTTTTAAAAAGTAACTACTTTAATATAGATTAATTTTATAAAATTAATAATTTTAAAAAGTAATACGACTGTATTACTAAGCTCTTCGTTAATATATTATAAAATATATAGCTTTTTATAAACGATTATTTTAATATAAAGCTTATATTATATTTTACTTATTATTTTCTTAAGAGAATAATAAAAACTTAGTAAATTACCTTCTTACGACTTTTTTTAAAATATAACCCCTCTCTTCTGAATAAATAATTTTAATAACTCTTTTATTTTATAATAGAATAGTTTAGTAATACTTTTTGACTTATTAAATAAGTTATTAAGATTAATTAATAGTTAATAATAATACTATTTTAATAATAAGAATATATTTATTAATAATAATAAATATAGGGTCCCTAAGTTAATTTATTACCCTATTTACTCCTACGGCTATTTTTTATTTAAAATAAAGCGTTTTTTTAAACTATAGCTTCTTATTATATTCTAAATAATCGATCCTCTTTTCTTTTTATAATTAAAATCCTAAATATACCGATTTTTAATAATTTAAAATAAACTTATAATACTCTTTTTAACTAAGTTAATAATTTTATAAGAACTAATAAATTTAGTATTATAAAGTAAAATAAGTATAAAGCTCGAGGCCGAGTTATTTAATATACTTTTTAATATAATTATTTTAATAAGCCTAAGCTTATATAAAGTATTAATATTTAATAATATAAGTCTCGTAAATATAGTTATAAATAATAAGTTATTACTAAGGCTTAAAAAGAGGATAAGTAACTATTATATTATTATTTAAACCCTTAATATAATTAATATAATTATAACCTTAGTTTTAAAGCTTTTATATACTTTTTATATTATAAGCTTATTAAAGTAGTTAAGGATATTATTAAAATTATAAACTAACGAGTTAAGATTCGGGCTTATAATATATATATTATTATTTAAAAATAGTTCTTAAAGTTCTTATTTACTTAGCGAGATATTTATAATACTAAGGCTCATATAAACTAAAAGAAACTAGCTAAATACTTATTAATTATAGTATTAATTAAGCTATTTAATAAGCGGGATATTTTATATATAATAAAATAAGTATACGACGAGCTAAACTACTTTATTAGCCTTATTTAGACCTTTTCTTACTATTTTTAAATATAAAAGCGATTCCTTAAAGTAATTAGTTTTAATAATACTTATAATACTAATCGTTTTAAGCTCCCTCTTTTTTAAGTTATTAAGTAAACCTACTTTAAATCTATTTATAACGCTATGTTTAGCTTTATTAATAATAAGAAATTAAAAAGTTTCCGGTTTTTTTTAATAAGTATTTACTAACTTATAAACTAATACTTAGTCCGTTACCCTATTATTATTATTATAAACTATAATAAATAAATAAAAACTATACTAAACGAGTAGTTCCCGGACGTTTAATAATAACTTTACATTTATTATATTAACTTAAATATTATACTTAAGGCTAAGTAAAAATAGGTTAAGGACCGTAGCTATAGTAATAATAATAATAAGTTTAATAATAAGGGATATTAGCTATTAATATAAATAATAGCTATACTAAATAATTAAAATAAAGCTTATATTAATATACTTATTAATAAGCCCCCTTTTTATATATATTATAAGGTCTTTATAATATAAAAGCTTATTATTTTTATTAAAACTAAGTATATTTTTAAAAAAGCCTAGACTAAGCTTTATAAAGAGTTTAATAACTAATACCTAATTTTTTAGTATTTTTACGTAATATACTTATTTTTAAAAATATAGTAGGCTTATTACTTTATTTAAAAATATTAGAACTTTAATACTCGTATTATTTTTAATATTAAATTAAATAATAATAATATTAAGGGTTATTTTTTAAATAATCTTAATTACTTATATTAGCTTATTAATATTATATAAAATATAATTAGTAATTAAGAACTATACTTTTACTGAGTTTATATAGAGAACGAGGTACTTATAAACTAAGAGTATATAAATACTTATTTTAAATATTTAAATAAACTTTAAATAATACTTTTTTTAAAATATTTTATTTTAATTAGGATATAAGGCCGGTTTATAAAAAAAGTAATATTATTTAATAAGAGGCTATTTTTAAACATTTTTAGATTTTATAATTTAAATTATACTATTTTAATTAAGTTAAGTATTTTATATTATTATAAAATCTATTTTAAAATGTTAAATTTAGCTATTTTTAATAGGTAAGAGGTATACTCTTAGTAGTGTTTTTAAAAACTATCTTTTTTAAATTTATATTACCGGATTTTTAACCCTAAAATTACTATATCCCTTTATAATAAGCTAAAGAATATAATATAACTTATTTTATTATAACTAGCCTTATTTAAAAAAGGCCGGTTAGCTAATTAAGCCCGTATTACTTATAATAGTTAAGCTATAAATAATAAAAAGCGAAGTCATTTGTTTAAAAATAAAAATAAGTTAACGTTAACTAAGTTTATAAAAAAAATAAATTAGCTAAGTTAAAGCTAAATATTAAGGTTATTTTAATAATAAATAAAGAGCTAATTTAGTATTTTTAATAAGGAGAGGATAACGGGGAATTATATAAATAAATAGTTAATATAGTTCAGTATTTAGAAAAAATAGAACTAATAAAAATAGTTTATAATAATAATAAATTATTATAACTACGTCAAAAGAGGTAATTAAGCGGACGTTATTATAATTTACTTTTTATATATTTTAAATATATCATAAAAAAAGCCTTATTTATTTAAGATTTATAAAAGCTTATATTACTAACTAATTTAAAATTTATAAATCTTAAATAAGTAATATAGTAATTTTAAATAAGTGCGTAGGTTATAGTAGTATTTCTATTTTTAAAAATCTTAAACTAGAGCTTAAATTAGAGAGGATAGTAAAAATAGCTATTTTTCTTTTTTTTTTATTCTACCTTTACTAGTTGCTCGGGCGGTTCTCAATATCGATTACACAGTATTAATATATAGTATCAATAGATACTCCCACTATCTCAATAGACTACTAGTAAAAATAGCTATATTAGTATAATTACCCTTACTACTTTTATAAGGAAGTACTATTTTTTTAAACTAATTAAAAAATAGAATAGTAATGCTAATATAAGAGCGACGCTAGTATATTAATTTATAATACCGGTATATTAATTCCTTATATAAAAAGAATAGAAAATTGGTAATTAATTTAGTAAACTTATAAGATCTTATAAGGGGTTAGCCCCTTAAAATAGAGCTTATATTAGTATTTAATAAATATAGAATTTACCTAAGAGCCTTACTTAATACGGGAATTAATAAGTACGGATTTATGAATAATTACGTAACCTCTTTATTATAGTAGTTTTACGTAGCCCTATTTTATAAATTACTATACTTAATCCCTATTATTAGGTTAAATAAAGAGCTATTAAATAATACTAGTATAATATAAACCGCTAATTTATATATTAATTAATAAGTCCTTTTAAAAGTACCCCTCTTTTAGTTTAATACGGGCCGCTACGACCTAATCTTAAGATAGAAGTAGTTCGAATATTATAGGGAAAACTTTAATATTTATTATTAATAACTAATATAGCCTAAGGACTTATTATTATAAAAGACATCCTGTACTATTATTAAGGATATCGAGGACCTATATAGTCTAGAAGTTATTAATATATAATACTAAATTAATACTAACTACTAATAGGACCTATTTAAAATAAATATAAACCGTATTATAAAAAGGGAATTAATATACCGGTATTATAAATTAATATACCGGCGTCGCTTTTATATTAATATTACTATTTTACTTTTTAATTAGTCTAAGAAAATAATACCTCCCTATAAAAATAGTAAGAATAACTATATTAATATAGCTATTCTTATTATTCTCTCTAACCTAAGCTCTAGTTTAAGATTTCTAAAGATAAGAATACTATTATAACTTACGTACTCGTTTAAAACTATTATATTACTTATTTAAAATATATAAATCTTAAATTAGTTAGTAATATAAGCTTTTATAAATTTTAAATAAATAAGGCTTTTTTTTATTACATATTTAAAATATATAAAAAGTAAATTATAATAACGTCCGCTTAATTACCCTTTTTAACGTAGTTATAATAATTTATTATTATTATAAACTACTTTTTATTAGCTCTATTTTTTTTAAATACTAAGTTATATTAGTTATTTACTTATATAATTCCCTATTATCCTCCCCTTATTAAGAACGCTAAACTAACTCCTTATTTATTATTAAAATAAGCTTAATATTTAGTTTTAACTTTATTAATTTTCTTTTTTTATAAACCTAGTTAGTATTAATTAATTTTTATTTCTAAATAAGTAGCCTCGCTTCTTATTACTTATACCTTAATTATTATAAATAATACGAGCTTAATTAACTAACTAGCCTTTTTTAAATAAGGCTAGGTATAATAAAATAAGCTATACTATATTCTTTAACCTATTATAAAAAAATATAATAATTTTAAAATTAAAGATCTAATAATATAAATTTAAAAAAGACGTTTTTTAAAAATATTACTAAGAATATACTTTTTATTTATTAAAAATAGTTAAATTTAATATTTTAAAATAGATTTTATAATAATATAAAATACTTAGCTTAATTAAAATAATATAATTTAAATTATAAAATCTAAGAAGGTCTAGAAATAGCCTCTTATTAAATAATATTACTTTTTTTATAAACCGGCCTTATATCCTAATTAAAATAAAATATTTTAAAAAAAGTATTATTTAAAGTTTATTTAAATATTTAAAATAAGTATTTATATACTCTTAGTTTATAAGTACCTCGTTCTCTATATAAACTCAGTAAAAGTATAGTTCTTAATTACTAATTATATTTTATATAATATTAATAAGCTAATATAAGTAATTAAGATTATTTAAAAAATAACCCTTAATATTATTATTATTTAATTTAATATTAAAAATAATACGAGTATTAAAGTTCTAATATTTTTAAATAAAGTAATAAGCCTACTATATTTTTAAAAATAAGTATATTACGTAAAAATACTAAAAAATTAGGTATTAGTTATTAAACTCTTTATAAAGCTTAGTCTAGGCTTTTTTAAAAATATACTTAGTTTTAATAAAAATAATAAGCTTTTATATTATAAAGACCTTATAATATATATAAAAAGGGGGCTTATTAATAAGTATATTAATATAAGCTTTATTTTAATTATTTAGTATAGCTATTATTTATATTAATAGCTAATATCCCTTATTATTAAACTTATTATTATTATTACTATAGCTACGGTCCTTAACCTATTTTTACTTAGCCTTAAGTATAATATTTAAGTTAATATAATAAATGTAAAGTTATTATTAAACGTCCGGGAACTATTCGTTTAGTATAGTTTTTATTTATTTATTATAGTTTATAATAATAATAATAAGGTAACGGACTAAGTATTAGTTTATAAATTAGTAAATACTTATTAAAAAAAACTAAAAGCCTTCTAGTCTCTCGTTATTAATAAGGCTAAATATAATATTATAAATAGATTTAAAATAGGTCTAGTTAATAACTTCAAAAAAAGGAGCTTAAAGTAATTAATATTATAAGTATTATTAAAGCTAATTACCTTAGGGAATCGCTTTTATATTTAGAAATAGTAAAAAAAGGTTTAAATAAAGCTAATAAGGTAGTTTAGCTCGTCGTTTACTTATTTTACTATATATAAGATATCTCGCTTATTAAATAGCTTAATTAATATTATAATTAGTAAATATTTAACTAGTTTTCTTTAGTTTATATAAGCCCTAATATTATAAATATATTATTAAATAAATAAGGATTTTAAAAACTATTTTTAAATAATAATACGTATATTACGAGCCCGAATCCTAACTTATTAGTTTATAGTTTTAATAATATCCTTAACTATTTTAATAAGCTTATAATATAACAAGTATATAGAGGTTTTAAAGCTAGGGTTATAATTATATTAATTATATTAAGAGTTTAAATAATAATATAATAACTACTTATCCTCTTCTTAAGCCTCGGTAATAACTTATTATTTATAACTATATTTATAAAACTTATATTATTAAATATTAACGCTTTATATAAGCCTAGGCTTATTAAAACGATTATATTAAAAAGTATATTAAATAATTTAGCCTCGAGCTTTATACCTATTTTATTTTATAATACTAAGTTTATTAGTTTTTATAAAATTATTAACTTAATTAAAAAGAGTTTTATAAGTTTATTTTAACTTATTAAAAATTAATAAGTTTAGGGTTTTAATTATAAAAAGAAAAAGATCGGTTACTTAGAGTATAATAAGAAGTGATAGTTTAAAAAGACGCTTCGCTTTAAATAAAAAATAGCTATAGGGGTAAATAAAATGATAAGTTAACTTAGGGACCCTATATTTATTATTATTAATAAATATATTTTTATTATTAAAGTAGTATTATTATCAGTTATTAATTAGTTTTAATAACCTATTTAATAAGCTAAGAAATATTATTAAACTACTTTATTATAAAATAAAAAAGTTATTAAGATTATTTACTAAAGAGAGAGGGTTTATATTTTAAAAAAGGTTATAAAAAAGTAGTCCACTAGGTTTTTATTATTCTCTTAGGGAAATAGTAAATAAAATATAATATAAGCTCTATATTAAAATAGTTATTTATAAAAGGTTATATATTTTATAATATACTAGCTAAGAGCTTAGTAATAAAGTCGTATTATTTTTTAAGATTATTAATTTTATAAAATTAGTTAATGCTAAAATAACTACTTTTTAAAAAAGGAAATAATAATAATTAGTTAAATAATAATAAGAGACCGTAATTAATTAATAGTCGTTTTTATAAAAAAAGAAGTTTTTTAATAAGGGTATTATTTTAAAATTAGCCTTAGGGAACGGTTTTAATTTTAATTATAAAAGCTATTATGAATAAATATTATAAGCTAAACTTTAAGGCTTAATAATATAACCTAAATATAAAAAGAATAAAGGAATAAAAGCTTAGGATATTTTATAAGTATTTAATAAAATCTAACTATATTAATAAAAGTTTTTTAAACTAATTAAAAAGTAAAATAGCGACGCTAGTATAAAAGCGACGCTAGTATATTAATTTATAACGCTAGTATATTAATTCCCTATAAAAAATAAAAAAGAAGAGGCGGACCCCTTATATAACGATAATTAAGTTACTTATAACCTTATAATAACTAACTTATTAAAGTACTTATAACCCTAAACCGACGTTTTTAATAAAGTAACTAGCAATATACTTACGCTTTATAAACTATATAATTATAAAATCGAGCTCTTAAATAATAATAAAGAAAAGCTACCTTATTACTTTTTATATAAATAGTTAGTACTAGAGCTAGAGGGTATAAAAGCCTATTTATTAAAGTATTTATAAAAGGGATTTATTAAGCTAAATAATACTCCTTTTATATTATTAATATTGTTTATAAAACAGTATAATAATAATTTGCGCTTTTATATTAACTTTTATAAACTAGATAAAGTTATAAAGAAAAACCGCTACTTATTACTACTTATTAATAAAACCCTCGCGTAGCTAAGTAGAGTAAAAGTATTTATTAAATTAAATATTAAATAGGCTTTTTATTATATTCGCCTTACCTTAGCCTCTAAGGACTTAATAACGTTTAAAACTTATTATAGGGTATATAAATATAAAGTAGTACTTTTTAAGCTTTATAACGGGCTTATTATATACTGATAATATATAAATAAAATATTAATAAAGTACTTAAATAACTTCTATATAATATATATAAATAATATCCTAATTTTCTTAAATAACCCCCTTTAATACTAAGAATACGTTACTAAAATACTAAATTATTTATAAAGAATAAGCTTATAAGTAGATATTAAGAAATACGAATTTAACGTTATTTTTATAAAGTACTTAGGCTTCGTAGTTTTTATAAAAAATATATAGCTTAATAAAAAAAAGGTTTTTATAATTAAAAACTAAAAGCTACTTATATTACTTAAGGGTATTTAATTTTTCTTTAGGTTCTATAACTTTTATAAAAGACTTATAAGGAATTACGGCTACTTAGCTAGGCTATTTATAAAATTAATAAATAAAGGAGTTTTTTTTAACTTTAATACTAATTACGAAACGGCTTTTAAAGTTATAAAGCTAGTACTAATATTAGTACTAATCCTCTATTACTTTAAGCTAAAATTATTAATATAGTTAAAAACCGACACTTTTAACTTAGTATATACTAAAGTATTATTATAATAATAAGAGGATAATAAGTTATAGTACTTAGTAACTTTTTATTTAAAAATAATAAGTAGTATAGAGCTTAATTATACTATTTATAATAAAAAATATTAATAATAATATTATATTTAAAAGAATAGCGCGCAGAGTTTATAAATTATAAGTATAAGTTCGATATTATTATAAACTATTAACTATTACTATTCTTTATAATTAAGCGCTTATTTAATTTATAATAAGCTTACTAAGTTAGTATATTAATAAACTTTAATTTTTAAATTTATTATTACTTAAGGAAAGAGAACGTACTAATTAATATTTATTATAAAAAATAGAGGATATTTATACTTAGTAAGTATTAAAAGAGGCTAATAGGACCTAAGTCCTTTTATTATTAAGATTACTATTTTTTAATATTATAATAGAGCTATAAGCGTTATTAAGTACTATAATTAGTTAACTATAACTTATAATTAGCTCGCTCTTATTAAAAAACGAGCTCTAGGGGTACTTATTAATAAAAAAGATTCTAAAGCTTAATAAAAACCTTATTATAGCGTCTCTTATATTAATATAAATACTAATAACTAAAGGGTATAAGCACTAGTTTATTTAAAATAATAAATTATTAATAATAAATAAAAAGCTCGTAGTACTTAAAAAAAAAGAACTTTTATATTATAATTATTTATAAAGTTTATAAATAAAAGCTCTTTACTTACTTAGGGTATAATAAAGTTATAAAAATAATTAAATAATAATATTACTAGCCGGGCCTAACGGTAAATACTTATTAATACGTATAGAACTACTATATTTATTACTAATTATAAACGCTATATAATAAGCCCCTAAGGGAGCTAAGGCTACTTTTAATACTTAACTACCCATAATAGTATATTTCTATTAACTTTATAACTATCCTTACTAATTAAAAAGGATTTAATAATATTTAAGTAATAATAAACTATTTAAATAAAAAAGTAATATCTATTTTTTATTATAAAACTATTATAATAAAAAATATAAGCTAAATATTTTATAAAAGGGTACTACTTATTTTCGGTTTACTAAAGATTATTATATTAGACCGAGGCCCTTAATTTATCTCTAACTTTTAGGGAGAGCTTTATAAAATTTACGGGGTTAAGTTATAATTATTAATAGCTAACTACTCCTAAATAAACGGCTAAATAGAAATACTAAACTAATATATTTTATAATAATTAAGATTATTAATTAACTAATATTAAAATAACTAGAGTAATATACTATTTAAAGTTAATTTTACTTATATTACTTAGCTTAGTAAGACTATAGGGTTATTATTATATAAAGTAAAATTTAATTGTTAGCTACGGCTCTTTTTTAATTAATCTAAACGAACCTATTAATTTAGTTCTATAAAAGAAAAGCTAAACTATATTAATACGTAGTATATAGCTTAGGGGATATATAAGGCCTAAGAGACTACTAGAGGTAATATAAAAGTTATTTAGGTATAATATAAAAAGTATACCGACTATTACCGGCGCTTAAATAACTTAAAACTAAAAAACCGGGTTTTTATTAATACTTCGTATTAAAAGTTTATTAATATAAATAAATTATAATAGTTATAAACTAGGCTATAGCTTATTATTAGCGCTAAATAAGGGGGTATATAAATTATAAAACTATTAATAAATAACTAAATATACCTAGTTTTTTACCTAAATAAGCTAAAAAAAGCTATTAACGACTTACTACCCGAGCAAAACTAAGACCTATTATTATTAATTACTAATAATAATAGTAAATTAAAATACGAGGTCTTAGAGGTCGTTAAATTATGCTTATATAAAAGAAAACTATAATACTAAGTAAATTAAAAAGAGTATAATATAAATCTAACTTAATCCGATATAAAGAGCTTTAGGTATATATTAATAGCGCTCTAAATATTTTATTATTAATACTTAATTACTAAGGGCCCGCTACGGAACTTAAATATATAAATAAAAACTATTACGGTTAGTAATTTATTATTACTAAGGGATAACGATAATATAATAATAATAATTATAGTTATAAATTTACTAAAATAAGGGGTAATTTAGAGGTTTATTTTTTAGCGCTATAAATAGTACCTTTTAATATAGAGGGAGGGGTAATATTATAATAATAAGTACTAGGGCCCTATAGGCCCTATAACTTAGCCTTAGGCTACGAGGCTAAGCTCTTAATAATTACGTAATAAGCTAGACCGCTAGGCCTAAAGGGCTAGCTTACTAATTTCTATTTACTATTCTATTTTTTCCTTTTTTATATTAAGTTTTTAGTTAATTAAGTTAATATAGTAGCGTTCCGACCTACCTCGAGATCCCTTTCGTAATATAATTAGCTAAAAATTTACCTAGGGATCTATTAATAACTAAGTACCTACTATTATGCACGGGACTCTTACCTCAACTAGGGGGGGTTATTATCAGTTTATCGAATCACTCAGCTTCACTGATGCCACTGGATGCTCCGCCCAAGAGCGCGCCAGTTAGAAGCGAATAGCGCCCGACTTCCCCTGTGCTGATAGTTGATTAACGCTGCGGAGTCTTCGCCAAGAGCCGCAACTAGGAAGCTCGGCTTGCTTCGTTGACTGGGGTCAACTGCCGTTTAACGTTTGACTAATTCAAGCGAAGGAAGAGGGGCGCGTCTGGACGGGGCCTCTCGGGGATGATAGTGAAGTCAAGTGGCTGAGGGATTGAGGAATCTAGGGGCAGCGAGAGAAGGAGGGAGAGGAAAAGGCCGGATGGGCTCGGTGCCGCCCGATCGCGTGACTCGCGTAATCATACTCAATGGCAGGCTTCATATTCAGCAGTAGCAAGCAGGATATCTGCCTCTTTCTCGTCCGTGCAACGTATCTCTGTCTTCCTCTCTTGGTCTTCTCGTGAGGTTCCGGGTTAGCAATCCCCCCGTGCGGGCCGTGGGCGGCGGCACCGGCAGAGACATTGATGAGGCTTGAGAAGAAAGAACGTGAGGGGCAAACGAGAGATGACGGCATGCCGCATGCCCGTCTTGGAACCAGCGGTGGATGTTTTCCGTCCCGGCCATAGCTTCCCCTGATATTTCTCGGCACTGCGCAGACATCGCAGATATTCTGGGGCCAGGCCGGTACGGTGGAGGGAAATAGGAAGGAGATAAATTACCTAGCCGCGCTAAGGGGTATTCGCTCAGACTCCGCTGATGTGGCATCACAATGGTCGGCCATTCGAAAAGAGCTTCTTGGACATCTTCCCACGGTAGTCTCGCGGGGGGCCGAGGTGTCGTGCTCGGATTCGATTTTCCCACTTATTCACTGGGACTATTATGCAGCTAGATCGTCTGTTCTGCCTTTTTGATGTCAGCGTAGTTTATGTTAGAGTACAGAACCACAACGGCCCGGTGGGTTGAATTCGAGAACCACATAATTAGTGCGTCCATGCGTGGCATGTGAAGACTCCATCGATCCTCGAGGCCCCATTTGACGAGGTCCATTTCTAGGTTGCCAAGCAACAGGCTCTGTGGGGCCGATAGGGACTGGGTTCGGCTTGGCATAGATATTACAGTGTCAGCATGTTGCTGTGCAAGAAGTTGAAGTCATCACGACCTTGTGTTTGGGTTGAAAGCTCCCAAGCTTCATAGTGTCGTCCATGAGGCTCTGCAAGACTCTCGGATCCCGGATCAACTGTTCGTTTCTGAAGCTAAGGTAGAGAATAAGGTCCATGTAACCTGCGGTACTGGTGGGTTGCACTGCCTAATCGGACAGGCTGATGTCTGGGACTCTGGGAGCAAACCGATAACCTCCCACATGCCGGCTAACCAGACGGCCCCCCCAGTCGCTGTATGCAATGCGACGATAGATCCCTCCGGGTGAAAAATGCTTCAGTGACCACGAAGCCAAAGATACATTCTCAATGCCTGAAGAATTCGGGTCGCTGAACTGACTATGGTCTCAACTGGAGCTCGTTTCTCCGTGCGCGAGGCTCATTCTTTTGAGTATAATCGGCAATTCATTCCTTTACACAATGCGCCTATTCTACGAGAAACGCGACCGCGTGCAAAGCTTGAAAATGCGCCTGAGGAGGGTTCTTGAGTATCGCGGCGGAAGATAGGAAATTTCTTTTAGTTGGCAACCCCATGTCTAGGGCGCTGTGAATAGCGCTGCGCTCTATCCGCATTCTGCAACCTGCCAGACTACTGGGATTACAATAAAGGAAGCCGCCCTATCCAGAGAATCGGGTCAGAGCACACTTCTGGCAACCTCTTTTTAGCCTTACAAGATAAGCTTGCATGCGTGTCGCGCCTTTGACTGGGCCCCCAGCGTCGGATTGCAGGCATTCACTCTAGATCTCGATTACTGATCCCGGCCGAAGTAGACAAAATTTGAATTGATGAGCAAGTTTCGAGCACATTCGATATTGAAAAGGCTGCGTGACTATTTGATTTACCTAGTATGGTGCAAGTAGAATAGAACGAAACTTGTACACTTCGATCGCTTGGGAACAAAACAAACGTAACGAAGATTTATAAGTGGTCACAGACAACTAGAATCTGGATCGCCAGTCAGATAACATAAGATATTGACGTATTCCGCATACCTCGATAGTTGTATCGGTGGCTTATTTAGTCCGTCTGGGGTATTCTGTAGCAATGAATCGAAGTAGTCAAGTCCATGTCGAACGTTTTGAAGATATCCCAAATATAGTCACCAAATTTAGTTGAGAGCTTGTTGTCAACACCAGACGACATCATCTATTATATTCTTGGAGTCTGAATACAGGCTTGTTGATATCTAGAATTCTAAGCTTGACAACAATGCAGCTCAAGTCCACGAACACTTTGCTTTCGGTAACTGCTTGGTACATTTGAAGATGCTCAAACACGAAACAGCCGATAATCCTCGGACAGAATCCCATAGTCCATCTTGAGAGGTTCTTTGGGTCTTTAATATTATATGGAGGCAATCTGAATCTCGTATTTACTCTTTCAGGTGGAGGCATCCGCACCCGAAGCTCCTTTGAGGTTGTCTTTGGTGTGATTACTTGCGTTACCCTCGAGCTGAATAAGAAAGTCAGAAGTCAATAAATCACCTCGCTCGTAACTTTGCGAGTTTTGAAAGGCACTTAACTTACCCCAATGAGCATACGCTTATCTCCAGGTACAATCATCTCGAAGCGATCGTTTATGATACCGTACTCGAAGTACCCTAGTCGGGCAATTGGATTCGTCTTGGAGACATCAATCCTCCCATCCGTCAAGACGCTGTCATCAATATGAACGCCGACAACTTTGCCGAAAATAACATCGACAGTTCCCATTGGCGGTTTCCCGGGAAGGCGCACTGTCTGCATATACTCGCACTCGAAGCGGACAGGCGAATCGGCTACCATGGGTACGGACGTTTTCAGACTCTTTGACCAAGTCTTCTTTAGGCCAGCTCTCTCAAACTCGTCCTCGTTGGGGCCGATGGCTTCCGCCGAGATGTTGACGCTCTCCCGGAGGGGGTACGTTGCGAGCTGCCAGCAGAAGCTTCCGGTACGCTCAATGTTATTGACGGTATCTTTTCGGTCTTCAGCGTATGTTTGGTTCGCGCTGAACATGACCATGGGCGGGTCAAAGCTGACGTTTGTGAACTGGCTGTAGGGGGCTAGGTTGTGCTCGCCTTCGGGTGAGACGGATGAGATCCATCCAATCGCACGAGGTACTACGCATGCCTAGACACGTATGTTCAGCGGGAAAGTCGATAGCGTCTTTTGGGATGCGATTGGCAACTCACTTTAAATGGATCATATGGTAAACCGTGATCATCAACACCGGGCTGGTAAAACATTGTAAACTAGGTTGTGAAAGTCGAAAAAATGCTCAATGAACTCTAAGCGTGAAAGGTTACCCGAAGATCGAAAGTTCAGTGAGTCTATGTAGTTTACCTCTTGGCAATTTATAACCAAAGTCAGGTTGAAGTCCGAATTTCCCTTGGTCAGTGAAGCCAACTGATGAAGTGAGGGGTCTATTGAACTCCCGCCGTCGTCCGACACTCGGAACCGTTTGACGTCACTGGGTCGGAGTATTCGGCGCTTCAGTAGCTGCGCTTTCGGACAGTTCGGGCCCAATTTCACATGCCCACTTGCCGATTTGCCGTAATACCTGACTGAGAACCAAACAACTGTCCACCGTAAAGACGAAGTGAACCCTTGAAATATCTTGTTTGTAGACTTTCATCATTTTTCCTGGCTCTTATTCCATCATGATCGCTGGCCTGTGCACAGCTTCCAACGGCGTGAATGCCGACTCAAGTAAAGTATTCAACACACAGCACCAGGGACCACGGAACAATCCCCAGCAAGCAGTTTCACATGACCTAAGGCGTGGTGCCATCGAACATCGTAAACCTGGTAGTACATCAAGTCTCGTGGAGGTAGGTAAAATCAAGACTGATTTATAGTGGTATCTTAAGTGAGCGCTACTGAGTTCAAAGAGTCGGGCGACATTTGACGGGATAGTAGATATACCCTGCAAGCCCTCATCGGCAACAACTCGTCCTCTTAACCATCTAGGCCACCCAAGCTTGAGGATCGACGGCTCTAGGCTTCGGAGTAGCTTGTGCCGTAGCGGCGGGCGACGACACGGAGCTGGTGGACCCGCCGGAGGTGGTGTCGACGATACAGTCGCCCTTGGCCCCGGCTTCGACCTTTGTGCACTCGTCGTTTGTAAATCTGGAGGGCACCTTGACGCACAAGCCTGCGCTCTCAATCTCTCCGCCCTTGGAGGTACACAGGCTTGAGATACCTTCCAGGCTTACGTCAAAATTGCTTGCACTCGCGCAACGGCAACGGAAGATCTCTTGGGAGACTGCTGCACTGTAAGTCGATTAATATGTGCGTTTTTTTCAAAATACAGAGCGAGTGTACTTGCCCCAAGAAGGCCACGGTCATTGTAAGGACGGATGGCTTCATATTGAACGCTCGAATCGATTGTTGAAAGATGAAGATGCAAATCGAATGCTGGGTTCGGAAGAGAATGTTTGTTTCTATATCAAAGTGGGAGGTGGTGTTTGGCTGCTCGAGAAAGTCGAGACACGAGAAACTATTTAGGCCGGGCCTGGGGTATTTATCCCACATGAACCGATTTGTTATCGGATGGGTCTTCGGTTTGCTGCATTACCTACATTGCACTTCACGTTCTCGATGTCGTAAGACTTGGGCGCAGCTGGCTGGGTGCATCACCAAGCACAGCATTGACTGACTCGAACCTTGCAGCCAGAGCAGCCAGAGACTGCTTCTAGAAGCCGGTGCTGCTAACACGAAACAGGAGCTGCCCTGCTGATGCAAAACTGACTTTCGAGCTGCGGGCCAATGCATACTGTCTTCGTTACTAAAATAAAGTCTGAAGCAACTGGAAGGGCACCGGTACCCAAGTTTTCTCATACTTGACAGCGGGCGTCGGACGATCCACTTGAGTAGAGTCGTTCACTCGGCGGCGCTCTTGGCAAGGCGCTGGCAAGCTGTGCTTTGCATCCCGAGGCCGCCAGCGATCGTCAGAGATGTCCTTGGTACAGCCTGGAAAGTGGAGTTATTTGAACTCTAATCTTATGAATAAAGGTCGAGAAAGGTGATGATGTGACAACTGCAATATAGCCGAGACTTTGGAACAAGCGGACTTTCTGATTTTGACTTCCGTGCCAAATTGAAGCATCGTTTGCCGAAGGACATTCTCCACCGAGGCGGCAACCATATTAAAGTATTCGCCAAAAGTGTCAATTGATGACTTTCATCACCACATCCACCAGCGCAGAATCTTGATAGAGAGCTTGATCAAGTACGTGTATCTTAGTTCGCCTGGCACAAACCAGAGCCCTTGGCGGCTAGACGGCCATGCTCTATCACCCAGGTGTTTCATGTTCTGAGTCCTGCGTGCGGGGCCGGCCACCCCGACATGGAGGCTCCGGCAAGCTTGGACAGAATCTGTAACTTGCTCTCGGCGACGACCGTTTTTATGCTGCCGCATAATATTATTCTCTCTTTGGCCCAGTTCCTCAGCGAAGTAACTTACGTGCGTAAATTCGTAGTCATTGAATCCCATCGTGCCAACTTTGGTCTAGTCGAATCGGATATGTTGACAAAACATGGAGTCAAGAGGGATTCGATTTCAAAGCGGACTTGCGACTACACGGTGTCAAATCAGACATCTTATTGAAGGGACAAAGATTTCGGAATAAATAGACATGAGGTGGCGTAAGTAAGAGTGAAGGCTAGGCAAAGAGAATTGGGGTGTATTCCAGCATGGGCTTAGATTCGTTGATGACGGGGTATAGCAATAGTGGATAACTTTGTGTTTAGATGCCAATGCTTTACAAACCGTTTGATAGATAAATCGAAAGTCTATATTTAAGATCTGTCTACAATGCTTTTGCTTGATATGTGAGGGGGTCATGTCAGTCTCGTAGGCGGCTGGTTGACATCTGCAGTCCGCCTGTTGCCACAAAGAGAATCTGTCTATTGCATCGCTATGTGAAACAGGGAGTCCGTCATAGATTGACGTGTAAGTTGCACTTCAATCATAAATGGAAGGCTCACGCCGTTTGGGCAGCCAATCAATTCAAGATTCGTCACGTACGCTTGCATTGTAATTGACACCGACGCGTTTAGCGGAGGCCCCTTCAAACTGGCCTCCCGGTTGAAAGAGGTGTGGATAATATCCGTCTCGTGGTAGCCCAGCGGCATGTTGATTAGATAGTTGTAGGCATGCCTGAGCATTAATGAAAAAGTCATTATCATTGCTGATGAACCAAGCTTCGGCATTCGGTGCAGGTGTGCCTTCGAAGGGCATTCCTCAGTACCATTGAACACCGTAGAATATAAGTTCAACTCAGTCAAAAGAGCAACTGGATCTTGATTCAGTAACTTGTGATTTTGTGCAGATTAATTCATTCAGGATCAAGTTCTCACTACCAACACTTAAACGTATCCACGCTGTATTATGCAACCTAAGTAATAGGTATCCAGGGATGAGAATATATGGACATCCTGTCGAGGTATGCGACTCCTTCCAGCGGCTCCGATCCGCTCACTCATGGTTATTGTCCTCTACAACATGCATCTGTGTTTCCAACGCAAGTTTCTCTGTCTTCCGAGCCACCTCTTCGGTCAGTCTATCCCCGTTGCCATCAAGAATGACTGCAGTCTCTTCCAGGCTCATCTTTCCTGTTTCCACAAACAGGAAATACACCACCACAGCCTCAAAAGCCAGCCACACATCATACGTGATGTAGTACTTCCACTTTGAGTTCGTCACACCAATCGGGTTGGCGTACTGGTTAAAGATCAACGCCAGTGCCACGAACAAGTTGTAAAGAACCAAGCCTTTGGCACGCAAGTTGAAGGGCAGAATCTCCACGACGTAGGTGACCTGGAGCGCGCCCCATCCCACGGTGAACGTGACGTTGTACAAGAAGATCATGGCCAAGACACCCTTTGCGAGGCCCGGGGATCCTGCGCCAGTGAGGTCGGTTTGCTTTTCATATGTTGCTTGAAGTGCTGTCCAGATGACGTAGCACACGAGGGATCCGATAGTCGAAGCGAGAAACATCGTTCGGCGGCGGAAACGGTTGACGAGAACGGAGGCGAGGAGACCCCAGAATAATCCCCACAGAGTGATGAGGGCGTTTATTAGCGTCTGCGTGTCTTGGGAGGTATACCCGATCGAGTTGAGAATCAAGGTCAGGTAGTAGCTGATCAGACCGTTGCCGCTCCTATCAAGATAGAGTTAGATGGCGATGAATAGGCGAGGTAGCGAAGCGTATGACTTACCACTGTGAGAAGAAACCGACAGCAAGAATGATGAAAAAACGGCGCCGGTTACCTGGTGTCTGGAAGAAAGCCATGTACGACGTAGTCCGCGATGCTTCCGCCTCCAACCTCAGTGCCGTCCTAATTTCCTCCATCTCCAATGGAACGATGAGGTCAGAAGCATCGCCGTTGGCGTGGTACTTCACCAACAGCCTCTCGGCTTCCGCATCCCTCTCTTTTGAGATGAGCCATCTCGGAGACTCTTCGATAAAGAAGCACAACCCGAGCTGCACCACGCTCGAAAGTCCTTGCAAGATCGAAGGAATCCTCCAAGCCCACGTGTTCCCGATTCGGAATGTACCAAAGGTAATCCACGCGGCGCTCAAAGCTCCCAATCCCCAGAGAGAATTGTAGATGGATACTAGCGGCGCTCGCTGGGACGGGTACGCGAGCTCCATGATCATAAGAGGCGCGGCCGTGATATTGAGCGCGAGGCCGAAGCCGAGAACACCGCGAGCAACGATGAACATGGCGACGTTCTGGGCTGCGCCTTGGAGGGCGACACCGATAAGGAGGATGGAGGCACTGACTAGGAGGGCGGGCTTGCGTCCGAAGCAATCGCAGAACCAGGCGCAGAAGGGGAGTGCGAGGAGCTGGCCCACGTTCTGGATCGCATTCAGTCTTTCTGATGTTAGGGCAGACTCAGCGTTGGATGAATGAGAATACTCACAGTCCCAGCTCCTGAGCTCCAGGGTTATTGAATGATTCCTGCCATGTGTCCAGAGACTGAAGGCCATTCATCATTGAGCCATCGTAGCCGGTTGCGTAGCTCGATACCAATGAAAGCGCGATGACACAGTTGAGCTTGACGATTCCCGAATTTGAGAACCAAGCGAATGCCCCTCTTTTGTTCGCGATAGCAGCGTCAACAGTCACGGGGATACCGCCGGCCGGCTCAGTTGTTGCGGCAGCGTTTTGCGACATTGCTGCGGTCGAAGAACGAGACATTGCCTATCAATCCGAAGACACTCAACATGGCAGAATCCCGTAGGGACGGGGGATACGGTGTCGTTATTATGCTACGAGCTCCGAGATAATAACAAGCCAGGCCCGATCCGTTCGTATCCCACTCGGCTCCCGATAGCAGGCTCGATGTTACAATGTCCGGCCAACCTCCGGGCCGGAGTCACGTAGGACATTTCACAGAGTAATTAGAGATTGTTGGGGTCGTGTAAACCTCAGCCTGCCGATAGGAGCTCCCGAGGGGAGATCAGGAGATACCGGCGGGGTTTTCTCAAAGGATCCATGGGCTCGGGTAGGCTGCGCCTATCAGCCACTGGCGAGATACTCGGGCGAAATGCGTCCGAATCAGGAGCGACGATAGATATGCCGCTGGTAACATGACCTCTGTAGAAGTGGAGGCTGTACCATCCCCTCGGAGACTAGGTTCTTCACTATTGAATCACGCAGCTATACTCCGTACAAGCACTGGATATCGGGTTTGCCCCAGCAGCCTCTATGATCTTCTCGACGTTTATCCCCGGCTCTCTTATGGTGCCATTCCCGAGACCAACGCGTGGTTCTTGGATCTCACCCCGCAAACCCGTTTACCTAGACTCCGCCCAAGCGCAGCTCACTAAGACCAAAGTTGGGGTATGTAACCTCGCCCGGGGTACGGTGATGGTCCACCGGTTCCGGCCCGGTTCGGACCGGGGTTTGTAGAGCTGAAAATGGTATCTGTGATTGGTGGACCTGTAGAGAGGCTAGGGAGGCTAGGAGCAGTTCGGTCGAGGAAGCCTGAGTGAGGTTGGCGTGAGGGGTTGATGATGGTGTTTCTTGATGAGTGGTGATCTACCCCCGGCTAGGTGCTCGCGTGTGAACGGAATAATTGATCAATTCCCTTATGGACTTGCTGTGATATCCACTATGTGATCGCTGAGGGTCACTTTCGGTATATAGTAGCTGGCATGAGACGGCAGGGAGATGGATACGTCAGGTTGGAAAGTGTTTCCCGGCTTTGCTCCGTACTTCTCATCGTATTCCTACAAGCACCATGCATCTCAAGTTAGCTGTCGCTTCGCTTGTGGCCTCTGGCGCAACGCTAGGGTCCGCCGCGGCCAGCAAGCCAAAGCTTTCCGCAAGTAAGTAAACGCCAGAGACATAGAAGAAATCTAGGATATCAAGTAGGTAGTCCAGATTGACTTACACTACTGTTTAGATGCCCAAAGTCTATTCGACTACTCTATGGGGGTCCAGGACTCCAGATGGGACGACTCGTACAACCTTATTTGGTACCAAGACAAGGGTCCGTGGTCCGTCCGCTTCACGGCTTGGTACACGGCGGGTCTGCTCCATCGCAATGAGGGCGACGACGTGGAGAACGCAAAGGCGGCGATTGAGAACATGTCAGTCGGTTGGATGAAGAGTTTAAGAGTGGTTGAGAGTGCTAATTTGTGGACTACGATGTAGTTTGGCGAGCCAGATGACCTCGGACTACGAATCGGCGTGGTATGGCACTTTCAAGCTGTCGCCTGACGAGCCGGACCCAACGCCGGATTCTGAGCTGTACCCTCCCAAGATCTATGTGAGCATAATCTAAGTGCAAAAGCGGTGGTTGCCAACCCAGACGCAGTCCGCTGACCACAGATCTAGACTACTTACGACCCAAATTGGAGAGAATTTATAGGGTGAGTCTTTGGAAACATTGAAGGAGTCCAACATCATGGCATTTGGAAGGGTTCGAGGACGAACAAGGATCCAATGATACTAACATGATCCAGGACTCAACTAGTACAAGACGTCGAACTTTACTCTGATCTCCTGGGCGCAGACCTCGTCAAGAAAATTGAAGATGCGCTCGAGATCCAAGCCATTGGCGCAATGAGGCGCAACGGTAGCTACCCCGAAGGCGATAACCTCATACTGGGATACTCCAACCCGGGCCTCATGCGTGCCCTTACAGTAGGCTGGATCGGCGCCCGTCGCAGCAACGCAACCTTTATCAACTTCGCAAACACTCAAGAGTCCCAGCTGCTTGAGCTCTTCAAGTCTAACGGCTCAAATACCCTTGGGGAGTACAATGCGCCAAACTACTACGGCATGGACGTTTGGGCTCTAGCCGCCAACATCGCCTATGGTCCCCGCAACGCAACACTGACGAAGAACGCCGAGTACATTCTGACGAAGCTGTGGGATGACATTGCAGCGCACTACAACCCCTACCTGGGCAACCTCGTCGGCCCTTATGACCGCGCTTACACCCGCGACATGACCAAGCACTCATCCATTCTGCCCATGTACTGGTGGGCCGTCTTCGGGCGCGAGTACGGGCCTCAGCCGCCCAAGGGCGAGGGCGATTTGCTGTTCGATGCAGCTCAGGGCGCGGCGATTGCGCTGGTTTCTGACACAGTGGCCCGGCACATCTCCAACAGCACAGCGGCGGCGCTCAAGGCGAAGGGCCCCTGGGCCGGCGAGCGCAGCATCACGCGCGAGGTCAAGGAGAAACTGGATTCGGACGCCACGCGCACGACGACGTCGTGGGTTAGCGCGCCACTCATGATCGGTGGACAGGAGCTTGCGGAGACCAAGAACCGCGGGGATCAGTTCGTGCCGGCGATCGTGCACTGGGCTTCGGACCCGTTGCACACGCCGTACCCGTACATCGGCTTCTTCCTGCTGTACCCTTCGGCATCGACCATTTCGGCCGTGGCGGGCGAGAGGTCACTCAGCGTGTCATATCCGAACAGCACGCAGGAAGGGTCTGATATTTTCACGTTTGCGCTATCCGGGATTCCGCCTTCGTGGACGCTGGGCGGGAAGACGATTACCGGATTGGAAGAGCTGCCGTGCCTGAGCGTCAATGTTTCGGCCCCAGGGTTGGACAAGCTGCCGATTTCCTATGGGCAGCAGTTGAGAAACCACTGGTATTATAACGTGTCTTACGCGGTTCCTGCTGGGTTCGAGGGTGTTCCCCGGGTTGATCTGACGATGGAGTATACTTGTGACATCTGAGCAGAGTTGTAGACGAGGTATTATCGGGAACATGGTCCTTCGACCGGATGAATATTAGTAATTAAGTTGAGCGCGCGACAGAATGTATCAGGACATGAGTCCCTAGGGCTAGTTACTACGTCGCCTCGTAGAGGCAGTCGACCAAACCCCTCGATTTCTGATGCCATAATTGGGAAGCAGCATTAGCTAAACGAACTGAAACTGAGAGGACTGTCACATTAATATCTTCCAGAGACGCGGGATCTGTACCCGTGACCATGTGAAAGTATCCCAACTCTTAGGAATGACTGTGCAAGTACTGCATTATGCCAATCTTCTCGTCGACTACTGTGATAGGTAACTGATTCTGCTAGTCAAGAAAATTATGATGCAGATTCAAAGTCAATTGATGTCATTTGGAGATTTGACTTTGCTGGACCGCACGCTAGAAACCACGGTAGCGACGCTCCGTTGGTGCCTCGGGGCCATCCGTTCTTTTGGTTTGAGGCTTCTTCAGCCGCTGAAGTGAGGCTCAGTATTCACATTCGCGGTTAGTGTCACTCTGAAAGTTCCCAAGATGAGGACGACGTTTGGGTTCTCAGGCCGAGATTTGCCCTCGTTTGCTTTGCTTTGATTTGATTTCTTCACCCCGACTCACCGCCGATTCGTATCGATAGCTATATTAGTCTCATCTTGAGCTAAAATTTGCCCTGTGAGACCCTGGCCAAGGCGCCCCTTGTTAGTTTCAGATTGAGTAAGCCAGATTCAGGTCGCTGGCTTTGGAAAATCCAACCGAAAACGATTGCAAGGCTCTCTCCTCCTGTCCTTTGAAGACTTGAGAGTCATCTTGGATTCTTCAAGAGTCTTGTGAACCAGTCGAAAGAGTCTAGGAGTTGACAGTTGTTCGCTTAACAAAGGATGGAATCCCAGTGGTTCAGACAAAAACATGGCAGCAGGGGAGCCAAAGGAAGCGCACCCCGACGGCGCCGATTAACCGCAGCAGATCCCTGGAAACATCTCCACTATTTGTCTCAGTTTGGCGTCTCGTCTCCCTTAAGAGAAAAAGAAGCTTTGACGCTCGTGTCACAGAGGAGGCAAAGGACTGGAAGAGCGGTAGAGCGAGGGCAAGGGACTCGAGAAGCGTGGCATTTGGGCAGACAGCAAACACGGCGGCTCCCCTTCCTGAGCGTAGCGCGCCCCTCCGATCCTTCCGATCACCGTACTAATTTCCACCCTTGAAGGAGCTCCTTTTGAGGCTTTTGGGAGGCGTTCGTTGATGGCGGCCTTATCCTCTTTGTGGCTCTTGAAAGTCTAAAGTTCGACCACGTCGCCTCCGTTAAGCGCCGGCCGTCACTTTGTCTTCCTTTGTTTCTTTGCTGCCTGTTCGGGATCTTCCCACCCCCTGAGAGCTGAGAGGGAAAAGACACAGCCTTGCTTTTCCACACGTCATCTGTCAGCAACTTTTGGTCGATTTTCAATTCAGACCCTTTACATTATTCACTCAGTCAATCGCACATACGTACTCATATGTACTCATAGACTGACTCTGTGAACGCCTAATCTGAGAGAGAACACGCCCTGGGAGGTTTGCGAGAGACAGACGAGGCGAGAGGGCCAAGTGAGGGATCGGTGAAGGTTGAAGACAGAATGGGCGCCGGCGATGGTCCCCGCGTCGGGGACCGCCCATTCAAGGACATGGACGACGACTATGACGCGTCGTCGCGCCGGAGCGCCGACGAGGAGGCACAGTTCCTAGCCGAAGGAGAAGAAGGCTACGAGCTCGAGGAGAGCACATCCAGCACGCCCTCGCTGCTCTCGCAGCAAAAGTTCGGCCCTCACGTCCCCCACAAGCGGCACTGCCTCGCCGGACCTCAACCGCCGCGCGTACATGTCATCCGGCCCGTCCTGCCCGCTGTCCAGGAAGCGCCGCCGCGTCTGCTGGACCTCGTGGCGCCGACGCCGCGCCGAAAGGCCGTCGTCGTTGCCGTGTTCCTGGCGCTGTGGGCCGTCGCCTTCTCCATTCCACTCGCGTCGTCCCGGGCGATCAGGGATGGGCTCGGTAGGGAAGTCATTAACCTGGACTGCGGCGACACCCTTTGGCGCTTCAAAAATGGGTGCGGGCTTGACGGTGCCGACTGCAGGCCCTTTACGAACTCTTCATTTTCTTTCAGGTGTCCGGCAAACTGCATGGCTCACAAGTTGTTGAACCCCCACGCCGTCGGTGACCGGGAGATCGTCTACCAGCCGCTGGTCGTAGGCGACGAGATCTACCGCGGCGACTCCATGATTTGCGCTTCAGCGATCCACGCAGGCATCGTGACGGACCTGAGCGGAGGCTGCGGCCGTCTTCATCGTGTCGGCCAGCACGCAGGGTTCAATAGCACGACTAAGAACGGCGTCGAGACCGTTCCGTTTGACTCGTACTTCCCGCTGTCGTACAACCTCACTTCGGACCCGTCCCTTCAGTGCGGCAAGCGTGACCCCCGCCAGGCTCTTCTACCGACATCCATGTTCTTCACCTCCATCTTTTCCCTCTTCACGACGAGCCCGGCGTGGCAGTTCTTCGTCTCCTTTGTCGGCATCTTTGCCCATGTCAGCTTCGGCTCCGATCCGCCCACAGCATCGCGGCACGCTGCCTCCGTCCTGCCGGATCGTATCTCTAAGTTCACCGGCCGTCTGCTTCCTGCACTCTTCTGCGCCGCCGTGCTCTACCGACTCTGCGTCAGACGAACCCTCACAGATGTGAGGGCCCAGTTCGAGAAGACGGCGCTCTGGTTGGGAGGGTTCTGGTTCGGCGCGCTGTCGAACTATACATTTGGATGGATGCCGATCCAGCGCCTCACGGCACACGACATTGAGCACCAGCCTGGCGCCAAGCCCGCGCTGGCTCTCATCTTGATCATCCTGACCTTTGTGATGGCCAAGCAGGTCTACTTCTTCTGGCTCGAGGGGAGACTACCTCGGTTTCTTGCGCTCTATGCGCTTTTCCTGGCTGCCGTCATTGTCGGCGTCTCAATTCCGGGCGTGGACCTCCGCGTGCACCATTACATCATGGCATTCTGTCTGCTCCCTGGTACCAGCATGCAGACGCGGACGTCTCTGTTCTACCAGGGGATGCTGCTGGGCCTCTTCGTCAACGGCATCGCGCGATGGGGCTTCGACTCGGTTCTTCAGACGCCCGATGAGTTGCGCGAGGACGGCCCCTTCAACTCGCTGCTCCCGCAAATTGCGAAACCAATCTTCTCCACGGGCTCCTTTGAGCCCAGTGTGACCTTCAGCTGGCTCGTACCGCCAAATATTGCCAACGAGTTTGACGGTATCAGCGCTCTAGTCAACGACGTCGAGCGGTTCCGGTATTATTTTGCCGATGGCCCCGTCGACAACGAGTTTGTGTGGTTGAGGAAGGCCAAGATGGTGCTTCCCGAGTATTTTAGATTTGCGTACATGAAGGACGGTGTGACGCTAGACTATACACAGGCCGGGACCTGGTTCTCGAACGGGTCGTGGGTGATGCCTTCATAGTAGACTTTAGCATAACATTTGCATGACCGGATAGAATGGAAGGGGGCGTTTAATCGTGGCTACTTTGTTTATTGGGGAGCGACATGGATCCTACAAGATAATCAATCACATCTTAACAAGCATCTTCAAATTTCTTGACATGAAGTCAATCGTTAAGAAAGCAAGGGTTCGTTGATACATGTAAGCACCAGTGACATTGTCCTGCATGAAGATACTTTCAGCCCCTAGGTGCGAGCAGCCAACCAGTTCACCTCTCGATCTGAGTGCTACACTGCCCAACTGACTGCCTTGAGGGCCATCCCAAAACGATTTACGAGCGCCCGACGCGTACTGTTGAGCTGTTTCTCACGGTCTTTCTCTACTCCTAAGTACCTTATTATCAAAGAAAGTTAATTCTTTCTAAGTCATAAGTACAAGAATATAGTTTTAATAAAATAGTATAGTACTTACTTAGTATTTAAATTAAGATACTTTTTTAAGCTTATTATAAAAAAAAGATAATTATATTATTAACTACTTACTATCGAAGTTTATAAGTAGTACTATAGCTTTAACTATAATAGCTTCGTTTATAATAAATAAAAAGTTTAATTATAAGTCCTTTAAAAGCCTCTTTTTAAGAACTATAAGAGCCTCTAAGTTAAGTTAAAATGCTTATTAAAATATTAATAACTAAACTAACCTTACGATAACGACCTTAATAAAAGACTTAATAAATAACGCTAAAAGCCTTATTAATATTAAGTACGATTTACGAAGTATAATAACGTAACTATAGAGTATTATTAATATATCTTATGTTAAAAAGGGTATTATTAATATTAATAAAATAAATGAGGCTATATTAATATAGTGCCTTAACTTTTTTTTATAGCTCGAGGATAATCGCTTTAAATAATATTAAAAGTTTATTAAAAAGCTTTCTTAAGTACTCTAGTATATTTACCGCTATTTCCGTAATAATAAGACTCCCGGCGCTTATATATAAAAATATAATAGATTCGGGATGCGGCCAGTAATAGGATACTAATAACTTAGTAACTAATATACGGATCGTATTATAAAAGAACTTTTTAAGAAGTAAAGCCTTTATAAAAGACTTTATAAGCTTTAGTTTTATAATATATTTATATTTATATTATAGCCTCGCTAGTTAAGTATTTATAGCCTAATTTTTTATAATTCTAAAGCTTCTATTTTTATAAAGTAATTAGTATAAGTAATAATAAATTATAAAAACGAACGGAACGTTAACGAAACAATACTTAGTTATTAATAAAGAGCTATTAGTATTAATAAGCTATAGCTATTTAGAGTCGATTATTTAACCCTATTTTATTTAGGGGAACGAGCTTATTATAAGGTAAATCTTATTTAAATATTAGTATTTATAAAAGAGCTAAATAAAGAAGATAATTAAAATAAATTACTTTTATGGGCTAGTTACTTTATTAATACTCTAAAGATTTTATTTATTATAAACGGGGCGTTTATTAATAATTAATTATTAAATATATGAGGTTAAAGTACGTATAAAAGTGCGAGTAATATTAAAATAGCTAGTTTAATAAACCTTATAAGCCTAATAATAACTTACTTTTATAAAATAATAAAAATAATAGTTAAAGATTAAAATTAAGAACGGCGTTAATATAAAGAGCTCGTTTAATAATTTATTAAGTAGCTAGCGATATATTTAGGTTAATAAGAATATAAAAAGCCTCTTTTTTATAACTATAAACTAATTAAAAAAGAGTTTACGAATACTTAGGTAGTAAATTAGATTATTATTATAAAAATAAGTAATAAGCTTTATATAGAAAGTATTATAAAATAGTATATTAAATAGGCCCTATTTAAAATATTTTTATTATTATAAATATAATAATATAATTATAAAAAGAGCTTTTAAGATCCCCTTTTTTAAGGCAACTTTTTAGCGTTTATTTATTAATAATACGTAGACCCCGAGACTTAAAAACGGGAATATTATAGAGAGCTAAGAATAAAGAAGCTAAAAAAGAACTAGACCCCTACTTAGTTCTTTACTAAGTAATTAGTAATTTATTATAATTTAGGTATAGAAAATATAGAGAATTTAAAAGTAGAGGTATATTAGTTCTTTTTCAAATTACTATTTTAGTTATAGGACGATTTAATTTATTATAGGGTTTTAATTAAGAAAGTATGCGATATAGTTTATAAAGCTAATAAATTATAATTATTAAATTAGTAAAAGGGTAGCAACTAGTTATAAAAAGATAGTAAAAAGAGGTTATATTTATTATTAAAATAATTACGTTAAATATCCCCTTTTTATAAAAAAAAGAGTAGGGAGAGCTTTAAGGGGCTAGGCTTTAAGGACTTGTTAAGAGTAATATTATAAAAGTTATATAATAAGAGTGCTCGTACTAAGTTATTATAAAAGCGTTGTAGTAATAATATTAAGTATTTTATATATAATAAAATAGGCTATATATTTAGTAAGTACTAAAAGAATAAGTTAAGAAGTAGGGGTAACGATAAGTTAATATACCCCTAATTAAAGCTAACGTTAGTAACTATTTAATAAGTTATTACTAAGCTAAGAGTTATAGAGGTTAATTTATTAAAAAACGAGTAAATATAAGTGTTATAGCAGTGGGCATTAGGGCCCTGTGGGCCCTATGGCTCAGCCTTAGGCTATAAAGCTAAGCTCTTAGTAATTACGTAACGAGCTAGACTGCTAAGCCTAAAGGGCTAGCCCGCTAGCTTTTACTTATTATTCTATTTTTTCTCTTTTTATATTAAGTCTTTAGTTAATTAGGTTAATATAGTAGCGTTCTAACCTATTTTAAGTTCCCTTTTATAATACTACTTAACGTTACTTAATTAATTATTCTTTAGAAACGGAATAATAATATCTTAACTAATTAATTACTAACTACCCTTATTAAGAAAGCGTATAAGAGAGCTAAATAATAGCTAACTAAATTAATTATATATAAGTAGTATAACTAATACTCCCTAAATATATACCCCCTTTATTAAACGTAATAATTAAAGGATATAGCTAAAGAGGCTAGGTCTCCTTTTATATTAATAGTTTTTAATAAAGTTATTACTTTTATAAGTCCCGATAGAGCGTCGTAGGCCTTAATAAAGGCGCTAAGCTCCTAGTTATTAACCCTAAAGTTATGTTATTTAACTAGTTAATAGAGCGCTTCTTACCTTTTATTACTTAGGCTAATTACTTAGTATACTTTAATAACGTAGCTAATTAGCTTATTTTACTTATTTATATTTATAATAATATCCTTTTTAAAAAAAATACTAAGTAGTATATCGACCTCGACCTTATTTAAGAATTATATTTTAAAAATAATAAGAAGACCCTACTTAAATAGATTAAATAATAATTAAAAATACGTATTACTTAGTATTAATTAAAATAGGTCCTAGTTTTTATTATTAGCTAGCTAAGTAATAATACTAAGTACTTATATATAATAACTTATAAAAACCTTAACTTTACGTATATTATTATTATAAAGCTCTATATTATAAAAAAAGCCCTTACCTAAGCCTATATTAGTAATATAACTATAGTTAAAAAGTTAGAGTAATTAGAGAACGGCTCTTAAGCTAGCTCTATTTAGAATATTATTACTTTTAATACGCTAAAGTAGTAGCTAGTACGCTTAGAAATATAAAATAGCTATAAAACTACTCTAGCCTCGTCTTATTTTATTACTTATAGCTCTTAAAAAATACTTAACGTACCTATTTTTATAAGTAATAATACTAGCCTTAAGTTCGATTACTAGCTTTAGTATATTATAAAGCGCTTAGAGAATATTAATTATAATATAAATAGGTACTACTTAGAATATATTATTAATAAAATTAAAAGTAGTGCTATAGAATTTATATACTTAATACTAACGTTTAACGAGATTATTATAGCTAAGTAGCTATTTTACGAGCTTAAATCGGCTTATATTAATCCGACTATTACAAACGACGCTAGTTATAAGCTAAATATACTTATAATTATACTTAAAAATATCTATTAAAAACGCTCTATATTTACTAAGCTCGCGCGTGTTAATAAGCTTCTAAAGTCTTAATAAAAGCGCCGTTTTTATAATAAGTTACTTATATATCTTCGTAACTAGGCTATATTAAAGTACTTAAATAATACGGCTACTTTTTAAAAATATACTAAGTACGTTACTTAACTAGCTAATATAATATAACCCCCTTTTATAAAAAACCGCTTAGTTAAAGCTTTTAGCTAAACTCGCTAGACTTTAAATAAAAATAATAAAAATAATAAAAGTAATAAAAATAATAGAGGTACTAAGGGTACTAAATAGGACTAAGGTCGTACTTCTATTTATAAAACGATCCTTAAAGCCCTATATTAAAAACTTAAGGATAGTAGCGCTTACTTTATTTATAATAATACTAAATATATCTCTAAGGACTATTTTAAAAAGCCGAAGACTACTATAGCCGCTATTAGCGCTACCGCGGGCCCTATTAAAATAGAATTAGGTTTAGAAAACTAAAACCTTTAGTAAAAATAAACTCCTAGCTAGGGGATACGTATAAAAAGGACGGAAAATTAATAATTAATTTAGTAAACTTATAGGATTTTATAAGGGGCTAGCCCCTTAAAATAGAGCTTATATTAGTATTTAATAAATATAAAATTTACTTAAGAGCCTTATTTAATATAAGAGCTAATAAGTACGGATTTATAAATAACTACGTAACCCCTTTATTATAATAATTTTGCGCAGCCTTATTTTATAAATTATTATATTTAATCCCTATTACTAAGTTTAATAAAGAGCGATTAAATAATATTAGTATAATATAAACTACTAACTTATATATTAATTAATAGGTCTTTTTAAAAATACCCCTTTTTTAACTTAATACGGGCCGCTACGACCTAATCTTAGGGTAGAAGTAGTTCGAATATTTTAAAATAAACCCTAATATTCGCTACTAACGGCTAATATAGCCTAAGGACTTATTATTATAAAAGACGCCCTTTATCATCGTTAGGGATATCGAGGACTTATATACTTTAGAAATTATTAATATATAATACTAAATCGACGCTAATTATTAATAAGACCTATTCGAGATAGATATAACCTATTATAATTAAAAGCTTTAGTAGTAATAAGCAAAGGGTATACTAATTAGGATATTACTACGTTTATTAAAAATAACGGCCCGCTAAATATAATAGTTAAATAAGGCTAAGAATATAAAGAAAATAGAACGCGCCCTTAACGGTACTAATATTGCCCCCGTAAAGAGGGCTGAGTAATAAAAACTATACTTAGTAATAATATAAATAAATATTACTTTTATTAGCGCTCCTAATTTTAAAAAGAACTTAAAATAGAACGACGTTAAAATAGGCTCTATATTACTTTATAAGCTTAATTATATTATAAAAAGTAAAAGAAAAGAGGTAGACCCCTTATATAATAATAACTAAGTTATTCGTAACCTTATAATAATAAACTTATTAAAATATTTACGGCCTTAGACCGACGTTTTTAATAAAATAGTTAATAATATATTAGTACTTTATAAGCCGTATAACTATAAAATCGAGCTCTTAAATAGTAATAAGGAAAAGCTAACTTATTACCCTTTATATAAGTAATTAGTACTAGAGCTAGAGGTTATAAGAGCTTATTTATTAAAGTACTTATAAAAAGGATTTATTAAGCTAAGTAATACTCTTTTTATATTACCGACGCTATTTATAAAAAAGTATAATAATAATCTGCGCTTTTATATTAACTTTTATAAACTTAATAAGGTTATAAAAAAAGACCGTTATTTATTATTATTTATTAATAAGACCCTTGCGTAGCTAAGTAGGGTAAAGGTATTTACTAAACTAAATATTAAATAGGCCTTTTATTATATTTACCTCGACTTAGCCTCTAAGGACTTAACGACGTTTAGAACTTATTATAGGGTATATAAATATAAAGTAGTACCCTTTAGGCTCTATAATAGGCCTATTACGTATTAATAATATATAAACGAGATACTAATAAAATACTTAAATAACTTTTATATAGCGTATATAAATAATATCTTAATCTTTTTAAATAACCCCCTTTAATACTAAGAATACGTTACTAAAGTACTAGACTACTTATAGAAAATAGGCTTATAAATAGATATTAAAAAGTGCGAATTTAGTATTATTTTTATAAAGTACCTAGGCTTCGTAGTTTTTATAAAAAGTATATAGCTTAATAAAAAGAAAGTCTTTATAATTAAAGACTAAAAACTACTTATATTACTTAAAAGTATTAAGTCTTTCCTCGGGTTTTATAACTTTTATAAGAGATTTATAAGAAATTACGGCCGCTTAGCTAGGCCCCTTATAAAGTTAATAAATAAGGGAGTTCTTTTTAACTTTAGTAATAATTACGAGACGGCTTTTAAAGCTATAAAGCTAACGCTAACGTTAGTACTTATTTTTTATTATTTTAAATTGAAGTTATTAACGCGGCTAAAAACCGACGCTTCTAACTTAATATATATTAAAGTACTATTATAATAATAAGAGGATAACGGGTTATAATACTTAATAGCTTTTTATTTAAAAATAATAAGTAGTATAGAGCTTAATTATACTATTTATAATAAAAGAATACTAATAATAATATTATATTTAAAAAAATAGCGCGCGGAGCTTATAAGTTATAAGTATAAGTTCGACGTTATTATAAACTATTAATTATTATTATTTTTTATAACTAAGCGCTTGCTTAACTTATAATAAGCCCGCTAAGCTAGTATATTAGCGGACTTTAATTTTTAAATTTACTACTACTTAAGGAAAGAGAACGTACTAACTAATGCCCTTTTATAAAAAACAGAGGATATCTATACTTAATAAGTACTAAAAGAGGCTAATAGGACCTAAGTCCTCTTATTACTAGGATTATTATTTCTTAATATTATAATAAAACTATAGGCGCTATTAAACGCCGTAATTAGTTAACTATAACTTATAATTAGCTTATATTTATTAAGAAAACGAGCTCTAGGGGTACTTATTAATAAAGAAGATTTTAAAGCTTAATAAAGACCTTATTATAGCGTCTTTTATATTAATATAAATACTAATAGCTAAAGGGTATAAGCGCTAGTTTATTTAAAATAACGGATTATTAATAATAAATAGGAAGCTCGTAGTACTTAAAAAAAAGAACTTTTATATTATAATTATCTATAAGGTTTATAAATAAAAGCTCCTCGCCTATTTAGGGTATAATAAGGTTATAAAAATAATTAAATAATAATATTATTAGCCGGGCTTAACGGCGGATACTTATTAATACGTACGGAACTATTATACTTATTATTAATTATAAAAGCTACGTAATAAGCCCCCGGGGGAGCTAAGGCTACTTTTAATACCTAACTACTTATAATAATATATTTTTACTAATTTTATAACTATCCTTATTAATTAAAAAGGATTCAATAATATTTAGGTAGTAATAGACTACTTAAATAAGAGGGTAATATTTATTTTTTATTATAAAACTATTATAATAAAGGATATAAGCCGGATATTTTATAAATAAGTACTACTTATTTTCGGCTTATTAAAAACTATTATATCGGACCGAGGCCCCTAATTTATTTCCGACTTCTAGGGGGAACTTTATAAGATTTATAAAATTAAGCTATAATTATTAATAACTAACTACCCCTGGATAAATAGCTAAATAGAAGTACTAAACTAATATATATTATAATAATTAAGATTACTAATTAACTAGTACTAAGATAACTAAAGTAATATATTACTCGCGGTCGATTTTATTTATATTACTTAGCTTAATAAGACTATAGGGCTATTATTATACGAAATAAAATTTAGTTATTAGCTATAGCTCTTTTTTAACTAGTCTAAGCGAACTTACTAATTCGGCTTTATAAAAAAGAAGCTAAATTATATTAACGCGTAGTGTATAGCCTAGGGAATATATAAGGCCTAGGAGATTATTAAGGGTAATGTAAAGGTTACTTAGGTACGATATAAGAAGTATATTAACCGCTACTAGCGCCCGGATAACTTAAAACTAGGGGACTAGGTCTTTATTAATACCTCGTACTAAAAGTTTACTAATATAAATAAACTATAGTAACTATAGGCCGGGCTATAGCTTATTATTAATACTAAATAAGGGGGTATATAAATTATAGAATTATTAATAAGTAGCTAAGTATACTTAGTCTTTTATTTAAATAAGCTAAAAAAGGCTACTAACGACCTATTACTTAGGTAGAACTAAGACTTACTATTACTAATTATTAATAATAATAATAAATTAAAATATAAGGTCTTAAAAGTTATTAAATTATATTTATATAAAAGAAAACTATAGTATTAAGCAAATTAAAAGGGATATAATATAAACCCGATTTAGTACGACGTAAAGAGCTTTAAATATATACTAATAGTACTCTAAGTATTTTACTATTAATATTTAATTATTAAGGGCCCGTTACGGAACGTAAATATATAAATAAAAACCGCTATAGCTAGTAATTCGCTATTATTAAGAGACGACGATAATATAATAGCGGTAATTACGGCTATAAATTTACTAAAATAAGGGGTAATTTAGAGGTTTATTTTCGGCACTACGGATAGCGCCCTTTAATATTAAGGGGGGGGTAATATTATAATAATAAGTATTAAGGCCTAATAGGCCCTATAGCTTAGCCTTAGGCTACGAGGCTAAGCTCTTAGTAATTACGTAATAAGCTAGATTACTAGGCCTAAAGGGCTAGCCCGCTAGCTTCTACTTACTATTCTTTTTTTTCCCTCTTTACGTTAAGTCTTTAGTTAATTAGGTTAATATAATAGCGTTCCGACCTACCTCGAGTTCCCTTTCGTAATATAAGTAATATACTTAATATGCTTATACTAAGTATTAAGAGGGTATTAATAAAAATAATTACGAAGGGTAGGGTAATAGTTTTATAAAGTATTACTAAAAGGCTAATAGAAGTTAATATAGATATATACTCTAAGATAGATATGATTAGTATTAGGCTCGTAACTTACTTAGGGTTAACCTTAGTTATTATTATAGCTCCCTTATTAAGGGACTTTTAGAATAAAGCTATAGGTTAAGGAAAAGCTTACTAATTAACGCTCTTTTTTATTAATTATTATAAGTAACTAAGGAAGATTTAGTAACTATTTATTATAATTAATAAGGATAAAAAATAGTAGACTTTTTATTATTATAATTATTAATAGGCTAGGAGGGTATTTATATTAATATAATAATAAATATATAGTTATACGAGCCTATTTTAGTTACTAAACTAAAGGTAATAGCTCGCGATATTATTAAGAATTACGAGAGGGCGTATATATTATATATTATTATTATAAGAAGTATTATAGGGGTAACGGAGACTAAATTACGAGGGGGTTTATTATTAAAACTTTAATTAGAAATAGAGACGTTTAATAAGTAATTAGCGAAGGGACCGTAGTTATATAGCGGGGTAAAATATTTAATTAACTTAGTTCTAAGTATTAAACTATTATATAGTCTTATTTATTTATTAAATAAAAAATAACTCGATAAGCTTTGTGCGTATATTACTAAGAACTTAGTAAATAGTTATATTATATTTTTAATTAGTAAGGTTAGGGTACTAATCTTTTTTATATTAAAAAAGGATAATATATTATATTTTTATATAAATTATTATAAGTTAAATAAGGTAATTATAAAAAGTCGATACTTATTATTACTTATTAATAAGTTTTTAAATAGGCTTTATAGAGCGAAATAGATTTTAAAAATAGATATTAGGGATATTTATTATTATATTTAAATTAAAAAAGAAGATTAATAAAAAATAGCGTTCTAAAGCTAATACGGTTATTTTAAATATATTATTATACTTTTTAAGCTAATAAACGTACTTGCGATGTTTTAGGTATATATTTACTAAGCGCTCGCTAATTTATTAAATATTTACTATATAGTATATATAGACGATTTAATAATTTATTTAATAATAAAGGAGTAGTATACGGAGGATATTAAGAAGGTTTTTTAACGTTTATAATTATATAAGCTTTTTATTAAATTATTAAAGTACTCGTTTTATTAAAAAAGGGTCGAGTTTTTAAGTTATATTATTATATTAAAAGGAATTAAGATTAACTTATTATAAGTATAAACGATTACTAATTGGAAGGCGCTAGAGTTTATTAGGGATATTTAAGTATTCTTAGGGTTTTATAATTTTTATTAGAAGTTTATTATTAAATACTTGGGTATTATTATATTAATAATAATATTATTAAAAATGGAAAAGAGGTAAATAAGGGATTTTTAGTAAATTAAAGAAGTAAATAAGGCGTTTAATTAGCTAAAAGTTATTTTTATTTTAGTAACCGTATTTATATATTAAAACTTATAACGTATTATATAAGTAGAAACTAATATTTTAATTAAAGCTATTATAATAATTTATTATAATAAGTTAATAAAAAATAGCAATTCGTTACTTATTAATTATAGAAGCTTATAAATACGGAGTAGCAATAGGTTATAAATTAATAAGAACTACTTACTATAGTAAAAGGGTTAGAATACTAAGCTTATTACTTTTAGGGCTTTTTATAAAGATTTATAGTTTTAATAAATTATTAAGTATTTAAAAAAGTAATTAGTATATTAGCGCGGGACCTTTAGGAAAGGCTCGCGAGGTAGGTATATAAATTATTAATATTTAATTTTAATTTAGAATATTAACTAGGGAAAACGAACTTAGCGGACGGTTTATTTAAAAAGTTAGATTATATAGAGGGGGAAGTGTTTTATAAGGACGTCCTTTTTATACTAGTTTAGAAGCTATGTTTTATTAGCGAATTATTATTTAACGTTTAGTAAAGGATAATTAGTTTAAAAGGATAAAATAATATTATTAAAGTATATATTTAAATAGTTAAGGCTTTTTTTTATAATTTTAGTTAAATATTAGCTAGTTCTAGGGATAGGGAATCCTCTTTTTTATATTAGTAATATATTATAGGGCGTATTAATAAAATAGTAATAATTATTATTATAATAACTCGAGGTAAGAAAGTAAGAGAGTTATTAATAAACGCTCGTTAATAGTTTAATAAAGATAAAGAGGAGTTAAATAGAGCTAGGGTTATTATATTAAAATAGTATATTTTATACCTTATTATAAAGGAGCTTATAAGGGGTAAAATAGTATTTATTTTTTATTTTTTATTAAAGATTAAGGAGCTCGTTAAAGGATTATAAACCAAAAACGAGTTTTATATATTATAATTAATAAGAATTTATATTATAGCTAGCGAGCTAAGAATATATTTACTTAATAAATAGGGTATACTATTTTTTAAAAAAAAACTTATTATTCTTTAGGTAAAGTCTTTTTAAATAGAGATTTTTTATTAATATTATAACGATTATAGGGTAGGTTATATAGGAGCTACGAAAACTTTTAAGCTAATTCAAAAGAAGTTTTATTAAGAAGATATTTAATAAAGTATTTAGGAATATATTAAGAACTATAAGTATTATTTAGGAGTTATAACTTTAAGATATAAGCCGTATAGGTAGTTATAGTTATTATTATTATTTTTATATCTATTTTAAGAAATATTTATAGACTTTATTACGGGGCTATTACTAAGCGCTCGTAGTAATAGCGTAAAATATAATAATATTTTAATTATTATTTATTATATAATAAAGTTCGCGAAGTTCTTATTTATTATTAAGATATTTAATATAGTATAAATAGTAAGTATTTTATATTAAGAGGTTAAATATAAGTTCGGTATATTAGAAGGTATTATTATAGATAGAGATAAGCTTTTTATAAGCGTATTTTAAGAAGAGTTTACTAAGGAATAGGTAATATATTATTAATTATTTATTACGTATTATTTATAAATAGATAGTTAAACAGAGCGGATTTATTAAATATTAAAAAAGTATTTAAGGATTTATACTAAGGGCTTGTTAAATAAGTAGGTAGCGTAATTAGAAGAGGCTAAGTTTATATATAATAATAGTTAATATTTTATTATAAAAGTGTCCCCGTATATAGTATTATATAGCTATTACTTTAGGTATATTAAATATATACTTAATTATAAGGCTATAGTTTAGGGAGTTTAGGAAAGGGTTTAGAAAATTAGGGAGATTAGGGCCTAGGCTATATAAGCGTGGGTATAAGTTTTTAAGAGCTAAGTAATAGTAGTAATAGCGGCTTTAGTATATGTTTTTAAAGTTTAATAATTAATAATAGTAGTTTACTTAGTAAGTAAGAAGTGGGGAGGCTTTATACGCGTATTTAGCTAATTATTTAGAGTAAGGTTATTAACTTTATTAATATTATAATAAGTAAGAAGGAGGTAGTTAAAGTTATATAGAGTCTTATATATATTAATAGTAGCGGTTCGTAGAGCGTTTATTACCTAGTTATTATTAAAAGTTATAATAAGAGGTATAACGGGAGCTATAATAAGAGGTATAATAAGAGCTATAATAAGAAGTATAACGGGAGTTATAATAGGAGGTATAATAGGAGCTATAATAAGAGGTATAATAGGAGTTATAATAGGAGTTATAATAAGAAGCGGAATAAGAAATAAAGTAGGGGGCGTAATATTATTATTATTAATAATAAGTTAGGGACGGGGGACGTTATTTAAAGCAATACTTTTATAGTTTTAGTTAAGCTAAGGGACCTTAGTGATATTAATATTTATAAAGAACTTATTAATATTAAATTATTTATTATAACTTACGGTTTTAATTTTAATATAAATAATAACCTTATTAAGCTATTATAAAGCTTTTATTTAGAGCGGGAGGAGCATAATATTAGCTTTATTAAGATTTAGAGTAATATAATTAAGGATTAGGGTACTTTTATTTATATTAAAAAGAGCGTTATAAGTAGAGGTTAGTAAGTTATTAATATTAAAGTAGTAGTACTTATTACGACGCTAAAAAGGAGAATTTTTTAAGTTATTACTAAGCTCTTTAGATTTAGTATTTTTATACTAGGACTTATTAAATTTAAACCCGAAGTTATTTTATTTATTATTATTATTAGGAATATAGTTAGTAATAAGAATATGCTTCTTAGTAAGAGTTTAAGTCTCGGGATTATAAGAAATAAGAGTAGCGCTATATATAGTAATAATATAAGTAAGTATTTTATTTATTAAGAACTTAGTAATATATTTATAAAAAATAGGGAAAGTAAGAAACCTTTAGATATATATAATAATAATACTTTTAAGAGTCTTTTTAGAATACTAAGTTAGAGTATTAAGGTTATTTTATAGAGCGGTTATATAGTTATTATTACGAAAGTAAGCTAGCTAGAGGTAATTAAGGTAGGAAATAATTTTAGTTTTATTATTAGTATTAAGGATATTAATTTAAAAAGAGAAATTTAAGTTAGTAAGAAGAAAATTTACTAAACGATTACTAACGACTTATTATAATTAAGATTAATAAGTTTAAATACTCGTAATTAGTAGCGAGCTTTTAGAGAGTAGCCTATTTAAAATAGACTTTTTTATTTTATTATTTATTGATAGGTTAGTAATATAAGTAGCGACTTTTCTTTATATATTAATAATATAACTAAAGGTATAGAGAACGCGGTTACGTTTATAAGAGTTAAAGTTATTTTACTTTTTAATATTAAAAACTTTATAAGGGTATTTTAAGTAAACTAAGTAGCGCTATATAGCTTTTTAAGAACTTAAGAGATATCGTTAGTTAATATTTTAGTAACGGATTAATAAGGATTTAACGACTTATAGTAAAATACTTTTTTTTATTAATTTAATAAATAATATATGTCACGGCAGTGGGCATTAGGGCCCTATAGGCCCTGTGGCTCAGCCTTAGGCTACGAGGCTAAGCTCCTAGTAGTTACGTAACGAGCTAGACCGCTAGGCCTAAAGGGCTAGCCCGCTAGCTTCTACTTACTATTCTATTTTTTCCCTCTTTACGTTAAGTCTTTAGTTAATTAGGTTAATATAATAGCGTTTTAACCTACTTCGAGTTCCCTTTCGTAATACTACTTAACGTTACTTAATTAACTATTCTCTAAAAATAGAATAATAATATCTTAATTAATTAACTACTAACTACTCTTACTAAAAAAGCGTATAAGAGAGCCGAGTAATAGCTAATTAAATTAATCGCGCGTAAATAGTATAATTAATACCCTTTAAATATATACCCCCTTTATTAGATATAATAATTAGAAAATATAGTTAAAGAGGCTAGGTCTCCCTTCGTACTAACGGCTTCTAATAAAGTCGCTACTTTTACGAGTCTTAATAGAGCGTTATAGGCCCTAATAAAGGCGCTAAGCTCTTAGTTATTAACTTTAAAGTCGCGCTATGTAACTAATTAATAAAACGCTTCTTACCCTTTATTACTTAGGCTAATTACTTAGCGTACTTTAATAACGTAACTAACTAGCTTACTTTACTTATTTATATCTATAATAATATCCTCTTTAAAAAGAATACTAAGTAGTATATCGACCTCGACCTTATTAAAAAGCTATATTTTAAAAACAACGGGAAGACCCTGCTTAAGTAGATCGAATAATAGCTAAAGATACGTATTACTTAATACTAATTAGAGCAGGTCCTAGCTTTTATTATTAGCTAGCTAAGTAATAGTACTAAGTACTTATATATAATAACTTATAAAAACCTCGACTTTATATATATTATTATTATAGAGCTCCGTATTATAAAAAAAAGCCCTTACCTAAGCCTATATTAATAATATAATTATAGTTAAAAGGCTAGAGTAATTAGAGAACGGCTCCTAAGCTAGCTCTATTTAGGATATTACTACCCTTAGTGCGCTAAAGTAGTAATTAGTACGACTAGAGACGTAGGGTAGCCGTAAGACCACTCTAGCCTCGTCCTATCCTATTACCTACGGCTTTTAAAAAATACTTAATATACTTATCTTTATAAGTAATAATACTAACCTTAAGTTTAATTACTAGTTTTAGCGTATTATAAAGCGCTTAGAAAATACTAATTATAATACGGATAAGTACTATTTAGAATATATTATTAATAAAATTAGAAATAGCGCTATAGAATTTATATACTTAATACTAACCTCTAATAAGATTACTACGGCTAAGTAACTATTTTACGAGCTTAAGTCGGCTTATACTAGCCTAACCGCTATAAATAACGCTAGCTATAAGCTAAATATACTCGTAATTATACTTAAAAGCGTTTATTAAAAGCGCTCTATATTCGCTAAGCTCGCGCGTATTAATAAGCTTTTAAAGTTTTAATAAAAGCGCCGTTTTTATAATAAGCTACTTATATATTTTCGTAACTAAGCTATATCGAAGTACCTAAATAATACGGCTACTTTTTAAAAATATACTAAATACGTTATTTAGCTAGTTAACGTAATATAGCCCCTTTTTATAGAGGACCGCCTAGTTAAGGCTTCTAGCTAGACTTACTAAACCTCGGGTAGAAGTAATAAAAATAATAAAAATTACGGAAATAATAGAGGTACTAGGGGTACTAAATAGGACCGAGGTCGCACCTCTACTCGCAAAATAATCCCTAAAGCCCTATATTAAAAACTTAAAAATAGTAACGCTTATTTTATTTATAATAATACCGGATATATTTCTAAGGACTATTTTAAAAAGCCGAAAACTATTATAGCTACTATTAATACTACTACGGGCTTTATTAAAATAGAGTCGGGTTCGGAAAACTAGAACCCCTAATAAAAGTAAACTCCTAGCTAGGGGATACGTATAAAAAGGATAGAAAATTAGTAATTAATTTAGTAAATTTATAAGATTTTATAAGGGGCTAGCCCCTTAAAATAGAGCTTATATTAGTATTTAATAAATATAGAATTCGCTTAAGAGCCTTATTTAATACGGGAGCTAATAAGTACGGATTTATAAATAACTACGTAACCCCTTTATTATAATAATTCTACGCAGCCCTATTTTATAAATTACTATACTTAATCCTTATTATTAAGTTTAATAAAGAGCGATTAGATAATACTAGTGTAATATAAACCGCTAATTTATATATTAATTAATAGGTCTTTTTAAAAGTACCCCTCTTTTAGCTTAATATGGGCCGCTACGACTTAATCCTAGGGTAGAAATAGTTCGAATATTACGGGGTAAACCCTAATGTTTACTACCGACGGCTAATATAGCCTAAGGACTTATTATTATAAAAAACGCCCTTTATTATTATTAAAGATATTAAGGACCTATATACCCCGGAAGTTATTAATATATAATACTAAATCGACGCCGACCGCTAGTAGGACCTATTTAAAATAGATATAACCTATTATAACTAAAAGCTCTAATAATAGCGGGCGAAGGGTATACTAATTAGGATAGCATTATGCCCACTAAAAATAACGGCTTACTAAATATAATAGTTAAACGAGGCTAAGAATACGAAGAAAATAGAACGCGCCCTTAATAATATTAATATCGCCCCCGTAGAGAGGGCTAGGTAGTAAAAACTATACTTAATAATAATATAAATAAATATTACTTTTATTAGCGCTCCCGATTTTAAAAAGAACCTAAGGTAGAACGACGTCGAGATAGGCTCTATATTATTTTATAAGCTTAACTATATTATAAAGGATAAAAAAAAAAGCAAACCCCTTATATAACGATAACTAAGTTACTCGCAACTTTATAATAACGAACTTACTAAAGTATTTACGGCCTTAGACTAACGTTTTTAATAAAGCGGCTAGTAATATATTAGTACTTTATAAGCCGTATAACTATAAGATTAAGCTCTTAAATAGTAATAAGGAGAAGCTAACTTATTACCCTTTATATAAGTAGTTAGTACCGGAGCTAGAGGCTATAAGAGCCTATTTACTAGAGTACTTATAAAAAGGATTTATCGAGCTAAGTAATACTCCTTTTATATTACCGACGCTATTTATAAAAAAGTATAATAATAATTTGCGCTTTTATATTAACTTCTATAAGCTTAATAAGGTTATAAAAAAAGACCGCTATTTATTACTATTTATTAATAAGACCCTCGCGCGGCTAAGTAAAATAAAAGTATTTATTAAACTAAATATTAAATAGGCTTTTTATTATATTTACCTCGACCTAGCCTCTAAGGACTTAATAACGTTTAGAACCTATTACGGGGTATATAAGTATAAAGTAATACTTTTTAAGCTTTATAACGAGCTTATTACGTACTAACGATATATAAATAAAACATTAATAAAGTACTTAGATAACTTCTATATAATATATATAAATACTATCTTAATCTTCTTAAACGACCCCCTTTAGTACTAAGAGTACGTTATTAAAGTACTAAACTACTTATAAAAAGTAGGCTTATAAGTAAATATTAAGAAGTATAAATTTAGCGTTATTTTTATAAAGTACCTAGGCTTCGTAGTTTTTATAAAAAGTATATAGCTTAATAAGGAGAAAGTCTTTATAATTAAAGACCAAAAGCTACTTATATTACTTAAGGGTATTTAGTCTTTCTTTAGGTTCTATAACTTTTATAAGAGATTTATAAAGGACTATAACCGCCTAGCTAGGCCCCTTATAAAGCTAATAAGTAAGGGAGTTTTTTTTAACTTTAGCGCCGACTATAAGACGGCCTTTGAGGCTATAAAGCTAGCGCTAACGTCGGTACTTATTTTTTATTATTTTAAACTAAAGCTACTAACGTAGTTAAAAACCGATATTTTTAACTTAATATACGCTAGAGCGTTACTATAATAATAAGAGGATAATAAGTTATAATACTTAATAGCTTTTTATTTAAAAACGATAAGTAATATAGAGCTTAACTATGCTATTTATAATAAGGAAATATTAATAATAATACTATATTTAAAAGAATAGCGCGCGGAGCTTATAAACTATAAATATAGGTTTAATGTTATTATAAATTATTAATTACTACTATTTCTTATAACTAAGCGCCTACTTAACTTATAATAAGCCCGCTAAGCTAGTACGCTAGCGGACTTTAATTTTTAAATTTATTATTACTTAGAGAAGGAGAACGTACTAACTAACGCCCTTTTATAAAAAACGGAGGATATTCGTACTTAGTAAGTACTAAAAGAGGCTAATAAGACCTAAGTCCTCTTATTACTAAAATTACTATCCTTTAATATTATAACAGAGCTATAAGCATTATTAAGCGCCGTAGTTAGTTAACTATAGTTTATAATTAGCTCGCTCTTATTAAAAAACGAGCTCTAAGGGTACTTATTAATAAAGAAGATTTTAAAGCTTAATAAAAACCTTATTATAGCGTCCCTTGTATTAATATAAATATTAATAACTAAAGGGTGCGAGCACTAGTTTATTTAAAATAACGGATTATTAATAATAAACGGGAAGCTCGTAATACTTAAAAAAGAGAACTTTTATATTATAATTATCCGCGAGGTCTATAAGCAAAAGCTCCTCGCCTACCTAGGGCATAATAAGGTTATAAAAATAATTAAATAGTAATACTACTAGCCGGGCCTAATAGCAAATACTTACTAATATATATAGAACTATTATATTTATTATTAATTATAAAAGCCGCGCGATAAGCCCCCGGGGGAGCTAAGGCCACTTCTAATACCTAACTACCCGTAGTAGTATATTTTTACTAACTTTATAACTATCCTTATTAATTAAAAAGGATTTAATAATATTTAAGTAATAATAAACTACTTAAGTAAGAGGGCGATATTTATTCCTTATTATAAAACTACTATAATAAAGGATATAAGCCGGATATTTTACGAACGAGTACTATTTATCTTTAGCTTATTAGAAACTATTATATTAAACTAAGGCCCCTAATTTATTTCCGACTTTTAAGGGGAGCTTTATAAGATTTATAGGGTTAAGCTATAGCTATTAACGGCCGACTACCCCTAAATAGACGGCTAAATAAAAGTACTAAACTAATATATCCTATAATAGTTAAGACTATTAGTTAACTAGTATTAAAATAACTAGAGCGATATACTACTTATAGTCGACTTTACTTATATTACTTAGCTTAATAAGACTATAGGGCTATTATTATATAAAGTAGAATTCGGTCGTTAGCTACGGCTCTTTTTTAACTCATCTAAGTAAACTTATTAATTCGGCTTTATAAAAAAGAAGCTAAACCGTACTAATACGTAATATATAGCCTAGGGAATATATAAGGCCTAAGAGACCACTAGGGGTAATATAAAAGTCGCTTAAGTACGATATAAGAGGTATACTAACTACTATTAGCGCCCGGACGACTTAAAGCTAAGGGACTAGGTTTTTATTAATACCTCGTATTAAAAGTTTATTAACGTAAATAAACTATAATAACTATAAGCCGGGCTATAGCCTATTATTAGTACCGGATAGGGGGGTATATAAATTATAGAATTATTAATAAGTAGCCGGGTATACCCGGTTTTTTACCTAAATAAGCTAAAAAAGGCTACTAACGACTTACTACTTAAGTAAAACTAAGACCCGCTACTATTAATTATTAAGAATAATAACGAACTAGAGTACGAGGTCTTAGAGGTCGTTAAATTACGCTTATATAAGGGAAAACTATAGTACTAAATAGATTAAAAAGGATATAATACGGACCTAACTTAATACAATACAAAGAGCTTTAAGTATATACTAGCGGCGCTCTAAGCGTTCTATTACTAATACTTAATTACTAAGGGCCTGCTACGGAATATAAATATATAAATAAAAGCCGCTACGGTTAGTAATTTACTATTACTAAAGGACGACGATAATATAATAGCGGTAATTACGGCTATAAATTTACTAAAATAAGGGGTAATTTAGAGGTTTATTTTTAGCACTACGAATAGCGCCCTTTAGTATAGAGGGGGGGGTAATGTTATAGTAGTAGGTATTAGGGCCCTGTGGGCCCTGTGGCTTAGCCTTAGGCTGCGAGGCTAAGCTCTTAGTAATTACGTAACGAGCTAGACCGCTAGGCCCAAAGGGCTAGCCCGCTAGCTTCTACTTACTATTCTGTTTTTTCCCTCTTTACGTTAAGTCTTTAGTTAATTAGGTTAATATAGTAGCGTTCCGACCTGCCTCGAGTTCCCTTTCGTGATATATACTTAGTAACATAAGCGCTAGTAATATAAACGAGCTTATTAATATTATAATATATATTAGTTAAGTAGCGTATATAAGGAGTATTATTATAGAGATTATAAAAGCCCTTTTTAAAATTATATTTTATATTAAATATATCCTAGATACGTAAAATAATAAATATTTTAATAAATACTTAGTAATAGTATAATAAGAGAGTTATAATTAGGAAATAATATAGAATTAGAATATTATAAAAAGAAAAGTATAGTTATATAGAAAAGAATTTATAGAACGGTTATTAAATAGATAGAGGGAAGAAAAAGTAAATACGTAACTAGTAACGGGGAAACTTTTTTTATTATATTTAATAGCTTAGTAATAATAATAACCGCGAGGTTAGGCAGGCTCTTATATATTATAATAATTAAAATATTTTATTATAAATATATATTACTAACTTAGTAACTAGTTAGTGCGCTATTACTAAATAATAATAATAAATTATTTGTTAAATAAAGAGATAGGAGTAATACCTTATTTTTAAGTAAAAAAGGATATTATTAACGCTTTATAGAATTTATTACGAATAACGACGTTAATAGCTTTATTATTAGTATTAAAAGAAGATATTACGTAATAACTTTAGGGACTAAAGTTATATAAGGGGAGAGTAATTATAATAGATTTAGGATATAGTTAGTAATAAGACGTTAATAATTTAGTAATTAGTATACGGATCGTATTATAAAAGAACTTTTTAAAAAATAGAGCCTTTATGAAGGACTTTATAAGCTTTAGTTTTATAATATATTTATATTTATATTATAGCCTCGCTAGTTAAGTACTTATAGCCTAATCTCTTATAAAAAATAGGTTACTTATTTCTAAATAATAATACTAGCTTATTAATAAGCTATTAAAACTATAATTCTAACGATCCCTTAACGAGGGAGAGGGTAAAATAGAAGAAAAAATAGGTAACTTATAAAAAGGGTTAAGGTTAAATAGTACGGAATTCGAGGGTAGGGTAGTGTTTATATATACTACGGTAATCCTTTAGTAATATAAAACGATGGAGTTAAATAGTGGTCTTTCTCTACTCTGTTTACTTATAACCCGCGCGGGATGATGGTGTTATTGAGCGCCCTACAAACGCTAATGCAACGCGTCGGCTCGAGTATCCTTCCCTGGTTCCCCGTCTCTAGTGACCGAAGCCGAAGAAAGTTCCAAGAAGCCGGCCGAGTGAGTTAGGTGTTCTCCAGACCCGCCGACCGGCTCCAACCGAACATAATCTTCAGAGAGCGAGAGTCTGACAATCTGGGAGGAATTAGGCTACATTTTACTACTTAATGACTCACCGTCACGACATTCCTTCAAAGTGCACTTTCTTAACTTAAAACTGAACTCCAATCCTCTCATTCAAACTGACAGTACTCCCTGTGTTCTTCCCACCGGGCTTTGACTAAGGATTCAAAAAGACAGTTCACCACTTTGATTGGGCGCGCAAGAGGTAGTGTCAGCACAATGTCAAGAGCCAAAGTCGAATTGATCCCTTGGGATCCCGAGTCCCCAGACCACGTCACAAGAATGACAGATCAGAGAATAGCATGCGGCTGGGCTTCGGATCTAGTGCCGCAATGGCAGGAGAACCAACGAACCGGATTCAAGTGCATCTACTGGCTTGTAAGTCTATGCTTTCACAAAGGGGGTGCTATTCGAGTTGCCAAACACAGCAATTTATTGAGACTGGCGCAACTCTCCTCCATCCCCATATTGAACGTCGTGTTCTATAGCAGTGCATCCACTAACCGCGCTCACAGGTACTTGCAGATGAGGATCCTGAGCGAGAAGCAAGGCTGGCAAAGCACATCGCCGAATACCCCAAAGTCAGTTCAATCCAATCCCATCAAACCTTCTCTCGTGCGTGCATCAATGCTCACATTCGTCCCATAGGAGAAGAATTCCATTCTAGACACAGCAGCATCTATCAGCGCAACCCCGCGAACCCCAACAGGCGCGTCCTTCCACCCTGTCGGCCACATCTCTCTCGACATCGACAACCCCGCCGCGGCGCCCCTCAATCTTCCGATCCCCAAGGAAAACGTCTACTGGATCAAGAGCCTTTACGTTTCATTCGCACTGCAGAGCTGCGGTATCGCCAGGGCCGCCATGGACTTGGTCGAGAGCATGGCCACCAGTGAGCCGCTCTGCGCAAGGACGCTCATGTTGGATACGGTCTCTAAGGAGGACCAGTTGAGAAAGGAGTCCATGGTTGTGGCGCAGGGAAGACTTCCGCCGGTGAGTTGACTCTGCTTCCTTTAACATCGTTGCGAGTTGTAGACGACTGACATAATGGTTTCACGTAGACGCCGACGCATGCATGGTATGAAAGGAGAGGATATAAACTGATCCACACCATCAACAACTTTTACGGGTTCCCGGAAAAGGATCCGGATGGCAACTTGCTCATTCGAAGAACGGTGTTCTTACGCAGAGATCTCGTCTAGCGTATTATTCTAGATAGGTACTCGGCGCGTACATGTGAATAGATCTAACTCCGGATACAAATGTCTATAACTTGCAGTAGTGAGCCTTTAGTCGGTCTTTTCAGTGTACCCAGGCGCCCCCTTCCCCTTCATCTGCATGATCGCCTGGCCTCCCGGCTGCCCGCCAATCACGCTCATCTTCATCATCTTCTCATAAAATGGCACAGACTTGTCCCAGCTATCGGTAGCCAACACGCTCTTCCTCAAATACGGCATCGGCTCGAGCACTTCCTGCACGCATCCCACGAGCCATCTTCCTAGGCCCTTGCCTTGGAGCGTGGGGTCAACCCACACGTCCGTGGTGTAGGCAAAGGATACAAAGTCGGTGACGACACGCGCGAAACCGATTAATTGATGATACTCCTTCGTCTCGGTGCCGCTGCTGCCGCTGGATTCTTTTTGAGAAGTGGTGGTGTCGTAGAGGCCGAAGCAGAGTGAGTTTTCCAGCATTTCTCTCACGAAGGACTCTGGTATGGCTTTGGTCCAGTAGACGGCTTCCGACGCGAATGCAGCGTTGAGTTGGGTGACGGAGACGAGAGATGCATCTGTCGAGATGAGGTACGAGTCTCTCGTCCAGCGACGGTTCCGCATTTCGGTGCTGGGTGAGGACATGTTTGAGGCGTGTATATCGGGATGATGTTATTGGCTGAGTGCGTGGGTAGATTGTGTAAATTGCTTGGAGTTGCGCCTTTCGAATGACGAGTCCCACAGTAGGGCGTTATCTTTTGGTCTTTCACGAAAGACGATGAGCAAAGTATGGTATGAATTGTGAAAACTCGGCTAGGCTGAGAGAGAAACTGGCCATGTTATATCTGTATTTGCTATCTACAGAAGGAACTTTGGTGCGTGACTCAACTCGGGTCTCGATCCGGTCCCCGGTATCGACGACGGGAGGGCCCCACATGGGCAGATGGTCTCGGTCAAACTGTAAATACAGGCAAGCCGAGGCCGAGGTGAAGAGGATCCAAGCCGGGAGTTAGAAACTAGTAGGTAACCATCCAAGCAAAGTTGGGGAATCTTCTGCTCTTCAAATCTATCAGAACCTGTAACGAAATCGTCAAGATATCGAGGATGATCATAGGGCACATTAGAAATCAATCCGGCGTATCGGGCGTATCTCAGATCTAGTGTGCTTGAGAGCACGCCATGGGTGCCAAGTGCTTCTGCCACCCAAACATAAGAGAATTAAGCGTGACTCATTGGATTGTACGAATACGAATACGCGCCTCCAACTATAGGAAAAAAGACTTTAAGAAGAAAGCACATTCCCCCAAGTGTCCAGATAGCAAGTATAAATCGTCATACTTGATATCGTGACCGCCGTCGCCTCGGATCATGAGTCCTGTCGCGGCTCCTCTCGCGGCTCCTCTCGCGGCTCCTCTCACGGCTCTTGCCACGGCTCCTATCTTCATAGACTACGTGCTCCTCTGGTGTCAGAAACTTGGTCTCATAATAGGCCTTCTGAAAATGCCACCACACTCGCCAGCCAATCACGATGGCGATAGTTAAGGGCAAGCTGACGGCCCAGTAGATCCAAAACTGTGGCACGACGGTGGGCTCGGCACCGCCGTCATCGTCGCTTGACGATGAAGCTTGCCAGTTGAAAAAGGACATGCTAAAAATTGTCTGTCGAGAAAACTGGTCAGCGATGCTTCGTGAATATATGCCAGCAGTGCTGGGCACCTCAAGAGTCAAGACTAAAGGCAATTCAATGAGGCGGTAAGACTTACGGCTACAAAGGTTGGAGGAAGGAATATCATCGTCACCACTGCCATTGTCTTCATAGCTGTGCTGTCCATTCCGGCTTGCGCTGCGACTTGCCCGGCTTGTGTTGATTGCTGCATATTGAGGCTATTCCCGGCTTGGGCGATGAGATTGTAGAGCTGACGTGCGTCAAACGTTAGCGATGATGGATGACTTCACTCTTGATCCTCACTGCATCGATGTCTTTCGAAAATTCCTTACCACGTTGAATTGTAGTTCCAGCCTGGACTGCATCCTGGTTGCATATGATGAGATAGACTGCGCATCTCGCTCCAGAAGGTCGATGAAGCCGCAGAGCTGCAGATCTGCCTCCGGGGGCGTATGTGCCTCGCGAGGGTGAGCCTTGACATCGTCATTGACACGGCGGAGAAATTTGACGTATTCTTCGTCCCACTCGAGAGTCCCCTTCATATTGATTACATCAGTGGCCGTGGTGCTAATCCGTGCGGTCGTGTGAATCCTCGGCTTCTCGCCCAAGACCATAGCCTTCACTTCTTCCACAATGCGTTGATCCTGGACGGTTCTCCCGGAAAGCCGAGCTGTCTGGGTAACCCCGATAGCCTTTTCAATTTCCGCTGTCATGGAGCTCAGCTGCCTTCTCATGTCCTCTGCTCTGGTCAAATGGCGTCGGAGGAACAAGGTGGGGAGCAGTAGGGGATGAGACAGGAGTCTCCGTGATGACTTGAGTATCTCCTGAATAGCTTCAATGTGAGGTGCAATTGGTTTCTTGGTGAATTTCAACTTGTTGGAGAAGATGTCCCAGCCGTGAATGAAGGCAAGAGTTGTGCGGGTCTCAAAATGGTGGGACATTGCCATGCCTAGATTTCCAAGCTGGAACATCTGAGGCTGTTTTATTGTTAGGACTGGAGCAGTACGTTATCAATTGATCACTCGCATGTACTAGAAATGTTGTTACATTGCCCGTACCTAATGCCTCGAGCGAGGTTAACGACCGACCGCTCAAGTCTCTTTTGTATTTCAGATGAGCGTGTTGGGTTCCTGTGTTCCCCTCCAATATTGGTAGAGACACAGAGGGCAGCCCAATGACGTGTTCGACCGAAAGAAAAGATTTACGGCTCATAGCGAACTCTAGAGGTCGAAATCCTAAACGTTCGCACAGCAGTATACGGACTTGTGCCCTTGGACGGGACTGTCGACCTGCGGGTGAAAATTTGCCCCTTTGACGAAGCCAATCATCAACTTCGAAGTCTTCCAGAGGCCCGGCAAGAATGGGCACCTCTTCAAAATCGCCTTTCGAATAGTTTCTAATCAGCATGGTACCTGCTCTTCAGCGTGGCGCAAAGAGGAAGTTGAGATCATACCGTCCTCCCACGCTTCCAAGTACGCGAGGTGTCCATCTCCTGGAGACCATTGTGACCGGTCTTTCCGCTCCAAAATCTCGCGACGCTCCGAGTCAAACATTTAAAATGACGAGAATGGAGCACTTGATGCACAGGTTAATGCAGTCTGACGTTCATCACGATTGAGGTCAGGACGTAGCCTGATGATAAACTTCAGTCGATGTTACATGTGCATGATGTGAGATTTTGGGACAGGTCAAGGTGCCCTGAATAACGTGCATAATCCCCTACTTCTGGTATCTCGTATCTGCAGAGAAACAATGTGTGCGCCCACGAAATAGATGAGACGATGCCATCACAACAACTTGATAGAATCATATAGACTCATATGCTGTTGGCACTAGAGGGAGCTGAAGCTGCGGATAAGCGTCTAATAGTCCATGTCTCTCTATGCATTGCCGCACACTGTAAGGATGTATTGAGTGCTTAGCATTGCATGTTGCTCCACCTTAGTTTGTTGCTCCATCGAACCGACAAGGTGGGAACATAAATCCTTATCACGCGAGGAAATGCTCTACCGGCAATATCAGCACGCAAGAATGCCATGGCTCTGTCATGACCGGAAGGTGGGGGATTTAACACTGACTACAGAGTCGATCCCAACTCCCCATGAGCTTCTTAACTAACTTTTGCCTAGGGGATCAGCCAACTCCAAGAAATATTCCCCCTCGGCCCCCTCCTAGCGGTCACAGGCGGCCCAATGACCACATCCAAGCAGAAATTCAGGCTAAATGCATCGTGGAATTGCCGTCGATGAGCGCCCCGGACCCCTGTACCGTCGTACTACCGTGCGGAGAAACGCGGGGTGCGGAGGCCCTGGAGGCTTTTCACCCGAAATTGGACCCCATGGTTCGGTGATTCCCCATCAACAATAGTCAAGGAAAGCCGAGGGACGATGGACCGGTGCGAGGGTTTCGCGGTCTCTTCGTGGAGTCTTTTAGGAATCCGTCGCCGAATAATGGGGCGGAAATACGTCAAGGAAAAGTTTCCTAGCTTGGCCGATGGGATACAAACGTTGAAGACCACATCATGGCCCGCCATATAAGACTCCAAGGTAAGGCGCGTCATGGTCGTATCGTAAGGTCACAGTCACTTCAAAATCACCTCTCAAGATGATGACGACTTCACGACGGTCCTCGTTGCCGACGCGAGCCTTCGGGCTGACTCTCTTGAGCCTGCTGCTGCTCATCCTCAGCCCCGCGAATGCCCTCACCGTCCAGCCGCGACAGAACTCGTCCACCCCGACCACTGGCGGACGCGAGCGCGTGAGCATCAACAAGGGATGGCGCTTCTGGCGCTCAGAGTTCAACCCAGACGGCCTCATCTACGATCAGCGCCCGGACCTCGTGAACTTGACCGACACCTTTGCGCTCAAGCCGTGGATCCTGCCGTCTGCCAACGACTTCATCAACGACCCGGCTAAGCACTACGAGCGCCCCGGTAGCGAGCCCTCGCGCAATGTCTCGTATGCATCAGCGAGCTTTGACGATGCTTCGTGGGAGAGTGTCGATCTGCCTCACGATTGGGCTATCGCAGGCCCGTTCTATACCGAGGAGAATCCCATCATTGGTGGTGGAATGGGCCGCTTGCCTGTGCATGGCGTGGGTTGGTACCGTCGATCATTGACGGTCATCCCCGAGGATGAGGGCAAGTCCATCTTCCTCGATGTGGATGGAGCCATGTCCTACGCGATGGTGTGGCTCAATGGCTACCTGATCGGTGGCTGGCCTTACCCGTACAACTCGTTCCGCCTCGATCTCACGGCGCACCTCAAGACTGGACAAGACAACGTTCTCGCCATCCGACTGGACAACCCTCCAGACTCGGCACGCTGGTACCCTGGAGGTGGCATCTACCGCAACGTGTGGCTGACCAAGATCAGCCCTGTCCACGTCGCGCAATGGGGAACCTACATCGTCACAAAGGACGTCTCCTCCGAGTCTGCTACCGTGGACTTGGTAGTTGATGTCGAGAACAAGGGCGATTCCGACCAGGATGTCGAAGTCTCCACCGAAATCCACCTCCTCGACGCTTCGACAGACAAGCCGGGAGCCAAGGTAGCCGAGTTCTCCAGCTCATCAACCTCTGTCACGGCTGGCAGCAAAGCACAAGTCAATGGCTCAACGACCGTCACATCCCCCCTCCTCTGGGGCCCACCACCGACCCAGAAACCGAACCGCTACGTCGCCGTCACGACAGTCACCGTCGCCGGCGCCGTCGTCGATACCTACGAAACTCGCTTCGGCATCCGCACCGTAACCTACGACGCGAACCGCGGCCTCCTCGTCAACGGCGAACACGTCCTCATCCAAGGCGTAAACAACCACCACGACCTCGGCGCCATCGGCGCAGCCTTCAACACCCGTGCAGCTGAGCGTCAGCTCGAGGTCCTCGAGGAACTCGGCTGCAACGCGATCCGCATGTCCCACAACCCGCCCGCCCCGGAACTCCTCGAACTGACAGATAGCCGCGGGTTCCTGGTTATGGATGAGGTGTTTGACTCGTGGTACCGCAACAAGACGGCAAACGACTTCCACCTCATCTTCGAGGACTGGCACGAGGCCGACCTACGTGCCATGATGCGCCGTGATCGGAACCACGCCTCCGTCATCATGTGGAGTTTCGGCAACGAGGTCTCAGAGCAGCAGATTGGCGACCCAGGCACCGTCCCCGCGCTCGAGCTGCACGGCATCGTGGGCGAGGAAGATCCCACCCGGCCCTCGACAGCGTCGATGAACTTTGCCAAGCCAAACATGTCCTTCCCTACCGCCATGGACGTCCTCAGCTTAAACTACCAGGGCGAAGGCATCCGCGACACACCAAACTACTCCTTCCTCCCGGGCGTGAGGACACACCCCTTATACGCCGACTTCCACGAGGCCTTCCCGGACAAGATGATCCTCAGCAGCGAGACGGCCTCGGCGCTGAGCACGCGCGGGACCTACATGTTCCCCGTCACGGGCGACACGGGCGCCCCCGTCAACGACACCTCCGGAGGAAACTCCACCTCGCAGCAGGTCAGCGCGTACGAGCTCTACTCGGCCAACTTTGGCTCCTCGCCCGACAAGGTCTTCAAGGCGCAGGATACGCACCCCTTTGTGGCGGGCGAATTCGTCTGGACGGGCTGGGATTACCTCGGCGAGCCGACGCCGTACTACACGGCGCGCAGCTCCTACTCGGGCATCATCGATCTCGCGGGCTTCAAGAAGGACCGCTTCTTCCTGTATCAGGCGCGCTGGAGGCCTGATGTCAAGTTTGCGCATGTGCTGCCGCACTGGAACTGGCCTGAGGACCGCGTCGGCGAGGTCACCCCCGTGCATGTTTTCACGTCGGCGGACGAGGCCGAGTTGTTTGTAAACGGGGTCTCGCAGGGTAGGCAGACGCGCGCGGAGCTGACGTACCGGTTCCGATGGGACGATGTCGTGTATGAGCCCGGTGAGATCCGGGTCGCGACGTATAAAGCCGGCGCGGAGTGGGCCGAGACGACGGTGCGAACGGTCGGGGCGTCGGCGAAGCTTCGCGGGTCTGCGGACCGTACGACGATCAAGGCCGACGGCGTGGACTTGTCGTTTGTTACTGTCGAGGTGTTGGATTCGAATGGCGATGTGGTGAGGTTCGCGGACGATGAGATTACCTTTTCCGTGAGCGGACCTGGTGAGATTATTGCGACTGACAACGGTGACCCGGCGGACTTGGTTGCGTTCCCGTCGTTGGTCCGCAAGGCGTACAGCGGTCTTGTGTTGGCTATTGTGAGGTCTGGGGAGGGTGTTGCTGGAGATATCACCGTCACGGCTTCCGGTGCGGGTCTTGAGGGGGTTGAGGTTGTTGTGAAGACACAGTGAAAGTGTTCAAGTTTGGTGTACATAAAGGTCTAATACCAGACTAGGTGAAGGGAATCTCATTCAAAGAACGTTAAGAAACCGCACAGCCTCAGAGACATTCAATCAGTGATCATCGTGTACCGAGAGTTTGGTAGGTTGCACTCGCACTCGCTGATGAATTGCCTTGCTCGGGGCGTTGGACCTGGGAAGAGCCAAATAAATGGGCTGTAAAGTTTAACAGAGTGAGCAGACGCATGACAGGGGCTGCCATAGAACGCATACAAGCGGAATTACCTACCTAATTTAGGTCGTGCACAAACGGGATGAACTATGGCTTCGAGTCAGGAGTCTCTCGGATCAGCCCCCCAACTAACGTCAGGCGGTTGACCAGCAGAGGTAGGGCTGAAGAAGGACATGAAGATGGGAATCGAAGATACGGAGCAGGTAAAGACTCTAACAAGTGTCTCGCTGTATTCGGCTCAGCTGCCGATCTCCTCGTACTTTCAGCACACCTCGGCCTCTACAATACGGATACAATAGGTCAACTGCTCGCAGCCACGCCGCCCCGTTCAACGGCGCCGGGGAACTAGATTAACGGCGGAAGGCGGAGCAACACGACCAAATGAACGAAAATAGCAGCAGGTCGCCCCACGGCGAGCGGGTTGTTGACTTGTCCGGCACAGAGATGGGCGTGGGACGGGTTGACAACTTGATTGTGGAGGGAAACCCGGCATTGTCGAGATTGACCTTCCCCACTAAGACTCCCTGCAGCATCCGCCCTTTACGAGGTTGCATATGATCGCCATAATGCAGGACGATGGGCACATTAAGTAAATAAGCTCTACTGTTAAAGATGGCATGCCCATCCCGCCGGCCCGTTCATCTGATCCGTTGATCCTCTTTCTCGCTATACATCCTGTCAATCGTTTGGATACGTCAGTTTTGAGATCCTTAATACCATGTCGCCCGTCACTCGTTTGTTCTCGGCGGCGGCGGTCGCGTCAGTTGCGACTGCGGCTGTGCTTGATCTGGGCATTATTGTCGACAATGGCTACGTGAGTTCCATATACAGCCTTTGATAACGACAATACGCAGTAACACATGCATCATAGAAAGTTGTCGAGTTCGGCATCGGAACGCCAGCCAAGACATTCCGTCTCCTCTTCGATACGGGAAGCTCCTCTTCGTGGGCGACCGACAGCCAGTGCCTCGCCAAGGGAAACTGCAACAACGGTAGCGGGTGCGTCTCGCGAACCAAATCCCCTGAGCAAGATCATCCTTCAGGGTCACTAATACATAGAATGGCAGATACGATCGGTCGGGCTACAGCATCAACGCCTCAACCAGCGGCCACTACACGGGCGAAAGCGCCGTGATCCCCTACCTCGGAGGCGACGTCGCCGGCCCCACGGTCGCCGAGAAATGGACCATCGGCAACTTCACCTGGGACCAGTCCTTCATCGCCGCAAACGAGAGCAATTGGGCCGCGCTCGCCGCTGACGGCTTCATGGGTCTCGGCTTCAGCTCCATCATCGACGGCGGTGCCAACACCGTCGTCGAGACCCTCATGGCGGAAAACCGCCTCGACGCGGCAAAGTTTGGAATCTACTACGGTACCGAGGCCAAGAACACGAGCGGCGTGCCCGGCGACGGCGTCCTGACGATCGGTGGCTCCCGCGAGCACGAGTATATTGAGGGCGACCTCGTCACGATCCCTATCACCCGCGTGGACGGCACCTACGATGTCTGGCGGTCTACGATCCTCAAGGTCAACGGCACACGGACGACGAGCAACGGCAGCGTCATCGAGACGGAGACGGATTTCGACCAGGCGCGCGTCGTCTTCGACACGGGCGCGGGGTCCATTACCCTCCCGACGAAGCAAAACCTGGCCGTGTACGAGTCCATCGGGATGAACTACACGAAGATCCTCAAGGGCGAGCACATCCCGCTCTGCAGCGAGTTCAACTCGTCGTGGTCGTTCAAGTTTACTTTCGGTGACTACCGGTACCCGCAGACGATTGAGATCCCGGGCGATCAGTTGGCGCGGCCAGGATTTGCGTACCGGGATGACGCGTGCTGGCCTCCGTTTGAGGATGGCGCACAGTCTGGGTTCGTGTTGATTGGGACGCCGTTGTTGAGGAACTTTTATACCGTGTGGGATTATGGCTCTGCGGCGAACGAGACGGTGATTGGGAGGTTTGATCCGACGTTGTCGTTTGGGTACTTGAAGAACAAGACCGCGGCAGCGAAGTGAGGGAGGGTGGATATGGGATGGCAGTGATGGGGTTTGAGATTGTAGGTCATGGGGGTGAATCATATCAGAACCAGATTTTTGGAACCCATCAAATGCAAAATATTCCATGCGAGCGAATCTTGGAAATCCTTCAACTTGACAGACCGGGGGTTCATGCATCGATGCGATCGTGAGCTGAAGATCTTGGATCGCACGTGGAGGAGGACCAGCCAATCCCACCTGGGGGTCAACCAGTTCTACAGATCTGCATCGGGCTCGTCTATTTGACTTTTGTTGTGACGTGCCGCACCTTACGGAAAATGGCAGGTGAGTATCTATCACAGGATTTTGATTTGACAGTCTGGGTGTTGACATGGACTGGGATGGAAGGGTTGATGTGGGTGAGAAAGGGCCCAGACCCAAACTGAGAGGGTGAAGTGAGTGAGTAAACCGTGAGTGAGTGGCTGAGAGAGAGGCACAGAGTGTAAGTGAGTGTGTGAGTGAGCTGTGAGTGAAGAGTGAGATGAGAGGCCCAGACGCCAAAAGTTCGAGGTGCGGCAACATGACGTCGTCGGTGACGTCTTGGCCGAAGTTGCGCCATGTGCCATTGGCTCACAGCAGCGACGCACTCGCCACGCGCCCACGCAACTTTCGCAGCTTCACAGCGGAGAAGGTGTGGCTGGGAAAAACCTGGAACAAATTGAACTGGAGGGAAGGCAGTTGCACATGCACGAACCGCTCAGTTAATCGTCACTGCTCTGCATGGAGTGTCTGGTTGGTTCATTCATCTGCCTTGGTGGTGTAAGAGAGGAAGAGAAATGCAGAAGGAGGGATGGAGGGGGAGGGAAGATGCGGGATATTACTCCTTGAGCACCGGCTGTCCTTCTGGGCTGCTACGAATGTGTTCTCCTTCATGATACCCTTTACCTACGAAATACCTAGCATTATTCTACCCTCTTTGTGTCAGATTTTACCTACTCGAAATACCTAATTCTTTCCCGAGTCCCTATCACCGTATCTAGAGAAGGGAGCACATCATCAGACCAACATGCCTCGGACACTGCTTCTGTGTTTCATCCATGGCTTCAAAGTGAGTAGTCAACAACAGCAAGCCATCGATGCGCCGGCACAGCAAGCAGCTAACAAGTACAAATTTCACAAGGGGAACGAAGACACATTTCATGATTTTCCAGATGTGAGACTCCTTCAGCACCACGCGCCCATTTCTTCTGTACTGATGCTTGCGATGTAGGACCTGAAGCGATCAGTCACGAAGCAACTCCCAGACCATCGCGTCGAGTCCATCGTGTACCCTCAGTATGAGACCAAAGGCGAGCTGGCGCAGGCCACCGAGGCGTTTCTCGCATGGTCAGTCTACTTACCACTCGCAGTAGTCATTACCCTGAAGCATGCTGACACCATGTAGGCTGAAGGAGAGGGTCATGGATGTAAGAAAGGCCAGCGTCGAGAAACCTTGGCCACCCAAGGACAGAGAAGTCGGAGTCGTTCTCGTCGCTCATTCTATGGGGTAGGCAGTCTCGCAAATCTGCACGCTCAAGTGATCCAAGCCTAACACACCTTAGAGGATTCGTCGCCGCAGATTCGCTCTTCCTAGCCATCAACGAGCGGGCACAGTCCAACCCGTCAGAAGATGACCCGATCTTCCCCCTCATCCAGGGCATCCTCACCTTCGACACTCCCTACAACGGCCTCGCCCGTTCCATGTTCGTCTACGGCGGCTTCTCAAACTATCAAAAAGTCAGCAGCGTCTTCAACGTCATGACGGCCCTCTCAGCCGCCGCACCCTCCACCCTCGCTCGCCTAGGAACCCGCCGCGCCGCAACCTCGGCCGTGACGACTACAGCCACCCGCAACCCAGGCTGGAAGACGTGGCAGCTCGTAGCCGTGAGGACAGGCACCGTGGGCGCCATCGCAGCAGGAGGCGTCGCCGCCTACGTCAACCGCGAGGCCATCATGAAGAGCCTCAAGGGCCTCAACAAGAACTCCGTCAAGGAAGGGTACCAGCAGAGCGTCGATGCTCTCGGCCAGGGGCTGGCGTATATCAACCGCGGCAACGTCGGCCAATCCTTTGCCTGGCTCTCGGACCACTTCACTTTCGTTGGCGCGCTCATGAAGCAGAAAGAACTCAACCGCCGCCTCGAGCGGATGGGTGCGCTCAAGGGTGTCGGCATTCACGACTTTTATGCGTCGCTGGGCGAGAACGGGTACTGGCAGGGTGGCTACTTTGTCCCCGAGCGGACGTTCTGCGCCGTACCGGAGGAGAGTCATCCTGCTTCATCGCTCTTCTCGCGACAGGTTCTGCCAGAGGTTGACGACGAGGTGGCTGCGCATATGGCCATGTTCCAGCCTGCGAAGCACAAGGGGTACGAGAAGATGACAGAGAATGCGGCCGACTTGGTGATTGAGTGGTTCAAGAGCGAGGAGCCTGTTGTCGATGATGCCAAGTTCCGCGAGACGCCGCCCGAGGAGGTTGCGGAGGATGCCGAGGTTGAGGAAACGTTGGAGAAAGCTATTTCGAACACCGAAGCACCAGCAGAAAACTCGGACGACAAGATTGACGAAAAGTTCAACGAGAAGGAAGCGTCAAAGTCGACGGATGATGGAATACCCGACGAGTCACCGATTGACATCGCCGCCGCTGCTTCGCTCGTGCCGCTCCCCGCCGACGGCGAGGGAGATTTGGTGGGCGATATCAACCCGGAGAACATGACTAACGAGGAGAAGCGGACGTACATGCAGCATCTCTTCCGCATCGCGCAGTCAACAGGTACAGGCGTCAAGGGATGGCTTCCTGGTATGCCCAGTATGCCAGGTATGCCCAATATGCCGAACATGCCCAACATGCCGAATATGCCCAAGGTTCCCACCTCGGTCTCATCCTTGGGCCAGGCATCGCTGCCGAGTGTCAACATTTTCAGAAAGGCAACGCCCTCGCAAGTGCCGGCTGACGGGGAGAAGCCAGAGACCGAGAAGGCGAACGAAGCCGTCGGGGGTGTCGCCAAGACGGGAGATGTTGCAAAGCCAGAGACGGCCGTCGCCGACAACAAGAAGGAAGATCAAGAGACTGCAAGTGACGCTGTCGGCAACGAGACTGCTCAAGCGGCAGCAGCTGCTGGCCAACTCGAGTCTCAACCTGCCGAGCCCGCCGCTGACGACAGCAAGAAGAAGGGCTGGTCGCTGCCAAGCGTAAACATCTTCAGAAAGTCGGCGTCGTCCCAGGCGTCGGCTGCTGATTCGAAAGAGACTGTTAAGAACGATAGCGACAAGAAGCCTGAAGCGGAGGTCGCTGGTGATGGACAGGTTGAGGGTCGGTCGGCCACAGAAGCTGAGGCAGCTGGCAGCGAGGTCGCACAAGCAGCGGCTGCGACCGGCCAGCTGGAGATGGCCGATGGCGGCGATGATGCAAAGAAGACGACGGCATGAGGCCGAGCGACGTGAGAATCACAGGGATCTGTCATGTTTGGAAAACTACGAGCGCGGATTGATTGCATCGGAACCTTAGTACCTAGTTAGTTGAATCAGCAATATGAAAATAATAGCTAAAAGATTACCCTTTTCTTCAATGATGAGCATCCGGTGTGGCACGGAGGTGGCTTGTCGGGCCTTGACTCCAACAAAAACTGTCAAAAGCCTAAATCGCGGGTGGCTGAACTTTCAAAGGAATTTGCTCAACGACATCTGGAATTGCTCCAAAAACATCAAAAATAATAGAATTGGCATCGTGAAATGAATTGCGTCGAACAGCAAAAGGAAATGATTTCGCCCGGACTTGAACCGGAGACCTTCAGTGTGTTAGACTGACGTGATAACCAACTACACCACGAAACCGAAGTTGTTGACAGTCTACAGTGCCAAAACTCCTCTTGAAGGTAGCAAGCTGGAAGCCAGTGAGGAACCAAGTTTCTCCCTCGATAACGCGCTTTTCAAATCTCTGACTTTGCTGTAAATCACTTTTAGGCCTAAGGTCTCTATACTTGTCGACATGTCGTTTGCGGAACTAACGTAGCTATGACTTGGGCTATGCCTATTCATTTTGGTACCCAATACCACCCGTTGACTTTTGTCCTGGGTATACAACGTCGTGGACAACGGACCAGAGTCTATTCAGGGGAGAACGCAATGTATATGAAGAATGCGGGAGATTGGAGAACTTTTGATAATCGACCATCGAATAGGTCTCGTAGTTCTCACCTGGGCTCAAGAATAGCTTCTTGCACATGTGCCTCGAAGACCTCGTTTCTCGGTCCAATATCCCGGCTAGATCTACCTTTCTTCACCGCAAGCAAAACATGTGGTAGGTTATAATCGTCTTGATAGATTTGATGTACAACTTCAAGGCGCATGTAAACCTCGAAAATCAGCCGCGATTCGCCTCGCTCCTATGTGACTAGGCCAGCTCCGAGCGGTCCGCCGTATTTAAATCACTGTCCATGGGTCTAGGGTATAAAGACGCGATTTCTTATCATCGTATCCTTGCCTTACCCTGCAAAGATTAAGGTGTCATCCCGAAAGCCGAAGGCGCGGCATGGGCGGGCGGGTCAAACCGATCGTGATGGCAGTGCATGGTTAGTTGGCTACATGCAGCGAGTCTTGGTGGCCGGGCTTCGGTGAACATGAATTAATGACAATGGAACAGCTATCATTGATCTTGAAGCTGTCTTCAGATATCGACAACATGGTTCTACATGTCGTGATTTGACTTAAACCGCCTGTGCTGCGACCGATGTAGCAGAGGCCGTGGAGGAGGCATGTGATGGAGATGAGGTGATGAACTTCTTTCACAGCTGCAGAACCTGATCACCTCTTCGAAATTGAACATTTCGTCTTTGATAAGAAGTGGTCTCAAGAGATGGATCTAACGAGCTAGATACAAGCCTACATCACGAAACTTCGTGCAGCCTCCGCGCAATTCATGACGATTTCGGTGGCATTCCGGCCCCATGTCTCTTTCCGGCAGTCTGGTACGTTCCTGCGTCCATGTCCCTGTAACCGTCAGGTCGCGAATCTTGCTGCGGCTTGGTTAGTCGTTCGTTGCTGCGATTGCGAAGGGGAATATGCTCTAGAAAACGTTGACAGCGGCCCCAATTACTCCATTCGACATGAGATGACAATATTGCGTGCTCGAGGTTGCAATAAGGCTTAATAACCTTAGCTTCCTCCCACAACGAGCTCCCCCTGCATTCATCACCTTACGAATATGCATATCCCAAAGTCTAATCTCGCTTCTTCAACCTCTTTCACCATCAAGCACCAGAAGCCGTTTACCCCGCATCCTTCTCGGCTCTTCCCCATTGGATCGCAGTTGGAAATCCTTGGGCAAAAGTCTTGAAATTCTTCGGTCTCTCGGTGGAACATGTGCGGGACCTGCATCCCGGCCCAATTGCCCCGTCTGGGAGGTGACAAAGTGCCCCTGGACACCTCAAAGTTGGACCCTTTCCCCGGTTCCTTTCCTCCGCCATCGGTGCAATTGCACCGAGGTTGAGAGCTTCCCCTTCCATTTTGCAGCTCTTTGAAGCTAGATCGGCACAGAGCTTCATATGGCTCTTTTATTCTCTTGCAGGTACGACGCTCCGCGACCCAAGTCAAGAGAAAGAGGGGACTCCCTTGGCCTCATCTAACCTGCAGATCTAGCGGCCACCAGCAGCGTAGCATCCCCCTCGATTGCGGGCGACTCCCCGAGAAAGATGGAGCGAACGGATGGCATCATGCGCGCTGAGATCGCGTCGGGCCAAGCCTGAAGGCATTCATCCGTCCACTCCCACGACTCAGGATCATCGCGTCGGATGATGCCATCCACAGGCTGTGCTGCGAGCCAAGACTCGGCGGATCGCGCGGTCGACTTGATGAGAATTGCTTTCGCTTTCCGTTGCACCGAAGATGTCTTGGGCTCTTATTAGAGCATCACCGTCGCCGCCTTTCTTTTCGTAGCTGTTGTAAAGGTGCACGGTCAGACGTCTTAAGTTCCTCACTCTTTGTTCTTCCAAGAATGTCTCGGCTCGCTCTTGGTCTCGTTGCCCTCGCCGGCCTCATGGGCCCGGCCAGCGCGCAACGCTTCGACAACAGCACCAGCGATAGCGCCACCGTCAAATGGCTCGGCAGCACTCCCTCTTACACCGCCGGTACGACATTCGGCCTGCCCTGGGCCCGCAGCAAGTACTTCCCCAACTCGACCGAGTTCTCCCTCTCAGGCGGCGGTTTGCTGCAGACCTGGGTGACGGCATACTGGTCTGACGGCTCCATCAAATGGACCGGCCACGCGATTCCCGAATCCGACACGATCCTGGACGAGTACACAGTCAGCGCATCTTCGTCGTCCAACTCGACGACGCGCTTCTCTCGTGCCAGACGGCAGCAGTCTAGCGGCCTGACCGTCACCGACTCATCTGATGCCGTTAGTGTCGATACTGGCAAGCTTGCCATCACGTTCCCCAAATCGGGTAATGTCGTCGTTGGCGAGATTAAGACTGCATCTGGCAAGACTATCGGCCAGAACGGAAAGCTGGTGCTGCACTCTCAGTCCGGCGTGGAGGACCAGGCGGAGTTGAAGGGCCAATCTGCCATAAACTACTTCAACTTCGAGAGCAACATCGAAGAGGTCACTGTCAGCAAGGACAACACTGCTCGTGCTCTCGTCACCGTCCGTGGCAAGCACTCCGGCGACGGTAGCCACGAAGACTGGCTTCCCTTCATCCTCCGCTTTTACCTCTACCACAACTCCGAGGCCGTTCGCATCGTACACACTGTCATCTACGACGGCAACGCCGAGGAAGACTTCATCTCTGGACTTGGCATCCGCTTCGAGGTTCCCCTCGAGGGCGAGGAACAGTACAACCGTCACGTCAGAATCTCCGGCATCGACGGAGGTCTCCTGAGTGAAGCCGTGCAGGGCATCACCGGTCTCCGCAGAGACCCCGGCGTCGACATCCGCAACGATCAATTCGAGGGCGTGGAGCTCGCCGATCCTGCTACATGGGACCAGAGAGTCACAACCAGACTCAAGTGGATCCCTACTTGGAGCGACTTCAGCTTGACCCAGCTCTCTCCTGATGGCTTCACGTTGAAGAAGCGCACCAAGGCTGGTCAGAGTTGGGTCAACATCCCCGGCGGCACTCGCTCGGGCGGTCTGGCGTACCTCGGCGGTGCCACCAAAGGTGGTCTCGCTATTGGCCTGCGCAACTTCTGGAAGCGTTACCCGACCGGCATCGACATCACCAACGCTGCTACGGATAAGGGCGAGATTACAATCTGGATCTACAGTCCCTCGGCACCCGCTCTGGATATCCGCCCCTACCACGACGGTCTCGGCCAGGAGACCTACGCAGAGCAGCTCGATGCTCTCGAAATCACGTACGAAGACTACGAGCCCGGCTTCAACAACCCTTACGGCGTCGCCCGAACCAACGAAATCTTCCTCTACGGCTTCGACCAGACCCCCAACCGTACGCTCCTCGCCGACTTGACCGACCACACCAACAACCCTCCCGTCCTCTTCGGCGAACCCGAATATCTCGCCGAAACCAAGGCTATTGGTAACTACTGGGCACCTCCGGCCGAGTCACCCTCAGGCCTCGCCGCCGACATCGAGAAGCACCTCGACTTTCTCTTCAAATTCTACGAAGGTCAGGTCGAGCAGCGCAAGTGGTACGGCTTCTGGGACCACGGCGACTTCATCCACGCCTACGACACGGACAGGCACCAGTGGCGCTATGATATCGGCGGCTACGCCTGGGATAACTCGGAGCTCTCCCCCGACCTCTTCTTCTGGAACTACTTCCTCCGTACCGGTCGCGAAGACGTCTTCCGCTTCGCCGAGGCCCAAGTTCGCCACACCGGCGAAGTCGATGTCTACCATCTCGGAAAGTACAAGGGTCTTGGAACCCGCCACGGCGTCCAGCACTGGGGCGATAGCGCCAAGCAGGCACGTATCTCGACGCCGCAGTACCGCAAGGTCTTCTTCTTCGTCACGGGCGGCGACGAGCGCACCGGCGAGCTGATTGAGGAGATCCTCGACACGGATAAGACCTACGGCGTCCTCGACCCCAACCGCAAGGTCCGCACTGACGGCTGGGTCCCGACTCCCAACTCCTCTGTCGCCGTTGGTCTTGGCACGGATTGGTCCTCGCTTGCTGCCTCATGGCTTCTTGAGTGGGAGCGCCGCGGCTCCCGCTGGGAAGAGGCTCGCACGAAGCTCACCAACACCGCCGCCAGCATCGCCAAGCTCAAGAACGGCTTCGTCACAGGCTCTGGCCTCTACAACCTCGCCGACGGCACCCTCGGACCCCCGCCCGCGGACCCCAACAACAACGGCACCGTCGCCGTGTCCCATCTGTCTGCCGTCTTCGGACTCATGGAAGTCGTCGCCGAGTTCATTGAGCATGCTGGCGACGATGTCCCTGCAGGTTTCGAACAGGCGTGGTACGACTACAGCTACTACTACAGTGCCAGCGCCGCCGAGCAGACGGCGCGGTACGGCAAGGGATTCGGTAACACGAGTCTCAAGCAGGGTCACTCTCGTCTCACTGCGTACGCTGCCCACCGCACGAACAACGCGACTCTCGCGGCTCGTGCTTGGAATGAGTTCTTCAACACTGATGGGTTGAAACAAACTGCTCCTTGGAGTACTGTGCACTTTAACGGCAGTGATGTGTTGGCGCCTATCGATGAGGCATCGTGGATTTCTACGAACGATGCTGCCTTATATGGGCTGGCAGCCATTATCGACTTGGCTCTTGTCGGCGAATACCTTCAGTGAAGTATTTGAGACGTTCATTCCCATCGCTCGGGACATTCTTCTTAGTATAATTCTTCGGGCACTCAGACGTTGCCCAACACTGTAACTACAAGCAACGAACTACATGTATCTATTCGCAACTTTTCGTGTATATATTCTTTTTCGTTCTGGCAAACTTGACCCCAAGATATTGCATGTAATCAGGGTGCCGTGTGCCGTCTAGCGACCAGTGTGTCCGGTCGCTTAAATGTGAATGTCTCAATCATTGTGACCGAGTTCCAACATTTCGCCATTGGACTTGTACAAGAATTGCCACCCAAAACAATATCATCTGTTTAGTCCGGCGGTACTGAGTTCCATTTTGACCATATTATAAGATAAACGAAGAAATGCTTCCACTTGTCGACCCAGGGGGACTCCTCGTATGACAAGAAAAAGTGTTGAGTTTGCAGCGTTCCAGCCGCAAAGGGGGAGAAGCAGTAAATTCACCCAGAGCAGTGTTAACCTGAGCATAATTCTTGCAAAGTTGAACAGCCCAATGGTGTGTCTGTTGGAACTAAATTGATGATGATGATAATACTCATTTCTCGAGGCTGGCTGTACTCTCTCAGAGACGGCAACCAGTGTGGCCTCACTGTCCATTGTTTCTCTGGTATCTAGTGATGGCACGATCACAGACATGCTCTCGTGGTCCATCGTGCGAAAGAGTGGGCTGGCTACTTCAGTTTCGATACTCAACCTTGAAACCGTCAGAGTAAGTAATGTACGATGCCAACATCGGGATGAATCTAAGCGTACATGTGGCTCCCTCAACTGTTAGTTGGTGAGGCGTTCAAGTCGACGAAAAATAGCTGGAAGGATAGGCCAGGCCGAGCAAGAGTTGGGAGTGGATCTAGCTGGAGTTGAGGTATATTTTTGAATCCCAAACTGTCGTGATGTTCATCCAGGTTGTTTCGTGCGGCTATTGGATGTTGCCGTCACCTGTTCTGGAATGGGTCGAAAAGAAAGAAGGCAGCATTTTATCCTTAAATCCTCAATACAAGTCGCCCGGTGAACCAATCACCCGGAACCCCTGGAGATCGATTTTCCAAACATAAAACATGCCAGGGATAATGAGCAACAGGTGAAGGGCCACAGTACCTAGATGCAGCTCCTTGAAAGTGGCACAGCGTCGGGAAAGAGTCTCATATATGACATGGATTGCGCATGTCGATCAAGATAAGTCCTGTTTCGGGGGCTTCACGTGTGACAAATCGATCACTTCTGGACTAATGTAGCACAACGAAAAGCAGCTGGTTTAGTTATCATCACATGGGCAAGCTTGGTCACGAGGGTCATTTGGTAATCAGCCGATGACAGACCAAGACACTCTCGCTCCCAAGTACATACTAACAGTTTTGTCATCTACAAACTCTGTAGACAACTACATCCCAATACTTCATTGAAACCGGATGCTCCGTATTTCAAATGATTGGTACTGCTTTGGGGCTTCAAGCTGTTGACAAAAGTAGAGTGATCATGGGGCGTTTTGTGATTCTTGGAGCGCTGCGCCGCTCAGGACAGAAGGTCTCATTGCTGGCCATTGGGGGGCGTCAGCATGTGGCTCAAGATTGTGTATTTTTGGAGCATGCTTTGGGTGCTCAAAATCTGCCACATTCACGATTGGCACGTTGACAGACCAAGTCAGGCAGTCATGCTTAGATTGAAAGTTTTCAGGAAAGACTGCAGCTACGTCGACTGTTATACCTCCATCCCCCACTTGAGTAAAGGTGCAAACACTGACGATACTCCGATGACAGTATGCCTCTAGGACTGTCGCATGAAACGTTCTCATGCAGTACCTATCGGCACCTGGCGCCCCTCGTAGCATCATATGAGAATGATGAGATGCCGAGTCCAACAGTTACAGCATGAAATACAGCCACAGCAGTTGCGAGGCTTCAGAAGGAGTAATTTGCCATATTACCGATATATGTCGCATGCTTGGATGAATTAGCATCCCTTGGATGTGGCCTCGTGATCCATCACTGCACGCCCCTTTCTCGTGGTTTGGCGTGCACTTCGCCTGCTTCAAGATTGAAGCGGCTGAACCAGAGTCAAATAGAATAGGTTAGTAGTCGCGTATGCTGTATTGTGTCAGGTAGGGAGACGTACCACAAGGGACATGTGTAAGAGTGCTTGAGGAGCCAAAGCTCGATGCAGGCCGAACAGAAGACATGGCCGCACGGCAACTGGCCGACAACGCTTCCAGCGACAAAGTCATCCAGGCAAACAGGACACGTCTTGGCCTCAGCGACCTTTGCCAACGACTCGAGCTTTCCCCGAGTCAGCTTTGCCATACGGGCTCTTCCCGGTAGCCGGGGCAAGCTATAGGAGCTCAAAGTCGAGGCATCAGGGGAATCATGTCGACTGCGGTGATTGCCCGCTGTTGTAAGATGCAGAGAAGGAGGCGGCGGAGGCGGCGGAGCATGCCTCAACTTCCTGATCTTCTTCCATCCGAAGAGGTAGAGTACGAGGCCAACTAGGAGTGCGAAAGCGACACAGAGTGCTGCTGCGACAGCACCTGGCTGCTTCTCGGGCACCCAGGTGGTTGAGGCATCTGTGACAGCGGCATCTGGAATGCTTGTCGGGCTCATACGGATGATGTCATGAGGAATATATTGACGAGGAAGTTGAACGGCGGGAGGATATCAGGATGAGCAGAATCCAAGCAGACACAAACAAAAATCCTGCTGTCCTGCGGTTTTTAAGTCCTACAAACGATCCATGAGTATTACTGATTGCACCGTGTTTCGTGTCAACATTGCACAGAAGCAATCTCACCGACTCGAAAGCCATGTGATGTTTCGGTTGAGGGATTAAGAACTTCCTGTTGCTGCGTGCACTCATATTCGGCTTGCCAGATCAGGTCCTTCGGATGCGAGTGCATTCCGTAGGCTTGGCGGACGATTGGAACAACGTTGAGATTATCTGGGTCTTTTTGCGCCCGCTTCCCATGGGGAAGCAGTAGCTTGTAGGTAATTTTAACGTAATGGTTGTCCATCACCACCGAATCCGACCGTGCCTGTGTTGGCCTTTTGTGTATGAGCGATTTTCTCTTGGCACTCAGACCTCCTTGCTTCCCCAGCCGAATCGGGCCTCGTGTAAGTGAGCCTCGGGCCACCCGCCAGAGGAAATTGGAGTTACGAGGTGGTGAGTTACCGTCCTAACTGGCATTTGCTCTCGTCAAACCAACTTTTGCCACTCAGAGCGATAGCGCGTTACCTACGGGCTTGTAGTGAGAGGCATTTAACATCAATCAAAACGAGGGATCCAAGGGGGGTTTGTTTTCAACTCCTAGTGATCATCCTTCTATGATTTCTGCTTTTCTAGAACTGTTATGGCTGGATGCTCGTATTGAGAGAAACTGGGGGTTCAGCTGCTCTGCTTGCTGATAATTTCCAGGGAAACGGTGCCGGATCGATCGTAAATGGTTACAATCTGCCACTGATTTACTTCAGAAAAGCGGAACAGGAGCGCCTTTATTCATGTTGTCCTGCGTCTTCTCTCTTAATTCCATAATTGATCAACAATGCTCGACACCTCCGCAGAACCGAGCATGGCACCGATTTTATGTCGAAGCACACAGCACTGTGTGTCAAGCTTGCTCCATGCCAAGGTGCGCTTATTTCATTCCACAAGCACAGTGCACTGGGTAACGAGAGGGGGGTTCAGTTGTAAAGTTCAAGATAGAAATTGGTGGTCGGCAGGACAAAGCGGCGCTTGACCATTTGCTGGAAACTATCATGGCAGTGATGAGCTTGATTGACGGGAAGATGACCGATGCCATCGATGAAGGATTGTTTTATGTCAACCGTTGTGCAATCATGCCGCCGAATAGAAAGCATGATCATCGAATCGCAGTCAGATGCCTATGCTAGACAAGAACAGCCTTATCAGAAACGTCGACATTACCGGTGTCCCGATAGTTACGATATCTACCTTGAGTAATAGTAAGTACTATGTACGATATCCGAACCGACTTTGTCATTTCTCTTCAAGAAAGTTAGTAATGACATGTAAAAACTTGGCAGAGGTTAGGGTTGAGAGGGCACTGGTTCTACTAGTGTTGGTTTGCCCATCATGGTACATGGTGTAAGCCATGTTAGTTACGCAGCCCATTATCAACCTTTCTGTCTACCCACATAACAGAGGTATCTCCGAAGTACTCGATAAAAATTTTCTATACATCAAATAGCCATCCTCGCGAATTTTTACAAATGCGGAGCTGCAAATTTTCACCAAGCATCTTACAGTCCCGCTAATCTGAAGCCTCACTACACTCCTTTATCAGCAGAGTCACCCGTCTTGAGAAACGGCACTAACCGAGCAGATAACATGGACCTTCTTCACGAGCTTGAGTCCATGGCTATGACACAACAGGACAACACTGAAACGGACTACGACGACATCAAGAGGTGGCAGTCTTTCTTCGGCTACATATACTCGAGTGCCGCAAAGAAGATCCAGGATCATCGATCCAACTTTGCACGATTCCATGTCTCCGAACTCCACTGGGACATGGTTCGCGCAGAGAAGGACTCTCAGGGCTACGACAAGGAGTCTTACGAGTATTCTTGCAGTCTTTCGCAAACCCAGACATCGCACGTCGAGCAAAGTACTCAGACCAAGAGGAGAAAGAAGAAGTCTAGCATCTACCTTCTCAAGCTAGCGGGTCCTTTCTCCAGCCCCGAGGACGTTCAAATGATCTGCGGTGCTTCTTCCATGCTGCTCTTGAGTTTCAGCGGCACAGGCGACGACGGCTTTGCCGCCTCTTTTTGCAAGGTTGACGAAGCAACCAAGAATATCCTCCTCAGTCACCTTTCCGACATTGAATCAACCTTTCAACCCACATTTATCCGCTACGCAAAGGCGGACAAGAAACTGTCCGCGACATCGATGCATCCCACCCTTGGACCCAAGGCCACCTTGCCCCATCACCACCCAAACTCTGAGCCCCTGATCGAATCAGATCAACGACTACTCCCGACTCAGGACCAGTACCCAGTCTGGTACTTCTTCTACGGTACCCTTGCGGACCCTACTGTTCTAAACAATCTTCTCGGTATTGAGCCAGTTTATCGAGCTACAAAGGTTCACGGTGGCCGTCTCGCAACTTGGGGCGGAAAGTACAAGGCTTTGGTGGATGCGTCAGCCTACGAGAAGGGCTGCGTAGATGGGCACGCTTTTCTTGTTACGAACAAAGACCAGGAGGATGCACTGCAGTTATGAGAGACTGACAAATACGAGGTGGTCCGGTGCGTGCTTGAACTGAGAGGGGAGAGAGAGCAAGAGGTCAGATGCCTTAGATTCCGATTCATCGGTGAAACGGACGCGTGATATGGGCAGAAGCCAGGAGAGCGAAGACACGAGCCCGCGAATCCACGATGGTCCCGGAGCATAGCGTGCAGTGTTTATAATAGGCGTCTTATGTTAAGAGGAATAAGACTGTCGGATTGGAAGTCCAATTCGACCGCGGCATATAGCTAACTGCGCAGGGGCTAATTAGGGGCCCTATTTATAATTATCGTAGCCAGCCTAACCTACGGTTAGAACCTCCTTTTTATACTTACTATATAAATATTTATATAGTTTAATTAATCTCTTCGTTAACTACAGTTCGAACTAACTACCTTATAATAAGGATACTAATATTAATTAATAATTAAATTTTATTATTATAGATTAGTAAGGTATCTCGTTATATAAAAAAGACGACCTCTTAATACTATACGAGATAAGAGATTCGTACTAATTAATTTTATAAAAGTAAATAAAAAAGGAGGTAATTCTTAAATACTATATAGAATTAAGTAATCGTAGCCCTTTACTACTTACGAAAGGTCGATGTTTATTACGTTAAACTATGTTAATTAACGGAACTGCTTTAGTAACTAGCTTTTTATTATTACCCTAAGTAGCTTTTTTATTAAATGACTTTTCTATAGCCGGCCTATAATTAGAAATTAACTAGTTAAATTAGTAAAAGTATAGTATAAAAGAGTACTATATAATTAAAAAAAAGGATCTTTAAACGTAAATATTCTTATTTAGTAATAAAAATAACCCTATAGGAGTTATTAAGCTAAGAGATTTATAATATATAAGAAAGTTTATTATTACGAGGATTTTATAAGTACGACTTTAAGTTTATAATTTAAACGACCTCTTTATAGCTCCCTTAACTACCCCCTAAGTATTACTTAGGAATATAATATAAAGGACGGTTTAATAAAGGAGGAGGGGATTTAGAGGTTTTAATAATATTAAGCTAAGAGTATTACGGATTTTAAAAATTAATTTAAAAAAAAGGCGGCTATTTTAAAGTAGTCTTATGACCTCCCGTTAGAGTTATTATTAGCCTAAGAAAAAGCTAAAAAGACGAGGATCTAAGGGGAAAAGAAAAGAATCCTTTAAAAAGCCGCTAAAGGGCTTCTTTTTTATATTAGCTCTCGGTATAAGATTACTAATTTTAAAAAATTAACTAAGGAAGCTATTTAGAGATTATAAAGAGCACGAGGCTTAAAAAGCTAGAAATATATAGGATAGTGGAAATTAATAATTAATAAAGATCCTAAGACTAATTATTATATTTTTTTATAGTAATATAAACGTTTATTATTATTATTATTAAAAAGAATTATTAAAACCTACCCTTTTTTACTAAACGAAAAGGAGGATCTTAGTAAGTACGATAGCTAGCGATCTAAAAGGGTAGTAATAATTATTAAAAATAATAAAAACGAGAGTAGTAGCGAGACGGTAAGAAAAAGCGGGAATTTCCTAAACCCTAATAAATTTATTACGTAGCGAAAGTACGGATTTACTACGACTAGCGCATAAATTAAATATATCCTTATTAAGATTAAATATATTAGTAACTATTAATACGGGTATAAGCTAGAGTATAACCCTTAGTAAGTTAGGGTAAAAAAAGAAAGAACGAAACCCGATCCTAAATAGAATCCTAATCCTTTATAAGTAAATAAATATTAACCCGGACTATTAAGGGACGTAGATATATAGAATTACGGATTAGCCTAACGGTAAGTAAATTAACGCGGTATTAATTTATTTAACTAAGGTTTATAAGAAAAAGGGGCTATAGGGGTAACCCCTATTTTATAAAATTATAAACGACCTTAGCTACTAGCTAAACGAATAATTTATAAGCATAAGCTTAGGAATTGCGAAAGTAGTTAATAGATTCTTTTATAAGCGAGGGGTATTATTAGCGTAATTATAATTACGAGAGCTATATAAAATATTAATAGTAATAATTATAGAGGAGGAATTCGTATTATAAAACTAAGTATAGGTCGATAGAGCGTATAATCGCTTTAACGAATTTAAAAAAAGGGTAAACGACCTAAATTTCCTCCTTATAATTACTAATAAAAATCTATCGTTATAAAAGGATATATTAGGGTAAAATATAGTACTAAAAATACGATAATTAATAATTCTACTTATTTCGATCTATAACTCGTTACTATTACTAATACGAAATTCGGTACTAATCGGCTAATAAAAAAAGAAATAAACGACCTAAAGTTATTAATAATACGCAGCGACGCAAGGATCGTATATAAATACTAAAAATCTAATAATAAATACGAGGTAATTTATAAACTTTAAAAAGATCTTTTTAAAAGAGAAATTATATTCTAGGGGGAAGTATAAAGTCTTATAAAAAACCTTAACGATGTTTTATAATTATTATAAAAAAGTCGGAATTAGAGAATATTAATACTATTTAGTAATTAATATCGTACTTGTAAGCAAAGCCTCTAATTATTATTATAAAGCGGTACGTAATCTTAATTAAAACGACTTTTTTAATATAATTAACGTAATCTAAAGCCGCTTTAAGACTTATAATAAAAACCTAGAGCTCCTATTTAAGTTACGAGCGATTTTTTTTATATTTATAGCTAGGATAATAAAGGGTAAATTGCGAGTAGAGATCCTCGAAGAGCTTATTAATTAAATTAATAAGCTAGCGAAAACCTAGCTAAATAAGAGGATAAACGAGTAGAAAGTTAGATATTTTTATATTATAATCTAGCGTATACTAAAGGTAAAAATCACCTTATACTAGGCACCTAAAGACTACAAGACGCTCTGCTCGAGGCTAAGATTTAGTTTTAATATTAAAATAAGAATACTATACTAAACCTATTTCTAAGTATACGACGGCCCTTATTAATAATATTAAGTCGATTAAACGTATAATAAGAAAAGAAAAGAGGCTAAATACGGTAATTACTAGTAAGGAGGCCTAGATTCGTTAAATAAGTAGAGATTTAACTTATAAGTAGGGTAATAAAAGAAGTAATACTATATTTATAAAAAAGATAGATATTAGTTAAGTAACTACTCCGAGGAAGAGCGTGCTAAATCGTACGAATAGTATAAAAAGTCGAGGGTAATAAATAGTAAAACTAGCCCTCGTCGGTTTAACTAATTCCTCGTTATATATAAAAATAAATCCGGGGGTATAGAACTTAGTAATAGTAGCTAAAGTAACGGCCTAAAATATATACCCCCTATAAAAATTTAGAAAATAAGGAAGATCTTACCCCCTATACTAACGAATTAGATTATAACGAAATTAACGATATTAACTACTCTTTTTTCGCTCCGTTAGCTTTTAAAGGATATACGAGGCTAAATAAATAGAGGGTAGTAGAAGTTCTTAATAAGTAGGCTTTTATTTACGGATAATAAGAGAAGGTCCCTTAAATAACGGATATAAAAGCGGCTAAAAGGGCGAATTTAATAAGGCCGAAGCCTATTTTCTTAATAATTAAAGAGAAGACGCTATCTCTCTTAATATTTAAAAAAAAGGAATATAATACTAAGTAAATCTAGGGGTAGCTAGAGGGGTCCTTTTTATACTACTTAAATCCCTCGAATACTAAGCTCGTATAAGTATTTTATATAAGTAAAAGGTATAGCCTAGACGATTTCTATAAAATTATCCTAAATACTAGGGTATTATAATAGTTAATTAAAAGAAAAAGGTAATTCTAAATATTATAAAAAATCGCGCTAATAATACTTAATACGTTAATAGTAAGTATTACGAGGATTAGTTTTGGCTTAGGTAAGAAAATCGTCGCCCTAGGTATAGTAAAAGTAGAGACGTACTTCGGAATAATAACTTTTTATATTTTACTCGTTAATACCCTATTTCTCCTATATCTAAAAAATATAAATTAACTAAGTATTATATTTAATAATACGAGGAATAGAATCTTTAGCGGTAAGTACTTCGAAATAGTCGAACAATAATAGGGGTATACGTTTATAAAGCTTATTAATAATACGAAGTTAATTAATTACCTAACGGAAAGTAAGCTTAGAAAGCTATACTAAAGATTCGGGTACCCGTTAGTTACGAGGCTATATAACTTCTTAAAGTAATTAAATAATAATAATATCGAAATAAGGGCGCTAGAGTAGTTAATAAAAGTATATTACTAATACTAAATAAATACGCAGAGCTTATATAGATTTAAGTTTAAATTGCGTAATAAGCTTAACTTTAACTAAGAAATCGTTATTAATATCTTTTATTTAAATAGTCGGCTAGTACTATATATAATTAACGTAGCTATATCTTTTTAAGTAGGGTAATTCCTCTAGGATCTATAAATAAAAATAGTATAGGTAGCCCTACGAAAAAGCTAGATTAATATATACTAGGGACTATTAGACGGTATTAAAACCGATACTAATACTAGCTTTAAGTTAATAAAATTTAGTGATAATACGACGGCCTATAATATATAGCTAAAAGTCGTACCCGTTAAAGCGTACTATAGTATTAAAAAGGTAGAAAGGGCATATTAGTAATTAAAAAGGGCGTTTAGAATTATTAAAAAAAAAATCCGGATTCTACCGATAACGAATGCCTCTAGATAGTACTTAAATACTATAACAATATTATAGGGCTTAACGGACTTATATTAACGCTATTAGTATTTAGAGTATATTTAAGAACGACCTTAGCCTCGCTACTATTACTAAATATAAGCTAACGAGCCTAAGTAGTTAAAAAAGTAATATAAGTATTATGCGAAATAAGTATAAAAAAGTAAGTTAACGAGGTAATTACTACGTATAATAAGCCCGATATAAGGGATAATTTAAATATATTACTAAATTCGGATATACGAATATAGCGCGAAATTACTTAATAATAGGCTAGGCTATATAAGTTAATTTCCGTTAACGAGCGCTTTTATATAGTTACGAGAGATCGTAACTAGCTACTTAAAGTATTAATTATAATAGTTAGACCGTACTATATAAATCCTAACGAGGTAATTTCTAACTTATAAAAAGAAGAAGAGCTAGGGGAAACTATATAACCCGTAGTAGAGGTATAAGAAATTATCCTCGACGAAATCGTTATAGTAGTACTAATAAACGACGAGGAAGAGGAAATTACTAAAAGGGTACTAATACTACTAGCGAGACGTTATAAAAGACTATAACGGCAAGCCTTAACGTAGCAATTTATTACTAATAATAAAGTAATTAATACTTTTTATATAATAAAAAAAAAGCCGATTTTAAGCTAGCGGTTAAACTACGTAAAGAAGGCGTAATTATAATTATTAAAAAGCCGTATAAAGGATTAGATCTTATTAAAATAGATACTCTTCGTAATCGAGGGGTCTATTAATTTATCTTATATAACTTAGAAAAATATATAAACCTCTATATATTTAAATTATAAATAGTTCGTAAAATTAAAAAGAAAGGAATACCCTAGCCGTACGAGAAGTTTAGATACGTAATTTAGGAGTATAGTAACGTTAAAAAAGCGACGCTACTTATATAATTACTTACTATATAGCGCTATAGCTAACGATTAATAATAGTATTAATAGTATTACTACGGAAAAAGGGATACGAGATTTAGAGCCGTAATATTACTTAGGCCTATACCTAATTAGCCACAGGGCTTATAAGGAAAATCCTGGCCTATTTACCGAAGGAAATAGCTAGTAAGTACCTAGAAAGCACGATTATTAAAGTACTTAAGCTACTATATAGGCTCGTAGAATCGGGTACTTATTAGTAGGCTACTTATTACGATTTTTATATTAATTAACTATTAATAGTTATTTTTATATATAACCCGTGCTTATTAGTTACGGAGTATAAAAGCAACTAATTTAGGATCGTTAGAATATAAACCGACGATATATTAGGCCTATTTAATATTAATTTTATAAAAAAGGAGGATAAGGAGCTTTAAAAAGTAGGCTTCGTAGCGAAGCTAAAAGAGGTCTTTATAATAAATACCCCCCTAGTATTTAATAATAAGATTCTTATAATTAAAAGGGAAAACGTTATTTTTTAATAAAAGGGGTAGGGTAAGAAGATTAACCTCGTCGATCCGAACGTAACTAATATTAAAAAGTAATATAAAGCTAAGCTCGCGCGAGGGATATATATTACGAGTATTTATTAGCTTAAAGTAATTTTTAATTACGCTAAGGTAGCGTAAGTTATAAATTTAACTAAATAAAACGTCGAGGTACTTAATAAGCGGCTTAAATAATAATAAATAAATCTCGATTAAGGTCTCGTTTACTATCTAATCGACCTTATAATTAGTAAGCTCTACGTCTTTATTAATAAGTTATTTACGAATAATAACGACCTTACTTCGTAATTAAGGTATATTATTATCTTAGTTAATAAGAGTATAAGTAAGAGCGAATTTACTATATATAGTAATATAATTTATTACTCGTTAACTAAAAATAAGCGAGTAACGAGAAGTATATTAACGTTAGAGGTTTATAATATAGTTAACGGCGTTAACTTTTTTTACGTAATTTTAATAACGCTAAGGAAGATTATTAATTAAATTAGCCTTTTACTTATTTTAACGGTTATTTATACCGATTCTTATTTATTATATAAATACCTTATTAAATTAAGAACGACAAAAGAAAAGAGGCTTATAATCGATATTATAGCCCTTAGGTAATTATATAAAAGGTACGAAATACTCGAGATCCGTTAGATTAATAATAAAAATAACCTTATAAACACTTTTATAAAAATAGTACTAAATAAGGGATTAGAGTAATTTATAAGTAGTAGAAAAGTTATTATACGAATAGAGGGATAGGTTATATAAAAAGAGTAAAGAAAAGGGGGAAAAGGAGACGACTTAGTAAACGGGCCCGAGGTCGAATTATACCTCTAACTATAGCGGTTAAATTAATAAAAAAAAGAGAAAGTTAGTATTAGATTAGAAATCTAATTTAACCGTAGTATATAGCCGACTATATAGGGGCTAATTAAGGGCCCTATTTACGATTATTATAGCTAGCCTAACTTACGGTTAGAACCTCCTTTTTATACTTACTACGTAGATATTTATATAGTTCAATTGATCTCTTCGTTAACTACGGTTCGAACCAACTACCCTGTAATAGGGATACTAACAAAGACATATGCCTGGAGCGTGAATTGCTGAGTTGAGAAAGGGACAAAAGTCATCACGCATGCCGAAGAGAATTTGGTCTACTAGGCAAGCGAGGGGCCGCCACAAGACTCCCAAAACAGACCCATGCTGAAGGTAGGTTGTTCACAAATATTATTAATGCTGCTTAGAAAGGCCTGTCTTTTGCGCCTGCTTTTGCAAATATTCCTTGTGCTTTGGCTGGATAAAGCTCATATCCCCCCTGAGCATCAACGACCTTTCCACACCCTCCCGCAGCCCGGACTGCAAGACATGCTCGCAAGCGCTCAAAGTGAAGCCGAACCGCGGATGTGTCGTCTGCCCGAAGCTGAATGATGTAGAGGACGGATGCGAGAAGCCCGAGTGAACCGTGAACAGCTCGAGCTTGAGCAGAACTGACTGAAGGGCCGAGGCGCTCCCGCGGTATGCTGCGACGGGATCCGGGGCTGTGAGATCGATTGTCTGCGCTGCGAAGGACCGGATGAGAGACCCAAGTAGAATGCTGTCACACCGTTTGCCACCTGTGGGATCTTGCGGCGATGACATGCATCGGTCTCCGTGTTTGAGCGTCATGTAGAGGCTGGCGTAGGGTTCCAGCATAGTGGTGAGGAGAGTCTTGCGTATTGTTGTAGCATCATCTGGGCCATGAGTTAGTCGTTTTCATTACGGAGTCTCTCAAAACCAGGAAATTATCGGAATACGTACCGACAAAGCCAGATGGGAAAAGATATTCGATGTGGCAAAGCTTGTATGAGTAAGTTTCACGGTTCGCTCCGCTATAACCGAACACCAAGTCTCCATCGTCGTCAACTAAACACTCAGTAGCAATCTTCATCGCCATGTTATTGAACATTTGGGCGTCTCCGAGTTCATAGGCAACACCCAGAAGCAGCGGATTCTGCATACTCGTCTTGACTGCCTCCATCCATCCGCGGGCCCATGGCCGCGTGATGCTAGTCGCGTCATATTTCTCAGTGACCACAAGAAACTGATAGAGACGTGTGAGTTCCAGTTGTTCGGGAACGTTCTCAAAACGCCCATGCGAGATATTGAGTAGCATTTCCAAAGCCTCTTGCCGGTCATCGGGGAGTTCCACAGTCCAATCTCGCGGGGCACCATCCATATGATGTGGTCGCGACTCAGCGAAGCCACCATAAAGCATTTTTCGAAAGACTGTTGAGGTTCTCGCGAGCGCTTTGGAGCACACAAAGTAGTTTTTGGGCTTTTCTTCAACGTCTTCTCCTACAAAGAGGTAGAGGTCCCCATTGGAATCGATGACATCCAGGCCGCCAAGACTCCGGATCGCCGGCTCATGGTCGGGATCTTGGTCCATTGCCGTCATGACACGGAGGAACTCTGGAGAGCGCTCATCGACTTTTGCCGTGTTTTTTCTGGCTTGGAATTGTTGTATGTTTGCCAGATGAACTTTGCGAGTAGCTCTTACTGGTACAAACCAACCCAAATCTGATTGTGAGTTTCGGGGATCACCAGGTTGCCCTAGTCTGACTTGTCCACACAGAGACGTTCCAAAGGTGGTGAGATTGTGGCCCGTGCACGTCACAGAGGTCGTACAACGGGGGAAAAGGAGTGTTTTGAAGTCGGTCGATGACTGTTGGGCAGAGGGCGGGAATAAGGGGTGGTCGAGTGAGGGTCCTGAGGGCTGGGATCAGCCAGGGGTTGGTGCTCGTAACCTAACTGAATAAAGACATGTTCTGCCAGAGGAAGCAGAGACCATTCGTTTGACAGAACTCTCACAGAAGGGCTAGGCTCGGAACTGATGGCTTCAGGACCGTCCTTGGAGCGAATGTTATACGGGCGATCGGCAACATCCCGGCCCCCGAGGCCCCCGCGCGGGCAGGGCAAACCCACCACGATAACGCTCAATGGCGCTTCGCGTCTCGGAGTGCCTAGTCCCGTCACGGCATCCCACCCCTGTGCGGCGCGGCGCGGGACGCTTTGTTGACCCCACAATCCGACTAATGTGCCGACAGTCTTTCAGTCAGCGAGGTCTCTGTCGGGTAGAGAGATAAGACACTTCAAGTCGATAGTGACTTTTCTCCCCTTTTCAGCTCACATAGATACTAAAAGAATGGCTTAATAAGTTTACTGATGATTGCTGCGTACATGCGTTGCAGCTAAGCTTCCGGAGACTCACTTGGCATATGTTAGTTTCTTGGATACAGGTGATTTATAGAGCTGGGAGAACTACGCCGCAGTTTCGACTATATGACCAACATCAGGGTTCTGCTGCATAATTTAGTGCGGACAGTGAATCTTGTCACCTCAAAACACACCTCAAATATTAATACAGGCTACATTTCCGGCAGAATTCAGATCTCTCAACTGCTCTTGATCTATGAAGACTACTATTGAAGACCATATACAGAGGATAAGTTCATAGACATGTCTATCAGTAGATAAGGATTGCCGATGTATTCGGTCCTTTATCTTAAGGTAGTGGTTGGCTTGATTCGCAGTCATTGGATCTTTGGCTTGATAGAGAGCTCGGGGGCCACCAAAGCTACATGTAGTAAGTGTCCAGGATTCTAGCCCTGCACATCAGATCTCGTATCCTGTCAGCTGGCTTTGTGTGCCGAGACATTCCGGCATCCCACTCTCCCTACGGGCGACATGCCATTCTGGTTCTGTGTCTGGCGCGTGAGCGAATCATATTGAGATCCCCATGTTTCTGCCTTCTTATGCCCCCAGCCTTACTGAGGCATCATAAACACTCATTCACAACTCACGCTTAGATGGAAAGTATCATTTCGAGACAGTTCGAATACCTTTCTTACTTTCAGAAAACTGACAACCCGGAGGTGTGATTACCCGATCTCAGGGCGGGTCAGATTCCAACCGCGCGAGAACCGCGCCGCACTCACAGTCATTCCCCGGGGGCCGACAGGTCCCGCGTTCCGCGATGCGACGACATTATCAATGCCAGGTACCAAGATTCACAAAACTCACATGCCACCACGGTTTCGGAATCTCTTCTGCCCTGCAACGCCGATGCTCTGAGACTTTAAATGTTAAGCAAGCACGAGGCCTGCTTTCGCCTCAGGTCACCAGACTACATCAACCTGTTTGGTCCCTAACGCAGAAGATTGCTGTTTAAAGTGAGCGCATGATCATGTTCCTAAACGCCTCATCTCTGTGATTATCTAAAAGCTTGATACTTTGTAATTTTACCTTGCATGCACCTTACCCTGCCTACTCTAGTAAATACATAAGTAGACTATGGTATATACTGTGGTCTATCCCGCTTAAGCCCGCAAGAGCAGAAGCTACTCTGGACAACCAGGTACATTGATCCCAGTAACTATTGCCCTAACGTGGAAATCCAAACTAGAAAGTCTTCCCGAGAAGTGGAGAAATAGATAGTAACAGAGATCGGAGATCGGAAGGCTCCATCGTCTGGCCGGGGTATTCCAAGCCAGCTGGTGGGTCTCGGGGGCTCTATCTCTCTTCTAATAACTTCCGAAGTCGAGATAAAGAGATTATGCAGAACACATAGCTCACTTCAACGCCGCGGAGCAGTTTCAGTGAAAGTACACATATGTAGAATCAAATGCAACCTGTTTCTTCTGGTGGTATAACATGCCGCTAATTATTGCTCGGATTCTTTACCCATAAAATCATACAGAGTTCGAGTTGTCTGCGCATGACCAAGCAGAGGACCGGTTTGGGCCGTTGTAGTCATTGATAATTCCCATGATGGAACTGTAAGTCCCAGCGACCATCAAGAACGTTCCCGAAACCACAACAAAAGCAGCCCAAACACACATAGCGTACCATCTTATGGTTGGGTTCTGTCTTCCTTTCGTCCAGTTGTCGTAGAACCACATGCAGCCCATCGGCTGGAAGCAGATCAGTGTGCCGAGAAGCGCACCGATGAGAGAGATAAGACTGTTGAATACGGGAATACCGCTAGCAACCAAATAGGCCACCAAAGCCACAGTGAAGGTACAGCCAATCCAGGTCGCCCAGTGGGTAAAGGTGTTAGCTGTCAGGTGCCTTGATCCTCTCAGAATTCGAACGAATACGTGCTTGCTCGGTAACTACAATGTGGTTAGCGCAGATTCAAGCTTCTGTGAAATCAAGACACTCACATGGAGCAAGACAGCGGCCGAGACAATAAGACCAGGAAGACCGAGTCCATAAGCGACTTTTTTGACGCTGGGCCCAGCAGAGCCGAGAGCGGGCGAAGAAACGTATGATCCACAGTAGTAGTAGACAACGGCACCTACAGCCACGTAGACGAGCGTGACAACAGATTGGCAGAGAATGAGAGCTCGGGTGTAATGCTTGGGCTCGCGCATCTCAGCTACAATGGAGAAGAACGCTGGCGTGCCTGCGTACGAGAAAACGAGTGCAGAGATGGCAGCGATGGCCTCTGTGAAAGTGGGCGAGCCTACGAGCTTGAAATCCGACTTCCAAGGGAGATCTTTTGGTGCTGCGGCAGGCCTATCCTGTAGGCCAACAGCAATGGTCACAGTGAGAACTAGCGAAGCTATTAGATGCTGCAGGTTTAGGTAGGGGCTAAGAGCCTAGACTTACCGGCAACGATGATACTCGTAACACCAACCCATGCCAGCCAACTGATTCGTCCCAGCGTCCGTATGCTAGAAAAGCCGAATCCAATAATCGCTGCAACTGCGACAAAGACGGCGGTACAGGTCGCATGCATAGAAAGAGCATTCAAAGCGATAGAGATACTCAGCATAGCGGAGCCTGAGGTGAAGGTAAAGACTATGGAAGTAAAGATTAGTGAATTGATGTTGATACTGATCGCCTGTTACAGAGCACTCACAGAGGCAAAAGCCGGCACCGAAAATTTCACGGCCAATCCAGCCAAACATCAACTCTCCTGCATCATCAACGCCGTAGACTTCGGGATGGCGGAGCTTGAAAGTACCGACAATGAAGTCGGACCAGGTAGTGATGCCGCTAATTACGCAGACAAGAATGACTCCTGGAATTATCCCCATGGTGTCGAGGATAGAGGGGATGGATAGAACGCCGAGACCCATCTGAGTTTTCATCATTAAGACGGAAGTACCCAGCCATCCGACCTAATGCCAGTCAATTCCTATAACTTTTAAATCACCGAAAAGGAGTTACAAACACTGCGGTAGTTGGGGCCATCTTCCGTAATCTCACCAAAGACGGCATCGTGGGCAATCGCGTTGTCCGCGGCAACAACCTTGCCTGTGTTCGACGGCGCCTCACCCAGCGAGCTATCCTTGATTTCTCTTGTGTCCGACATGGCGGTGCCTGTAAGCAAGCACTCACTCTCAAAAGATGGGTCGAATCGGCGGGAACGGGGTCAACGATTGGAAGAGGCTAGGAAGGGAACGGCAGAATGAGCATGTTATTATACTTGATGAAAATTCCCCAGATCATCTTGCAAGCTGCCGAGCATTTTTCCGGAGAGATGAAAATTCTCCCCACCTCGCGGGGTCGCTTCTTTCGATTGACACATTCCTTTATGAAATTTCAATGGAGTCAAGTGAAAATCCCTTCTCGCAAGTGCGCCGGTATCGGAGTGTGTAAGTCCGAGCCTTGGCGAGATCATATGGGCACTGACTGGGCAGTAGAATGCCATCTTTGAAGATTTACGCCCCAACTTCTCTGCCGGACGCTCAAGTAGGAGTTGAGGGGATTCAGTAACTCCACGGATCCGAATTCAGAGCTCCAGGATAGCTTCTTGCCTGCGGAGAATTGGGTCCATCGCGGATAACATCTATCATTTATTCCGCCTTAGATCCCGCAAAGGGTTGTCTGGGGAAGTGGAGCCATAAATGGGAACAATCACCAATCAGGCGCCGTTCTCGTCATGGCCTTCCTCTTTGGATTAGACAGCAGATGAAGATATCTTCTGTCAATAAATGGATCTCCGGTTGTGGGAGCTATCTATATCGACGGCATACAATCTTGGTTGCTAGCTGCTTCTCTTCAAGACCCTGTGAACGTGGCACAGGAAAGTAATGACTACCTGTCCGAAATCGTGGGTCAGATCTAGCGTGTTTATGAGAGTTGCCCGTGGATCTCAGTAATATTGCGATACGCACACAATGGAATCTGATTCTTATCATCAACTTTAACGACTGATGTTCTTCTCAAGAGAAATCTGCTCTACCTAATCGGAAAAAGCGGAACCAGCGAAGAGTTCTCGATTCCCATGATCCACTTGTACCGACGGGATGCACGTTAACGCTTACATGAACCACCCAAGAGCCGTGCTTGGTTTCGAACAATCGCCAAACTAATGTAATAGCCTTTCGGCCTGTATACTCTATTTGGCCTTTTCTAGGCTTGCGTTCTGTGGCGTAAACGTCAGGGGCACGTCCGCAGGGCTTTGGGCGATGATATCCTGCACGATGGGACCGAGTTGCGCGTCGATAGGTGTTTCGTTGGGGGACCAGCCAAGCTCGACGGGAAATCTCTCATTGCCTAGATGGTGTCAGCTTTCATTGCTTTGATGAAGAGAATTCACCTTAATCAAACATACGGAAGAAGTACTCCAGAAACGTCCTGTTAGCAACAGCAACATCCGGGTCTCCAAAGATTGCCAGCAAGAATGCGTTCTCGCCAACAATGACTGGGATCTGGGCATCGGTGATCGAGAAAGTCGGATTGATGAGACTCATATCAAAAGCATGCCGAGCTCGGGCGTTCGCGATCATCGTGATATTAATCGCCTCCTCGTCTCCAAAGTAGCTTACAAAGTTGTCGAAAGTTCCTACGTCGAAAGCGTTGGTGGGGTCGAAGATGGCATCTTTGCGAGAAAGACTACCATCGTGCTCGATGACGTTATGGGCATGTAGCATTTGCAAGTCGAAGAACTATCCATGACAAGATTAGCCCAAAGCGCTTTTGGCTAGTGGCATGAAGCTTTGGTGTTAAGCGAAGCAGTAACAGCTTACAGTTGCATTAGGGACAGGATTGACGACGAGGGCATTGTTGAAGATGTTGAGGGCGGGCGCTTCGGGCACATTCAGCGCATCGTTGAGGGCCTTGATGAGGATATCCTTGGTGATGTTCCGGCCGTCATGGGGAACAAAGCCATGGTTGGAAAGGGTGTTCATGACCGGGCACGGGGCTCGTTCTATGTTCCATCTGGTCAGCTGTGGCCTCAAAGTCGTGGGACATATCACGAGACTCACGATCATTAGGACCCGGTGGACTCCAGATGAAGTGATTTGGCTTCAAAGTACCCCATGATTCGTTTCCAGTTTTCAGCCCCTTCAGTCCCTTGCTGGGCGGCAGAGCAAAGCGAGTGTTCGGGTAGGCGAAGTGGGGGAAAGCCTGAACGACGGAGGCAGCCCCAATGATGGTTGGCACAGAGAGATGCATGTCTTGCTGAGTTTTATAGATGGCTCTTAATGACGAAAGGGGAATGAACTGTTTGCGGTAAACTTTGGACTGTGATTAATCGGTAATTCGAAACCAGGTCTATATGTCATATTTGCAGGAAGCAGCGATGGCTTTATATCATTCTCACCGATTTCGAATATCAAGCCATCCTATAATGCCAAATTGCGAACAAGTGACTGGCTAGTTTCTCAATTCTCACCTGATCGACGACACCCTGTTCAGATGCTCTTGCTGATTCACAAGGTGGAACTGCACGACCAGCGCAGTACTACTGAGCCACAGACATGGACCCACTCGACAACGAAAACGAAAACGAAGATGAGGCTCTCCGCAGCCATGATTGTTCCAGGTCGCTGTACCAAATTATCGTTCTCGTTCCCGTAGGGCTGCTTACATAGTAGCAGCCAATGTGATTGAAGGAGTTGTCATATGCCAAGTATTATGCCCCGAGTCCTACGTACGTTACCGGTGGCTCAGCACGCATTCTATCCCGTTCTTTGCTTGGCGCCAGTGAGACCCAGCACCAGTGTGGTGGTCTAGAAATACAACATAAAACGCCTTATGAATGCACACTGAGATGGTGGTCTAGCTTAAAGTAATGGAAGTAGCCATTCACTGTGGCCGGAATACGAGGCATTTATTCAAGCATAAAGTTGGAACTGCGGGCCGACTCGGCACTTTCAAAAACATGGACCATTAGCAATCAACGACTCATGATTCGCAAGAACACTGATGGCTTCTTGATTCATTGGAGATGTTCACATGGCTCCGAAGAGGACTGCTCAGAGATAACGTCTAAAGCCTCTGCCCTGACTGGTCTCGTTATAGCCGCGTAGTCACAATGAGCTCCTCCTGTAACTTGTCACCGATCCTTACACTTTGTTTCCACCAGAGGCCATGATTTCCAAAAACTTCATCCTCTAATCAATCGAATCGGCCATCATTCACGCTGCTCTGCTCCACGCAGCGTTCTTGGATTTCATACTTGGACTTCATAGGCCCCGAGTATCCAGAGGTGATTCCGAAGTTATTGGCGGAATGATGCTCCCAGCTCTTCCGAGCTCTCGTACCAAAGGTGGATCTTCCATCTAGTTGTCTTACTCGTGTCTCCCAGCAAGAATTTAGAGAGTTTCTAATTATGCTGTCATATCACCTTAAGCAGCAATATGTTGAGATACTGTTGCGACATCAAGCCTTGCGCCTCCTTGAATCCTTGAAGCGACAGAGGGATCGAGTCTCGGCAGAGATTAAGGCAAATTCGGTGCGGTCGTGGCAAGCTGACACGGGATTTTAGGTGATGGTCCCACGAATGAGTTTCACTGTGGCTGGTACTGGTCGTTGAGAAGATGAGAAAAGCACGCCCAGTCCCATCCGATCCCATCAGACAGACTAGGCGACCATTCGTCGCCAACCATGGGCATCTCGCCAAAGGAGTCGAATCCGAACTCCGATCCGCTGGTAAACCCGTTTCCTTGGTTATAAAAGGGCATTGTTGAACCAGGCACATTGCCACCTGATTCCCTGCGGCGGCTGTCGTCACTGCCTGACCACTGAGCATCTACCGATCTGGGCGTCGGTGTCTCCCCAGCGTTTTGCCAAGGGCTGGCGTCTGGCATGGATCTTGGAGTCATGGCTGGTACGGTAGTAGTTGTTCGGTTACTCGACGATCCTGGCGTCGGCAGCCCTTTGTGAAGGAATGAGTCGATCTTCTGTAGCAGCATGTCCAGTAAGCCGTCACCCCGAAGCCTCGTGTATATCTCTCTCATGGAGTCTGAGGCCGTTTGAATGAGCTATGAGCATGTCAGTGACGTCAAGAGGGCGAAAAGGCTCGCGCAATAGCGGCTTACGTGGAGGTCCATGGTTGAGATGCGAGGGTCTGGGTGCGTTACGACATGGACGGCTAGGGTTGTGAGTGCATGGAGTGGCGCAAGAAGATTCGGTAGGATCGCATTTGACTTGGAGTCGACCGCTTCGACTACTATCCTGAGAACTTTCCGGGCGGCGTTGGCGGTGAGACCTTGCCCATTCCGCATGATGTAGTCCCACGGTTTGCCTTTAGCAATCAAGTTGGCGCCTGATGTGATTGCCTCTTCGCTGATTAGAAGACTGTTTCGTGAGAGGATCACGAGCCTGTGATGTGTCGTGTGAGTGAGCTGTATCTGATGCAATGAGACGAGAAGCTCACTTACGCATTATTATAATGCATCGATATGAACGATGCAAAGGGGCACTGTTTTGAGCCGATCAAGATGTCTGATATCGGTCTGGAGTCGAACATCGTCAGCTCCACCTTCACCTATTCACGTATGGGTATTCATGAGGGACGGTCAAACGTACCTTAGCTCATCGGGCACTGATTCACCCCATCTGGTTAAGAGCAGCTGTGCCTCCCCTGTGGTCTCAACCTTTTCAGCTATGATAGCTTGTAGTGCACCGTCTCGGAGTCCGTCTTCCTTCCGGCTGACGATGACAGCCTTTCTTCCAATTTCGCTGAGTATCCTCGCAAGGTCGACGGTCACAGCAAACGCCTTATCCTTCGACGACGTACCGTTGCCCGTGGGCATCTCGACATGAGGCGGGTAGCACTCCTCATCCTCTATTGAAGAAAGGCGACCCAATTCGAACGCCAAGAACTTTTCAAAGGAAAAGATGCCGAGCCAGAATGCCTTGCGCTCTTCCTCATTGGCAAAGTCTGGCCTCTTGTCAGGGCGGTTGTTTTTGCCGCCTCGGCACGTTCGAGGTTTGTGCAGGCCCAGCGACGTTGCAATAGAAACCGCCGTGGTGAGAATGTTCCAAGCCCCAGCGCACTCATCATAGCAGTGAAGACACAATGAAAGAAGCGCCAAGGATCTGACAGTCTCGACGCCGTTGACGGTGACGAGGTGGCCAATGAGAGTTTTGCAGTATATTACATAGTCCCCGGGATCCAGTGTTGGTTCCGATAGTGCCGCGGAAGCAAACGCGATAGACATGACGAGGTAGACCGACACCAAGGCCGCTAAACCTCGTGCCTCTGCGAAGTTTATTGGGCCGAGTTCCACGGCTGTGTCAATGTCTCGCATGAGACGGTCTGGGGTGAAGAGGGGATAGACCAGATTGATACCTTCGAGGTAGCGGGCAGCAAGCTTGCGGGCAATTTCTTTGGGAGGAAACGGGCAGGGTTCAGACGACAGAATGCGGTAAGCCGGCGGCCTGTCTATGCGCGTTGGCATCCCGCGCCTTTGTTGGATCCCTAGCCGACGCGCAGCAAGGTCCAACCAGTCGCCGAGGATCTCGACCGAGTTGTTCCCGCGGCTGGGGCGTACTACAGGTAACTTTCCTTGATACTTAGGCGGGGCCTGGCAGGCGGGAGGCTCCTCATCTTCCGGTATGATGGTGACGGCAGCATCCTTGGGAACCGTGACAAGCTTAGGAGCCACTACCGACGCTGTCCGGTCACGGCTGTAGAGCAGCTCTATCGACGGCGAAGTCTTTGTGCGGGTGTACGGTAGTGCCGGCGGCGGCGGCGGCAGCTCAGAGCTCTCAAGCTCTTCTCGAGGTGAGTGTGGAGACGCGACGGCCGTCAGCGAATGCGTCAAGGACGCGCTGGATGCCCGAGACAGTCGGCGCTTCGTCTCCCGGCGTTGGACCTCGACGCCGGGCCTCCGCCGGTCCGTCGTGACGCACTCGATGCCGGCGTTGATGCAGGCCCGGCACGACGGCTTTTGCTCATCGCAGCGCGTCTTCCGGTTGCGGCAGTAGTTGCAGGCGAAGTTAATACGTCGCCTCTTGGCTACCGAGCCCGCCGCCCCCGAGGTGCCCTCGGAAGACTCGACGACGACGGACGAGGGCTCGGCAGCCGCCGCGGGAGTGGGTATGGGGTTCGTATATGATGACATTGCCGCGCGTTGCCTGTGAGGTGTGTGGAAATTCCTCACATAGCCGATACCTGAGTATTCTCCACTGGCCTGGCTAGACTGGTACGCTTACTGGCTGCTGACTGACTGGGTTGTTCGGGAGCTGGAGATGAGGGTTCGGCTGGGGAGGTTGAGATGCCGAAGCGCGTCGTTATGAGGAGTACTTTGGCGTTTCCGAAACGTGAAGAGACGGCACGGCCCAGAAAGAACGAGGAGATCGAATGACTCGCGGAAGCGTTTCGGGAGTTTCTTTGGGTGGTTTAGGTGGTGGACACTGCGCAGGCCGACCGGCCCCTCGTTCCGGTTGACGCGATGATCAGCTCGGAATAGTGGGGGAGGTAGGAGATTGGGAATTTCAGCCTATCTCAGAGGGTGTTTGCCATAATTCTTCACAACGAGATGTCTACTCGGCCAATGAGACTCTGGAAGCGGTTAGACTCCTAGATCTTCCCCATGGGGTTTGCAATGCAAGCAAACATGGGGAGCCGTACATGTAGGCTTAGCCCCTGTGATCGGTAGGAATGCTATTGGTCTAAGGCACGCTTCTACCGTGACCATCGGGAGTTGATGGGCCTGAGCCGAGCCGACAGCCCAATGAAGCTATTCTCTGATAATGGTTTAGCTTTGATTGGACCACAGGACACACTACACTCCTGCAACTTGATGAGACTCAATACAGTCAATTGAAATGGCTATTAGGACTATAGACAGTCAACACAAAGAGATCTAGAAGCGACAGCAACCGCTCAGACATCAGTTCGTATATAGTCAGAAGCATGGAACCTCGTCAACGGGCCCTTGCCGGCATCACGACTTTGAGTTTGCTGCTTAGGTCTGTGCTGTGACAATTTTCAACGTCCTATCAACTTTCTTGCTCGCCTCACGCCAAACTGCCGACCGTTTTTTGAGTTGTTGGAAGTATTTCTGCCTCGTTTGCCGACCATGCCTGGCACCAAAGATGATGAGCCTCATGTTGACACCATCGAGAGATCGGCAATAAAGGTCACTGCGCAGGAAGATCAGGCATACGGAACCGTGCAGCTCCTTCAAGGCGGTTCAGTTGTCCTAATTCCCACTCCTAGCCCTGACCCCAAAGGTAAAGCTACCAAATCCCATACCTTACCCAAAAACCAAATTTGCGAAGCAGGACACATCTAATGCTAATGGCGAGAAATAGACCCCCTCAACCTTCCACCATGGCACAAGTACCTTATCATCTTTGTTGTCGGCTCATACTCCGCCATCGCCGTCCTTGTCACATCCGGTCTCGGCGCCGTGTTCCCCTCCGTACTAAAGGAGTATCCCCCCGAAGATGCCACGCGAGCCACGGACCTTCTCACATACCCGACGTTATTCATGGGGATAGGAAACCTCTTCTCCATGCCGCTCTGCGTGACTATAGGCAGGCGGCCTGTATTCCTCGTGTCACTAGTTTTGCTGGTCTTGTCAGGTCTATGGTGCGCCTTCTCGACGTCCTTGAGCAGCCATATCGCAGGTCGCAACTTTTACAGCATCGCCGCTGGTCAAAGTGAGGCACTCGCTCCCTTCATAATTGAAGAGATTCACTTCCTCCACGAAAGAAGCGCCAAGCTGTCCTGGTTCATTGGTGTTCAAACTGCAGGGACGGCGGCGATGTTCGTTGCGACGGCTTACATCGTCCCTTCAATGGGACTCAAGTGGTGGTACTTAATCATCACATTCATCAACGCCGTTATCCTTGTCCTGGCTTTCTTCTTTGCTGTAGAAACAAAGTATGATCGACCAGTTGATGCCGACAGTAGGTTCCGCCCGTATCTTGGGGGCCCCAGTCAACTAGTGCGTGCTTAGACTAATACGATATCGCTATAGGGGGCGCTGTCCATCTGAAGTTAGACGACGAAGGCAACGTCGACAAAAACGGCGACAACGAGATGATTGTCCAGGTCCTGACACGACAAAACCATATTCTGCAACCCGAAGTCTTTGGACCCCGAACCTGGCGCCATAATCTAAGAATCTTCCACTTCAAGCCCGAGTGGAAACAGACAGTCATCTTCTACAAGGAGACGATGCAATCACTATTGCTACCAAACATCGTGTGGATGTTGTTACTCAACGGCGCCTTCTTGGGTATCTACGTCTACCAAGCCTCAACTTTTGCAACGATCCTGATGGCGCCTCCGTACACATTCAAATACGACTGGCTGGGATATGTCCAGCTGGTACAAGTCCTCGACTGTGTCATCTTGGTACCTCTCCTCGGCTACGGATCTGATATGCTGGTGCGGGCCATAAGTAGTTGGAAGAGCGGAACCTTCCAGGTAAGCAACGTCTTCAAGTTCTCCGGTATGTATTTCGGGCCGATGCTAACTCGTCTTCGCAGCCTGAGTACAGACTAATCATCCTGAGTGTCCCCATTCTATCAGCCATCATCTCCTGCGTCTTCTTCGGACAGGCAGGCGCACACCCCGACCGCTGGCACTGGATGACTATCGTAGCTCCCTACAACCTTGGCTACTTTGCCTTCCTGGGAGCCAACCTCGTCGGCATCACCTACGCCATTGACAGCTTTCCAAGCAAGGCGGGACCGCTTCTCTTGGTCCTATGTGCAGGACGCGGCTTCATCTCGTTTGGCCTGAGCTACTCCACGGTCCCGTTGATCAATTTGATTGGATATCAGGGCGCCATGAACATCTTCGCCGTCATTGCTGGTGTTTTGGGAGTCATTACTGTTCCTGTGTATCTGTTCGGGTCGCGTATCAGGATGTGGGCTACGAAGAAGATTTGGCCTGAGCTCGCCTCTGAGTGATGAAACGAGAGTACTCCGTGAACATGGTTGGGGCTATCCGAGATGTATGGTGAATGATATAAGATTTGATTAGGCAGGTAATCTGTGTCCCAGGTACAGTGTTTCGGCAGTTCTTGAATTGAATGTGAGATCTGAATTTGGCCATTCTTTGTCTTTTTACCGCGGTGAATGGCACCTCGAATCACATCGTTCTGAAGGTCGTTCCTTATCAAGGCCGGATCCTTTCTTTTTCTGTATAAGAAAGTCGTAAAAAGAATCGGAGTGGGCGAGAACTCAAGAGATATGTATATCTTGGCTTCATCTAGTGGTCGATGGAATATGGTCTTTTCAAAGAATCTCCCGGGTGTCGTTCTCGATGTGGCCACAGGCTGTTCTCGCACACAAAAGATCGTTCATTCCAGTAAAGTGCTTTTTAGTTGAGAACATGTACAAGGTTAGTTAGTAATACTAGTTTTCTCATCAATTCGTGGTAAAATTACATAGAAAAGAAATCTTTCTGGGAGCAAAGTCAAAGAGTATTCAAAACTTGACTGAGACTAAACGGATGACAGTTTACTCAAAACACTAAAGACAAACAATCTGATGGCTTAGCCAAAACATAATCCTCCACAGACATCTGCCCAGTCCTCACCAACCTCATCCTCACTCTCCCAAAGCATCAATAGGAACCCCCTGGATATACGGAATACCCGTCAACTTGAACCCCCTCTCCGAAAGCTTCGGCACACTCCTCGGCTTGCCCGTATTATACGGACACGGCTCCCCATTCCTCAACACCGGAATGCCGCCAACGTGCATCGCATTAGGCCAGTGAGTCGTGCTCTTCAACTCCTCGAACGCGCCCTTCTTCCGCACCAAGTCCTCCTGCGTGGCCTCGGCGACCGGCATGTAACAAGTATACACGCAGAACCGCGGCGACGTGCCTTCCGGGCTGAGATTATAATGCGGCGTCCGGCTATCCCACAACAGCAAGTCACCAGGTTCCGCGTTGACCTTGATCCACTCGCACCCGCGGTCCTTGAGCCACTGCATCCCCTTGTCGGTGAACCCATACCACTCCTTCGTCCACGCCCAAATCTTATCCTCTTCCCCGCGGAACGCCTCGTGGAACTCCTCCGAGAGCATGTGCGCGCCCTTGCAGACGATGAGCCCGCCGTCGCGGTCCCCGTTCGGGAGGAGGTTCACGAGCCCCTGGAGGCAGCGGAAGCCTGGCTTCTCCGGGTCCTGGTCCTGGTGCGGCCAGGGGTTGTTGGGTTTGACGTCGGGCCGGTTGGGGAAGGCCATGTTGACGGCGTCAAAGGAGACGATGAGGTCGGGAGTGTCGTAGACTTTTTCAAAGGCGTCGACGAGGCCTGGTTCTTGGCGGATGGCCCAGGTGAAGGACTCGTGAGCGACGCCGTAGCCTAGGCACATTCCCTTTTCGGTGATGATCGGGAGGTTGGATTCTTTGACGGTGGAGGGGTCGTTGCGTTTGAAGCCGAGACCGCCGGCGCTACATTTGAGTTGTTAGCGTGCTGATTCGGTTGAGAGGCTTGGAAGTGTGAAAAGATAGATCACCCACAAGTTCTCAAGGTAGGACATCATTTCCTCGCCGTAGGCATCTGCTCTCTCGCGGGGAATAGCGCCCTTGACTACGACGTAGCCATCGCGGAGGAGATCATCACGGAAATCTCCAAAGACTGCACCTTCTTGAGAGAATAGTCTGTTGGGACCCGCCGGCTGAGGCTTCAAGGGAGCCGTGGCTGATGCATTTTTGACAATCTTCTTTCCGTCTGAGACCGGGATGGTCGCCAAAGGCTTTGCAAAGTCGGTTGCGATGACCATGATGAAAGCGTCAGATGAGGGAAACTTTCTGTTGAATAAGGTATGTGTGAGATCCAATGCCTCAGGAAAGCTTGATCTTCTCTAGATATTACTCGTGTCTATGTAACGGAATGAATCGTTGTGTTTATAGGCAACATGAACGTTTGATGATACAAAGTGTTGAACCGATCAAGACACTTCCTGCCCACCGAGCCGTAAGCCCATAGACTAACTAGTACCTTGAGCTCGGGCAGGTGCAACAACTCTAGAGCATAATCCGCTATCTTGCCGAAAGCTACTCCTACCTCTCGGAACAGTCTAGCCTAATCCCTTCGGTACGGGGCGGAAGAGTGGTGGGGGATATTCACTACACTAGCACTGTACATTCGAGGGGAATGCTTCGGTTCGGCATCGGCTGGGAGCTAAGTCCAGTGTAAGACGCTCGGTTCGGGAGTTGGCGGGCCTGTTTTCTTCCCGACTTGGACGACACTCCATCACACCCCACCCCCGTAAGCAGCCGGGACAGCAATTTCTTCCTTTCATGACCGCGGAGGGCCGGGAGAGGAGGGGTTAGAATCAATTGGAATTTGTACAAGCCGAAGTCATGAAGTCTTTGAAGATGGCCTTTGTACAAGTAGACCGGGACTTGCAACTGGAGGTTAACGGTCTCACTGGATACACTATAGCAAAGCGCTCTCCGACCTAAGAACAAGTTAGCAAGAGAGAAAAAGGCCCTTGTCATAATGCCGTCTTCAAGGTTCTCCGGTCTAGAAGTGCCTATCGAGCCGTTGAATGCACCAACACCCGGTCGTGATGGCTACGACGGCCTCAATCCACATACAGAGACCCTACCCGCTGGCTGGAAACATCCTCATCCAGACGCGCGCCCACTGCCCTCCGCCATCCTACTAGAGCACGACGTCGCTATCAAAGTCAGAGACGGAACGACACTCTACGCAGACGTACTGCGCCCGCCAAACACCACAGAGAAAGTGCCTGCGCTAATATGCTGGTCCCCCTTTGGCAAGAAGTTCAACGGTCTCACGTCCCTGGGCTACATGACGCCATGGAACCTCGGCATCCCGTCTGGCACGCTCTCCGGCCTGGAAAAGTTCGAGGCGCCTGACCCGGCGGACTGGGTTCCCCGCGGCTACGCCATCGTCAACATCGACACGCGCGGTGCCTTTGACAGTGGCGACGAGAACACACCAATGGTCATCATGGGCGGCCAAGAAGCCGAAGACGGGTACGATGCCATCGAGGTCGTGGCGGCGATGTCATGGTGTAGCGGCAGCGTCGGACTCGCAGGGAATTCGCACCTCGCAATCGCGCAGTGGTTCATCGCGGCGCTGCGACCGCCGAGCTTGAAGGCCATTGCGCCGTGGGAAGGATGCGGAGACTTGTACCGCGAGCAGTTTGCGCGGGGAGGCGTGTACGCTGGCGACTTATTTGATGAGTTGATTATTAAGCACATGCTGAAAGGCCGCGGCGGTATCGAGAGCTTTCGCGAGATGTACGCGCGGCATCCGCTTGCTAACGCGTGGTGGAACGACAAGAGGCCAGATATGAAGCAGATCAATGTGCCAACGTATATTACGGGCACGTGGACGAACACGATGCACGGTATGGGTGCCATCCGGGCCTGGTTGGAGGTGCAGTCGAAGGAGAAGTGGTTGAGATGGCATCCGTGGCAGGAGTGGTTTGACCTTTGGGGTAACCCTGAGGCCAAAGATGAGTTGTTTGCGTTCTTTGACCGGTACCTCAAGGGCGTCGATAACGGATGGGAGAAGACGCCCAAGGTGAGGATGTCTCTGCTGCGGTTTGGCGAGAAAACTCCCCAGGCGATTGAGAATATTGTTGAGGAGGATTTCCCGCCGGCGCGAACGCAGTACAAGGAGTTTTTTCTTGGCACGGAGGAGACGCTCATCTCCACTACTGCGCCAGAGACGAAGACGACGGTCAGCTACGACTCCGAGTCTGGCGGAAACGTCAGCTTTACTCATACCTTTCCCGAAACTACCAACATCATGGGCCTACCCAAAGCCGTGCTGTACATGTCTTGCCCAGATCACGACGACATGGATGTGTACGTTATGATTCAGAAGCTCGACAAAGATGGGAAGCAGATGAAGAACCTTAACATTCCATGGAAGGGCATACCCGTGAACTCGTTCCAAGAATTCAAGCCGGAGCAAGAGACGGAAGTCGTGCTGTACAAGGGCCCTGTGGGCATCCTCCGGGCTTCTCATCGAGCCATCGATGAGACCAGGAGCATGCACCCACACTGGCCGTTCCACCCGCACGAGAAGGAGGAGAAGATTACGCCTGGCGAGGTAGTCAGGCCGGACATCGGAATTTGGGCGCTCGGGGTTGAATACGAGGCCGGCGAGAGTCTGCGAGTTGTCGTTAGCGGACAGAGCTTTGCCGTGAGTAATTTCGGGAAGAACCATACTCTGAATAAGGGTCGGCATAGCCTACACTTAGGAGGAGACCAAGCAAGCCATATTGTTCTTCCTTTTCTACAGATAATATCACAACGGTCCGCTGAGATGTACACCTCAATTGGCCTTCATCTCCAGTATCTGGTACCCGCCCGAACGCTATGCGCCCTGCATGATAAGTCGCCTTCGTGACCAGGCTCTCAAGAGAAATCAGACCTTGCAGGTCATGATTCTTCCTACATGCACAGAAGAGTCAAATCTGGCGTCCACAGGGGTCACAGCCCAAGCAGCTTGCAAAGCCGATTCGACGCATTCGGGTCATCTTTCCGCTGAAAATGACGGTATCCTGGGCAGGTGATTAATTGCTCGCAGGCAGAAGGTGCGAACGAGTGGGTCACATCGGACTGCGCAGGAGATCAGACTCGGCCTCTGTCTAGATGGTCACATGGCCAATACCACAGGTAGCAAGATATCTTCTTTCTGCAACGTTGATGTCGGATGTCTGAGTCGACAGTAGCACCTCTGGAGCACACACATTAAGCTGCAAGATTGGAGGGGCATTTGGCGTCGCGTTCGTGTTCGCCGTGTACCCTTGCAATCAGTGAGCTGTCTGGGGTCGGTAGCAACAGGGATAAATTCTCTGTTGGTTGCAGTGCTTCAGGTTGAGTGCTTCTTTGCCCGGATTCAGGGAAACTTGCACCTCCTCTTGGAGACTTGACGTTGTGAGGTGTGACAGTGATTGAGAACATGATGGCACAGCTAATCTAAGTGAGTGACACCGGTAGTAGGGAAACGTGAGAAGTGGAAGACAGCACTCCCAAGCGATTGAAATGCGGACTTGCAGACCGCCGAGCTGACCGCCAAAGGTTTCATCGGCCGCTGCGCAAGCGTACACGCCGGCTCAGCGTCGGGCATGCGCAACGGGGCGCGGCGGGCTTGTCCTCTGTCACATCGCGGGCCGCACTCCAGACGCCGGTTCGCAGTTTGAGTTCGAGCCGCGGCTGCACCGGTTCGTTTCCTGTGTTGCGTACCACATGAGGATCTTCGAGTCATGGAGGGACATGGAAGGGAGAACTCAATCTGCTGGTTCCCTCCCATCGATCGGGCTTGCATGCTGTGGATACTGGACAGAACGGTCTCGATAGAGGCGAACGAAGGCGACAAACCAAGGGCAAGAGAAGACAACCAGGCCAGGCGCGCGCACAGTCTTGGGGCCGAGGCCGGTGGGGCCAGCGGAACGTTAACCAGATTCCGGGAACGCTATTTTGGTGTTTTGGGTGCGTTGGTGTGGGCGTGGGCCTTGGGCTTCGGGGACGGTGGCCGGAGGCGTTTGTTAGATGCGTGGAACCAGCCGGGGCAGGCCGTAGGATGCGCAGTTGGGCGGGGGTATCCGTATAGGTCGCAGATTGGGCTACGTTGGTGGCGAGATGATGTTGGAGTTGGCTTGGCTCGTAGTGGAAGAAACTTATAACGCGGAGTCCCAATTCATGGATACATTGTGGACGGTTGTCATCAGGTACGGAGAAACACTGAAAAGAGCCATGGTGGGTGACGCTCGTCAAAATGGTCGGGGATCGTTTGATGGACCTGGCACGATGCGTATCCGTACGATAGTCTGCGAGGAATTCGGTAGAGGAGCTACTGCAAACTTGGATGCGGCAGAAGCAGACGGCGCAGAGTCAAAAGCCGACGGCTCTGGACGAAGGAAGCAGTTGCATCGAAATGGGAGCAGGTGGAGTGGTTCACGGCTCGGCGTCGTGGCGCTACCCAATCGGCCTTGTACGAGATGAGAGGGCTGTCAATATCAGGTACCAATGTGGCCTGCCGTTGTGTCTATCGATGGACAGCCGCAGGACTTGTTGCGCTTTGACGGTGATAGTAAGGGAAGCGACTGCGACCAAGACCCTTGAACCGCCATCGGTTCTTTTCTTCCTCTTGATGAGAGATGAGACTCGGTACGGACGTAGCAGTCGGCGGCCGGATATCCGTATTTCGTACAACATTGCCTCGATATCTGCCAGGGACTGTCAGCTGTTGTCTTAAACACCAGCCTCCTTCTTTCAAGCAAGGCTTGCTCGTGGAGAGAGACACAACGACATTTTGCCTGCGGCTTTCTCAAATCAACCCCTCTTTCGTTGCCCCCTTTTGCGAGCGGGTGCAATGGATCATGGCGCGCCCCTTGAAGATGCTCTTGAACGGCAGAGTCAGCCTGCAGCCGGGGAACTGGGGAGGACCTTGCTTCCATCACGTTGGAATCGACTCTTATTGGGCGTGAAGGAGGAGGATGCAGAGGAGGGAGCAGAAGCAACAAGGATGGCAGCTCGGAGTAATTGGACGGCGTGCAGGGGACCCACCAGAGAGACGTACCCCTGCATAACGCGTGCACAAACACAAGAGAACAGGGCTTCTTACATAATCACACCCACAGCTCACAAGTGCTGACTTATGCAAGGGGAGCTCGGCTCGTTTGTAGTGGCTGTTAGTGCCGGCGCCATTGAGAAGAAAAAAACGAGAGAAAAAAAAAGGATTAATCGATGAGAAAAATGCCCGAGCTACAAGCTTTTCCATGTTAGTCTTCCACATTGCGCATACGCTTCTTCACCGCAAAGGAATGCAAGATTGACAACGTATGAGCAGAGGTCATAGCGATTACCGACCTGAGGGACAGAAGGAGTTGACAGCTGCGCGAGCTGAGCGAGACTTGGGTGGTCAGATAAACATTAGATGAGAATGAGATGATAGCAGCGCCAATATCATCACCAACACGACACATTCGTCTCGTGACTTCATTGCTGCCCAAACAGCTTCCCAGAACCTGGAAGTCAAATTCACTCACGCCACTGAGTCTGCTGGAGATGTCGATCAATGGCAAACTCTGTAGGGAGCACAGTACTGCGTGGTGGTGCTTTTCACTTTCTTAGCTAACACACTTTGTAAGTAGTTCCTCACGCAACATGCCGCTAGAGCAGAGACTAGCGATTGACGGGTGCCGGTCGTCGGCACTAACAGCGGCGACCTCTGCGCCAGGCAATCTCCCTTGTCCGATGCTATTCCTGTTCCTGTCCTTGCAGGACTGGAAGCTTGCGCAGGCGGCGCGCCAATTCTGAAGGTTTGGTGAAGATCCGACTGGGACCGAAGAAGAGAGCGAGGGACAATCAGGCACCAAGCGACCAGAGTGAGGCGCGACGCGCAACAGCTTAGGTAGCTGGCCGAGTCGATTGAATGTTCTCGGACACTGAGAAATGGGTTGGCTCGCATGCTTGGTAGAGACACGCTGACGGATGGGAAAAAGCAAGGATATTTGTTTGCCTGCAGCGGGCATCTGTGCCCATTTCACTAGTTTTTGCTCGTCTTTTCTCTACTCGACTGGTCTGAATTCATGGTCTGATGTCTTTCTTTTGAAGCATTGGATCGTAGAGGAGGCGCATCTTCTCTTGCCTGTGCTTGCGCTTGTTCAGTTGAGGTTCTTACACCATTGTAACTCACTCACATCTCACCTTCATCCTGAGACTCACTCTCACTCTCACTCTCATACGGCCCAACCAATCCAGCCACCTCGCCTGATATTTCCCATTTCTTTTCCGTTACCTTCAAGATCCAACCAGCTTCATCACCAACACCAACGAATACATCACCAAATAATCAACGCGCATCATCTCGTCCTCCAACGGCATTCGCTCGACCGTTCCCCCACCGCGATCCTTGCACCTATTGGTCTTTTGCTCGGCTGCGCATCTCCTCCCTGTGTCCAACCATCGCGTCTGGCCCATCACATCCCACCTCATCCCACTCTTCTCCTGCAAGGGTCTGCGGTCTCCCACATCTTGTCACTCGCTTTGCTGCCCATTGGCGAAGAATTCAACCTTGGAATTGCTGCCTTTTGACTCCCCGCGTGCCTGCAGTTGGTCCCGTCACATCCACACAGTTCCACACCCTTAAGCCCCCTGCAGCTACCCTCGTCACTTTTGTTCCGTTGCATCAGACGCCCTTCCCCTTCCTTCTCCTGCGTGTGCGTATTCCCGTCACCCAAGGTTCCCTTTGCGCCGCCAGCCGTGTGTGTCTCTTTCTTCTTCCGACTCGCGGCCGATCAGTTGCAGTAGAGAGAGGGCACAGAAAGAAATGTGCTACCTGCTCCGTCATCCTCGCCATTCTACATTTCCTCTCCCACGAACTGTCAACGCCAGATTCTATGTGCGAGGGTCACCACAACAACTGCCACCACTATCATCAGTCATCTTGACCAAGAAACGAACCCCGTCGTCATCTTCGCATCGCTAAACTTCAATTGCCAACAGAACACCCCCAAGATAACCCTGTCGATCGGTCGCTATCTGCTCCCTGGACCTCCCAAGGGTCTCTTTTCGGAGCCTGGTCCTCTAGGTGTCTAGCTGCTTTTCCACCATTATCGACCAGGTCGCCTATCGTTTCTTAGACGACACCAACATCGTTGTCCATCGCAACACCAGCATTGCTCGCGAACACGACATTGACGGTGGCAATTCACTAAAGACCATTCCATCTAGTTGCAAACAATCATCAACATCATCTTAACCACCATCGACATTCACTACTTCAGCTCAGCTCCAGATACCCAGTATTTCTTTCCTTGCCCTGCGTTCCCAGCCTCTGTCGCCAGCTTGCCTGGGTTCCTGCGACTAGGACCCTCCGTTTGTCCCACCAAGCACCACGCAATCGAGACATTCCAGTATCGCCGCCCCTCGTCAATTGAGACATTCCTGCGGCATCGCGATACCTAGACATTTGCGCTGCGGCGATACAACGTCTGCGACACGGCCCAGCCTCCAACGCTGGACCCAACTGCCGATCCGACGTTGTGGGAGACAAAAGACCCGACTCGAGAGTTCGCCCGCTTGCCCTGCCTTTCCACGTTTGCATCGGTTCATGGCGAGCCATCCGACGTAACGCAAAGCTCCTGTCTAGACGGCCTGTCGGTTCTCCCCTCAGTACCTACTCCGTATCGCCCAGGGAAAAGAGTATTACACGGCACTTCCACCACATGCCGCCACCAGCAGTCGCGTAGGCCCAAAGCTGCGGAAACCAGGTCTCGGCCTGTTCTCTCACAATAGCAGCTCTCTTATACCTTCAAAGCGCATCCACAGCCACGACTCGACGGCTTTGCTACCACTGCAATTTTCCTTTCGCTGCCGCGGCGTGCCCAGGGATTCCTCTCCTTATTATTCAGTTACCAAGAACGTCGATTGCCCTTCCCGTACTCGTCCCCCCTTCAGCTGCGTTAGCTCGACGCAACTGCCATTCGCGCTTCTGCACCTCGAACAGGCATCATCCTGATCCTCGACGCCTTGCTGTCGCCCAATTCGGTCACTCACCACTCCAATCCGACTGCCGGCGTGATCCTCTGGGCCAAAGAGCCGTCTGATAATACGAATTTCTTGGTCGACTTGCATGCGGGCGATTGTTCTCGTGCAATCGGATCAAGCACAGGACGCCGTAGTTTCTTTTCACTTAGATACGATGGACAGTCTTGCGCGGACTCAATCGCGCGACCGCGAGAGGTCACTACCCTCTCCGGTCTACCCACGTCCAACTTCGAGATCAAGTACAAGTACCAGTGCAACCCGACGGACCCCTCGAAGCGCAAATAGTTCGACTTCACAGTTCGTTACCTCGCCGAGGCCACCTAGTGCTCACCCTGCCCACAAGTTTCATCACAGCTCTTGCACTCCGTCGATGGTGACCTCTCGGCCTGGATCTGCTGTGTCAAGAGACCGAGTCTCTGACTCTGGAAGGCAGAGCGCCGCATCCACCTATCTCCAGGATAAACTCCAGAGGAGAAGAGAGGAGGCCGACAGGTTGGCCGCGGTACGGTCAACGCAGGACATGGCCGCCTCCGTAGAATTACCACCACGGCATGCGCAAAGTTCACCCGTGAAAGGCGAGTCCGTTGATGGACGTCGGCCAAGATCAAGTGGAGGCAATGGAGAATCTACAAAGAATAAAGGCATGGGCGCCAAGGAGATGGAGGCAGTGAGTAGCCTTGGATCACATCTTTGTACACTACCCTTACTGATAGCTGCCTCGACAGACTGTTTCCACCTTGCACAAGCAGAACTTTGACCTGAAGCTCGAGCTCTTCCACCGCCGCGAACGACAAAATGCGCTTGAAGAGCGTATCGACGCCCTCGAGTCCGAGAAAGCACAAATAGACGATGTGAACGACAAGCTACTCGACGAGTTGGAGAAGCGAGACAAGGCTGTGCAGGAGGCGGTCCAGATGATAGTGACTCTTGAGGCCCAGGTCGAGACGCTATTAAAGGAGCGGGAAATGGTTCGAATGGTCGACGCAGCCGGTTTCCTACCTCCCGACGACCTCGAATCTCGCCTCAGAAGCCCCACGCCCAAGCCTAGAATAGCGGACCTGGCACGACTTGAAGATGATGCTAAGACGCTCAACCGCATGCCGAGTTTTCTATCGGACTATACCGAAAATACCGAGAACCTACGAAAAGTCTACCTCAGCTCGCGCGGTAGCCTACTCAGCTTACCGAGGCTCAACACGGAGGCAGTGGATGAGACGGATCCACGTCGTGGTAATGGCATGACGAGCCCGAGCCTCAGCGTCCTCAGTGAAAGTTCCTTTGTAAGTGTGTATGGCGAGAAAGAGGACCAGGATCAAACAATTGTGGCCGATGCAGACGAGCCACACTCTATGGATGGTGCTTTACTACACTCCGCGCCACCTCGAAAGGCTTCGTACGGTAGCGACCAGTCTGGGATACAAAGACCACCGACCACCATGTCGACACGATCCAGTCGCCCAAGTAGGTCCAGTTCAACTAGTCGGGCTCCTGGTCCAGGCCAGTTCCAGTCGCTCCACGACATCATCGACCACACCTCGCCCCTCCAAAAGCTAGCGAGGCTCGATCATACCTATCTGGACAGTCTGCCCGTTCAAGACTCTTCCCCGATGGCAGGAAGAGGGCAGTCGCAGAAGCAGACTAAGGCCGCGAAGCGCGAAGCATTGCGGAGAGTGACAACAGATTCACCAGCTTCACACCCCGGCGAAGGGCTTCCTCCGACACCAGACACCATTTCCACATCAACGCTTCGAAGATTCAAGACGTCGAACGACACGCTCTCGAAGCAGCGAGCTGTGTCGGATCAACATAGCTATCGCTCAGTGTCAAGGGGAACGTCCAAGGATGATGAGGGGGATCACGGCGGAGGTGCACGGGTATTCCAACATCCCCCATCCTCTGCATTCACTGGACCCGAAGAGCCAGCCAGTGCCCATTACTTCGAGTCCCGGCCGCCTTTGGTCCCTCGCCCCAGGTCGGCAGATGAAACTACGATATCGAATCACAGAGAACTCGACTGGGACTCTGATGGAGATTCGATGCACTCCCTCGACTCTAGCCTCGATATTTGGCTACAGCAAGGCAAGGACCCAAAGTACATTGCACAGCAGCGGAGTGAGTCTCCGGACCTATTCAGCTTTCCTCCGTCCGGCGGATGGAACACAGCTGGCATGTTCGGTTCTTCTGGTGGTGCATTTGAGGTCCCAGGTCTCCCTCCGCCGCAACGTAATACGGCCGAGGATGCCCTCTTCCAAGACGGGGTTCAGCCCCTGCCTCCGCCGAATAGGAGGTCGAGTTTGGGTGCTAAAACAGGCCAGACCTCGTCAAAGAACATGCCCATTAACGGCAAACTTCGCAAGTCACCATCTCGAAGCGGATCTAGGCGCAACAGTGTTGATGCGCAAATGATCCAGCTGGCAGAGGCAGTGGCCAACAGCCCGCAGCATGATTCAAAGACTGGTGCTCGTTCCAAGGACAGCAGCCACTATCCCCCTTCCTCGACTGCCGCGCCCCGTGGGCATCGGTTGAACTTCTTCAGACGGTCCATCGGAGGTAGCACCGCTCCGAGTCCTGTCCAACATGCGTCACCAGTAGCCGAGCCACCCGCACCAACTGCGCCCCAAGCCCCGATGGGTGTCCCATCATGGGTGCAGCGAAATCACCCGGGCGAGGAGGACAGGGCCAGCGCGACACCGCCTCCCATTTTGCGAAACCCTCGTCCGGCTCGTTCTGGCAGCTTTGACGAGGGTGCGCCTGTGTATGATCACGGCCCTACAGCCCCGACTACACCTATGGCAAACCATGCCCCGAACACGCCGAACGCAAATGGAACGCCTGGCTCCACAGAGACCACACCCACGAGCAACTCTGCGAGTGGTGGCGCACCCTTGCACAAGCGGAAATGGTTACCTGGCTTTGGTCGGGCGAGCAGTCTACGGAATCGTGCTGGCTGAGGAATCTGGCAAGCCAATTGCCGCCAGGAACTGGTGAGGGCAAGAGCGGAGCCGGCGGTCCAGGAGATCTGCCAATAAGGGGAATCTGGCCCAATGTAGCATATTTGGCCCCTTCAATGGGCTTGTTGTAATACCTTTGCCTCATACGTCCCTAAAGTGTGGCAAGTGGATGACGTGTTGTACGATGAGGACGAACCAACCAGGCCATGATCTGGAATTTCAGTTGAAACCCGCCGAGAGTTTTCGAAATCTGTCGGGAACGGGTGGGATGGCGTTGAATAGCTACAAGCGGAAAAGCACGGCGCTGTACTTCAGTCTATGGAAGACAGTGCTTTGAGGGTATCGATTCATCAAAAATAGAACTTGAATTATCCTTTTCCTGGAATCATATGTCTGCGCCTCTCTTGTGACTCTGAATGATATCACCCCATCTCCTAGTTACTTTCACCGCCGCGTCCACCGCAGCCGTACATCCTTGGGACGATTCATCTGCAGTGTCAGCCTGGGCTGGCTGTCCTGCGTCAAGTCCAATAGTCTCTGTCTAGCCTGTGCTGCTGCTACCTCGGGTGTTGTTTTTGCTTGAGTATTGCCGCTTTCATCGACTTCAGGGACTGGCTCAACGGTGCATTTGTGAAAGAGCGTCGCGAGGACGGTGACGAATTCGACTTGGGCCATTTTTTGGCCCGGGCAGGTGCGGGGGCCTGAGGACCAGGGGAGGAATGTGCCGCGGGGGGGTTGGATGTGAGGAGGTTGTGGTGAGGATGATGATGGTGATGGCTGGGGTGAGGTGAGCCATCGGGTTGGGGTGAAGGATAGGGCGTCGGGGCCCCAGGTTTTGGGGGAGGTGTGGAGGGCTACTGTGTTTATGTAGACTGTGCAAGGAGGGAATGTGTATGAGGAGGTAGTTGTGGATGATGGTAGGGTTGATGTTGAGGTTGAGGAGGATTGGAGGGTTGTTGACGTTGGGATTTGGCTTGGGAGAGTTTGGGTTGTTATGTTTGAGCGCATTAGATGGGTTAGAGGCGGAAAGAGGCGGAGGGTTTCGAACTTGGGATTCTGTCAGTCTGGATCTTGTCGTATCATACGTGTATGTCTTCCCGTGGAGAGGGAGATCTAGTTATCTAACAAGGGGAGATGGGATAGGATGGAAGCCGCCTTCACTCAAACATGTGTGGGAAGAGAGACAGACATAGCGAGTGACGAGCAGGAAGGGAAGTTGAAAGACTCACCATGACAGCGAGACATCGCGTCAGTTTGGGAAAGACGACGCTGTAGTCCGGCAGTTCTCGACCCTCCTGCTCCGGCGAGGACGATGTTGATGGCGTGGGAGGGCCCAGAACGACATCGAGCTCGGCCTGGATCCAGGCTTGCCACTCTGGGTACGCTGCGAGGAGGGTGACGGCGTATGCTAGGGTATTTGCCGTCGTGTCGAAGCCTGCGGCGGTGAAGATGAAGAGGTTGCCTGCGATTTCTTCTTCTGTGAGGTATGATTTGGGGTTGCTGTTGCCAGCGGTGGCGGTAGCGCTCTTCTCGGCGGGAACGGCACGGCTCTTTTCTTGGTCTGAAAGGCGGACGAGCATGCTCATGATCGTATCCGTCTTTCCCACCGTCGCCGTGGTCAATAACTCGTCAGAAGGACTGTTCAGAGATGATACCTCAGCCAACCGCCGCCTCTCCCGATCAAGCATATCCACCGTCAGACCAGGTAATCTATGCAACGCCGCGCCCAACGTCTGAACCACGTTGGACATGAAAGGCAGCCGCAGGATGCGGATGGGGATGAAGGCGGCGAGGTCGAGGAGTTCCGTGCAGAGAGAGATTGCGTCGACGTAGGACATTGGTGCCGAGGGGTCGCCGGGGAGAGGGGTGATGGCGAAGGGTTTGTTGTCGCCGTAGGCTATCTTGGTGAGGACGTTGATTGCGATTGTGCGCAGGCCTTGGATTGTGGTTGATGTTGTTGCTGTTGCTGTGGTCATACTGGGAGTGCTGGTGGAAGGGGATGAGAGAATGTTGTTGACGAAGGACTCTGCTTGTTTTGCTGTGGCTTTGTAGACTTCTGGGCTGATGCGTTCGTTCAAGACGGGGGCTACGACGCGTCTTTGGCGAGACCAGGACTCGCCGTTGGACTGAAAGATAGAGAATGTTGTCAGCTTGAGATTCTTTGCACTGTGAATGAAGCGATAAACTCGGCATAACTGCATCCCAAACTGTTGAGATCATAACATAGGGGCTTGAGACTGCGAGTCGGTTTGTGAAAGGCACTCAACGTACAGTCAGGATATTAGAACCCAAGAAGCCCATGACCTTGCACACGATATCCGGCTGAACAAACTCCCGCCGCCCGTTCAAGATGGCGTGCGCCATGGTCGGGTCGGCGCATATGAGCTGGTTGAGACCCGTGGTGACGAGCATGAATGCCGGACCGACGCGGTCGTGAACGGAGGACTTGTCGCGAAACTCTCAGCCTACGACGGTGAGTTCTACGGTGGCGGAGAAGGTTGGCGGGAGGAGGCGTTTGAGAAGAGGGCGGAAGGGGACGGAGAGCACCACGTGGATAGGCTTGAGGTGTGTCAGATGAGAACTTGTCGTTCGAGATGTCGTGGAAGCTTACGTTTTCTGGGTCATATGGGCATATTATGATTGGCAAGCCTACGGTCAGAGCCGATCTGTAGTTTGTGTATAGAGCCCAAATTTGAGAAGCGATCCAGAGGATTGGGAGGGCGATGAGCCCGGTGAGGATTGGCCCCATCGCGGCGGTGTCGTGAGACGGACTTGACGATGTTTTTGTGAATTTTGAATCAAGATTGTGAGTGAGAGTGAAATTCAGCCGTGGTGCTGACAATGGAATGAGTTTGAATGGATGAGGGGCAAGGGGCTAGTCCCATCACGTGTAAGGTACGCTACGATATGCACGATCCTTCAGACGCAATCCTTCAGGCAAAAGAGAGATTAGACGATAACCTGCGAAACGGTGACATAACGTAAGCTGGATTTGACATGGTTTGGCTTGGTGGCAGCTTCTGCGTTTCAAGACGGACCAAATTTCAATGGAAAAGCCTTGGTAAACATAAATGTTACTGAGTTTCAAGGGAATGAGAGACAAAGAGCGACGGTGAATCGTTGGGCTGCTGAAGTTTCGAGGCCATCTCGAGTGAGGTGGAAGTTTCGAAGCGACAATTGAAAACAGACAATGCTCAAGTGGATGGCTCTGGGGATCTCGAACTAGTCAGAACACTCAGGCGCCGATGCTTCGTCCTAAGGTTGATATGAACGATTCATCTTAAACCCGTTCAACTTGGGCCGATCGGTACCGGGTTTGGATTCGCCTCTAACCTTCGGCCCGGTGAACGCAAATTGCCCCGACTCACCCCACTCCGGCGCGGGATTTATGGGGCGTGACGGGGGATTGACGCCGTGCGGAACAGCGCAGGCCCGTTGGCCTGAGAAGGCATTCGATTTCATCTTGGAGTGATGAAGTACAAGAAGGGCAAAGTCGCGAGACCGATCGCCCTCATTCTGTTTACTTCCGGCTGTTGACGTGGCTGGTGGGCTCACGGCTCAGTGAGCTAGTCTTCTTTGGCGTTGAGTAAGCAGGAAAAAGGAAAACTCCTCAGTGTTGTGGCTTTTTCACACATTCAGCCTCAGATCGCCCAACCACAGCCTCGGGTATCTACTTCGACCACTCCAATTGAGCTACCTCAGTCCTTGTTCTTGTACCAGAGATCGAAGGAGGAATATTTTCGCTCATTGACGACGCTGCCAGCGCAGAAAATCCTGTGCAGGTCACGATGTCCGATCCCTCACTTCCTCGCCAGCGACCGCCGGAGAGGTCAGACGCGCTTTTCTTCAACCCTTCGCAAACAGTATCTGATCATACAAGACCACCGCAGAAACAGCTTTCTACAATAACCGCCCAGCATGGAAGTCTAAGAGCTACCGACAGGCCTCTCTCCGATGACCCATTCGCTCTGATCCCAGCCGCATCCTACAGCGCGCTGGCACAGCTCTACCAACTTGTACGGCTTTGTATAGGCGATCAGTCCCAGATCGCGCGTCTCCTTTCACACTTGCGACAACCGGGCCTTGCACCAGCAGCTACGGCACTGGTTGGCGGTGGATACGCGCGTAGCTTCGCGGTCGTGGTGTTTGCTGTGCTGGTGAACCACGTTAGGAGGATGCTCGCGCCCGCGCTGGGCGTGGGCGCGTTCGGGGGCCCCATCGCGACTCTGAAACTCGCTGTAGGCAGTCCAGCGCTTTTTCTCAAGGAGGAGATTGAGGTTGGCTTCTTCGGAAGGGTGTTCACCCGGGAAGGGGCATCGAAGCTTCTCGGAGATGTGATTGGAACTGTCATTTTTCAGCGTGTCTTGATCCACTCTGCCTCGGAACTGGACCCGATCAATAGAGCCACCAATTTCAGGCCAGAGAATCCAAATACAAGCAGGAGAGGGACAGGTGTAGATGATATTCGGGTTAGGGCGATCGAGAAGCGGAAGACTGCCGCGCTTGTCGTCTATCTGGTCTGGATTCTAGGATGTGCTGAGTATCTCCACGCGAGAGTGGCTCATGTTGTGGCCGTCGGCATTGCATATTCCAAGCTCTTGCGGGGCGGACTACTACACAAACAGGCTTTACGGGAGGTCCTTCTTCCCTTCACGTCGCCCTACTCTTCGTCGCTCATTAAATGTCTTGGGGAGGGTCTTAGCGTCGTTGGGTTTCATCTCGAGCTAGTATGCTCCATTGCCTGGGGCCTCTATCCTCTACTTAGACTCGCCACAGGCTCTACGCTCAGGATGGATCCGAGGAAGAGCAGACCTGAACTGGCGATGTTGATTGCTGCTTGGGCATGGGGAACTGGGTACGTGACGAGGTACTCGAATAAGTACTACATCGGTCTGGAGATCAGCGGACTCCTGCTCGTAATGTGGTGGATTTTCGCTTATGGCATACTCCTTAGCCTATATATTCGCGATCTCAAGCTTAGGCATGGTGCTCGAGAGCTTAGCTGATAGAGGTAGAAGTCTTTCATGTCTATCATCTCCCGTCCCGGAGGCCTCAAACGACAAGGCAAATTGCAAGTATTCAGGAGGACCCAACATCAAACGTGTTGCCTCTCTTGAACATCTTTCACATTCTTACGGTCTCCCTAAGCCACTTCTGTCACCAGCCACATTTGATACGAGCTTATGACAGGGCTCTGAAGTCGAATTCATGAGTTGCTAGCTCGATTGTGGGGCTGTTATGGGATACTTCAGCTTGCAATCAATGCCTTATTACCTGATGCTGCAGGCTTCAGAACTAAGCTGACAGGTTGTTGAAGAGATTCAGACCTGAATTGGGACTTGGAATGATCATGAGGTCCTTATTTTATAACATGCAGAAGGTATTTAAAACGTATCACCCACTTATCTCTTCTTTCAAGCCACCAAACATATAGCTCAAGGTCAGGTACTGTAAGAGTGAAGTAATCCGCCGCAAAATAGTGTGAATGCGAGAGCAAATCCGCCAATCGCAAACCCTCCTTGAACATCACTCTTGACTAACGTCCATGTAACCGATATCGCGAGACAAAGAAGGAATCCAGCACAGCCGAACATGAATACATAGAGTTCGTTCGGCGTCTCCACGAACTGCATACCCCATCCATCGGAACTCCCTTTAACTGGACAAGGTTGTAATCTTTCTCTCATCTTCCGAGGTATCCTTTTGAAAAGTACCGGAAAAATATCAGCATGATCAGGATTTTCAACCAAATGCATCATGAGATTGACTCCGATTGGCGGCTCAGTATCTGCTGTTTCATGATCGAAATCTGGTCCAATGGACAGAAAGGAAGACCGAGAAATATTGACCAATTGGGTGCGGAAGAGTCCAAACTGAGTTCAGTCAAGGGTCGTGTTAGTGTCAGGTCTTAATGGAAAGCGCATCTTGAGTTGAATACTTAGAGGCTATGTGGGTTGAGAAGGGGTCAAAGTATCATACCTTGAAAATTCCAATGACTTTGACTCTCCTAAGACAACTCCAACGACTTTGGGCTCGATATGTCTCGTAGGACGCGCGCAGCAAGTGGAAGAAGTTTTGGTCAGATCGAATATCGCACACATCAGGCTGATCAGCCTTTGTACCCCATCTCATGAAGGGAATACATAAAAGCACGAAGCTATGACGAAATACCGATGGCCTTCCCACTTGCTTCCGAGACGATTTGCAGAGATCAGGGTCCTTTCCATTCGAGCTGAGGACTTCATGATGCTGAGGAAGATTCTGTCGGGGATTGACATTCGCCCCGTTTTCAAACCAGCCGCCTATGCTATTGAAGATCAGAGTCCCGGAAGCATCTTGAGCTTTAGAGTTCTGTTCTGGAGTAACAGAGATTGGCTCAGATTGTCTCAAAGACACTCCGGAGTAGCGAATAAGAAGGCTTTTGAGACGCCGAAAGCCGCCAGGCTTCTTTTCTATGTAGCTGTCCGCCACAACCTTTCCGCAATGAGGCTACGATAGTGAACGGGCCAGTCAGCTTATTGATGTGATAGGAGAAAACTTTTAACATGTCATGCAGTCGTTCAGTTCATTCACAGGTAGCTCAACTCACACAAAGCCACTCGACCTGCTTTCCCGCGGAGACTAATAGCTGCTTCTTCGAAAATGATCGGTAAATGCATACAATGCCTTTTCGCAAGAGAGCAGGGAACCTCTTGTAGGGCACTTGTAGTCTTGTGGCATGGGTACTACGGGTTGAGTCGATGATTCTTTTCTTCAAAACTCTCTTGAGTTTCCCAGGCTATCGTTTCCTTCAAAGAAACCTTAGTGGTGGATAGACTTTTCTCGAGAAAGCTCAAGCTCGGCCGTAAGTAGCGGTATTATCAGCAATGTAGGATATAGCGATTTCTTACGGCGTAGTAAAAGCACTCTCAGCAAGCCGAGGAACCAGTCCAACCTCTGCCTGCGAAATAAGCTGTTGAGCCTCCGTTACTTTACCATTCGTATGAGACTGGGTACGGCCTTAGCGAGCATCATTGATATAAGTATGAAACATTACTCTCGGCGATTGGACATTACACGTAGATTGTGCATTGGATCTTGAAGCTTGCCCTAGTTTCAATCGCGTTACACTGCCCGGAACGGGTAACTCTATGGTGGTTCTATGTCTGTAGCCATGGACACGATGCTGTTGACGAGATCCCCACTGGGGCAAGTGAGACGACCTATACGTCACGTATCAAGAGTACTTGAACGTCGCTAGCTCTGAGTAAATGGCTTGTCTCTAGCAACCTGTGCGAAATTTCTAGCTCTATCACACGAAGCCAAGAGCCCAAGAGGGTGGATGGGTAAACGGCCATTGATTCCCTTCCTCCACTTGGCGCGGTCTCTCACAAATGGAGTCTGAGCGGGGCAGAGGTGATAATGCTAGGATTCTTGTGGACGGATCGCGTATCCCGTCCAGCAGCGTGGGCTACCGGAACTGTTCCTGGCCCATGAAATACTGCGGACCAGGTCCATGGAGCTGCAGCTGTCCGAATGGGGTCAAAATGTGGCTGGCTTTCAAGTACCAGCTGGTAGCAATCCTTGCTCTCGAAACTCTGCTCCAGTCCAACGACGTGCACAAAGGGCTCAAACACTTGAAGCTTTTGAAGATTCCAACTGAATATCCCGAAAGATATGGATGACAGATCATCCAAGCTGTTTTCAGTCTCGGTGATGATTGGATTTACCGACTAGCAGTGTACAGACGAGCAGCGATGGCTTTCGAGACTGTCGGACGGCAGGTGTCTCTTCGTGTTGTGGGCGGAGGAACAGCCCACCTACGAGGAAACAAACAACGGTGGAAGGAGGTCGGTCTTCTGCACGCTCTAGTCCGCATGCGGCTCGCATAACGATAACGAACAATGCAGTTGGTTCCAACAGGACCAACAACATCGATATCTGCCAAGCTGCGGGGGTTTACCTGTTATCCATGACTTTACAAAACCCCGCGATATTTCCAGCCGCTCTCGCGATCATCTTGCGACTATATTTGTTCTTCAACTCCATATTCAACTCCACACCAACTCATTGACCTCAGTCGCCAACAATCATGGCGGACTCAACTCCCAAAGCAACGGCAAGCCCGCCAACAGACTCTCCCAAGTCAGCAAAGTCCCCGAAGTCGCCAAAAACACCGCCAAAGTCGGTTGCTACTCCCGCCGGGCTAGCGCCCGCGACTAGCCCAGCAGCAGCAGCAGCAATACCAGCAGCCACTTCAGCAGCCACTCTAGCAGCCACTCCAGCATCGGTAACGGGCACGGGAGCGACGCCAGCCCCCCAGTCTCCTCCCGAAGATGCCGAGACCCCGGCCACGATTGAGATTGACGATGGAACAACTGTACGTTCATCAGATTTGATAGAATCCACTTTCCGCCGCACGAAGTCATAGTCTAATTCATCTCTTAGGACGATGCGTCAACCATTGATGACAGAATGTACTGAAGCCCACAAACCCTGACTCCTTCAACATCGTAATTTCCTGTTTCATGGGAAGAATGCTTCCAGTTGCAACATGTACTAATGCTTACTCCGTAGTTTCTCGTACACTGCCTCACTGTCATCTTCTGTTCTTGATTATCCTACCGAGTACGGCCGACGTTATCATGCCTTCCGATCTGGCGGTGAGTTAAAATTCCATATGCGGATCTGTGTCACACGTGTTGGTCTTATAATACATCACATCAAAGTCATGGGCACACATGAGCTACCTCCATAAGCTTCAATCCATGCTAATTAGTGGAACAGTCTACGTATTCCCGAATGATGAGGTACATCCTTTCCCTTGTAGCAATCACTTCATGGTCACAAAAACACTAACAAGAATATTGCTCGTAGACTGAAATGGACAGACTTGATGTGGTGCACACATTGCTAGTCAAGACCATCGGAAATCGACTCTTTCTTGCACCGATTGATGAGCACAAGACTCACCGGATCCTTGATGTGGGCACTGGTACTGGAATATGTGAGTATCCGCTCGATCGCGCAGCCGTGCTTGCTGTTGTGACGCCAGGCTCATATTTTTCTTGCGTCGTAGGGGCTGTGGAAATGGGTGATCTATTTCCAAATGCAGAGGTAATTACAAAACACCAAGCGCGTACCTTTTGATGCTTTGATATCTGACAAAGACGCAGATCCTTGGAAATGACCTGAGCGCTATTCAACCAGCGTGGTACGTTTACTCACCAAGTTGACTCGCTCTTAACCATCAACTAAGCCCAAGAACTCATGTCACAGGGTTCCACCTAACGTCAAGTTCGAGATCGACGATGTCGAAAGCGAATGGATCGGGGAGGACAAGTACGATTTCATTTTTAGTCGTTACATGGCTGGCGCCTTGGCAGATTGGCCAACATACGTGAGGCGAGTCTATGAGTACGTCCAAGACCCGATCAGTTTTGTCATTGCTTGCCATTCTAACATTTTCTCAGGAACTTGAACCCTGGAGGCTGGACCGAATTTCAGGACTGGGATTATATGCTTTATTCGGATGATGGAACAACTGAAGGCACCGAACTGCTTCGCTGGATGGGCTACTTCATGGAGGCTTGCGAGGTCCTGGGCCGTGATGGACAGGTCGGGCCGAAGTTGGAGACGCTGGTAAGGGAGAACACCGGCCTGATCAACATCGTCCATAAGCCTTTTAGAATTCCCGTTGGACCTTGGGCGAAGGACCCTCACCTGAAGGATATCGGGATGTGTAATCTCATTCAAATGTTGGATGGTTTGGAAGCCTTCACCCTAAGACTCCTCTGTGGCGTCCTCGGCTGGACCAAGGAGGAGGTTCTAGTATTACTCACAGGAGTGCGCACCGAGCTGAGAACTGGAAAAGCCCATGCTTGGCTGCACTAGTAAGTGGTTTTCTACCAACCAACGCAAGATGAGGTTGTGCAAGAACTGACTCTCGTATAGCAATGTTGTGTACGGCCAAAAGCCAGAGACAGAAGAAGAATAGCCGTAACACAAAAGGCATGGCGAGCACCTCAAGCAGATTTGGACGATGGCATATGTGAGAAGAAAATTAACTACACATGATAATGGAATATGCGGATTGATTCGGCGGGGCTTTGGAAATCAGATCCGGTCCGCGGCTCGAGCCATCAGAGGAATGACTCCATTGTGGCTACATCATCTTCTCATGTTTGCAATATTATTAGACTCAGTAGATGACTTCTGCCACCACAGGATTGGCGCATTGCCGCCATGTTACGTTCCTGACGTAGCTCGTTACTTTCTGCTTTTCTCTGTGGACTAGCAGCCGACTTTTGGGTCGGTTTTCCTTTACTCCTATTCAACGCCATCGCATAACCCTTGACCATCGACAACCACTCGTACACCAAAATTAAGAGATTGGTAAAAGTTACCGCTAGATCTCGCAACCAACGGGAGCCTTATCATTGTCACCCAGGATTCCTTATATATACCGCCTCATACAATTGATCCGATCCTCCCTTAGCTTCGTTCCGTCGTATGCTTGAAGTCTCTCTGTACTCGAATGGCGTGAAGGGGGATTTCATCCTCGCTCTTGTCATCTCTCTCCTTGACGGGATAACTCGAGACCGAATACCCAAACCCAGTGGTGTCTGGTCTCAGCTTGGAGTCCTCTAGAGGAGGTGTAGGCTGGCGGCTGGTGCCCTCAGATCCGTTGTCATCAGGCAACCGGTAAAAGGCATCTTCGCCGGCGCCGTGTTTGGTCGTTGAGAGATTGCGGGCGATTTGTGAGCCGCCGTTGGTCGTATGGGGGTCCTGCGAGGACATGCCGTTGCTGAAGTTGGACTTATTCTTGCTGGAACCGAAGCCCAGCGCCGTCGTGCTGCGGAACATGCCGCCCATGCTGCCCTTGAAACCGCAAGCTCGAACGATGCGCTGCATGGCGGGACGGATGGTAGGTAGGCAGGCGGAGACAATGCCGGCGGACATTTCGATAGCGGTCCAGCCGACTGTTGGGGCGAGGGTGTAGCTCGGGTCGGTACCACTGTAGGTGAAGAGGACGCTCGTTCGGTATGCCGAGGTGAAGACAACACTATGACACGGGTGAGCAAGACCGAGTGATTGTGGTTTTTACGGCAGAAGGCACTTACAAGAAACCGAGACCGAAGGCGAAGGTCAGGGCAATCTTCTCAGCTTTTTGCAACTGCAGCTTCCACACCTGAGGAAGAGGAAGCAACAAGATGAGAAGATCGGTGAAGATGGTTGAGGCTGCGTTGGCGATCCAGGTTGCAACTTGGTTGATGCATCTGCCCGGGATGTCGGGATACCAGAGCTTCTCGACAGGGACGCAAATAAAGATGAAGAGGAAGGTAATGCAAATGACCCAGGCGAAGACAAAAGAGATGACGAACCACGTCATCTTCTTGAAGAATGGGATGTGAAAGATGCGATAGTACATCAACATCAAGCTGAGCTTGGTCCAGCCCAGGTTCCAGGCGTAAAGAATCTCTGCCACGACGAGATACTTGGCCATCAACACGATATTGTCGACGCCGACCTTGTCTGCGTGGAGGCCCATGCCCACCGAGTGCATCGCGAAGATGAAGCCAACAACAACAAGGTTCCATAACTACTACACAGTCAGCTTCTAGTCATATCTAGAGAGTCATGCCTCTGATTAGAAGCATGATGTTGGTGGGAAACGCACCATCGACCAGACAATCAAGTAGTCATCCCACCACAGCTTCTGACCCTTTGTTTGGCGACTGATGAGGCGGAGAACAACGGCGAGTACAGCGAGGACCGTCACCGAAACCACAACTTCGACGGTCCATGGCTGAATGTTCTGAGGGTCGTATCCAGGAAGCCCGGGCAACGGTGACGGACCTGAGTCGGTCGACATCTTTTCGTGAGTGAAGTGCCTTTCACCTCACTGCGGCGATGTGTTGAGTAATTCTACAGATGCCGCGGGGAAGAGAGAACCAAATTCTCGGGAAACGGGGGTGGGAGGACCCAGCCTGATAGCTGCGAACAGAAGAAAGAAGGAGGGTCTGGTCAACTACCAAGGGAAGGGGACGGGTCAACGCACATTCACCAATCTCTCTTCACTCCGAACGGATTCGCTTCGCAAGAGGACTCCATAAACAGAAGCAGGGTAACTGGATCACTTTATTCTGCCCAGGCACCGACTTGAAGGATGGGCAGAATCCTTCTGCAAGAAACTGCCGTCCTATAGCCCTGGCCCCTGAAAACAACGTGAAGCCTGTTAAGACACGAGCCCCTGGACAACGTGGGAATGACGAAAAGCTAGGAAAACTGGGGAGGAAAGAACGTGTGTTCTTGGTTAAACACATGCGAGGATGGTGAACACTATGCGAGGGTCTGATGGAACTCTAGGTTCGGCCGCCATTGCTTCATTCCTAAAACGGCGGCCAAGAAGAGGGCCGCATATATGTCAAACGAGATATGCAACCAAAAAGGGAACTCGATCATCCACAGGAGAGGCGAGCGAGTGGGTGGACTGACAGGAAAGGATATCTAATAGACCTGCAAGGTTCACAAAAGAGGTAAATTCTTCGATGCCACGAGGAATGTCAGGCAGGCCCCTGGTCTGTCTCCTGTCTATGTATGCACGTTGCTGTATTATTTCGTACTTCAGTTGCTGCCATTGCTCGCCGCAATGTTGATCGCCTCGTTTCCCAAGCGAGAAAGGCATAGAAAGTCCACAATAGGTGAGTGTTTTTCCACGCTTTGTGGACCAAGGTTGCTAGCGGCCAAAGGATGACAGGCCTCTGCAGGTCGAACGACGTTCAGAATTTCGGCGTTGTTCTCCACTGAATTATGCGATGCCCGGGGGCAAAGTGACATGGCTGGATGGGGATCATCCCGGATTGCTTCGCCCGGTGCTGGGATCCGACTTAGAGGTGCCTCGAATAGGCATCGGCTAGCACCCTTCCCTTCGGCTCTTCAAGTCTCCAAGGGCCACTAAGACGTTTTTGCTGGCGCTGCCCATTGCCCAGAGTTGGATTCCCCTGGTCGGCCCGGGGCTCTCGTTGTCGGGAGATTTTATGACGGCTAGGCCTTTGATTATGTGGTTGTTTTTACACATTGAATTCCGCATCCGGGCTTTGGCCGGCTTTGCGTTGAAGCTTGGAGCTTTTGCGAGAGAGCCAGGAACATCAGACTTTCCAACAAGGGCTCGCCCCCCCCCCCTAGTCGAAGCCTCGGCAGCCGCATGCGTCGCAGATGAAATGCATGGCGTGTGGGATTGGGGGCGGCAGAAGGGGATCGAAGGAATGCCTCGCGTCAAACGATCGGCCCCGGCCGCTTGAAGAATTCCCCTGAAGAATTCCCGAATTCATCGCATCAGAGCCAGACATGTTGTGCGTTGAAAGCCTGGCCAACCCGTCCCCGTCCACTTTGCTCACAGACATTTTCGGCCTCCCACCCGCCTTATGTCTATGAAATACCGAACGGGTAGAAGGAACACTAGAGGAAGGATGTACCCGTCCCTCCCGACAGTTCGTTTCTCTTAGACGGGCGGGAAAGGGAATTGACTTTTGACTTTCAACGGTCCTGTCTCTTCCAAAACGACGGCGTCTTTATCAACCCTGACGCCACGAACCCGAAAATGGTATGAGATGAACCTCTCACCACCATGACCGCGACGCCATTCACAGCCGGCCCCGCTGCCGATGAGTGAACCCCCTTTCTAGCGGTAAAATGACCGGGCGAGAATGGCACCTCAGGTAGAGTCGTTCTCGGGTTCTTCGGTCGTCCGTCGCTATAGCGCCAGCGAAGACGCTAGCTGGGGAGGACATGGCCACCGCCAGACTAAAGCTGGCTGTTCATTTCGCCCCTCAAAAAGCAGACCCCGAGTCATGTCCCGTCCCTGTTACCGATGTCTGTGCTTCGGCGATAGCACGAGTGACGAAAGGATATTCCTGGAAAACATCCAAGCCCAACGCGTGGTCGCTGATTACAACAAGCTCCTCTCTGGAGTCTGTTCCACTTGTCAAAAGAAGGATGTTGTCGGATACCGTTGAGTGTCCCCTCCAAGGGACCAGGACTGGCGAATAATGAAGACTTGGTGACTTGTTCAAACTGGAGTCGTCCACAACCGTTTTTTCTGCCATCTCCACCTCACCGAAACAGGGACAGGCCTCACCGTGAGGCGACTCGTTTGGGAAAACCAGTCCGTGGTCTACTGCGACAGATGTTACGTTCAATTGGGCTCCCGAGGCTTCTCGGCGGAGTCGGCCGTTTGAGATACACCGCCGCCTCTGAAGTTTACCCAATGCAACCCGCAACTGGCGCCACGAGGGGTAGGATCTCCAGAACCCCTCAGGAGTTGCTTAGTACATGTAGAAATCTGCATCTCTTTCAAACCTACTACTAAACCTAACTTTTGTCCAAGCCACCTTTCTCTGACCTCTCGGAACCGAACCAAACTCAAAGCAGCTCGTTATACACTCGCAGACAGCAGAGCAACAGGGCCCAAACGAACTACGCACACAAAAATCACATCATGGCAGCCACAACCACCATCCAAGTCCCCCACCTCGGCGGCATCACGGCCGGCTACCGTCTGTCCGAGGACAAGGTCGACCCCGCCAAGCCCACCGTCGTCCTCATCAACTCCATGTGCACAACCGTCTCCCTCTACAATGACCAGTTCAACAGCAAGACACTGACGGACGCTGTCAACCTGCTGGCCATCGAGCCGCTCGGTCACGGCTCCACCAGCTGTCCCGTAGAGCACTTCACCTACTGGGACACTGCCATCATGGCCCTGCAGGTCATGGACAAGCTCAACGTTCAAAAGGCTTTTGCTCTTGGCACGAGTCAAGGTGGATGGATGGTCACCCGCATGGCCATTTTGGCCCCTGAAAGGGTACGTTACGATGCCACGTGACATTCAATGGTCCCGTTACACTGTCAATTTGTTTCCATGGGATCGCGATCTCTTTTTTTAAAAAGAGGATCGTTGTTTTTTCATGGGATTGAGTTTTCTGGACTGTGCTGAACTCCATCGAATCTAGATTCTGGGTCTCCTGCCCTTGGGCACGTCAATGGATTACGAGTCAGCCGACTCCCGTGTCAAGGGCTGCTGGGACCCCAAGGCCCAGCTCCTGGCCTTTTACGACGGCTGGTCCAGTGCCACCCCGACGCCGGACTTCGTCGTTGACGATATCTGGTGCGGCATGGTTGGCAGCCTGGGCTTCTCAGGCACCGTCCCGCCCGAGACCCTTGAGTTCTGGACAAAGACCCTTAAGTCTGTCTACAAGGGTGACGAGGGCCGCAAGAAGCTCAAGATGGCCCTGGGTAACCTTCTGTCGAGAGACGGCCTGCTTTTGAGACTGAGAGACGTCAAGTGCCCCGTCTACTGGCTCCAGGTATGTGATACTACGGTCGAACTACTGGACTATCTTTGGGCGCCTCACTGACCAAATCTCAGGGAACCGCTGACCCTGTTTTCGGCGTCAACATCCCCGGTGAGCAAATCAAACTCTTCACTTCCGCCCCGGAGGCGACGGTGACGTTGGTTGAGGGCGGTGGCCACTACTTGAACGCCACCAGCCCGAAGGAGGTTGACGAGGCTCTGCTGAAGATGGTGAAGACGTACGCCTAAGTCCGAGTCTTCGTTGTACGTTTTTCGGGATGAACTATGGCGTTATGATCATGAGTCGTGAGCACGATAGGCGAGGAATGCATGCAATACCAAGCGGCCCCCAAGTAGCATGCTGGGCAAGAAGCACGTAACATAAAGTATTCGTAGCAATGGTGGAAAATGAATGAAAATCCCAATGCTTGATCACATCTGGACGTGGTCCGGGTGTTCCCCGGTCAAAAGTCCGTCAGCTCGGGGTCCAGTCCGTATTCCATCTGCCATCCCAAGGAGGAAACACAATGACATGTCATCTTTCTCAAGCGCCCAGTCACCAGTCAGGGGGATGTCCACGTCGATCTAGCGATCCGAGCGTCAGCTATTGAAGAGCCACCTCAATTGCGACGTTGATAGACCCTCATCAAGTGCGACCAGACCAATTGCCTCAACAGCGCATTGATGGGTGTCCTAGCCTCTAGCTTTTCAGTCATATTCGGCCATGGTCCGGTCGTGACACACAGACTGCCGTGAGGCTGAAAAGTTGTCGCCACACTACCGAGCTGGGTTGGGATTCCTATATGGCCGGGAACCAGGTCCGGGCTGCCATTCTCATGAGAAAATAACCATAAAGCCGGGGCTTTGCTCGAATGTGGAAACACTGGCAACGACGGGAAGCCGAGCGGACGAGTGATTCGCAGCGAAATAGGCGACCCTACGCGCGTCCTGGAGAGTGGGTTGGCTGATTGTCAGCCGATGAGTCGCACGAGCCATAGTCGACCCGTCGCCGCGAGTCATTGAGCGGCAATTTGGACTCGGGTTGTGAGTTATCACAAACCATCGCCAAAATACTCGCAACTGTTGCAGCTGATCTATCAGCATGCTGTTGGACAGTGTGTGAGAGTATTGAAAGTGTATGATAAACTCACCTGCCACTCACAACATCAAGTCCTGGCAGCCTACCTCTCTGGGTGTGACTATAAACGCAATGACAGTAGCTGCTACCACCGATGCTCTCAATGGCTACAGCCTAAGCTCTCCTCAGTATAGCTACTCTGAGTTGAACGTCGTGTACGTTAGGCAGCAATGACAAGAAGAGAGGTTCCCCGTGTCTTAGTGGTGGATTGCATGATCGCGACTAGGATGTGTGTTCTGTGATACTCGACGAGCGACCTCGTTCCTCTTGGAGTTGAGATTTGTCTAGCTAAAGATAGACGTCTTTCTCGAGGACTAATGTGCCTTTCAATACCTGGAGCAAAACATTTACGGTACTTGTTTTCAACCCTCAAGGACTTATTCCTAAAGTAAGAGTACATCTTGCTTCTTTCCAGTCGCAAAGATGCGTCCATGGCCGCCCTCAGAGAATATTAGAAATATTCCGACTCGATAATAGCCTTCGAGGCGATCCGCCGGATGAACAATGAGCCCCCAAACAGTCTTCGGAGCATCGCTATCTTTACAGGAGGAACATTGCTCTGTCCTTCTCCAGTCTTCACAATTGAAGACCATTTCACCCTCTGGGAAAAGGAAAGACCTCCCTGGCCCGTCTCGCAAACTGGACAGGTATCGCAGTTTACCCCAGTTATTAGTCTTATAACAACAACTGGAAGTCAACAAGAGCTTCATATGGCCTGGTTGCTGTATAGTAGCTGCGTTTACGGACCAGTCAAACATGCAGAGGCCACTCCCATCAGAGAAGTATCCGATCGGGGGGTTTCCCTTGCGTTTGGGTTCGACATTCACATCTGAGGGGAAGTCGGACAACGATGCATGCATTCGAAGGTATGAGCCGGGATTAAGTCGACCAAATGGGCTGCGCCATTGCAAGTCCATGTGAATCCCGGCGATGGTGTATTCGGCTCGAACATGGGTTGGCAATGTGTCTGATAATGACATAAGCTTCTGGTTGTTTGAAAGCTTCTCTTGTGGCCTAGGATTGTCCACGTTGTAGCGTCGGCATGGTAAAACCTCGAAAGGCCGTAGCTGAGAAACCCAACTCCACGACGGGCCGACGTAAGGCTTTTGATCCCTCTTCTGTCGGAGTTCTGTCTCGAGGGTACCAACGTCCGGGTTAAGCATTTCCCAGACAAGCCCGTGTTGCAGGTCATTCATCCATAGGCCAGCAAGGTAGGTATCTTCCGTAATCTTGGCACACTCCTCAGCCAATCCTGCTATGCCGGCCAAGAGATCATCTCTGTAGCTCCACGACCTTGTCTGAATCTCCAGTATCTCTTCCCATCGGGCGTAGGCGTTGCGCACCCTACGCCATACTTCAATAGGATCAGTTGGCTTCGGCTCTCGTGCTATGTTGACGAGTGGTCTCAAGGATCCGTGAACGACTGATCCGAGATTCACATATGAATTCTCAGATGTTGAGCCGTTCTCGCAGGCAAAGTGCCACAACCCAGGCCCGATAAAGAGCAGCCTCGTCGACAACATGTTCTCCTGGAACGTCCAGCCCCTGGTTTCCCATACTGCCCGCTTCAAGTCATTGATCAGTGACGAAGAGTTCCAAATGGGCTTCCGATCATCCGAAGAAGGGAAGAACGTGTAGGTCCCGCGAACGCTCTCGCGTCGTTTCGATTGAAAAGGCAAGTCGAGACCTGGTGCCCTTTCACCAAGGTAACCCTGCAAACAGGACGCAGACGCCAACGGACAAATAGTCAGAGTCGAGCAATAGTACACACGACCCATGGTCAAGCTTTCCGAATTCCAGTCTTCTATATCTCCTTGAATTATGCACAGGGCATCCACCCAAAGATATCGTAGACCGAGAGCTCTACAGGTGATGGCAGTGTCTTTCACAACCGGACTCATGAAGTCGAGTGGTATACCCTCAAGGTGTTCTGATAAGTTCTTTCTGGTGGTCTTCAACTGCTCAGCTGCATCCTCTCTAGATCCCCAGCAGTAACTGAGTGTCGCATATTCAACTCTGCGAAGGTTTCCCTCATTTCCTTTGTGCAGGATATCCGAAGTTACAAGGCGCGGGACGTCTAGATCGGTGCTGCCAACGTCTATGAGCCTTGTTGGAATGAAGCCTGTGTCTTCCTTGACATGATCACAATCGTTCTGACACCTTTTGAGCTCGTACTTTATCCAGTCTACATTGGCGGGATCAAGCAACCGGGGACGTCGCTTGTCGTCGACTCGTAACCAATCTGTGACATTGTCTAGCGCGGATGGGAATGTAAGCTCAGGCAACTGCAAACTACTCGAACTATGTCAGAGATATCGAAACTAACCGTCGTCGGATTCGATGTTGAAGGTTATAGCCGCAAGAAACTCCTGCTCAGGGTGTTTGTACACTTCACACCGCCAAAATACAAGGCCTTCCTCGTTCGGTTTCGAGCCGAATACATCTCTGTCAGCGCCCCAAATGTATCCGCCATTAATGTAGACATCTCCCCTATAGTTTATCCCACGTTTGATGATGTGTTCTCGGATGAATGTGCACAGGTGGCAGCCGTTGGTTGAAGACTCCGCCAGCACTGGCAATGAAGGTAGCGAGTCCCTCCATTGGCAAGGCGATCCCAACATGATAAGTTCACCTTCGCCTTCAGCTTTGTGTCTCAACGTTACAGCAGAGTCCGAAGAAGCAGACTCTTCCTCAATGAAGTCATCGATGCTATCATCCATCAGCACGGGGTGACATCTTTCGCACAGCGCTGGACTTTCGAGCGCTCCAAAAGTGACAGGCGACGAAGGCGACATTGATTCTTGAGTTGTGAGAGTATCGTCGCTGGTAGAAAGCTTTTTGAGGTACGTATAAGAGTCAGAGATAGTGTTTATCACTGTAGTAAGGACCATGTGGAAGTCATGACGAGGTCGTCGTCTTCGTCGTTGCCTAATGCTTGAATGAGTGATTTGTTACAAAGCGGGGGAGAATCCCTGCTCCAGCCCTGACTACGGGATTTCTTCATTGTTGGATGCATGATCAGCACATGGTACCTAGACTGAGACTATTTCAGCACGCTCATATGCCTGTTCTATCAACTGCTAAATAGGGTCAATACATCCTTCTCCAGCCTCTCTTTAGTCCTGCTCTATTGCGATTCATTCGCACTTGGCCAGATAGAATGGAAGTAAGGTTAACTCATAGGTAATTTCTTATTGCCCGTCGAAAAAGTATGCAATTCATTGACGCTGTATGGAAGTCGATGGGAGGAAGTCGATGGGATATAGGTTCATTGAAGCCAGTCATACTTTCCTGTACCGAGACGAAATTTTGCCACACTTAGATCAAAGCAATCGCATGTCAAAGCAAGTATGCGTTACTAATGTTGCTGCAAGACCTAATCAGAAATGTTGCAAGCTTTCTCTATCACTTGCTTGATAGACTTGCCCTTGAAACCAGCCTCTGAAGTTGTGCTGACTTTCTGCAGAAGATGCTTTTCAGTCGGAATAAACGCCCAGGAGAGATGCGCGACGTAAGACCCATTTCGCACTTCCTATCATCACTCTCCTCCCTACTCTGGCTTCTGGCCGTAGACCACGTTACTTCGAAGTAGTTAGCATCGAGCTCGTCTTTTCCCAGGTCTCATCAGCCATCAAACTTACTAGTACAGCCAGGCATGAATCTTGGGATCTTTTAAATCCTTCCGAACACCAGCCAGCAAGACAAGGACCTCCTCCTTCGTCCATCCAAGAGCTCCGCAAAGAAGGCGCAGAGAGAAGCCTTCAAGGCCGTCCAATAGCTGGATCAACTCCAGCATCCCAATGTCTTTGAGATGAGGGTCCTTGGCCCATGGGCCAGCAGGGATCTTAAATGGTTGGTGGTGAATATTGACAAAACCGGTATTCTCACGCACAATACCTTCCAGCTTGGGTCCGATTTGCCCATCTCGGCCAAAGATTTTGCAGGCGTCCATGAAGAGGTCGACCCACCGCAGGAGCTCGGTGCCCTCGATTGTACCATCGTCGGAATAGATCATAAAACTCCAGTCTTGGAACTCGGCCCAACCGCCAGGGTTCAAGTTGCTGCCGAATACTTAGAATAGCTCTAGCTTTAAGAAGCTAGGGGTATAGAGGTGGCTTACTCATAGACGCGCTTCACGTACTTTGGCCAGTCCGCGATGGACCCGCACATGTAACGGCTGAAAATGAAGTCATACTTATTTCCAAGCCACTCGCTTTCAACGTCATCGATCTCGAATCTGACATTCGGCAGTACCCTTTACTTGGAGTTAGTACGTTGAGAGCCTTATTCTCCGATGAGATTTACCAAGCTGGCTGAATGGCGCTGAGATCGTTCCCGAGGATCTACTTTTGTATTAGCAAGTGTGTCGTAATAGCTTTAACCATCCATGGCCTTACCGCACGTTACGTAACCTTAGTTATATAATTACCGAGGCCTACTTCGCTCGCACCCTCTATATTAGAGCGAGCTTCGTATTTATTTCTTATTTCTAATAAATAACCGTTCTTTTTATATACGTTAATACCTTTATAATAACTTTATAATAATTATAAGCTTAGCTCTAATTTAAACCCCTATATTTTTATTAAAAAGTTATTTCTTAGGGATTATATTTTATTATATCCTTTTTTATAATATTATTTAACCCCTATTACGTTTATTAAGCTTATTCCTAAATAAATTAATATTTTTTAAAAAGATTATTAATATTCTTAAATAAAAACTTAATTATTAGCGAGACTAACTTAAGTAATACTTTACTTTATAAATTAAGGCCCGGTTAAAAGACGTTTAGGACCTATTAAACCTAAACGACTTTATTTTTTTATTAAATTTATTTCTTTTTACTAAGTTTATTTTTTTAATTAAGGAGTATATTAAAATATAAAATACTACTTAAAATTAAATACATAAGACGGCTTTAATTAAATACTAATAAAGACTTAAGGAGTTTATTTAATAATAAACTAAATAGTTAAAAAATAAGATTATAATTAAACCCTTTATTAAAAACGATCGAATTAAGTAACTAATTACTCTAACGAAACTAAAAGCTATAATGATAAATTAAGTACGTTTTATTAAAAAATACGCCTCTTTTATTTAGTAAACCGCTTTTAAAACGATCTTTTATTTATAAAAAAAAAGATTATATAAATTAATAAATCGCTAGATCTTTTTTATAATTATTTAAGAAATCTTAAAGAATATAAAAAAGGAGCTTATTAATTCTTTAGATTACTCCTTTTATACTGTAATTAAGGTTCTTAAGTAAAAGTACGTACTAAGCGACTTTAGTTTATTTATAATTATAAAAAAGGAATTTAACGCGGTTATAAATAGGGTAAACTCTAGTATTAGCTTATTAACTTGAATTAAAAACTTTTTTTTAATTTATTATTAAATAACATAGCTTAAGCTATTTAAAGTCTAGGGGACCTTTATTTTAAAAACCTTTTTTTATATAACTATATATTATTTTATTTTAAATTAGTTTAATTAAGAGCTTATTAAAATTATTAAACTAAAGTAAAAAAGAAAAGCGATTTTTAATATAAAATATTATACTAAGATTTTTAATAACTTTTTATATAAAAAGGTAATATATAATAAAAGTTATAAACGAACTTTTATAATATTCGTAATACTAATAAGTTACTTAGATTCTTTTAAATAGAACAAAGCGACTCCTAACTCGTGTACTAACTACTCCTATAAGGGGACCTATTATTAAAAACTAATAAACTATATAAAAATAGAGCTTATTTTAAATAAATAAAACGAAATTAGAATATATTTAACTAGGTACTAATAATACTTAAAAAATAATTTCTTATTTAAATTAAGAAAAGTATACTAACTTTTATATTAATCTTGTTTAAAAAGGCTAGATTTATATAAAACCCCCTTTTAAATAGAGTAATAATAACCAAGGTCGCTTTAAAAAAATAATTAAAACTAATAAACTAAATAATAAAAAGAACTCTAAGGGAACTTACCTTTTAAATATAGTAATTATAATTATTAATATCGGTTTATTTCCTAAGCTAAGTATAGAAGTAAATAAGAATAATAATTTTATTATTTTCTTTATCCCCTTTACTAACTTATACCTCTTTTTTAAGAGCATAGTTATAAATAGTTACGGTATTATTTACTTTATTAATAACTAATTACTTTTAGAACTAGATTCTATTTAATAAAATAATAGCTCGGAGAATATAGATTTTAAAACGGCTTTTTATTTTATTATTATTAAGAGAACGAGGATTATATATAATATTTTTATAAAACTAAAGGGGCCTAGGATAGAGTATTTTACTTTTTATAATATCGGTTTTATTAAGAACTTTTATATAAATATCGTATTAAAAGCTCTTTTTTAAAAAACTAGTATTTAGTACTTAGGTTTTAATTATACCCTTTAGTTTAGTAATAAATCTAAGAACGTTATTATTAAATAGCTTAAGAAAAAGGTTAATTTAGTCTTTTTAAAATATAAGCCCTATTCGTCCTATTTTCTATTTAAAAGTTAGTTTTTATTTATTAATATAATTTTAATATATAGCGCTTAGTACCTACGTTCTTTATATTAATTAAGGAATAACTAATTAAATATAGCCTAGTTTTAGTATTTTAAATTTAAATATCTCGCGTTAATAATACTTAAAAAGCTCGTTTTAATTACTTAGGGAGTAAGGATTAAAAAACTAAGCTATTTAGAATATTAATACTATATAACTACTTATATAAAATAAGTTATTTTATAACGTACTTTAAAACGGAAAGTAACTTAACTTTATTATAAAATCTTATAAGACCTCTTTAATTACTTACTAACTTATAAACAAAATAAGTAGCTAATATTAATTAAAAACGAGTATTTAAGTAAGATTCTTATTTTTTTATGAGTTATAAAAACTTATAATATAATATTTAAAATCTTATACTCTTTTAAATAATAAGTACGTATATAAAAGGGCGTAGCTATTTATAAGATTTAATAAAACGTAGAACGTATAATAATCGTAATTAATAATAAAACTCGTTTTTAAATATAAATACGGGAGCTAGGAATAGACTTAAAGACTACTTTTTTATATATAAAAAAACCGAACGGAAAAGGGGAACGAGCTAGTTAAGAAATTATTAATAAAGCGATTAATATAATATTAATAACTAACTTACTAAACGAACTCTAAGTAAAAGCTATATTAACTATAGCCTACTTATATAATATTAGCCCTAAGTAACGTACTAACTAGCTATTACTAATTTAAATTAAAAAAGTCTAGTTCGTTTATTATTTTAAATAATAATAACCGATAAATATATTAAAACTCGCTTACGATCTACGTCCTTATTAAAAATAAATATACGTATATAATTATAGAGCGTACTTTTTTAAAAAGGATTATAAAAAAAGAATCGATAAGAGACGCTTTAAAATAAAATAGAGAGGATATATTAAGTACTTTATAAGTTATATACTAAATACTTATAACTTATATAAGATCTAAATCCCCTTACTTTTAAAAATTATTATTACTTAAAATATAACGTTTAATAAAATAGCTTTTTATTTAAAAAATAATACTAAAACCGTAATTTGTTTACTTAAATCGAGGGCTATAGTAAATAAGATTTAATAACTATTTATAATAATTAAACTTAAGCTTTAATTACTTAGAATTATAAATCAAAAAGAGGCCGTATTAATTAATAATAAAAAGTAACTATTACTACTTATACTCGTTTTATAAAAAATAAATAAAGTTATAAAAAAGCTTAGTTCGTTTTTAAATAAACAAAATAAGTAGTTATTTATTTTTAAACTAACCCTAGATTTTAAAAATTTAGAATTAAATATAAACCTTACTTAGCTAACTAAAGTTATAAATAAGGCCGTAAGGGAAGTCGATCCTTTTATTAAAAAGATTAAAAATATAATATATATATAAATAAAAATAAAGACTTTTTAAAGCTTTTATAAAGAGGATTTTTTTATTTAATTAGACCCCGATAAACCTTTTTAATAAATAAGCTTATATTAAGAAATAAAAATAATAAACAACCTAGTTAATAACTTTAATATAGTTAATATATATAGTTAAGAAGAGGACGGGTATATTAAATAAAACTAAAGGTTAAAAAACTAATTATTAAAAATATTTATTTAAAACCCGAGTTAATAAGAATAACTCGGGTAGTACTCTTTTTATACTTAAGTAAAAAAAGACTAGGACTCCTTTTTTAATATATATATATTTAATTAGTAAAAAACGGTTAACGAGGTAACTTAGGAATATTAGACGCTATATTATTATATTTATATTATAATTAATAAAACGAAGTACGTTCTACTAACTATAGTCTAATTTAACTAAATTTATATAGATTAATTAATTATTTTTTTAAAAAAATAAAAAGATATTCTTAAAATATTAAAACCTTTAAGAAGTTAATTTATAAAAGTAATATAATTAAAAATCTAAAAGCTAAAAGAAATAAATACTTAAAAAGTAGTTAATAGAGCGTTAGTTATTTTTAAGCTAATATTCTTTAAATAAGTATTTAATTATAAGCTAAATAGTAATAATTACCTCGATCGCTATAAAACGAAAATTTACGTTAGGGGGGACCTTTAAAAATAATACCCCCTAAAAAAGACTTACGTAGCGACGCTAATTATTAAGATATTTAAAAATAACTATAGCTATTACTATTTAATTTAATTTAAAAATCTATTAATATAATATTATAAACGCTTTTTTAAATATAATTTAAAAGCTAAGTAACCCCCTTATTATTTACGAGTTTTTAAATAACTTTTATAGGCTAGGAATATATATTAAACTCGAGCGGGCCTTATATAGCGCTCGTAACGCTTTATTATTATAATACGAAGAACTAGCGTTAATTTTTAAAAATCTAGGTCTCTTATTTACGAGCGAGGACCCGTACTTATTTTAAAATTTTATTAAAAAGGTCCTAGTTCTTTTTTATATAAACGATATCTTTATTTTTTATTATAAAAACTACGTTTATAAGGCTAGTTAAGTAACTAAGGGACTTAAAAAAAAGTATAAAATAAAAAACTAAGGGCTAGTTTCGTAATATTTTAAAATAAGGGTTATTTATAATTAACTAAATAAAAAGATTTATTTAGTTTATAATTAGTATTTTAAGAGAGTAATTAAAAAGTTCGATCTTATTAACTTTATTACTCTTATAACCTCTTTATTAATAATCCTAATTAAAAAAAGCCTAGAAATTATATCCCTAAATAAGACTAAGTTTTTTTAAAAAAAGGTTAGATCGATATTATATATAGTAAGTCGACCCACCCCCTTTTAGCCACCCCATTTCTCTATCCCAGCTACTATATTAAAACCCTACCCACGATTTTCAAACTACTATAAAAATTACAAAAATCGTCTAAATATAATTCTTTTTTATATACTTATTTATCGATATATAATAGTCTCGTATACCAAAAATGAAGTTATTCGGGCTCTTAAGGCTATTAAAAGAGGTCTCTTAGTTAATCGGGCCTCGATTAAGTTCGGAGTTCTAAGGTTAACTCTTTATAACCGTAAGAAAGGCTATTAGACGAGGGTAATAGTATTTATAAACCTCTAGAGGCTTCCTTTATAATAAGAAGACTAGCTAGCCTAGTAGGTTCGTATTTAGTATAATCTAGGCGTTATACTAACTTACGAATAGCTTATAGAATTCGCTAAGTAAGTTCTAAGATCTTAGGGGGATATAAATCCTCTTAAAAAGAGATAGATAGACGCTTTTTTAAGGAAGAACTTATTAATTAAGGTCTAGAGAAGTCGTACTATCGATTCGAGGTGTTTAAATAGGGCTACTATTAATATAATTAAGTTATAGTTTAGATTACTTAATATACTAAAGATTAGCGATATTAAATAGGCTAATAGGTATAATATAGATAAGACTAGTATCCTAGAGGGTAAGGGATTTAATAGCCTAGTTTTAAGTAAAGTAGAGACTATAATAGTATAAAAAAAAGAGCCTAGTTCGCGTACTTAAGTATTTATAATTAAGTATATCTCTGCTAATAGTCGAGCTATTAAACTACTAGTTATATATAAAGGAAAGTCGGTATAATAATAGTAGTTTCTACTTAAACTTAACCCTTATGCTAGTTAGGAGTTTATAGTAATAAATAATAGCTAGACGATCGATAAGACTGCCCTTAAGTAGTTAAAAATAGTGTTCTTACTATAGACTAAGACCCCCCCCCTTAGGGGGCTTAGTATATTTAATAAGCCTCGACTATTAGTTTTAGATAGCTATAGGAGTTATATAACAACAGAATTTATATAAGAATACTATAGAAATAACGTCTACTTACTATTTTTATTACTATATACTTCTTATATCCTCTAGCCGTTAGATATAGCTATTTTTAGACCTATTAAGTCTAAGTATAAGAAGGAGCTTAGTAAGGAGGACATAGTAAATAATTCTATTATCCTTAAAAAGCGGTACTTCTTAAGCTACTACTAAAAAGCTCGTTTAGCTAGTCTAACGTCGTTAAATATACGAAGTAAATAGAAAGTAACTAGACTATATCCCCCTAATATAGCTAGACTACTTACTAATCTAATAGTCCTACCTAACTTAGTTATACTAACTAAAAAGACTATAAATACTAAGTAAGTAACTAGCAATATTAAAAAAGCTATTAACTAAGTATTAGCGGCGTTTATTATTAACTAGTTAATACTTAAGAAGGCTAGCGAGCTCTGCGATTAGTTAAAGTTATTTATAGAGCTTAGTCTAGACTATAATACTTAACAACTACTATTTAGAAAGGTAAAAAAGGTATTTAGCGAGCAGGCCTACTATCTAATAGTATCTTAATACTATATTCGAGTTTTAGAAACTAAAGTTAACTAATTAAGGCCGCGGAAAAAGAAGAGTATATTAATAGACCTAAACACTAAGTTCGCGAATATTTAGGATATATAAAGAGCTTAAGAGGACTTTAGTAACCGTTTAGTTAGTCCTAGTTAACTCGTAGGGGTCGAATTACTTAGGGAGAATAATAACTATATTATTATAGTAGTAGAAAATAGTTAATTATTTAAGTATAGTTAGTAGCGATATTTTAATACTATGTTTTAATAGGGTGGCCAAAAGGGGGGGGTGGCCAAAAGGGGGTAGGTCGACTTAATTATAATTCGGCTTAACGTTACTTTTATATATATTTTACTTTTTTAGTTCTTAATAAACCCGTCTCGTTAGTATTATTTTATTATAAATTAGGTTATATAATATTTGTTTTATATATAATACTTAGTAATATACTTCGGGATCTCGAGGAGTAATTAAGTATTATTAATTATAAATAATACTTTATTTATAAATAATAAAAAGACCTAAAAATCTTCGTAGGGTTTTATAATTTCTCTTTTTAATAGCCTTATTTAATAAAAAGTAGCTTATTAGAATATAATAACTATATCGATTATAAAAACTAAATTACTAAGCTTAGAATATATAATTAAAAAAATACTCGTTCTTAAATACCTTTTTAAAAATATTTTACTCGAGCTCGGTAATATATAAAAAGTATATTATAATAATCATTAAATAATTAAACTCGTAATAAAAAAAGGGGAACGTATTTTAACTTACCTACGCTATATTAATATTTAAAATATATAATTATAATAAAAGTATTTAAGAGGCTTATTTTAAGTAGTTTATATATTAATAAATAAAATACCAACTAACGGTTTTATACAGAACTTTTTTAAAATAAAGTTCGAGTACTTCGTATTACTTTTAAATATAAAAAATATATAAAAAATAATTATATTAAATAAGGGGACGTTTAAAAAGTAATAAAACGGCCCGGGGGGCCCGGTTTTTAATTAAAAAACGTAGTTTATAACTAAGGAGTATAAAGTCGCTCTAGCGACCTTATTAAGTTCTTTAAAAAGAGGCTATTTATTTAAAAAAGTAAGTATATATTTATTTAAAAAAGACTTAAACGCGGGCTATATATTTAAAAAGATATATAAATTAATAAAAATATTAATTTTAATTTAGATATTATTTATTTTTATAAATAAAGTAGCTAATATTATTACGTTTTTAATAGGTTTTTTTAATAATACTTTTAATATAAAGAGAGTACTTATAAACGCTTTTTTTATTAAGGCTTTATTTATATAAACCCCCTTACCCTTTCCCTTATTTAAAAAATTATTATATTTAAGGGCCTTATATAACGCTACTATTATATAAGTTAAGGTCTATATATTAAGTTATAAATAATAAATAAAACGAGGACGGCTTAGAATATATTTTATAAAATATAAATAGTTTTATATTAATAATTATAGCTATTACTAACTTTTTTATTACCTCTTACTTAAAATATAAGAACTTTATACTTAAGAACCGTATATACTTTTTAAAAATAGGGGCATAACCTAATTTTTTATAAGTTTAGTAGCATTAGTATTTATTATTAATATACGAACTTAAGAAGTACGTATTATTTAAACAGTTACTAAGGGCGCTTTTAATATATTTAAAATATTTATAAATAAATAGGGGAAGTAAAAGTATTAGTTTATAATAAACTTTAATACTAAGAATAGTACTAAAAAGGTCTATTATTAAAAATTAGTTTTATAAATAATAATAATTAAAAAAGTATTATATATATAATTAACTATTTTATACTCTTTAAAAAGAAGCGAGGGAGGGGGCTATAAACTTATTTTACTTTTTTAATTTTTTTAAAAAAAGTCTTTTTTTTTTCTTTTTTTTTTTAAAAAGAGGTAAGGGAGGGGGCTATAAACCCTTTTTATTTATACCGTCCTCTTAAAAAACGAGGACGTTTTTTTAATTTTTAAAAGGGAGTAAGGGAGGGGATTATAAACCCTCTTTACTTTTATTACTTTCCTAAATAACTTATTTAATTATAAAGCCGCTACTTATTTAATAAAATAATTAAATTAATATTAAATAAACGAGGCTATATTATAATTAAAATATAAAATAAGGGAATATTACTTATTTATTTTAAGCTCGTAAGGGGGGCTAGGGGAGCTACTACTCTTTTTTAAAACTATAGCTTCGTATTTATATTTTTTAATCTTTTATATTATAATAATACGAGCGTAGTTTCTAATTAATTATTTTAATAATATTTAAATAAAAACGATATTATTAATAAAAATCCTTTTTTAATAATATACATGTATAAGAACGCGAGTATAAAAATAAAAAGTAAGGGTATATACGTATAATAATAATATAAATATAAGTTAAAGAGAGAAGGAAAATTAGTATTATAAATAGTAGCAAGAAATTTATATATTTATTACCCTTAATTTATAAGTTGATTATTTAATTAATAAAAAGCCGTCTTTTAGTTATACTTTTTATTAATAATATAATTTTAAAATTATTTAAAATAACGAATATAGAGGTTAATTTATAATTAATTTACCCCTTATTTATAACTCTATACGTAGACCGATTTACTCTATAATTCCTTTTATAAATAGATTCTTATATATTAATATTTAGTTTTCTATTTTTAACAAACCTTTTTATAACGATACGGGTAATTAGGCGCGCTTTTTTTTAAATATATATTTATTTAAGAGGGTATATTATAATAGCTTTAATTATTTATAGCCTTATTATATATTATATAACCTCGGTTATATAATTACTAAGGCCTACTTTACTTATACCCTCTATATTAAAGCAAGCTTTATACCTATTTCCTATTTTTAATAAATAACCGTTCTCTTTATATACGTCGATGCCCCTATAGTGACTCTATAACAAAGTGCTTATTATGGGCATGGATGCCTGGGTAGTATTAAATAACATATATACCTCCGCATTGGGATACTTGTTACCTATTTCAATGGCCCCTGAAGTTGTCAGTCTTCTTTATAGCGACTAGGAATTTTGATGCTGTGTTATAAATGCCTGTTCCTGTGCCGACATCAAGGACCCTATGCATTTTTGTCTCATCTACCGGAGCCAAGAACAGTTTGTTTCCGACTGTCCTCGTCAATAGCGCATGGCAAAAGTCCAGTCGGTCCATCTCGCTCTGATTATCACAGCAATTAGTTTCATCTGCCAGAAGCCATCACATCGCTTTTATGGTTTACTTCATCGTTGGGCAGGATATAAGCTTGAGAGAACAGTCAGTCGGGTTCCAAGAATGCTGTGTTGGTAGTAGCATACATCCGGATCGAAACGAATGGTAACGACGGCCATGCTCGGTGGGGTAGTCAAGGACGGACGAGGATAAGGATGCGGTGTACGAGGAGCTACAGAATTAGGTCGATTCTACGATGGAGGAATGGGCCCATCTTGGGGCAAGACGTCGCACACATTCTATCGTCAATGGTAGACGCGTTGTCCTGGCGGGTTTAGATGTCAGTGTATGCGCAGTAAGCAAAGACTTCGACCGTCACGCACCGATTCGCCATCATCGATTGCGATATCAGCCTCCAGGTCAGTGGCTCCAGCGGGGAACAACCCAGCTGCGTCCGACGGAGTCTTGGTCTTCGAGGGAGATCTGGCCGACTGCGGAGATTGTGCCGCAGGCGATCCTGCCGGCGGCGTAGGTTTCGAGGTTGATTCGGCCATGACGCAGGATTACAGTTGCGCTTCCAATGACAACTAACTACGTAGTACGAGATCAGGTACAAAAATGGCGGAAACGCGAGAACAGATCAGATTCCAGCCGCTCCATGAGTCGCGCCCGTGGGGTGTTTTGTAGAACCCTACCACGCCTGAGGACCAGGTTACCACCCCCGCAGCTCGGCAAGTTATGAAATGTTGGTGCTTTAGTTCTACGCCTCTGTGCAGTGCGTGCTGGCTCTTCTCTCGCCCGGCTCCGTCTTAGTGTGCGGCACAGCTGCATAGTGTGCATAAAAAACCAAGTCTCCTTCCCGATTAGTCTTCCTGCCGCGGTTGGTGGAGGGTATCGAGCACGCGCACGGCACACCGAGACCTCGTGCCGCTCAGCTCCTCCCGAACGTCTGGTTTCGGTACAGTCCCTCGGACCGTTTGGTTCTTGACATAGGTTCTTGTATTACCTAGTCGTCCTCAAGCCGGTCAGCCGTATCACAATGAGGTCTTCTTCCTGGTCAAGCGGCGCAACTCTCGTTTAAGTGTATTGATCAATTGCTGCTTCCTGAGATGGCATTGAGGCGTGGAACCTATTGTCAAATGTGAATTCTTCCAGAGACAATACTCAACTCCGGAATCAATTGAAAGTCCATGGTACGATTTGGTAAACCAAGTTGCGCCAGAATAAAGCTCCAGAGACGCATGCTCAAGGGTACCCTGCAGGTCGCTTCGGACCGGAGAACCCGAAGCTCCGGAATCGATTCCGGTGGGTAGTTAAACGAGGAATCTTTGGCTAACAAAGACGGCACTGTGGCTCCGCTAGATCTCCCACCGGGTTATTCTTTTGTGCAAGCAAGACAGAATGACCGGCAGCCGCTAATGCTTTTGTGCAATACTTTACATGTGTTAACGCCATAGAATCTAGAAGGGGTATTCACGCCCGATTATCGCTATGTGATAAGTTATTTACATGACTTCAGCCAAATCGTACTAGAATATCTGGCAACTTTATTGTTGAAAACATTGGAAAATCAAGTATGTGTAGCCGATATCACGAGTGGGCTCAGGGCCGAAGACGTCTGTCTCTTGGCTATGGAAGATCTCCACCTACTAAAGATGATGATGCTCTAAATCGGTTAGTGAAGTAAGCTATCGTTTACTAAGGCCGGTCGAACCGTGGTGTAGGACCAGAGCTAAATTATCTGTGAGTAACTACTTAGTAAGAAGGGCTATAGAGATCGAACTAGCTTACTATTAGATTAGAAATCTAATTCGACCGCGGTATATAGCCGACTGCGCAGGGGCTAATTAGGGGCCCTATTTATAATTATTATAGCTAGCCTAACCTACGGTTAGAACCTCCTTTTTATACCTATTACGTAAATATTTAAATAGTTTAATTAATCTCTTCGTTAACTATAGTTTAAACTAACTACTCTATAATAGGAATACTAATACTAATTAGTAATTAAATTCTATTATTATAAATCGGTAAGGTATCTTATTATGTAAAAGAGACGACTTCTTAATATTATATAGGATAAGAGATTCGTATTAATTAACCTTATAAAAATAAATAAAAAAAGAGGCGATTCTCGAATACCGCACGGAATTAAGTAATTATAGCCCTTTACTACTTACGAGAGGTTAATATTTATTATATTAAACTACGTTAATTAACGGAACTACTTAAGTAACTAGCTTTTTACTATCGCCCCGAGTAGCTTTTTTACTAAACGACTTTTCTATAGCCGGCCCGCGATTAAAAATTAACTAGTTAAATTAATAAAAGTACGGTATAAAAGAGCACTGCGCGATTAAAAAAGGGGATTTTTAAACGTAAATATTCTTATTTAATAATAAAAGTAACCCTATAAGAGTTATTAAATTAAGAGATCTACGGTATATAGGAAAGTTTATTATTACGAGGATTTTATAAGTATAACCTTAAGCCCGCGATTTAAACAACCTCTTTATAGCTCCCTTAACTACCCCCCGGGTATTACTTAGGAATATAGTATAGGGGACGGTTTAACGAGGGAGGAGGGGATTTAGAGGCCTTAATAATATTAAGCTAAGAGTATTACGGGTCTCGGAGATTAATTTAAAAAAAAGGTAGCTACTTTAAAATAGTCCTACGACCTCTTACTAAAGTTATTATTAACCTAAGAAAAGGCTAAAAAGACGAGGATTTAAAAAGAAAAGAAAAGAATCCTTTAGAAGGTTACTAAAGGGCTTTTTTTTTATACTAGCTCTTAGCGTGAGATTACTAATTTTAAAAAATTAACTAAAAAAGCTATTTAGAGATTATAAAGAGTACGAGGCTTAAGAAGTTAGAAATATATAGGATAGTAGAAATTAATAATTAATAAAGATCCTAAGATTAATTACTATATCTTCTTATAGTAATATAAACGTCTACCGCTATTATTATTAAAAAGAACTACTAAAACCTACCCTTTTATACTAAATAAAAAAGAGGATCTTAATAAGTACAATAGCTAGCGATTTAAAAAAGTAGTAATAATTATTAAAAATAGTAAAAATAAGAATAGTAGCGAGATAGTAAGAAGAAGTGGGAATCTTTTAGACCTTAATAAATTCGTTAAATAGTAAAAGTACGGATTTATTATAATTAGCGCGCGGATTAAATATATTCTTATTAAGATTAAATACGCTAGCGATTATTAATACGGGTATAAGCTAGAGTACGACCCTTAGCGAGTTAAGGTAAAAAAGAAGAGGACGAAACCCGATCCTAAATAAAATCCTAATCCCTTATAGGTAGGTAAATATTAACCCGGATTATTAGGGGACGTAGATATATAGAATTGCGGATTAGCTTAATAGTAAGTAAATTAACGTAATATTAATCTATTTAACTAAGGTTTATAAGAAAAAGGGGCTATAGGGGTAACCCCTATTTTATAAGATCGCAAACGACCTTAGTTATTAACTAGATAAATAGTTCGCGAGCACAAGCCTAGGAATTATAAAAGTAGTTAATAAATTCCTCTACGAGCGAGGGGTATTATTAGCGTAATTATAATTATAAAAACTATACGAAATACTAATAACGATAATTATAGAGGAGGAATTCGTACTATAAAACTAGGTATAGGTTAATAAAGTATATAATTGCTTTTACGAATTTAGAAAAAGGGTAAACGACCTAGATTTCCTCTTTATAATTACTAACGGAAATCTATCGTTATAAAAGGATATACCGGAGTAAAATATAGTACTAAAAGTACGATAATCGATAATTCTACCTATTTTAATTTATAACTTATTACCGCTACTAATATAAAATTCGGCGCCGATTAGTTAATAAAAAAAGAAATAAACGACCTAAAGTTATTAATAATACGCAATAACGCAAGGATTATATATAAATACCGAAAATCTAATAATAAATACGAGGTAATTTATAAACCTTAAGAAGATCTTCTTGAAAGGAAAATTATACTCTGGGGGGAAGTATAAGGTCTTATAAAAAACCCTAACGATATTTTATAATTACTACGAAAAAGTCGGAATTAGGGAATACTAGTACTATTTAGTAATTAATATCGTACTTATAAGTAAAGCCTTTAATTACTATTACGAAGCGGTACGTAATCTCGATTAAAACGACTTTCTTAATATAATTAACGTAATCCGAAGCTGCTTCGAGACTTATAATAAGAACCTAGAGCTCCTATTTAAACTACGAGCGATTTCTTTTATATTTATAACTAGGATAATAGAGGGTAAATTATAAGTAAAGATCCTTAAAGAGCTTATTAATTAAATTAATAAGCTAGTAAAAACCTAGCTAAATAAGGGGATAAATAAGTAAAAAGTCGGATATTTTTATACCGTAATATAGCGTATATTAAAAATAAAAATAACCCTATACTAAGTACTTAAAGACTACGAGACGCTCTACTCGAGGCTAAGATCTAGCTTTAATATTAAAACGAGAATATTATATTAAACCTACCTTTAAGTATACGACGGCCCTTATTAATAATATTAAGTCGATCGAACGTATAATAAGAAAGGAAAAGAGGCTAGATACAGTAATTACTAATAAAGAGGCCTAAATTCGTTAAATAAGTAGAGATTTAACTTATGGGTAGGGTAATAAAAGAGGTAATACTATATTTATAAAAAGGATAGATATTAGTTAAGTAACTACTCCGAGGAAGAGCGTACTAAATCGTACGAATAATATAAAAAGTCGAGGGTAGTAAATAGTAAAACTAGCCCTCGTTAGTTTAACTAATTCCTTGTTATATATAAGGGTAGATCCGGGGGTATAGAACTTAGTAATAATAGTTAAAATAGCGGCTTAAAGTATATACCCCCTATAAGAGATTTAGAAAATAAAAAAGATCTTACTCCCTATATTAACGAATTAGATTACGACGAAATCGACGATATTAACTACTCTTTTTTCGTCCCGTTAGCCTCTAGAGGATATACGAGGCTAAATAAATAGAGGGTAGTAAAAGCTCTTAATAAATAAGCTTTTATTTACGGATAGTAAGGGAAGGTCCCTTAAATAATAGATACGGAGGCGGCTAAAAGGGCGAATTTAATAATACCGAAGCCCATTCTCTTAATAATTAAAGAGAAGATACTATTTTTTTTAATATTTAAAAAAAAGGAATATAGTACTAAGCAAATCTAGGGGTAGCTAGAGGGGTCCTTTTTATATTACTTAGATCCCTTAAATACTAAGCTTATATAAGTATTTTATACGAGCGAAAAGTACGGCCTAGACGATTTTTATAAAATTATCTTAGATACTAAGGTATTATAATAATTAACTAAAAGAAAAGGGTAATTTTAAGCGCTATAAAAGATCGCACTAATAACGCTTAATACGTTAATAATAAGTATTACGAAGATTAGTTTTAGCCTAAGTAAGGAAATTATTACCCTAGGTATAGTAAAAATAAAGACGTACTTCGGAACGATAACTTTTTATATTTTACTTATTAATACCCTATTTCTCTTATATTTAAAAAATATAGATCGACTAGGTATTATATTTAATAATATAAAGAATAGAATCTTTAGTAATAAGTACTTTAAGATAGTCGAACGACGATAGGGGTATGCGTTTATAAAGCTTACTAACGATACGAAGTTAATTAATTACTTAACGAAAAGTAAGCTTAGAAAACTATATTAGAGATTTAGGTACCCGTCGGTTACGAAGCTATATAACCTTTTAAAGTAATTAAGTAATAATAATATCGAAATAGGGGCGCTAGAGTAGTTAATAAAAATATATTACTAATACTAAATAAATACGCAAAGCCTACGTAGATTTAAGTTTAAATTACGTAATAAGCTTAACTTTAACTAGGAAATCGTCGTTAATATTTTTTATTTAAATAGTCAGCTAGTACTATATATAATTAACGTAGCTATATCTTTTTAAATAGGGCAATTCTTCTAGGATCTATAAGTAAAAATAGTATAAGTAGCCCTATAAAAAAGCTAGATTAATATATACTAAGGACTACTAAATAGCATTAGAACCGACGCTAGTACTAGCTTTAAGTTAGTAAAATTTAGGGATAATATAACGGCCTATAGTATATAGCTAAAAGTCGTACCCGTTAAAGCGTACTATAGTATTAAAAAAATAAAAAGGGCATACTAATAGTTAAAAAGGGCGTTTAGAATTATTAAAAAAGAAAATCCGGATTTTATTAATAACGAATGCCTCTAGATAGTACTTAAATACTATAATAATACTATAGGGCCTAACGGACTTATATTAACGCTATTAGTATTTAGAGCATATTTAAGAACGACCTTAGCCTTATTACTATTACTAGGTATAAGCTAACGAGCTTAAGTAATTAAAAAAGTAATATAAGCACTGCGCAAGGTAAGTATAAGAAAATAAGTTAACGAAGTAATTACTATACGCAATAGGCCTAATATAAGGGATAATCTAGATATACTACTAAATTCGGATATATAAGTATAGTACGAAATTACTTAATAATAAGCTAAGCTATATAAGTTAATTTCCGTTAACGAGCGCTCTTATATAGTTATAAGAGATTACGACTAGCTACTCGAAGTATTAATTATAGTAGTTAGACCGTACTATATAGATCTTAACGAGGTAATTTCTAACTTATAAAAAGAAAAAGAGCTAGGGGAAACTATATAACCCGCGGTAGAGGTATAAAAGATTATCCTTAATAAAATCGTCGTAGTAATACTAATAAATAATAAAAAAGAGGAAATTGCTAAAAGGGCACTAATACTACTAATAAGACGTTATAGAAAACTACGATAATAAGCCCTAACGCGGTAATTTATTACTAATAACGAGGTAATTAATACTTTTTATATAATAATAAAAAAAGCCGATTTCGAGCTAGCGGTTAAACTACGTAAAAAAGGCGTAATTATAACTATTAAAAAGCCGTATAAGGGATTAGATCTTATTAAAGTAAACACTTTTTATAATCGAGGGGTCTATTGATTTATCCTATATAACCTAAAAAAATATATAAACCTCTATATATTTAAATTATAAATAGTTTATAAGATTAAAAAAAAAGGAATACCCTAGCCGTATAAAAAGTCTAGATACGTAATTTAGGGGTATAGCGACGTTAAAAAAGCGACGCTACTTATATAATTACTTACTATATAGCGCTATAGCTAACGATTAATAATAATACTAATAGTATCGCTACGGAAAAAGGGATACGAGATTTAGAGCCGTAATATTACCTAGGCCTATACCTAATTAGCCACAGGGCTTATAAAAAAAATCCTAGCCTATTTACTAAAGGAAATAGCTAGTAAGTACTTAAAAAGCACGATTATTAAAGTACTTAAGCTACTATATAAGCTCGTAAAATTAGGCACTTATTAATAGGCTACTTACTACGATTTTTATATTAATTAACTATTAATAGTTACTTTTATATACGACCTATACTTATTAATCGTAAAGTACGAAGGTAACTAATTTAGGATCGTCGGAATATAGACTAATAATATATTAGGCCTATCCGATATTAATTTTATAAAAAAGGAGGATAAGGAGCTTTAAAAAGCGGGCTTCGTAATAAAGCTAAAAGAGGTCTTTATAATAAATACCCCCCTAGTATTTAACGGCGGGATTTTTATAATTAAAAAGGAAACTGTTATTTTTTAATAAAAGGGGTAGGGTGAGAAGATTAACTTCGTTAATTTAAACGTAATTAACGTTAAGAAGCGGTATAAGGCTAAGCTTACGTAAGGGGTATATATTATAAATATTTATTAACCCGAGGTAATTTTTAATTACGCTAAGGTAGTATAAGCTATAAATCTAATTAAATAAGATATTAAAATACTTAATAAGTAGCTTAAGTAGTAGTAAACGAATCTTAATTAAGGTCTTATTTACTACCCGATCGACCTTACGATTAATAAGCTCTACGTTTTTATTAATAAGTTATTTACGAATAATAACGACCTTATTTCGTAATTAAGGTATATTATTATCCTAGTTAACGAGAGTATAAGTAAGAGCGAATTTACTATATATAGTAATATAATCTATTACTCGTTAATTAAAAATAAGTAAGTAATAAGAAATATACTAGTATTAGAGGTTTATAGTATAATTAATAGCGTTAACCTCTCCTATGCGATTTTAATAACGCTAAGGAAAATTACTAATCGAATTAGCCTTTTACTTATTTTAATAGTTATTTATACCGATTTTTATTTATTATACGAATACTTTATTAAATTAGGAATAACGAAAGAAAAGAGGTTTATAATCGATATTATAGCCCTTAGGTAATCGTACGAAAGGCGCGAAATACTCGAGATTTATTAAATTAATAATAAAAATAACCTCGTAAACGCTTTTATAAAAGTAATATTAAATAAGGGATTAAAGTAATTTATAAGTAGTAGAAAAGTTAATATATAAATAGAGGGATAGGTTATACGAAAAGAGTAGAAAAAAGGGGGAAAAGGAGACGACTTAGTAAACGGGCCCGAGGTCGAATTATATCTCTAACCGTAGTAGTTAAATCGATAAAAAAAAGAGAAAGTTAGTATCGGATTAGAAATCTAATTTAACTACGGTATATAGCTAACTACGCAGGGGCTAATTAGGGGCCCTATTTATAATTATTATAGCTAGCCTAACCTACGGTTAGAACCTCCTTTTTATACCTACTACGCAAATATTTAGATAGTTCAATTAATCTCTTCGTTAACTACGGTTCGAACTAACTACCCTGTAATAGGAATACTAACACCTACATCATTTCATCGGCAATGGCTGGAACTCATTCACCCATTGATTCCTCGGCTTGCTCAATGTGCTCTTTCCACGCCGCAAAAAATCGCCATATCCCATATCGCTGACAATACCGCTACTATCGCGGTCCCAAACCACTTTGCCTCGCAAAATGGTATAACGCGGCCAATTGTTAAACTTCATCCCTTCGAAAGGCGAGTAATCGATATCATGATGCAACATCGAGTTCTCCAAGACAAACGGCTCCATCTTTGCTGAGCCCGTCCCGCCGCTGGCAGCAACTTGCTCAATCGTTGGATACCAGATTACAAAGTCGGCATCATATCCTGCGGCAATCGCCCCCTTCGTGTCTCCCAACCCGTAAAGCTTTGCCGGGTTCGTCGCCGTGACCTCGACAAACTTCTGTGGCGTCACTCTACCCGTTAACACGCCGCCCTCGAATAGCAGCGGTAGTCGTGTCTCAACGCCGGGAAGCCCGTTGGGAACCTGGTCGTACCTCATCAAGCCATCTTCCTTGCCCAATCCCGCCTTTTTGCCTTCAGGGTGATCATATTTACTCGGCGCGTGATCTGAGCTGAAGGTCGTAAACGTCCCATTGGCAATACCAGCCCACATGGCGTCCAAATCCATGCGGTCCTCACGTAATGGCGGACTGCAGATATGCTTCGCGCCGGAGAAGCCATCAGTGGCCGGATGAGACGGCTTCAGGGCATCGGCTGTGAGATAGAGGTAGTGGGGGCACGTCTCCGCGTGAATTGGCAGGAGCCTTGTCTGCGCGCTCCTGACGTGCGCGGTGGAGGTCTTGGAAGACATGTGGACGATGAGAATGGGGATATCAGAGAGCTCAGCAAGGGCGATAATGCGGTACGTTGCTTCATCTTCGGCGATGTTGGGCCGGCTGATGGCGTGATAGTACGGCGCAGTGAGTTTCTGCTCTGCAAGGCGTGCCGTGATCCAGGTGATCATGTCGCTGTTTTCAGCGTGCACCATGGTTGTCATGCCTAGGTTCCTCGTAGCCATCATGACATCTAGGATCTCGCCGTCTTTGAGCTGCAAGGGCTCGTAGGTCATGTAGAGCTTCACGGAGGTGATGCTCTCGCTGACAAAGAATGGAAGTTCATCGCGAAGGATGGTGGGGGTCGGGTTTGGGAGAATGATGTGAAAACCGTAGTCGCAGTATGACTTCCCTCGGGAGCGTGAGTGATAGTCATCTACGACTGGGTGAAGAGACTGATGGGTGCGTTCCTGTGTAGCAAAGGCAATAATCGTTGTTGTGCCTCCTGCAATCGCTGATCGAGTGCCGGTCTCAAAGTTGTCTCCTGTTGGAGAGTTGTCCTGATACTGGTTTAGACAAGGGAGTTCTGTTTGGAAACTGAATACAACATTTTCTTACCTGATCAAGGTGTACATGGGAATCCACGCCGCCCGGCATGACGAAGCCATGTTGTGCATCTATCACTGTCTTGGCCGAGAAAAGAGACTTGAGATCCTGGCCTACAGCTAAGATCTTGCCGTCGCGAACCACAATATCTTGTCTCACGTGGACATCAGATGCCGTTACCTATTTTGTTTCTCCATCAGTCATTTTGCCGATGGGGCCCTCGCTACAACATGATTCATGTAGTACTCACCACTGTGGCATTCTCAATGATGAGATCAACCTCCATGTCGCTTTACCTTAGTGTGCTATGACAGCAGAAGAGTCTCAGTATGCTAAAAGCGATTTTTGTGAGACTCAACCAACGACAAACTTCGCTTCGGGAAATTCGTAGAGTTTTTTCAACCTGTCCTCGAGTTTCCCTTGACACCATACGGAGTATCTACAGAGTCATTAACAACATCTACACTGGGTGTAGACTTGATAACGCTGTTCCTGCGAAGAATAAATAGGCCTATCTGAGATAAAGATAGGCAGCCACGGCAAACTACCCGACGGCCTATCGGCGCTTATCGCCCACAATTTAGACTACCTTAGGGAGCTGCAGGGAATAGGACGGACGATACGGAGCACTGCACGCTGATCTCAATGCATGAGGGGTAGACCCAGCACTACTTTGTGGGAGATTCGGAGAAGAGCTCAACGACTTCTCGTGGCGAAAAGAATAAGTTTGGACTGAAGTTTGCATAGCGGCAGTGAAAAGAGGGAATGTGATAACATAGCAACTTGACAACTGCACAAGAAAAACAGGAAGTCAGCGGCAATGCCATCACTGAAGCTTCGCGTGGCTGCGGCTCAGATGGGCGCAACGCATTACAACGACCCCCGGCCCAAGACACTGAATCGCATGCTATCACTTCTTGAAGACGCAGCCGCAAAGGGAGCACAGCTGGTTCTCTTCCCTGAAGCCGCCTTCACGACCTTCTTTCCCCGGCATCTGATAAACGACTCCTCTGAACTTGACTCCTTCTTCGAGCACGGCGATGTAGCGACTCAGCCGCAGACAAAACCGCTATTCGATAAGGCCAACGAGCTGGGCGTCGACATCTCGGTCGGCTTTGCCGAAAAGGCCGACGACGGCGAAACCTTCAACTCCTGCATCTACTACCACGCAAAGAGCGGCTCCATCCTCTCAAAGTACCGCAAGATCCATCTTCCGGGCGACTTTGAGCCCTTTGCGGACCCGGATGCCACGAACCAGCTAGAGAAGCGTTACTTCAAGCCTGGAGACCTCGGCTTCAATGCGTTCCGGGTACCCGATCTGACAGAGCCGGAGGCGGCACCGGAGCGCGGGGACCCCATCTTCGGCATGATGATCTGCAACGACAGGAGATGGGCTGAGAGCTGGCGCGTTTTGGGTCTACAGGGCGTCGAGGTCGTACTGTGCGGCTACAACACGGCCGGCTTCGCGCCGCATCTCTGGGGAACCAGCGCCAGCATGGATCCGGACGAGGCGCGGAGCAAGGCACTCTTCCACCACAAGTTGGTGATGCAGGCTCATAGCTACACGAATGCCTGCTTCAGCATCAGCGCTGCGAGGTGTGGTCTCGATGACGGGATATACGACCTCATTGGCGGTAGCTGCATCACTGGTCCGGAGGGCGAGCTTGTCGCTGAGGCATCTACAACAGAGGACGAGGTCGTCTATGCAGAAATTGACCTGGCTGAGTGCCGGCCGGGCAAGGAGCGCACATTTGACTTTGCCAGACATCGTCGTGTAGAGCATTATGCTCGCATCACAGAACAAACCGGCGTCGTGGAGCCTCCTAAGCTCTCGCCCTTAGCCGAGAAACACAACGGAGCAGTAAGTAACGGCATCACGCCTGGACAGACTCAGAAGAAGATCCGCATCCTCCTCATCAACCCAAATAGCACCCGCGCCATGACCGACGCCTGCGTCGCCATGGTCGAGAGCCAATTACCCCCCGACGTCCTCGTCACAGGCTTCACGGCGCCTAGGCCGGCGCCCTCAGCCATCGAAGGCAGTTTTGACAACGTAATGTCCGCCGCGGCCGCCGCTCGCGCCGTCCTGCCCCTTGCGGCGACCCATGATGCCGTCTTGGTGGCGTGCTACTCCGACCATGCCCTCATCCGCATGCTTCGCGAAGAACTCCCTCGCCAGCCCGTCATCGGGATCACGGAAGCCTCGCTCTTCGCGGCGCGAACGCTGGGCGGGCGGTTTGGGCTCATTGCCGTGAGCGAGCGGTCGAGGGTGTTGCACGAGGATAGCATTCACCACTATGGCTTCTCAGCCTCCTGCGCCGGCGTGGTCTCGTGTAAGTTGGGCGTGCTGGACTTGCACGAGAAGAGCCAGGATGAGGTCATGGGAATCATGGCAGCCGTCGGGAAGAAGCTGGTGGAGGAAAAGGGGGCCGATTTGTTGCTTCTGGGATGCGCGGGTATGACGCCGCTCAAGGGGGCCGTAGAGGCGGCTGTCGGGGACGGCGTGCAGGTTGTTGACGGCGTATTGGCTGGGGTGCATCACCTAGTTGGATTAGTTAGAATGGGCGATGCCACGGCCAAGAGGGGCGTCTACAAGAGCTCCGGTGACGGACGAAAGGCGAGAGGACAGGATTGGATCTAGTTTCCTTAGTTGGCCGCGGGAATAACAACATGAGCTTAGATGGAATAAATATCAGCCGAAGCTCTATCACTCTCACACCATGGAGCTTGTTGCTATCGAAATGCAGGGTTGTTTTGCTAATGATCCAATCGGCCAACGCCCCGTTATCAGAGTCCGATAGTTTGCAGATCAACTCAGAGTCTCAACCAACATGGAATCCTGGGGAGGACGCGGGGAATGAAGTCCGCAACGACATCAAGTCTCCTAACATGCTTTCCATCTTTGAATCCACACCATGGAGATCAACTTGAACGGCCAGACCAAAAAGAGTAGTAGGAACAGTCATCCCTGCGACTTTTGCCGTTACAAGCGCGCCGCTTGCCTTGTGCACGAAGACACGCCACCATGTGAGCTCTGCCGACGGTTAGGCAAAGAGTGCACATTTGTTGGGGGCCCTAACAAGAGGAGACGGCTATCCGAGCGGCGGCAAAGCGGCTCGAGCGATGGGATACGGAGCCCCCATCACCGACAGGACGGAGCTGCCCCTGGAGCAGATGGGAGGTTTCCGTCTGTGGAGGTTTCGCCCATTGCCGATTCCATCTTTGTGAGAGGGCTGATGGACTCTGCGAGCCCGACATCACCACACACAACGTCTTCACCAGATGTTCCACGTCGAGAGAATGTCTTCGTACCGTCGTCGCTGGACGCGGAGCCTGGTCACAATGCTCAGGTGATAGGTCTCAGCGGTGAATCGGATCCGTACTTGCTAAATCTGTATCACTTCGACGAGAGAGACGAATGCACGTTTCAGCAACTCCGCATCAGCAATATGGGGCCTGAAGATGGGGTTCCCATTCAGTTTATGCTACAGCGCAACTCACAAGCTAGTAAAGCGCAACCAGGAGGGCTGGGAGCTACCGCGGCCGACCTTAGATGCGAGGTCTCGGACCTGGTCTCTGAGAATGTTGGTCAAAGGCTCATCACTCTGTAAGGAATCGGCCAGACCCTCTTATACTCACTCGAATATGCCTGAGTTCAGAATGAAGTTCCGACTGACTGGTGGCAGTTTCTGGAAGTATGTTCAACCTTACTTCCCGGTCGTATCCAAAGAACACACAATCCAAAATCTTAACGGCAGCCCCTCCGCAATGCCAATATGTCTCCTGGCAGCAATCTATGGCCACGCCCTCCCCTTCTGCGTATTCGACGACATCCTCTGTGTAGACGTCGACACCCTCCCCTCGGCAGACCACCTCTTCAAACTTGCCTGGATGGCCGCCCTATCCGAGTTCCATACTCCATCTCTCGCCACGGTGCAAACGATGCTTCTCATGATTCAGCGACGGCCAACTAACAAGCACGTCGCCGACACGCCGTTCAAATGGACCATGCTCGCAGACACGGTGGCGCTCGCGCAGTGTTTGGGACTCAATCTGGACCCATCGGATTGGGCGATTCCGAGCTGGGAGAAGAGATTGCGGCGGAGGCTTGCTTGGGCGGTGTATGTTCAGGACAGGTGGCTGAGCCTTAACTTTGGCAGAAGTTCGCACATTCAGGAGTGCGATTGGGATGTCTCGTCGCTTGGGCCGGATGATTTTGGTGATGTTCCTGGTTGTGAAGGTGAAGGGCCCTTGGTGTGTAGGCACTTTCTGCATCTAGCCTCTCTAACTGAGATTGTGTCCAAGATTCAACACAACATGTTGTAAGTTGCATCCCAATACAGCGTCACTGCTCTGATATTGATGCTCATTAACCGTTGTAGCTCTATCAAAGCCACTAGAGCTCTCTCCAAGTCGCTCGAAGCAACTTTCGAAGTTGCTCGGCCCTTGAGGATTGAGCTTGCAGAGTGGCTGCAAATCCGACCCGACGTAGGGGAACAGCCCTCAGCATCTCTGCCAGAATGCGGCCTCGATGGGAATGGTAGTCTGAAACTCGCCTACATCACCGCAAAGATTGCTGTCTTCAAGGCCCTTCTTCGACCGAAAAGCATCGAGGTCCCAACCGAAGCCCGCACGGCGTTGCGCACCGGCTCAATGACTATCGCGCGAGAGATGCATGACTTTCTCGCGAAACTGGAGGCTCATCATCTTGAAGCTTTCTGGCATTCATGTAAGCGTTGCCCCAGCCTCCCACACGAGAAGCGTGCTTTCCCCGGAAGTATTCGCCAGATAGCTGACCATGGCTAGATTCCCGTGTCAACTTTGCCATTGCGAGCAACTTTATTGTCTTGCTCTTTGCTCTCTCTCCGACGCTATCGGAAGCTGAAGACGCCCTTGCTCTTTTGATTCAGTGGAGGGGCTTATTGCGGATCAAGTCGAGAAGCTGCGACTTATTGAACTTGAGCCTGCTGAGACTTGATGCCATCTTCGTGGCTGGGCTGGGCAAGCTCATTGAATTGACACCCGCGGCAGCTGAGGCAGCCTCGAACCGGGGTTTGTGAGATGGGCTAACTTACATGGATGATTCACATCCAAGCCCGTGAACCATTCCCGCGAGAACCACAGGGAAGTAGGCCGGGCCTTAAGCTCATAGCATGTGGTTCCAATAACATTAAATGATGACGTGTACTTATCTAGCGTCAGGGTATGGTATTATGAGTCTAAGATCACATCATCCCGTCTTCATGTCTTGGTCTTTCCCTTCCAAGCCTTTCTCTGACCCGTTTGAATCCTCCACCGTGGGGTATCCGTCAACATACAACAGCTCCCGGCTATAATCCACGGGGAATGGCTTAATCTTCCAGCAAACCCAATACGTGAAACTAGCCACCAAGGTACTGACAAGCCAACTCAAGCTGCAGAGATAAATGGCCCCCTTGGGAACTCCCTTGGCGCCACAAGCAGCGGCAAGACCGGGCATGTTGGGAATGATGGCAAAGATGAAGGCGATAACCGCTCGGGGGTTGACGCCAAAAGTGTAGTAGTGTATGCCTCGCGGATCAAAGAGGGACGGGACTGCCATTGCACGCTTGCGGCAGATCCAAAAGTCGGTGATGATGATGCCTGCAATGGCGCCAAGAAAGAGAGAGTATCCACCAAGGAAAGAGGAGAAGGATTTAGCACTGCGAGGAAGTCCACAGGTTAGTACAAAAGATCGACCATTGGACAACACACAAACACAACTCACCTGTACTGGATGTACCAGGGCACGGTACATACGCCAAACACGGCACAGATATACGCTCCGCGCCTATTGTTGATATACTTTGGAAACCATAGCGCCAAATCATTGCTGAAAGAGACGCTGTTGGCACTGATATTTGTGCCAATCACCGCAAACGCCCAACAGAGACCCGCGAAGAACTGAGCAGCGCGGTTGTCCCACAGCCGTGCGACTTCCAGGGGGTTCCAGGTCACCTTGCCGTAGATGACTTCCGAGGCGCTGCTGACGGTCGCACCTAGCACACCACACATCGTGACTAAGACGCATAGCCCGACGGCTTGCGTCCAGAAGACCTGTCGGGGATCCTTTGCATAACGCGTGAAGTCGGGCATGTTGAGGGCGAGGGTTGCCTTGGGGCCAATAGCGCTGGTGACACATTGGAAGAAAACGACAATAGCGGGCGTGCCATCCTTGATGAGAGTTGGTTTTGAGAATGTCGGGCCGAAGCCCTTGCCTGAGAAGAGGTCAGATAAGTTGCCCTTGGATGTGGCTGGATATGAAGAGCATACCAGCAACAATGGCCCAGATGAACAACGTCAACCCAAAGATTGGCATAATCACAGTCTTCACCATGAACATGTACCTTAGACTGCTTACATGCAACCAGAGCAGTGGCAGCTGAACGATGATGAACAAGAAAAAGCATAACAGCTCGGAGCTGGTGACGTGCGCGCTTTCGGCGAGGTGATTCGGGAAGTTGTTGAATGACGGCCAGATGGCGGAGATCATGACCTGCAGGCACTGCCCACCCTGAAACGACTGAGTGCCGAACCAGATACAAGCCACGACACCACGGACGAAGACGGCGCCATATGAACCCCGGAGGCCAAAGGAAGCTCTGGTGAAGACGGGAAAGTTGATGCCAAAGATGCAGCCGACGTAGCCATCTAGCATTGCCGGGATGCAGACCAGGACGTGGCCGATGAACACTGCAAGGATTGCAAGGCCCGGGTTCAGGCCTTTTGTGACAGAGGTTGAAGAGACTGTTGTGATTGAGAACGGATGTTAGTAGCCATCTCGAGTCACCAATTTGTTTCCGGACTACCTATGTGAACACTTACCTTGATACATCGAGATGGAAAAGGCTTCGGCGATCCAGAATCCGAGCAAACTCGGCCAACCCCAGGTGCGCTCCGGAGAGCCCATCGGAATAGGATCCATGTCCTTGTTCGAGAGCCGGCCTCCCTCCGTGCCGAGGTCGGCGCTCTCGGAGCGGAGCTCCAAGCGATTCCGTAGACCCATCGTTGTAGCGACTGCTATGCGTGTAACCGCAGTAAGTTCTCGAGTCTCAACTACCTATACGTGGGCTTCACCTTTAGGAGAAAAGGGAAGGTCAGGGCGATCAATGGCACAATTGAAGTTGCCAATGGTGCGTGCGGGGAGCGGGAACAAACGATGTCTAATTATTTTTACGTTGTTGCGCATCCGGTCTCGTTTCTAAGACGAGGCTTATCAGATTCCCTTTCAGCTATCCTGCTATCGTCGTTGCCGAGCGCCATGGTCGTGCGGTTTCCGGATGCGTACCACGCCCATAATGTTTGTGATAGGCACGCGATAGGCGTGGGTTGTTATCAGACCGATTATCGTGGATATCATTGGCCTATCCTTTTCTGATGTTGCGTTACTCCAACAAGGACTATGATAGGCGTTGCATAATCTAATCAGCTGATCGGCGTCAGCATAGTTCAAGTTGTAGAGAGATTACTTGACTCGATAGGATTGATCTTGAGTGACGATTCGTAACAATATTGTCAATCGATTCTCCCGTGGTCCGCGGTAGAAGTGTGATACTTATTGGATATCGATGAAAGGAGCTTGACTGACTGAAAAGCAGCTTCAGAGAGTCAAGACAACATTGAAGGCCTCCCTTCGTGTAACCCTTGGCAAGATGGCACCGATTGCGATGTCTGACCTGAAGTCACCCTCATCAATTGCTGCCGTCGACCCGACCGTTTTCCCTGCGCTAGATGCCGACGAGCAGTTGAAGAAATTATGGCAACTCCACGGACATCCTCATAGCTCAAGGTCCCAAATACCCTCGTTTCTATTATGATTTGATGTTCCAATGACTCTAACACTGAATTTTCAGATTCTCTGACCCGAAATTGACGAGTGTCGCGGCATTGGTTGAGCATAATGCTGTAACTCAACCCTCCAAGCCGGCTTTCATACATCCTATCGGTGACTCCTTCGAAGTGCTGGACTGGGCCCGGCTCAATCAGTTTTACCTTAGAGCATCGAGTTTCTACTCTAAGCAGTTTCGGGAGGAAATTGGTGCTGCCAATGAAACGGGTCAGCAACCCACTGTCGCTCTCCTCGGCGTCGGCAACTCGATCTCGTATCTCATCACCCAATTCGCCCTAAATCGTCTGCACCTTCGGGTCCTACTTCTTAGCAACAAGAACTCTCTGGCAACCAGAGATCATCTTCTTCGAGTGTGCAATGTTATTGCAATCATTTTCGACGAGGCGAATGAAGCTTCACTCCATGGCGAAAGCCCGGGTCAACTCCCGTTGACGAAACTCATCAGCTTAGATGAGCTGAGAGAAAACAAACCAGAGGCTTTTGAAGAACCCTGCATAGGGTTTGAGACTGATGATGAGTGGACTCTCCAGTCAATGATCATCCACTCATCTGGTTCTACGGGAGTGCCGAAACCAATTATCCACACGAATCGGAGTCTGTGTCAAATTGCACGGATGTACAGATTACTCCCAGAGTTCTTCATTGAGAACTGGTATCTGTGTTTTCCCTTGTGAGACCTAGAATCTCCCTGCTGTTTCCCCCGCGCATGCTCATTCATCTTAGATTCCACGTAGCTGGGTTGTCAATCGCCCTGTCGGGACTCCCAACCGGTCTACCTACCTCCTTACCTCCAACACAATGGCCACCGGCCCCAAGTTCAATACTTTCTGCATGGAAGTCCTTGACTAGCCTCGGCTATCCGCCCGACTGCCTGCACTGCGCACCCTCAGTCATTGAGGACCTCTACGAATACATCACTCTCACCACCAAAGACTACACTCCTCTGACGGACTTGAAGGTCCTACAGCCCGGGGGAGCTCCACTGTCCCCTTCAATGCTATCCAAACTTCAGAACATCGGCGTCAATGTTAAAACAACATATGGTACAACTGAAACCGGTCCGCCACTACGGACAATACCTCACACAAGAGACAATCCAGACGTGTACCGCTTCCGCAACTTGTACCCAGAGTCAGAACATGTAGGCATGGAGTCCATTGCGGATAACCTCTTCGAGTGCGTTGTATATCGAGGGTTTCCTCTAGCCGCAGAGCTCTGGCTTGAGGAGACGGCGCCGAATCCATACCGTACGGGGGACTTGTTCATCGAGGATCCCCCAGGGAGCGGGTATTTCGTCCTCCAAGGCCGCAGAGATGACATTATCTTGCACAGCAATGGAGAGAAAACACATGCCGCGGCTCTCGCCATGGCGCTTGAAGAAGATAAGACGAGCACTATTGCGAAGACGGCAGTGTTTGGCACAGGAAAGCCTTGCCCTTCCGTCGTTGTTGAGATCGACTGGTCTGAGGTGGAGAAGCGATCCATATCAGAACCTGATCTTGCTGAAGAGGTGTGGAAAGTAGTGGATATCTGCAACAGGAATTCTCCGACGTACTCACGAATCCCTCGTCAAACGATTCTCATTCTGCAAAATGAGGAGACGTTGCCAGTCACTCCAAAAGGGAACGTGCGGTGGACAATTGCCTGGGATCTGTATGGAGATAGGGTGGAAGAACTTTACAACTCCTTCCTAGGCAACCAGCTCGAGTCTGATAAGGCCTCCAAGCCGTTTCCTTCCAGGAACTCCGGTGCTTCGGATCTCGAAATCGTTCAAACCGTTGTCGCTGATGTATTCGATCTCTCTGTGGAAGATTTGGTGCCAGACCAAAACTGGTACGAACTCGGTCTCGATTCTATGCGCGCCGTCGAGATACGATCGAGACTTGTGAAGTCGTTCGGGGTGTTCCCTTTGATGTTCATCTTCGAATATCCTACGGCAAGGAAGCTTCTCGAGTTCCTTCAGCTATTCAAAGGTGCTCTTAATAGCAATGCCTCGGCGGCCGGCAACCACTATGAGTGGATCAGGTCGACCATCCGCCGCATGAACATTGAGATCGACAACTTGCAAGTCAATCAAGCTCAACAGGAAGATTTGAAAAACGAGGGAGAAGTGATATATCTCACGGGAGCCAGCGGTGCTCTGGGCAACGCACTATTGGAAGTCCTGGTCCAGATGGCAACTGTTCAAAAGATTTACTGCGCCGTACGAGGAGCAGATCCTCAAGCTCGCGTCCGGGGCTCTATGAAAGAGAGAGGGTATCCTGCGATCATTCACCAAAGCGAGAAGATTGTACCCGTCAGCTATGACATGAAGGACGGAAAGCTAGGATTGGACGAGCGGATGTATCAACGTCTGGCGAATGAGGTGACCACTGTGATGCACAACGCTTGGAAGTTGGATTTCAATCAGCCGATTCAACAGTTCGAAGACGACTGCCTGAGAGGTGAAGCCCAGGTTAAGTATGCCGACATGAAGCTTCTGAGCTAACGAATATCTGGTTAGGAACCATGCATCTCATGTCTTTCTGCCTCACGGGGCTCAAGAAGACATTCAACTTCATGAGCAGCGTCGCCGCAGCAATGGGAAGCCCCGCCGGCACCAAAGTGCCAGAGCTTCCACTCTCCCCGGATCCTGCAAATACACTTCCCACCGGATACGCGCAGTCCAAGTTCATCATCGAGCAAGTCACGCAGCACTATGCCTCTACTCACAATGTCCCTGTTCGCATCCTCCGAGTCGGCCAGCTTTGTGGTCACTCGAGGCTAGGGGCATGGAACCATACCGAGATGTGGCCCACCATGATGATGGCTGGACTGAATCAACTTGATGCGATGCCGAGCTTACAGACGAACGTCGACTGGTTGCCCGTCGACTTCTGTGCTGAAGCCATCAGCGATGCAGTGATTCACAACACTGCCGAGACGTCGTATGCTGTGTGTAATCTTGTCAACCCGAGCGCTATCTCATGGGAGCAGCTGCTTTCCATGCTGGAAGAGGCCTGCGGACGGAAGATTCAACGCATTAGTATGAGGAAATGGGTGATTAGGTTAGAAGCGACTGCAGAATCACAGAGCTTGGGTGTGAAGGAGCTACCAGCTCTGAAACTCCTAGGCTTCTTCCAATCCATGGCTGAAGGCAATGGAAATGGCGAGGGTGTGGAATTCGATGCGGGAACCGTAAGGAACGGAAGGCGGATTGAGGTGGATATGATTGAGAGGTGGCTAGGAGTATGGCGTCAAACAGTTTACTTGAGGGAATAGAGAGTCGACCATCTTGGTATCTTCGTGAAGAATCCGACGAAAGAGGCTTCATCTCGGCTTCCGTGATGTGACTTGTAGCGTTGCACTCAACCCGAATAAGAGGATTTCGGCACTTCAAGACTTGGCACTCGCCGACGCTGTGGCATGCTCCGATGATCCTCCCGCGGAATCCACGCGTGCCGCGGTTGGTCGGAATGCTAAGCGGCGTCCGGCACGATGCTTTGAACATCACCAGACGCCACGGTCTTTAACGCACCGAACTTATAGCTTGACCCAACAATGTTTCGCGTCGGATTGGGTTAAGGTAGCAGATATATTACCTGTTAGGCAATGTACGTGCCACCAGATCTGTTGGGCAAACATGTAAGCCGAGAACCCCAATCGGGAAGCAAACTATACTTAAGCGAGCGCATCACGCTTGCATGTCAGCATGTGCGTTTTTACTTAAGACTATCATGTCTCTCATTCAGGCGCCCCGGTGATCTTGTTCTTGTTGTTGACGTTGAACAATAGCCTCTGCGATGCTTACCTCACACGCAACGTCGTTCACTACCCGCCACCACTTAGCGCACCTCAGAGTAGCTACCATATGCAACCACAAGACACGTTCCTTTCACACCACCTATTCAGTAAAATCCAGCCAGCAACATGACATAATTGTCGTCGGTGCTGGCATCGCCGGAGTCTGCACAAGCATCGCAGCCGCAGAAAAAGGCGCCAAGGTCCTTCTCCTGGACGATGCCCACGGCGGTGGAGCGTCCGCGCTATCAGGAGGTGTAGTCTACGCCGGCGGAGGCACGCGACAACAAAAAGAAGCCGGCTACGGCCACGATACCCCGGAGAACATGTTCGCCTATCTCAAAGAGGAAACGGGGGACGCAGTCGATGAGAAGACTCTCCGGCGCTTCTGCGACGAGAGCGTGGCGCGGCTCGAGTGGCTCGAGAAGCACGGCGCACGATTCGAGGCCTCGCTGTGTCCCTACAAGACCAGCTATCCGACGAATAAGCATTACCTCTACTTCTCTGGGAATGAGAAGTCGTACCCGTTCAATAAACTGTCGAAGCCGGCGCCCAGGGGACATCGGATGGTGCAGCCGGGGTTCTCTGGGTCTGCGCTATGGCAGGCGCTTTTTGACTCAGCAATACGTCTGGGAGTAGATTTCAAGCCGGCGACTAAGGTCCAGCAGGTTCTTCTCAATGACAAGAGGGACAAAGTTAGCGGAGTTGAGATCAAGACGTTGTCGGGTACCAATTCGCTGTTCGAAAAGCACAAGGGCCTCACGCAAAAGACTAAGAAATTCCAGCTCATGGCTACTCCGCTAGCCGACGTCTATCACCGCAAGGCAAGCAAAATCTGGCAAGAGCAATCCACCTCGCAGACCATACATGGTGGAGCGGTGGTCTTGAGTGCCGGCGGTTTTGCATTCAACCCCGAGATGAGGCAGAAACACGTCCCCGAGTTCTCCCAGGTCGCTCCGCTCGGCACCAATGGCGATGACGGATCTGGAATCAGGATCGGGCATGCAGCGGGAGGATCAGTCTCCAACATGAACAACATGTCTGCGTGGCGTTTCTTGTATCCTCCAACGGCCCTGCTCGAAGGCGTCGTCGTATCTCAGGATGGAGAGCGTATGGGTGCGGAGGATGTCTATGGGGCGGCACTCAGCGATACTATGATAAGACAACATGGGGGGAAAGGCTTCTTGATTCTCGACTCGGATCAATGGGCGAAAGCAAAGAGACAGGTCTTCCAGCAGACTAACATGCCTCTCTTGATTCAGAGACTGCACTGGCTCTATTGGGGTTACAAGAAAGCTGGCTCATTGGCAGCGCTGGCTGGAAAGTTCAATATCTCGGCCGTCGGTCTGGCGTCGACAGTCAAGACCTACAATGATGCGATCGCTAGCGGAGAAGAGGATCCGATGCACAAGGAAGCCGACTACTGCAGCCCAGTATCGAAAGCCCCATTCTATGGCGTCGATATCTCCTGTCGCACTGAGGGAATCCAAGCTGTCAACGGACTGACGCTCGGCGGGCTGCGGGTGGATGGCGAGACTGGGCTAGTCCTGACCGGAGATGGTAGCAAGATCGATGGGCTGTATGCTGCTGGGCGAAGTGCTGCTGGAGTCTGCGCCAATGGTTATGTGAGCGGGCTTTCCCTTGCTGATGGTGTCTTTTCGGGGAAGAGAGCGGGTGAACATGCTGCTCGGCGGGGGTAAGGGTCTAGTGTAAATCCATGTACTCGTTAAAGCGTCTTCAAGTCCTCATCTGGACGGCACAGATTACTTGTGTATCCAGAATTCTACCCCGTCGAAAGCGCCGTTCTCCTCCCTATCCTTACGCCGTGACGGCTTGTTCGGGTTCCCTCTTGAGGCGATCATTACAAGTTTTGAGGCTTGGGAAGTCATGTCCAATTTTTCGCCGTGAGTACAAACAGCCATTCCAATCATACAGCACACACATATGGTCCCTCCTTTCAGGAAGATCCGACGATTGACCAGACCGTGAAGCTGATCCAACAGCAAATAACATCCCATCCAACACTGCTAACCACAGGATGCTCGTACAACGTTACAAGCGCAGTCTTGAGGCTCGCACCACTGTCAAAGACCCCAAGTGTGGCTACGACCAGCACCCATATCATCGATGCGACTTTCCAGTGACACGCTGGCTCGCCCAACATTCGCGCCGGCAAGATCCAAATCAGAAGCAACGGTACGAATGCCAGCAAGTGTGGACAAAGGAGCAAGAATAAGAACTTGGGGTGTTTGATGGCGGAGGGGATTGACGTTGCCCACAACAGGGTAGCGTGTGAAGAGAATGACAGAATGAATAGGGAATGAAGACACAGTCTAGCCATACCTTTTCCCGTCATTGATTGTTCGTTCTGGGATTTCGCTGCAAAGTATTGCGAGGAAAGACAAATTTGCCGCAAAGGAGATAGCAACAACTTGACCAAGCAGTACGAATATCCAAGCATGTGAGTTACATCTTCTCTGAGCTAATGATGCACCTAGATTTGTATTGCTCTCGGGAGTTGCGATAAAATGCTGACAGCTGGCCCGGATTTGACTAAGGTAGAATAAGCTCACCTTGAGCCGCAAGTATGGCGTTCCAGTTAGCGCAAAACCCAAATATTTGCAACGACCACCAGGCCCTCGGGCCAGTCTCAAGGGTTGACGCCCAAGCTTGCTTGAATAGAGAGGTGTCGTGCAGCCACTCGCCGAGCCTCAGTTCGGTGGAGTCGAGGCTAGCCAATGCTTGTGTCGTTATCCATTGGCCATATGACCACTCGAAGAAGCGAGACATGTGATACCAGGTCGTTGCGAGGCTCAAGGCCGCGAGCGCGCTGAACACAACAAGAGCGCGACGGTGGGCTGGCGCAGCGACTGCCCCATTTCGCGAAAGCGAGGCGCGCCATTGATTGCGAATAATACCGATAGACTTTGCAGTGAGCACGGCGGCTAGGACCATGTAGCCGGTGAATATGGCCAGCGGACGGACATTGGAGGCTGCCATTCTTTGCGACTATCTGCCGGTCGGAAACCAGTTCTTTGGAGCTCATCGGCACAACAGAATAACCAGGCAACCCGAGGGCTGTATATGATGTCAATGAACATGATTCTTCGCTTGCGAACTCCCCAAAGAAGCCATGACTGAGAATGCCGGGGACCATAAGAACCAGTCAGTCGAGCTAGTTTAGCCAGGGTCATAATAGTGTGTGGGGTCGCTTGAGAAAACTCTGGAAGCCAAGCCAGATTGATCGAGTCGGTGCAACTTTCTGTCCGAACAGATGGGATGAGACCGTCTGATGGCACTAAGCACGTGTAAATTGACTTTTCGCTTTTCGAAATCGTTAGGCTAGGACGGGTCGTCTACTCAGCAGGTAGCGCCGTCAAAGACAGTCTTTGGACGTTTGTCTCGCCGCAGATGAAAAGGGGGTAGCTCACATAGAACCGACTGCTGGCGCAAGTTGTGTCTCAATGTTTCTCAAGCTCCGTCGGATCCCGAAGAAATGGCTAACTGCTGCCATATCGTACCACAACGACAGGGGTGAAGCCTCGTCGATGCCGGACGGTCGACCACCAAGTGGAATTGCCCCGACGGCACTTCGACCTCGGCAGACACCCACCCATTCAAGGGTGCGTGATGTGACTATCCGGCACTTTTCTCAGGGATGGTACCCGCCGGAGGGGAGCTTCATTCCAGGGAGTAGCAGATTTCGAAGAGGCTACGGTGTGCATTGATGAAATTACGTACCCGGCGCGTGGTGTGAGTGTGCGGTGAGCTGAGAAATACCCTATCTCTCCGCAGTGGGTTTACTGTCGCAAATTCGTGCGTGCCGACTCTGTTGAAGTTTCTTCGTCGAGTTTTGCATTCGCTGTGTCTTGATGCTGGAAACCAGTCGCCACATTGGAGGAGAAGGATACTTACTCAGGGCATGTCAGCGCTGGCTCAAGGTCATAAGGCTCTCAGACTCACTCATCGCAACATGAGTCGACAGGCCCCTCTCCGAGTAGCTGTCGTCGGAACGGGATTGGCCGGGCTTAGCATCGCATATCTCTTGCAAAATGACGAACAACAACGATATGCAGTGACCTTATTTGAACAGGTGAATTGGATCCTAGATCGGAGTACCTTAGTGGGCGAATGCGTAGACTGACTGTTGTAGGCTGAGAGCCTGTCTTTCGACTCAGCATCGGTTGCAATTCGAGAGGAGAGCTCGGGCAGTATTGAGAGGATCGACCTTCCAATGCGCGCACTCGCCGGAGGATATTATCCCAACGTGATGCGCATGTATGACCACTTGGGCATCCCGTATCATCCCATCCGCTTCTTGTTCTCATTCGCCAAATCACTGCCTGCACGCAAGCCTGATACGATAGCATCGGGAAAGAACCAGGCAACTCTGGATGGCGCCAGCGGAGTGCCTGGCGAGTACTTTGTCCACGCATCCAATTTGCACCAAGTCCCACCTTGGCCGGGAAATCGCGGGATTTTGGCGCATTTCGTAGAGATACTGTGCCTGATCATATGCCAGTTCTGGTTCACAGTGGCATGCTTCATGGTGCACCCCTTGACTGAGGGGTCTGATGGGGGAGAGACATTTGGCGACTATCTGAGAAGGATATGGCTACCGCGACGGTATGCCACGCACTACCTTCTCCCACTCATGAGCAGCGTTTCGACGTGTACGCATGCTGAGCTTCTGGCGTTCCCTGCCAGTGACGTTGTCGAGTACAAGAAACGCTCGCATGGACAACAGCACTACACTGTCTGCGGCGGTGTCCACCAAGTTGAAGGAAGATTGGCAAAAGAAATGGAAGACGTCCGATTAGGAGCGTGTGTTGCAGAGGTAGCCTCAACGGCTGATGGAAGAGTGAGACTCCGCTGGCAGTCGACGGAGAACGCAGCTGGACAGATTTTGGATGACGTATTCGACCGGGTTATTCTCGCTGTGTCGCCGGATGTGGCTGGCAAGATCTACCAACCCCTATGCGACATTCTCGAGCCATTGCCAACAATCCGCGTGGAGAGCTCAGTTCTCCGTCCGATCGATGCAAGACCAAGCCAGTCGTTCACTCTCATGGAGGATGAAGGGAGACATCCGAAAGCTTGTTCACATCATCGTGGAAATGTCATGCCGCCCCAAGTTATCTGTCTCAGAACCGACTTTTCCGCAAAAGAAGCTGCGCGGACAGAGGCTTTACACACAATGCCTGGAGGAACAGTCGTGAGCACTTGCCCGCTTAACGTACAGGCCGATGCGAAGAGGGTACTGCGGACAGCAAGGTTTACGAGGACCTTGAGGACGTGTCAGAGTAGGGCAGTTATCCGAAAGATCATGGGTGAGGACAGAAATCTGGACAAGAAGAATGACCAGACCGCCGGCATGGGTGACTGGACCAATGGACAAGACAATGTGTGGTTAACCGGGGCGTGGTGCTGGGATGGAATGGTCCTACTTGAAGGGTGCGTTGTCTCTGCGATGAGAATCGCTGACGATTTTGGTGTTGTAGTCCCTTGGCGGCACGGCTAGTCAAGTGAAGGTACGCAATGAGAACAAAACCGTGTTTGAATAGAAGAAGTGAAGTTGAAATAAACGCAGTCCCTGTGAAGAAAAACAGCAAGGAGGGCTTTGTTGGTTTGTTGGAGTGACATCGGACCTCCGGCGCCGAATCCTGCCGCATCCTTCGCTGTTCCTGCCTACAGCTGGCGCCAAGTCTAGCTACACCTGGCAGCTTTCTCTGCAAATGTCTTCCCACGTCTCATTTTCCATTTAAGGTACCTTATTATTGAGCACTAGACCACAGACCTAACTTTCCTTCACCCTCATCTCACAAGCGGACATGGGTTCATTCTTATTCATACAATGACACTACCAATTGACGCCGTTCCTGACTTCTGGAAAGGTGTCTTACTAGGCGCGACTGGCTGCACATTTATAATTTTGATAGTCACCTTGGCATTTACTGTTACTTTTCTTCGGCGGAAAGACGTCTACGACAATGATCACTGGAAGCTGAACCTCAAAGTGCCGTTCACCACCATGTGGATGAACATGGGTTATTGGTTTGTCCGCCCTCATTTTACACCCTTCTTCGTAATCACTCCGATACCTGGCCTCCCTTTAGTTTACACTTGAACTGGATTATATCCATCACATTTCATGATGTTCCTTGACTTAGTCAGAGCACGACTGACTTACCATTATGTTCCAGGACGAGTGCCGACAACCTACACATTACAGATTTCGAGACAGCCTGTCGCAATTTGCTTTTAGAGGTTCTCAAAGAAGCCCAGATTTGTGAAGATGTAGTTCGGTCTTCGGCAATATCTATTCTAGACCTAGGTGTTGGCTGTGGTGACCAGTCCCTGGAGCTTGCACTACTAATTCACGAGCGAGGTGTGACCAGCTATCGATATGTAGGGCTCACTCTCAACGAGTCCCAGTATCGATTGGCCTCAAATAGAGCCCAATTGCAGGCTCAAAAGCTCAAATTAGAAGATGGACGTGTTGAGGTATTTTGCGCTGACGCTGCCAACCCCGACACCTGGGGCGCGCACGTAAAGTCTGCAATCAGATCTTTGAAGGAGGACAGCGCCGACCAACAACGATGGGTTCTAGCGCTTGACAGCCTGTATCACTTCTATCCCTCCAGAAAGCCAATCTTCAACTATGCCGCGCAGACACTCGATGCCTCGTTCATGGCCTTTGACTTGATACTGAGCGACGGAGCGTCTTTACGACAGAGGTTCCTCGTCAACCTCATTGGCCTGGCGATGGGTTGTCCTGCTGCTGCTTTTGTTACAGTGTCAGACTACAAGAGGCAGCTCCTTGACGCTAGTTATGATGAAGATGATATCCATTTCAAAGATATCACGGAACATGTCTTCTCTGGTCTCGTCAGTTATATCAAAAGTCAGAGTGAAGCGTTACAGCCGTTTGGGATCTCAGCGGGGAAGTTCAAGGTTGCAGCAATGGTGTTTGACTGGTTCGCTGAGTCAAACGCAATGAGGGGAACAATTGTGATTGCGCGCAAGAGATCCAAAACCCAAGGAGAAGCATCGGATATGAAGGGAAGAGCAAAATGTATCTCCATTTGAGAGCATCTTCAATATCAAAAGTATCGGTGTCTATATCATTGCGTACTTGTCTAAGTCCAATCATCAAAGCCCGCCCTACTGCCATATTGACGACATTAATTCATTGACTGAAAGCTGAATTTTGGTTTATTCGCCAGGCTAGGACACCAAAGCTCTGAGAATCATTGAGCAGAGAGAGTACTATGTGTTAATCCTGTCTTCATACACCATTCAAACAAAGAAGCAGCCACTAGACGACACAAAATCCTGTCATACCATCTATCTTAGCACCTGAATCAATCAGCTTGATCAGGTGGCGAATCGGAAGTCAAGACTATGAATGATTAGTAAGAGGATGAGTTCACTAGGCGTCCATGTATCTCACCGTTTGTTGCCTTTATCCGTTGTGTTGGCACGGTAGTCGTGTTGCTGCTCTGGTGTCATAGCATCCCACTTCTTGGCTTTGCTGTTGTTCCTCCACCGATAGTAGAAGTAGGTGAAGGGGTATTGTACAACCTGCGAACATGTGAGCTATGAGATTCAATCTTGAGGTAGGATGATTGTCTACTTACACACATCCAAATACAAATTACCAATAGGCCCTTGTTGGCTTTGAAGTACCGAGGGGCATCACTTGGTTGATAGACTTGGCTAGTCAGCATCCTCTATTATGTTGAGTCTGAAGGAGAGCAACTTACTATTTGCGCCGATCATACCACTGACTTGAACCCACATATTGTACAGGCTACAAGCATATTGTAAGTTATATTTCACATCACCGATATGAGAGTTATAGAGACTTACGATGCGGACACTGTTCTGTTCTGGACGGATCCGGCATTCCTACTTGTCCAAGCAACTTGAATAGGATGCGTGCTGGCAGAGATTAGCAATTAGAAAAGAAAAAGCGGAATTCTCCGCACTTACTAAGGGAAGGATAACAAAACTGTCGCAATAGCAAAGTAAGCCCAGGGGCTTGGGTTCGCGATTACAATCAGGGCGATGAAGCATGGCAATAACCATGCATCCTCAGCCATGGCGACGAAACTGCGATTGTTGCAGAGCTCGCTAGCAGCCGTAATGGCCAGCATGGTGATACTTGACCCGATGATCCACGGGATTGAGAGCAGGTTGGTCTGGATGACGTTGAACTTGAGGTCTCGGAGCGACAAAGTGAGGTACTGGTTGACAGGGTACTTCGGCAAGCCGAAGAGCAAGCCAAGAGCGTACAATGGCCACATGTCGTAATCCTTGGAGCATTCCCAGATCTGCTTGACGGACAGACCTTGTCGGTTGTACATGCCGCCTTTCTGGGGATCGTCGCGGATGACTAGCAGAGTTTATTAGCTTTGGAAAAGGTGTTACATTCCTGGGAGACGGACCGGAGTTGACAATGATCTTCTCCTCCTTCTCGTTGAAGTAACCCTTGGGGTTCCACCAACTCTTCGTCTTGGCAGGGCATTGAGGCATAAGGAAGAACGAGCACAGTCCGACACAGACTAGAGCGATATTGTTAGCGATGTAGCCGAAACATTGTGGAGCGAAACTTGTTGACTTACAAGTGAAAGCACCTCTGGTAACGTGATGTTAGTAACTTAACAGCGTCGCAAGATCATTAGGGGGGGGCTTACTCGATGAGGAACAACCAACGCCAGCCCTCGTATCCCAAAATGCCGCGCATCGAAACCAGACCGACAGCAGCGAATCCAACACCGATGTCAACTAGAAAGGCCTATCAGTCAGAGTTGAAAGGAGCTCGAGAGGAGTGTAGAATGACGTACCTAGTTGCGAAGACATCCAAAACCAGGCCAGTCGAATCGGAAGCTGGAGACAGACATTAGGAGGGTGTTTTAGTGCAGAAGTCCGGGACGAGATTGCTAACTGAAGTGCCTGTGTACCAATAACTCAAGTAGAGGATAGTGTCCCTGCCAAGGAGTTAGTCAAAAGCTTGAATAGGCCTGTCAAGGGCCAAGACTTACGGGATGAAACCTCCTTGAAAGGTTGCGCTAGAAACAGTGTCGTAAGTACACGTAATCTAGTCTTTCAGGAGCAACAACCACACTTACATGAGGTATCTTGTCGCAAGAAAGGACGCTCGACCCTTTAGGAAGAATTGCGCTCCAGAGATGATAGAGAAGAGGCAAATCTGGATGGGAATCCACAGATCGGGCCCAATACTGCAAGGCTCAATCAGTACGGATTCACAAGTTGGCAGGCAAGGACTACTGACCGCTTGGAAATCAACTGCGATGGAAGCTCGGCAACAAGAAAGCCAACCCGGGATATTGTTTGACCAAGGTTCTTAGTCGGGTAAGCGGGTATCAGAGGAGCCAGTCTCTTCATAACTCACGTAGTCGCCTCGCGTCAATCCGAGATCGTCAAGCATATTATCGGAAACGGCGTTGGAGATATTGTTCCGGTCGATGTTGAGGGCTGCGAACATGACACAAGCCCAGACCTGTGAGTGATCAGCTTGCGTTCTTCTTCGAGTTGTCGGGGTCATTGTACCATGATTTTCCAGTCGACTTTACGCCTAACAGCACGTTCCTCTCTCCATGTCCATCGGAAACTGGGATCAAAAGCAGCCCAGTTCTCCCATTGCGGGTGGATGTAGAGGCTCTTGTACTCCTCGACATTCTCGGAATCCCAAATACTCGGCTGCGTGGCAATCTGTTGAGCATGTTAGACGCCACTGGGGTCTTTCGCAAGTCCATATGAGTCGATATACGCACCGCGTCGAGGTCGTACTCTTCTGCCTTCGGTCCTTTCCGAATCCTGAAAAAGCGGAGGATGGCATCGCCCATTGCCGCTTCCATGCGTTGAGTCTGCTGCGTTGCAAGCGCGGGCGCTGTCGGAGGCGCGGCATCGACAGTAACCTTATCGTCGACAGCGGATTTGGAACCCAGGCCGCCATGGTCAGACGACGTATCGGACCCGGCTGGTGACGGCTTCCCAACTGGATGTTGCGAGGACATCTTGTTCATCGTCAAAAGATAGAACAATGACGTACGGTGTCTGCACAAAGCGAAAGTTCAAACCAAAACCCAGCCCGCATGCAGGACAGACGAACCGTTCTATATAAGTGTCTCTTGATAAATCTCTTCCAGCAGGGGTTTCAACATGGACTGCATGCCGAGCGAACGGCTTACTCTCCAGCTAAGCTGTCACCAAACGTCGCCACAAGGCGTGACGAGCATTTGAGGGTGCTAATGGGTAGGAAAGGGGCATGCTTTCTCCAAATCTCGGTCTGATACCGAAGGGCGATCCACAGGTAGATGACGACAGGCTACCTATCCAGTAATGCTGACCCTCCAGCAGCAGCTCAAACGGTTGTATTCCGAGGAGATGCAGAAGTTGTATGGGAAGTCCATATATGCCATGCCGTTAGTTGCGGCACTTGTCGTAGCTTGGCCAAGGGTAGCCACACTTCCTTTAGTTTTCCTGGGACTCCGCGTTAAAGCTAAGCCCTATGCCACCAGTTTGTAACCTCGTCACAACCTTCGATTGACTCCTGATGGGCATTCTTTTTTTCTGCCCACGAAAAGTTGTCATCGAGATTGAACTCCTACAGTCGACGTATCGCTACTGTGGGAAAGACAAGGAACATTTGATAACTGGGGCTGATGCAACTGTGTGGGTGTCTAGTGTGTCGCGTCAGCTTGCCTGCAGCTCGCGCAATTGATTCACCATCGTCGGAGTCGATGGCGTGCTACACGTGACCACCTCCCGTTAAAGAGACCTTAAACCTGTCCAATCATTTTGCAATTGACTGTCCTTCGGAGAATCTGAGCTCCTACACTGACATTTTCATTGTAAGAAACGTTTTGATCTCTTTGCCAAATCTTAACGTGGTGCTAGCTGCGCTTCTCCATTCTGCATACATCGCATTCTCCTGCCCCTAGTGAGATACTGACATCCTGTTATTTTCCTTGTCTCCTAAGAAACAGCCGTCGGTCTTGAATAGTATTAAGTTTCTACAGACTAAGGTGCCACGGTAGGGGCTCTAGGTTGCGATCGCACTCACGGCCAGATCTGATGTGTGCCTGGGCACTAGAGTTCCGGGTGTGATTCTTACTGAAATCTTGTCATCACCTGGCTGGGGACAACGGTTCTGGCTCTGAAAGCTGCAACTCTGTATTTCATCAGAGATCTATGCTTTCTGGCACTTGGAGTTTGTTTTCCAAGCATATTTTGAGGGGCCATGAGCACGGATTGCCTCCTAAGTAGTTCAACTTAGGTGATAACACCATAATGGTTCCCGCTCAACACGTCGACTCTATTTCTGGCTTCCCTAATACTGCTATTGCTGCTACTACTGATGCTACCGTTCTTTCTACTGTCTGCATATTCCACACCTATTACTCTATAGGAACCATGATGCGACAAGGAAACCAACGATAATGGCTATGAGAAGGCAACTACTTAGTTGTGTGCCTCCTGATCTCTGACTCCGCGATGCCACACCATGGTCTAAACTAACTACTTACCTTACACCGCGGAATGCCATGTGTCTCCACAATCTAAATTACCCATCATTCTGCTGAGAAACACTCATGGCGATTCTGAGAATTCGAACAAGCCTTATTGATGCAACCTTTGTGCTGATGCATAAGTGTGTTGCTATGGTACGATGTCGGATCGAGGTAGCGAACCAACTTCGACATTTCCATTCTCCCTATGAGGCTGAGTTGTCTTGCGTCAGTACTTTGATGATGCAAACTAATCCCTGAAAAGGACTGACCTCTTGTAAGCGTGATGCGGTTGGAATCAATTCCCCACTGATATGTTGCATAGCAGAGTCTCCAATCGACCTGATGCAAAGAGTAGCCTCTTTTGCCAGAGACACTGGACATCATGAGGATACCTGTTGCATCGATGTGTTCCGAGCTGTTACAAGCGCAACACTGTGAACGAATGTGACGCCAAAGTTTACTTTGATAGCAGTCCGGCCTTTCTATACCTGCCTCCCTGGAACAGACACAACGCTCCCAGTCGAAAGGCGACATGAATTGGTGGGAACTGAAAGTAAGATGTGGAGAAAGGTATTCGTTGCCATATCGCTCCTCTACGGCATCTAGACCCTGCCGAATGAGGTCTTTTCTAACGAGCTGTCCGCTTTGTACATCTCATACCACCATAGTCCAGTGTAAACGCAAGAAGTGGTTGCTGGAGATAGATAGCGTTGGGGAGTGTTCCCGTCCTTTTGACTGGAAGGGCATTTGACAAACCTGACATGACAAGCTTAGGCTCCTCGAGCCCTTCTGAGCGGGTGCTCTCTCTATCCATCTGAAAATGCCAAGCAGGGACATGTATTGATGAGGGCATATCTGAATCTTTCTTTCCCAGCCCATACATATCGGGCGATCTTTGACAAGCTAATTCTCAGAGAATAGAACCTCGTTGTGAATTCTTTTGTAATTGGTGCAAGACACGTGCCTCTTTTCCTGATAATAGGTACTTGACTTTGGGACAAACCAGGTCGGTAGGTGTAGATTGACTCCTCAAGCAAACTTCGCAAACGGCATTCAATCTTAGTCTGTGTGCGATCTCTCGTTGGTCTCTAGCAGAGAGATCATTCAAATACATTTGGACAATTGGCCTGACTCCGCTTTGCGAATCGCCACAGCCCTTGAGTTTCTTTTGTCCATGTCGCAAATGATTGACTGAGTACTGATGGTCGGAAGCGATGTGAAATGGTCGACTTAATTCGGTTTCGAATGTTGAATGATTTTCAGGTAGCTCTACTGGCTTTTGAAGGCTAGAGAAAGAAGCATATTCGAATGCCGAGAAGAACATGGAGCAACTTTGTCGTAGACAGAATATGTCGACGGGATCCAGACGTTCCATGACTAGCAGCTGTATCTTGAGTGGAATCTGATATATCAGGAGTTCTTTCGCATTGATTCTGGCGTGCTTTTTTGTTGACTTTTGATCATAATTGGTGTAAATTTTGCCTGATCTGCAGGCTTTGCATGCTTTCTGATAGGGTGTAATCGAATCGCCACTCTGTGTTGGCGATTGGCGGTATGGAGGCAATAGATTGAAAATGCTGACACACAAGGAAGGAAGTCCTGTGATCAGAAACTCCCAAAATCGACCCATTACGAATGGGGGAGAAAGCGATATGCCCGGATGTAGAGAGATAAATGTGACAAGGCAATGAGGTGGTAAGCGAGCCGTGCTCGTGACGAAGATACAAACGCCGTTTTGAGAACCTGCGTGTGTACCAATTGATTAGGATATGGAGCTGGACGTACGACCCGAGTATTAGTTCGGGCGAGGATTGAGCGAAAGAGACAAGATGTTGCAGAGAAACGTATGGTGAACATGAGGTGCATTATGCTAATCCTGGGGGCTTCAGTCTTTTCGAAGTGGAATGTCACGATAAGGTTTACTACCGGTAGGACCGTGATGAAGGGGCGTAACATCACACAATGAGCTGCTTAGTGACTTTGATGGTAGATGGATTCAGGTCGGTTGGCGGCTCCCGTGTCTCTGGCACCAACCCTTATGGTCGAAGCTCATCACGTTCATAGGTACCTTAGGTACTAGGTAGGCACCCCCAGGGAACCGGCGAGTTGCCCTCGCTCCAAATAGCTCTTCTTTATTACATACATACACAGAAAGTAGGTCCTCTGCCATAACTACATGAACTTTCAAAATGTGTGACGACTCTTTCCTACTGCATGAATACTTACATGTATCCTTCTGATCCAATCAACGCCTTACAAGGATGCTGCGGGCAATCCACCACTAGCCTCTCACTGGAGGGCTGGATGCCTCAGAGATGAACTGTATTGTCGCTTTGGCGACCTCGTAAGTAGCCTTGGAGACGTTGATGGGCGCACGCAGAGACCCCTGCACAGCAGTGCTTGCCAGTTTCAATAGACTCTAAAGTCGCATGCGGAATGATTGTTGAGTTCATGGTAAGGTCACCGGAATGAAGTGAAAATGATTCAACAAAAATCAGGTACGCATTGACCGCGAAACCGTCTCTTGATACCGTTTACAGGACGTTATTGCCGCAATATTACATGTAAGTTGGAAGGGAGGACTTGGCGTAGTGAGAGTAGCCCCAAACGCCCATATGTATGTACTCCATCTGTTGCACCATCAATCACGAAGCCGATAGAGAAGATGCCAGGCCATCAGTCAGACTTTAGTCAAGCTACAGTCATGCTGTACCATATGGCTGTAAATATCTGTAAAGGAGTTAAGCAGAGTGTATGTAACCCGAGCACTGACGAAAATGGCCCCTGGGAAGGATGATGTGCCCCGCGCTCTCAGTGCCCCGCAACGCGTTGGTAGCTTGATCGCGTCTCGCTGTGTGGCGTGGACGCGATTATCTCACCCCTCCTACTTAAGCCCCAATACGCTGAACCTTTCACATTGACAAGTCACCTGGCCTGTTGTATGCGCTGCGAGCTACGTTGCCGTACCTTGGATTAAATATATCGATATTCTTCAATTTATTCAACGACATCTTGCAAGGCAATTTCCAAATGAATCCGCAATGAGTGGTCTAATAGGGAGCATTAAGGCCCACTGGAGTCGAGTACCCTGCGGCGGTTGTGGCAGCGTCTACCCCAAACTGTGTTTCTCCGTCAGAGATCAACGATGCGCCAATCGCAAAGAGGTGCTTACCATCGCTGCGGACTGCGAAGTGGCAATAGCTGAGAGAGAAAATATCAACGATCGGGTGGAAGCTTTCAAGCAGGACGAGGATCGTCTGCACGAGACGCTGGCCCGCGAAGACGTCTACATTAAGTCTCTTGAAGCCGCAGTTGAGGAAGCGCGGAATCGCCGTAGGAAAACGCGTGAAGAACATAATACCCGCTGGGCCGACTTTACAAAAAACTTCGACGGCCACCGAGACACGTTCAACAAGTCTAGTCATTTGGTTAATCGGTTGCATGAAGCCACGAGGAGGATGTATGCCCTTGACCCTAGACGCATCACGGACCACAGCCTAGAGGATCACGACCGTTCTGAAGAAAACAAGGAAAATATAGGACCTCAGCGGGAGGTTTGCAGTATCACTCCGCCGACCTACCTCACAAGCGACGACATTCGGCCGAGTGAGGGTGAATGGACTTGCATGATGAGAGAAGGGACGACAAAGTATCATGCCGTCGCGAACTGGGTTTTGGCCACCCTCGATGCGCAACCTGAATTTGATCGGAGAGTTGGTGTCAGCGACAATGGCCAGACATTGTCATCGGCGAGGAGACCACGGAGACAAATGAGTTGTGGTCAACGCCATCGGTACCGACCGTACTACTCTCGAGGTTGACATTTGCTCCGGAGTAGCTGAGCTTCCTCCCCTTGGATGATGGCACATACACATCTAATACTAGCCTGACAATTGGATCATTTTTATCAAGCTACCTGTGATATTGCCTCGCCGAATGCAAGGCTGTTCCTCGATGCGCCAGAGTCCGCTACCACTGGCGCTTTTCCGCCATTTGATGGACGCTAACCCTCGACAACAGACGAGAGCGTTGAGACGGAGATGTATGAAGGAAGGCAATTCCTGCTGATACGGTGCGCCCTAGTTAACGGTGCCCGGCCCTCTGGGTGATCGCCCCACCAAACTTCCGGGCATCATGAGTTGAGTCCCCCGATGGAAAGACAGTACTGTAGGATACACGCGTCATCTTACCTATGATAACGCGTAGAACCTGCGAATTGTCTTACACTCTCTGCTCTTAAGCCCTGCCTACCTACTACAGGAATGTGGCTTTAAATGTCTGAGTTTAAGCTGGTGCCAGCGATCAAGTGTGCCCCTGTGAAACTCTGGTAAGGGGATCCGTGCAATAACGCAGTTCAACGCGTCGTTGCTTGACGCGTCCGCGTCTCCGAGCACTAGGCCTTTAAACCCCCGCATCCACACGCTTCCACTTACACTGGCTGTTCTTGTCCAACACACTTTCGTAACAAATCCTCAGCGAGGTGTTTGAAGTGAATACTCAGGAGAGCAAATAAGACTCACTCGGACTCGGGTTACTCCATTCGTTAATACTACACAACTATCAAGAAAGTAAGGGCTACGGTGAGAAGGCCGCTCAAGGTGAGAGGATCCGCTCCCGTGGAAAACCAACAGTGTGCTCACGCCTGCCAGATGCAACCCCTGTGGAAGTCAGAATACATCGGTGGCTTTGCAGAATGGGATCCGACGCCATGCAGAGGCTGCGGAAGAAGCGGCAATCACACCACCATCAAGCATAGAAATTGCGCAATGATGGAACTTGAATCCTCCGTCGCCGCGCGAGTTATGACCGATCGTGCTTGGGAACGACTGGAGCGTATTATCAAAAATGCAGAATACGTGATCGATGAGTTCGACGGGGAGTGCCAACTAGCAGATGCTGCCGTGCGTGAGATGGAAGATGCTATCAAGATGGCGGAGGAGATGGTAATTTCGCAAGCCGTCCTCGGCCCTCTGCGAAGGGCGTTGCGCAAGGCGGAGGAAACTCGCGACAGCGTTGTGCTCACGCGCATCAACCGAAAAAAGATGCTGGTGTCACTGTATAGACAGAGGATGGCAATGTGCGACTTGTTGAACGTGGCGGAGGTTCGCGAGGAACTGGCGATTGAGACGTACCTGGCGACCCGACCGACCAGCCGAGACACGAGACTGGAAGCGCCAGGAAGCGCTGCAGCACAAGCATCAGAACGGGCTAGGTGGTGGCAGCAGGAAGAGTTTGCCGATCCCGAAGAGCTCGAAGAGGATGAAGAGCAGCGATACCAGTACTTTCTAGATGACTGGAAATACCGTCGGGGGCAAAAAATCCGCGACCCTAAACTCGACTTCCTCCGCGATTGTATAAAGTCACCATCCGTCGGCATTCCTCCAGGCTGTACACGTCGTGTCACAGTACAGGACGAAGAAGACAGTTGGGCTCAGACTCCCACTCAAGTGGCCTCTTCCACACCTGTTCACTCGATCAAGATAGAGGATGATGAAGAGCAGGAATTTGTCAGACGTCCAACGCCACCATCTTCACCGCCCATGTCTTCATCACCCGAGACGATGTCGAGTCCCCGCAGACTGCTGTGGGGGCATACCAATGAAAGGGCGACACGACACAGCATGAAGCGCAAGGACAGCTCTCATCCGGCGTCTGATGATTCGATAGAAGAGGCGCTGGGCCGCGCATTCAGAAACATCGAGAAGACCGAAAGTACTGGTGCTACTGCGGCAACGGGCCGGGCCCGACGAACTACGGGTGCTACTCGGCAGAAGCGGCGGGTCAGGCCGTACTAGAGTGAGACGCGGGTTGAGACCGTGAGACCCCCGAAACCCCGGGATGCCTGCGTGGAAGGGTTCTAGAATGGAAAGTTTGTACGCTTATGACACTTGTATTATAGCTATGAACAACTTTATGAAACAAAGACCAAGCTGACTCCGGGATATTGGATTGACAGAAACGGTCGGGAACTTGGAGATCGGCTCATCTCCTTCTTCTCCAACCCCTGACGCTCACAAGACCCTCAGAGGGGCGGTCCCATTCAGAAACTGGAGCTCCTTGTCAGGGGTCACAATGTAACCGAAAGTGAGAGTCATGAAAAACCCGCCGTATCCGTGTGCCACCTGAGCCGCTTTCCCCTATTTGGTAGCAATTTCGGTGGAGAACTGCAAAGAGAAAGCCCAACGTTCAAAGTCAGTTTTTTCTTCAACCCATGTCTTTTTGCTTTTTTTTATGAAGAACATATCCGTCCATGGCTCCATGCCCCCATTCTCCTTTTCTTTGGCTGAGCAACGGCTGGAAACGAACCACTCCCCCGAAACTTGGATTTCTCATTGATGAGACCAGAGAAAGGATGGGCGAATCGGTATCAAAGCCATGCAATGGTGTGGAAACTTGCAGGAAGCTGCTGCAGCCAGGGTTTTCTTGCTCTTCCTGCCGGCAGGCATGGGTACCAGCACCAGGCTGTTGGAAACGAATAGTTTCCTGGGGTTTGAGAGTTTGCTCGAGAGTTTCTCAGCACTGAGCACAACCATGATGCCATCGCGTGACATGTTTGTGAACGATCTTCAGCATAAACCAAGGTTTAGGGAGCTGCCAGACCTGCATCTGACGGCACAACTGACTCTTGACTCTTTATCCAACACCCAATGACGCATTACGTGTCTGCATACGAGAGTCCATACGTATCCTCATACGAACCTTGGGCCGTTCACCTGGGCACAAATGGAGTCGACTCAATATCGCTAACTCTTCCAAAAGATCCACATACATCCCCCTGGACCTGGAGCAAAATGGGGTCCTCTGCAATGATGAAGAGGATCGTGACCCCCCGCCGCCCAGGTGCTTCCAATTAAGCTGTGAGAGAGAGGTGGTTTCTTTTCCTTCATTCCCGTTCACTTTAGGACCCTTTCCTGTCCGAATGTCCACCTTTAGACCCCTACCTACATCATCTACAGCCTCCTTTTGATATCCCCACCGGCGGGAAACAAGATCTTCGAACCACCAAAAGGTGAGACAAACCCCGTGCTTGATCGCAGCGGGAATCTGTCCATGGGGCATATTACTTAAAAAATGCCTTCATTTGCGATCTCGATGAGCAAGGCTGAGTGAGCTGACATGGGGTTGAGTCAAGCGCGAACGTGTCCGTGACCTCGGAAAAGAGTGTACATTTCTGCTCTACTGGAGCAGTGACAGTCCAGCTAGATGGACCCGGACGTCTGCCGGAATTGCGGCCACAGTGGCAAGCACATTGACTTTGCGGACGCCCGATGCGCCATCACGGAGCGGGATGACGCCGAGCGCGACAAGCTCCAGGCCGACGCGGCCCTGGCCCGGGCCCGCGACATCTGCGAGACGTCGCTCTCACTCATGAAGCGGCAGATGCAGGAGCTCGAGGACGCCAACGAGGCCATTGACGTACTGCGCGCCGCGCTGGCGGCCGCCGAGGACCGAAGGGAGCGCGTGCGGCGTGATCTCGGCACCCATGGCGACGTGTGCCTACTCGCGCGGTCGAACGTCGAGGCGGCGGAGGAGATGGCCATCTCGGCTGCCGGGCGGTACTTTGAGGCCGGAAGGGCTGTGACTGCGTTGGAGGATCGGGAGCAGTTGAGGAAGCAGTCGCCGAGTATTCACGTGGAAGAGGCGCCGCCTTTGCCGGTGACTGTGCCAATGGAAGAGGATGACGATGCGGAGGATGAAGCGAGGGAGAAGGAAGACCGGAGGTGGAAGAGGTCGAATGAGCGCTTTTGCAAGTGGTTGCGGCAGTCTGAGGCGCAGCGGCAGATTATGAAGTCTTCGTGGACCAAGCTGAGGGTCGCGGAGAGGTTAGCTGGGGAGAGCGTCAATGTCGACGTTGATGTCGATGTCGACGCAGTTGACGAAGAGGAAGATGAAGAGACGGCACGCCGGAAAAGGGTCCAGGCGTGGACTGCCGCACGGAGGCTGACAGACCAGCTTCCGCCAGAGGAGGACCCTACCATGGAGACGGAGTACCTGGAATCGGAGCCGACTGATTCCGCGGAGACGACGGAGGGATCTTCTGAGCCATTGGTGTTGGCGCCGGCACCGACGTCTGCTCCTACTTCCTCCGCTCACAAGACTGGCGTATCCAAGAGAGCGCCGGCGCTGAGGACAAGGGCAAAGACCGGCAGAGCTGCGACGACGGCGACTGCACCTGCGACGCAAGCGCCCCAGACTGTGCCGTCAAGTCCGATAAAAGGACGCAACCTACGGACTGCTCGAAGGGTGGAGAGCCAGACTCGCTCGGAACCCACGCGGCCGACGACAGCTACGACAACGGCGACGAAAAGGGTGAAGAGGGAGCCGAAGACAACATCTGCGGTCGTGATGGGGAAGACGGGGACTACCAATGCTCCCAGCTCAGATGGTGCCGCCGCTGGCCGGCCGGCTGCGCGGACACGGGCTCGGACTGGGAAGACCCCGGCAGCGCCTACGGTAGCGGCAGCGGAAACACCGGCGGCGACACGGCCTCAGAGGGCTACGAGAAGGAGGTCGGTGAGAGTTCAGCCATACCCTCAACCGGGTGCTCAGCCGAGATGGAAGTAAGGTGTTTTTATTGATGTGGCCATGATTGGATGGTCTAGTAGTTGTGTTGAAACTGTGAAGGCCTTGAGGAGGGGGCCGATGCCCTCCTCGTCCATACCCCTCAGATTGAATAGTCTCAATTCATAGCGTTTCTTTTGTCAATTGCCCACCCATTAAGTCGGCTGTACTCGATGTTTTCTAGTCACATGTGTTCGCCAGGAGCCCAGTCATGAAAAGATGTGGTGTTATTTGTTAAGAAAATGAGTGAGAGTCATCTGATTAGATGACCATAAAATGTCGCCATCGGAGCTACCCATCACGACATGGCGGACCGTCAACTCTAAAAGAACCTCCACACCGAATCCGCACTTCTCGTCTTCTTGAAAGCGCTGTACCATCTACACAGCGGATACATAATCGCCATAACAACCAGCCAATTTGCCCACCAAACCCAAATGTTACTGACTCCGACCGCAGGCCTACCGTCCATTGGAGGAGGCAGGCCGTTCTCGCGCCCAAAGAGCCCAACGAGCAGCATGCACAAGCTAAAGAGGATGATGAGGTGCGTGAGGTAGAAAAAGAGCGCCGACGTGCCAAACACGAGAAGAACGCCAAGCCACTTTGTCGCAACCCGCGGAGGCACCGAACCAAAGATGGCGAGCAGGAAGAACGTCGCCGCGAGAGTGTATGCGAAGAAGGCAAAGTCTGGCGGGTACTTCACGACGTAAAAGAAGGACGCTACGGAAACGAGGTACGGGTTCGAATCTGGGCTCGCCGCCTGATCCGGGGTCCGGAGGCATCCTTCAGATAGATTCCCAATGCGGAGTACGCGTGTGAGAACGAAGAGGACGCTGAAGATGAGGCCCGCGGCGACGTTGCCGCATGCCAGCTTCGTGGACGACAAGGGACGAGCAAGGATGATGCGCGCGTAGAGGAGGCCCAAGATGGCAAATGAGAGCCACGCCAGAGGTGGGAAGCCGGACATGACGTGCGGGCGGTTGACTTCAAAGAACCAGAAGCGCCAAAAGTCGTTGGCTACCGTGCCGGTGACAGGAGAAGACGAGGCGGCGGCGCAGGCTCCATGGGTCGGCGACACCCAGTGATCCCAGCAAATCGTGACGAAGCCGAGAACAAGCAGCACGGCGTTGTGGATGTGCCATGAAATCTGTTGGGCGCGAGCGGAAGCCTTCGACTTGGGCGGATTATCGTGGCCTGTATGAACGAGGAGAGGCGTCCTCTCACTTCCGTCGCCGCGACGACGACGACCACCTCCACAACCGGTACCTACAAAGAAATGATCGAGCAGGTTAGCCAACAACGGCTCCGTCTCGTTGATAGCGAGCCACAAGAGGCCGACGAGGAGGTAATCCACCGCCAGCGCCACGAGGACCATGTTAAGAAACCACAGCTGGCCCTGCGTCAGCACGAACCCCATGACCGTCGAGACGGCCGTCAAAATGACGGCGCGCGTTGCAAAGTGCTTTGCCATCCGGGCGGAGGACCATCCCATCTTGAGGCGGGAGCGGCCGAAATACGCGACGCCCATGCCGAGGAGGAAAGTGAAGCCGGGGGCGCAGAGGTGCGAGAGCATGCGGACGGCGTAGCCAAAGTGACCATTCCAGCGCTCGACGACGGCGGAGTCGGATTCTTGGTGGTTTGCACCGGTGGAATGTGGCCAGGCGTTGAGGCCGACTACATTGTGGTCCATTGCCATGAACATCATCAGCAGTCCACGGAGGAGGTCCGGCGCCAGCGCGCGGGTTGGCGGCGGCGGAGGTGAGGCATCGTCAGCTTGTGCTGGCTGCTCTGGTAAAATGGTCGGCCGGCGTCCGTTTGCTAGTGCCCGGAGGGAATCCGTGGCTTTTGCAGCTGTCGTTGAAGGCGGCTGAGAGGTGCCGTAGGTGTAGCCGTTGGACGACGTGCTCGGCTCTGCCGTGTTGACGTTGTCGTCGTCAGACTCGGCTGCCGTCACGGACTCCTCATCGTTGGGGAGGGTGTGCAAGGACGTATCCTCCTCATCCCGATGGAAACCTCGTACGTTGGGGTCTTTGAGAGACTCTCGTAATATGGAAGCGAGGTTGGCGTCTGTCGAAGCCATCTTGCTTGCCGGGTTATGTTGGTTTACGTTGAGAGTATTCAACAGTTTTCATCAGTCTCACAAGAGAAGGACTTGAAGCACAAGAAGGCAAAGGGAACGGTTTATGAACTGTGTCAAGGCTGTTCAACGCCTACTAGGTATGGGAGGATTAGTCAACCGAACGCAGGCTTCCGCCCGACCCGCGTCGCCGCGTCGCGAGAGGGAGGAACACACGGGCAGAGTGTCCAAGAGGGGGATCTTAGCGTGGGCAAAAAAAAGGGCGAATTCGATTCTGGTGGAACGTCCTGTCGCAGTTGATGACGTGCACCAATTGCAGTTGGGGGAAATCTGGAACTGGCGGAGCGGAGGACGCGGGCGGCGGCTCAGGCACGAGACAAAGACCGAGTGGACATTAGGCTTTGTTTAGAGTACATTTATTTTATTCATCTCGAAGGTCTCTTTCAGGTTCCCCTGCGTCAGGCACTGCATCAAGCAGCATACTAGTTCTTGGTTATAGTCAAGTGATACCATCTTGTCGGACTCAAGTTGCTTCAAGCTGGAGAGCACCTCGAAGAGGTAAGCGAACAGAACAAAAGAGCTTCAATTCGCCCCTCGGTGACTTTTGCAGCTGAGCAATGTGAGGCGGGCCAACTTCAGCCCCGAGCGGCTCAGCCGTCTGAACTTTCCGAGCGACATGTCCGCCGCTAGACACCCACCTGGATCTTCAAACTCCGCATACTTCATCAGCATTGTCTTAGTTGCTGATTTCGATGTTGTTTTCATCCATTTATCTCAATCAACATGAGCACAAAAAGGGACACCCCCAAACCTTCGTCGCTAGGTTCAGGGGCTCTTCTTAGGCGGTGTCGCAACAGGCCGTTTGTCCCGGTTCACTGGTTAGACTTCCCGCTGACCGCCTCAACCGTGTGGATCTGTACCTGACATGGGCCTGAGAACATGTGGCACCGCATAACGGGCTCTCTGGGCGTGACCTGCCAGCGAAACGCTGCATCTGGGGACCTGCCGCAGCCCGATAGCAAGGGATCTACCCGTAGGATCTTTTGATTATCAGGAACCCGCAAGCTTGCCACAGGTGGCCGGACTTGACGCGCAGACTTGTCGATTGATCTGATTCTGCGTTGCTGTAAAACAACCTTCTCTTTCTCACGTCAGCTTGGGAGCCGCTAGCAGGATGAAGCTTTGGTGGCTCATTCCAACAAATTCCGCGCAGCCACAGCAACTTGAGAGGGCTTAGGTCGGCGCGGGGTCAATCAATGGGCCCTGAACTCAACCGAATGAGTCAGCATGACTCTCCCGATCTGCCAGTACAGTTCAAGAGTCCTTCGGTCAGTACACGCAAAGCCAGCCCAGATCCATGCCCATTTCAACTCTTTTGACTTCGGGATCAGGACATCTCGACGGTGTCTCGGTCTCGTGTCAACATTACATGTGTTATCTAGAAGACGGCCGAAGCCGCGGAGGTCACCGCACCTTACCGGAGACATGTTCCGGTTCAGTTTCCCGGCCGTCTTCCGAACTTGATCCATTTCAGCCGATCGCGGGTGAATCAACTCGTCCTGATTGAGCATCAAGAAACGCTTCTATTGGCGAAAACTTGTGTAGCTGATTCTTAGTCTGCAAATCGTCATTGCTCGTTGCTATCCGCCATCCCCTCACACGGCAGCTCACAAAATGCGGAGGGATTCTGGAGACCCCATCAGTATGCCTTTGCCGTTCCGAGTTCCGACCTCCGTTGGGACCCCACTTCAACTCATCCGCGGGGCATTATCGCGGGGCAATAAATGAACCCCCAGGCCGTGATGAGTTGATGTCAATGAGAAAGCCGGGACGAGAATTATTGGTTGAAGGCGAGAACATCACTCAAAATGGCAGACAAGACAGATATTGAGGCTATTCTCAAGACATTAACTCTTGAAGAAAAGGTAACGTTCCTTGTAACCTCTGTACCGTCATATCACTGACCCCTCACTCTTAGATCCGCCTTCTCGCAGGCCGCAACTTTGTCGAAACTGGCGATGTCCCCGATAAAGGGGTGCCTGCAATCAAGGTATTCATACCCCCAACAGCTCCATATACCAAAGGCTCAGAACTGACCATATTATCACAGACAACAGATGGCCCCAACGGCACCCGCGGCGCTGCGATAGACGGCAGCACAAAAGCAGCATGTTTCCCGGCTGCCTGTAGCATAGCGGCGATCTTTGATCGACGCATAGCCCGCTCCGTCGGCGCGGCTCTCGCCCAGGAATCCAAAGCAAAGGGAGCCCGCTGTCTCCTCGCGCCCACAGTATGCATCCACCGCCACCCGCTTGGAGGGCGCAACTTCGAGAGCTACAGCGAGGACCCCTTCCTTGCAGGCAAGCTCGCCTCGGAGATGATCCAGGGGTGCCAAAGTCTGGGCGTCAGCGCGACGATTAAGCATTTCGTCGCCAATGAGCAAGAGACTGCGAGGACAACGGTGGACGAGAAAATTAGTGAGCGGGCGTTGAGAGAGATCTACCTCAAGCCGTTTGAGATTGCGGTCAAAGAGGCAAAGCCTTGGGCCATCATGTCTGCTTACAACCTCATCAATGGAAAGCACTGCGATTCGAATGAGTGGTTGCTGAAGGAGGTCCTAAGAGGGGAGTGGGGATGGAAGGGTCTGGTTATGAGCGATTGGGGCGGAACCAACTCCGTGGCGGAAGGAATCAAGGCCGGCATGGATATTGAGATGCCCGGGCCTCCGAGAATACGCAAGCCCGCAGCCGTTCTCAATGCCGTGAAGAGCGGCGAGGTAACCGAGGCTGATATCGACGAGCGCGTACGTACGATACTCGAGTGGACGGAACAGCTCAACGGCTTCAAAGACCCGACCATCACCGTGGAAAAGGCAATCGATCGCCCCGAACACCGTGCCTTGATTCGGGATGCGGGCGCGCGAGGCATCGTTCTCCTCAAGAACGACAACAATATCCTCCCACTCACGAAGGAAAAGGTGAAAGGCAAGAAGATTGCCCTCATCGGCTACGCCAAAGACGGTCTCGCCCACGGCGGCGGCAGCGCAAGCGTGAACGCACACTACAGACTCCCGCCCTGGGACGCCCTCCATGAGGCCCTGGGCTCCGACGTGGAGTTCACCTACGCAAAAGGTGCTCACAAAGAGCGTCTTCTCCCGCCCATCACCCACGACGGAAGGGTCGGCACCATCGTCGGTCTGGACGGGAAACCTGGCTTCAGCCGAGTGTTCTACGACTTTGGCAAGGAGGATGCCGAGCCCGTTTCGGTCCTTAATAGCTATCCAAACTCGGCTTACTCCCCGCTAGGCTCCCAGGAGTCAATGTGGAAGACACTCGACATCGTTGGCGACTTCACGCCTTCCGAGACGGGTTCGCACTACATCGCCTGCTCAGGCATAGGCCCGACTCAGGTGTTTGTAGATGACGAGGTCGTCTTTGAGCAAAAAGGAAATTGCGCAGATCCTATGGGCGCTTTATTCCAAGCCGCCAACGAACCGCAAACAAAACATGCTTTTACAGCAGGCAAAACCTACCGCCTCCGCATCCACAGCAAACCGCCTACCAAGATCGGTCTTGAAATCCTGGAAGACCGCACAGGTGTCCGAATGGGCTTCGGGCTGGAATCAGACCGAGACGCGGACCTTCAGGGCGAAGCTGCGCGGGTGGCTGCCAAAGCGGACCTTGCTATCGTATTCACCGGACATGATCCGCAGTGGGAGACGGAAGGCCGCGATCAGGAATCGTTCCACCTGCCCTACGACCAGGATGGGCTTATTGATGTCGTCGCGAAGGCTAGCGGCGGCAAGACGATCGTAGTCAACTCTACCGGCGTGGCGGTCGCGATGCCCTGGCTTGGCAAGGTGTCTGCTCTGGCGCAGTCGTGGTTCCCCGGCCAGGAGTGCGGCAATGCCATTGCTGATGTGCTCACCGGTGCCGTAAACCCTGAGGGTAAACTGCCTGTCAGTTTCCCCGCTCGCGTCGAGGATGCTCCCGCACATGGGAACTTCCCTGGGAAGAGAGGTGATGATGGAGTGCTCAGGGTCGAGTATGCCGAGGGCGTATTTGTTGGATACAGGCACTACGACCGTGTGGCAAAGGAGGTACTGAACTTCCCCTTTGGATACGGTCTTTCGTACACAACCTTCGAGTACACAGGCTTTCAAGTGACGAAAAATAACTCTGCTGGAAACGAGTTTGACGTCTCGGTGGAGGTGTCCAACACGGGTCCCGTCGCCGGCGGCACTGTAGTCCAGGTGTACGCCGGGAAGACGGAGAGGTCGGCGGACACGCCGGTAAAAGTACTCACTGCGTTTGACAAGGTTCGGCTACAACCGGGAGAGAAGGCTACGGTCAGGTTGGCGATCTCGGCAAAGGATTTTGCTTCATTTGAGGAGTCGACGAGAGAGTGGGTCCTCGAGGCTGGAGAGTACAGCTTCTACCTTGGCGAGTCTGCGGCAGAGACTTTGCAGACTGTATCACTGAATCTGGAGAGAATCATCTACCACAGATAGTGCAGAAGGGGGGTCTAGTGAGTCATTCAATGTAGATGTAAACTTGGAAGTTGTAAATCCAGAACGATCAACATAACGCTGTATTTCAGGGGGTGAATCAAACTGAGCAGACATGACTATGGGCTTGCACATACTAATTGTGGAATGAATTTTCGGACTTCATCAAATGGCATCTCGGCTTATTCTCTCCGCCTTACGAATGTGCAAGGATCTCGTGATTTGATGCCTCCAACCTTTCCTGTTTCTAAGCATCTTTTTAGCATAACCTCTTGACAGGCACTTCATACTTTACCTGCTACGATTCGCCCAACTCTTGCGACCATTGAAAGATCCGTCACCGATACGAGTTATCCGCTTCACATATTGGTCCATGCGGTGCGCCGCAACATTCGCCCAGGCCTGGTGTTCGAGATCGTCATGGCTAAGCTGGCATGCCATGATTCTCTCTTCTTCTTCTTTATCCTCTTCCTCGTCCTCGTCTCCGTCCTCGTCTCCGTCCCCGTCCTCGTCTCCGTCCCCGTCCCCTCCCCCGTCCCCGTCCTCGTCTCCGTCCTCGTCTCCGTCCCCGTCCCCTCCCCCGTCCCCGTCCCCTCCCCCTTCCCCGTCCCCTCCCCCGTCCCCGTCCTCGTCTCCGTCCTCGTCTCCGTCCCCGTCCCCGTCCCCGTCCTTACTAACCTCCTGTTCGTTTTCGAATAGAACACCAGTTGACCGAGGCCATTCAAACGTAGCTTGGGTGGCTTGAAGTCTTGGAATTCGCTCGCCGGCGGGCACTTGCCTCCTCCGACACGGTACCATATACGCGTAAGCTCTGTCGCGTACGCTGCATCCATGCGTGGAATTGGGTCGCCATCATTGACGAAGGCGAGTATATTCCCTCGAAGGAAGTTGCTATCGGTATAGAGTTTGGTGAGGCGGGCGTCAATGTCGGTGTTGAACAACAGAGGACAACCAAAGTGTACGCAAGACAGCGTCGGCTTCTTCGAGGGCAGATCTGTGTCGTGTTGTCAGCCTGATGCTCTGTTCTGACACTTTAAGCGTAACCAAAATACGATCTGTTCATGTTGGAGCCCTTACCAAGAACTTGGCTTGTAAGAAGACAGCAAAACAGAAGGCATGCAACGGCTCCGCCAGCAGGATGACCTGTGAAAACAACTCCTATCTCCTGATCTTCCGTTTGAGCCTCGTTTAGGGCAGCTTTTATCTGATTTACCAGTCCTGGAGCAACAGTTCTGGCACATTGGGCGAACCCGCGATGCACTTTCAGCGTTGGTTTCAAACGTGACTCGGGGAGTTTCTAAATAACCGAAGTTAGTCTCACAACTCGATCTCGGACCATAAACCAGGAGCTGAATCTTTCGGTTGTTTGGTTGAGGTCATAATTAGCTGTACTCACCACCAAGTCAGAACATTCAGCTAGGTCGCTATTCAGGTTGACCAGCCAGTCGACAGAACTTGCACTCCCTCTAACAGCAACGACTAGTGCCTTTCGCTGAGATGACGGATCAGTCGGCAAGATCTCAAAAAGAGCGGCGGCCTTCCCTGAGCCGTCTCTGGTGGGCTCTATCCAGTGTCTGTCTTTAACGGCATAGTCCAGGAGTTGGGGGACAACATGGCCCGGATCCTTCTTGTAGACCGCTTTGGAGCAGAGAGCAGCAATTTGAATGATACGGGCAGCGTCCTCTGTGCTGGTGTGGTGTAGATCGTCGTCAGAACATAGAAACACCAATATTACCTCTCAAGAATTGAGGCGCCGCTTCTGGGTATATGCAAACCTTGTTCACTCTACCGCAGGTAGTTTCACGGATTCTTGGCCCCTAGAGACTATGTCGGGCAAGTTCATTGCACGTTGCGCCCTTACTTTCTTATTCTGCGATTCTCTCACAAGCCCTAGCCAAACTAGACACAATCAGCATCACATTAGCAGCCACTGAAGATGGGCCCTTTGTAAATCTTACCGAAAAGATCTGAATCGCTAAAGTCTTCGATCTCATTGAGCATCGTAGCTACTGCTGCCGAAGCACCAGCCAGAGTCGTAGAGTTCATAGACCCAGCCCCGGACGCGGAGGCACCCAGAGAATGGCGTGCCACAGACATGCTCAAGTTGAAAGAGTTACTCGTGGGGTAAAGCAGCAGTCAAGACAAATTTAGTTAGAAAATTGAATCAACAGGAAGACGTTACTCTTCCGTGTCAAGAGACGAAGATATTGTGGGCTTGCAGTTCCCCTCTTTCTTACTGTGACAAAGTATAGCAAGGGAAAGTGCATTTTTGACCAGGCTGCCATTACGCGTCAGGCATCGCCAGAGAACGCCTCCAATCATGGCCGCGTTCTACCTCATGAAATATAAACAAATGGCTCGACCAATTGGATGGTTTTCGGCCTTTGATGTTGGTTCGCCTCTTTAAGGTACCTAGGCAGACCTCAGGTCTGGGCGAATCAACACGACAAGTAGATCCAGAATGCACGCGTGTCAGATATTGCATAATCTCAGCATTTACCCGATACGTATAATTCCGAAGTGGTGTCAACCAGCAATGGCATTGTGCTCTCTTACCCGCCCCCTTATTGATTCAAGCTGTCTTCAATAGTACTCCGCCTTCTCCCTTTCCAAACTGAACACATTGAACTTTCTCACTGCGTTTGACGTCTACCTTGCGCACCTTTCATCCTACCGCAATCACCATGTGGAAATCACGGACCTCTTCTGTTCAATTACCCCCGAATCCAAGGATTAATTGGGCGAAGCTGGATTCTCATCATCCAAAAACGCTCAATAAAGAACTCAGTGATCTGTATTGGAGCGGTATCGATCGAGACCTGGATGAAATACTGCGGTTCCTCGACATGTGTGAAAATGTTCCCGAACCGCCGACAGCTGATTCACAGCCGAAACATGAAGATTGACTTGGCTTCGAAGCCTTTGCCAAGAGAGCCACTCGCTTGGCAGTGAACGACGCTTTGTGAGTTTCCTTCATCTTCATCACCATGGCCGTAGCGCTAGTTGTCAGATTGTTCGCGAACATCGCAATACGCTGATTTTCTCTAGAGTGTACGATGTTTTAGCCAATCTCAATTATGGCAACTCCGAGAATCTTACGAGAAGAGAATACTTGGCTCAGATGCTTCTACGAGCAGCACGCACGCACTCCATCAATAACAACACTGGAGCCGTATCTGGCTAATACTGAGTGTTCGAACGCAGGCATACTCGACATTGACAAGAGTGAGTACTCTCTACGCTGACCTTGGAGCTGTTGTGTCCATCTTCCGAACACGAAATGATCTGATCCAAGCTCAAAGTGGTTAAACATCGGGAACCTGGATTCAAGCTGGGTACATGGCTTCGGCCACGAGCACCACAATGTAAGCACTTAGGGAAGATGTCGGATTAGAAGTCCAATTCGACCGCAGCATATAGCCGACTGCGCAGGGGCCAATTAAGGGCCCTATTTACAATTATCATAGCTAGCCTAACCTACGGTTAGAACCTCCTTTTTATACCTACGCAGATATTTATATAATTTAATTAATCTTTTTATTAACTACGGTTCGAACTAACTACTTTATAATAAGGATATTAATACTAATTAATAATTAAATTTTATTATTATAAATCGGTAAAGTATCTTATTATATAAAAAAAACGACCTCTTAATACTATATAGGATAAGAAATTCGTACTAATTAACTTTATAAAAATAGATAAAAAGGGGCGGTTTTTAAATACTATATAGAATTAAGTAATCGTAGCCTTTTATTATTTATAAGAGGTTAACGTTTATTATATTAAATTATATTAATTAATAAAACTACTTAAGTAACTAGCCTTTTATTATTATTTTAAGTGGTTTTTTTATTAATTAACTTTTCTATAACCGGCCCGTAACTAAAAATTAATTAATTAAATTAATAAAAAAAAATACCTACGTAATAACTACTTACTTAATTAATTAGTATAATAAGCGAGCTTAATAATATAATATAAAAAAGTACTGCGCAATTAAAAAAAAAGATCTTTAAATATAAATATTTTTAATAAGTATAATAAGAACTTATATAGGAGTTATAACGCTAAGAGATTTATAATATATAAAAAGGTTTAGTATTATAAAGATTTTATAAATATAATTTTAAAACTTATAATTTAAACGATTTTTTTATAACTCCTTTAACTACTTTTTAAATATTACTTAAAAATATAATATAAGGAACGGTTTAAAAAAAAAAAAGGGATTTAGAGGTCTTAATAATATCGAGTTAAGAGTATTATAAATCTTAAAAATTAATTTAAAAAAAAAAGCGGCTACTTTAAAGTAGTCCTATAACCTCTCGTTATAATTATTATTAGCTTAAAAAAAGGCTAAGAAAATAAGGATTTAAGAAGAAAAGAAAAAGATCCTTTAAAATATTACTAAAGGGCTTCTTTTTATATTAGCTCTTAGTATAAGATTACTAATTTTAAAAAATTAATTAAGTAATAAAAAGGATTATTAATAAGTAATAATTACCTAACTATAATTAAGTTATAAAGAAAACTATTTAAAAAATATAAAATAGAGTATAGAGAAGTAATAAGAAAAAAGATCTTTAAAGTATTTAGTCTTACTAAGTACGAATAATAAATAAGTATTTTTAATAAGTTTTTAATATTTATAATTTTATAAAAAAGAGGGCTTAACTTCGCTAATTATACTTAATAACCTATTTAGCTTATTTATAAGCCGCTCGGCGTTTATTTTTAACTATTTTTATAAAATACTATTTTAAAAGAGGTAAGTTAAAAAAAGAAGCTATTTAGAAATTATAGAGAGTACGAAGCTTAGGAAGTTAAAAATATACGGAATAATAGAAATTAGTAACTAATAAAAATCCCGAGACTAATTATTATATTTCTTATAGTAATATAAACGTCTACTGCTACTATTAAAAAAGAGAATTATTAAAACTTATTATTTTATATTAAATAAAAAAGAGGATTTTAATAAGTATAATAACTAATAATTTAAAAAGGTAGTAATAATTATTAAAAATAATAAAAATAAGAGTAATAATAAGATAGTAAAAGGAAATAAGAATTTCCTAAACCCTAATAAATTCGTTAAGTAATAAAAATACGGATTTATTATAGCTAGCGCGCGGATTAAATATATTCTTATTAAAATTAAATACGTTAGTAATTACTAATATAAGTACGAGTTAGAATACGACTTTTAGTAAGTTAAGGTAAAAAAAAAAGGGAAGAACCTAATCTTAAATAGAATCCTAATCCCTTATAAATAAGTAAATATTAACCCGGATTATTAAGGGACGTAGATATATAAAATCGTAAATTAGCTTAATAATAAGTAAATTAATACGGTATTAATCTATTTAATTAAAGTTTATAAAAAAAAGGGGCTATAAAATAACCCCTATTTTATAAAATCGTAAACGACTTTAGTTACTAACTAGATAAATAGTTTATAAATATAAGCCTAGGAATTATAAAAGTAGTTAATAAATTCCTTTATAAACGAGGGGTATTACTAGCGTAGTTATAGTTATAAAAACTATATAAAGTCCTAATAATAACAATTATAAAAAAGGAATTTATATTATAAAACTAAGTATAAGTTAATAAGGCGTATAATTACTTTAATAAATTTGAAAAAAGATAAATAACGTAAATTTCTTTTTTATAATTATTAATAATAATTTATCGTCGTAAAAAGATATATAGAAATAAAATATAGTATTAGAAGTATAATAATTAACGATTCTATTTATTTTAATTTAAAGCTCGTCGCTGTTATTAATATAAAATTCGGCGCCGATTAATTAATATAAAAAGAAATAAACGACCCGAAGTTACTAATAGTACGTAATAACGTAAGAATCGTATATAAATACCGAAAATATAATAATAAATATAAAGTAATTTATAAACTTTAAAAAGATCTTTTTAAAAAAGAAATTATACTCTAAGGGGAAGTATAAGGTTTTATAAAAAACCCTAACGATATTTTATAATTATTATAAAAAGGTCGGGATTAGGGAATATTAGTACTATTTAGTAATTAATATCGTCCTTATAAATAAAGCCTTTAATTATTATTATAAAGCGGTACGTAATTTTAATTAAAACGACTTTTTTAATATTATTAATATAATCCGAAGCCGTTTTAAGACTTATAATAAGAACCTAGAGCTCCTATTTAAGCTACGAGCGATTTTTTTTATATTTATAGCTAGGATAATAAAAAATAAATTATAAATAGAGATCTTTAAAAAGCTTATTAATCGAATTAATAAGCTAATAAAAACCTAGCTAAATAAGGGAACTAATAAATAAAAAGTTAAATATTTTTATACTATAGTTTAGCGCATATTAGAAATAAAAATAACCCTATACTAAGTATTTAAAGACGATAAAACGCTTTATTTAAAGCTAAGATTTAGTTTTAATATTAAAATAAAAATATTATACTAAACCTATTTCTAAGTATATAACGGCCCTTATTAATAATATTAAGTTAATCGAACGTATAATAAAAAAATAAAAAAGGCTAAATATAGTAATTATTAATAAAAAGGCCCAGATTCGTTAAATAAGTAAAGATTTAACTCGTAAATAGGGTAATAAAAAAAGTAATATTATATTTATAAAAAAAATAGATATTAGTTAAGTAACTATTCTAAAAAAAAGTATACTAAATTATATAAATAATATAAAAAGTTAAGAGTAATAAATAATAAAACTAGCCCTCGTTAGTTTAACTAATTCCTTATTATATATAAAAGTAAATCCGGGGGTATAAAACTTAGTAAAAGTAGTTAAAGTAGCGGCTTAGAGTATTCGCCCCCTATAAGAAATTCGGAAAATAAGAAAGATCTTACCCCCTATATTAATAAATTAAATTATAATAAAATCGATAATATTAACTACTCTTTTTTTACCCCGTTAGCTTTTAGAGAATATATAAAACTAAACGAATAGAGGGTAGTAAAAGCTCTTAATAAGTAGGCTTTTATTTATAAATAATAAAGAAAAGTCCCTTAAATAATAAATATAGAAGTAGCTAAAAAGGCGAATTTAATAAGGCTAAAGCCTATTTTTTCAATACTTAAAAAGAAGACGCTACTTTTTTTAATATTTAAAAAAAAAGAATATAGTACTAAGTAAATCTAAGAATAGCTAGAGGGGTCCTTTTTATATTATTTAGATTTATTAAATACTAAGCTTATATAAGTATTTTATATAAATAAAAGGTACGGCTTAAATATTTTTATAAAATTATCCTAAATATTAAAGTATTATAATAGTTAATAAAAAGAAAAGGGTAATTCTAAATACTATAAAAGATCGTACTAATAATATTTAATATATTAATAGCGGGTATTACGAGGATTAGCTTCGGTCTAAGTAAGGAAATCGTTATTCTAAGTACAATAGAAATAAAAACGTACTTCGGAATAATAACTTTTTATATTTTACTTATTAATACCCTATTTCTCTTATATTTAAAAAATATAGATTAATTAAGTATTATATTTAATAATATAAGGAATAGAATCTCTAATAATAAATATTTTAAAATAGTTAAATAACGATAGGAGTATGCGTTTATAAGGCTTATTAATAATACGAAGTTAATTAATTACTTAATAAAAAGTAAGCTTAAATAGCTATATTAAAGATTCGGGTACCCGTTAGTTACGAGGCTATATAACCTTTTAAAGTAATTAAGTAATAATAATATTAAAATAGGGGTGCTAAAGTAATTAATAAAAGTATATTACTAATACTAAATAAATACGCAGAGCCTACGCAAATTTAAATTTAAATTACGTAATAAGCTTAACTTTAATTAGGAAATCGTCGTTAATATTTTCTATTTAAATAGTCGGCTAGTCCTATATATAATTAACGTAACTATATCTTTTTAAATAGAGCAATTCCTTTAGGATTTATAAATAAAGATAGTATAAATAGCCCTATAAAAAGGATAGATTAATATATACTAAGGACCGCTAAACGGTATTAAAACTAACGCTAATATTAGTTTTAAATTAATAAAATTTAAAGAAAATATAACGGCCTATAGTATATAGCTAAAAATCGTACTTATTAAAGCGCACTATAATATTAAAAAAGTAAAAAGGGTATATTAGTAGTTAAAAAGGGCGTTTAGAATTATTAAAAAGGAAAATCCTAATTTTATTAATAACGAATACCTCTAAATAGTACTTAAATATTATAATAATACTATAGGGCCTAACGGGCTTATATTAACGCTATTAATATTTAGAGTATATTTAAAAACGACCTTAGCTTTATTACTATTACTAAATATAAGCTAATAAGCCTAAGTAATTAAAAAAGTAATACGAGTACTACGTAAAATAAGTATAAAAAGGTAAGTTAATAAGGTAATTATTATATATAATAGGCCCGATATAAGAAGTAATTTAAATATATTATTAAATTCGGATATACGAGTATAGCGCAAAATTACTTAATAATAAGCTAGGCTATATAAATTAATTTTTATTAACGAGCGATTGTATATAATTATAAAGGATTATAACTAGTCCCTCGAAGTATTAATTACGGTAATTAGACTATATTATATAAATCTTAGCGAGGTAATTTCTAACTTATAAAAAAAAGAAGAGCTAGGGGAAACTATATAACCTATAATAAAAATATAAGGAATTATCCTTAATAAGATCGTCGTAATAATATTAATAAATAATAAAGAAGAGGAAATTATTAAAAAGGTATTAATATTATTAATAAGACGTCGTAGAAGGCTATAACGGTAAGCCCTAATATAGTAATTTATTATTAATAACGAGGTAATTAATACTTTTTATATAATCATAAAAAAAGCTAATTTCGAGCTAATAATTAAATTACGTGAGAAAAGTATAATTATAATTACTAAAAAGCTATATAAAAGATTAGATCTTATTAAAGTAAATACTTTTTATAATCGAGGGGTTTATTAATTTATCTTTTATAACTTAGAAAAGTATATAAGCCTCTATATATTTAAATTACGAATAGTTTATAAGATTAAAAAAAAAGAATACCCTAGCTATATAAGAAGTCTAAGTATATAATTTAGGGGTACGGTAATATTAAAAAAGCAACGCTATTTATATAATTACTTATTATATAATACTATAGCTAACGGTTAATAATAGTATTAATAATATTATTATAAAAAAGGGATATAAGATTTAGAGCCGTAATATTACCTAGGCCTATACCTAATCAGCTATAGGGCTTATAAAGAAAATCCTAGCCTATTTACTAAAGGAAATAGTTAGTAAGTACTTAAAATGTACGATTATTAAAGTATTTAAGTTACTATATAGGCTCGTAAAATCGGGTACTTATTAATAAGCTATATACTACGATTTTTATATTAATTAATTATTAATAATTATATTTATATATAACCTATACTTACTAATTTCTAAGTATAAAGGTAACTAATTTAAAATTATTAAAATATAAACCGACGATATATTAAGCCTATCTAATATTAACTTTATAAAAAAAGAGAATAAAGAGCTTTAAAAAGCGGGCTTTATAATAAAACTAAAAGAGGTCTTTATAATAAATACCCCCTTAGTATTTGATAATAAGATTTTTATTATTAAAAAAGAAACCGTCGTTTTTTAATAAAAAGAGTAGGGTAAAAAGATTAACCTCGTTAATCTAAATATAACTAACGTTAAAAAGCGGTATAAAACTAAGCTTACGTAAGGGGTATATATTATAAATATTTATTAATTTAAAATAATATTTAACTATACTAAAGTAGCGCAGGCTATAAATCTAATTAAATAAAACGTTAAAGTACTTAATAAGTAGCTTAAGTAGTAATAAACGAATCTTAATCAAGGCCTCGTTTATTACCTAATTAACTTTACGATTAATAAGCTTTATATTTTTATTAATAGGTTATTTATAAATAATAACGACCTTATTTCGTAATTAGGGTATATTATTATCTTAGTTAATAAGAGTATAAATAAGAGCGAATTTATTATATATAATAATATAATCTACTACTTATTAATTAAAAATAAGTAAGTAACGAGAAGTATATTAATATTAAAAGTTTATAGTATAATTAACGGCGTTAACCTCTTTTACGTAATTTTAATAATACTAAAGAAAATTACTAATTAACTTAGCCTTTTACTAATCCTAATAGTTATTTATATAGATTTTTACTTACTATACGAATACTTTATTAAATTAAGGATAATAAAAGAAAAGAGGCTTATAATTAATATTATAGCCCTTAGGTAATTATATAAAAAGCGCAAGATATTTAAAATCCGTTAGATTAATAATAATAATAACCTCGCTAACGCTTTTATAAAAATAATATTTAATAAAGGGTTAGAATAACTCGTAAGTAATAAAAAAGTTAATATATAAATAAAAAGATAGGTTATATAAAAAGAATAAAAAAAAGAAATAAAAAGAAACGACTTAGTAAACGGACCTAAGGTCGAATTAAACCTCTAATTATAATAAATAAATTAATAAAAAAAAAAGTTAGTATTAGATTAGAAGTCTAATTTAATTATAGTATATAACTAATTACGTAGGGGCTAATTAAGGGCCCTATTTATAATTATCGTAGCTAGCCTAACTTATAGTTAAAACCTCCTTTTTATACTTATATAAATATTTATATAGTTTAATTAATCTTTTTGTTAACTACGGTTCGAACTAACTACCTTATAATAGGGATACTAATAGAAGAATTATTATTGACTAAGCTCTCTTTTAATTCTCCATTGTGGTACCCAGATCTGATGAACACAGCCAGAACCCAATCAACTTCTCCGCCCTCTAATGCACTGAGTGCAAGCAAGCCATCCAGGGTATCCATTGTCGGTGCGGTGCCGATTGTCCGTGTGACAAGTCATCATATCTAGAGCAAGCTCCGGTCTTTTGTGAGACTTGCGCTCGACACCCCGATTGCAAGCACGACTCTGAGAAAGTACGCAAGTTCCACAAGAGCTGTGTCTTGTCATCCTGTCTATCCGACGAACAGGCGAGGGAGTTGTGTTAATGTGCCGGTGGCGATGCTGAGTCTGACCAATCAAAAGAACTGTATCCTTTCGACCAGAATGACCGCGCCCGTCATTACCCGCTGTGTCCTTTGATCAGGCTCAAGTCACAACATTGTTCCTCGAAGCTGGCTGAAGTCTGCGGTCTTGGCGTGTTAGAGGACAGCAAAAAGGGTGACGTTCGCGGTCATCCAATCACTGCTGTCACCAAGACTGCAGCCAAGATTACAAGGATTCACGAGCATGTCCCGTATGGGAACACCCATATGAGTCTGATGATGGGCCCGCTGCTAATCGAAAATGGAGTTCCTCAGTTTGTACCATTTTTTCTCTGGCCCCTCTTTTTGTGTTGATTGAGGATTCTTTCTTACATTTGTTCTTTCAGATCCATGGGTGGCGTGCTGTTCACGGTTCGAGATCGTCTTCAGTTGCATCCCGTAGATACTCCTACAAGCTCAGTGACCAGGTGCTTCGCTCTCAGCAAAGATAGACAGCTGTTCAAGACAGAGAGGCATATACTGAGAAACCGCCGAGTGAAGGCCTTTATGAAACAGATAGTAGGCAGTCCATTCTGGAGTCTGAGAGAAGAGGATCGTGATGCCGAGGCCGAAATTATCAAAGATGTGGCCAAGGCCAGTCTAGATTATATAGGCGTCCTACATGTAGGGAAAGGATCGAAGCACGAACAGAAAAAGTCCAAGGCAAGAAAGAAAATTCTCGAGAAGCTCCGTACACTTCTACATGAGCGTGTCGAGCTCTACATTCATTCCATCGTCAACAAACTTTTCGACGAAAGTTTGCCCCTTGGTTGGTTCTACTTTCTTTCTCCCCTTGTCCCCAAAATCTACTTTTCACGCACCTATGCATGTTGATTATCCAAAACGAGTACACTCTGAAATTGAACAAAAAATTGGCCTTCATCTCAGAGTGGAACATGGGAAGCAACAACTGCCAAAATTTCTGTGATGCCCTGATAGACCGCAACGTATTCGGCAGCTTCATGGTCTATCACCGACACTGCAAGGAGAAGAAACATAACGGTCAGGCATCTCAAGTTCAATACTTAATGAGCTTTGTAAGCCGGATCGGTTGCCACGATGGACTCACTAGGCGGGTAGCTCCCTCTTCAAAAGCGACATCCGCGAACGGTCACACTGAGGAGTTTCTCCTTCGATTCCGCCGATTCGCCCACCACAACGACACGGACATCGTTGACAGCTTGGTAGAGTACTGGACCGATTGGGGAGGCTTTCGAGCGCCGATATTTCGACACCAAGGCCTCTTTCCATGGGACTGTACCGAAGCGCGCACTCTCAAGGAGGAGGCCGATCACCCGCAAAAGAAGTGTGGGGATTGTTCGTTGGCTAAGCATCTTTGGGCCTTTCCGTTTGATGCATGGTCAGTAGCGCAGTTTCACCTTCTCAGGGAACGTCGCTTCTATGCTCCATCTCCAGTCACTGGGAAAGACAATCAAATTCAGATGGCCGACCATGACTGGGAGGAAAACAGACACCGCGTACTTGAAGCGTTTCAGGTCCTTGGCAGCATGGGAGTTGCGATGCATCGATCACAGGTTTTCCGTGACAGGTGTCGATGGAATTTCAAAGCTCGCGGGCTGCCTTTCGAAGACACCTCTACAGACCGAACCATATTCCACAAGGGTCGCGTGACTACTTTACGACAGCAAATTAAAAGAGTTTTGCTATCCGGGCAGTACTGTTTGGCTATCCGGGCAGTAGTCCACTTTTTAGACCAATGAGGGCTTATAGCTATAGAGCTCGGGCCATAACCCTATACCCATACCCGCTATACCTATCCCATCGACTGCTACAAGGCGACAGTACAATAGTCTCTAGCTTTTCTCTAAATTCTCCGAGATATGAATTTTTTAATTTACGGATATAGTGGAAATAAATCGGAATAACGCCTAATTAGTTCTTCCTCCGCACTCGGATATACTGTCGCTTTGTAGTAATCGATGGGATATACGGGCTATTTGGCGTAGTTATATAAAGTAGCCGTAGGTACGTTCGGTCGTAATTACTTATAGTTATAATTACTTATAGTCGTAATTACTTATAGTTATAATTACTTATAGTCGTAATTACTTATAGTTATAATTACTTACGGTCGTAATTACTTATAGTCGTAATTACTTATAGTTATAATTACCTACTTAATTACCTATTTAATTACCTATTTAATTACTTATTTCTATAAGTAATTATAACTGTGGGTAATTGCGACTATAAGTAATTACGACTATAGGTAATTACGATAGTACGTACTTATAGCTATTATAACTACGGCGTATATGCGCTAGGTAGCCCGTGGGTAGGTGCAGCGGGGTAAAAAGGTTTAGAGTTTTAACGGCAGGTTCTGATTGGTCCAAAAGGTGGATTACTGCCCGGATAGCCAAACAGTACTGCCCGGATAGCAAAACTCAATTAAAAAGAGAGCAGGCAGGCTTGTCGTCCAGCCGCATGGCCCTCTCATCATCCACGATCGCATAAAGCTTGCAGGCATCCACCGGGCCCAGCCCATGAGTTACCTCTACGAGCATGACATGTACCACCACTGCACTCTGGCTGACTGGGCTGACCTGAATCACGATGGGCAAGTGGCGGCTTACACGGCGCTACGTGACTTTCGATCAGAGCACGTAGACGAGATCATCGAGGACGCAAAGCGAAGGGCGGAATCTAAAACGCCGCATCCTCATGGTCCATATCGAGGCCCCGGCATCGATATGAACGCCACCTCTAGCATGGGAATCGGGGACTGGCTACCTGAAGACTTGGTTCCGGAACAATGTGACGGATCCTACGTAGAAGTCGACTTTGAAGCGAATGAAGATACAGGTGACTGCGACTGTTTATGCGATGCTACGGGTCTATCGGGTTTTGAACAGTCTATTATAGATGGAGGGTGGGGTTTCAGTGACGGTGGGAGCGGATTTCCTGTAGACACAGGCTCCGCAGGGCTTGATACCTCTGGAGGTAATGGAGGTGGCGGTGACGGCAGTAACAACAATGGAGGTGGCAGTGGTGATGGTAGTCACGGAGGGGACAACTCCCATGCAGGGAGTAGCAGTAACGACCAATCGTGGCAGAGTATGATGGGAATGCTTTAGGACGAGAGGCTGTCTGCATCAAGTTGGTGGGGAAGCTATCGGCATTGTCAATCGTTTTCGCTCGGAGGCATCCATTTGACAGTTCAAAGCCGGAGCACCAGGCCTTTCGCTCCCCTCGCCGGTGACCTCGCCGCAAATGCAGTGGTATCTCTGGAGTCCAGACCCACCCCCCCCCCCCCCCCCCCTCCCAAGTGTGCATGAATAACTAGCCTTGAGTAATCTTGCCGCGTATACGAATCTCAATAGCAAAGTTGTCTTGCATTGTGAACCTTATGGTCTAGCCAAGAACTTCTCTCTATAATTGGAATTGAGACAATGATTGACCAGACTCGGTAGGTCATGCTCAAAATACCAAGCGACCCTTTGAATCATCAACAACCTTGGACAGAGCCGAGGAAGGGGAGGTTATCGTCAAAGCATGGGTGGAAACCGTGCGGCGCGGCTCTAGCCCATAGTCACATTAAAGCCAGGGGATCGTTGTGTACTACAAGCAGTAGCTTTATCCTCGCCGGAGCGTCAGCTGAGCGGTAAGCATTGCCTCAACAAGCACCCTTTTCCCGCAATAGAAGCCCCAGCGAAGCTGAGATCCGTTGACAGCCGCGGACAACGGCTGTGCGGGCCGTCCGAGTCCCTGATTCATGACGGCCGCCCTCGGTGCGACGGCGTTTGTGGAGCGCTGTGGCCTCCTTGCCAAGCTTGCCAAACAATGAGGCGTGAGCGAAAGCTTAAATCGACGTTAACCCGCAACAGGATGTGACCCCAGCAACTTGAGATACGGCGATCCTAGCAAGTGAGAAGCACTGACAGCCGTAAAGATCGGCTCCACCAATCGATTGACTTTCGATTTACGACTTGCCGCACCCCCCTAATCTGTGAAGAACAGCGTAACAGCATTTGTCTGGCAATGGATGTCCTTGCTCAAGATAAAGGCTGACATCAAACCTTATTCCCGTCGATTGCCATTAGCAGAAACCACCTTAGCTGATATCTGTAGATCACTTCCCTCATTCGTCCTTCAGAATATCAAACATGGCTAGATATCTCGGTTATGTGATTGAGAACTGATTCATGGCGGCCGCACGGTCACACCGTTGTCTGGCGGCGGGGTCCATGGCAAACGTTGGCCCGGATGCGAAACCTTACGCCGGAGTGTGGGGCAGACACGACCGGGTTCCGGCTTTGAACCAACTACATTCCTTCCGGATAGTACATACACAAGGCTCCATGCGCGGATAGAGCACATGTGGGCGCGGCTAAAGAGGAACCTGGAAAGACCTCTCGGAAAGGCTCCCCGGCATCACCAGTCAAATTTCGGCCGAGACGGGGCTCCGACCTTGTACGAATACTCCGTAAATTCGTAAACCTCAAGTGTTCCACAGCTCCACCACGGTCAATTGGGGCTTACCAGCCCGCCTCGGTTTGGCCTGATAGCAACGCGGGGCGGCGGGGGTCAGCGTCCGCATATCGCTCCAGGGTTTCTTGTTGTCCGGGGAGTTAGAACGCAGAATTGGCCACCGACTCCCGAGGAAGTCTTATGACCTGAATTGGCGGGATCCTTGCTGGGGGTAATTTTATTTCATCCGTACCAAATGACTACCACCCATGGGGCTGGGTGCTTTCTGGGGGCTGATCTGCTTCTCTCTCTAATTCGTAAATCCCAGTTCAATTTTAGAACAAGGAGTCTTGCAAGGATGTCGTTAACAAAATTGGTTCCTGTATCTTTCAGACGAGACAGCAACGTCATGAAGAGGTAGAGATAGGCCAATACCAGTTGTCTGGCTCGCTGAGATCAGCCCAAACTCCATGTGAGATTTGACCGGACGCCTGGATTGCGTACTTACTTCGGGTTATTCTCTAAACTACCCGCGAGTCAGGTCATTGCTACATCAAGAACTTGCAAATACCATTGACAATTGGCCCAGTACGGAACTCAAAAGCCACTTGAAGCATGGCGCGCGTCTCCACGGGCCATTGATGAAGCGTGGTACGCTCAGCTCAACTAACTACAAGCGGTGATTCGACTGGAAACCGCCACGGCATGCATCATGATCACTGCTCAGCATTGCATTATGCAAAGTGCAGAGGGACCAAAGTAAAATGAACGACCCCCACGCTAACTTCCGTCAGATATAATGACTATTGCGACATACTACACTACGCATGTGCAATGTATGAATCCAGTATAGTCTGCAGATAGCAATGAGAACTCCTCGGGCCTAGATCGCTAAGAAGCAGACGTTAGACTTGGTGTAATCTATTTTCTGGCCGTAGCTCGGTCTCGCTTTTGTTTGTTTGTTTGTTTGTCCCATTTTACGCCGTGATGTCCTCAAGTGAGGCGAAAGGCGACTACATCGCGCTAAAATTACATGACCGCATACAGTACCCCGTAGAATCCATATAATACCCTCCTGCAAGATAGTATGATATATAATCCAAGATTTGACCCTTCTGTTGTACATAGGAGCTCACCAAGCACGTGTTTTAGGAAATGCTAGACGTATTGTAGATTTAGCTTCCCTTTATTTGCCGCCGCCTTTCGGGTGATTGACTCGAGCAACCCTAAACTACATGTGACACGGACTCCTCTATTCTTTTCGGGTACTATTCTAAGGTTCACATAATCAGACGAAAAGCGAGGGAGAAAAAGCTCAGACGAAGCTCGCGACCCAAACATCCATGGCAGCAACTCCCTTCTTACCCCCGGGCACACCGTCCAAACTCGCCTCGCAAGCATCACGTAACGCAAAGACCACGGCGCGCTCCCGCTCATCCTTGACACGCTCCTCTACCTCACGCGCAAAACCGGATCCAAGACAGGCAGAAACCTCCCACTGTCCGTCCTGAAGACCTTCGCCGCACTGCACGCGGCTCTCCTTCTTCAGTTTCCAGCCGGCCGCGACAGCGAGTTCTGTGAGGCGCTTTGGGCCTAGAACAGTGCGGACGTTGGAGATACTCTCTTCGCCTTTGCGGCACTCTAGCGCTGCTTGGGTGAGGGCGGCTAGAACGTGAGGCCGGGCAGCAGCATTCGTTGCTTCCAGGGACCATTCGGAAAGGAGAAGACGTTTGCTGTGCTGTCTGATGGCACGGAAGGTTTCTAGAATGAGATAGGGGGAGGAAAAGTACCATAGGCAATGAGCAAGGACTGTTGCGTCAAAGACTTTGGCGTCGCTGGATGAAGTGAGGGAAGAAAGATAGTCCTGAGGGCTTTGTTGAACCCAGTTGATACGATTGCCAAGCGGACCTTGTGAGATGTGATCCTGTGCTTGCTTGAGAGTGTACGGGGCACCTACGCGAGTGATTAGATTGCCTACCTGCCGAGGCTACTAAGAAAAGTTACACAAGGCAGCAAGAACTCACCATAGTCCAGCGACGCCGGGTCAACAGCCACCACGGTGCCTTGCTCACCCACAACAGTGGCGAGAGCGGTTGTGCAATCTCCCTGACCGCATCCTAGTTCCAAGATTTTGGAGCTTGCTGGAATATCCCAATGTTGTAGGAGAGCCAGGCGGTGAGCGGTTTGGATGAGTTGGACATCGAAGTGCTTGGGGTCGTGCAAGGAAACACGAGCAATGGAAGCAGCGTCAAGTTGAGTGGACATGTTGTTGAGCGTGTAAGTTGAGTGAGTTCCAGATGGGTGATCGAGAATTACAGCAGGGATTAGTGTCCTGTGATCTGCCAAGGAGGGTAAAGTGATGAAATATATGGTGGATTCTTGTTTCTAGAAGCTATCGTTGGGGGCAGTGGACTCTTGTACTAAGTATGTAGGGTGAGACCTGGCCTTTCGTGTTTGTGTTAGGTTCACCCCTCCAAGGATTCAGGAACAAAACGTGCTGCCCACCACCAGCCATGGCCAATTCCATTGTCAAATGTCTGTGCATATTCTGCCCCCAGCCCGTTAGTCAGTCCGTCATCCACCTCACGCCCTCTTCCTCACCAACTCAAACCCAAATCGCGGCAGCATGGTGTCCAGATGCATGAAGCTGACATGACACGCCACGCGCTGGCACTTCAACTCTACCACAAGATTTTCTGCCCCGCTAGGGCAGGCAAACTCCACCGTCGTGCTATTCGGTTTCACGGTGAGATCCAGCACGCCGAGCAGCTCGCCGCGCACAGGGAGAGCCGAGTACGACACGGTGTCGTAGTCGAGCTCGTCCATGTTTGTGGAAGAGCCTGGCTTCGAAGGGGCTGAGGGCGCAATAAGCTGCCAGACTTCAATTTCGGAAATGTCTCCCTTGGTAGTCAGGTCCTTGATGCGCGTGGAATTTTCCGGAGGCGCGAGCCAGTTGATTGCGCAAGCGTTGATACCAGCGGTAGGAACCGGGAAGCGCATGATAGTTGAGTCCTTTTTTTTTTCACATCAGAATTCTTGTTTGAACCGCAGATAGTGAGAATGAGATGGTAGGAAATTGCGCGTACCTCGACAGTCACATAGACCTGCGGCCCATTTCCCCACACTGAATTCTTCAACTTGCGGCTCACTCGCACCACTCTGTCCGGCCAGGCGCGAAGATACTCTCTGGGAGGGCGAAGAATCTTGGCTGCTCTGTCAAGTCCTAGTCTGGCGTCACCGTAGGGAAGGGCATTGAGTTCAGAGTCTGTATAAGGGTAAGCTGCGTAGTTCGACAGCGTCGCAGGAAGCAGAGCGATGTTGGCGCATGATAGCAAGGCTAAAGCCAAGGAAAAGTAGAGGATGAGCTTGGGAAGCTGCCAGTGTTTGGCTGCCTGGAGACCTGGAAGATTCTTAGAGGCTTCCAACAGGGGGTGGTCGTCATCATCCTCGGAAGATGAGCGCTTCCCAAGAGATGTGCTAGAGCTAGAACCCTCGCCACCGCCTGGTCGGGAGAGCGGCGTGTACTGAGAAGTGTCCGACTTTGATTTAGAAAACATTGTGGGAGGTCGTTCTAGGGGGCAAATGATAGTAAGACGACGAACGATGAGGAAAAGGACGAGAGAACTGGAAGTTGTGGATGAAAAAGAAGATCAGGAGTGATTCACAGTAGGCCAGAGATAGCCAGACAGAGACAGGTGATGAGTTCGAATAAAGCTTCAACACGCGGAACTACCGTGTGGCGCAGTCTGGCCATTGAGGAGCACGTAAAGATGATGATGCAGTGGGACTGCAATGCGTCTGTAGTTTCAAACCTTCACCAGAACTTGACTCGATCAGTACGGCAAGAGTAATTTATCTGACATTCCGGGGTGACCGTGTCGGTGACTTTCGACAGTCTCAAGTCAGTTGAGAGGTAGACTGTCAGGTGTCTTGGCACGAGCTATATCATCTTGCTGTCTCTCTCTGCCGCAGATGGCCGCGTACAACGTGGAACCTATGTCGATCCAGCACTTGAAATCTCATCCATCATGCCTAACGTTCCTACCGTCCTTACTTTTCTGCTTGCTCTCGGCACCGGTATTAACCTCGCATCCGCCGCCGCCCCCGCCCATGCAGGTTTCCACGTCCAGTACCCATGGTCGTCTCGTGGTGCCAACCTCCCGTCTCGGCCAGAATTAGATGAGTTCCACCCGTTTTGCCGTAAGTTTCTCCTTCCAGTCTCCAATTCATCAGACTCCCCAGTATTGGCATGATCTAACACACAGCCAAAGGGGAGATCGTGCACAACCCCCAAGCCTACGCCCGCAGCTCCCGCACGTTCCTTTCTTTCTCAGGCCATCCTGGAGACCTTGTCACAGCTCTCTACACTCGGAACAGAGTGCCGAAGAAGAGGGACGACTTCCCTCATATCATTCTGCAAGACTTACCCATCCAGCCCTCTGGTCAGGTGTGCGTCAATGTTACGATACCTTTCGAGACCAAGCTTAACGAGATGGGGGTCATGTACTTTGAGGCCAAGGACCCGGCGACGGGCAAGGTGCAATACTTTGTGAGTCACCCCAGCTGAGAGCTTAACAAAGTGAGATTGACTAATGTAACATGAATTGATAGTGCACTGATGTGAAAATGGCCGATACAGAGGCTCTCCCCGAAGAGCATCCGGCCATGTGTGCGGCTGGAAACGAGACGCTCATCCCGATGCCGGACGAATACCTGTAGATAGAGCTTGAGAAGCATTCATTCCTCAAAATTCTTGAGTCAAGATTGCAATTTCACATCCCTATCTTAGCTCAGACTACATCATATCAATCCTCAGGCACGCCACAACATCGGAAGGAACATGACTCGGTGCTAAGCTGGATGTTTTTGCACCAATTCTCTATTTGAAATCTGCCATTTAATCCTTGTTTACAACTCGAACGTATAGTGTGGAGTAAAGTTCACTGTCTAATTCTTTTGCATAAACCGAACAGATTTACCATGAGGAATTAAAAAAAAAAAGAAAGAAAAGACAAAAGAGGCCACATTCGAGATGCGCCATGAGAAACATAGTTCTCCCAATATGACCACAGCGTTCAATGTCTTGGCAAGGCTATTAAAGCAGCATCAGAGCAAGGGCACCGATAAAGCGAGCAGTTTCCTCGTACTCGTAAATAGCGTCGGTAGGAGAGCGACCGATCGAGCCTTGATCGCGAAGACACCATGGCGCTATGCAAGCTCTCCACAGACGAAGATAGTAAACCTTAAAATACTGTACGACTATCAAGTCTTCAAGGGACAGGGGCAAGGCTATCTGGCGGAGACCCGACTGGCGGATAAAACAAACGTGCGTGCGGAAACGATTACTCACCCCCATGCGCTTAGACACCTTGATTTACTCTTTCTGAGTTTTGGTATACTTGCTTGTGTGACCAGCGCTAAGAGGGGGGACTTAAAATGATAAGCAACGAAGTTTATTGCATGGCTTGCAGAGCTCATATGGGGATACGCTTAATTTAGGGACGCTTGCCAAAACAAAACACTGATGTTGAAAAGGAAATTCTATTGTGATTCTAAGAAGGACACCTTTAACTAAACAAACCTAGCTACGCATTTGATCACTGGAAGTTCGCAAAAGTGCTGAGACACCCCACTACATCTCCCCTTCTCGCTAGCAAGCCATAGAATTCATACCGCCCAAAACGATTTTGCCGCAAACCCGCTCCTGCAGTGACTTTTCTGACTCGCTCCTACCGCTTTTGAACTTAGGCAGAAGTCTCATCCTTGTCGATAGAGTAGACGTGACGCTTCTCGACCTCGTCCTTGTCAACAGAGTAGACGTGACGCTTAGCAACAGGGGCCTTATTGACATCAGGAGAGTAGACGTGACGCTTCTCGACCTCGTCCTTGTTGATAGAGTAGACGTAACGCTTAGTAACGGGGGCCTTATTAACATTAGGAAAGTAGACGTGACGCTTCTCGACCTCGTCCTTATTAATAGAGTAGACGTAATGCTTAGTAACGGGGGCCTTATTAATATTAAGAGAGTAAATATAACGCTTCTTAACCTCGTCCTTATTAATAAAGTAGACGTAACGCTTATTAAGAATCTTATTAATATTTAGGGAGTAGACGTAATGCTTTTTAACCTCGTCCTTATTAATAAAATAGACGTAATACTTATTAAGAGTCTTATTAACGTCCGGGGAGTAAATATAGCACTTCTCGACCTCGTCCTTATTAACGGAGTAGATATAACGCTTAGTAACGGGGGCCTTATCGACATTAGGAAAGTAGACGTAACGCTTCTCGACCTCGTCCTTATTAATAAAATAGACGTAGCGCTTAGTAATAGGGGTCTTATTAATATCGGGGGAGTAAACGTAGCGCTTCTTAACCTCATCCTTATTAATAAAGTAAATATAATATTTATTAAAAGTCTTATTAACGTCTAGGGAGTAGATATAACGCTTTTTAACCTCGTCCTTATTAATAGAGTAGACGTAACGCTTATTAAGAGTCTTATTAACGTCCGGGGAGTAGACGTGGCGCTTCTTAACCTCGTCCTTATCGACGGAGTAGATATGACGCTTGGTAACGGGGGCTTCGGCTATATTAGGCGAGTAGACGTGACGCTTGTTGAGGGTCTCATCGACATTAGGCGAGTAGACGTGGCGCTTCTCGACGGTCTCGTCCTTATCGACACTGTAGACGTGGCGCTTAGCGACAGGGGCCTCATCTACATCAGGAGAGTAGACATGGCGCTTCTCAACAGGAGCTTCGTCAACATCGGGAGAATAGACGTGGCGCGCCGCCAGAGCAGCTTCAGCGCCAGGAATAGGCCCGGCCTGAACAGTAAGAACGTTCAGGCCGAGACTGGCAAGGCTGAGCATAACACTGGTGATCTGCATCTTGGATGATTGGCTGAAAACTTGGTAGTTTACAAGAAAAAGTGAGTTAAAGAAGATGTTGAAATGATTATAAGATGATTGTTATGGAGTAAGATGTTGTTATGGATGTTTTTTCTTTCTATAGTCGATATTCTCTTAGGTATTTATCTTAAACCCGGCTATTTTAACTATATCGTTTAGCTATTTTAATTATACGCCACAGTTAATAGTCCCTACTTTTCTAACTAATTAGCCTAACTTACGAATTAGCCTAAGTTAATTAGGCTAATTTAATAAAAATCCACGATTCGAGCTAATTCGATAATTACCGTACTTTTTATTAAAATAATTTAATTATATAATTATCTAACTAAGTAGAATAACTAATTTAAAAGCTAGCCTCCTATTAGCCTCTTTAAATTAATAATTCCGATCGTTAAAATTACGGTAATTAACTATAAGTAATTAATGGCCGTACTAAGATCCCCCGGTTATAATTTATATTAATTATTTAGATCGAGGGATTACTAAACTTATTTAATAATAACCGTAACGTAAATCCCTCGTTACTCCTCGTTAATAATATTATTTATAATTCTATTTCCTTAACTTCTTTTATTTTATAAGTAACCTCTATTTTATAAATAACCTCTACTTTAACCTCGGCCTTACTTAGGCTTAGTAATAGCCGCTACGTATAGATCTTAATTAAGTTAACGTTAGAGATTTACCGTAATTTATTAAAAGCCTAGTTCTAACTAGCTAGTAAATTAACCCTTATCTAGTTATTCTTAATATAAAGGATTCTTTACTTAAGTAGCCTAAGAGCCTTATTAACGATTAATACTAATAAGAGACTATTATAATAGTAGTATAGTTATAAGGATATCGACTTTATTATTATAAAGCCGACCTTATAGTATAATAACAAGGGGATCTAAGATTTAATATAGGGTATTATTAATAATAAAGTTATAACTAAAGTACTAGTAGTAGTTATAGTTAAGGTATGAGAGAGGGTCATTCTGCTCGAAATATTAATAAATAATATATAAATAAGAGAGGCCATACTAAGTAGTAAATTATTTTATATAAAATAAGTCGGGTTCGGTCTTTTTTAGCCTTTTATAAACTAAATAGTACTACGTAATAATAAGTCTTAACGCTTTCCTTAAGTAGTAGGTATATATATTACTTATTTAAGCTTTTTAATAGTTATTAATACTAAACTCGACGAGCTAACGAGAGCTCTACTTAGTAAGATCGACCTTATAAGTTACTTTTTAATTACTAATTATTTATTATATACGATCTATAAAGAACTTTAAACCTATAGTTAAGTTAAAGAGGTAGCTCTTAATCTCTTTATAATTACTTTCTATTTAAAAAGTTACTTTAATACCGAGGTTATAGTACTATTTAATTTAATAATTTACGAACTCCTTATACTAACTAAAATAAGTCTTAAGAATATAAATATTTAAGGGCTTTTATTATTTAAACTTTTTAAGTATTAACTTCTAAGCCTTAGTAAAGTCCCTTTTTAAATTAATATAAATTATAGATTTCTAAACTAAAAAAAAGCTAACGTAGGTATTTAGAATCTTATAGGGCCGGCCGATAGTAATTAGTTTTTCTAATAAAGCTCTTATTAATAATTTAGTAAAAACGGGGTTAATATAATTACTACTGATTATTTCGTTATTATTAATTACCTAAGAGCCGTTAGTATAAATCTATTATTTTTTAACCTCGTGGGTAATATTCTTATTAATATATTATATATAGATCTACTATTACGTATCGGGCTAGACGGTAATAAGGGCTTTTTTTAGTACTTTTTTAAAATTAATAATAATAATAATAGGCTTATAAGCGTTAATTTAAGTATAGAGGTCTTCTAATTAACCTAAAGCCTACTTATAAGCTTAGTAATCTTCTAAGTTAATAAAGTAAAATACTATATTAAAAATGGTACCCACATTAGCTACCCTAATTACGTTTATAAGTAGTATCTTAAAGCGGTTAGTCTTATAAGTATTATTTAGTAAAATAATATTTAAAAAGAGCTTCTATATAACCTCGTAATAAAAATAGGTTTAGAAGAGGCTAGTAATATAGTTATTAAGTTATTATATAAAATACTTAATATTACGCTTTTAAAATAATATAATAAGTATTATAGCAGTAGGCACTAGGGCCCTATAGGCCCTATAGCTTAGCCTTAGGCTACGAGGCTAAGCTCTTAATAGTTACGTAACGAGCTAAACCGCTAGGCTTAAAGGGCTAGCCTACTAGCTTTTACTTACTATTTTTTTATTTTTATATTAAGTCTTTAGTTAATTAAGTTAATATAATAGCGTTCTAACTTACTTTAAAATCCCTTTTATAATACTACTTAATATTATTTAATTAACTATTTTTTAAAAACGGAATAATAATATTTTAATTAATTAATTACTAACTACCCTTATTAAAAAAGCGTACGAAAAAGCTAAGTAATAACTAATTAAATTAATTATGCGTAAGTAGTATAATTAATACTCCCTAAATATATGCCCCCTCCCCTAAATATAATAATTAGAAAATATAATTAAAGAGGCTAGGTCTCTTTTTATACTAACGGCTTTTAATAAAGTTATTACTTTTATAAGTTTTAATAAAGCGTTATAAGCCTTAATAAAGGCGCTAGGCTCTTAGTTATTAACTTAGAAATTATACTATTTAACTAGCTAATAGAGCGCTTTTTACTTTTTATTACTTAGGCTAATTACTTAGTATATTTTAATAATATAACTAACTAGCTTACCTCGCTTATTTATATTTATAATAATATTCTTTTTAAAAAAAATATTAAGTAGTATATCGACCTCGACCTTATTTAAGAGCTATATTTTAAAAACGATAAAAAGACCTTATTTAAATAGATTAAATAGTAGCTAAAAATACGTATGATTTAATATTAATTAGAGTAGGTCCTAGCTTTTACTATTAGCTAACTAAATAATAATACTAAGCGTTTATATATAATAACCCGTAAGAAGTTCGACTTTACGTACATTATTATTATAAAGCTTTATATTATAAAAAAAGCCCTTACCTAAGCTTATATTAATAATATAGTTATAATTAAAAGGCTATAGTAATTAAAAAACGGCTCTTAAGCTAGCTCGGTCTAAGATATTACTATTCTTAGCGTATTAAAATAGTAATTAATATACTTAGAGATATAAAATAGCTACGAGATTACTTTAGCTTTATCTTATCCCGTTACTTATGGCTCTTAGAAAATGCCTAAAGTACTTATTTTTATAAATATTAATACTAGCCTTAAGTTCGATTATTAGCTCTAGTATATTATAAAGCGCTTATAGAACGCTAATTATAATATAAATAAGTATTACTTAGAGTATATTATTAATAAAATTAAAAATAGCGTTATAGAGTTTATATACTTATTATTAACTTTTAATAAGATTATTATAGCTAAGTAGTTACTTTATGAGCTCAAGTTAGCTTATATTAGCCCGATTATTATAAACGACGCTAGCTATAAACTAAACGTACTTATAATTATATTTAAAAACGTTTATTAAAAGCGCTTTATATTTATTAAGCTCGCGCGTATTAATAAGGGTTTAAACCCTTAATAAAAGCGCCGTTTTTATAATAAGCTACTTATATATTTTTATAACTAGGTTATATTAAAATACTTAGATAATATAACTACTTTTTAAAAATATATTAAGTACGTTACCTAGCTAATTAACGTAATATAGCCCCTTTTTATAAAGGACTACGTAGTTAAGGCTTTTAGCTAGACTCGCTAGACCTTAAATAAAAATAATAAAAATAATAAAAATAATAAAAATAATAAAAATAATAAAAATAATAAAAATAATAAAAATAATAAAAATAATAAAAATAATAAAAATAATAAAAATAATAAAAATAATAAAAATAATAAAAATAATAAAAATAATAAAAATAATAAAAATAATAAAAATAATAAAAATAATAAAAATAATAAAAATAATAAAAATAATAAAAATAATAAAAATAATAAAAATAATAAAAATAATAAAAATAATAAAAATAATAAAAATAATAAAAAATACTAAAAGTACTAAATAGGACTAAGGTTATACTTCTACTTATAAAACGATCCCTAAAGCCTTATATTAAAAGCTTAAGGATAGTAGCGCTTATTTTATTTATAATAATACTAAATATATTTCTAAAAATTATTTTAAAAAGCTAAAGATTACTATAGCCGTTATTAACGTTACTACGGGCCTTATTAAAATAAAGTTAGGTTTAGAAAACTAAACCCCCTAATAAAAATAAATTCCTAGCTAGAGAATATATATAAAAAAAATAAAAAATTAGTAATTAATTTAGTAAACTTATAGGATCTTATAAGGGATTAGCCCCTTAAAATAGAGCTTATATTAGTATTTAATAAATATAGAATTTACTTAAGAGTTTTATTTAATATAAGAGCTAATAAGTACGGATTTATAAATAACTACGTAATCTTTTTATTATAATAGTTTTACGTAACCCTATTTTATAAATTATTATACTTAATCCCTATTATTAGGTTTAATAAAGAGTAATTAAATAATACTAGTATAGTATAAACCGCTAATTTATATATTAATTAATAGGTCTTTTTAAAAATACCCCTCTTTTAGTTTAATATAGGCCGCTACGACTTAATTTTAGGGTAGAAATAGTTTAAATACTATAAGGTAAACCCTAATATTCGCTATTAATAGCTAATATAGCTTAAGGACTTATTATTATAAAAGACGCTCTTTATTATTATTAATAATATTAAGGACCTATATACCCCGGAAGTTATTAACGTATAATATTAAATCGACGCCGATTATTAATAAGACCTATTTTAAATAAATATAACTTATTATAACTAAAAGCTTTAGTAATAGTAAGTAAAGGGTATATTAATTAAAATATTATTATGCTTATTAAAAACGATAGCTTATTAAATATAGTAATTAGATAAAACTAAGGATATAAAGAAAATAAAACGCGCCTTTAATAATACTACTATTACCCTTATTGAGAGGGTTAAATAATAAAAACTATACTTAGTAACGTTATAAATAAATATTATTTTTATTAATACTCCCGTATTTAAAAAGAACTTAAAGTAAAATAACGTTAAAATAAGCTTTATATTATTTTATAAGCTAGACCGTATTATAAAAAATAAAAAGGAGGAGGTAAACTTTTTATATAACGATAACTAAGTTATTTATAATTTTATAATAACTAATTTATTAAAGTACTTACGGCCCTAAACCGACGTTTTTAATAAAGTAGTTAATAATATACTTATATTTTATAAACTATATAATTATAAAATCGAGCTCTTAAATAGTAATAAAAAAAAGCTAACTTATTACCCTCTATATAAGTAGTTAGTACTAGAGCTAGAGGCTATAAAAGCTTATTTATTAAAATACTTATAATAGGGATTTATTAAGCTAAGTAATACTCCTTTTACGTTATTAATATTATTTATAAAAAAGTATAATAATAATCTACGCTTTTATATTAACTTTTATAAACTAAATAAAGTTATAAAAAAAGACCGCTATTTATTATTATTTATTAATAAGACCTTTGCGTAACTAAGTAGGGCAAAAGTATTTATTAAATTAAATATTAAGTAGGCTTTTTATTATATTTATTTCGACCTAGCCTCTAAGAACTTAATAATATTTAGAACCTATTACGGGTTATATAAATATAAAATAGTACTTTTTAGGTTTTATAATAGGCTTATTATATACTAACGATATATAAACGAAATATTAATAAAGTACTTAAATAACTTTTATATAACGTATATAAATAATATCCTAATCTTTTTAAACGATCCCTTTTAGTACTAAGAGTATATTATTAAAATACTAAACTACTTATAAAAAATAAGCTTATAAATAAATATTAAGAAGTACGAATTTAATATTACTTTTATAAAGTATTTAAGTTTCGTAGTTTTTATAAAAAGTATATAATTTAATAAAAAAAGTCTTTATAATTAAAGACTAAAAGCTACTTATATTACTTAAGGGTATTTAGTTTTTCTTTAGGTTTTATAACTTTTATAAGAGATTTATAAGGGATTACGGCTATTTAGCTAGGCCCTTTATAAAATTAATAAATAAAAGAGTTCTTTTTAATTTTAATACTAATTACGAGACGGCTTTTAAAATTATAAAATTAATACTAACGTCGGTACTAATCCTTTACTACTTTAGGCTAGAGCTATTAATATAAATAAAAACGGACGCCTCTAACTTAATATATACTAGAGCGCTATTATAATAATAAAAAAATAACGGGTTATAATACTTAGTAGCCTTTTATTTAAAAATAATAAGTAGTATAGAGCTTAATTACGCTATTTATAATAAGAAAATATTAATAATAATACTATACCTAGAGGAATAGTACGCAGAGCTTATAAATTATAAGTATAGGTTTAATATTATTATAAACTATTAGCTATTACTATTCTTTATAACTAAGCGCCTACTTAACTTATAATAAGCCCGCTAAGTTAGTACGTTAATAAACTTTAATTTTTAAATTTATTACTACTTAAAAAAAAAGAACGTACTAACTAACGCCTTATTATAAAAAATAAAGGATATTTATACTTAATAAGTACTAAAAGAGGCTAATAGGACCTAAGTCCTTTTATTATTAAGACTACTATCCTCTAATATTATAATAGAGCTATAGGTATTATTAAGTACCGTAATTAATTAATTATAACTTATAGTTAGCTCGCTTTTATTAAAAGATAAGCTCTAGGGGTACTTATTAATAAAAAAGAATTTAAAACTTAATAAAGACCTTATTATAACGTCCTTTATATTAATATAAGTACTAATAGCTAAAGGGCGCGAGCGCTAATTTATTTAAAATAACGGATTATTAATAATAAATAAAAAGCTCGTAATACTTGAAAAAGAGAACTTTTATATTATAATTATTTATAAAGTTTATAAATAAAAGCTCCTCGCTTACCCTAAGTATAATAAAGTTATTCAAATAATTAAATAATAATATTATTAGCCGGGCCTAATAGTAAATACTTATTAATATATATAAAACTATTATACTTATTATTAATTATAAAAGCCGTATAATAAGCCCCCGGGGGAGCTAAGGCTACTTTTAGTACCTAACTACCCGTAATAATATATTTCTACCGACTTTATAACTATTCTTATTAATTAGAAAAAATCCGATAATATTTAAATAATAATAAACTACCTAAATAAGAGGGCGATATTTATTCTTTATTATAAAACTACTATAATAAAAAATATAAGCCGAATATTTTATAAATAGGTACTACTTATTTTCGGCTTATTAAGAACTATTATATTAAACCGAGGCCCCTAATTTATTTTCGATTTTTAAAAAGAGCTTTATAAGATTTATAGAGTTAAGTTATAGCTATCGATAGCTAATTACCCCTAAATAAATAGTTAAATAGAAGTACTAAACTAGTATATCCTATAGTAGTTAAGATTACTAATTAATTAATATTAAGATAACTAGAATAATATATTATTTATAATCGACTTTACTTATACCATTTAGCTTAGCGAAACTATAGGGCTATTATTATATAAAGTAGAATTTAGTTATTAATTATAGCTCTTTTTTAACTAGTTTAAACGAACTTATTAATTCGGTTTTATAAAAAAAAAGCTAAATTATACTAACGCATAGCGTATAGCCTAGGGGATATATAAGGCCTAAGAGACTACTAAAAATATCTAGTACGTATAGCTTTAACGAGGTAATACGGGATATTCTTATAAAGAATATAGAAAGTAAATATTTATATAGAAGCAAGAATATATGAATATAGGGGAAATAAGCGTATATAAAAGAGGTTTTTATAGTAAAGAGAGTAATATAGTTAAATTACTATATAAGAAGTTACTTACTTAATGAAAGGTCTAGGTAGGCAAATACACGCCTATATATAAGCATAAAAACCTCCTACTAGAATATTCCATTGCTTATTAATTATAATATAATTAATAAGCGTATACGTAAGTGAATGCGTAATCGTAGTACGTAATTCCGCCTCGAGTAAATTCCAAATTATTCAGTTACCTTCTAGTACTTTCCATTGCTCACGTAAGCTTATATAAGCAGTATTGCTTATATAATCAATACCTATAATAATCTATAGAAATCGTAGATTAATATGATATATAGTTTGCTTACGTAATATTGATAATAAGGCGAATAATAAGGTAAACAAAGTTACCTTCGTAATAAAATAATATAAAAGTCGCTTAAGTACGATATAAGAGGTATACTAACTACTACCGGCGCCCCGACGACTTAAAACTAAGAAACCGGGTTTTTATTAATACCTCGTATTAAAAATCTACTAATATCAATAAACTATAGTAGCCGTAGGCCGGGCTATAGCCTATTATTAATACCGGATAGGGGGGTATATAAATTATAAAACTATTAGTAAATAGCTAAGTATACCCGGTCTTTTACTTAAATAAACTAAAAAAGGCTACTAACGACTTACTACCTAAGTAAAACTAAGACTTACTACTACTAATTATTAATAATAACGGTAAACTAGAGTATAAGGTTTTAAAATTATTAAATTATACTTATATAAAGGAAAATTATAGTACTAAATAAATTAAAAGGGGTATAATACGGATCTAATAAAGTATAATATAAAGAGCTTTAAGTATATATTAGCAGCGCTCTAAGCGTTTTATTACTAATACTTAATTACTAAAAGCTTATTATAAAACTTAAATATATAAATAAAAACCGCTATAATGAGTAATTCGCTATTACTAAAGGATAACGATAATATAATAATAATAATTATAGCTATAGATTTATTAAAATAAAGGGTAATTTAAAGGTTTATTTTTTAGTACTACGAATAGCGCTTTTTAATATAAAAGGGAGGGTAATATTATAATAATAAGTACTAGGGCCCTATAGGCCCTATAGCTTAGCTTTAAACTATAAAACTAAGCTCTTAGTAATTACGTAACGAGCTAAATTACTAAGCTTAAAAAGCTAGCCCGCTAACTTCTACTTATTATTCTATTTTTTTTTTTTTTATATTAAGTCTTTAGTTAATTAGGTTGATATAATAGCGTTCTAACCTATTTTAAGATCCCTTTTATAATGTAAGGGCCTAGGTAAGAATATACTTATTAAGGCTCTATAGCTATATTTTTTATATATCGTTCTTAATATCCTTATACTTAAATAAGTAGTCTAAATACTTTTTAAATATTATAATAATAACCCTACGACTACCCGTAGTCGTAGTTCGAAAAGCTTAACTAATCTCCTTATTTTATTAAGTTAAGCACTTACGATAAAAAGGATAAGTAATAGGATTAGTAAAGGGCTCGTAATTATAATAGTTAACTCGTACTTCGAAGTACTAATAGTCCCCTCTAATCTTTAACTTAACGGCCTTAGTTACCTACTTATAGTCCTTTTCTTTTATAAATATCTTTTAAAAATATATAGAGCTCGGTAAATTATAGCCGCTTATATTATAATAGAGGTCGAATTAAAAAAGAACTCTATTATAATAGTTAAAAGCGCGGCGCTTAATAATTACGAATCCTTAAGCTTTTATAAAAGAAGTAATATTTATAAAAAGATCTTTATACGTATCGTAGCCGTTAGGATTTCTAATTAGTAATTTAAAAAGTATTATAATATTAATAGCAGCGGCGGCGGCGTAATAATAATAATAATAATTTAGTTAAGATTAATTAGTTATAAGTAAATAAGTAGAAATTTACTAAGTTTAATTAATAGTACGTAATAAAAGTAGAAATAGAAGTAGGTAGGTAGTAAAAAAGTTTCTACTACTTACTAGTACTCGAGGCGGGCTATAGCGGCTAGTAGAAATTTTTTAATAATAGCGTATAGTTAAAATAGCCAAACGATATAGTTAAAATGGCCGGGTTCTTTATAAATTTCGGGCGTCAAGTAATAAAGCTCATGGAAGGGATATCCGTTCGACAATTTCTCCGTACGACTACGAATCCCCACGATCAGAAGCGTGCATGTGCGTTATTGCGCCGGCGTTGCCTTCGCAATAATTCTTAAGTCGTGGGTCTTCAGACATTCGTGCCGAGTCTCTAACACGCCTCGTAAAGTTTCCCAGGTGGATTCCACGGTGAGGTTCCAGACAAAGATCGTGACTAGCTATCGAGTTCGGTATACGAGGCTGGTGGAGATCTCCAACAGCAGGTCCGGGGGCGTGTAGATGGCACGCCGGCATGATACGCCGTCGGAAGGAGTCATGATGTCCTGATGTCCGTTCCGCCGGGCAAGCCTCATCCAAGCCTCCGTCAGCTCAATCGGTCAAGCCCCAAGGCCTATGGCAGGCAAATAAATTGACCTGCGGGCGCCCATGATTCATCTGGCCATCGAAACTTTACTTTCGTCGCATATCGAGCAGTCACATCATTTCGTGTGGAGCACGCAACCTGTTCCATACCTGCGGTCCCTTCCTTCCGCTACTGGGATCCGGATTCCCGAGGTTCATCTAGATGCAAAAACTTTCCTTCATCGCAAGTCCAGCGAGCAGATCTTGTGGAACCTCAAACAGTCCTGCGGTGCTTTTCGTCGTCAACATAGCAACGGACGTTCCGAAGTTCATCTAGACGTTCATCTAGACGATGAAACTTACCGTCGTCGTATGTCGAGCAGCTTTTGTAGGACCAGAGGTTGTGATGCGGTCCCTGTCAGCATACTTGGGGCTCTCCACATGGTCGATGCAACCCTTGGACAACTGACTCTCATCAGTAGATCTTTTTGACACTTGCGAAGTTGCGAATCCTCTTGCACCGCCCCATGTTATCATCGCGACTCATCTACTCAAGCGAGGGCGAGGGCGAGGGCGAGGGCGAGGGCGGATACGGCCACAGATCTGTTAAACACTGCTCGCCCACTCTCGGCGCTGCTGATCCAAACGATTGTGTTCTTTCTTTGACAACCTCAACGGACTACCCTGCCAGCACGCCATCATGTCTTTGAAGTCTTTGAAGTCTCAATTACGAGGCCCCTCACTCGGCCTTTTCGCAGCCCTCTGCGTATGCCTCGTCTTGAACCTGGGCGCTCTCTTCTTCTCCTTCCGCGTCTTGACCCGTGGTTCACAGTCATACAGTACGTCGAATTCTTGTTTTTTGTTAGTTTCTTTCTTATCTTTGTGACTAACACATTATAGCCTACCTCGAAGGTGACCGACCACATGAGCTTCCTATCAAGGTCCGCACCATTCAGGCCGAATTCGTAGATGATCCTGAGCACTACGGGATGGAAGGCTTTGCTTCTACGGTTGAATGGAACGCAATCCGTCCCCCTGGAAAGGGTTTCGTCTTTCTAGGCCAAGAGCACTTTGCGTTTGGCGTGTCGATGTGGCATCAGATGCACTGCTTGAGCCACATTCGTGCCGTGCTCGTTAACGGAGACGACGGGTCTGACCACACGGAGCATTGCTTCCACTACTTGCGGCAGGGCATTCTCTGCGCTGCTGACACGACGATCGAACCTGGTGGCACAAACAAGAAATTGCTCAATGGTGACAAAGTTGCTGCAGGCGATGGAGCTAAACACACTTGCCGGGACTGGAGACAGGTGCACGATTGGATGGCGGAGCAACATTCGAAATGGACGCCTGAGATGTTTGAGAGGATCAATGAGTCTAGCCTATAGATATTTTGTTTGAAATGAGAGATCCATGCATAGCAATAGAAATTCTTAACTTTTTACATCTTCGCTTCAGTAACTCGTCTGGTCTGCATCTTCTGCTTTATTCCCTGTATGCGCTTCGTGTGATCGCTTCGTGTAAATGGGCGCGCACAGACTTAAGCAGAGCTGAACTCTGACGGGGAGGCATAGGAAATGGGACCAGGGTGTCACTGATGCGGACTAAGATCCCCAGGATGCCAAGATGCGTTGTTTATCATTCTAGCCCGAAGACTGTTACTCATCATCTACATACTAATAGCATAGTGGCCCAGCCTCCGTGTCAAAAACCTGCCTTGGCGTCACGGGCACACTCTGTACATCAAATGGCATTTTATAATCTGCGCTAGCTTTAACATCATATTGCGGGTCGCTCATATTGAACGAGTGAAAGGGTATGCCGGAAAAAGCGGCAAAATTAGCGGGGTATCGGCGTTGCCACTGTGAAAGTCATTAACCCACGTTAGTATATTTAATATATATCGTAGAGTTACTATAGGGGTATTAACGTATATAAAAAGAACGGTTATTTATTAAAAATAGGAAATAAATATAAAGCTCGCTCTAATATAGAGAGTATAAGTAAAATAAGCCTCGGTAATTATATAACCGAAGTTACGTAACGTATAATAAGGCTATAAATAGTTAAAACTATTATAATATACCCCTCTAAATAAATACATATTTAAAAAAAGGCGCGCTTAACTACTTATATTATTATAAAAAGGTTAATTAAAAATAAAAAACTAAATATTATTATATAAAAATCTATTTATAAAAGGAATTATAAAATAAATCGGTTTATATATAGAGTTATAAGCGAGGGGTAAATTAGTTATAAATTAACCTCCGTATTCGTTATTATAAGTAATTTTAAAGCTATATTATTAATAAAAAATATAACCGAGGGACGGCCTCTTATTAATTAAATAATCGATTTATAAGTTAATAGTAGTAAATATATAAATTTCTTATTACTACTTATAATACTAACTTTCTTTCCCTTTTTAACTTATATTTATATTATTATTATCCATATATACCCTTATTTTTCGTTTTTATACCCGCGTTTTTATATATATATATATTGTTAAAAAAAGATTTTTATTAATAATATCGTTCTTATTTAAATATTACTAAAATAATTAATTAGAAACTACGTTTATATTACCGTAATATAAAAAACTAAAAAGTATAAATATAAGGTTATAACTTTAAGAGAGAGTAATAGCTCCCCTAGCCCCCCCTATAAGCCTAAAATAAGTAAATAATATTCCCTTGTTTTATATTTTAATTATAATACGGCTTTTATTTATTTAATATTAATTTAATTATTTTATTTAATAAGTAGTAGCCTTATAACTAAATAAGTTATTTAAAAAAATAATAAAAACGAGGAGGGTTTATAACCCCCTCCCTCGCTCCTTTTTAAAAATTAAAAAGAAGTCCTCGTTTTTGAAAAAATAATATAAATAAAGAGGGTTTATAACCCCCTCCCTCGCCTCTTTTTTAAAAAAAAAAAAAAAAAGACTTTTTTTAAAGAAATTAGAGAAATAAAATAAGTTTATAGCCCCCTTCCTTGCCTCTTTTTAAAAAGTATAAAATAATTAATTATATATATAATACTTTCTTAATTATTATTATTTATAAAACTAATTCTTAGTAATAAACCCTCTTACTATTATTCTTAGTACTAAAGTTTAATACGAGCTAGTACTTTTACTTCTTTTATTTAATTACGAATACCTTAAGTATATTAAAAACGCCCTTAATAACCGTTTAGATAGTACGTACTTCCTAAGTTTATATATTAATAATAAATATTAATATTATTAAACTTATAAAAAGTCGGGTTATACTCCTATTCCTAAGGAGTATATACGGTTCTTAAGTATAAAATTCTTATACTTTAAATAAGAAGTAATAAAAAAGTTAGTAATAATTATAGTTATTAATATAAAACTACTTATACCCTATAAAATATATTCTAAACTATCCTCGCTTTATTTATTATTTATAACTTAATATATAAGCCCTAACTTACGTAATAATAATATTACGTAAAGCCTTTAAGTATAATAGTTTTTTAAATAAAAATAAGGGTAAAGGGGTTTATATAAACGAGGCCCTAATAAAAGAAGTATTTATAAATACTCTTTTTATATTAAAAGCGTTATTAAAAAAACTTATTAAGAACGTAATAATATTAACTATTTTATTTATAAAAATAAATAGTATTTAAATTAAAATTAAAACTTTTATTAATTTATATATCCCTCTAAATATATAGCCCGTATTTGAATCTTTTTTAAATAAATATATACTTATTCTTTTTAAATAAATAGCCTCTTTTTAAATAACTTAATAAGGTTATTAGAGTAATTTTATACTCTTTAGCTATAAGCTACGTTTTTTAATTAAAAACTAGGCCCCCCGGGCCGTTTTATTACTTTTTAAACGTCCCCTCGTTTAGTATAATTATTTTTCGTACATTTTTTATATTTAAAAATAATATAAAGTACTTAAACTTTGCTCAAAAAAAGTTCTTTATAAAACCGTTAGTTAATATTTTATTTATTAATACATAAACTACTTAGAATAAGCTTCTTAAGTACTTTTATCGTAACTATATATTCTAAATCCCTTTGGGGTCCGGTCCGCCTTATTAGGGGCCATCTTCGCCTTTACGGGCAAGCTAGTCTATTAGGGTTAATACTGAGTTTTTATTACGTAATAAACTTTATAATTAATAATAGCCGGCCATAGATACTAACGATCCCGCTGTAATATATTAATTACCTTTTTAATAGCTAAATACTACCTCTTACTTTCTCTTTTTATCTTATTTAATAATAACCTCTCCCTACTACTATTTTTATTTAATACGCTCGCCTACGCTCTTTCTAAGCTCTTAATTATATTATTAAGTCTAAGCTTATTTATATTCTATTATATTATATCAAAAGGGCGCTAATAAGGGTAACGCTTATTATAATATATTTATCTATTTTTTATAAGTTAATATTACGGATATAGTATTTATTAAGGTGGTCTTTTTATAGCTCGGGGTTATTTAGTATAATACTCGTAGGATCGAATAACTTCTAGTTATTAAGGAAGCCCTAAGGGTCGACGAGTTATTAGTAGCGCCTTAGTATTTTAATAAAGTATACTTAAGGTAAATAGTTAGATAGTAATAGTAATAGTAATAGCGTAATAGTAATAATAATAGCGCAATAGTAATAGTAATAGCGTAATAGTAATAGATAGCGAGGGAAGCGTTTTTTAACTTTAATAAAAGAAATAAAATAACGAATATATATATATATAAGTAAAGTTAAAAGTGCTAGGGTAGATATCGTAAGGTCAGTATTATTCTTAATAATAGTAACGAGGGCATCTCCGATACTACCGTTATGAACTATTATTACTTAAAAAGGTAGCTAACTTAGTTAAGTGCGCGGGCTTATAAAGTAGTAGCGCCTATTATTACTATTAATAATCCGTAGTTATAAACTTTATAAAAAGGAAAGTTAAAAAGTTAGAAAATTTTAAAAAAAATAGTTTAGCGAGATAGTATGAGTATTTACTAATACCGTATATTAATACCGTATAAACGAAATCGAGAATCGCCCGAGTAGCTAGTAAAGGCAGAAATAAAAAACAAATATATTCTAAATATTAATATAATATAAGTAAGTTAAAACACGTTCTATTTTTTTTATTATAAGTTTAATTATTTAACGATTATTATAATATACCTTTTATATATTACTAAGTTTAAATAAAATATTTTTAAAAAAGCGTTTAAAAGTAAATATCTCCTTAGCTATATATTCTAAGCTTAGTAATTCGGCCTTTATAATTAACGTAATTATTATATTCTAACGAGCTACTTTTTACTAAATAAGGCTACTAAAAAAAGAAATTTTAAAACCTTATAAAGATCTTAAGGTCTTTTCTTATTTATAAATAAAGCGTTACTTATAATTAATAATACTTAACTACTCCCTAAAATCTCGAAATATATTACTAAGTATTATATATAAAAAAGGTATTATTTAACTTAATTTATAATAAAATAATATTAACGGGACGGGTTCGTTAAGAACTAAAAAAGTAAAGCGTATATAAAAATAACGTTAGGCTAAATTATAATTACTATATATAATATTAATTTAACCTTTTTTTAAAAAGACTTAGTTTTACTTAAGGATATAATCCCTAAGTTCTTTTTAATTAGGACCGTTAGTAATAAGGTTATAAAAATAATAAAATTAATAAAATCGAACTTTTTAACTACTTTTTTAAAATATTAATTATAAACTAAGTAGATTTTCTTATTTAGTTAATTATAAACGACCCTTATTTTAAAATATTATAAAACTAGCCCTTAGTCTTTTATTTTATATTTCTTTTTAAGCCCCTTAGTTACTTAACTAGCCTCGTAAACGTAGTTTTTATAATAAAAAACGAGGATATTATTTATATAAAAAAGGACTAGGACTCTTTTAATAAAACTTTAAAAAAAGCATAGGTCCTCGCTTATCAATAAAAGACCTAAACTTTTAAAAATTAACGCTAGCTCTTTATATTATAATAATAAAGCGTTACGGGCGCTATATAAAGCCCGCATAAGTTTAATATATATTCCTAGCTTATAAAAGCTATTTAATAGCTTATAAATAATAAGGGGGTTATTTAACTTTTTAATTATATTTAAAAAGCGTTTATAATATTATATTAATGAATTTCTAAATTAAATCAAGTAGTAGTAGCTATAGCTACTCTAAATATCTTAGTAGCTAGCGTCGCTACGTATATTTTTCTTAAAAAGTATCGTTTTTAAAAGTCCCCCTTAACGTAAATTCTCGCTTTATAATGATCGAAATAATTATTACTATCGAGTTTATAATTAAATACCTATTTAAAGAGTATTAGCTTAAAAATAACTAACGCCCTACTAACTACTTTCTAAGTATTTATTTCTTTTAGCTTTTAAATTTCTAACCGTATTACCTCTATAAATTAACTTTTTAAAAGTTTTAGTATTTTGAAAAATATTTCTTTACTTCTCTAAAAAGGTAATTAATTAATTTACGTAAATTCGGTTAAATTAAACTATAATTAATAAAATATATTTTATTTTATTAATTATAATATAAACGTAGTAATATAGCGTCTAATATCCCTAAGTTACCTCGTTAACCGCTTTTTACTAATTAAGTATATATATATTAAAAAAAGAGTCTTAGTCTCTTTTTATTTAAATATAAAAAGAGTATTACCTAAGTCGCTCTTATTAACTTAGGTTTTAGATAAATACTTTTAATAATTAATTTCTTAACCTCTAGTTTTATTTAGTATACTTATCCTTTTTTTAATTATATATATTAACTATATTAAAGTTATTAACTAAGTCGTTTATTACTCTTATTCTTTAATATAAGCTTATTTATTAAAGGGGTTCGTTAGGGTCTAGTTAAATAAAAAGATCTTTTTTATAAGAGCTTTAGAGAGTTTTTATTTTTATTTATATATATATATTACGTTTTTAATCTTCTTTATAAAAAAATTAACTTCTTTTATAGCCTCGTTTATAACCTTAGTTAGCTAAGTAAAGTTCGTATTTAACTCTAAATTTTTAAAATTTAAAGTTAGTTTAGGAGTAAATAGCTACTTACTTTATTTATTTAAAAATAAACTAAGCTTTTTTATAGCCTTATTTATTTTTTATAAAATAAGTATAAATAGTAATAACTACTTTTTATTATTAATTAATACGGCCTCTTTTTTATTTATAATTCTCAGTAATTAAAACTTAAGTTTAATTATTATAAATAGTTATCAAATCTTATTTACTATAACCCTCGACTTAAATAAATAAATTATAGTTTTAATATTATTCTTTAAATAAAAAACTATTTATTAAACGTTATATTTTAAAGAATAATAATTTTTAAAAATAAGGGGATTTAAATCTTATATAAGTTATAAGTATTCGATACGTAACTTATAAAGTACTTAATATATCCCCTCTATTCTATTTTAAAACGTTTTATATTAATTCCTTTTTTATAATCCTTCTTAAAAAGGTACGCTCTATAGCTATATATATATATTTACCCTTAATAAAAACGTAAATCGCAGGCAAGCTTTAGTATATTTATTAATTATCACTATTTAAAATTATAAACAAACTAAACTTCTTTAGTTTAAATTAATAATAACTAATTAATACGTTACTTAAGGCTAATATTATATAAATAAGCTACGGCTAATATAGTTTTTATTTAAAGTTCGTTTAATAAGCTAACTATTAATATTATATTAATTACTTTATTAATAATTTCCTAACTAGCTCGTTCCCCTCTTTCGTTTAGTTTTTTTATATATAAAAAAATAGTTTCTAAGTCTATTCTTAGCTCCCGTACTTATATTTAAAAACGAGTTTTACTATTAATTATAATTATTATATATTTTACGTCTTATTAAATTTTATAAATAACTATACCTTTTTATATATATACTTATTATTTAAAAAGATATAAGACTTTAAATATTATATTATAAGTCTTCGTAACTTATAAAAAAATAAAAATCCTATTTAAATACTTATTTTTAATTAATATTAATTACTTATTTCGTTTATAAGCTAATAAGTAGTTAAAAAGGTTTTATAAAATTTTATAATAAAGTTAGGTTACTCTTTATTCTAAAATACGTTATAAAATAACTTATTTTATATAAGTAGTTATATAATATTAATATTTTAAATAGCTTAGTCCTTTAATCCTTACCCCCCGAGCGGCTAAGACGAGCTTCTTAAGTATTATTAGCGCAAGATATTTAAATTTAAAGTACTAAAACTAAGCCGTATTTAATTAGTCGTTCTTTAATTAATATAAAAAACGTAAGTACTAAGTGCTACGTATTAAAATTATATTAACGAGCGAAAACTAATTTTTAAATAGAAAATAAGATAAATAGGGCTTATATTTTAAAAAAAGTAAATTAACTTTTCTTTTAAGCTACTTAATAATAACGTTCTTAAATTTATTACTAATCTAAAGGGTATAATTAAAACCCGAGTATTAAAGACTAGTTTTTTAAAAAAGAGCTTTTAATACGACGTTTATATAGAAGTTTTTAATAAAACTAATATTATAAAGAATAGAATACTCTATCCTAGGCCCCTTTAGTTTTATAAAAATATTATATATAATCCTCGTTCTTTTAGTAATAATAAAATAAGAGGCCGTTTTAAAATTTATATTCTCTAAACTATCGCTTTATTAAATAAAATCCGGCTTTAAAAGCGATTAATTATTAATAAGATAAACGGTACTATAATTATTTATAATTATATTCTTAAAAAGGAAGTATAAGTTAATAAAGGGGATAGAAACAATAATAAAATTACTATTCTTATTCCCCTCTATATTTAGCTTAGGGAGTAGACCGACGTTAATAATTATAGCTATAATATTTAAAAAATAAGTTCTCTTAGAGTTCTTTTTATTACTTAACTTACTAATTTTAATTATTTTTTTAAAATAACCTCGGTTATTATTACTTTATTTAAAAAGGGGTTTTATATAAATCTAGTTTTTTTAAATAAGGTTAGTATAAAAGTTAATATACTTTTTTTAGTTTAAATAAAGAATTATTTTTTAAGCGTCGTTAGTACTTAGTTAAATATATTTTAACTTCGTTTTATTTATTAAAATAAGCTCTATTTTTATATAATTTATTAGCTTTTAATACTAGGTCTCTTTATAAAAATAATTAATAAACGAGTTAAGAATTACTTTGTTTTACTTAAGAAAATCTAAGTAACTTATTAATATTATAAATATTATAGGGGTTCGTTTATAACTCTTATCATATACTACTTTTTTATATAAAAAGTCGTTAAAAATCTTGGTATAATACCCTATATTAAAAATCGCTTCTTTTTTTTACTTTAGTTTAATAATTTTAATAAGCTCTTAATTAGACTAGTTTAGGGTAAAGTAACGTATAGTTATATAAAAAAAGGTTTTTAAAATAAGGGTCCCCTAAACTTTAAATAGCTTAAGCTATGTTACTTAATAATAGGCTAAGAAGAAGTCTTTAATTTAAATTAATAAATTAACGCTAAAGTTCGCCCTATTTATAACCGCATTAAATTCTTTTTTTATAATTATAAGTAAACTAAAGTCGCTTAGTATATACTTTTATTTAAAAACCTTAATTATAATATAAAAAGAGTAGTTTAAGGAATTAATAAGCTCCTTTTTTATACTTTTTAAGATTTTTTAAATAACTATAAAAAAAGTTTAACAATTTATTAATTCGTATAATCTCTTTTTTTATAAATAAAAAATCGTCTTAAATACGGTTTACTAAATAAAAAAAGCATATTCCTTAATAAAACGTACTTAATTTACTATTATAGCCTTTAGTTTTATTAAAATAACTAGTTACTTAATTCGATCGTTTTTATTTAAAAGTTCGACTATAGCCTCGTTTTTTAACTATTTAGTTTATTATTAAATAAACTCCTTTATTATAAAAGGGAGCTCGAAGTAGGTTAGAACGCCATTATATTAACTTAATTAACTAAAGACTTAATATAAAAAAAGAAAAAATAGAATAGTAAATAGGAACTAACGAGCTAGCCTTTTAGGCCTAGTAGTCTAGCTCGTTACGTAATTATTAAAAGCTTAGCCTCGTAGTTTAAGGCTAAGTTACGGGGCTTATAAGGGCTCTAATATTTATTATTATAATATTACCCCCCCCTCTATACTAAAGGGCGCTATTCGTAGTATTAAAAAATAAACCTCTTAATTACTTCTTATTTTAATAAATCTATAACTATAATTACTATTATTATATTATTATTATCCCTTAGTAATAGTAAATTACTAATTATGACGGCATTTATTTATATATTCAAGTTCCGTAGCGGACTTTTAATAATTAAGTATTAGTAATAAAACGTTTATAATATTATTAATATATACTTAAAGCTCTTTATATCGTATTATATTAAATTTATATTATATCCCTTTTAGTCCGCTTAGTACTATAGCTTTCTTTTATATAAATATAACTTAACTATTTTAAAAACCTCGTACTTTAACTCGCTATTATTATTAATAATTGATAGTAGCAGCTCTTAGTTTTACTTAAATAATAGGTCGTTAGTAGCCTTTTTTAGCTTATTTAAATAGAAAACTAAGTATACCTAGCTATTTATTGATAATTCTACGACTTATATACCCCCCTATTTAGCGCTAATCAAAAGCTATAAGCCGGCCTATAGTTATTATAATTTATTTATATCGGCGGATTTTTAATATAAAGTATTAATAAAGACTTAGTGTTTTATTTTTAAATTGTTTAGGCGCTAGCGGCGGTTAGTATACTTTTTATATCGTACTTAAATAACTTTTATATTACCCTTAATAATCTCCTAAGCCTTATATATTTTTTAAGCTATATACTATATATTAGTACGGTTTAGCTTTTTTTTTATAGAGCCGAATTAGTAAGTTCGCTTAGATTAATTAAAAAAAGGCCGTAGTTAGTAATTAAATTTTATTTTATATAATAATAGCCCCGTAGTATTACTAAGCTAGGTAGTATAAGCGAAGTTAAACATAAGTAATATATTACTTTAATTATCTTAATATTAATTAATTAATAATCTTAACTACTATAAGATATACTAATTTAGTACTTCTATTTAACTATCTGTTTATAAGTAATCCGCTATTAATAACTATAGCCTAACTCTATAGATTTTATAAAGCTCCCTTTAAAAATTAAAAATAAATTAGGGGCCTCGGTCTAACGTAATAGTTTTTAATAAGCCGAAAATAAGTAGTACTTACTTATAAAATATTCAGCTTATATCTTTTATTATAATAGTTTCATAATAAGGAATAAATATTACCCTTTTACTTAGGTAGTTTATTATTATTTATATATTATTAAATCCTTTTTAATTAATAAGGATAGTTATAAAGTCGGTAGAAATATATTATTATAGGTAATTAGGTATTAATAACGGTCTTAGCTCCCCTAGGGGTTTATTACGTAGCTTTTATAATTAATAATAAGTATAATAGTTCCGTACGTATTAATAAATATTTATTATTAAGCCCGGTAAGTAATATTATTATTTAATTAGTTTTATAATTTTATTACGCCCTAGGTAGGCGAGGAGTTCTTATTTATAAATTTTATAAATAATTATAATATAGAGGTTCTTTTTTTTAAGTACTATAAGCTTCTCGTTTATTATTAATAATCCGTCGTTTTAAATAAATTAGTACTTACGTCCTTTAGTTACTAGCGCTCGTATTAATATAAAAAACGTTATAATAAGGTCTTTATTAAGCTTTAAAATCTTTTTTATTAATAAGTACCCTTAGAGCTCGTTTTTTAATAAAAGTAAGCTAATTATAAGTTATAATTAGTTAATAATAGCGCTTAATAATACCTATAACTCTATCATAATATTAGAAAATAGTAATCTTAATAATAAGAGGACTTATATTTTATTAACCTCTTTTAGTACTTATTAAATATAAATATTTTTTACTTTTTATAAAAGGGCGTTAGTTAGTACGTTCTCTTTTTCTAAGTAGTAATAAATTTAAAAATTAAAGTTTATTAGTATATTAACCTAGCGGGCTTATTATAAGTTAAATAAACGCTTAGTTATAAAGAATAGTAATAGTTAATAATATATAATAATATCGAACTTATATTTATAGCTTACGAGTTCTGCGTATTATTCTTTTAAATATAGTACTATTATTAGTATTTTTTTATTATAAATAATATAATCAAGCTTTATATTACTTATTATTTTTAAAGAAAAAGTTACTAAGTATTATAACTTATTATCTTTTTATTATTATAATAACGCCCCGGTATATACTAAGTTAAAGGCGTTTATTTTTAATTACGTTAATAATTTTAATTTAAAATAGTAAATAATAGGTACTAATATTAACGCTAGCTTTATAGCTTTAAAAACCGTTTTATAATTAGCACTAAAGTTAAAAAAACTCCCTTATTTATTAGCTTTATAAGGGGCCTAGTTAAGTAGCCGTAATTCTTTATAAACTTCTTATAAAAGTTATAAAACCTAAAGAAAAACTAAATACCCTTAAGCAATATAAGTAGTTTTTAATTTTTAATTATAAAAACTTTTTTCTTATCTAGCTATATACTTTTTATTAAAACTATAAAGCCTAGGTATTTTATAAAAATAATATTAAATTCGTACTTCTTAATATCTACTTATAAGCTTATTTTTTATAAGTGTTTTAGTATTTTAATAACGTACTCTTAATACTAAAAAGGATTATTAAAAAAGATTAGGATATTATTTATATATATTATATAAAAGTTATTTAAGTACTTTATTAGTATTTTATTTATATATTATTAATACGTAATAGGCCCGTTATAAAGTTTAAAAAGTATTATTCTATATTTATATACCCTATAATAAGTTCTAAACGTTATTAAGTCCTTAGAGGCTAAGTCGAGTTAGATATAATAAAAGGCCTACTTAATATTTAGTTTAATAAATACTTTTATTTTACTTAGCTATATAAAGGTCTTATTAATAAATAGTAATAAGTAGCGGTCTTTTTTTATAACTTTATTATGCTTATAGAAATTAATATAAAAGCGTAGGCTATTATTATACTTTTTTATAAATAACGTTAGTAATATAAAAAGAGTATTACTTAGCTTAATAAATCCCTTTTATAAATATTTTAATAAATAGGCCCTTATAGCCTTTAGCTCGGGTATTAATTACTTATATAAAAAGTAATAAGTTAGTTTCTCTTTATTATTATTTAAAAACTTAATTTTATAGTTATATAGCTTATAAAGTACTAATATATTACTAACTATTTTATTAAAAACGTCGGTTTAGGGCTATCAATATTTTAATAAGTTCGTTATTATAAAGTTATAAGTAACTTAGTCGTCGTTATATAAAAGGTTTACCTCCTCTTTTTTATTTTTTATAATATAATTAAGTTTATAAAGTAATATAAAGCCTATTTCGATATCGTTCTATTTTAAGTTCTTTTTAAAAGCGGGAGTATTAATAAAAATAATATTTATTTATATTATTATGAAATATAGTTTTTATTACTTAGCCCTTTTTATAAAAATAATATTAGTATTATTAAGGGCGCGTTTTATTTTTTTTATATTCTTAGCCTTATTTAACTATTATATCTAATAGGCTATTATTTTTAATAAGTATAATAATATCTTAATGAATATACCCTTTATTTATTATTACTAAAGCTTTTAGTTATAATAGGTTATATTTATTTCAAATAGGTCTTATTAATAATTAGTATTAATTTAGGCTTATATATTAATAATTTCTAAAGTATATAGGTCCTCGATATCCTTAATAATAATAAAGAGCATCTCTTATAATAATAAGTCCTTAGGTTATATTAAACGTTAATAACGAATATTAGGGTTTACTCTATAATATTTAAACTACTTTTACTTTAAGATTAGGTCGTAGCGGCCTATATTAAGCTAAAAAAGGGGTACTTTTAAAAAGACCTATTAATTAATATATAAGTTAGTAATTTATATTATATTAATATTATTTAATCGTTTTTTATTAAATCCGGTAATAGGGATTAAGTATTATAATTTATAAAATAGGGCCGTATAGAACTATTATAATAAAAGAGTTATATAATTATTTATAAATCCGTACTTATTAACTCCCTTATTAAATAAGGCTCTTAAATAAATTCTATATTTATTAAATACTAATATTAGCTCTATTTTAAGGGGCTAGCCCCCTATAAAATCCTATAAGTTTATTAAATTAATTACTAATTCTTTATCTTTTTTATACGTATCCCTAGTTAAGAGTTTATTTTTATTAAGAGTTTTAGTTTTCTAAACCTAACTTTATTTTAATAAGGCCCTTAGTAATATTAATAATAGCTATAGTAGTTTTTAGTTTTTTAAAATAGTCCTTAGAAATATATTTAATGTTATTATAAACGAAGTAAGTATTACTATCCTTAAGGTTTTAATATAGGGCTTTAGGGATTATTTCATAAATAAAAATACGACCTCGGTCTTATTTAATACTTTTAGTACTTTTATGATTTTTATTATTTTTATTACTCCTATTTAAGGTCTAGCGAGTCTAATTAAAAGCTTCAATTAAGTAGTTTTTTATAAAAAAGGGCTATATTACGTTAACTAGCTAAGTAATATACTTAGTATATTTTTAAAAAGTAGTTATATTATTTAAGTACTTCGATATAGCTTAGTTATAAAAATATATAAATAGCTTATTATAAAAACGGCGCTTTTATTATAACTTTAAAAACTTATTAATATATATAAGCTTAGCGAATATAGAGCGTTTTTAATAAACGTTTTTAAGTATAATTATAAGTACGTTTAGCTTATAACTAGTGTTATTTATAATAGTTAGGTTAATATAAGCCAACTTAAGCTCGTAAAATAGTTACTTAGCTATAGTAATCTCGTTAAAAGTTAGTATTAAGTATATAAACTCTATAGTACTATTTTTAATTTTATTAATAATATACTTTAAATAATACTTATTTATATTATAATTACTTTTTTTTAAGCGCTTTATAATATATTAAAACTAATAATCGAACTTAAGGCTAGTATTATTACTTGTAAAAATAGGTACGTTAAGTATTTTTTAAAAGCTATAAGTAATAAAATAGGACGAGGCTAGAGTAATTTTATAGCTATTCTACGTTTTTAAATATATTAGCCGTTACTCTAGTATACTAAGGGTAGTAGTATCCTAAATAGAGCTAGCTTAGGAGCCGTTTTTTAATTACTTTAATTTTTTAATTATAACCGTATTATTAATATAAGCTTAAGTAAGGGCTTTTTTTATATAGTAGTTTTTTTTTCCGGCTTTATAAGCGCAAAAGATCGACTTTAACGGGATTACGCTTTTAAAAAGAATTATATAATACGGTATACTTTTTAACTATATAATATATATAATATACCCTAAATACGCACTTAACGCAATATAGTAATTTCGATATAAAAACCGCTATATAATTCGGGATAAGTAAGCTACCCTACTACTTATTAATAATAAGCTAAGTAATATACTTACGTAGCGGCGCTAGTTAAAAAGGTTAATAATAGAAGTCGGCTATAATAATTAGCTATAATAGTCGGCTATAATAGTTAGAAGCAGCCTTCCTTAACTATAGAGGTTCTAAACTTTAATAATAATATAAAAGTTTTTAAAAAAAGGGCTAAATAGGCTAATATTTACTACTCTTTGTACTAAAGCTCGTAAAGATTCTTTTTATTCTTATTGCTTCTAATATCGCCCAAAGCTACTCTCTATTTAAACTAAATAAATCTACTAAATAAATCTACTAAATAAACTTATTAATATATAAACTACTACTTCGATAAGAACTTATTCTCTTAGTATATAGTTAGTAATTAATAGGCTATAACTAAAAATAACCGTTAATAAGTCTACCCCTCTCGGGCTAAGCGCCCTCGGCTAGCTCGATGCTATAACTATTATAGCTAATATAAGCACGCCCGAGGATTAATAAAATACTTTTTAATAATACGGAATTCGGCTAGGTAATAATATAAATACTATAAATAACTAAGCTAGTAAAGATATTAAAATCTAATATATTAACGCTAGCTTAGAAATTATACTTTATAAAACTAAAAATCCCTTTAATATAAGCTATATTATAAATATAAGGGAATATATAAAGGGCCCCCTAATTTTTAATAAAAAGGAGTATATAATATAAGATCTGGTTACTTACGTAGGTTAGTACTAAGAGGTCTTATATATATTAAAATAAGTATAGCTCGCTTTTTAAATAACTAGAACTTAGAGAACTATAAAGGAAGGTCGGGAGCTATTTTAATTAGTAATTAAGTATAGAGCGCAATATACTTAGTTTTCCTTAATATATAATACACGGTACGGCCCCGGCGGATTGCTCCGTCGGGGAGAAGGGCTTTTTTTATAATATAGAGCTTTATATTAATAATATATATAAAGTCGAGGTTCTTATAAGTTATTATATATAAGTACTTAGTATTATTATTTAGTTAATTAATAATAAAACCTAAGACTTACTCTAATTAATACTAAATAATACGTATTTTGAGCTGCTATTTAATCTATTTAAGTAGGGTCTTTTTATTATTTTTAAAATATAGCTCCTAAATAAAGTTAAGGTCGATATACTACTTAGTATTTTTTTTAAGAAAATATTATTATGAATATAAATAAATAAAGTAAGCTAATTAGTTACGTTATTAAAGTACGATAAATAATTAGCCTAAGTAATAAAAAGTAAAAAGCGCTCTATTAGCTAATCAAATAATATAACTTTAAGGTTAATAACTAAGAGCTTAGCGCCTTTATTAGGGCTTATAACGCTCTATCAAGACTCGTAAAAGTAGTAACTTTATTAAAAGCTATTAATATAAAAAGAGACCTAGTCTTTTTAGCTATATTTTCTAATTATTATATTTAATAAAAGGGGTATATATTTAGGGGGTATTAAATCTATTACTTACGTATATTTAATTTAGTTAGCTATTACTTAGCTCTTTTATACGCTTTTTTAATAAAAATAGCTAGTTAAAATAATAAGTAATTAATTAATTAAAATATTATCGTTCCGTTTTTAAAAAATAGTTAATTAAATAAGGTTAAATAATATTATAAAAAGGAACTTAAAGTAAGTTAGAACGCTATTATATTAATTTAATTAACTAAAGACTTAATATAAAAAGAAAAAAAAATAGAATAATAAGTAAAAGCTAGCGAGCTAACCCTTTAAGCTTAGCGGTTTAGCTCGTTATATAATTATTAAGAGCTTAGCCTCGTAGTTTAAAACTAAGCTACGGGGCCTATAGGGGCCCTAATATCTATTATTATAATACCTTAAGTCTTCGTTAATATTTAATTAAAGCCGTTTTATATACTTAATTTTAAGTAATATTTCGTATCTTAACGTACTTTTTAATTAAAGGAATAGACTTAGTAAAGAGTAATAAATTTAATAAGGAAATAAGGTTATCTAGGTTTAGTAAGTCCTAAATATCCTTTAACCGGGCCTTAACTTATAAAATAAAGTATTACTTAGGCTAGTCTCGCCGGTAGTTAAGCTTTTACTTAGGAATATCGGTAGTCTTTTTAAAAAATATTAGTTTATTTAAGAATAAGATTAACGGACGTAATAGGGGTTAAATAATATTATTATTAGTATCCCTATTATAAAGTAGTTAGTTCGAACCGTAGTTAACGAAGAGATTAATTAAACTATATAAATATTTACGTAGTAAATATAAAAAAGGAGGTTCTAACTATAAGTTAGGCTAGTTATAATAATCGTAAATAGGGCCCTTAATTAGCCCCTACGTAGTTAGCCGTATACTATAGTTAAATTAGATTTCTAATCTAATACTAACTTTTTTTTTTTTATTAATTTAATTATTATAGTTAGAAGTATAATTCGACCTTGGGCCCGTTAACTAAGTCGTCTCCTTTTCCTTCTTTTTTTTAATCTTTTTATATAACCTATCTTTTTATTTATACGTTAACTTTTTTATTATTTACGAATTACTCTAACCCCTTATTAAAAGTTATTTTTATAAAAGCGTTAATAAGGTTATTATTATTATTAATTTAATAAATCTCGAGTATCTTATGCCTTTTATACGATTACCTAAGGGCTATAATATTAATTATAAACCTCTTTTCTTTTATCGTCCTTAATTTAACGAGGTACTTATATAGCGAATAAGGATTAATATAAATAACCATTAGAATAAATAAAAAGCCAAGTTAATTAGTAATCTTCTTTAGTATTATTAAAATTATATAAGAGAGGTTAATACTATTAATTATACTATAGATTTTTAACGCTAATATACTTCTCGTTACTTACTTATTTTTAAATAATAAGTAGTAGATTATATTATTATATATACTAAATTTACTTTTAGTTATACTCTTATTAACTAGGATAATAAGATACCCTAATTACGAAATAAAGTTATTATTATTTATAAATAACTTATTAATAAAGACGGAGAGCTTATTAATTATAAGGTTAATTAAGTAATAAACGAGGCCTCGATTAAGATTTATTTATTATTATATAAATCGCTTATTAAGTACCTCGACGTCTCGTTTAGTTAAATCTATAACTTATATTACCTTAATATAATTAAAAGTTACTTTAAGTTAATATATGCTCATAATATATACCCCTTATATAAGCTTAGCTTTATATTACTTCTTAATATTAGTTATGTTTAGATTAACGAGGTTAATCTTCTCGTTCTACCCTTTTTATTAAAAAATAATAGTTCTTTTTTTAATTATAAAAATCCCGCTATTAAATATTAGGGAGGTATTTATTATAAAGACCTCTTTTAGTTTATTATAAAGCCCGCTTTTTAAAGCTCCTTATTTTCCTTTTTTATAGAATTAATATTAAATAAGCTTAATATATTATTAAGTTATATTCTAACGATCCTAAATCAATTACTTTTATACTTAGAAATTAATAAGTACGGGTCGTACGTAAATATAATTATTAATAATTAATTAATATAAAAATCGTAATAAGTAGCTTATTAATAAGTACTTAATTCTACGAGCTTATATAATAGCTTAAGTATTTTAATAATTATATTTTCTAAGTACTTATTAGCTATTTCCTTTAGTAAATAGGCTAGGATTTTCTTTATAAGCCCTATAGCTAATTAAGTATAGGTCTAAGTAATATTACGGCTCTAAATCTCGTATCCCTTTTTTTATAATAATATTATTAATACTATTATTAACCGTTAGTTATAGTACTATATAATAAGTAATTATATAAGTAATATTACTTTTTTGACGTTATTATACCCCTAGATTATATACTTAGATTTCTTATATAGCTAGGGTGTTCTTTTCTTTTTAATCTTATAAACTATTCGTAATTTAAATATATAGAGGTTTATATACTTCTCTAGGTTATAGAGGATAAATTAATAAACCCCTCGATTATAAAGAGTATTTATTTTGATAAGATCTAATCTCTTATACGGCTTTTTAGTAATTATAATTACGCCTTTTCTATATAGTTTAATTACTAATTCAAAATCGGTTTTCTTTTTTATTATATAAAAAGTATTAATTACCTCGTTATTAATAATAAATTATTACGTTAGAGCTTATTATCGTAGTTTTTCACGACGTTTTATTAATAATATTAATACCCTTTTAATAATTTCCTCTTCCTCATTGTTTATTCATATTACTATAACGATCTTATTAAAAATAATTTCCTATACTTCTATTACGGGTTATATAGTTTCCCCTAGCTCTTTTCTTTTTTATAAATTAAAAATTACCTCGTTAGTATTTATATAATACGGTTTAACTACCGTAATTAATATTTTAAATAGCTAGTTACGATTTTTTATAACTATATAAGAGCGCTTATTAATAAAAACTAACTTATATAGCCTAGCCTATTATTAAGTAATTTCGTACTATACTCGTATATCCGAATTTAGTAATATATTTAAATTACTCCTTATATCGGGCTTATTATATATAGTTATTACCTCGTTAACTTACCTTTTTACGCTTATTTTATATAGTACTTATATTACCTTTTTAATTACTTAGGCTTATTAGCTTATATTTAGTAACGGTAGCGAGGCTAAGGTCGTTTTTAAATATATTCTAAATATTAATAGCGTTAATATGAGTCCGTTAAGCCCTATAATATCGTTATAATATTTAAGTACTATTTAGAAGTATTCGTCGTTAATAAAATCCGGATTTTCCTTTTTAATAATTTTAAATACCCTTTTTAATTACTAATATACCCTTTTTACCTTTTTAATACTATTATACGCTTTAATAAGTATAACTTTTAGCTATATACTATAAGCCGTCGTATTTTCTCTAAATCTCACTAATTTAAAATTAGTATTAACGTCGGTTCTAATACTATTTAACGGTCCTTAATATATATTAATCTATTCTTTCTATAAGGCTACTTATACTATTTTTATTTATAAATCCTAAAGGAATTACCCTATTTAAAAGAATATAATTATATTAATTATATATAGCACTAGCTAACTATTTAAATAAAAGATATTAACGACGATTTCTTAATTAAAGTTAAGCTTATTATATAATTTAAATTTAAATCTACGTAGGGTTTACGTATTTATTTAGTATTAATAATATACTTTCGTTAATTACTTTAGCGCCCTTATTTCGGTATTATTATGACTTAATTACTTTAAAAAGTTATATAGCTTTATAATTAATAAGTACCCAAATCTTTAGTATAGCCGTTTAAGCTTATTTTTCGTTAAGTAATTAATTAACTTCGTATTATTAATAAGCCTTATAAACGCATACTCCTATCGTTATTTAACTATTTTAAAATATTTATTATTAGAGATTCTATTCCTTATATTATTAAATATAATACTTAATTAATCTATATTTTTTAAATATAAGAGAAATAGGGTATTAATAAGTAAAATATAAAAAGTTATTATTCCGAAGTACGTTTCTATTTTTATCGTATTTAACGTAACGATTTCCTTACTTAGGCTAAAGCTAATCCTCGTAATACTTATTATTAACGTATTAAGTATTACTAACGTAATCTTTTATAACGCTTAGAATTACCTTTTTCTTTTTATTAATTATTATAATACCTTAATATTTAGTATTACGGCAGTGGTTATTAGGGCCCCTATAGGCCCCGTAGCTTAGCCTTAAGCTACGAGGCTAAGCTCTTAATAGTTATATAATAAGCTAAATCGCTAGGCCTAAAGGGCTAGCTCGCTAGCTTCTACTTATTATTTTAATTTTCTTTTTTTTATATTAAGTTTTTAATTTATTAAGTTAATATAGTAGCGTTTTAACTTACTTTAAGTTCTTTTTATAATATTACTTAACGTTACTTAATTAATTCTTTTTTAAAAACGGGACGATAATATTTTAAGTAATTAATTACTTACTATTTTAATTAGCTACCCTTACTAAGAAAGTATATAAAAAAGCTAAGTAATAACTAACTAAATTAATTATATATAAGTAGCGTAATTAATACCCCCTAAATGTATACCTCCTTTATTAAATATAATAATTAAAAAATATAGCTAAAGAGGCTAGGTCTCTTTTTATATTAACGGTTTTTAATAAAGTCGTTACTTTTATAAGTCTTAATAGAGCGTTATAAGCCCTAATAAAGGTATTAAGCTCTTAGTTATCGACTTTAAAGTTATATCATTTGACTAGTTAATAAAGCGCTTTTTATTTTTTATTACTTAAGCTAATTACTTAGTATACTTTAATAACGTAGCTAACTAGCTTACTTCGCTTATTTATATTTATAATAATATCCTCTTTAAAAAAATACTAAATAATATATTAACTTTAACCTTATTTAAGAGCTATATTTTAAAAACGACGGAAAGACCCTATTTAAATAGATTAAATAGTAGCTCAAAAGACGTATTACTTAGTACTAATTAGAATAGGTCCTAGTTTTTATTATTAATTAGCTAAATAATAATACTAAGTACCTATACGTAATAACCCGTAAGAACCTAAACTTTATATATATTATTATTATAGAGCTCCGTATTATAAAAAAAGCCCTTACTAGAGGTTATATTACTAATATAGCTATAGCTAAAAGATTAAAATAATTAGAGAACGGCTCTTAAGCTAGTTCTATTTAAAATATTATTACCCTTAGTATATTAAAATAATAGTTAGTATATTTAGAAACGTAGGATAGTAACGAAATTATTTTAGCCTCGTCTTATCCCGTTACTTATAGCTCTTAAAAATACTTAATATACTTATTTTTACAAATAATAATACTAGCCTTAAGTTTAACTATTAGCTTTAGTATATTATAAAGCGCTTAGAAAATACTAACTATAATACGAATAAGTACTATTTAGAATATATTATTAATAAAATTAAAAATAGTACTACGGAGTTTATATACTTAATACTAACTTCTAATGAGATTATTATAACTAAGTAGCTACTTTATAAGCTTAAGTCGGCTTATATTAGCCCAACTATTATAAATAATACTAATTATAAGCTAGACGTACTTATAATTATATTTAAAAATATTTATTAAAAGCGCTCTATATTTACTAAGCTCGTACGTATTAATAAGCTTTTAGAGTCTTAATAAAAGCGCCGTTTTTATAATAAGCTACTTATATATTTTTATAACTAAGCTATATTAAAATACTTAAATAATATAGCTATTTTTAAAAATATACTAAGTACGTTACTTAGCTAGCTAACGCGATATAGCCCCTTTTTATAAAAGATCGCTTAGTTAAAGTTTCTAATTAAACTTACTAAACCTTAGATAAAAATAATAAAAATAATAAAAATAATAAAAATAATAAAAATAATAAAAATAATAAAAATAATAAAGGTGCTAAAGGTATTAAATAGGACCGAAGTTATATTGTTATTTATAAAACGATCCCTAAAGCCCTATATTAAAAACTTAAGGATAGTAGCGCTTATTTTATTTATAATAATACTAAATATACTTTTAAGGACTATTTTAAAAAGCTAAAGATTATTATAGCCGTTATTAATATTATTATAGCCGTTATTAATATTATTAAAAGCCCTATTAAAATAGAGTCGGGTTTAGAAAATTAAAACCCCTAATAAAAATAAACTCCTAATTAAAAAGTATATATAAAAAAAGTAAAAAATTAATAATTAATTTAATAAATTTATAAGATTTTATAAAGGGCTAGCCCTTTAAAATAGAGCTTATATTAGTATTTAATAAATGTAAAACTTATTTAAAAGCTTTATTTAATATAAGAGCTAATAAGTACGGATTTATAAATAACTATATAACCCCTTTATTATAATAGTTCTATATAGCCCTGTTTTATAAATTATAATACTTAATCCCTATTATTAAATTTAATAAAGAGCGATTAAATAATATTAGCGTAGTATAAACTATTAACTTATATATTAATTAATAAGTCTTTTTAAAAATACCCCTTTTTTAACTTAATACGGGCTATTACGACTTAATCTTAGGGTAAAAGTAATTTAAATATTACGGGGTAAACCCTAATATTCGTTATTAACGTCTAATATAGCTTAAGAACTTATTATTATAAAAGACGCCTTTTATTATTATTAAAATATTAAGGACTTATATACCCTAAAAGTTATAGATATATAATACTAAATTAATATTATTTATTCATAAGACCTATTCGAAATAAATATAACCCGCTATAACTAAAAGCTTTAATAATAATAATAAGTAAAAAGTATACTAATTAAGATATTATTATATTTATTAAAAATAATAGCCCGTTAAATATAATAATTAAACGAAGCTAAGAATATAAAGAAAATAAAATACGCCCTTAATAATACTAATATTACCCTCGTAAAAAGGGCTAAGTAATAAAAACTATACTTAATAATAATATAAATAAATATTACTTTTATTAATACTCCCGCTTTTAAAAAGAACCTAAAATAAAACGATATTAAAATAGGCTTTATATTACTTTATAAGCTTAATTATATTATATATAAATAAAAAAAAGTAGACCCCTTATATAATAATAACTAAGTTACTTATGAGTTTATAATAACGAACTTATTAAAGTATTTATAGCCTTAGACCGACGTTTTTAATAAGGTAATTAGTAATATATTAACGTTTTATAAGCTATATAATTATAAAATCGAGCTCCTAAATAATAATGAAAAGAAGCTAACTTATTACTTTTTTTATAAGTAATTAGTACCCAAGCTAGAGGTTATAAAGGCCTATTTATTAAAGTACTTATAAAAGGGATTTATCGAGCTAAGTAATACTCTTTTTATATTATTAATACTATTTATAAAAAAGTATAATAATAACCTACGCTTTTATATTAACTTTTATAAACTTAATAAGGTTATAAAAAAAAACTACTATTTATTATTATTTATTAATAAAACCCTCGCATAGCTAAGTAAAATAAAAGTATTTATTAAGCTAAATATAAAGTAGGCTTTTTATTATATTTAACTCGACCTAGCCTCTAAGGACTTAATAATATTTAGAACTTATTATAGGGCGTATAAATATAAAATAGTACTCTTTAGGCTTTATAATAAGTTTATTATATATTAATAATATATAAATAAAATATTAATAAAGTACTTAGACGACTTTTATATAGCGTATATAAACGATATTTTAATCTTTTCTAACGACCCCTTTTAGTATTAAGAATACGTTATTAAAGTACTAAACTATTTATAAAAAGTAAGTTTATAAGCGGATATTAAGAAGTACGAATTTAATATTACTTTTATAAAATACCTAGGCTTTATAGTTTTAATAAAAAGTATATAGCTAAATAAAAAAAAAGTCTTTATAATTAAAAACTAAAAACTATTTATATTATTGAAAAGTATTTAGTTTTTCCTCGGGTTTTATAACTTTTATAAGAGGTTTATAAAGAATTACGGCCGCTTAATTAGGCCCTTTATAAGGTTAATAAATAAGAAAGTTCTTTTTAATTTTAGTATTAATTACGAAATAGCTTTTAAAATTATAAAGCTAAGGCTAACGTTAACGCCTATTCTCTACTATTTTAAACTAAAACTATTAATATAAATAAAAATAAACGCCTCTAATTTAGTATATACTAGGGCGCTATTATAATAATAAGAAAATAACGGGTTATAATACTTAGTAACCTTTTATTTAAAAACGATAAGTAGCGCAGAGCTTAATTATACTATTTATAATAAAGAAATATTAATAATAATACTATATTTAAAAAAATAGTACGTAAAGCTCGTAAGCTATAAATATAAGTTTAATATTATTATAAACTATTAACTATTACTATTCTTTATAACTAAGTACTTATTTAATTTATAATAAGCTTACTAAGTTAATATATTAATAAACTTTAATTTTTAAACTTATTACTATTTAAGGAAAAAAAACGTACTAGCTAATGCCCTTTTATAAAAAATAAACAATATCCGTACTTAGTAAGTATTAAAAAAAGCTAATAGGATATAAGTCCTCTTATTATTAAGACTACTATTTCTTCATATTATAGTAGAGCTATAAGTATTATAAAGCGCCGCTATTAGCTAACTTTAGCTTATAGTTAGCTTATTTTTATTAAAAAACGAGCTTTAGGGGGACTTATTAATAAAAAAGATTTTGAAACTTAATAAGGACCTTATTATAGCGTCTTTTATATTAATATAAGCGCTAATAACTAAAGGATATAAATATTAGTTAATTTAAAACGACGGATTATTAATAATAAATAAAAAGCTCATAATACTTAAAAAAGAGAACCTTCGTATTATAATTATTTATAAGGTTTATAAATAAAAACTCCTTATTTACTTAGGGCGTAATAAGGTTATAAAAATAATTAAATAGTAATACTACTAGCCGGGCTTAATAATAAATACTTATTAATATATACGGAACTATTTTATTTATTATTGATTATAAAAGCTATATAATAAACCCTTAGAGGAGCTAAGACTATTATTTATACTTAATTACCTATAATAGTATATTTTTACTAACTTTATAACTATCTTTATTAATTAAAAAAGATTTAATAATATATAAGTAGTAGTAAATTACTTAAGTAAAAGGGCGATATTTATTTTTTATTATAAAACTACTATAATAAAAAATATAAGCTAAATATTTTATAAATAAGTACTACTTATCTTCGGCTTATTAAAAACTATTACGTCGGACCGAGGCCCTTAATTTATTTTTAATTTTTAAAAAGAGCTTTATAAGATTTATAAGGTTAAGTTATAGCTATTAATAGTAGATTATTTATAAATAAACGGCTAAATAAAAGTACTAAACTAATATATTTTATAGTAATTAAAACTACTAATTAACTAATACTAAGATAATTAAAGTAATATACTACCTATAGTCGACTTTACTTATATTACCTAGCCTAGCGAAACTACGGGGCTATTATTATATAAAATAGAATTTAGTTATTAACTACGCCTTTCTTTTAACTAGTCTAAGCGAACTTACTAATTCGGTTTTATAAAAAAGAAGCTAAACCGTATTAATACGTAATATATAGCTTAGAGAATATACGAGGCTTAAGAGATTACTAAGAGTAATATAAAAGTTATTTAAATATAATATAAAAAGTATACTAACTATTACTAATACCCGGACGATTTAAAAATAAGAAACTAGGTCTTTATTAATACCTCGTACTAAAAGTTTATTAATATAAATAAATTATAATAATTATAGGCCGGCTTATAGCCTATTATTAATACTAAATAAGAGGGTATATAAGTTATAAAATTACTAATAAGTAGTTAAGTATACTTAGTTTTTTATTTAAATAAGCTAAAAAAAGCTATTAATAACTTACTATCTAGGTAAAACTAAGCGCTATTATTACTAATTACTAACGATAATAGCGAGCTAAAGTACGAGGTTTTTAAAATAGTTAAGTTATGTTTATATAAGGGAAAACTATAGTATTAAGTAAATTAAAAAGAATATAATATAGATCTAACGTAGTACGATATAAGGAGCTTTAGGTATATACTAACGGCGTTATAAGCGTTTTATTACTAATACCTAATTATTAAGGGTTTATTATAAAACTTAAATATATAAATAAAAGCCGCCGTAGCTAGCTATTTACTATTACTAAAGGATAATAATAATATAATAATAGTAATTATAACTATAGATTTACTAAAATAAGGGGTAATTAAGAGGTTTATTCTTTAGTATTATAAATAGCGCCCTTTAGTATAGAGGGGGGGGTAATATTATAATAATAAGTATTAAGGCCCTTATAATCCCTATAGCTTAGCCTTAAGCTACGAAGCTAAGTTTTTAATAGTTACGTAATAAGTTAAACCGCTAGGCCTAAAGGGCTAGCTTATTAGCTTCTACTTACTATTCTATTTTTTCTCTTTTTATATTAAGTCTTTAGTTAATTAGGTTAATATAGTAGCGTTCCGACCTACCTCGGGTTCCCTTTTATAATATTAAAATAATCCTATAAATATTATCTAGGCCGTACTTTTTATTTATATAAAATACTTATACGAGCTTAGTATTCGAAAGATCTAAATAATATAAAAAGGACCTCTTTAGCTACCCCTAAACTTACTTAGTACTATATTCTTTTTTTTAAATATTAAAAAGAGTAGCGTTTTTTTTTAAATATTTAAAAAATAAGCTTTAGTTTTATTAAATTCGCCCTTTTAATTACCTTTATATTTATTATCTAAGGGACCTTCCCTTACTATTTATAAATAAAAACTTACTTATTAAGAGCTTTTATTACTTTCTATTTATTTAGCCTTATATATTTTTTAAAAACGAACGGGGTAAAGAAAAAGTAGTTAATATCGTCGATTTTATTATAATTTAATTTATTAATATAAAAAATAAGATTTTTTTTATTTTTTAAATTTTTTATAGGGAGCGGAGACTCTAAGCTACTATTTTAATTACTTTTATTAAGTTCTATACCCCCAGATCTACTCTTATATATAACGAGGAATTAACTAAATTAATAAGGGTTAGTTTTACTATTTATTACCCTTAACTTTTTATACTATTTATATAATTTAATACGCTCTTTTTGAAAGTAGTTACTTACCCAATATTTATCCTTTTTATAAATATAATATTATTATTTTTATTACCCTATTTACGAATTAAATCTCTATTTATTTAATAAATCTAGGCCTCTTTATTAATAATTACTATATCTAGCCTCTTTTCTTTTTTTATTATATATTTAATTAACTTAATATTATTAATAAGGGCTATTATATACTTAAAAATAAGTTTAGTATAGTATTTTTATTTTAATATTAAAGCTAGATTTTAGCTTTAAATAGAGCGTTTCGTAGTTTTTAAATACTTAATATAGGGTTATTTTTATTTTTAATATACGCTAAATTATAATATAAAAATATTTAACTTTTTTACTTATTAATTCTCTTATTTAGCTAGGTTTTTATTAACTTATTAATTCGATTAATAAGCTCTTTAAAGATCTTTATTTATGATTTACTTTTTATTATCTTAGCTATAAATATAAAAAAAATCGCTTATAACTTAGATAGGAGCTCTAAGTTCTTATTCTAAGTCTCGAAGTAGCTTTAGATTACGTTAATAATATTAAAAAAGTCGTTTTAATCGAAATTACGTAGTATTTTATAATAATAATTAAAGGCTTTGCTTATAAAAATAATATTAATTACTAAATAGTACTAATATTCCCTAATCCCGACCTTTTTATAATAATTATAAAATATTATTAGGGTTTTTTATAAGACTTTATACTTCCTCTTAAAGTATAATTTCTTTTTTAAAAAGATCTTTTTAAGGTTTATAAATTACTTCGTATTTATTATTATATTTTTAATATTTATATACGATCTTTACGTTATTACGTACTATTAATAACTTCGGGTCGTTTACTTTTTTTTATATTAGTTAATCGGTGCCGAATTTCGTATTAATAGCGGTAACGAGTTATAAATTAAAATAAATAAAATGGTTAATTATTATACTTTTAATACTATATTTTATTTTTATATATCCTTTTATAATAATAAATTACTATTAGTAATTATAAAAAGGAAATTTATATTATTTACCCTTTTTTTTAATTTATTTAAGCAATTATACGCCCTATTAACTTATACTCAGTTCTATAATATAAATTCCTCTTTTATAATCGTTATTATTAAGATTTCGTATAGTTCTCATAACTATAATTATATTAATAATACCCTTTATTTATAAAAGAATTTATTAATTACTTTTATAATTCTTAAGCTTATATCTATAAACTATTTATTTAATTAATAACTAAGGTCGTTTATAATCTTATAAAATAGGGGTTACCTCTATAACCCCTTTTTCTTATAAACCTTGGTTAAATAGATTAATATTACGTTAATTTACTTATTATTAAGCTAATCCGTAATTCTATATATCTATATCCCTTAATAATCCAAGTTAATATTTACTTATTTATAAGGGATTAAGATTCTATTTAGGATCGGGTTCTTCTCTTTTTTCTTTTACCTTAACTCGCTAAAGATCGTATTCTAGCTCGTACTTATATTAATAATTATTAACGTATTTAATTTTAATAAGAATATATTTAATCTATATATTAGTTATAATAAATCCGTATTTTCGTTACTTAACGAATTTATTAAGGTTTAGGAAATTCCTATTTCCTCTTACCGTTTCGCTACTACTCTTATTTCTATTATTTTTAATAATTATTATTACTTTTTTAAATTACTAACTATCGTACTTATTAAGATCCTCTTTTTTATTTAATATAAAAAAGTCGGTTTTAATAATTCCTTTTTTTAATAATAGTAATAGACGTTTATATTACTATAAAGAAATATAATAATTAATTTTAAGATCTTTATTAGTTACTAATTCTTTATTATTCTATATATTTCTAGCTTTTTAAGCCTCGTACTCTCTATAATTTTTAAATAGCTTTTTTTTTAAACTTACCTCTTTTAGGGCGGTATTTTATAAAAATAGTTAAAAATAAATACTAAGTAGCTTATAAAAAAGCTATATAAGTTATTAAGTACGGTTAGTAAAGTTAAGCCCTCTTTTTTATAAAATTATAAACGTTAAGGACTTATTAAAAATACTTACTTATTATTTATACTTAGTAAGGCTAAATACTTTAAAAATCTTTTTTTTATTACTTTTTTATACCCTATTTTATATTTTTTAAATAGTTTTTTTCGTAACTTAATTATAATTAAGTAATTATTACTTACTGACGATCCCTTTTATTACTTAGTTAATCTTTCAAAATTACTAATTTTATATTAAGAGCTAGTATAAAAAAAAGCCCTTTAATAGTATTTTAAAAAATTCTTTTTTTTTTTAAATCCTCGTCTTTTTAGCCTTTTTTTAAACTAATAATAATTATAATAAAACGTTATAAAACTATTTTAAAATAGCCGCCTTTTTTTTAAGTTAATCTCTAAGATCCGTAATATTCTTAACTTAATATTATTAAAATCTCTAAATCCCCCTTTTTTTTATTAAACCGTCCTTTATATTATATTCCTAAGTAATACTTAGGGGGTAGTTAAGGGGGTTATAAGGAAATTATTTAAATTATAAGCTTAAAGTCGTATTTATAAATTTTTTATAATAATAATAGACCTTTTTATATATTATAAATCTTTTAACTTTATAATTCTTATACGGGTTCTTATTATACTTATTAAGAATATTTATATTTAAAAATCCCTTTTTTTAATTACGTAATACTTTTTTATACTATATTAACGAGCTCGTCCGTTATACTAATTAATTAAGTAAGTAATTACTTTGTAAGTATTTCTTTTTATTAATTTAATTAGTTAATTTCTAATTACGGGCCGGCTATAAAAAAGTTATTTAGTAAAAAAGCTACTTAAAATAATAATAAAAAGCTAGTTACTTAAGTAGTTCTATTAATTAATATAGTTTAACGTAATAAACGTCGACCTCTCGTAAGTAATAAAGGGATACGATTACTTAATTCTATATAGTATTTAAAAATCGCCCCTTTTTATTTATTTTTATAAAATTAATTAATATAAATCTCCTATTCCGTATAATATTAAGAGGTCGTCTTTTTTATATAGCGAGATACCTTACTAATTTATAATAATAAAATTTAATTATTAATTAATATTAGTATTCTTATTATAAAGTAGTTAGTTCGAACAATAATTAACGAAGAGATTAATTAAACTATATAAATATCTACGTAATAAGTATAAAAAAGGAGGTTCTAACTATAGGTTAAGCTAGTTACGATAATCGTAAATAGGGCCCCCAATTAGCCCCTGCGTAGTCGGCTATATACCGTAGTTAAATTAGACTTCTAATCCGATAATTATAAAAAGAAATATAATAAACTATAATCCTTAAGAAATAACCTTTTAATAAAAATATAAGGGTTTAAATTAAAACTAAGCTTATAATTATTATAAAGCTACTATAAGAGTATTAACGTATATAAAAAGAACGGTTATTTATTAAAAATAAAAAATAGGTATAAAGCTCGCTTTAATATAAAGGGTATGAGCGAAGTAGGCCTTAGTAATTATATAACCGAGGTTACGTAACGTATAGTAAGGCCATAGATAGTTAAAGCTATTATGATAATATAATAGTTGAATCAAGTAAGGTTTAGAAGGGGTGCACACCTTGCTCCATAAACGGTCAAGCTGCGCATGATGCAACTAAAATAGAGATTCGTTAGGCGTAAAGGCGACGGCTAGGTCCTTGCAACCCTCCGCTAGTAGTTTCTTTAGGCAGTCCCCCGCCAAGTCACCGCCAACGAAGTTATGGACATGATTATGCATCTGCTCCATTGAGTGCTGGAAACTGTAAAAATCGCCCGTGTGATGTTCAGTCGAGTTCCGCACAGAGTCTGGGCCCAGTGTGGAGTTCTGGGGCTTCTCATGATCGAACCACCCAGTGATGAGCGTCAAGTTCCTACGCAGTGGGTGAGGGATCGGCCAGGCAAGCTCCAACTGGGCAAAAGCGCCTGTAGTGACCTTGCAATCAGCCTCAGGGGAAGAACTACAGTCTCCAGTCCCGCCTAGTCCAAACTCGGGTGAATCTTCAAACACGGAAGAGCCGACCAGGTCCGCGTGATCGCGCGACCAGTCCCAGTATGGCGTTGGACCGCCGTACCCGCAGTTTTGGCGGAGAGACGCGTCGAACAGATAGAGGAACCAGCGGTCTGCGCAGGTGTCAATATAGAAGTGTTGAACAAAGGTTGAGAGGGGACGGAACATACGCCACGGCAAAAAGTAGACATTCCTATGTGCGCTGTGCTCTACTGCTGCGTGCGAGTACGAGAAGTCATCGTATAGACTTCTCATTCCCTCGGGGACTGTTTGTTCCGGCGTGAATGACAATCGTTGGTGCCGTATGCTTCCGAGGCATTTCACAGCTCCCACCCAGCCAGATTTCTCGTCCTGGGTCAATGTTCGCCATTCTTTGCGTTCGAAGAGCTTGCCGCACTTTGTTGCCTGTCCGTGGCTGGGGAGAACTGAGAAAATGGCAAGTGCAAAGAGAAACAAAATTGTTCGGCCCATGGCTCTAACAAGAATGTGGGTTTAGATTCTTAGAGAAAGCACGATAGACGCAGTCACACAGAATGGATGGCAGTTACAGGGTTAAATAAGTAGTTTGACTGTGTCGTTTGGATTATGTTCCACTTAAGCGCTGTTTCGGCCAATGAGAGAGTATCATATAGACTTATATTGCCATTCCGCTGGCCGACACCAAGTTTTACCTCAATTGGTAGTACGAATGCTTACGCTGTGGCAGGACAAAATAGTCCACGAGTTCAATTATTATCACGTTGAATGCACTAGTATCATCACGGAGCGTCATTATTTCAATCGTCAACGTCTCTTCGTTCCAATGCAAGTTGTGTTGGCTACGATGCCAGAAATTCGGCTCGGCAGAGAGTCTGACGTGGCCTGTCATCCGAGATAGTTTCCATACCTGGCAACTTTCCATGGTCTTTGACTCGCCAGCAGCTCGCGGTAAGGCTGATTGTACTAGAGGGAGGGATGCTTCTTGTCTCACTAGCCGAAGGTTTACTTCAAGTCACCACAGAATGGGACACAAGCCCCCCTTGCAAAACTCCAAACCTCAACAGAGATGATCCCAGTTACTATCTGTCACAAAAAGCGGGCCCACTCCATGTGGGCAGCATTAACCACATCCATATCTCGTGACACTATCCGAGGGACCGTGAATCGTGGTAATCCACACTTTTCGATTCAGACAATGCTCAGACGGTAGAACCCATTGCTTGGGGCCGGACGGCGGGCGCAGCCGTTGCGCTCTGATACCTGCGGCGACTTCTGATATTCGAGACTGGATGCAAAGTATCTGGCCCTGAGGAAGAATCGCAGCTGCCGAGGAGGTTCAAGGGAAAGGACTTTCCCACTTATCACGCCGTTCATCCACTTCTCAGGCTCATTCTGCTTTTATCAGAGCTGCATTTGGCAACAAGAATAACCTCTTCTGGCGCAAATTCATACCTAGCCGCAATCACAATGATGTACTCGTCAATTTTCCCTTCCCGCTCCCTTGCTCTCTTCCTCTGCATCATCTTCCCCTTCTACCTCGCCCTTCGCGGGTCTGGCTCATTGTCTGATGTCGCCATTTTCTTTTCCAAGCTCTCCTCACGCGCTGAAGCCCTTCACGTTGCGCTCAACGCCCCTCTAGACACCCCTCCACCATCCATTTCCAAAGCACCCGTCGGGACTTCCACGAGGCCTGCCAAGGTTGTACGCGCAACTGAAGGAGGAAAAAAAATTCCCGAAGATTTGGCACACGCCATCAACTCCTTCGAGCAGTATGCGTCTCTCGCCCAGGGAGTGTTGCAGCGGAAGTATGCGCGGTACGACCGCCAGACGCCCTCCCAGAAGCTGATGAGCGACAAGCTCGGGTATTCTGCGCACTTTGAGAAGGCTACGGAAGGGATCAAGGTAAACGCTCGTCTCTCGAAGCAGATTGCGCAGATTTCAAGAAAGCATTACCAAACCGGTCCAGGACCGTTGACAGACGAAGATGATGCCGAGTTTGGTCTTGTGGACCTGACCTTTGGACATCTTTCACGAGACTGGAGCACGTTTGGCGCCAAGGAGAGGGAAGCTACTTTCCCGCCCGTCATTGCTGGCCTGGGGAAACACTTTGGCAAGAATGCCAAGGGCAAGAAGGTTCTTGTACCTGGATGCGGTATGGGCAGGCTGGCAAGCGACATTGCTGATCTGGGTGCGTATCCTTTTAGCAGTTGACTTGTGGGCGTGAATTCAAGTTTTGACACATGGATGCAGGGTATGATGTTACGGCCAATGATCTGGACTTCAGCTCAATACTGGCTCACCACCTTCTTACAAACCATACAACCTCACTGCATCAACATACTATTCATCCCTTTGTGACCAAATGGACCCATCAGTCCAACCCTACCTCGCGCTACACAGCCCTGACGGTGCCGGATCACATGCCGAACAAGGCTGTCAAGTTCGTTGAGGGCGACTTCTTGGAGATGTTCCCAGAGGACGGCCAATTCGACGCCGTTGCCTCATTGTTCTTCATTGATATTGGCAGCAACATCATTGATTTTCTGAGCAATATCCACCGGCTGCTGAAGCCTGGTGGCACTTGGGTCAATCTTGGACGTAAGTAATCACTCTTACTCCAGGACTCTTCCATGAATTTTGACCTTTCTGTTTTTCTTGTAATCCAACCAGCAAATTCGGACTGACATGTGACTATGTAGCACTAAAATACGGTACCCACACCGCCCTTCAGCTCTCCGCCGAGGAAGTGCTTCATCTGGCAGACCTGATTGGATTTGACGTGGACCTTTCATCGCGGAAGAATATTGACAGCCTATACGCTCAACAGCCAGAATCATTGCTCAAGTTCACTTATGGTGAGTCCCCGTTCAGCTTCTTACGGGAGGCGAAACCGGTATCTAATAAAGGAAACAGTAACACAATATTGGACGGCCACGAAGAGAGTTTAGACCAGAGGTGTTTTGTTGCTTACAGGACTTGCGCTAGATGTAATGTCGTATAGAATGAACTATGACATCTTGCCACACAGGGCAGCAGGCCTGCAGTGGTTCACACGACTTTTAAAGGCGGTGAAAGCTACTCGAGTGAGCTACAGTGCAAATAGATATTGGACATATGACATTTTAACCTTACAATTCCGCCTGGAAAGCTCCGTCATGTTGTCAACCATGAGTTTGAATGATCGCTCGTTGGTTAAATTCAGCCCCTTACTGCCATAGTAGTTTGAGCATACATAATGTAGAGTGTAGAGTATAACATCCTAACGATTGGCATCAATTATTCTCCCTCGAGGCCTTCCACTACTGGTTTTGCATGATTTCATGGAGGTCAATGTCGGCTTTCTTAGCGGCCTGAAGTCATAAGATTTGAGTCGATGGGCTTCCCCATAAAGGCCATCTATCACTTTTGTTTACGTTGAAATATCTGTCCTGAAGGCGAGCGACTTGGTACCAACGTAACATATCAAAACGTCTCTATTTCTTTTATGACAGAGATGCACAGGCTCATAGCCTTATGTCTACGAGAAGATTCCCGGCGAAACATTACGAACCCGAGCCAAGATATCTGGCCTCCCTTTCTGCCTTCTATCACACAGTACGAGGGTGTACGAAACAGAATCACATTGAAAAACATACCTAGCCGACACAAATTTTCATTCTCGGCATCTGAATTAGGCTGCGGTAATGACTTGGTAAACCGTAAACGTGATGAAGGCTATTGCAAAAGCGCAGTCTCTCTTCAAAGGACTATCAATCCCACATGTTGTATTCGATTGACATGATTTTCATGTTCTTTACAAAGCGCTATGGCGAGCTGAAACAGCACTTACCGAGACTGTAGTGAGATTGACCAGTGAGGAGTAGTTCAGGGGGTGGTTATCGAGACTCTTGTCGGCAAGCTTAGCGTTTTACAAATGATGCTGCACATTTGAAAGGACCATTTACATAATCATATCCAACTCCGTCTCTTCATATCCTACTTGCTTCGTTGGTCTACAAGTAAGTTGTAAGTTACAGGTGGAACTTATATTGTATGCGGCCACGAATGGCAACTGTAATATCTACTCACCTACCGTCGCACGCTGACGAGACTCTATGAAACCTCCATGGTGAGTCTCACTCTCGTACATTTGACTTAGCGTCAATAGATTGAGAAAGTGAGGCCGAGGTGACCATCTAGGTTGTCTGATATCGGCCATGGTAGGTGTCTCCCTTTGATTGAATCTGATCTTTCCCAGGGGACTAGAATAAAACTCGTTGCAATTTGTTTCACCAGCTCGGAGCTACAGACTACTTTATGGCAGCTGGAAGCAGATTTTCTATCACAAACGGCAGATGGCGTCGTCTGTACCAGTGGGATACCGAGCAGAGAGGTAGGAAGGGCGTATGGGTATCAAATGGGTGGATAGTGCACGGCAGCGCAATGGAGTTGAGATCATGAACCACATGGCACGGTTACATTGACACAAAACGTAGAGAGAGAATAAAGAATCTCCAGAAGATTAGATGACACGTCTATGAGATGAGATGAACAGACTTGTGAGATAAGGTATGAAGGGAGCCGGTGGGCTGTCAACAACTCATCAAGTAATGTTACACAGCCACAGCTTCGTCCAGGCTTAGCGCCACCTGCGCCACTGCGCTAACCACATTGTCGCTGCCTGGCGCGATGTTCGTTCCTAAGTGCTTACGGACTGTGCCGCAATCCACGACCTGCTTAAACACAGCGGTTTTCTCGGGGTTTTAAGCCATCGATGGTTCTTTTCTCTCTAGACCCACCAGTTGATTCATTTTTGAGCGAATAAAGATTTGCATTGAAGCAATTATGCCTCCAACGGAAAGGAAGAACAATCTCGATCTCTCGATACAGCTCCTTCACCCAGAAACGCCCCTTCACGGAGGCAGCGTCATTCTCGGCCACATCGTTCGCAAATCGCACATCGTCGCCGCCAACGCCACAGTCCGCGTCCGCCTCTTTGGCCGTGCGAAGGCAAAACTTGTCGTATCCCGCGGCAATAACCAAAAGAGCTACTACCGTTCCCGTTTCAACTTTTGGCCTGAGAACGCCGTCGGCGATGTAGTCCACCGCGGACCTGTCCACGTCGCGCCCGGAGCTGGGGGCCAACCTGTATCATGGCCTTTTGCGCTCGCATTGCCGACGCATACGGATGCTAGGGCCGTGAATGCCTGTGGCGGGGAGAGTGCCAAGGAGGCGTGCTTTTTGCGCCCCAACGTCGGGGGTCATGCTGGCCTAGGGCTACCCGAGCAACCGCTGCCGGGGACATTTCATTTCGACGGGTCTGGGTTCAACAAGAGCTGGCATGGTTTCGTCGAGTACTGGGTTGAGGCCGAGCTGGTGGTGCATGGGAAAAGCACAGTCGTAAAGGCGGCGATGCCTGTCAGAGTATTTTCGCCTCCGGTGCCATCGCCAATGATCAGCGACTTTAAGCTGGAGAGGCGGAACAAGACTGGGTGCGTGAGCAGTCAGCGGTTGCTACCAGGGATGACTGACGCGGAGCTGTCGTTCAAGCAGAGGACGCAGAAGTTCTTTGGCTCATCCAAAGTTCCCACCTTCCACTACACCCTCGATGTGCAATATCCCACGGTGATTCAGCTAGGAAACGAGGCGACCATCCCGTTTCTGCTTCATCTGACACCATCCAGGGATCGGACGTCGGATATCATTGAGGATGTACCGCAGACGGTGACGATAGAGCAGCTGGAGCTGGAGCTGCAGACGACGACGGGCATCATTTGCCCCGGAACTCTTGATCCTCACGACGCAAACAAGACGCGGAAACTCTGCTTGGCGCGATTGAAGCATCTCTTCCAAGCCCAAGATAGCACCATTGTTGTCCCCTCGGGTCCTAAGGAAGTTCCGCTAGACCTTGGTGCTGTCCTGGATCTGCGAGTGGACGCGCTGGGACGACTGCTCCTCGGTCAAAGAAACGGTGCAGGTTCGTTTGGGCAGACGGTCGTGCCTACCTTTGTGACGTATTGCTTAAAGGTTGAGCACGTGTTGCACTGGGAGGTGAAGCTGTCGGTGGCGGGCGAAAGCTGGAAATGTGAGGGAAGTCAAAAGTTGCTTGTTCTGGCACCAGATGAGGATACGGCAAGTGGGAGGACGAGGGCATCTGCGGTAGCTTCGTCATCGAGTGCACCGCCGCCGCCTGTTGAAGAGGTTCCTGCTTATGATGGGCCTAGCGAGGCAGCTCCAGCATATGAGAAGGTTGTGGGCGGTGCGGAAGAAGCACCGGCCATTGAGGGAAAGTCTTGAACTTGGGATAAGACGCAGAAGAGGGAGAGACTAAGAGGAGTTCATGGTTGAGAATCGGGGGATATGAAACACATGATACCCATGCAACGGCGGATTCAGTTGGAAGAGTCTACATGTACGTACCCTAGATCACGAAGATTGAGTATTATTGATGGCAGCACTGGGTCCAACGTGGAAAACCTCGAGAGTGTGTGATATCTTGCTATCGGGTATCTGAGCTAAAACTAACAACGACCTCGAGCCGTGAAACAACGATTTTGATTGCGAACAATCCTCGATAGATACAAAAGCCGTGGCAGAGCGAAAGCGAACTGAGAAGTGGTTTGTGTCGCATTCGGACTCGTGGAAAGGTTCTCAAGCTGGGATGGCCAGCTGGGAAGACATGATCTGGTGCTATTGCTCGATGGCTTTTTGTTATCTTCACGCCTGGAAGACTCGTGCCTCGAGTGCTGTACGGGTCCTCTGTCAGTAAACTTCTCCTCGACGCTTGGCTTCAGAAAACCAGAATCAACTCACATCGCTCCTTCGCAGGTCTACAGCTCGAGCAAACAGCCCGATAACATCCGTCGATAATGTATCGTTCGGCACCGGGGTTGGTATCAGAGCACCAGTTCAAACAAGCTCCAAAATCGGTCCCAAACGTGCCGCACTCTCCGGCCGTGACCGGCACGACAACAATAGCAGCGAAGAAAGATGCGGCGAGTGCGAACTTCATTGTGATTGAATTCAATAGTGCGAAGTTAAAAATCAAGCTTAATGGAAAGCACCGAATTACGGCAGAATCTGAAAAGGAAATAGCGATAACGAAAGTTTTTTGGCTGAGAAGGTTTGATTGACCGGGGAAAAGGGAAAGTATGTCTCTCTTTTGTAAAGATCTACATCGACGTTGCGTGGCTCTGTTCTTCCAGTCAGCATCATTTGCGTTCATTATTAATCTCCCTGACACTTGCAAATACTCGGGCGGGTGCAGGACACACGTGGAGTTTCATCCCGGAATAGAACCGGAGCAGGCCGATCATTTGGAAACGACCCAGTATCACGGTCACAGATCTACAGTGCTCATTGCGACCTGAGATGAACGGCGCGCCAAGTGCTGCTTGACGTATCATGTGCATAGCAGTTGTTCCATTATACGCGGGGAGTTAACGAGCGCCGTGGGCACACGAATCATTTTCTAGTTATCGGATTAGAAGTCTAATTCGACCGCGGCATACAGCCAACTGCGCAGGGGCTAATTAGGGGCCCTATTTATAATTATTATAGCTAGCCTAACTTATAGTTAGAACCTCCTTTTTATACTTACGTAAATATTTATATAGTTTAATTAATCTCTTTATTAACTACGGTTCGAACTAACTACTTTATAATAAGGATACTAATACTAATTAATGATTAAATTTTATTATTATAAATTAATAAGGTATTTTATTATATAAAAAAGACGACCTCTTAATACTATATAGGATAAGAGATTTATATTAATTAACTTTATAAAAATAAATAAAAAAGGGGCGATTTTTAAATACCGTACGGAATTAAGTAATCGTAGCCCTTTATTACTTATAAAAGGTCGACGTTTATTATATTAAATTACGTTAATTAACGGAACTACTTAAGTAACTAGCCTTTTACTATTATTTTAAATAGTTTTTTTATTAAATAACTTTTTTATAGCCGGCCTATAATTAGAAATTAACTAGTTAAATTAGTAAAAAGAAATATTTATAAAACGACTATTTATTTAATTAATTAATATAACGGACGTGTTATAGCAGTGGGCACTAGGGCCCTATAGGCCCTATAGCTCAGCCTTGAACTACGAGGCTAAGCTCTTAATAATTACGTAACGAGCTAGACCGCTAGGCCTAAAGGGCTAGCCTATTAGCTTCTACTTATTATTCTATTTTTTCCCTCTTTATATTAAGTCTTTAGTTAATTAAGTTAATATAGTAGCGTTTTAACTTACTTTAAGATCCTTTTTATAATACTATTTAATATTACTTAATTAACTATTTTTTAAAAACGGAACGATAATATTTTAATTAATTAATTATTTATTATTTTAACTAGCTACTCTTATTAAAAAAGCGTATAAAAGAGCTAAGTAATAACCGACCGAATTAATTATATATAAGTAGCGTAATTAATACTTTTTAAATATATACCTCTTTTACTAAATATAATAATTAGAGAATATAACTAAAGAGGCTAGGTCTCCTTTTATATTAACGGTTTTTAATAAAATCGTTATTTTTATAAGTCCTAATAGAGCGTTATAGGCCCTAATAAAGGCGCTAAGCTCTTAGTTATTAACCCTAAGGTTATACTATCTAACTAGCTAATAGAGCGCTTTTTACCCTTTATTACCTAAGCCGATCGCTTAGTATACCTTAATAACGTAACTAACTAGCTTACTTCGCTTATTTATATTTATAATAATATCCTTTTTAAAAAGAATACTAAGTAGTATATTAACCTCGACTTTATTTAAGAGCTATATTTTAAAAATAATAAAAAAACCTTATTTAAATAGATTAAATAATAACTAAAAATATATATTACTTAGTACTAATTAGAGTAGGTCCTAGTTTTTACTATTAGCTAGCTAAGTAATAGTACTAAGCGCCTATATATAATAACCTATAAGAACCTTAACTTTACGTATATTACTATTATAAAGCTCTATATTATAAAAAAAGCTCTTACCCGAGCTTATATTAATAATATAGTTATAATTAAAAGACTAAAGTAATTAAAAAACGGCTCCTAAGCTAGCTCTATTTAAAATACTGCTACTTTTAATACGCTAGAGTAATAGCTAATATACTTAGAAATATAAAATAGCTATAAAACTACTCTAGCCTCGTCCTATCCTATTACTTATAGCTTTTAAAAAATACTTAACGTACCTATTTTTATAAGTAATAATACTAACCTTAAGTTCGATTACTAGCTCTAGCGTATTATAAAGCGCTTAGAAAATACTAATTATAGTATAAATAAGTACTATTTAGAGTATATTATTAATAAAATTAGATATAGTATTATAGGGTTTATATACTTAATACTAACTTTTAATAAGATTATTATAGCTAAGTAGCTACTTTACGAGCTTAAGTCGGTTTATATTAGCCCGATTATTATAAATAACGCTAGTTATAAGCTAAATATACTTATAATTATATTTAAAAACGTTTACTAAAAGCGCTCTATATTCGCTAAGCTCGCGCGTATTAATAAGCTTTTAAAATTATAATAAAAGCGCCGTTTTTATAATAAACTACTTATATATTTTTATAACTAGGCTATATAGTGGTTTTTTTCCCGGCTTTATAAGCACAAAAGATCGACCTTAATAGGATCACGCTTTTAAAGGAAATTATATAATATAATATATTTTTTAATTATATAATATACGTAATATATCCTAAGTACGCGCTTAACGTAATATAGTAATTTTAATACGAAAACTACTATTTAATTCGGGATAAGTAAGCTACCCTCTTCGTTACGTAGCGGCGCTAATTAGAAAGGTTAATAATAGAGGTTAGTTATAATAGTTAGTTATAATTATTAGTTATAATAGTTAGAGGCGGCCCTTAACCATAGAAGTTCTAAATTTTAATAGTAACGTAGAGGTTTCTAAAGAAAGGGCTAAATAGGCTAATATTTACTACTCTTTAGAGCTTATAAAGATTCTTTCTATCCTTATTACTTTTAGTATCGCCCAAAGCTACTCTCTATTTAAACTGAATAAATTTACTAAACAAATCTACTAAATAAATTTACTAAATAAATCTACTAAATAAATCTACTAAATAAATCTACTAAATAAACTTATTAATATACAAACTACTACCTCGATAAAAACCTACTCTCTTAGTATATAATTAGTAATTAGTAAGCTAAAAATACCCGTTAATAAGTCTATCCCTCTTAAGCTAAGTACCCTCTTTAACTAGCTTAACGCTATAACTATTATAACTAACGTAAGTATGCTTAAGGATTAGTAAAGTACTTTTTAATAATATAAAATTTAGCTAGGTAATAGTACGAACGCTATAAATAGCCGGGCTAATACGGACGTTAAGATTTAATATATTAATATTAGCTTAATTATAATAATTATAATAAACGGGCCGGAGGTATATAAAGTTAGGATAATAAGCCGGCGCCTTAAATAGTTCCTATAGGACCCCCTAAGTAATAATAATACTTATATAAAAAAATAAATTATATTAAACCTAGTTACTTACGCGGGCTAGTATTAAGAGGTTTTATACGTATTAGAATAAGTAAAGCTCGCCCTATAAGTGGGTAATAAAAAGTTAGAAGTTAATAAAAGGGAGATAATAGTCAAGTTAGTTAACTATTTTAGTTAGTAGTTAGGTATAGAGCGTATTATACCTAGTTTTCTTCAATACGTAATACACAGTACGGCCCTAGCGGATTACTCTATTGGGGGGATAACTAGGCTATATTAAAATACTTAAATAATACGGCTACTTTTTAAAAATATACTAAGTACGTTACTTAGCTAGCTAACGTAATATAGCCCCTTTTTATAAAAAACTACTTAATTAAGGTTTTTAACTAGACTTATTAAACCTCGGGTAGGAGTAATAAAAGTAATAAAAATAATAAAAGTACTAGAGGTACTAAATAGGACTAAGGTCGTACCTCTATTTATAAAACGATCCCCAAAGCCCTATATTAAAAGCTTAAAGATAGTAATACTTACTTTATTTATAATAATACTAAATATATTTTTAAGAACTACTTTAAGAAGCCGAAAACTACTATAGTTATTATTAATACTACCGAGGGCCCTATTAAGATAGAGTTAAATTTAAAAAACTAAAACCCCTAGTAAAAGTAAACTCTTAGCTAGGGAATATATATAAAAAAGAATAAAAAATTAATAATTAATTTAATAAACCTATAAAATCTTATAGGAGGCTAGCCCCTTAAAATAGAGCTTATATTAATATTTAATAAATATAGAATTTACTTAAGAGCTTTACTTAATATAGGAGTTAATAAGTACGGATTTATAAATAACTATATAACCCCTTTATTATAATAGTTCTACGCGGCCCTATTTTATAAATTATAATACTTAATCTTTATTATTAAATTTAATAAAGAATAATCAGATAATATTAATATAATATAAACCGCTAACTTATATATTAATTAATAAGTCTTTTTAAAAACACCCCTTTTTAGCTTAATACGGACCGCTTTAACCTAATCCTAGGATAAAAGTAGTTCGAATACTATAAAGTAAACTTTAATATTCGTTATTAATATCTAATATAGCCTAAGGACTTATTATTATAAAAAACGTCCTTTATTATTATTAAAGATATTAAAGACCTATATACCCTAAACATTATTAACGTATAATACTAAATCGATACTAATTATTAATAAGACCTATTTAAAATAAATATAACTTATTATAATTAAAAGCTTTAGTAGTAATAGGTAAAGGGTATACTAATTAGGATATTATTATACTTATTAAAAATAATAACCTATTAAATATAATAGTTAAATAAGGCTAAAAATATAAAAAAAATAAAACGCGCCCTTAATAATACTAATATCCCCCCTATAAAGAGGGCTAGGTAATAAAAACTATACTTAATAATAATATAAATAAATATTATTTTTATTAGCGCTCCCGCTTTTAAAAAGAATTTAAAGTAGAACGACGTCGAAATAGGCTCTATATTATTTTATAAGCTTAACTATATTATAAAAGATAAAAAGGAGGAGGTAGACCCCTTATATAATAATAACTAGGTTACTTATAATTTTATAATAACGAACTTATTAAAATATTTATAGCCCTAGATTAACGTTTTTAATAGAGTAGCTAGTAATATACTAGCGCTTTATAAGCTATATAACTATAAAATCGAGTTCTTAAATAATAATAAAAAGAAACTAACTTATTACTTTTTATATAAATAGTTAGTACTTAAGCTAAAGGCTATAAAGGCCTATTTATTAAAGTATTTATAAAAGGGATTTATTAAGCTAAGTAACGCTCCTTTCGTATTACTAATACTATTTATAAAAAAGTATAATAGTAATTTACGCTTTTATATTAACTTTTATAAGCTAAATAAGGTTATAAAAAAAGACCGCTACTTATTATTACTTATTAACGAGACCTTTATATAGCTAAATAGGGTAAAAGTATTTACTAAACTAAATATTAAATAAGCCTTTTACTATATTTACTTCGACTTAGCCTTTAAGGACTTAATAACGTTTAGAACTTATTATATAGTATATAAATATAAAATAATACCCTTTAGGCTCTATAACGGGCCTATTACATACTAATAATATATAAATAAAATATTAATAAAGTACTTAAATAAATTTTATATAGTATATATAAATAATATTTTAATTTTCTTAAATAACCCCCTTTAATACTAAGAGTACGTTATTAAAGTATTAGACTACTTATAAAAAGTAGGCTTATAAGCGGATATTAAGAAGTACGAATTTAGTATTACTTTTATAAAATACCTAGGCTTCGTAGTTTTTATAAAAAGTATATGGCTTAATAAAAAGAAAGTTTTTATAATTAAAAACTAGAAGCTATTTATATTACTTAAGGGTATTTAGTCTTTTTTTAGGTTTTATAATTTTTATAGGAGATTTATAAGGGATTATAGCTACTTAGCTAGGCCTTTTATAAAATTAATAAGTAAAAGAGTTTTTTTTAACTTTAGTACTAACTATGAGACGGCTTTTAAAGCTATAAAGTTAGTATTAATATTAATACTAATCTTTTATTACTTTAAGTTAGAGCTATTAACGTAGCTAAAAACTAACGCCTCTAACTCCGTATATATTAAAATACTATTATAATAATAAGAGGATAATAAGTTATAATACTTAGTAACTTTTTATTTAAAAATAATAAGCGGCGTAGAGCTTAACTACGCTATTTATAATAAAAAGATATTAATAATAATATTATACTTAAAAGAATAGCTCGCGGAGCTTATAAGCTACGAATATAAGTTCGATATTATCATAAATTATTAGCTATTATTATTCCTTATAACTAAGTACTTATTTAATTTATAATAAACCCGCTAAGCTAGTATATTAATAAACTTTAATTTTTAAATTTACTACTACTTAGGGAAGGAGAACGTACTAACTAACGCTTTATTATAAAAAATGGAAGATATTTATATTTAATAAGTACTAAAAAAGGCTAATAGGACCTAAGTTCTTTTATTACTAAGATTACTATTCCCTAATATTATAATAAAGCTATAAGCGCTATTAAGTACTATAATTAGTTAATTATAGCTTATAATTAGCTCGCTCTTATTAAAAAACGAGCTCTAGGGGTACTTATTAATAAAAAAGATTTTAAAGCTTAATAAAAACCTTATTATAGCGTCCTTTATACTAATATAAGTATTAATAACTAAGGGGCACGAGCGCTAGTTTATTTAAAATAACGGATTATTAATAATAAATAAAAAGCTCGTAGTACTTAAAAAAAAGAACCTTCGTATTATAATTATTTACGAGGTCTATAAATAAAAGCTCCTCGCTTACCTAGGGCGTAATAAAATCGTAAAAATAATTAAGTAGCGATATTATTAGCCGGGCTTAATAATAAATACTTATTAATACGTACGGAACTATTATACTTATTACTGATTATAAAAGCTACGTAATAAGCCCCCGGAGGAGATAAGGCTATTTTTAATACTTAACTACCCGTAATAATATATTTTTACTAACTTTATAACTATCCTTACTAATTAAAAAAGATTTAATAATATTTAGGTAGTAATAAACTACCTAGGTAAAAGGGTAATATTTATTCCTTATTATAAAACTATTATAATAAAAAATATAAACTAAATATTTTATAAATAAGTACTACTTATTTTTAGCTTATTAAAGATTATTATATCGAACTAAGGCCCTTAATTCATTTTCAATTTTTAAGGGGAGCTTTATAAAATTTATAGGGTTAAGCTATAATTATTAACGGCCGACTATTTTTAAATAAATAGCTAAATAAAAGTATTAAACTAGTATATCTTATAGTGGTTAAAATTATTAATTAACTAATACTAAAATAATTAAAATAATATATTACTCGCGGTTAATTTTATTTATATTACTTAGCTTAATAAGATTATAGGGCTATTATTATACGAAGTAAAATTCGGTCGTTAGCTACGGCTCTTTTTTAATTAATCTAAACGAACTTATTAATTTAGCTTTATAAAAAAGAAGCTAAACTGTATTAATACGTAGTATATAGCCTAGGGAATATACGAGGCCTAAGAGATTACTAAGGGTAATATAAAAGTTATTTAAGTACGATATAAAAAGTATATTAACTATTACCGGTATTTAAATAACTTAAAACTAAGAGACTAGGTCTTTATTAATACCTTATATTAAAAATCCGCTAATATAATAAATTATAATAACTATAGGCCGGGCTATAGCTTATTATTAATACTAAATAGGGGGGTATATAGATTATAAAACTATTAATAAATAGCTAAGTATACTTAGTTTTTTATTTAAATAAACTAAAAAAGGCTATTAATAACTTATTATTTAAATAGAACTAAGACCCGCCGTTATTAATTATTAATAATAATAATAAATTAAAGTACGAGGTCTCGGAAGTTATTAAATTACGCTTATATAAGGGGAAATTATAATACTAAGTAAATTAAAAAGGGTATAATACGGATCTAACTTAGTATAATATAGAGAGCTTTAGGTATATATTAGCGGCGCTCTAAGCGTTTTATTATAAGTACTTAATTACTAAGGGCCCGCTATAAAACCTAAATATATAAATAAAAGCTATTATAATTAGTAATCCGCTATTATTAAGGGATAATAATAATATAATAGCGGTAATTATAATTATAAATTTATTAAAATAAGGGGTAATTTAAAAGTTTATTTTTTAGTACTACGAATAGCGCCCTTTAGTATAGAAGGGGGGGTAATATTATAATAATAAATACTAGGGCCCTATGGGCCTTATAACTTAGCCTTAAGCTACGAGGCTAAGCTTTTAATAATTATATAACGAGCTAAACCGCTAGGCCTAAAGGGCTAGCCTATTAACTTCTACTTATTATTCTATTTTTTCCCTCTTTATATTAAGTCTTTAGTCAATTAAGTTAATATAATAGCATTCCGACCTACTTCAAGATCCTTTTTATAATATACGAGCTTAATAATATAATATAAAAAAGTATTATATAATTAAAAAAAAGGATTTTTAAATATAAATATTTTTAATAAGTATAATAAGAACCTATATAGGAGTTATAAAACTAAAAGATTTATAATATATAAAAAGGTTTAGTATTACGAGGATTTTATAAATACGACTTCGAAGTTTATAATTTAAACAATTTCCTTATAGCCCCTTTAACTACTCCTTAAGTATTATTTAAGAATATAATATAGGGGACGGTTTAATAAGGGAGGAGGGGATTTAAAAGTTTTAATAATATCGAGTTAAAAATATTACAGATCTCGGAGATTAACTTAAAAAAAAGGCAGCTATCTTAAAGTAGTTTTACGACCTCTTATTATAGTTATTATTAATTTAAAAAAAGGCTAAAAAGACGAGGATTTAAAAAAAAAAAAAAGAATTCTTGAGAATATTACTAAAGGACTTTTTTTTATATTAACTCTTAGTACGAAATTATTAATTTTAAGAAATTAATTAAATAATAAAAAGGATTATTAATAAGCGATAGGTACTTAACTATAATTAAATTACGAAAAAGACTATTTAAAAAATATAAAATAGGGTATAAATAATTAATATAAAAAAAGATTTCTAAAGTATTTAGCCTTACTAAGTACGAATAATAAGTAAGTATTTTTAATAAGTTTTTAACGTTTACGATTTTATAAAAAAGAGGGCTTAACTTTACTAACCGTACTTAATAATTTATATAGCTCCTTTATAAACTACTTAGCGTTTATTTTTAACTATTTTTTTAAAATACTACCCTAAAAGAGGTAAGTTAAAAAAGGAAGCTATTTAAAAATTATAAAGAGTACGAGGCTTAAGAAGTAAGAAATATATAAAATAATAAAAATCGGTAACTAATAAAAATCTTAAAACTAATTATTATATCTTTTTATAATAATATAAACGTTTATTATTATTATTAAAAAAAGGAATTACTAAAACCTACCTTTTTATACTAAATAAAAAAGAGGATTTTCATAAGTATAATAGTTAGTAATTCAAAAAAGTAGTAATAATTATCAAAAATAGTAAAAACGAGAATAATAGTAAGACGGCGAGAAGAAATAAGAATTTTTTAAACTTTAATAAATTTATTAAGTAATAAAAGTATAGATTTATTATAGCTAGTGCGCGGATTAAATATATTCTTATTAAAATTAAATATATTAATAATTATTAATATAAATACGAGCTAGAGTACGACCCTTAATAAGTTAAAGTAAGAAAAAAAAAAGAAAAACCCCGATTTTAAATACAATCCTAATTCCTTATAAATAAGTAAATATTAACCTAAATTATTAAGGGACGTAAATATATAAAATTATAAATTAGCTTAATAATAAATAAATTAACGTAGTATTAATTTATTTAACCAAGGTTTATAAAAAAAGGGGCTATAGGGGTAACCCCTATTTTATAAAATTATAAATAACCTTAGTTATTAGCTAAATAAATAGTTCGTAAGTATAAGCCTAGGAATTATAAAAGTAGTTAATAAATTCTTTTATAGACGAGGGGTATTATTAGCGTAGTTATAGTTATAAGAACTATATAAAATCTTAATAATAACGATTATAAAAAAGGAATTTGTATTATAAAACTAAGTATAAATCGATAGGGTATATAATTATTTTAACGAATTTAGAAAAAGGGTAAACGACGTAGATTTCCTTTTTATAATTACTAATAGTAATTTATTATTATAAAAGGATAACGTATATAATAAGCGAGCTACTTAGATAAGCGAGCTACTTACCTAACTACGACTATTTTATTTTCTACTTTTTACCTTACGTAACGCTATAACATAATTATAATATTATAAACTAAAAAAACTTAGTTAAACTTAGCGATCTAAGCTATTAAAAAAACCTTAAAACTAAGTATTTAAGTAATAGTTAAGATTTACTTAGTCCCTCTTAGGACCTTAAGTACCCGTTTAAATGGCATACTTATATAATAAAATACTATACTAAACTTACGGAAATTAACTATATTTAAAAAAAAGAAGCTAGTTAAGTATATTCTTAACTTAGATTCCTAATCGTTTCTTCCTTATATTAGTAATATAAAAAATATAACTAATTAACTACTTATTAACCGCGACGCGCCCCCTATTAAAAAGCGCTAGGCTTTTAACTTTATTACGCGCTAATTATAGCTCTAGATACGATTTTTTTATAAATACGACTATAAAAGGGCTTAATACGAAGACTTAAATATAATAAATGCGTAATTTTGCCTCGTAGCGAATATAATTACGAAATATAATATTATAGAGTCCGATATTTATAATTTTAATAAGACTAGCTTTATAATAGGCCAGATTATATTTAGAATAGTCGTTATAAGTATAAAAAGGCGTTTAAATACGAAAATAATATAGTTTAGTAATCGTAAATAGGTTATAGTTATTTAAGTTATTAGCTCGTCGGGCTATAGCGTCCTGCTATATATTATTATTATAAATAAATATTACCTCTTTACTTAGTATACGGAATCAGGTCTACTATATAATTAGGTTATTATAACGTTTAAAAACGGCTAGATAATAAATAAAAGAGGCCTAGATTAGGTAAAATATTTTAAAGGGTATATAAAACTACGTATAAAAAGTTAATATTACCTCTTTATCGTTAATAAATACGAAAGTTATTACTTTACGGATTTTAAGTTATATTATAAAAAGAATAATATCGTTACCTTTTATATACTAGCTTATTCGTCTTATTTATTATAGCCCTTAAATATTAGATATTTTAGGCCTTTAAAAACGGTATATAATTAAGAAATTAAAAAAAAATACGACGGGGTAATACTTATATTATAAAAAAGAACTTCTTTTTTATATTTTATAAGGTATTTACGTAAGCGATTATAAAAAGAAATTTAGGGAGGATTTAGAAGAGCTAAGCTTATGCTTTTAAGTATAGAGAGTATACTATTTAAGTTTAATATAAAATTATATACTCTAACGCTTCTAGGATCCCTTTTAATAATATTACTAGCCTAGATTTCTTAAATACTAAATAACTTAATAGAAGTATTATTATAGTTATAACTTATTAAAACTCGAATTACTTATTATTAAAATAGCTCTTTAACTTTGATTATTAAAGCTATTAAGTATTTATTAAAAGGGGTACGAGGATTTATATACTAAATTACTTTATTAAAATCGGAGTACTAGATCTTTTAAAAAGAGAATAACTTACTTAGCTAATATAAGAGGGCTAAGAAAATACGTCTTAAATAAGGAGGAAGTCTTATGGTAGCTAATAGGGAAGACCTTTAGTTATAAAAAAAAGTAATAACTTAAATTAAAAAAGAAACGTATTAAAATAATAGTTATTAACTAAGGATTGAAACGGGTTAATAATAATATAATATTTACGAAAATACTAATTATAATACGTAAATATATTAAATTATTAAAAAAATATCTAAAGAAGAGGATACTAAATAGTTTTAATTAAATTACTTTTCTAAATATTACTTTTTAGTTACGAATATAATATAGTTACGACTAGGTAAGTAGCTCGCTTATTTAGGTAGCTCGCTTATTATATACGTTATATAAAGGTAAAATATAGTACTAAAAATATAATAATTAACGATTCTATTTATTTTAATTTATAGCTCGTTATGATTATTAATACGAAATTTGGTACCGATCGGCTAATATAAAAAGAGGTAAACGACCCGAAGTTATTAATAATACGTAGCGACGCAGGGATTATATATAAATATTAAAAATATAATAATAAATACGAGGTAATTTATAAATTTTAAAAGAATCTTTTTAAAAAAGAAATTATACTCTAGGGAGAAGTATAAGGTCTTATAAAGAACCTTAATAATATTTTATAATTATTATAAAAAGGTTAGGATTAGGGAATATTAGTATTATTTAGTAATTAATATTATTTTTATAAATAAAGCCTCTAATTACTATTATAAAGCGGTACGTAATTTTAATTAAAACGACTTTTTTAGTATTATTAATATAATCCAAAGCCGCTTCGAAACTTATAATAAGAACTTAGAGCTCTTATTTAAGTTATAAGCGATTTTTTATATATTTATAACTAAAATAATAAAAAGTAAATTACAAGTAGAGATCTTTAAAGAGCTTATTAATTAAATTAATAAGTTAATAAAAACCTAGTTAAATAAGGGAACTAATAAATAAAAAGTTAAATATTTTTATATTATAGTTTAGTACGTATTAAAAGTAAAAATAACCCTATACTAAGTATTTAAAAATTACGAGACGCTCTATTTAAAGCTAAGATTTAGCTTTAATATTAAAATAAGAATACTATACTAAACCTATTTTTAAGTATACGACGGCCCTTATTAATAATATTAAGTCGATTAAATATATAATAAAAAAAGAAAAGAGGTTAAATATAGTAATCGTTAGTAAGGAGGCTTAGATTCGTTAAATAAATAGAGATTTAACTTATAAATAGGGTAATTGGAAAAGTAATATTATATTTATAAAAAGGATAGATATTAATTAAGTAATTACTTTAAAAAAGAGCGTACTAAATTATATAAATAGTATAGAAAGTTAAGAGTAATAAATAGTAAAACTAGCCCTTATTAGTTTAGTTAATTCCTTATTATATATAAGGGTAAATCCGGGGGTATAGAACTTAATAAAAGTAGTTAAAATAGTAGCTTAGAGTATCCGCCCCTTATAAAATATTCGGAAAATAAAGAAGATTTTACCCTTTATACTAACGAATTAGATTATAATAAAATCGACGATATTAACTACTCTTTTTTTACCTCGTTAGCTTCTAAAGGATATATAAAACTAAATAAATAAAAAATAGTAAAAGCTCTTAATAAGTAAGCTTTTATTTATAAATAGTAAGGGAAAGTCCCTTAGATAACGGATATAGAGGCGGCTAAAAGGGCGAATTTAATAAGGCTAAAGCCTATTTTTTTAATACTTAAAGAGAAGACGCTACCTCTCTTAATATTTAAAAAAAAGAATATAATATTAACTAAATCTAGGGGTAGCTAAAGGGGTCCTTTTTATATTATTTAAATTCTTTAAATACTAAGCTCGTATAAGTATTTTATATAAGTAAAAAGTATAGCTTAAATAATTTCTATAAAGTTATTTTAAATATTAGGGTATTATAATAGTTAATAAGAGGAAAAAGGTAATTCTAAATATTATAAAAGATCGTATTAATAATACTTAATACGTTAATAATAAGTATTATAAGGATTAACTTTAGTTTAAGTAAGGAAATCGTTACCCTAAGTATAATAAAAATAGAAATATACTTCGGAACGATAACTTTTTATATTTTACTTATTAATACCCTATTCTTTTTATATCTAAAAAATATAGATTAACTAGGTATTATATTTAATAATACGAGGAATAGAATCTTTAGTAATAAGTATTTTAAAATAGTTAAATAACGATGGGGGTATACGTTTATAAGGCTTATTAATAATACGAAGTTAATTAATTACTTAACGGAAAGTAAGTTTAAATAGCTATACTAGAAATTTAGGTACTCGTTAGTTACGAGGCTATATAACTTCTTAAAGTAATTAAGTAATAATAATATTAAAATAGGGGCGTTAGAGTAGTTAATAAAAATATATTATTAATACTAAATAAATGCGCAGAGCCTATATAGATTTAAATCTAAATTACGTAATAAGCTTAATTATAATTAGGAAATCGTTATTAATATCTTTTATTTAAATAGTTAGCTAGTCCTATATATAATTAACGTAGCTATATCCTTTTAAGTAGGGTAATTCCTTTAGGATTTATAAATAAAAATAGTATAAATAGCCTTATAAAAAGAATAGATCGATATATACTAAGGACTATTAAACGGTATTAAAACCGATATTAATATTAGTTTTAAATTAATAAAATTTAAAAAAAATACGACGGCTAATAGTATTTAGTTAAAGGTTATACTTATTAAAGCGTATTATAGTATTAAAAAGGTAAAAAGGGTATATTAGTAATTAAAAAGGGCGTTTAAAATTATTAAAAAAAAAATCCGGATTTTAATAACGACGAATGCTTTTAAATAGTACTTAAATACTATAATAATACTATAGGGCTTAACGGACTTATACTAACGCTATTAGTATTTAAAGCGTATTTAAAAACGACCTTAGTTTTATTATTATTACTAAATATAAGCTAATGAGCTTAAGTAATTAAAAAAGTAATAGAAGTATTATATAAAATAAGCGTAAAAAGGTAAGTTAACGAAGTAATTATTATACGTAATAAGCGTAATATAGGGGGTAATTTAAATATATTATTAAATTCGGATATATAAGTATAGTACGAAATTACTTAATAATAGGCTAGGTTATATAAATTGATTTTTATTAATAAGCGATTTTGTATAGTTATAAGGGATCGTAACTAGCCCCTTAAGGTATTAATTATAATAATTAAATTATATTATATAGATCTTAGTAAGGTAATTTTTAATTCGTAAAAAAAGAAAGAGCTAAAAAAAACGATATAACCCGTAGTAAAGGTATAAGAAATTATCCTTAATAAAATTGTTATAATAGTATTAATAAATAACGAGGAAGAGGAAATTATTAAAAGGGTATTAATATTACTAATAAAACGTTACGGAAGGCTACGATAGTAAGCCCTAATATAATAATTTATTATTAATAACGAGGTAATTAATACTTTTTATATAATAAAAAAGAAAGCTAATTTCGAGCTAATAATTAAATTACGTAAAAAAGGCGTAATTATAATTATTAAAAAGCTATATAAAAGATTAGATCTTATTAAAGTAAATACTTTTTATAATCGAGGGGTCTATTAATTTATTTTTTATAACTTAGAGAAGTATATAAACTTTTATATATTTAAATTATAAATAGTTTATAAAATTAAAGGGAAAAGAATACTTTAGTTATATAAGAAGTCTAAGTATATAATTTAGGGGTACGGCGATATTAAAAAGGCGACGCTATTTATATAATTACTTATTATATAGCGCTATAACTAACGGTTAATAATAGTATTAATAGTATTATTATAAAAAAAGGGATATAAGATTTAGAGCTATAATATTACTTAGGCCTATACTTAATTAGTTATAGGGCTTATAAAGAAAATCCTAGCCTATTTACTAAAAGAAATAGCTAGTAAGTACTTAAAAAGTACGATTATTAAAGTACTTAAGCTACTATATATATAGGCTTATAAAATCGGGTACTTATTAATAAGCTATATACTACGATTTTTATATTAATTAATTATTAATAGTTATATCTACATATAACTCGTACTTACTAGTCTCTAAATATAAAAATAACTAATTTAAAATTATTAAAATATAAACTAACAATATATTAGGCCTATTTAATATTAATTTTATAAAAAAAAAGGATAAAGAGCTTTAAAAAGCGGGCTTCGTAGCAAAGCTAAAAGAGGTCCTTATAACGAACGCCCCTCTAGTATTTAATAATAGGATTTTTATTATTAAAAAAGAAACTATTATTTTTTAATAAAAAGGGTAGGACGAGAAGATTAACCTTATTAATCTAAACGTAACTAATATTAAAAAGTAATATAAGGCTAAGCTTATGCGAGGAGTATATATTACGAGTATATATTAGTTAAAAGTAATTTTTAATTATATTAAGGTAGTATAGGCTATAAATCTAACTAAATAAAATATTAAAATACTTAATAAGCAACTTAAATAGTAATAAATAAATCTCGATCGAGGCCTTGTTTATTACCTAATTAACCTTACGATTAATAAGCTTTATATTTTTATTAATAAGTTATTTATAAATAATAATAACCTTATTTTATAATTAGGGTATATTGTTATCTTAGTTAATAAGAGTATAAGTAAGAGCGAATTTACTATATATAATAATATAATTTATTACTTATTAATTAAAAATAAGCGGGTAATAAGAAGTATATTAGTATTAGAGGTTTATAATATAGTTAACGGCGTTAACCTTTCTTACGTAATTTTAATAATACTAAAGAAGATTATTAATTAACTTAGCCTTTTACTAATTTTAATAGTTATTTATATAGATTCTTATTTATTATATAAATACCTCGTTAAATTAGGGATAACGAAGGAAAAGAGGCTTATAATTAATATTATAGCCCTTAGGTAATTATATAAAAGGCGCGAAATACTCGAGATTTATTAAATTAATAGTAATAATAACCTCGCCGACGTTTTTATAAAAATAGTACTTAATAAGGGGTTAGAGTAATTTATAAGTAATAGAAAAGTTAACGTATAAATAGAAAAATAAGTTATATAAAAAGAATAAAAAAAAGGGGTAAAAGGAGACGACTTAATAAACGGACCCGAGGTCGAATTATACCTCTAATTATAATAAATAAATTAATAAAATAAAAAAAAAGTTAGTATTGGATTAGAAGTTTAATTTAACTATAATATATAGTTAATTATATAAGGGCTAATTAGGGGGCCCTATTTAGGATTATCGTAGCTAGCCTAACCTACGGTTAGAACTTCTTTTTTATACTTATTATATAAATATTTATATAGTCTAATTAATCTCTTCGTTAACCCACGGTTCGAACTAATTACCCTATAATAGGGATACCAACACGTCCTTCTCTTTAGTAACATTTCGAGTCAAGATCTCGTTATTTGTAACCAAAGCCACAGAGTCGATAGCCCTTGTAAAGGAGTGCTGATGACTCTTGCATCTGCCCCCCAATCAGCATTAGCCCCTATTTCTGATCCCGCATTGCCAGTGATTGTTATCGTACGGGCCACGGTTGGTGCAAGCACCCGAAAACCCACCTCGATCCTGGTATAGAAGAGAATCAGCCACTTACGTTGCTTCAATAAGCGTTCAACAGAACAACCAACAACTGTTTGCGCCGCCAAGCTGCGGGGTTCATTCTGAACAGCACAAACAATCATTTGAGGAATATAAAGCCGCTCGATCCCCCGTTCAGCGGCTTGAGTATGCCCATTCAGCAGGCGAAAAGATAACCCCCAACATCCTCTCTTAATAGACTGGCCCAGACTATTGCTTCCGACATGGCTGAAACGGCATCGCACACAGCAAGCAGTCCAGCTGAGCCAGTCTCAGACCCCGCTGTGTCACCGGCACAAGGCGGAGTTTCAATCGCGGCAGCACCCTTGGAAGTAGATGATAAATCTAGCGTCAGTTGCCTGCAAAAGTGTCCGAGAACAACGAGACGTTCGAACTTACTATTGCAAGACCACCGATGATGCATCTACTATCGACGACCGAATGTAAAGATGCCAAATTCCCTACCCCGCTCCCGAATTACCGTCCAATAAGAGTGATTAGCTGACGAAGGACTCAATTTCTCCTAGCTCTTCATACACAGCCTCTTTGACATCAAGTGTTGTAGACTACCCGGAAGAGTATGGTCGAACATATCATGCTTTCCGGGCAGGATGTAAGTGAGAAATCGAGGATCAAATGTAGCCCGTCCAGCACAACTCACATAACATCCCGACATAAACAGCATACAACTTTCCAAACGATGAGGTACGAATGCCGCAAATCATACCACTATACGGCCTTTCTAACATTGATTGCATGTCAGAGAGAGATGGATCGTCTAGACTTGACGCATACCATGATTTTCAAGGCCATCGGCAACAAGTTCTTCCTCGCCCCCATCAAGGCTGAGGTGACGCACCGCATCCTCGATATAGGAACCGGTACCGGAATCTGTGGGTTGCTTATTGAGAAAGGCTCAATCTTGCATTCTCAGTTTTAACCATGGCTGTTGTCTATTAATAGGGGCCATCGAGATTGCCGACTTGTTTCCAAACGCCGAGGTACATATACATGAACCGTCAACCGCCAAGGCCAGAAAAGCTGACTTAGAGACTATGTTAGATCTTTGGGAACGATCTGAGCCCGATACAACCAGCTTGGTGAGGATTTTGGACACCAGACATAGGCTGTTAATAGCTAATTTAGAACCAGGGTGCCGCCGAACGTCAGATTCGAGATTGACGATGTCGAAAGCGCTTGGGTTGTCAACGAGAAATACGACTTTATTTTCACGCGATACATGGCTGCTTCAATCGCAGATTGGCCGAAGCTGGTCCATAGAGTATATGAGTGGGTTTGAGACCTCCGATTGCCAGGGACTATTAGCCACAGAGTGGATCGCGTCCCGTTCCATAGCAAAGTTGAACTGACGTGGTCGTGTGCTAGAAACCTCGCGCCAAACGGCTGGGCTGAATTCCAAGACATGAGCGTTCTCTACGCGTGCGATGACGGAACACTGACCGAGAAGCATGCAATCATGAAGTGGGACCGTCTTTTCATCGAGGCTTGCAAAATGCTGGGGCGCGAAGACTCCCCTGGCCCCAAACTCGAGGGTTGGGTTCGTGAAGCTCCCTTCAAGAATGTGGTTCACCAGCACTTCAAGATTCCTCTGGGTCCATGGGCCAAGGACGCGCACAACAAGGATCTTGGAATGTGCAATCTTGCTCAAACTCTCGAGGGCCTCGATGCATTCACCTTGAAGCTGTTCATTGGGGTGCTTGGATGGACTAGGGATGAGGTGATGGTGCTGTTAGCCAAGGTTCGCCAAGAATTGAAGAGTGGTGCTTTCCACGCATACCTTAACTAGTAAGCTGGATTTACCGGGAGAATTAATTACTTTACTGACGGAATATAAGCCACGTCGTTTACGGACAGAAGATTGAAGAGGAAGAGGAAGCAGCTGCGGAGGACTAAGCTGAAGCATGGTATTGTCGGCATGAGACACGCAGAAAAGGGGAATGGAGTGAGGTGGACTGCAACCGATATAATCAATAGGTTAAAGGTAGTGAATTCTCGTCTGATAGTAATTAGAAGACAAGTATAAAAGCTGAGAATCCATATGCGAGCCCGGTAAAAGAAATGCTGCTTCATTCAACCGACAATCAAAGAATTCAGGTTGCTCGCAACCCGCTAATACGCCAAACACCATGTGAAAAAATGGACCGAAAAACACATGACCTCTACCATCACAAGCTCAACTTCAACCGCCTGGTACACCCGCGCGGATGTTGTCGTACTGACTGTTAGGGTAGCTCAGCTGATTGAGACTCTGGTCCTGGGTGCTCGCGCCACCGAGAGCATTGAAGCTAGTCGCCAGAAGACTTCCACTGTCAGTTCTGTCGCCGCTCGCCTCCCAGAACATGGAACCACCGAGGCCCTTGCCTGTCAGGTATGAGACCTTGGTCCGCACTACGGCTGGGGTGTCATAAGAGATAAGCTCTTTGGCGGCCGGATCGTAGCTGTAGGAGGCAACCGCCGTGGCATCGTACAGCTCGGTGGCGCCCGCTCGGGGAAGAGCCTTGTAGTCCCACACTCCGTTCTCCCAGGAACCGCTCCCGATACCGGTAAACGGCTGGCCGATGCCGTTGGTCTGTTCGAACGAGCGACCGTAGATGGGCATGCCGAGTACGATCTTTGCGGCTGGTACGCCGGCTGCGAGGTAATCGTTGACAGCAGCATCAGTGGAGAATGGCGTCGACGAGGGGTTGCTCGGGTTCGGGTACAAGTTCGCCTGATGGCCGCTATTGGCATCCCAGGAACCGGCATAATCGTATGCCATCAAGTTGAACGCATCAATGACATCAGAGATCGCTTTGAGATTCATGACGTTGTAGTGACTGGGGCCAGCAGGTGAAGCAATAGTCAAAAGGTAGTGATAGCCGGGAGTGTATTGGGCGGCGTAGGAGTCCAGCTCGCTTCTGACTGCTTGGAGCAGGAGTACCATGTTAGCTGCTTCGGTGGCGTCGGCTGGATACTCCCAGTCAATATCGATGCCGTCGAAGCCCCAGTCTTTCATGAGTTTGACAGAGGACTGAGCAAGGAGGGCTCGGCCTTCGGGCGTGCTAGCGGCAGCGGGGAAGTTGGTCGACCATGTCCAGCCTCCAATACTAAGCATGACCTTCATGCGGCGGTTGGCCTTCTTCAAAAGGTAAAGCTGTTTGACGCAGCCGTAGGCGTTCGTGCCGACATCGTTCCAAGCTAGATCCCCAATGAGTCAGCATGTGTCGGTGTTATATCAACAACGAACAACAAGCCTTACAATCAGTAGGATAGTGCTTCTCCAAATCGGCGTAGGTATCGGCAGTGTAACTTTGAGTGGGTTGGAATGTTAGCTCGCCTGTTCCTGCGCTAGTCATCTAGGTCGAGCTGTGAATTGACCTACACTTCACCAGTCGCGCGAAGATTCATGAAGGCATAGAGGACATTGGTGATCTGCGATGCTGGAAGATTCTGGGGCTGATAATTGCGACCGTATATCGCCCTTGAATGATATTAGCTGAGCTCTATCACCTCAGGTCTAATAACAACTTGCCAAATAGTGAAGTAGACTGCATTTGTGTAGCCTTGGAGACCTCGCTCCGTGATGTTCGTCGGCGCCGCCGTGGAGGGGCGCACAGCTGTTGAAAGTATGCCACCCATAGTGATTAATGATTGAAGAAGCTTCATCTTGAAAGCGGTAGAAATTGATCCGTTAAATAATTTGCTAAAGGAGTGAATACGAGAATGTCTCTGCAAGTCAGGTACACGTCACTGGACATGAAGCGATCAACTGATCATATTATACTAATCGAGTCCGTCGATGTTAGACAAGACGCTATCTACAGTAGTCAGCCGTCAAGCAACAATGTCATTGTTCAAGTCCTGACGTCCAGTCGTCTGGGTGTGACTTGCAAACCCGGTCCATTCCCAGCGAAACGTTACGCGTCTTCAAATGAGGTCGTCAATTTTGACTAGGCTTGTAGACCCCTTAGATCCGTTTCTGCGATTCATTCTTGGTATGTCGGTCTGTGCATGTGCAAAAATTTGAGCGCGTCGTCTGTTTGTCACGTTCAAGTGGTAGCAATGAAGTTGACGATGACCTGCGAGCCTGGCCGCTCAATGTACCATTAACACACCATAGTCTCTTGTACCCACCCAGAGTACTGGTTGCAAGTAACAGCTCGGAGATTCGCTGTGGAATTCTATGTGTCAAGGGAGCGCCAACACCAAAGGTGAGGATTTGGCGATGGTGCCCGGTGAGTGGCTGGGGGCGAGGTGAGGGGCCGGGGCTAATGCAGGTGGTAGCCGACTTTGCTCTGTTAGCACAATAAGAAAAGTCATTGAGATTGGCTGAGTTCTGATATTCTTCAGGACCTACCCTTGAATGGCCATGTGCCTACAATTTGGCGAATGTAGGGCGAATGACCGAGTCGGGGCCGAATGTGACCCTCCACTGCGTTGGTTTATCGCCCGTTTGGGACAGGCCCAATGTGAGCACATGCTTCCTTTCTAGCGAATCCCCTAAAAGCTATAGTCTTCTTATCGCGGTAAAGGAACTATAGGAGAGACTTGTGACGTGTTTCTGCCAACTATCAATTCCATTGAGTGGGTGTTGTCTTTGATAACTCAAGCCAACTTGCACTGCCGAGACAACTGAACAAGACAGGCTGTCAAAAGAGAGACTGACCCGCAACAGAAACAGCCAAACTCGGTTCAGAGTTACCCCGGCCCAAGCACCACATCGAAAGAAATCCTACGGAACTCACCATTCCCTTCAGGAAGGTGAAAATGTGATAAGGCGGCAGCGGCACATCACCCGCTCCGCCCTTTCGTCAAGAACGGCTACATCAGGGGCACCCTTATTGATACTAACACCATCTGAGCAGCTGCCATCTGATGTCTTGCATATTGCAGAGTTGTATCGGCGGTTGACCCCGAGGTTTTCTATGCCATCTGCAATGCCCATGAGGCTCTCTCTAAGTGATATATGATCTGCAACGTTGCAAGTGGAAACCGAAGCAGCGGGTGCTCAAGATTAGGATCTACAAGGAGGAACGAACCACCACTCGACGCCAGGATGATACTCGGGATTTAGGCAACCAGCAACTACTACGACGTTGTGAATGTTGACTACGTCGCAAGTCGCTATCCGGCAATCAATTTGCCACATCTCGTGACTGCCTTAGTCATGGAAGGAAATCGGTTCGGTCCGCACGTTACTTTGGTTTGCAACTGACGTTGACCCCGGCCTTCGGCAGGATATATCGTCGAAGGATCAGAGTGAGGAGGCAGAAGCGCCATGAGTTTATTGTTTCAGCGATTGAATCCCCTGCTGCGAGGCACGGGCAAATTGATTGTTGCATTAGATTTGTCTGGCAAACGCTACTCTCTCACTTGGCAGTTCCCACAGTTCCAGTAGCACGTTGCTCTGCAGCTGCATTTGTTACAGAAGGATCTCGAGTCACTGCAGCTGGCGGATGTTGAGGATGCAAGGCTTCTTGAGCCAGGTTACCAGCATTTTCATCGGCGGCCCCGACCTGTGTCTCGCCACCGGGTTCCACGTCGGCTTGCTTTTCAGCGAGCTCTTTCTGAGCCTTTCTAATACGACGGCCTCGTCTGATGGCCCAGATAGACAGACCCATGACCATAGTGCAGAAGACACCGACACTGAGGCCGATGGCTAGGTTTGCCTCCAGCGGGAGATGTCCGGGGTAATAGCCATCGCCCAGGTAGGTTGTACCACCGTCATAGGATCCGCCTCCGGAGCCCGAACCCGAATCACCTGTTCGACATTGAGATGAGGTAGATGAGCACCAATCCGGCATGACGCTCGTTGACGCGGGGATCTGAGCTCCGTGGCTTGAGAACGGAATCAGATCTTCCGTCTGCGTGCTGCTGAACTTTGTCTTCGCAAAGCCAATCTCTTCATTGATTAGGTCAAATACCATGTAGGAATGTTTGAGGAATGTGTTGCCCAAAGAGTATGGACAGGAAGCAGACGTGTATGTCGATGTGGAATTTTCCGACTGGACTCCAAACAGGCAGTACTCGGAGGCCGACTCGGTCTCCCAAGACCACCCCGAATGGGACCAAACATCTTGAGACACCACGAGGTCGGCAAGAGCTACATTCAACACAGGTCCCTCCGATCCGTACAGCTGCACAGCCAAGCGACCCGTGGTGGTGTTTTCCGTGCAAGGAATAATCGCGTAGCCGAGGTCATCATTCCAGGAAGCGCCAGCCAGAGCCCAAAGATCTAAGGCTATGTCGTCGGGTAGCACTGATAAAGCAGCATCTGGCGAGAGAAGCACTAGGTTCGAGGTGTCATATGCGTCGGTTTGTTGACGCAAAGATTCTCCGAGAGGCTGTAGGTCATCTGTATCTGACTTACTACCATTGAAGGACGTGATGAAGGTGTCAAATCGCCTGCTTGTTGACCATGACCCCGTTGTGCGCACTGAGAAACGAAGCAGGGGGCCCTCAAACTTTGATGTATCGATCGCACCCAGCAAAAGATTCCCAGACGTGGCGGATGAATCGTCCAGCCAGAGACTGTATGCGGGGGAGCTAATGAGACCATCTTGTACGAGGCGTTCAGGAACGGTAGGATAATTCGAGGTACTGCTCGGGCTCGCGGTAGATTGTGCACTTCCGGTGGTGTTGAAACCCAGGCCAAGGACACCGATCAATACATCTGCCGATTGAACATAGCCCATGACCATCTTGGATATCTGGCTGCCAGCCACGCCTAGTGTGTCGCTAATCCATTCTCCCTTAGCTCGGCCGGCCGAGTACCTGGTGCTGAAGTCCTCGGTGCCGGGGTTGACGTAGGTGGATGACTCGTTGCTCTGGAATGCGCCGTATTTGCACGAATATGAATCGAGGTAATAGGCGCTCCTGGTGGAAGAAGAATCGTAATAGTCGCTATAGTTGTAATAGTCGCAATACTTGGCGTTTGGGACCCAAGTATGCTCAGCCTGCACAGAAACCCTCAAGGAAATATCTTGTGGCGGTGTACCAACAGTGGCGTTGACCAGATAATTCCAGTCCGTCACGTAAACATCCGTCGCAGAAACTGATCGACGGTCCGCCACGTCTTTGGTTTCGACATTGCTACTGGCCTTCGGCTGAGGTTGATGGGAGAACGGTAGATGAACTTGCGCTAGGGCAGTGGCAGCGCAGCCACTGAGCGCGAAAAGAGCGGACGTCCTCATGACGATGAAGGACAGAAAACGAATGACGGCGATGAAAGGCACATGGTGGAAAAGAAGGGAAAAGGGAGACCAAAAGGCGAAGAGTGATAAAGGATCAAATTGTGAGCCGATGCGACGAGAATTTCCGGCTAATGCAAAGCCAAGCGGCACAGTATCTTTCAAATAGGCAGCAGAGCAGTATCTCAACCAACACGAAGGAATACGATGCTGTAGACAGGGGTTTAGCGATATTACGAGGTGGAGTTGCACCGCTTGAATTGGGTTAGGTGATCTAGAATTCACGAACTAGCTCTAGCTAAAATTCAAGCTTCTTTCTCCAAGCCACCATCAATGGGCACCGGCGGTTGGTTCTCAGTTCTCCAAGGTTAGACTTTCTCAAGGTTCCGTCTTCGCCTGAGCCGGCGCGTTGAGAAGCTCCTTTAACTCTCCGAAGGCTTTGAGTATGCTCTCCGATTCTCCCTCCCACTTCTTCCGCGACTCTTCCCCGATCTCTCCGTGGCCCATGGCAGCCACCAGATCCGGTCCGGCTCCACCCGCAAAAGCAAGCGCCGGTCGCGTCGGCGCAACCCGGAGTTTCATGCCCTCCAGCGTCTTCTGCGCCTGCGCTGACGCCGAGTTGCCACCCATGATGCCATAGCTGACTACAGCAATGGGTTTGCCGATCCACTCGTTATACAAGTAGTCAATGGCATTCTTGGTGCCGCCAGGCAGGCCGTAGTTGTACTCTGGAACCACAATGATGTAGGCATCGTACTTGGCGATTTCCCTGCTCCACGCTTTGCTGTGCTCGTGGGCGAAGTCACCTGCAGCTGGGACCTGAGCGGGAATGATCTGTTCATCGAAGACGGGAAGTCTGAAAGAAGAGACTTCTACAAGATTCAGATCGATGCCATTGGTGGTAGCATCTGTGGTAATGGTATCTTTCACCAGTTCCGCGACCTTAGTTCCAATGCGTGGAGTTCGAGTGCTCGTCGCGATAACGGCAACTTTCTTAGCGGCACTCATATCAGTGATAGATTGAAAGATTGGAGATCAGAATGTCTGCGATTTGACTGAATTTTGCAAAGGTTCGACAATGCCTGTGTCAGGTTGAAGTTTGATGGAGTGCAAGTACTCGAAAGTAAGAGTTGTTGCATGTTGGCTAAACAGCCTTTTATACCAAAGATGAACAGCCAACGCCATGTGCACCTCAATCGTGTTACTCGCTTCTGTCTCCAAGTCTTGCAGCTTCAGCTCTCACGCCGCTGATTCATAATCAACTCAAGTAGTCCTGTTCCAGTCACGCCTGACCACGTCAGAGAGATAATCATTGTCTGTGTTCTCGACTTCTCAGAAGCACGCCAGACCCGCGCGCATCGATCGCGAGAGGCGTCTTGAAGTCAGACAGATGCGCAGCCAAAGACTGCATGTACAGACTACCGCTCTCATAGCAGCCTATGAGAGGTGTCTCCTCGTATCAACCCTATGTGGCTTCTTTGGTGCTTACACCCGCGCGCAGATGTCTAAGTTCTTTCGTCCCAACTTGGGGAAAGGCGAAACGAGTCGCGCGGAGGTTAGTCATCCACACAGAGATACGTCAACGAATGAAAGAGTTTCCCCCGTACAATGTTTCGACGAACCACCTCCACAATCTCCAACAACTCGGTCGGTGCATCGTGAGACTCAAATCAGCGGTGTGCCTTAGTCGTCCTGCGCTGACCCGCCAGCATCTGTGGACCACCAACCATGATCTGGTTAACCCTGCCTCGGTGGCTCAGTGGTAAAGCGTCTCACTCGTACTGTTGTCCGTCATGAGAAGATCGGGCGTTCGATTCGCCCTCGAGGCACCATTGCTTTTGGCCTTTTTGTATCTCAGCCTCGAAGATGATCTGCTTCACACGGGAATAGAGAATATGTGCTCAAGATTGAGACAAGGCTCGACACTGAGAATATAAGGTATGGCTTTCGTGTGGTTGGGCTTGCCACTTTGTTTTCGGAACTGTTTTTACCAGGACTAATCTCATGCGGCTGAATAAGAGCTTGATATGTACATTGATTCACTGTTGCTATGGCGTTGACACGATAGACAGACAGATGGTTTCTTCTCGGCGCTTTGAAAGGCAGATCATGCAGATGCCGAATGGTCATAAGATCCGCTCCTGCACATAACTTTTTTTCTTTCTCAATTACATTGTACTGTACTTATTCATGCTGGACAGTACAACGATCCGGAGCAGCAGGAAACAGCGGCATCTCGGCCTGAATTAGGTGTGCACTAGATACAAGTCAGCTATAAAGCCAAACCGCAGAGCTCTTCTGCAGCAAAAACGAACCTTTGACTTGCAGATCGCCCATGGATCAGCGTAATTGATTCTGCACTACAATAAGTGGAATGTTAACACCTAATCTTTCCAGTACCTGGAGATCATCCAGAATTCAATGACAAGTGAGCAATCTTACGTCTTCAAAATTGCAGTCTGAGGGAGGGCCAGTGCAAAATTGCGCAGAAACACCCTGGAAGATGACAGCGGCGGCAAGGAAGAGGGTTGTAGATTGGAAGTGCATTATGAATCTGTACTCGGAAAGATGCTTGGTGCAGAAGATTGAGCTCGATAGCCAGGTGTCGAAATTTTGGTGATTGTGAAGTGTGATTGATGTGATTAATCAGGTAGTATTGTCAATGTGGATGTTGTAGGACTATTTGTACTTATATCATCTACAATTGGCTCAAGCTCCGCAGTCCGTACAGAGTCAAGAGAGATCCACATTGTAAGAGAAAGTTTATGGAATGATGTCTCAAGGGAAGAAAAGCTGCAGTGTACGGATGCTGGACTTGTCGTAAATAGAGTAAAGGACGTGCCTGCGGAACCAAGCAGCAGCAATTCATGTGCGCACCAATGGCTACATCCTGTATCTACTATGTCGACTACATATACCTGGCGGATAGCTCCATTTCTTAGTTGCTACCGGGCTTCCATGCCGTGCAATTAAGTTCGCTATTGATAAACATGAGACGAGACCCGCCTATCTTGTAGTTGACTCTGACTCGCTCTCGGCTCAGATGATGGAGTTTGCAACGGAATGCCGGCTTCTTCATACATGGTTAAAGCATCTGTTGAGCTCCGGCCAACTTGAGCCCCGGGAGTTGAAACGGGATGTGGCATACTGAGGGGAGGCAATGACTCCTAAAGACATTGAGGCGGGTTCAGCTGCGAAGTCCGCCCGTATTTGTGAGTGATGTGGGGGCAGTCTTCTAAATCGTCCATGTTCCCAAGGCTCCGAGTAACTTGGAATCAATTCGACATGCGTTACCCAACATGTGGCTTCTAGGGAACCATACATGAGGTGCTTAAGTTGGGCTTCAATTGGTGAGAGTCAATGTATAGTAGTTTTGTCTATCCACGTAGATTAAATTGTGCCAAAAAGGCACTAGTCCATGAACGACAAGAGGAGGAGCACTGGCTGGGTATCTTCCGCGGTTTCAGAGTCTCGATCTCTACCTAGTTATGTTTAAATCCACTGCATCACATATCCTTTTCTCGATTAGCGTCGCAACAATTTGCAGTGCCTCTGCGATTGTGCACTTGGTACAGTATGCAGTGCAGTTAAGTGTTGGGCTTGATTTTGTCTTGCCGCGGAAGCTCCCTATCTTAGCTCATCAACCGTTCAAGTTCAGAGTGCGTGCACTCACTGCGGTACTCCACCGCGCTGGGCGAACCGATGACATGATCTGACAGGGGCGTGCTGGGCCTCATCGCCGACAACCGCAACTGAACGGGAGTCTTCTTGTCCATGGCACCACTCCTCGCTGAACACATGTCTAGACCCAAGACCAATGACGGACGGCGACCAGGACCCTTGCTAACTCAACTTCTCAATTCTCTCTTGTGACATTGTCAGCAATGAAGACCGTTGCGGTGTGGCTTGCAAGGGGGCTTGCCTTGGCCAGTCCAACTAGCACCAACCAAGGGCTGAGAAACCAGGGAAGATGACGTCACCGAATAGTCGCCCCTCGCCAAGAGCACGATGGCATCGAATGAGGTCAATGATTGAGATGGGTGATAGAGCCGTCAGCAAGAAGGAATCCTGCTTGTCAGGCCTCTCAGCTAAACAGGTTCTCCTGTCCATTGCAACATCAACCATTTACTTGGACAGTCGAGTTTCGAAAGATTGTCAGATATATCTGCAAAGCCGGCACCTCCATCGGCTGCATCCGATCCCGATTTCTGTGCATCAAATCACACAAGGATCATCCTCCACGAACCACTACTCTCTTTCACGTTAGACAGGGACCATTTCTGTACCTGCGGCACCATGAGACGAACCAGTCGCATATTGCTAGCTTCGCTGGTCCTCCAATCCACAACCTTCGCACAGTCCGACCTGCCCTCAAAACGTGGGCTGGCTTTCCAGGGCGACGACCACACAGCCGACAGCCAATTGCTCACCTCCGCAAAGTCGTTGATCAGCTGGTATTACACATGGTCAACATGGCCTGCACAGGCCCTTAACAGCTCCATCGCGTTCATCCCGCTCATCCACGGCGTCGACGATGCCTCAGATTCAGGCCTCAGCTCACGTCTCAACGTACTACCTGAATCATCCACCCATCTCCTCACCTTCAATGAGCCCGACGGAACGACGTCATCTGGCGGCAGCAGCATCGACCCAGAAGATGCCGCTAAAGCCTATATCGAGCACATTGTGCCCTTCCGCAACTCCGGCTCTCGCAAGTGGAACATCAGCCACCCGGTCGTCACCGGCTCCTCGCAGGGTATCGAGTGGCTGCAAAAGTTCAACGAGTCTTGTTACGACATTGACGACAACGGCTGCCCGACCGACTTCGTCGCCGTGCACTGGTACGGCGACGCGACCGGCCTCAAGAACCACCTCGACGGGCTGCGGGATTTCTACAACTCCACGTCGCCAGATCTCAAGTACTGGATCACGGAGATGGCCCTCCCTAAACAAGACACGGATGCAACTCTTGCCATGATGAACGAGAGTCTGACGTATTTGGATGGACTGGACTATGTCGAAGGTTACGCCTGGTTCGGTGCCTTCCGCAAGGACGAGTGTTGGTATCCCTATTATAGGGTAGTTAGTTCGAACTATAGTTAACGAAGAGATTAATTAAACTATATGAATATCTACGTAGTAGGTGTAAAAAGGAGGTTCTAACTATAGGTTAGGCTAGCTACGATAATTGTAAATAGGGCCCCTAATTAGCCCCTGCGTAGTCGGCTATATACTACAGTTAAATTAGACTTCTAATTTAATACTAACTTTCTCTTTCTTTTATCGATTTAACTACTACGGTTAGAGGTATAATTCGACCTCGGGCCCGTTTACTAAGTCGTCCCCTTTTCCCCCTTTTTTCTACTCTTTTTATATAACCTATTCCTCTATTTATATAATAACTTTTCTACTAGCTACGAATTATTCTAATCCCTTATTTAGTATTATTTTTATAAAAGCGTTTGCGAGGTTATTTTTATTATTAATCTAATAGATCTTAAGTATTTTGTACCTTTCGTACGATTACCTAGGGGCTATAATATTAATTATAAGCCTCTTTTTTTTTTTTATTCTTAATTTAACGAGGTATTTATATAGTAAGTAGGAATCGGTATAGATAACTATTAGAATAGGTAGAAGGCTAATTCGATTAGTAATTTTTTTTAGCGTTATTAAAATTACATAAGAGAGGTTAACGCCGTTAACTATACTATAGACCTCTAACGTTAGTATACTTCTTATTACTTACTTATTTTTAGTTAACGAGTAGTAGATTATATTACCGTATATAGTGAATTCGCTCTTGCTTATACTCTCGTTAGTTAGGATAATAATATACCCTAATTACGAAGTAAGGTCGTTATTATTTATAAATAACTTATTAACGAAGATATAGAGCTTATTAATTATAAGGTTAATTAGGTAGTAAACGAGACCTCGATCGAGATTCGTTTATTATTACTTAAGCTGCTTATTAAGTATTTCGATATTTTATTTAGTTAGATTTATAGCCTACGCTACTTTAGCGTAGTTAAAAATCGCCTTAGGCTAATAAATATTTATAATATATACCCCTCGCGCGAGCTTAGCTTTATATTACTTCTTAATATTAGTTATATTTAGATTAACGAGGTTAATCTTTTTATCTTACCCTTTTTATTAAAAAATAACGGTTTCCTTTTTAATTATAAGAATCCTGCCGTTAAATATTAGGGGGGTATTTATTATGAGGACCTCTTTTGGCATTGTTACGAAGCCCGCTTTTTAGAGCTCCTTATCCTCTTTTTTTATAAAGTTAATATCGAATAGGCTTAATATATCGTTAGTTTATATTCTAACGATCCTAAATTAGTTACCTTCGTACTCTATAATTAGTAAGTACGGGTCGTACGTAGAGGTAACTATTAATAGTTAATTAATATAAAAATCGTAGTAGGTAGCTTATTAATAAGTGCCCGATTTTATAAGCCTATATAGTAGCTTGAGCACTTTAATAATCGTGCTTTTTAGGTACTTACTAGCTATTTCTTTTAGTAAAGGGGCTAGGATTTTCTTTATAAGCCCTATGGCCGATTAGGTATAGGCCTAGGTAATATTATAGCTCTAAATCTCGTATCCCTTCTTTTATAGCGATGCTATTAGTGCTATTATTAATCGTTAGTTATAGTATTATATAATAAGCGATTATATAAGTAGCGTTACTTTTTTAACGTTACTATACCCCTAAATTACGTATTTAAACTTTTTATACGGCTAGGGTATTCTTTTCTTTTTAATCTTATAAACTATTCGTAATTTAAATATATAGAGGTTTATATGTTTTTTTAGGTTATATAAGATAAATCGATAGACCCCTTGATTGCGAAGAGTATTTACTTCGATAAGATCTAATCCCTTATATAGCTTTTTAATAGTTGTAATTACGCTTTCTTTACGTAGTTTAACCGCTAGCTCGAAATCGGCTTTCTTTTTTATTATATAAAAGGTGTTAATTACCTCGTTGTTAGTAATAAATTGCCGCGTTAGGGCTTGCCGCCGTAGTCTTTTATAACGTCTTACCAGTAGTATTAGTACCCTTTTAGTAATTTCCTCTTCTTTATCGTTTATTAGTATTATTACGACGATTTTATTAAGGATGATTTCCTATACCTCTGTCGCGGGTTATATAGTTTCCCTTAGCTCTTCTTTTTTTTATAGGTTAGAAATTACCTCGTTAAGATCTATATAATACGGTCTAACTACTATAATTAATACTTTAAGTAGCTAGTTGCGATCCCTCGCGACTATATAAGAGCGCTCGTTAATAAAAATTAATTTATATAGCCTAGCCTATTATTAAGTAATTTCGTATTATATTTATATATCCGAATTTAGTAGTATATTTAGATTATCCTTTATATCGGGCCTATTATACGTAGTAATTACTTCGTTAACTTACTTTTTTATACTTACCTTACGCAGTGCCCGTATTACTTTTTTAATTACTCAGGCTCGTTAGCTTATGCCTAGCGACGGTAGCGAGGCTAAGGTCGTTCTTAGATATACTCTAAATATTAATAGCCTTAATATAAGTCCGTTAGGCCCTATAGTATCGTTATAGTATTTAAGTACTATTTAGAGGTATTCGTTATTAGTGGAATCTGGATTTTTTTTTAATAATTCTAAACGCCCTTTTTAACTATTAGTGTGCCCTTTTTACTTTTTTAATATTATAATACGCTTTAATAGGTACGACTTTTAGCTATATACCGTAGGCCGTTATATTGTCCTTAAATTCTGCCGACTTAAAGCTAGTATTAGCGTCGGTTCTAATACTATTTAGCAGTCCTTAGTATGTATCGATTTAGCTTTTTCGTAGGGCTATTTATACTATTTTTACTTATAGATCTCGGAGGAATTGCCCTATTTAGAAGGACGTAGCTATATCGATTATATATAGTACTAGCCGACTATTTAAATAGAAAATATTAACGACGATTTCCTAGTTAAAGTTAAGCTTATTACGTAATTTGAACTTGAATTTACGTAGGCTCTGCGTATTTATTTAGTATTAGTAGTATACTTTTATTAACTACTCTAGTACCCCTATTTTAATATTATTATTACCTAATTACTTTAGGAGGTTATATAGCCTCGTAACTAACGGGTGCCCAAATCTCCGGTATAGTTTTCTAAGCTTACTTTTTATTAAGTAATTAATCGACTTCGTATTATTAATAAGCTTTATAAACGTATACCCCTATTATCGTTCGACTATTTCGAAGTGCTTGTTACTAGAGATTCTATTCTTCGTATTATTAAATATAATGCCTAGTCGATCTATGTTTTTTAGATATAGGAGAAATGGGGTATTAATAGGCAAAATGTAGAAAGTTATCGTTCCGAAGTGCGTCTTTATTTTTATTATACTTAGGGCGACGATTTCCTTACCTAGGCCGAAGCTAATTTTTATAATACCCGCTATTAATATATTAAGTATTATTAGCGTAATCTTTTATAGCGCTTAGAATTACTTTTTTTTTTTAGTTAACTATTACGATACTCTAGTATTTAGGATAATTTTATAGAAATCGTCTGGGCCGTACTTTTTACTCGTATAGAATGCCTATACGAGCTTAGTATTTAATAGATCTAGGTAGTATAAAAAGGACCCCTCTGGCTGCTCTTAGATTTGCTTAGTACTATATTCCTTTTCTTTAAATATTAAAAAAGATAGCGTTTTCTTTTTAATTATTAAGAGAATGGGCTTTGGCCCTATTAAATTTGCTTTTTTAGCTACCTCTATATCCGTTATCTAAGGGACCTTTTTTTATTATCCGTAAATAAAAGCCTACTTATTAAGAGCTTCTACTACCCTCTATTCGTTTAGCTTCGTATATCCTTTAGAGCTTAACGGGGCGAAAAAAGAGTAGTTAACCTCGTCGATTTTGTTATAATCTAATTCGTTAGTATAGGGGGTAAGATCTTTTTTATTTTCCGAATTTTTTATAGGGGGTATATGCTTTAGGCCGCTATTTTAGCTACTATTACTAGGTTCTATACCCCCGGATCTGCCTTTATATATAACGAGGAATTAGTTAAACTAACGAGGGCTAGTTTTATTATCTACTACCCTCGACTTTTTATACTATTCGTACGATTTAGTACGCTCTTTTTTAGAGTAGTTACTTAACTAATATCTATCCTTTTTATAAATATAATATTACTTTTTTTATTACCCTGCCCATAAGTTAAATCTCTATCTATTTAACGAATTTGGGCCTCTTTATTAGTAATTACCGTATTTAGCCTCTTTTCTTTTTTTATTATACGTTCGATCGACCTAATATTATTAATAAGGGCCGTCGTACGCTTAGAGGTAGGTTTAGCGCGGTATTTTTATTTTAATATTAAAGCTAGATCTTAGCCTCGAGTAGAGCGTTTTATAGTTTTCGGGTACTTAGTATAGTATTATTTTTATTTTTAGTATATACTAGATTATAGTATAGAGATATTTAACTTTCTGCTCGTTTATCCCCTTATTTAGCTAGGTTTTTATTAGCTTATTGATTTGATTAATAAGCTCTTTAAGGATCTCTATTTATAATTTGCCTTTTATTATCCTAGCTATAAATACGAAAAAAATCGCTCGTAGCTTAGATAGGAGCTCTAGGTTCTTATTGTAGGTCTCGAAGTAGCTTCGGATTGCGTTAATTATACTAAGAAAGTCGTTTCGATCGAGATTATGTACTACTTCGTAATAATAATTAAAGGCTTTGCTTATGAGTACGATATTAATTACTAAATAGTACTAATATTCTCTAATTCCGACTTTTTTATAATAATCATAAAATATTATTAGGGTTTTTTATAAGATCTTATATTTCCCCTTAGAGTATAATTTCTTTTTTAGGAAGATCTTTTTAAGGTCTATGAATTGCTTCGTATTTACTACTAGATTTTTAGTATTTATATACGATCTTTACGTTACTGCGTACTATTAATAACTTTGGGTCGTTTACCTCTTTTTTTATTAGCCGATTAGTACTAAATTTCGTATTAATAGCGGTAACGAGTTATAGATCGAAATAAGTAGAATTGTTAATTATCGTACTTTTAGTACTATATTTTGCCCCGGTATATCTTTTTGCGATAATAGATTTCCGTTAGTAATTATAAGGAGGAAATCTGGGTCGTTTACCCTTTTTCTAAATTTATAAAAGTAATTATACGCTCTATCGACCTATACCTAGTTTTATAGTACGAATTCTTTTTTTATAATTATTACTATTAGTATTTTATATAGCTCTTATAATTATAGTTACGCTAGTAATACCCCTCGCCCGTAGAGGAATTTATTAACTACTTTTACGATTCTTAGGCTTATGCTCGCAAAATATTTATCTAGCTAGTGGCTAAGGTCGTTTACGATTTTATAAAATAGGGGTTGCCCCTATAGCCCCTTTTTTTTATAGACCTTAGTTAAATAAATTAATACTACGTTAATTTACTTACCGTTAAGCTAATCCGCGATTTTATATATTTACGTCCCCTAATAGTCCAGGTTAATATTTACTTATTTATAAGGGATTAGGATTCTATTTAGGATCGGGTTTTATCTTTCTTTTTTTTACCCTGACTTACTAAGGGTCGTGCTCTAGCTTATGCCCGTATTAGTAGTTACTAACGTGTTTAATTTTAACGGGGATATATTTAATCCGCGCGCTAGTTATAATAAATTCGTACTTTTGCTACCTAACGAATTTATCGGGGTTTAGGAGATTCCCGCTTCTTTTTACTATCTCGCTAGTACTCTTATTTTTATTATTTTTAATAATTATTATTACCCTTTTAGATCGCTAATTATCGTACTTATTAGGATCTTTTTTTTTATTTAGTATAAAAGGGTAGGTTTTAGTAGTTTTTTTTAATAATAGTAGTAATAGACGTTTATATTACTATAAGAAGATATAGTAATTATCCCGGGATCTTTACTAGTTATTACTATCCCGTATATTTCTAACTTCTTAAGCCTCGTGCTCTTTATAATTTTTAAATAGCTTTTTTAGTTAATTTTTTAAAATTAGTAATCTCGCGCTAGGAGCTAATATAAAAAAGAAGCCCTTTAGTAGCCTTCTAAAGGATTCTTTTTTTTTTCCCCTTAGATCCTCGTCTTTTTAGCCTTTTTTTAGGCTAATAGTGACTTTAGCGGGAGGTCGTAGGACTACTTTAGGGTAGTTACCTTTTTTTTAAGTTAATATTCGAGATCTGTAATATTCTTAACTCGATATTATTAGGACTTCTAAATCCCCTCCTCCTTTATTAAACCGTCCCTTATACTATATTCCTAAGTAATACCTAGGGGGGTAGTTAAGGGAGCTATAAAGAGGTCGTTTAGATCGCGGGCTTAAGGTCGTACCCGTAAGATCTTTATAATAATAGACTTTCTTATATACCATAGATCTTTTAGCTTAATAACTCTTATAAAGTTACTTTCGCTACTAAGTAAGAATATTTACGTTTAAAAATCCCCTTTTTCAATCGCGCGGTGCTTTTTTATATTATATTTTTATTAATTTAACTAGTTAATTTCTAATCGCGGGCCGGCTATAGAAAAGTTATTTAATAGAAAAGCTACTCGGGGCGACGGTAAAAGGCTAATTACTTAAGCGGTTCTATTACTTAACGTAGTTTAACGTAATAAACGTCGACTTCTCGTAAGTAGTAAAGGGCTACGATTACTTAATTCCGTACGGTATTTAAGAATCGCCTCCTTTTTCGTTTACTTTTATAAGGTTAATTAGTACGAATCTCCTATCCCGTGCGGTATTAAGAGGTCGTCTCTTTTATATAGCAAGATACCTTACTAATTTATAATAATAGAATTTAATTACTAATTAGTATTAGTATCCCTATTATAAGGTAGTTAGTTCGAACTATAGTTAACGAAGAGATTAATTAAACTATATAAATATCTGCGTAGTAGGTGTAAAAAGGAGGTTCTAACCGTAGGTTAGGCTGGCTATGATAATTATAAATAGGGCCCCTAATTGGCCCCTGCGCAGTCGGCTGTATGCCGCGGTCGAATTGGACTTCTAATCCGACAACGAGGCCAATGCCTGGACCGGTAACTCCGTGTCGCTGTTTGATGGCGACGGCGGGCTGACAGACCTCGGTGCTTTGTACCTCGGTGGAGACGAACGAGGGTTCGAAAAGGGCCAGAAGGGCGAAGGCAACTTTGCCGGCTCGCTGTCTCCAACAAGGGTGCTGCTTTGGACGACTATTCTTGCCGGTGTCGCGACGTTATGGTAGACGTTTTCAGGATCAACAAACGTCGAGCAGAATATTTTGCTTGATTGACGTTATGTACGAGGACATGTTTACGATTCTTCTTTGCATCTACGTACAGATGAGTGTGCAGGTCACACAGACATATTACACTTATAGCGAGATTGATACCTATTTCATTAGATTTTTCAACTCATACAACAGACTAGGAACATACAATCAAGACATCCAATATGTGTAAAACTCAGGAGCAAACTCAAATTCTGAAACATACTCTGGAGACTGTAATTCTATCAACGAACATAACAGTGGTTCTCAATTAAGGCAATCGACAGTCTCTAACCCTCATCGAGGCAGCTCGTGTCGAACATGCTGCTGGTTAGATAGCTCGGGAGTGACCGCGTTGGCATAGCCCCAAACGAACTGTGAATTCGAACCACTAGTTTTTGACCCGTCGTTCTCAGTCATCTCTAACGTTTGCGTGGTATTCGCCGTCTTCTTCTTCTCGCGCGAAAGCATCACAGCTAGTGCTCCAGCAATAATCGTAAGAGGCACACCGACGCCAACGCCAATACCCGCCGCGGCGCCTGGAGAAATGCTGCCTTGGCGGTCTGTATCGCTGCCCACAGGGCACGTAATAGTGCTATCTCCAGTGGTCGATGTAGTTGCGGGACTGTCTCCGAGATCCGTGCTTGCCGCTTCGTTCAACATAATCTTGCCGGGAAGACTGACGGTGAAGTTGCCGGTCGCGCAATTCTGAAGGTTGCTGCAAGAGAATCGTGCGTTACCACAAGTCCAGACGCCGATATGCAGCGAACTGTCTATGAGGCATGATTCCATATATTAGCAATTATACTCATGAATGGGTTTGTCTAGTAGTTGTCGATCGAAGCCTCACTCACCGCCTCCAGGTATGTCGCTCTTGTCGCAGTACTTGGGACACCCGCTTGACTGGAAAGTATCGTCGGTGCAAGCCCCACGATACATAGTTAACGTCAAAGGTTCGAAGCAAAGACCGTTCGTCAGGCAATAATGGTCTTCGAAACAGCACGCGGCTGCTTCGGTGCCCGCGGCAACAGGGCAAGGTTTGACAACATCGTTCGGAACCCCATTAGGCCAGTAACAGGTTTGGCCAGTTGCTAAAGTTGCCATCAGGGAGATTATAAAATAGAATCTGAGTTCCATTTCGCTCGGAATATCAAATACTCAATGTACGCTGCGTGTAGTTCTAACACCTGTGAAAGGATGGGTTAAGCTTGACGACGAGATATCACCTCGACATAGGTATATATGAGAATTCTAAGACGTAGTGACGTTTGAGGAAACCGTTTCAAGCTTCTATGGCTCCTAGTTCCTCCCCGATCAATAATTCCTGTCGAGATCTGAAAGTTTGCGTGTATGGCCTGAGGTTCGGCGATCCCACATGTGTGTTGAACAGAAGCCTGGCACTTGCTGTATTAGAAGCGTCATGGACTAGCTGCGCCCCCTCTGACATGCATCATCCAGAAACTTGATCAATCATGAGCTTCTGGGTGTTTCTGAGTAAGCTCAAGTAACCCACTAGACTCGACTACTAATCCGCGTACAGTGATACGAGCTCAAAGTCAAGTGATAAGCTGCCCTCCTAGAATCCTCATTACTTGCCAAGATGTGAAGATCTGGGGAAGAGTGGTCGCCATTGCAGGTCATGGATTGCATGCTTAAGTAGGCAAAAATTGGTGCTTACCGTTTGGCCGTGCTTGGAAGGAATCCAAGAGTTTGGAGACAGAAGTTGGCCTTGATTTCATCCCAGTACGACTTGATACTAGGTGTCCTGTGCACATGAGCAACCCCAGATATTAGATGCATTTTCTTGCGTGTCAGTCACGTCGAGGAGTATAGGCTCAAGAATAGATCGTAGAAGATTTTGAAGGCTAGATATCTACGGTTAGTTGCAATCCGATCGGACGCAATGTTCATATGAACCTCGGTTACGGATACTCAGGGCACATAAGCCCAACATGGTCCAAGGCATGGAGAGTTGCGTCGACTCGGGCTACTATCCAATCAACAGCATCGAACACGGGTGAGAGAGCCTGCAATCCATGACTGTATTATTCCCGATGGAGCCACTCGAAGAAGATTTCCAGACATTGACACATTGTTCAATTTTTTGACTGGATTCGTATGCGAACGCTGGTAGAGAAGGTATATATAGGTAGCATGCTCCCGCCGGCACCGCCGGACTCGGCAACAACGCGCCCTTGGTAGACAGTGTTTGAAACAGCTGCGAACCGCAGTTGCGTGCTGCTGGAAAGCCTGTAGTTCGTTGTTGCGGCTTTACCTCATTAAAATCGGTTCCTTCTGACAGAACAAGGTTGACGCTACCAGAGCTTGGACGAACCACGGGAATTTCCTCGTGAATTCTAGCTTGCGGCACGGACAGTGTCCAAATTAGAGGCGGGCCACCCCGTGTGCCGAGAGTTCCACCATCAGGCGGCAATATCCGAATTCACGGAATGGTTTTGACGTATTCCACAGCCAAGACACTGCTGAAGCTTAATAAATAATCTCGAACTCAGTTGATCGTTCCTAGTCATGGACTATAGGACTTAGGACTTTGCCTTAGTCTAGCCAATTTAAGTCACGAATACTTAATTTGTACTGTGAGGGCTCAGTACCGGAATGTTTCCAAACGTAGGTTGCCTTTCGCCATCATATTTGTGGCTTAATCTCTGACAATGGATACTATATTGACATTGACCAAGTGGATATTGGAAGCCGAATGAAGAGTGATGGGGAAAACACAAGTAAGCCCTTGCACAGGATGCTTTTGCAAAGACTGAGAAACAAACGAGGCAATGGCCAAGACTAGAAGTATTAAACAAAGCAGTGAATTAGGACTGAGACTCTCGCGCTGAACGAACCAACACATCCTGGTCTCCTGATGGTGCGCGTACGGACAAATCCGATCTTGAGTCAGATGGGAGTCTGGAAGAGGGACATAATGGCACTTACCTAAGTCCTTCAAATTGCTCTCGAAATCGTAAGGCATCGCCTCGTTTTCCCCGGCGACAATTTATTTACAGTTTTGGTCTCGTTCCGCGGCCGCCCACCAACACATGCACCAGGTTATGAAGAAACATAGTGCGTCCCCGACGTGAAACTGCAAATAAAGTCTACATTGAGTAGCTGTCCCCCTTTGCTCTGAGACCTCTTCCATTGTCTACCCACACTCTTTTGCTGCTTGCTAACCGTCACTCCTTTGCCGCTATCATGTTGTTGAAATCTCTTAGCCCTCTTCTGGGCTGCCTCGCCGTCTCCCAGACCGTTTCTGCATCACTATTGCCCCGCGATGGCGATGACTCTGGTGGTCACCCGTGGATTAATCATGACGCCGTCGTTCCATTCACTCAGAAGCCTTCAGTTGTTGGTGGAAGCTTGGAACTTCGTTTCAACCCCTTCCTCTTCGTTTCGGGAGGTTGCGATCCTTACCCGGCGGTAGATGCCCAGGGCAACCTTGGGTAAGTAAACTTCCTTTGTTTTCAGTTACTCCTCTGGCATAGATTACTCTTTGAGGATGAAAACATGCTGATACGACGTGAACTAGCGCTGGTCTGAAGCCTACTGGTGGTGGTCGCAGTGGCTGCGGTGACGGTGGCTCGGCTCAAGTCTATGTCCGTCGTGGAGAGAGCCAGGGCCGGAAGGCAATTATCTACAGTTATTACATGCCCAAGGTCCGTTGGGCCAAGGGAAATAACAACGGTCACCGCCACTACTGGGCTAGTGTCGTTGTCTGGGTCAACCGCTTCGGCTGCGACGACAGCGACATCACGTCCATCTGGCCCGTCGGAATCTCCTACACCACTGACCACCTGAACTGGGGCTCGGCTTCTGCCGGAGAAGTCTCTTTCAGGTCCTCGGATGTTGGCATCGATATGGCTACACACCCCAAGATCCAAATTCACGACGAGGCAATCGCGCCCTTCACCGGCGCGGATGGTGATAAGCTTTTCGAGCGTACCCTCATCAGCTGGGATTCCCTCCCCGCGCTCGCAAAGCAGGCGTTGACGGACGTCAAGTACGAGAAGACCCAGGTTCCCTTCACGGACGAGCACTTCCAGGCTCAGATTGACGCTGCCTACCGTGATGGTTTCTATGCTGGTGTAAAGAAGGAGCCTGACTGCCCTTCAAATGATGTGCCTCCAGCCGATGACCCTCCTGTCACTACAACGGCCGCGGCTGCCGAGCCTACCGGCTTGGACAAATAATCAATGACTACCTAGTTTGGAAGAAGTGGTTCGGCTTTCGACAGTTGGGTTAGGCGGCAGTTCTTGGGTGAACGATCGGACGAAAGTCTATCTGTACTGATCTATTTACAATTCGTTCAACGGTTTGTCCATAGAGAACTTGAGAAGGCCATCCGATACTTAGACGAGGAATAATAAGTCTTAATTTCCGAACTATTTCACCACATGAGAGCCTAGATACATGATAACATCTACTTCAAGTGTCCACTGTACAGTTCTAAAACTCTTCGGAGCAGGCTAGATAGTGTCGCAGCTCTTGATGGACGTTTCTAAAAGCTCAATTCGAGATTATCAGCATGATCTACAGATTTCTTTAGCCCCAGTCATTATATGTACTGCGTATCCCAGACTGTCTCCTGAACGTTATAGCACAGCGACGTTGAGCGTTCGGATCGGAACATCTCAGTTGAGGCGTCATATTTACGTGCCCCTTCGATGGGAACAAATTGTTCATCTTGTGATATGGCAATTAACAAACGTGACTTAACCGCAAAATTTGACAAACATCTATTTTACTTCGGAGTAGATAACCCCCTAATTTTGCCTTTATAGACCTGAACTAAGCACATCCGCCTGATGTTTATGTGATACTGGTCACTATCCACCGTGAATACAATTGGTAAGTTTTCGCCGATCTGCCTACTGATTTGAGTTCTATTAGATATCTGACGGCAGAGGCTTGTGCGAAGCGGTGGGCGCCGGTGGGGCCTTGGAGGGCATCGGGCCAGCCGGCTCCGGATCAGTGGGGTCACCTCCATCCTCATCGCCGTCGCCGCCCGGAAGATCGGCATAGAAACCCTCATCGAATGCCTTGTTCAAGTTATCGCCAAAGTTCTTGTCGATAAAGGGGACCGAGGTGTGCTCGAAAATGGCACCGTCTAGCTGCTTCTGCGCAGGCTCCGGGAGCATATCCCAGTCGATGATTGGGAGGTTGAGGGTGTTTTCCATGTTCTCGGTGAGCGGGCCAACGATTTTCTTGCCCCAGTAAGCCACGAGCGGATGCGTGGGTCTGCCCACCAGGCTAGCGCCCGACGACCACTTCGTGGCGGGATATGAGCCAACGTCGTACACTCCATTGTCGGTTTGGTAGCTGATGCCCACGGGTTGCGCGGTGTTGACTTCGGCACCGTAAACCCATACCACGATGGATGCCCAGTAGTGACGATGCTCCTTGTTGACTTTGGGGACGTAGAAGGAGTACATGATTCCGGTGCGTTCTTTGACTGTGCCAGTTCTGACATAGAGCTGACCTTCACTAGACCCACAGTCACCATTTCCCTTGCCGGTAGGCTTGAGACCGGCACTTCATTTTAGTCAGTCTCAAAATCTTATAGCTAGTCACCATCAGAGACAGAGTAGATGTGCACATACCCGAGATAGCCTTCAGCATCTACGGCTGGGAAGGGAACACATCCTCCCAAAACTTTGATGAAGGGCTGAAAACGAAGTTGAAGTTCTCCCTTAGATCCAGAAGCAGCTTCAGCTGGGAGAGAGTGGATGTCGTCATGGTTCTTCCACTTGCCATCTACGGCCACGTCCTTTACTCGTGCTTGCAAGGTGGCCGAGAGGACACTCGGGACGCTGGCAAGCAGGAAAGTTGCAAAACTAATTAACTTCATTGTTTCGGTCGAGCTCGAGTTGTCGAAGAAGGTGGTAAATGACAACCAGTGTCCGCATTGGCTATTATATATCTCTGGCCACCTGGCGGCGTCGTCCATGGGAGCAGGCGTCAAAAGGCTGCAGTCTCCGTGGAATAGATGGAATGAGGCTATCATCTCGTAATTCGAACACAATATTCCAGCGGCTAAATCAACGGAGAATCACGGTGAGAAAGCATAAAGAGTCGAGCCGTTAGGGATAGTATCCACTTTCAACGAATTGCCGTAACCTTAATATTACTACCCGTTGGAGAATGAGGCTTAGTTACCTAAGTGATCATCATGGTCTGTATACGCTAAACGTACCGACCTAGACGCCTCAAAAGAATTTTTCCCCATGCCTGGTAACTTACGAAGCATGATTGAAACATCTCGTGATTGTTTGAAAAACAGAAAAAGCAAAAACGGAAATTTGGACGGTCGCTCCGAAACTCGTTTGGGCACCTTGATAGTTCCACAAGGACACGAGTGAGAGACCTATTGGCTATAACAAGATCGGCGAATATCAGATTTTTTATCTACCTAATGGCCTCAAATCCAGGCAAATCCTCATGGTCTTTGGCTTGCTTAAAACTCCCAGACTCCCAAACTTTACGGATTCGAGGCTCCTGGTCGTATCCTCATCTCCAGCCTCTACTTCTTCAAACAATTCACAATGCGTTCTCTCTACTATTATCTCCTTCTGAGCCTTTCGCTTCTGGGAGTCTATGCCGGTATCTTGGAAGAGCACGGCTACACGGTTGAGGAATACCAAAATGGACTATACATCGTCACCAGTCCCCATTACTCCTGGGGAAACGCTCCGCTGGACAAGGTCAGAATCAACGTGGAAAAGAAAACCATGACCGTGTACTTAGCCTACAATGGCAAGGAAGAGGACCACGAGGACAAGTTGTACATGTCCCAAGTTCTCGCGGCTCTTTGCGATAAGGAGGGAATCGATCCCGACGATTTGTGGTGGGTCGTTATTGACGACGTCGAAAACGTCGCTACAAAGACAGCCATGGCCCAGTACCGCACCAAGTACGGCCTCCGTTTCAAAGACGAGATCAGCGTCAAACCCGATCAGGAAGCGGACTGGGCCATCTTCAACCAAACTCCTTTCTACCGAGCCGTATACCGCATGCTTCCTCGCAAGGGCATTGACCAGATTATTATCAAGAGGGAGAACGGTCAGACAAATATGTATCTCTCGGTTGAGTGATTGCCTAGAGTAAGTTCAATCGTTTTTGACACTATCATTGTCGGTGTGTGTGAGTTTGACTGATCGCGTGTAGCCAGTAATTTGACTTGGAGGACACGATGATGAGTTGGCTCCTTAGTGACTGGATGGGGTGGAAACAATGTGGTGCAAACCCAGAAGTTCGTCCCTGTGGTATCTGTAGCACTCGAACGTAGCTGTACAGCTTTTGAGCAAAAGAATACATACAACAACTTACTTGCCTCATCGAAGGAAACCAGGAGTAAAGGGGACTGGCTGTCTTACGACACAGAAGTAATGGTGAAACCTTCTGGCCGTGAGAGTGATGTTTTACACTCAGCCTCATGAAAGAACGTTGTCTCGAACGGGTTTTCACGTGACTTCTTGCTGGGTTTGACGATCGTTACGCCTAGTCAACCAACCCCATCGGTCCTTGAAAACAAGATGTTATGGGCCCCGTAGCAGACAAAGTCGGACTCGGTCTATCACTGATGTCACTGAAAACCTCCCAGCGGCTGCATAAGACCAGGAATAAGAGGGTGCGTCTACTGGTAGTCTCCGGCAGCTGAATTTTAAATCTTTTCTTGATTCGCTACGTTGTTTAGTTTTGCCATCTTACTTTGACAACTCGGCCAGGATTATGTGGCGTGGGCAGAATCTCAAGCTAATGATTTTTAGGCCTCGAAGGTGGGGTCATTGAGGATGGATGCAAAACATTAGGATGATATGAAAGGTATGCCGCCATTCAGAAAATTCGAATAAGTGGCATTCCCAGGCAGAATGAAGTGCATCGCACGACGTGGGCATACTATGCGCCTCAAGTTGTGATATCGGAGCAAACATCGGGGCAACTAGTTCATGCTTGGTAAATGAAGGGTCGCTACGAACCGGAAGGAGTGGGGTTGCAACTCGGCTAGCCAAACTCTCAATGAGTGACAATTAATATGGGCTTGAATTGAGTTGACCCAAACTAGCTTTGATTAAACGGTCTGTGAGGCTGATCAACTCGGTTTCTTCGGCCATTCCCGCCCCGCCTGAATTCTTGCAAATTACCTATCTTCTCCAACGTAGCCGGACTCACCGATACTCAACGGCCTGTGCTTCTATGAGTGGCACCTTCGTTCACCGCTGTGATAATCCGCAGGTGGAAAAGGCTCCGGATGGTGTTAGTCATTTCTTTCGAGTTTCCTAAGCCTAGTAATATACTGTGGCAGATTGCATCCGGACAAGCGTTAAAGTTGAGTTGCACTCAATGAGTGATCGGCGAGTTTTCAGGCGTTAATGTCGCTACATACACCTCTACTCGGGCTATGCATATTACTATCAAACACATGTGTCTATGGCAGGTCGGTAACGCCGCCTCTCGCATTTGTTCCTTTCCAATTACCTTACCCTATATCATATCATCGGCTTTTGGGGAATGTGGAGTTCCTGCCAAGGCACTATGTTCATGGCGTTGAGTGAGTAGAGCAAACTGAATCGGTCAATCATATTTCACCGAGAGTTTCTACAACTTTTCCATCCCACACTGTATTTGAGTTGAGTGTGCCTCCATCCTTACGAGATGCTAATCTTCAGTAAAACTGGCGCTGAAAGCCAATTTTATTGCAAGTAAGGCTATCAAGCTGACGGAAACTCCGTCATCGACACAAATGCCCGTCCTAGATATAAGGAATCATCCACGCAAAACGTGCCATGTATTGGACTAGCTATACTCCAGAGGACACTGCACTCCTTCTCAGTCCTCCAGTCACTCCTTAATTGCCCATCATGATCCGACACGCATTGACTTTGCTTCTGCTCTCGACGACCATTACTGGTCAGGTCACCTCTCCCGACAGTCCTTACAACCCCGAGTCGCAGGATGACGGCGATGCATTGGCAGAGAGGGCCGTCAGCCCTGGGATTAAACCTCTCCCAAGTGTGAAGCCGGCCCCGGGCTCGAAGCCAGCCCCGAGTGTCGTGCCTCCCCGAAATCAGACGTCATCTCACGTTCCATCGACGTTCTCCAAGTCGATCCGTATCACCACTTCCTCTCACTGGAGTAGCTATGCTCCTTCCTCTTCCCGGAAACCGACATGGAGCCCACTTCCTTCTTCTACCCGGAAGCCTAGTCAACTTCCTTCCTCAACATGGCATAGCAGTGCCCTGAAGCCGTCGTCCACGCCGGCCCCGATTCATGTGAGCAACGGAGAGACGGTTGCCGCAGCTGTCGGCGCGGTTATTATCGGAGGAATCCTGGGTGGCTTTGTCATGGCGCCCTCTGGTGCGCTTCTGCCCATCGCGGCGGGACAGACTGCGGTGTTGTCGGCAGCGGCCGGCTCCGGGGCCGCCGGGTCGATGCCCGAATTCGAACTGGATCCCGTCGAAGACAAGCCTGATCTGCCCGAGTCTGTCCCGGAGGTCAAGCCCACCCAGCAGAAGCCCACTGAGAAGCCCACCGAGAAGCCTGCGACGCCCACGCAGGTCCCCACTCCCTCTCAGTCTTATGACCCGGAGACTGCATCTGAGACCTACGACCCATGGACTTCTTCCGCACCGTGGTCATCCTCGGCTCCCCCATCAGAGTTTCCTTCCTCAACGAGCGCACCCTTCTCCTGGACCTCATCGGAGCCTGCCTCCTCTCTTGTGACCACCTCATCTGTGTGGAGCACTACCATCGCCACTTCGACTTCTTCAGCCGCTCCGACTAGCACTGCACTCAACTGGATCGACCACGACAAGGTCGCCGCCTTGAACGAGGCAACGTCTCTGGGATTGGAGGGCCAACTTCAGCTCCGGTTCAACCCTGAGCTGTTCGTTTCTGGAGGTTGTGATCCCTATCCGGCTGTTGACGCCTTTGGAAGTCTCGGGTAAGCCAACAAACATCTTGAAACAACATAAAAGATAGCATGAGCTAATCATCATTTGCAGAGCTGGTTTGAGACCTACCGGTGGCGGACGAAGCGGATGCGGCAACGGCGGAACCGGACAGGTCTACGTCCGCCGCGGAAGCAGTCAAGGCCGTACCGCCATTATGTACTCATACTACTTCCCCAAGGTTCGCTGGGCCAAGGGCAACGACAACGGCCACACTCACTACTGGGCCAGTATCGTCGTCTGGGTCAACCGCTGGGGCTGCGAGGGCGACACGGACGTATCGGCCGTCTTCCCCGTTGGCGTGTCGTTCACCAGGGATCACACGCTATGGGATACTGCACAGACTGGCGACATCTCCTACTTAGAGTCGACGCACCCCAAGATGCAGATTCACGACAACGCCATGTCGCCTTTCACGGGCGCTGATGGTGACAAAGTCTTTGAGCGCACTCTCGTGGCTTGGGATGCCCTTCCTGACGCGGCTGAGCGCGCGCTGTCTCTTGTTGAGTATGAGAAGACCCAGGTGCCGTTCATTGACGCCAACTTCCAGACCTATCTCGATGCTGCGTATAAGGAGAGCTTCTACGGCGCCTTGACTGATCAGCAGGGCTGCGGCGGCACCAACTAGGTGAAGTGAGCCTTAGTATTCGGATATCGTGGAAGCTGAAGCTTTGGATGCGAAGTACGCATATAAGAGTAGCTGAATAGATTGATACTACGAATTAATCACCAACTCTAATCAACTTGCGTTGAGAGTCACGTGCATGTCAGGTTACAATTTGGAGTCTCTCACACTACTTTTACGTTCAAAAACACCCAGGATATTCAACCTCACCAACCGGATCAAATACCGCACGCGAGGGCCCGACCATTTGATGAATAAACGACTCGGAATGGCTGGAAGACAGGACGACATTCCGAGACCGTCAGCCTGCCTCGGGCACGTCACTGAACTCTTCATTCCGCCGGCGAGATCTTGCCTATTTCAAGCGAGGTTCCCCATGCTTCAAATCCCGGGGATCCCACTTGGACCGAACCATTGGAGACAGCTATCCATTCTAAACACCCTCTTGACCCTCCATCTTGCCAGGTCTGCCACAAAACTGCGAAACACAGCCCATCCAATGCTATCTTGGTCGCTAATCTGGCAGAGCCCGCGTTCCGGCTGTGCGTAACAGGCAAGGTGGAGCAGTGACAACGTCAAGCGCGGGCCGGATTTGCTTCGAAACTGCACGAAATGCGGGGAAAGATGGGAAAGATGGGGATGAGGGTTGGCCAGCGTTCCCGCCGGTCAAGCCTGATTCGGTAATTTTTCGCCGGCTAGTTGCCTTATGGGTTTTCCGCGGGTTATATTCCCTTTCACGAGATGCTCGTGGATACGTGAGGACGCCACTCTTGGGCGACGAAATTCCCCAATGAGGGACCTGGAGATGTAGATGACGGAGGGTATATAAGGGGATTCAGAACTCTTGAGCGATGACTGCGATCCTGCGAGTTTGTCTTCATGTCTCTTTCACTTTCTCAAAGTGCTGTATCCTGATCACGAACACTCTATATTTTAACCCGCCCGTATTATAGACGCCATAACTAAGACCCCACCCCATACGACGGATCACCCCCTACGATAGATCACCTAATTTAGTATAATTCAGTTAAAAACCACTAATTCTACCTACTTTATTTTATAATATTAAAAGTATATAAAAAATACTTTTAGATATATAATATATGGTTTTCTTACTAAGATAAATTTTATAAATTATAATCTATTATAATTATTAAGATATTATTAAATAAAATATAACATTTTTTACTATATAAAAATACGATTTCTAACTTTATGAAAAATAAATAAAGCTAAGTATTTTAAAAGACTATAATTTTCTAAATATTTTTCTAAGCTTAAATATACTATTTTTAGTATTATACTAATTATATAAGCTTAGGAAATTTAAGTTTTTATAAATACTACTTATTATAATATAACTTAATATTTCTATATAATAATACTTATATTACTAATAAAAAACTATTTATATAAGTTCAATTTAAATCTCTTAAAAATAATCGACTTTAAAATTTTATTTTTTCTAATAAATAAAAGAGTTATATAATAAAGTATAATGTTAGTATTTATATAGAAATTACTAGTAAATACTAATATTTAGAAGCATATTTTAAACCTAATATTATTATATAATATAATATAAAATGATTTTTTCTAAATATTTTTCCATACTAATTATATTTTTTTATAGCTTGTGTATTTTTTAAAATATTTAATTTTCAATTATTTATATATATATAGAATAGCGGTTTTGGCTGAATCTGGCCGAATTGGGTGATCTGTCGTAGGGGGTGATCCGTCGTGTGGGGTGGGGTCTTAGTACTTATCTCTGTTGAAACTCTCTCGAATCTTCACAATGCCTCACGCTGAATCACCTACGCCTGATGCCCCTCCTACCATCAATGGTGTCCAACTCCACGTCAACGACGACCTCCTCTCCGCCAACGAAGTCGAACCCCTCATTCAATCCCACCTCACAGAAGACTTCGATGTTCTCCGCCAACGGTACCGTCAACACGGCTACCTTCTCATCAAGGGCCTCATCCCCCGCGAAGACGTGCTCTCCGCACGCGAATCATACTTCAACTCCCTCGCCCCTTCAGGCGTGATCAAGCCCGGCACGTCTCCGCGAGAAGGCATCTTCGACGACGCAAAGTCAGCCGCAGATTACCCAGGCATAGGCGCCGGCAGCGTCAAGAACGCGGCGCCGGGCGAGACAGACCGCTCCGAGATCTTCACCGAGGCGGCGCTCAAGGCGCACACCGAGGATTGGTATGCCGGCTCCGAGGACGGCTCAGTCCGGGGCTTCTGCAACCACCCGGTCCTGCGCAACTTCGTCGCCGAGTTCACGGGCTGGGGTGACGAAAACACCCTAACCGTAAAGCGCACGCTCCTCCGCAACAACACCCCAGGCAACAAGGCCATTGGCGTGCACTATGACCAGTCCTTCATGCGCTACGGCGAGCCGACGTCCGTGACGGCATGGGTGCCGATCGGAGACGTCCGGCTCGAGGGCGGCGGGTTGATTTACATGCAGGACGGCGAGAAGCTTGGCGAAGAGATTGAAAACGAGTTTACAACGAAGGCAAAGGCAGCCGGGATGAGCGATGAGGAGACAAAAAATGCGTTCAATGCGAATATGATGAGCACGGGATTCTTGTGTGATGGGCCGGCGGACTTTGGACGGCGGTATGGGAAGAAGTGGCTGGTGAGCGCGTACGAGGCCGGCGATGTTGTCTTCCATTCGGCACACATGGTATGTTTCTTCCGCATTTGCATCAGGAAGTATGTTTGCAGATTGCTGACTGCGACACTAGATTCATGCTTCGACCAAGAATTACGACCCTGAGGGGCGCATCCGACTTGGAACGGATCTGCGCTTTGTCGACAAGCGCCGCCCATGGGATACTGTAAGTCATGTTCTGCCTGCTTGCGATGCCTTACTTTAAGAACGTCTCTAATAAACAGCAGCGTTGGGATAAGCATTACAGCTTCAACGATGGCGTCTGATCCGACGAGGTCCGTTGCGCGTGACACCGAGAACGTTCCGACGTACGCATCTACGATGCAAAAATGTGTGAAGAGAAGAGATAGAGTCGACAATGACCATGACACATAGCCAGTGAAATTGAATCATCTTGATTGAAAGCTATCAAGTTGTGACCATTGCTCCTTCAAAGTCTTTACCAACGCCCCTGTCTTCCATTGGACGATGGTCCTTACTTGTGCGAGATACTTGATTGTATGTTCTCGTTCGAGGGGATGTCTTATCAAATGGCCGCCTGAGAGAAGTTTTAGGGTCACGGGGCTAGCAGGTATATCGTATCGATTGACTTACACAGAGACAGCATGTGTGCGGGCAAGTAGTATGCGTTGACAGCCTCATTTGACCGGGCCAAGCCCATGAGCATACATAAATAGAACGTGATTTCACGCTGTGTGATGTTTAGTCGAGTGCATGCGTTTCATTCGACTGCAACTCACCTCGCTGTCCATCCTCTTCTTCGTTCCCTCAAATCCTGCTGTCGGATTTGAGCTGTTGTAATCCTGGAAGGAAAATATCGCTTTCGAAGCGTAGTAGTACCCGAGTGCAACGGTGCCTGCATGGGCCTTGCTGTCAGTGACTCTCCTACTCCATAAAGTCAAGAGGAACAGAGCAGCGTTTGTTATGTGAAGGTTCATACCTGGATCTGCGGCCATCCACAGGGTCGGGAACGGTCTTCCTTTGGCCACATCCGCCCGTTCATAGAAAAGGGGCTGAAAAGATAGTGGCTTCTCTTTAAACCACACGTCGACGTCATTCTGCAACTCCTCCCAAGTCTCTGAGCTGCTTGTGCTGAATCCCGATCCGTCCTCCGGGAAGAAGAGTTTCAGCACTTTCGCAAACAGATAGACGATTCGGTTCGCGTGCGCTGTGTCGTCGTTGCTTCTGAACGTAGAAGACCTCTCAAAGTTTTCTAGGCAAATCTCGATTGGCGTCCTGCGAACTAGGAACACATAGAGTGCCTGTCGTAGGTGGACCCAGCTCGCGGCCTCAGCCAACCCGCCTTGCGTCACGAAACGGGCAATGGCGTCGTGATTGAGCAGGTTCCTCGTGCCTCGAAGGTGATGGTAGTGGGAGTCTGTCTCGTTGTCGTACTCTTCGTAGAGCCGCATGATCACGACAGCCGTCAGCAGAATCGAGTCCCATGTCTCTGGGGGTTGGGAGAAAGCTTCGATGAGCAGTTCGATGCAGCGATTGTGGTAGTACGTGCTCTCCAAGTCCGATTTTTCGCTTGTGTCGTCGTTCCCCTGCGTATCGAAACGACTGGCTAGTGCGAAGATGCCGTTGAGCAAGATTGGCTTGCGAAGGGCGAGACGGGGGACGTCAAGGGTGAAGGGGCGAGCATCGTGACACGCATCAATCTGGGATCATTAGATGCTGTTGTATCCTCGCCAAAAAGGACGGAAATGGTGTAAGAGAACACTCACTGAAGGCGCTATTCTCAAGATATACGTGCGAAACAAGAAGGCCTGGCGTCCGGTAAATCCGCAATGCTCGGGGTCCACGGGCTGAATACGGAATTCTGCATCCGAAATGAGACTCTCAGCACGCTCCGAGGCAATCTGGTATGAAGATCCGGCCTGCGTTGACGGCGAGTCCCCTAAGAGATATGAAATCTGGAGCTGTGGCTGGACCTCTCCAGATTGCCACTGTACGCTATCCGAAGTGGTGCCATCTCGCGCCGAGTCGAGATACCCGGGGCTTGATGTGAGGCTATCCCGGTGTTGTTGGCTTTCCTGCGGCGGCCCGCTGTTCAACACAAAGCCGATGGGCGCACTACCATCGCCGTGAGATCCATGTCCGGTGAATCGTTGTGCCGGGGCCTCGGCCCGGAACGCGTGCGTTGCCGGCGGTGAGTAGCCGAAGTTGAGCTGTCCTTCATATGGCGTCAAGCCGTGCGGGGATGGGTGAGATGTAAAGCTGTTACTTCTGTCGCCCGCTGTACGAACGGACTGGACGGCCGGTGATGAGGATGCCTCGGATGCTGCGTCGTCTACACGATTTACTTCGCTCTTGCGTCGGGCTGGACAGAGAGAGTAAGTTCCTGACCTGCATGGAGGGACTGAGTGATCGGCAAATGAACAAAAACGAAACGGGGTGCGAAAGACAAAAGCTGAAAAGGTCATCTCGGAGAGGAGGGGGCTGGCAGAAGACCCGGAGGGCCCGACGGGAAGGGTGGGCGCGGTAAAGCATCATCTGAGAAAGGAAGGTCAAGTCAAACCTCGGTGATCCGCCTTCTGAACTCTGTCCCCGGAGAGAGCTGCCTTTCTGGAGCTGCCCGGCGCATGCTTAAAGCGTAACGTCGTGTCAAAGTGACATTCGAGATCGGCCTCGAAGCAGGCGCCGCAACCCGTCGCGCCGGGTTGAACAACACATTTACGGTGACGCCGCCGGCAGGCGTCACAGCAGCGTCGGGGCTTCATGTACGGTCCCGGCCGCCGGAGGAGGGGACCGGAGCCTTATGTTTACTCGTATCCTCTCTCGCCCGCCGAGGTCTACGCAAAAGTCCGAGTGTCATCCGACTGTGAGCCCATCTGTTCGGGTATCTCCTAGGTGTATTGCGGTATGTGACTGTGCCCTTGTTTCCGTTGACGTTTCTCTCTGCCTTTACCTCGGAGAGTAATCAAATCGACTCTGAATGGGCCGTTGGCGGTGGGTTTGCTTGCCGGAATGGGAGCGGGGTGAGCAGACGACCGTACGATTTTGCGGGGTGGAATGAAGAGAGTTGAATCCCGCGGGATACATGGCCTTTTGAAGACATGGGGAGCGCTTGGTCGGGGCTCGGGATCGACGCTAGGCGGGGGATAAATTGCGGGGTGAGCCCCCCTTCAAGGGAAGAAGTGTTGGTTGTCGAAACCATGACTTGTTTTGTGTCACGTTATTCCCTTCGTCGCCCAATGGTCCTGTTGTTGAGCAGGGTATCCATATCAATCAGAGTCTCCCTAGTTCTTGGTGTAAGTCGGAGTAGGTTGGCCAAGTGAAGTTATCATCGTGAAACAGCCTCCGTTGATGTCGACGACCTGACGGAGAGAACAGCTCTGCAGCTGGGAGTTGCATCGAGTCATGTTCAACAGAAGGCCAACGAGAACCATTCAAGATTCAATACCGGCTGCTGGGAAGAGATACTATGGAGGTACTTATAAGGCCACCACGAAAGAGCTTTCCGAGAGTCCGGTCAGAATCCCGCCCGATCTCCGGCCAGGCCATAGGGCTCTGAGCCAGCGCCCGACAACAGGGCACCGGTCAAGACAATTTAGACCGCAATCGCCGCCGTTTACCTATATTAGGGAACTCATGTCGCTATCCTAAGTGTGACATCTCGATGAGGTCTATTTCTCCGATGGCTAATAGTGTCTATTAGGGACTTCAGCCGCCCACACTCAGCCCGTGACAAAACTAGAGCGACTTCTCAACTCATCATCCCTTTCGAGTGAGTCAGTTTCAGTAGGTCCTAGCCTAACCAAGATTCTCGTGCTATGCCCGGAAGGATAGATGTGGGACGTCCGGGGTATCTTTCTCGTCAAGGCACATCCACCCATCGCATTCGATGCGCTCTCTATCGCAAGCATACGTCAACAATCATAAACAGCTTCGTAGCGATTACTCGATACCAGAGGCCCTGCGCCGCCCTAAGTAGAATCACGGCGGCCTCAAACATAGTCCGGTGAACATCGGGGGATTCCGAACCTTAAGCCGAAGCCGACGCGATTCAAGTAGCCTAAGCATCTACCACAACATCGAGGCACAAGCTGTGGCATCGGCCGACAACTCATAGTCATTCAACTCACTCATTGCCTGCCAACATGATTGCGTTGATTCAAGGTGATATTGCGAACAGATATCAGCTGTCTCATTTTGCTACACGAAACACGGCCTACGACACTCAAGAGCTAGATCTATGATCTATCTGACCAGATCCATCGCCGATGATGGCAGAAGGTAACTAGACGAGATGTCTTTGATCATCGTAGGCATCGTGAAGAGGCACTAGCGTACCGTGAACGCACGCCTCAGTACAAGGAATTGAATTGTATTCAATTCGAAATCCGATGAGGGATGCTGGTAAAGTGATCATATCTCATTGCATCTGACATAAAGGTGAGTCGTAAGTTAACTGAGAGTATCGAGACATCTCATGCAAAAATCGATCCATGAAGTCTCTATACTCAATGACAATTCGATGAGCTCTATCTGGTGATGATGAATCATGGCAGATTCATAGACAACATGGTACCGAAGTGCAGAGCTCACCCCAACGAAACCTGGAGTCCAAGTAACCTTCATGGCCCTGGTGAGAGATGGTCATCGATTTCCTCAATATTCGATATCATCCTTTCAAGAGTAGCTCGGAAGACAAGTCCCTAATTGAGGTCAAAGTTTTGACTGAGTTGAGGTCTATGACAGAGCCGCCCGTCACAGTGAGATCTGGTGAGCATGCCATCAGGATGTCACCGGTGAAGGACAACTCACCTCACAATCCTTACTCAAAGTAGTGGTCGATCAACGGAACACCCTATATAACCTAGCTTCCAATGACTTGAATAATGTGCAAATGAACCGCTCGAGATAGCCCGTAAGGTTTGCAATTTCATCCCGCTTCTTGTTAATCTTCCTCAGCTCAGTTTCTAAAGGTTATCACGGTTCTCCCTGCCGCTTTGGCTCACACTCATGTGATCGGAAGGACATGACTAACGGAATGTCACTGATTGGTTAACCTTTGAGGGAGCACAGAGCTCTTATGTAATTTTCTGTCTGGGACCAAGCTAACCTTGATGAGAAGTGGCGTACTCTCAGTACGTACCTGATCTGAGAACCCAGCGGCCCAGATCTGGTTTTCGCTGCGATCTTTCCTGATTTCGAGATCATCCAGTGCTGTGTGTCTAAGCATTCCTTCGCCCAACTGCACGATCAAGAAGAGTGTCATTTCCAGCCCAACTTGATCCTCATGTCTTTGGCACCTTATGCCTCCTTCCTTGACGAAAAAAATTGCAGCTATCTGTATGGTAGCGGAAGAGGGCGAGACATCATTGCAGTTAACATCGAACCGGCGCCGGTCTCCGAGCATTCGGTCACGGGCAAGCACATGGCCCCATGACAAGACGGCTCTCGGATCCGAAGACTCGCGGCGACACGCAATTGACCCGGGTCAACTTGCTGGTTCTGCTCCATCTCCGGGTCCGATTGCCCTCTACTCGGATGAGTTTTGAGTCTCACTTGAAGCCACTCCGGCACCGGACACAGTTGTGTGACCTGTAGGCTGTAGCCCAAGGCCAAGACTCAAGGGCTGAAATTACACTACGTTGTAGAAACGGTGACCAGTGGCCAAGGTGCAGCCAAGAAGCCAGGGCCAAGTCAACTGACGCGTCTCTAACCTCGCACCGGGCGGTCTGAGGCCTGGGCACCTTTCAGGGCATGACACCTGGCCTCGTCACAGCGAGAGAAGCAGAGATTGCAGTCAAAGTCAAGACACGAAGTCGAACACACTCGAAGCAGCGGCCGACCGCAGCCACGGAGGAGAAGGAGTTGGATCTGACTTATCCGCTATCTGTCGCTGTCGGCTATCTCTAGTCCTGCGGCCTGAGCTTCGGAATAGAGCGGGAGCATTCAGCCCCATGGGGTAAGCGGGAACGCCCATCACTGGGTGGCAGGCAATGCGACTATGGGAAGAACCGGGTACTCTATATGCAGTGACGTTCTTTTCGCGGGGTCTAAGTGATGCGGGCAAACGGTTTGAGATTTGGGGGGAAAGGGGGGATATATGCATTGCCGGTAGTGGTGATGACTTGTTTATCCTCGGCGCGAAGAGGTTACGGAGAGGGTGTTAATGATTGGACTTTGGGTTGGTAGCGGTGATACGCAACGAGGTCACCAGCGTCAGCCAAGCCCACCACAAGTCACCTTGAGTGAAGGACTGAGAGGAGGGGATGAGAGTCATGATGAACAGACTACAGCAAGCCTGAGCAGTGTTCAAGTTAAACATCCGAAGTATCTGACCTATTGCCGTCTTCCGAGAGTCTCCAGTCAACATCGGTGTCCGAGTTTCGCGGTACGAAGATTGGGTTTACGGTTTACGCAGTACCTTACACTACGAGCATGAAGTGCAAAGTCCCACCGGCACAGTCCTCCGTCCGCCCAGGAGCCCCTCCTCGGCCCCGGCAGCCACGTTCAAACACGGCTTTCATTCTCATTAATCGCCTTGATGGAAGTAGGTACTTAGGGATTACAGAATGAGTGATGCTGAGGCTGAGACTGGCTGTGTGACTCGCTTCCGCATTTGGCCGAAGCAAGTTCCCGCCCCGCTGCCCTAAAAATTTCTAGATCCCGAAGACGGCACAGTTAGGGACAGCCAGTCGGGCCAGGTCTTTCAAGGTTCCTCTTCCCCCCTGAGGCTTGGGGCCCTGCTGCACCCGGCTCCCTCAAGGTTGCGAAGAGAACAGCGACTGGATGTCACTACTCATATGTAGTTGGGTGTGGAAGTACTTGACACCACAGCGAGCCCCCACCATTACCTCAAGGTACCCAAATTGACGACCTCGAGGTACTAAGGTACCTTGATCCCCAGTGACCTCCAAAGATTGACTCGTGTGATTCCATCTCCACCTCCTTATTCTCATAACTCCATCCTCTTACGATTCCAATCAAACTAGACACCACATCAAATCATACCAAATCGAGACCGACAGCAAGTAGACAGTAACGAAGACAAGTTCCAATCGACCCAACGAAAGGACTCCAGTTCCCCCCGTAGAAAGACAACCACAGCAAAAGGTCGTTCTCGCCCACGATGAACTGCCCTTCGCGCAACGACGACATCACGCTGGAGCATCCAGACTGGAACCAGAACCCGCCCTTCTTGTCTGCCGACCTCACCACCTGTGAGGATCTGAACGGCATTGCCAACGCCCGCGAGCAACGCAGGGCCCGGGGCGGCGCCGGCGATGGATCCGACGGCCGGGGTGACGACATGAATTACCAGACGTTGCCACGTCTGCAGCCCGATCGGAGGCTACGCGTTTCGGGAGGGTGGAAACACGGTGAGTCTTGAGTTCCTATGAAGAAATCCTGAACATTATTGTTCAACGACGTTGGGGGGTCTTACGAGTGCGATGATGCGGAGACTGGGACCAACAACATCAGTGTTTCCTCTCTCCCATTACTCACCTCACTCACCTCACTCACCACTCTCGGTGTGCATGCGGCATCGGCCGGCATCTTCAACGACATTTAACCACACACAACATTCTTAAACGCATACTAATTCTTCCCAGGTTTCCATCCCCGAAACAAAAAGGTGCATGGTGGTGATGACCATACACCTCTCCTTTGGGCCTCTGCGCCCGCCCGCTCCGCCCTCTGGGGCTGGGTGAGCTGGATCATGTCCGTCATTGGCTGCTCAGCCATCATCTCTGCCCTCAAGAGCCCCGAGGCTGTCGCGTCTTTCCTTGTCGCGACCAAAGAAACTACTCATTGTAAGTTGATCTTTCTTCGTCAAAGTCTCTCGAAAGACGGGGCCTCATCCACCCTTTGCGCACATGTATCAAGATACGAATCTCATTCCATCTCATCTCATCCCATTGCGCCTCATCTCACTTAGACTCCCCTTACTCCTTCTTATTCACCACCAATGCCTCAATACAATGTAAGCTGACAATATCCCAAGCCATCGCCAAGCGTCACGCCCACACCCACGACCACGATCGCATTACTGCTCGCTCAACCTGCCCGACCGGCGGCCTCGGCGACGAAGATGCCTACAACACGCCCCTCCACGTCGGCGCCCTCTTCATCATCCTCGCAACCTCCTTCCTCGCCTGCGCCTTCCCGCTCATTGCCAAGAGTATTCCCGCCATCCGAATCCCCCGCCCCTTCTTCTTCGCTGTCCGTCACTTCGGTACCGGCGTCCTCCTCGCCACCGCCTTCGTTCACCTCCTTCCGACGGCCTTCACCCTTCTCGGCAACCCATGCCTGAGCTCCTTCTGGGTCGAGGATTACCCCGCCATGCCGGGCGCCATCGCCCTGGCCGGCATCTTCCTCGTCACCATCATCGAGATGGTCTTCTCCCCTGCCCGCCAGATGTGCTGCCGACCCGATGATGCCGTACTCGCCCCGAACCAACCCGAGGCTGGCGATGAAACCGATCAGGGGCAGCAACAGCAGCGCGTTGAGAAGCGCGTCATCGTTGACGAGGAGAACCGCGCCGTGCAAGTCAACTCCAACGGCGGCATCGTCCTGACCCCCGCACAGCAGCACCAAAAGGACATCCTCCAGTGCATGATGCTCGAAGTCGGTATCCTCTTCCATTCCGTCTTCATCGGCATGACCCTCTCCGTCTCCGTCGGCCACGAGTTCGTCATCCTCCTCATCGCAATCGCCTTCCACCAGACTTTTGAAGGTCTCGCCCTCGGCTCCCGCATCGCAAACATTGACTGGCCCCAGGGCAGCCTCCAGCCCTGGATGATGGCCCTTGCTTACGGCTGTACCACGCCCATCGGCCAGGCCATCGGTCTCGCGACTCACCGACTCTACAGCCCGGACTCGGAGTTTGGCCTCATCCTCGTCGGCACCATGAATGCCATCTCCTCTGGGTTGCTCGTCTTTGCCGCATTGATTGAGCTTCTGGCTGAGGATTTCCTTTCCGACGAGAGCTGGCGTGTCCTGAGGGGCTCGAAGCGCGTCTGGGCTTGCGTGCTCGTCTTCTTTGGCGCCTTTGGCATGAGTCTTGTCGGGGCGTGGGCCTAGGTGGATCCCCCGAGGCTAAGGGGGGCAGTCTGGATCGATGGTGATGCCGGGTTCCTGCCTGGTGGTCTTCTGTTGGCTCGTCTGTGACCCTCTTGCACCTGGAAAGACGCGGTGAGGTGTCTGATTCAGAGTTAAGACGGCGACGCTGCGTAAGTGGATGGCGCGAGCCGACCCCTTACCTCGTTGCCTCGATACCAATTTTCCATTCAACAGCTGGGTTTGTGCTTATGTACAACAACCTCTGTCATTTATTTGTATGGATCTTGAAAACTGGTGTATCTCGTTCTTCGAAAGACTGCCGCTTGAAAGAGTTGTCGGTCAGAGTGCTTCGTTGTTTGCTTTACGTTTGGTTTCGTCTATGAAGCCGTCCGCTCGTTCAAAGCAGTATTAGTGCCATACGTTCCTTAGATTAAAGAAAATTTAGAAAATGATTTGTGGATAAGACTGTTTCCCAAGTGCCGATCGAAGCAGATGACCGTCCAGCACTGTCTATGCCGAGTCTCTATGATTGTCACCCAATACTCTCACTCTCTCTTTGCCTCTCTCTCTCTCTCTCTCTCCCTCCCTTCTTTCTCTATCGTTTACTGTCCTGGATCATCTAGGCCTTATTCATCTCGTATTCCACACAATCCTCAACTCACAAACGTAAAGTCACTCGGTGAAGTTCCCTCACTCACAGTCGGACTAGGCGCGACCCCACTATCATAACTCCCCCTTCTCCTGGCCTTGTGCCTCTTGCCCCTCGTCTCGAGCCCTCCTGGCAATGGCATACCCCCAATAACCTCGATATCACCGTTTCCGCCACGAGCAGCAGAAGCCGTGGTAACAGCATGCCAAGCCCTCGTCTCCTCCGCAAGTCTAGCCTCCTGATCATGCCTCTCTCTCTCCTCCCTGAACCGCATTCCCAGCGCCTCCTCCGTCTGACTGAGATACGGGAATTTCTGCTTCTGTCTCTGCGGTAGCGGAGAGGAAGGCGGCGAGGGCATGCCCTTGCGCTCGGTAGCCGTGCTCCAGCCCGCGGTGTCGCGGGCAATCATGGCCGTGTGTAAGGCGCAGCATACCGATCCGGGGCCACCGGCTCCGAGTTGCCCACCGGTTCCAACTCCGCGCGGGGAAGGGCACCCGGGAACGACGCAGGCGTGGACCGCGTCGCAAAAACTCCCATTTGATCTCGCGGCGCCATGACATCCGGCAGCCCGGCACTCGTGGCCCGTACAGAACTGGCTCGCGGAGACGAGGAGTGGATCGTCGGCGCGCGGAGCTGGGCAGGACGGGTGCAGGCAGGCGTGGAGTGCGCAGCGGCGGCTAGACGGTTTGGAAGGGTGTGGGCACTCTGGACTTGCTGCGCACTTGTGCGCTACGCAGAAGCTCGGTTGGTGTGGCGGTTTCGAGGGGCTCGCGAGGTCTGCTGCGGGTTGGGGGCAGGTTTGGGCGTGGCAGGTGTCTGGTGAGCGAGCGAGAGAGGTTTTTGTTAGCGAGCTTTTGCGTGAAAGAGGGTAGGCCTGAGTATGTCATCTTACGGCTGGCACAGTAGAGTCTTGATGTATCTGTTGCGTTGTCTTTGCGCTCTCGACATGGCGGATATGTACACTCGTGCTGGGGGCAGAAGTGGACGCCGCCGCTGACGACGGCTTCGCAGGCTGTCGCGTTGCAAGATGTCGGTAAATCTGAGGCGTTTGCCATGTGAGTTTTCCCGTGCTTTGAATGTAACGACTAGACTTAGGGCCCGGTGGATAAAGACTCACGAAACCAGCAAACTTCCTCGTGTGTTCCACCGGGCGAGACGACTCTTAGCGAGTCACACCCCGCGGTCTTGCAGAGCCGGTGATCTCTGCACCAGTTGCCGCCGTCGATTACGCTGTTGCAGTCCTTGTCGGTGCAGCTGTGACTCGGGCAGTAGAGGCCGTCGCCGACGCGCGGGTGACCGCAAGCGGGAATAAGGCAAATAGGCGTGTGGGAGCTGCACATCTGGGAGTTGGTCGCCCGCTTATTGTGGCATCCGTAGGTCGCGCAAGTATCTGCATTGCCAGAGAAGCGGTTGAATCAGCATCAGCATCGATGGGTAATGCGACATGAAGGATCAGGAAGTCACGAGAAACGTACGGCTTTGGCAATACGGCCAGTCCTGGTTTGCGTCGGCGAAGATGCGCTGGTTGGTACAGCCCTGGCAGTGGCAGCGGCCGTCTTCTCCCAGACGAACATGATCAGTACCACATACAGACAGTCGAAGAGATGATTGGGTCAAGGCAATGCAACGTACGATCTTCGCAGTACTTGGATAAACCAGGCTGTTTGGGGTTTGTACACATCTTCTCACCAGTACGTGACCGGCAGGCATCTCGAGATGACGTTAGACTGGGCTCTTCAGCAGGCTGCGGGGACTGAACCCACGATCTTTGCAAAAGATGGAGAGAATGCGCTTAGCTTTGGCCGGTGCCTCACATTTCAAGACCTTATGGACGCAGCCAGAGTAGACGCAGTGCGGCCGGGGCGGCGGAGGCGTGGGCTGTTTGGCGCGGCAGCTGAAGAACATGATGGTTTGCAACTATGTGATTGAAGAAATGATTGCAACTGGGCCGGTGAATGAACCTTGATGGAGTATTGGAAGTTTCTTGGATTATCATAGGGAATGTACAAATTGGACGATGTCGCATGGGCAATTAAGGTGACTTGATATAAGAAATCTTGAAGAGGATGAGTGAGATGAACGCTAGGCATCCAACATCACCATCAGAAAGACCATCGCTTGTTGAACAGTGCAACTATTATCTCTCTCTGCGTACAGTCGAGCTTTGAAGTTCCAAGGACTTATTGATGAGAGAAGGAAACCGTTGTTCGATCACGATAATACCCCTGGGGATGGTTCATGTGAGAGCTGAATGCGAGACACAGCTCCTTGAAGCCGAAAGACAATTTTGCAGGGGAGGTCGAGCGAAGTGAGAGTAAGACTGTGAGTTGAAAAGCGATAAAGGAGAGCAAGAGTTTACTCTTCAGCGTATATCAATTCCGTCTCTCTTAGTAATTCCGACACTCCTTGAGATGACTAGGGAGGTGCATGGACTGTGTCTCAAGAGCGGTATTATATGAGAGAGATAGTATTCCACAACGATCGATGAACATGTTCGACTGAGAGAAGATGACCTGAGACTTCAGACTGAAGATTTCCATAACTGAAAGAAGAAGCACTTTTCAGTTGCTCCAACTAGGACAAGGAAACGGTTCTTGCGAGGCACTGCATGCAGGCAGTCGGGCCAGGTGAAGTTTTCTTAAGCATCGGATGGGAATGGATGAGTGTATACTGGTCAGGTGGCTCGACTTATTGGACCCAAGAAGTCGAACTCTCGGCTGCTAGTAGTCTCATGAGTTTCATAAAGCACTCAATGATTGATGAGCTTGAGTTGAAGCGGTGGTGAGAGTGGGTGGCGAGAGTGGGTGGCGGTTCCCAAAATCAGGGAAGGAGGGTTTGCCCCACCAGCCACGCTTCTGCAGGTCCACATCAGTACGTACCGGAGGCTTTACCCAGTACGGCTAGAGGGCTCCAGCCACCTCGGCCTAAAGCACGTTAAGGTGCACCTTGACGGCCCCTGCATTGCAACGTGCCCCTCTTTCCCACCAGCCACAATCATCGCGAAATCAAGTTTCCCATCCTGGCGGGCGGCAAGGACGGAGATCATCGCCATCGCCAACCAGTTGCCGTTCACCGGCTTTCCTCGTCATCAGGGTTTCCCGAGGACCTGACAGGCTGGTGACCTTGCAGGCTGGCGAAAGCATCACTGCCACCACCAGCGTCATCCTCTCTTGCTTGTTTTCCCTGCCATAGTTTCCTATCGCTCACATCCCTCTCTGGCGCATACGAGACAGCTTCACCCGCTCCTAAAACCTGCCAAAACACCACAACACAGCGTCTTTGATCACGGACAATGCCCTCGATCCGGCTTTGACGACTCAGCAGTACCACACAACAGCTCCTGCGGCATTGAAACATCTTGCGACAATCGCTCACCTTTACAATGACCGACGAGGAACAAGGCATCCAGCGCCCGGCGCAAACCTACCAGACCCCCGACTGGGAGACTCCCACGGCCAATAAGCGTCGCTCGTTCTTTGATCGCTTCGCTCCAGCGACGACTGGCCACCAACGCGACAATAGCACCACTGCTGCTCCCACGGCGACGAACGAAGGTGGCTTCGCGAAAGAGGATACCCAACGCTCAGATGATCACGCCCATCTGACCGCTCCTACCACCGGCGCGGCGGCCGCTACAGGCGCAACGACAGCACCCAAGGCCCATCCCTCCCTAGCAGCTCGCTTCGATGCTCTGCTCCCGCCACAAAAGACCTACTTTGGCCTTTCTCGAAAGCGATTCCTTCTATTCGTTGTCTTGCCGCTAGCGGTCTTGTTCCTGCTCATCCTCCCTCTGGCCCTCGGCCTCGGTCTCTCTAAGCGTGGCAGAGGAAAGCAAGATTTACCCCTTCCGAACAACCAAGACGTTCACACCGGTGACCTCACGTACTATGCTCCCGGGCTCGGCGCCTGCGGAAAGACGAGCAGTGATAGCGACATGATTGTCTCGGTTTCGCACTATCTGTGGGACGACGTGCAGAGCGGCGGCAATCCGAACAATAATCCGCTATGCGGCAAGAAGATCCGCGTCCGGCGTGATGGCGAGGGATCGGTGGATGTCACCGTTGTGGATCGATGTACCGGCTGCGCGCCGACCGATCTCGATTTAAGCCCCGCGGTTTTCAACAAATTAGCCAATAAGGACGAAGGCAGGGTCACTGGCACTTGGAGTTGGTTGGACTGAGCAGGTCTGGACGAATGCCTGAACCGCAAGTTGGATGGGAGTACTGCATAAGGAACATCCCGCCGGCCGGGAACTTGACGAGCCATGCGAATAGTACGACTACGAGCCGAAGACGGAAAGATGTTGCGCGATGTTTGGAATTGCTTCGATACCCCTGTTGTTTTGTTCTTCATGCCTTTCATAGATACCATTGCCCTTTGAGGCACGCGAATACGAATACTTCTTACAAACTTCATGACTCCCTGGCACAGCACAGCGAATCGGCGGACATAGTTCCGTCTATTGACCATCCCCAATGGCGACACCAACGACTGCACAACGATCTGGGTCATGGTATGTCATCGAGAATAATCAGCATCATTGAGCACAGATACTCGGCCAGACTGAGTGCCGGCCCTCCTAGCATGTCGATAACTACAATGTAACGCCGTGAAAGCAGTCCCAGGGTATCCCCAAACCATGAACCCAACATAGACGCCAGTAAGCCAACCCCGAACCATCGCCTATCTCGCAGAGAGACTGCCTAACGTCAGTTCTCACTTGGTCAACTCGCTGCGCCCTGACTCCGGTCTCGCTCCTCCGAAGCAAGCAGACCATGTCCCACGGTAGAGTTTGTCGCTCCTGACCTACGCATGAACCGACTCTGACGCTGATATTCCCAATCGATCATGCCGTGGTCGGTCTCCAAAGGCGACAGCTGGGGCGCTGGACTTAATCCCATACTACTCTCCCCGTCACCAACGCTATACTCTGCCACTAAAGACACCCTCTTCACGCTCTTCTCTTCCCCGATAGCTGAGCTCTCAGGTCCGTCGTCATCGTGCTCCTCCAAAATGTGCCGCCTACTTGCGGTCGACCTCAAAACGCGCGCCGGCTTCTGGAGCTCGAGGTCACTAGCGCTGAGCCAGCTCCCAAACTCCTCAAAGGTATGCCTCCTCGAGTTCGGCACCCCCGCAGGCGCAGGCCCCCGGTGTGTGCTGTGAACGGTGACACCCGACGACATGTTCGCATCCTGCTTCGTCCGGTGCCCGGTTGCCTGATTAGACGGTGTCGGAAGCACGCCCGCAGTCTTGAGGTTCCGCAGAAATGGGAACCACTCCCTCAGCAGCGGCCAAACAAGCGGCAGGTTCGATACGTAGACGGCCACGCTCGCTTCACGGATGTACCACAGCATGTATGTAGGGCTGTACGGGTCGGTCAGGTTGAAGATCTTGGTCAGCAGCGCCGCGACGATGACGCAGATGCCAAGGCTGAAGACGAACAAGAGAACGACCTTTTGCTTCCAGGGCACCTTCATACGAAAGACGAGCGGAAGGGGAATCATTAGCATCAGCACGTCGGAAGGGATGTTGAACCAGCCCTGGAGGATGGCGTAGTTCTCATACGTCGTGCATTGCGGGTCGGGTGGCGGCATAGCCCAGTAGCCGCTGAAGGGACGGCAGGCGGCGAACATTGTTATCTGCGTCGCGGTCCATCCAAGAGCGACGTACATTGCTAGCCAACGCACGAGGCGCTGAGCGGCGAGGTTGAGGGTGAGGCGGGTGTAGAGGATCAGTACGCAGGCTTTGAGGACATAGATGAGGTTCAACATCGCCTGCTCCGAGACGAGGACAATCTTGGAGCCGTGGATGCGGTCTTCGATCTCGGCTTGGGTGAAGGTTCCTTCTAGTTCTGGAGGGTAGAGGTTCGAGCCGCCTCCGTCGGTGATAATGTTGAGGAGGGCTACAAGGACGGTGAAGAGCACCTAACACGCGATAAGGAGTCAGTTTCCGGTTGTTCAGTTTCTTGAGAGGATACTCCACGCGGTCGAACATACTGCTGCGAGAATCTGGAGATAGTCGTCGGCTTCAAAGTTGGAGACACCACCTAACCTCTTTGCTCTTCCATACCTATCAAGGAAATATGTTAGCTGGACTCCTTTCCGACCGCTGACAGGGGCCTATTGAACGAACATTCTGAGGAAGATGAAGGCCATCCCTATTGAATAGTGTATCCAACTCTGACGCTCGAGACTGGCGCCGAAGCTCTCGTTACCGGATACCATCGTGATGTATGACTGCCTTCACTATGCCCTAGGTAGTCGCCAAAGATGTAATTGCGCCGACGATCCCAGGTGAAACTTCTTGGTGACGATCTCTCAACGGTCTATGGCATTGTTCTTTCCCAAACCAATTTCGATGCCGTAAATCTGATTCAGAAGTGATCGTGCCAAGGACATGGGTGATGTGCAAAGATCTGGATGTACTCCCACGACAAGATTGATATGGGATATGCCACAACGATATGGGCTTCCCAACGAACTCACTAACGACACCCAAAAACCTCAAACAAAGTCCGAACGGGAATAATGTGTGACGCGGACTTTGAAGGTATTCCAGCGCCCGCCCGCTACGAACTGGCTCCAAGTGTCTTCAACAAAGCCGGTGGGCTGATATCTGACAGTTCGAGGGCTACAATGGCGCGGTTTGAGAATTGACAAGCCTCTCCGCGTGGCTGGCTATCGAGAGAACAAGCAGGGCCGGATAGTTCTATGGTTCAATGTCTTCGAACCTGAAGAGCGAAGTGTTCGCGAAGACTCCAAGAGCTAGACTTAGTTTGTGGCTCGCCGCAGCTCACTGGTGCGCCCCGGCCGACTGGATTCGCCGACTCGGAGAGGCTTGAGTCTTGCTGAGGTACTGTGGTGCTTCGACAGCAGTAACGACGATAAAGAGTTTACGATCTACGGAAAGCCTACATAGCATCCAGCCGCATCTAGCTTGGCGAGAGTTGGAGGCGGCGGTGGCGTAAGAATCGCCGGATGCGGCCATGTTCGCGTAGACGATACGTTCCACACCAATCATGAAGAGGTGACAGGCACGACGGGCCCCAAGAAGCGTGAACCATTTTTGATTCTTCACTTGGTACGCTAGCTAAAGCTGACTTACGAGCTACGCTATGTGGACTAGTCTTTGTTGCTACTACAGCTTGCCGAGCAAGTGATTGCACTCTTCTTTGTGGTGAGCTCGAGGGGAGACGTCGTCCCCGATGGAATGGTCGATCTAGACTTCGAGACGCGATGTGGTTCCCATCGGTGACCACGCCAGCCACTGCGAAAGCTGGCTGGCTGGATATTGAGCGCATTTCTGTGCGAGGAATTTTGAAATCAGTAATCATCAACAGTCAAGGAAGTTACCCTACTTGTGGCCTCCCCCTGTCCGGATCCAGACCTCTGGAACGCAGGGTTGCTTATCAGACCGGCACTCTTCCGCGCTAACGGCACCCAAAGAATCGAGTTGATCTAGATGTTGGGGTAGTACAGAGACTAGCTCAGTTCACTGCCGGCGAAGCATTCTCCCTTCCCTTCGGAATCCAGATTGCCTGGGTAATTTTGTCCATGTCGCCGAGCCGGTGGGATTGATGATGGGATCTGATAAAACCATGGGAAAAACGATTCCAATTCTTCGAGATGCCCAATTGTCCCGAAATGGTATTTCTTGCTTGGCTAGTAGATCTCATAGTAAAGGATTGGGTCTAAGGTCATCGATGAGGGCCGCTTGGGACCACCATGAACACAAATTGTCATGTATTTCTTGGACAATTACACTATGCCTACTGGTTCCCATTTAGCCCCCGAAATAACAGAACTGCTCATCATGGAACTTACGACGCAGACTCGAACGATTCATTCAAAGTTTCGTTCGTGGCAGAGACTATGACTTGCTCCGGTCCCCTCCCTTGGGATCCCGGCTCAGAACCTTGATCCGCCAGGCAGTCATCATTCGGGAGGAAAAGGATGAGAGCATTCTGAATTTTACCTTTGACGCCTCGCATATCGACACAATGGGTCTCCACTTCTTGAGACGTCTATGTCTTGGTCCGGTATGTCCTCGGCGACGACGCCGACTCCCCGTCGTAGTCGGCCGCCAGATACATCCTCGACCGGCCGGTTACAGCCAATCATATCTACGCGGAATATTCTAAACCCCGTCTTATCTTTTGAAGATCATTTCCCATCCACTTGGATGTCAAAGAATCTTTCTTTCTGTATACAGCATGAGAGTTCGACTTGTTATCGCAACGCGGAGCTCGCACTCGTGGATGAAGAAAGGGAACGAGCTTAAATCAAAACTGTCAAAGGGCATCTGATTTCAAGTCGAATGTTCGCCAGGCGTGAACGAACGGCATCGAGATGTTCCAATGAATCTCCGACTCCAATGCTTTGGACCGACAGCGAATGCTGTTGTGTAAGTAACGGCACCGGACTAAAACTCATTGACCTTCTGATGCCAAGCAGGTATTCAGGCGCCGCCATACCATGTCGATCTAGTCACTTCGGCCTACTTTGCCAATTTTATGTTTACTAAACCTCGGGCCTTGAGTCTGACGCCTGAGGTCGCCCTTGAAGGCTCCGGTTCTGGTCTATTATCGGAATATCTCACAGCATCTCCGGGACGCACTGGTCCATGGGCAGAACATGAGTGGTTCGAGACGAACTTGTGCCGTGGACGGGCAACAAATGTGTTTTCACGACTTTTGTTGATTCAATGGTACCATGGTCATGAGTTTCGGGGTAGAATCTTGACCTGTTTCTCCACCAAGTTGACACGGGGTTCGGGCGCGCCCACGAATATGTACGTCTCAAACACCAATCTTGCAGCAGCCAGGCACAAACGAGGAACACGGATCGATCACCGTGATCGACGCAGATCGCAAGACGGGCTGTGCCGTCTGGACTAATGACGGGAGCCCGTGGCCCCGGATGGCCAAGGCGCGGAACGCGTCTCGAAGTGTCTTCCTAGTCAAGGCTTACATTTCTCCCCTCTCCTCAGTATAGTGGAGTGGTCGTCGTTTCTCTTCCCCTTGCAGACTGCACATCGTGTTTCCCTGACTTTTCTCTCATCTTTTTCTCTCCCCGTCGCTGACATCGTCCCCGCACTGACGGCAGCCGCGCAATCATGGTCTACCATGTCAAACCCCTGAAACGGAGGCACACACCTCTTGACGGGCTCGCCGGCATCTTCCTAGATGCAAGTGAATGTGTGGGCAAATAAGATTTTCCTGTCTCTTTTCCTGCCTCATGTTTTCTCCTTTTCCGCCTCTCCCTGTGGAGATTTTTCTGCCTGACTGTTCGAATATCTGCTCTTGTCAATTCGGTTCCGTCATCCGACTTTGGCCTGTGGTGGCCTGGAGACCTGTCGACAGTGACTCTTTGACCTACCTTAGCTACGTTTGTTTGGCGCTTAGACGGCAGAGTCAGGTTCATCCACCACACTGGAAGATTTGAGGGGGAGGGCTTCCGAGAGGATCTGTTCGCCAGCCAGCCGCGCGCCGCCTGTGACTAAGGCGAGTTTGACGTGGACCGGCGGCGGTTGCGCTCGTATGTTTTGTTTTATTTGGGACACTGCAGATGTCGTTTCTCTGAATCTGTTCATCTGATGTTGACGTGCAGCACCTTGGCGAGCCGCTAGGCGATGAAGGGGTAATTACCTGGTGAGATATCTGACCGCTTGCAGCACAGTTTCCGCACCCGAGAAAAGGTCAGACTGTTTCAGTGGCCATCAGATAGGTGGCTGAGTCAAGTAAATTGTGAAGTTCTGGCTGAGTTTCTGCAAGCTCTTTCAGTTATTCTGTTAACGGGCTCTTGTTATCCGTTTCACCAGCGAAGCAAGCATTCGTAGAGAGTGTTCCTTCTCTGCCTCCCTGAAGTCAACCGGTGGTCCGGATGGAATAAGGAGTTTCCCCTGATTGAGCTGTTTGCAGACAGGAGGCAGCACGAGTTTGGGACGACACGCAGTCAAGAGGCTTGGCAGCCGATGGGCGAACAACGGGGATGCTGACTTCATGCCATTCTCCATTTATGGTGACCCTACCTGATCTTGACATAGTATCAAACATCTACTGCGCGCCAAATAGTCTCCTGACCCATCCCATTCTCGTCTCGAGGGCAGCCTTGGCGACGTCTGACCCTACAGCGAGACCCAACAGGTCGAACCCGTGGAATCCACCACTCCAGACATGCAGGTCCGCCTGCACACCGCTGTCCCATAGCTTCGTAGCATAAGCCACGTTCTCATCTCTGAACGGCTCCGCAGTTCCAACGTCGATATATGCCGGCGGCAGTCCGGAGAGGTCCGTTGCCCTGCCCGGCGCGACATAGGGACTCACGTCCGCTTCCTCCAACCCTGCCTTCTCTCCCAACACGCAGCCCCATGCAGCGTTGTTGTCCAGCGCGTCAAAGCATTTGTCGTCCCTGAATTGCTTCTTGGATATGCCCGTGTCCCTGTCGTCGAGCATCGGATATACGAGCAGCTGCGCGCAAAGCTTCGGCCCGCTCGTGTCCCTCGCCCTCAATGCCGCTCCAGCCGCGAGACCGCCGCCCGCCGAGACGCCTGCAATCATGAGGCGCGCGGGGTCGATGCCCAGCTCCTGCACGTGCTCGCTCGTCCAGAGGAGACCCGCGTAGCAGTCGTCCTGCGGCGCGGGCGCCGGGTGTTCTGGTGCCAGGCGGTATTCTATGCTGACGACAACGGCGTCAAAGTCCTTTGCCATGCGTGCGAACGGCTGGATCCCGAGAAAGGCATCGCCGAGAACCATGCCGCCGCCGTGATAGAATACGATGCCTGGGCGTTGGCCACTTGCCGTCTTTGGGTTCCGGGACTGCAAGATGACGATGGGGATCTCTCCGTCTGGCCCAGCAATTTTACGGTCCTCTACAAGTAGGTCTTCGTCGTTTCGTATCGCTGCTTGCATAGGTGCCATTGCGGTCGCTCGTAGTTGTCGCCCGTGAACTATGCCATCTCTATCTCGCGGGTAAGCCGTCATGCGATCCAGGGCCGGGACCAGTTGGGCGTCGTATGGTGGCCTGGGAAGTAGGTTTTCTGACGACATTTTGACTGATGTGTTTCAAATGTTCTGTCCAAAAATGAAGGTTGTCCGAGACGTGCTTGGCCACTGTGTGCGATTTCGTTGGTCGATATGGGTGCTACTGAACGAATCGTATTTTGAAGTTCTTGTTGATCTTGGAGTCAACGAGATGTGATCTTATCTCTGCCGAAAAGCATATGGAATGCCGGGGTCAGATTCCTGCCGAGGCCCGCGACCTCGCGTTGATTCCTTTGTAGATACTAATGCGCTTCATCAGGGCAACAAACGCCGGCGTGCTATAGCCGGGCGCTAAATCCGACTTTGTCTAGAGTGCCTGAGGAGAATGGTCACATCAACTGCACTATCCTTCGACAACGGGACACAGTGAAAGGGAAACTCGGCACAATGGGGCTACAAGTTCATCCGCGACGTTCAGGGGAATGGCAGTCTACGGCTACCCCGCACCAGTTCCCAGAGACTTGTTGGGACCCTTGTGGGCGATCTGGTGACAGGGCCTACAGGTAGTACAACGCCAGTGGACTTGGTAGCCGAGCTAAAGAACAACAGAGACAAAGATAGCCTCGGGTGGCAGGAGGGCTCGCTTTCGGGGATCCGGACACGGAGTGTGGTCTCTGTCTCAGCCCGAGGCCCCGTCTCCCAACGAGTGAATAATCCCGAGGCCCCGTGAAGAGTTTAAACACCGTCGTGTAGGCGACTTTATATCAAAATCCGGGGCACACAGTCGCCATGATGCAGTATCACTTGTAAATATCACAATTAGGATGCACGTATCATCGTTTAACAGAAGCCAACGGATTTCCATGCTGTGAGATTGACGAGATGATTTTGAGTTTAGTCTAGATTGCGACCTGGAAATGAACTAAGGTGATGTCCTTTGTGAAAGCTCTATCTTAAAGCACTGGTCGTAGAAGCCAGCCTGCCAAGCTTCCAGAAACCTTCGTACTCATCCTGAAGCCAAGATGCGGGGACGGCGTTTGCAGCTATCTTCGTGTCACCTGTGTGAGTAAGCGACAGCAAGGAAGCACTAATGCTGCATTGCTCGGCATTTGTATTCCTTTAGGTGATGTGGCCTTGTAAGCACCATCTGACGTGAGATTTCGTGCAAATGGGATATCCGATGCATTTTCAGCCCTGTGGCTGATATTAGAAGGAGCTGTAAAATGTTTCGTTACCTGAGAAGAAAAAATGCCCAGGAAGTGGAGTATCGTCCGGCCGGCAGTCCGGGGTTATAAAAACTCCCACGATTATTCTGGCTGCACAGAGTAGTACCGAGTGTTTCTGTACACCCAGGCTTGGCCAAAGTCCGCCTGGGCCACCTTAGTTCGGTCTGGTACTTGCGGTATCTCAAGTTCAGCTTCACGATTAGTCCGTAGATATGGGGCCGCACTGCTAGCAGTGACATCAGCCGCGCAAAACGGCCTCTTCGCTATCGTTCAGTGCAAGGGGATGTCCTTTCCGCTTTGCTGATTTTTGCCTTCATCGATTTCGTTCGCGACCGCGGCCCTTTAGGGAGAAGTTGGACCGAGTGTCCGAATAGAACCAATGTTCATGGTGAAGCGGAGAACATAAGACGATGACAAGTGAGCGCAAAGTAAGAAGCCGGGCCGAGAATGGCCAAAGTTCTGGACCATTTGGGACTTCTGGGAAATTCAGACGGGGAAAGTCAATTTCTTGCACCTTGGTCTCGATGGCTCAATTCCCCCTAAAGCGATGCCAGGTAAGATTATGCGAATGTCTGTGAGTAGGTTTTAGAAGGCGGTTGGAGGCGAATCCGTTCGTTGAGTAAACTCGTAGTAGAACTTTTCAATGTTTGGTGTCAGGTACCGCAATGCCTCAGCCTCCCGAAGGCAGCACAGACGGGATAGACCAGAAGACCTAGGTCACGGTGGCGTTATGATCACACCTAATTGATTGAGTGAAGATTGGAGGTTAAGCAAATTAGTTTTCTCTTCTGGAGAGGACTAGCTAATGTTGGATTACCAAGACACCTTTTGTTTGGTGAAACGAACTAACCTTTGTTCAAAGGCAACTTCGCGAGTTGGCCAATCGGCTTATACCACCGCTCATAGTTTCATTTGAGGCTCCAAGAGGTGTCTACAGCTGAAATTGACATGCTTTGTTGAGAAGAGCGATACTCAATCGATTCAAAATTACTTGGCAATCAGAAGTTGCTGCAGAGAATGCTTCTAGTAGAGTGCGTTCAGGTCTAGGTTTGGCGCACTCTCGTCAAAGAACAGCTGACGTCTGGCAAGCCTACCGGCTGTCAGTGCAGACCGGACGTTGCGATTTTGCAATGTCCGCCCCCCGAGACCGTGCCACAATAATGACGGGCGCCGCATTGCTTCAACACCACTACTGTAGAGAGGAACACAATCAAAGGGGAACGCCAAACTGCGCTGCCCGATTGAGATCCTATACTCGTCCACCGTCTATTGCGACATGATGTACGGATTTCCTATTTTGCAAGAGCTCGCGTGTGCTCACCGGCGATGCCTCTTTCAGCTGTGAGATTCTGTCGGTGACCGAAGCCCCAGCCCGTCAGCAATTCGGGAGTCCCAATCCTTTATACTGTTCTGAAGGATCGCGGCTGAATGAGATGGCATGCATCGCCCCAAGCACTTGATGGACAAGGGCATCATCAAGCTTAAAATGCCCCCGTCAGCACTAATAGAGTATATTTTTTGTATAAATAGCAGTCGATATAGGTGGGGTGATAGCAAGCATATGCTGTTCTTAATGTAGAAACGCATGCGGGGTGTCGAACACAAAGCCATTCGGCCAATAGGAGAGCGTGCCGCTTATTGCGTGCCTTTATTGCTCACATTTCACCCTCCACTACCCATTTGAGCCGCTTCAGACAAACATCGATCGAGGAGAGACTCATAATCTCAAATATGTGGGCTTTAGAACCCGGGGAAGTCCTGGCTAAGGTGATATTAGATGACTAGTTGACATCGGCCTTCCTGTAGGGCCACAGGGCTCAACTCCACTGTCAGTGATGATAGCGGCGTCAGGGCCCGATCTCGATACTGGCACCATCGCTTTGTACATGTAGACATATCGGGTTTAATGCCATGCAATGTCGAGGACTAAAGGCTTGTTACGCATCATGAGATGCTTAGAAATGACAATGGAGCCTCCATACTCACATACCGTGTTTTGCCATCTGAACCTAGATAAGCATTAACAAATATTCCCAAGTAAGAGAGTCGCGACGATCAATGGCTTCAAGTCGTGGTCAGTTGCCTGAAGCTCCCTAGCATCCTTCTTTCGGGACCCTCTGCCGACTCTCTGCCGCGAATGGTGGTTGCATGGAGTGACTATGCAGCTTCAAGCCTACGAGATGGTTTACGTTGAGGGTGGTCGGTATACTTTCCCTATGGAATCCCGGAATCCAAGAGACGAACCCCGTATCCGTATCCGTTGTGATTGGCGGCAGCACTCCGGCTGACCGGCCACACATCAGGCACACACAATCCGAGTCTTGCGATCCTTCTACCAGCTTACTTTTTTCGGACGATGACTTCAACCCGCGATTCAGTTGTGGTGTGTTGCGGCTGGTACATGGTATGCAGCGTCGGTGAATCGGCCTTACGGTCCATGTACGCCTCACTCAAAATACTATGTGCCGGCTGCTTACCGGCTTCCTACCGGCCTTCCTCCCAGTCATTTTCCCACGCTGTGGATGTTTCACTGGGTGCCATATTTCGCCCATTCCGATTAAAGATGATAGCACAAGGAGACCGGGTACGTCGGACGATCATCTCATCTTCCACAGGCTGTCACGAAGCTGCCTCAGAACGTCAAAACCCTTTGACCGTCTGGGGCGTGATAGGTCGCATCCCATGGGAAGAGGCTCAATTGAGGGGGTATGCTCGTCGTCTTTTCAACCCACCGCCCAAAGTTCAAGATCGGACTATAAGAAAAATCATAGCGGGTGTAGTGGAAAAAAGGGATGGTGCATGTATCCGCGCGGGTGTGTGGCGGGCAGACCCTGTCGCTGAAACCCCTTCTCTAACTCTATCAACTTACACACAGATCCGAGTGACGCACGCCACGAAGAGGATCTTGACACGGCTATGTTCTGTTTCCGGGATGACCAGACAGCAAGCCTCCTTGGAAGGACCGCACACCACCTTTCAGGGTAATCAAGTCGTCAATGTTCCCAGCCGACTTTTCCGACCGGGGCCTGGGTTGCACCAAATCCTTGCTCTGTTTAAGCCTCCGCCCCTCCCCTTCAACAGGCAGTTGTCAACCTCATATCTTGAGGTGGTGTAAGGTGACAAGTCTGTCTTTTACTCTCCATGTGCTAGCGTTCTTTTGATTCTTAATTCCTTTTCGAGATCGGCCATCAAGGCATCTGACATACTCTCCCACGATACCACATGCTGGCATGGCTTAAAACTCATTCTCATCGCATCTGAGAGAACCCTTGAGAGGCATACGAGGCCCTCAATCATCTCACGCACCAACATGTGGCTTCTTAAAGCCGCTACGATAGCAGCAGCAGCTGCAGCAGCAGGTCTTCCACTTGGGCCTCTGCACCCAGTTCAATTAGAAGAGAGGCAGCTTGCCGATGCAACTTCTTTCATCGCGGAGCTCCCAACTGGACAGCAACAAGCTGATCCAACATCGACAACAGCGGCCGTTGCAACAACTCCACCTCCTCCACCCCCTCCACCGCCGCCTCCCCCGCCAACCTCAACATCGACAACGTCGACTACTACGCCGCCGCCTCCACCTCCACCGCCAACGACGACGTCTACATCGATATCGATCCCGGCGCCAACAACTGTAATAATATCTTCGTCCGTGGCAACACCTCCCCCGCCGCCGCCACCAACGACATCGACGACATCGCAAGCTCCGTCTACTACGGTAGCACCCCCAGTATTTTCTCCGCCCCCGGCACCGACAACGACAAACCAAGTAAGGACAACGACATCGATGCCGATCGCTCTTCCGGCCAGCACGACTGGCGCTGCAGTACAGCAGCCTCCTCCGCAAGGAGCAGGGTCAGCCCAGCCTCCAACCGAGAGACTCGTTGATCCCGCTCAAGGCGCTTTCATCGGCGGCGACCCCACGACTAACATCGATGTACCGGTCACTTTCCTCTTCCTGCTGCTCTTCGCGGCTGGTGCGTACACGCACATTAGGATCTACCGTGCCAATGCCAAACGCGGCCACAAGTTCCTGCTATCCGATCTCATGTTCGATTTCTGCATGGTCAGAACTGTCACTTGTATTATGAGAATTGTCTGGGCTTTTGAGAAGGGCCGAGTTGTGATTCTCGTCGCACTAATCGTCCAGTTCGGAGGGTAGGTCTTTAATCGAATATCCACACCCAAAGTACTGTTACTAACTTCGTTATAGAGCTGTCGTGGTGATGGTGGTCAATATCTTCTTTGCTCAAAGAATTGTTCGGTCGATCCATCCTCACTTTGGATGGCATCCCGCCTTCCGGGTCTTCATCCTTTTCTTCCTTTTCTCGGTCCCGGCCGTGGTTGTCTCGAACAGTACGTCGATTGGTGTCTCATTCTTCAAGATTGAGGACCAGGACCGAGTCGACACCGCACTCAATGTCCTCAAAGCTGGTGTCTCGTGGATCATGCTTCTCGCGGTCCTGCCACTCATCATCGTCATCATCGCAGCAGTGATTCCTGGACCTAGACCCGAGAGATTCGGGCAAGGTGATACTCATCAGAAAATTGCCGTCCTCTTCATTGGCGCCATCCTGCTAATTGGTGGTCACGCGGTGCGTCTTGCGGCGACTCTGATGGCCGAGCCACCCAATACACCAAACAAACTCTTCAGCAAAGAAGTGTTTTACACCACCGGTTTCATGTTGGAGATTTTTGTTGTGGTTTTCTATGCAGTTATCCGCATCGATCTCTTGTTCCACGTCCCCAATGGATCGAAGGGCCCGGGAGACTACTCCAGGAAGCCGAAGCCTGGTGAAGAAGACTACGAGGCTGCACTCCTCACCAGAGAAGAAATCGAAGATGAGCTGGCCGGACTGGGCCACCCGTATGAAGTTGTCGACTCTTCCGGCCTGGGCAGAGATGGCTCTGGCCGCACCATTGTCGCCTTCAGCACAAGACGTATGAACGGCGAGAAGCCTGTCGTACTACCGCCCAGACCAGAAGCATACAGCCGTGTCAGATCGATCCGTGGGTCTGTCAGGTCCATGCGTGGCTCCATGAGGTCTGCTGGCGGTGGCATCTCTCGGATGATGTCAGTGCGCAGGTCTGCTGCCGCGCCGTATTTGAACGAGGTCGAAGTCGGTCAGCCCGAGTTCAGAGACAATCCTTTCCAAACACCACCAGTCAGTCATTACGGTGTAGCACAGCCACTGTTCATTCAGTCGCGGTTCAGCAGATACACGGATCCAGAGGATGCGAGGACACCTTTGCGACCAGAAAGTCAGGCGACGTCTGGAGAGATCCCGCTGAGTCTTGATCGGGAAGGTCTCGGCCCTTACGAGGGACGGCCTCTTGCTCGACGGTCATCAGTACAAAAGTTTACAGCACAGGAGAGGGAGGGAAACCCCCTGAAGTAGAGGGCTTATGAGTATGAATCTAGACAGTACATGTAGTGGGAAACAGGAAAGGATACTAGCGGGATCAACTTGGTTGCTGGAATGACAGCATAATGGAGTTCCAATACATATTTGCCAATTATTGTATATAGTAATCCAAGTTAGTGTATAAATCTTCATGTTGTTGTGCGCAAGGCAAATCTTTCCGTGAATCCCTACCGGATGGACGGAAGTGTTTAGAGTTACTGAATCCTATGATGTGTTTTAAATGTCTCTACTGTTGATCTTGCCCCATCTTTGCCACATAGCCTACGTGTTGTACACTGGAGATGCAACGGCCGGTTCCACACGTAAGAGTAGATTGGTGAGAGAGAACATTGAGCGAGCGCTCTACAGAACCGATTGAACGAAATTTGTCTCTCTGAAGTTCAAGGTATATTAATTTCGAGAGAGATTCTCCAATTTTCATTTGACGACCGCTTAGCATGTTCGTGACGGACCCTGCCGCAATACATCACCGCGCCCATGTCCAAACTCCTGCTTGATCGTACACGTTCCTATCCTTGCTTTAATGCTTCCTAAGGCCGAGCAATCCCATTAGTCCACCTAAGAGTCCTCCTCCACCACCTGGTCCCGCCGCCGGAGCTTCTGCTGGAGCCTCCGGGGCAGCAGCAGGAGGGGGCGGGGGATTTTCGATAGCAGTCGCTAGCCCAACGGCCGTCCCATCCGGCATAACGGCTTGGCAAACAGTCGTGGCACCGGGAGGGGCGGCCGGTGGACCTGGAGGGGGTGCGGCGGGAAGAGGCGCGACAGAAGTGCCACCAAAGACGCCAATGCCTTGGTCCAGAACGGTGCTGAGAGCCGTTGCGCTCTTTTGCGCATCACCATTGAGTTCGGGAGGGACCTTGCTGACGAGAGCTTGGGCAAGGGCGACGCTAGCAGACTTTTGATCCTGAAGAGCAACAGCCACCAGCGGTGTTGCGCCCAGAGAGTCAACCAGAGACTTCTTCGCTACAACGTCATTGATGGTGACCTTGACGTTGTTTGTGAGAGCGTCGGTGGCAGCCTTGAGGTTGAGCGCATCCTTTTTGTTAAGGACTTCGGATCCCTGGACCTGGGTGGTGGCGTCTTCGATGGAACTCTTCACGTTGCCGACGGCATTCAAAAGCTGGATTCCGCCACCGAGGGTGACCGTGTTCGTGGCCTTCACGGAGTTATCAAGACTTTGAAGTGCTGAGTTTATAGTGTTTAAAGCAGCTTGAATCGTTGCCAGGTCGCGCTTGTACTTGGCATGTTGTATAGAGACAGGAGCGGCGAGAACTGTAACCGCAGCAAAGGTAAAGGACAACAGAGAACGTAGTAACATCGTGAGCCTGCCGGAAGCCCGTCTCCTTAGACGAAAAGGATTGAAGTTCTGCTTCCTTTAAGATTAAAGAGAGTGTGGTGGGGAGGAGACAAACGAGGAGGAACTTCAGATCGTTCCAGCTCGGTGGGTTTGGATTATGAGTTGACGGATAGTAGGTGGGCAAGGAGGCTGTGAATGAAGTTTGGACACGACTACGACGTCCATATAACGCGAGTGAGAGGGAGGTGATGGCAGGGCCAGGCCCATCCTAAAGCGACTTGGCTGCCGCAGGTCCCGATGTCACCAATAAGCCTAGCCTGAAATTTGGGATTGCCGGCTCTTTCATGAGGCAAAGTTGAGACGGTCTTGACTTTCGGTGTGGGAGCAGTGACATCCGTGATGTGAGTGGAGGGTTATTTCCTGCAGGCTGTCTCCTATCAACAGTCTGGGGCCAAGGTTGTAGGAGGTTGTGCAAGATGAAGCCATGGGTACGGCGTTGTGATGGCCGGCGAGCTGTGCGATTTGGTAATGCGAGCCACATGCATTTCATATCGGTTCCCTAAAGAAGCAACTTAGTTCGAGTTCTAGTTTCAGGTACCGAAAGTCCAGACGATTCAGACCACTTGAGTTGGATATGCTGGATATGTTATCTTCTTACTCCCACCGGCTCGGTTTTCAAGACGACATTGCATCCATACCGCCGACTCAATAATGCAACGGTCACTAGGTGCTTGGCTGCAGCCCTTGACGACCTGACATTCTACCTAATGTTCCTACGTTCATGCATTCTCCGTCATGTTGAATTCCCTTGGTAATATCGAGGTATAGAACAGTTAGACCACGAATGTGACGTGAGGGGATATCGCCGAGTCAGGCATTATCAGCTCGGACTCCCCCATATCATGTCATCGAATGAGTTTCCCGATTCAATGTTGATACAACCTTGACTCTACCCAGACCGTCTCAACTCTTTCTCGTTTTCGTTTCACAACTCGCACAGGCTTTGTTTCCTTGAGCAGGGCATTTATATGGTCTAATTCCGATCCGTGAAATGATCAACCCATGGCAGGGAAGGGGGGAAGCAGGGCTTAGTTGACAGCGGTCCCCTAGACTAAAGTCAAAGTCTCCAACCTGTCATCGTCCAACCCAGAAAACGGCTTTGGGATTTCGTCATCCTCGAAGTTCAGGATACGAGCAGTTCCGACCACTTCGAACTCCTCGCCTCGTGGTCGGAGAATCAGCTCTTCCATTAACCCGGCCCCGAACACCGGCACGTCACCGGTTTGGACTGGGCCGTCGCACACTGCCAGCATGCCCTGGCCAACCAGGCAAAGGCTCAGGCCCTGACAAGCCAGCAGGACTCTAGACGTGGTGTCAATGTCTGTCATTTTCTCGTTCATCATTGACCAGCCAATGGACTGTGCATTGGGTCTCTCGCAGCCTCCATGCGCGCTCACGCATCGTCCACGCCGAGAAGCGGATTTGACTAGTTTTTTTGTCGACCGTTGTCCTTCGGCAGTGAAACCAATCATGAGCCCCTTGTAGAAGTTTGCCCACCAAGTCTGTGTGATATCCGCCTTGGGTTTGAATTCATCGTCGCTTGTCTTTTCGGTTGCTAGACTCGCGATGAGAGCAAGTAAGGCTTCGGCACCACGTCTTCGAGACGGAAAGAATTCTAGGCTCTCAGCAAAGAGAAACCATTGAGCTACTGCGGGTAAAACTAGATCTTTGATATCTTCGCCATAATTCACCGTTGTTGAAAGGTATCGTGCGTTTGGTACATGGGATCCGCTAATCATTGTCACAGGCGGCAGGCGTCGAGCCCTGATTAATAATTGTCCGGTGTTGCGTCCGCTTTGTAAGAGGCCAATTGCCGAAACCTCTTCAGCGATGATCGGTGGAGGATTCGAAAGCAGGTCCCACTGATCTTTAAAACCTCCAGGGCTGAATTGGCTGAAGTCTGGAACCCATGATGGCAGTCCGTCTACTTTGTCTTCGCTAGACCCCATATGCAAAACCCAAAATGAACCCGAATGAAGGCAGAGAGCCAATGCGAGGTCCTCATATACTCTAGTGACGGGTTTCGTGTAATCCGGATTCGGCACGCTGATACCGAGCCTTCCGAGAAGGTTATAGAGTGAAAAGCTCTGGTCGCGTTTGTCCATTGCATTTCTCCTTCTGATCGTCTTTATCAACCGGATTTCGAGATATGCAGAGGTCAGCTTTGGGATATTCGAGTTTTCCTGCTTCTCTCCGAGTAAGACTGAGCGATAATTCATTTTCATCCCGAAGCTGTCTGCGAGATTGACTAAATCAAGCTCGTTTCTTCGGTGGCCAAACTTGCGACCCGCGAGAGTAATCCAGTGCTTTAAACACGCATTCAAAGATTCCCAAGAAAGGGAAGATTTTCCTAGCGTGACAACCACATGCTCAGATAAGCATAGTTCTTGCAGCGGCCATGTCCTTGTAAACCAAGGGACCTTGATCAGAAGCTCGATGGCTTTTAAGACGTTTCTGCTTGGAACTGCGTTCGTATAAGTCTCAGCTCCAAGAACAAGCACGGCATGTGCGGCCTTCACGGCTGGTTCCGCAAGGTCGTGCGTAAGAGGTATAACTCACGTCGCGGTGTCGAGCGCTTTGCCTCCGGCGAAGCTCTCAGCAAGAGTCCCACCCATCTACATCGTCGAAACAATGAGAGCAGTAAGTTACCGGGTGACTCATCCGTACCAATCCAAACAACTGTGCGCGCGGCGAATCTGTACACATCTCCCATCAAAGCCACCTGGACGTTTTTCTCCGGAATACTGGACTGGTCGATACAGATTGCATCAATCCAGAGCAAACGTTCTCGATCGGAATACCGCAAATGACGCAAAGCCTCTAAACAGTTCTTCGTGACGTCAACACGGCAACCGTTGCATCGTATCGGGTGCTCGCCACGTCTCCCGCCCCAGACGTACGAGAGCGCTTCGTATGGTGTTGTCTCCTGCGATGAGCTTCCTAGTCGTACCTCTCTCAAAGCGCATTGAATTGGATCGTCCAACTCGATTGATGGACTCAAAATGACAATGCGGATTGATCTCTCGCAGTTAAGCGGCGCATACTGCAAGAACGGAAGACTATCGGCGGCGACATTCGCTGAAAGTGACATGATGAGCCAATATGAAATGACAAAGTTCAAACCTCAATATCTGGCTACTTGAGATGCGGGATCACTACAAACTTAGTCAAGAGATGCTAAAGATTGGAAATGAGGTGAACAGGAAGCCAGACGGGGGAGCTCACATGTGGACAGATACTAAGTGTCTCATGTCGGTACGAGTATCAGGAGCCCAGAAACTCATCTTAGACAGCTGTAGGCGAGATTTGCAATCTTCCAAAGAAAACCAGTTTGTACAGGCAAGCCTGTGGCTGAGTACTCAACTGTCTGCCTTGCCACGTCTGACATGCATTCTGTCGCATGATCAGAAGCGAATGGCTGCTTGTGACGAAAACACACTACTGCAAGCTGCCGCCACATTCACGAAATGACCAAAAGTAAGCCAATGAAGTTCAAGCAAAAGGGGAAAGATCTCTGTTCTCTGCCGCGGCGATGATTGACAGTGGCCCAGTCCTCGTATCTATGCAGAGTAAGCAGCTGGCGGCATCAATCTCAGGTCGCCATCATAGGCGCGTAAGGCAGCCTGATCTCGAATGAATCGGAAAGACTGCAAAGAGATTGCTGAAAAGGTGCATTTTCCACCAGCAAATTCTTGCTCTCTTCATTTTTCCAAACGCAAGAACTGGCAACACATAACTTTGCTTGAGTAACTTTAGAGGATATCATGGCAGAACTCAAGCCTCCAGGCGGCGAGCCGCTTCTGAGCACCGGACAGACAACCAACAAGCTCGGAACAGCAGTTGAGAAACGAGAGTCAGAATCCAGCTCAGAGAACATTCCAAAGTCTGACTCCTCCGCCCAACAAGACACCGACGATGACTCTGATAGGGACTCCAATTCCGGCGAAGACGATGAGCCCAGCAAGAAAGCCGTCCAAAATCTTTATGAAGGCAAGAAGGAATGCAACTGCTGCATCAACTGGGTTGAAGAAGAACCAGAGAACAAGAAGGAGGCTGCGACCGGCACAGTCATCACAGTTCGCCGCAACCGAGACCATGAAAAGGAAAAGTCGCTTTCATTGCATTCCATCTTGGTGCACAGCGAGCAATTGAAGGATACTTTGCGAGACGTCCTCCGCGGCACTGGTTCCGCCATCACTTCTAGGGATTTCGTTCTCGAGCGGCCTTTTGAAAACGTCTTTCACCAATGGGCGGCGATGACAGAAATGTTTAAGAAGTCAGAAGACAAGGATGATTTGCAGCATTTCAAGTTGCTTTACGAAGTCTTGTCCACAGAACTAGGCGACTTCTTCGACGAGGTGAACGACCTCCTGTCTAATAGCTTGATCACATATCCCCTTCTCTGGACAATCTTTCCTCGTGGCGAGATCTGTCTCGCCGTAGACGATTTGGGACAGGCTGTTGCTGTGAGAGCTCTCAATGGTGCATACTCGAAAGAGGGTTACCGGCTCAAATGTGACTTCATCGACACGGATGGCAAGACTTTTGGACTTGCAGGCACATGCTTGGAAATACCTGGCTTCAAGGACGCAGCATCAATCGCGAGCTTACCTGTCAGCCCTCTCAAGTACAACCCAGAGGCAGAGGGGATCAAGGAAATTCTGGTTCGTCGAGGAAGGCGCTTTGCAGAGCTCTCTGGCTTCCATCACAAGAAGTGCAACGGTCAAGAGTGGCACATTGGGCGCAAAGACGCTTGGCTGCCAAGAAAGGTATGCTAGTCGCCCGCCCTGATCTCTTTTCCCACCTTACTCGTTGCTAAGACATTCGGCAGTCAACCGGGCGTATTATCATTGACCCCGAGACATTCGACGATAACAACCCTGCTAAGGCCGTGTTTCTGAGACCCTTGAGTTTAGACCAAAACGACGTGACTTCATTTGCAAGATCTTTCAAACTAGTCAGGGATAGCGAGTTTTTGTTGTGCGGAAGTACAGTTCGGGGGTACTCCTTGAAATCAAAGGCTTGGGGTGAGTATCGCTTGCCAACTTTGCAAAAGGAGTTTTGAATTGACGAGACTTTGTAGCCAAGTTCACTGTCGATGATGTCGGCGAAATTGAATGGAACGACACCTGCGCATCGAACCTCATCCTCCCCAATGGGTACAAAGATCTCTTGCTATCTCTGGTTGAGGAGCAGATGCTCGCTGAAGATGGCTTTGATGATTTCATCGAGCAGAAGGGTACGACAAGTATTCATATGGGTGAAGAATGAAGGACGTAGGCTAATTATGACCAGGCCAGGGCTTGGTTCTCCTCCTCAGTGGCGACACAGGTGTTGGCAAGACACTGACAGCCGAAGTCGGTAGGTTTCCTGAACCCCCATGTTGTTTGGCATAACGCGATTCAGCTGACAGTCTCTCCAGTGGCCGAAAAGATGCGCGCTCCTCTATACGCAGTCAGCGCTGGCCAACTGGGATTCGATGCCGAAGAGCTTGAGGCAAGGCTGAAGCTAGTGTTAGACATCGCGTCTAAGTGGGACGCTGTACTGCTACTCGACGAGGGCGATGTCTTTCTTGAGAAGCGGACGACATCTGATCTTCACCGCAATAGATTGGTCTCCAGTAAGTTGCTCTGGAACCAGTAGTGGACTCTACAAAGACCGCACTTTGAGAGCTAACATTGTCCAAGTCTTCCTTCAACTTCTAGAATACTACGCAGGCACTCTGATCATTACCACAAATCGCGCTGCAGTTATTGACGAGGCAATCAAGTCGCGCATTCACATCAACATCAGGCTTCCCGGGCTGACTATCGAGGCCCGCGAGAGCCTTTGGGAGAATCTGCTGAAGGAGAACAAGATTAAGCACGGTCTTATCGAAGCTGACTTCCAGTCATTGGCAGAGGTTGATGTCAATGGAAGGGAGATTAAGAATGCTCTCAAGTCAGGCATACTCATGGCACGTAAAGCAAAGGAGCCTGTATCGATGACTCAACTACGGGTTGTTTTAGATATTCTCACAGCATCGAAGACCACTTAGATGTACACATAGACACCGTTAGTCTCAGTCATAATGTTGTTCACAATGCATGCAGTTATGCTATGCAATTGCAGACGAGATCGTATCCTGAGTGTAATGACTTCATATCAATTATATCTATAGAGCCTCAAGTACCCCTTAATCTTTATCTATGCACGATGTCAACAGCATGGTGCAGCAGTTTCATGCTACAAGACAAGCGCAGTGACCACTTGAACATGTAGAATACTGGCTCACGTTTTTTCGTCCCGATGAATCTTAGTCCATGATACTCTGAGTGATGTCATAATCTTATGGAAGCTCATTGGGACTTGTGCTACATTCCATGAGGTAGCCGCAAACATTCGTATACCTAAGCTCTGCATCCTCTTCATGCGTAATACGTGGGAACGCCAAGTGATGGACGATTCCCCTAAGTAGAACCCAAGCACTAACGTGATGCCTTCCGTAGCCCCTTTTTCTCAAATCCCCCAATATCTATTAATTGATCAGTCTGTGCCATCTCCATCTTCAAGCTGCAACATTGCCCTATCTGAATCTCTCAGGCCGATATCTCTTCAACGCACCTGATGGCTCTCGCATTGCCATCTAGACCTTTCTCTACGAGATTGTAAGCGCTTGTACCCTTGTGATCAACTTTCGTCTTTCGGCATAACCCGACCGTCGCTCAACTTAACTCTTTCGGCAGCGGACTTTGTCCCGCAATCCTGGTTCAGTAATCTCAGTCTTCAAATCAGCATTTATCGTCACCCGCAGTATCGTCGAAAGGTTAGAGGTAAAAGAGGCTCCAAACGTAGGAAGACCAGAGTCCCGTCACTGCCGTAATTGCTGTCGCACCAATGGTAAGTCCATCTGGTAGCCAGAGCTTTTTGGGCTCGTAGATGTAGAAATCATTCTATAGACAGAAGTCACTAGAACTTCTGTAGGGCTGCTGGGATTGGAAGAATCTTATTTGTTGCATGTCCAGTTAGCACCGCAGTAAAGCAACGATGGCAATAGTGAAGAGTAGTCATGACCGAAGAGAAGGTATGCTGGCCATGGAAATGGTAGCGTTCTGAAACAACTCTGGCAGGACTTTCAGAAGTGAACCATGGTTAAAGGTTTTTTTGGTAGGCCCATAGATTGCAATGAACTAATCGTAGGTGGCGTTCTTCACCGTTCCTGTGATTGCTTCAGTAGAAGATGCTTTGTTCTTAGACTCGTGGAGCTCATGTGTCTCGGTGAGTATCGCAGACCCGACCATCAAGAATGGCGCACGCCAGTGGGGATTTTGAGTACGGCTGGTTGAAGACTCATCGTTCGCGAGAGCAGTGCTCCTGTTTCTAGTTATGGTATACGAGAACTTAATTGACAATCTCAGTTTGCGAGAGGCACCTTTTAGCACAACTGGATTCTTGAGGCTCTGTTGAAATATAAGTGAGAGTTGCTCGGGAGATATATCGGGAGTGTCAGTTGGAAGTTGAAACAACTCTTGGCCATCAATCTGCGAGTCCTGGACACCTTACCCTTATCTTCGATCATATAACTTCTTCACACTCCGAAGAAGTAAATTGGGAACTTCTCTCTGTAAGAGAAACTGTCATACTTGGCACCCACAAAGCCACTACTCCCTAGCCTGTTTCAACAATATAGAACAGGCTGAATGCAAGTGAGACTGGACTTGCTATTGACGAATCACCTGTCGACAACACCACACTGTCCGGCAGCCTACTTGAACATATTGCTTCAGCTACCATACACACGATATCAGTCAGGTACTCGTGGTCACACCATTACGACATTTGGTATGGACCATCTGGAGTTTGGACGCATGATCTGGCGGGTTCTGGGTGACACAGTCAGCCTGGGTTGCTGCTTGTGACCTCTTCACGTGCATTTCATGGTAGTAGCATTTCATTAGATGTAGTTGCATGTAGGCTATTGACATCTTGGAGTCGATAAATGGAGATCGATCCATGTGGGCTATCCCACGGATCGGCCACTGGCACATTACATTCGGTAAACAACTAGAAATAAGCTGCTGTCCGGGCTAGACCAAAATTTTCTTCTAGGTGAGATCACAAAGGGGATGGCCCATTGACCACGTTGTCGTCAATACCAAAGTAGCTATGAGGACAAAAACTTCGAATCATAAAGCCCGCTGCGTTTGCGTAGCTCGACGGAACACGCTGCGACGGCCATCTGGTTTGCGACAGTGTTGAAAAGTCTTGCGGATCAAGAGCATCGAATGATGCGTACTCTACCATTCTGGCATCTACTTGCCGGCTTCACGACGATCCGGTATGTGGGCGCGCGACTCCTATTCGAAAGTCTGTTGATCAATATCAACAGGCTTTTAAGCTTAGATGGCGAGATGAAGTGACCGGCCGACCATGCTGGAAATTGCATCGCCCGAGCGCTCACCGTCCCCTACAAGTCCGCAGGGCCCAGTATTACGAGCACGATATCCGGTGGGATTGACTCGGGGTAGGCATTTAAGGTTGCCTCACCTGTAGATTAAACGGAGCCCACTCTCTGCCGCGCCCCTTTCAAGCGCTGCACAGTCGGGAAAGGCCAAGCTTTCGAGCTTGACGGGGTCATTTGCCCACCACCGTCTCAAGTTCATGAAAAGCTGTCTATCTCCCCGTGGAAGGACACTCCGGACGACGTCAAGCAATGCTAGCGGAATCGAGTAGATGAAGCCAGTGCAACGCGTAAAGAGAACCGGCAGGAACCTCATTCAGGGGCGAGAGCCTTATGGTTATTAATTCTCCGTTCCCTTTCCTTCAATGGTGCAACGCGGCCACCAGCAGAAGGGGGATCGCTCGTAGTTCAAACTGCTGATCCCCGGGCTGGCTAATGCGCGCTTGCGCTGTGCAGCGGGTGGCGCTGTTTGAGAACGCGCAAACGAACACGATCGACAAACGGCAGAAAGGATGGATTATCATTCGTGATCATCAATTGAAGTTCAACCGCAAGGTGTGGTGTCAACGAAAAGCAAGCAGACATCAGAAGGTTTGACAAAAGCAGAGCAGAGTTCTGGGGGTGAGTTCGTTCGTTCGAACTAAATTGAACGGGGGAGCCAATGGTCTGTGGAATTTCGGTTGAGTAAAGGTTGGTTTGAGCTTTCGCCCCAGCTTCGAGGGGAGCTCTCTCCTTCAGTCTTTTGTGCATTCGCGCATCAACTTGTCAAATAAACTTGGCTTTTGCAGGTTGGTCTTCTTGGCTGGAAGAGTTCAACCTTTTCATCACTCTCCCTGGGTAGTAACTTAGGTTCCCCGATCTGGCTTTTGCGCCTTCAAGTCAAACCAGCACACCCTGGAAACGTGACTCGCTGACGATCGAAATGCGGAGGATTTTCTTTCACCGTGCCAGTCTGAAAGACTTCAAATGGACTTGAAGGAGCAGGCTTGCGAGATTGATTGGCGGATCTTGAGGGTAAAAGGGGCCGTTTGACGTGCAATCCCCCGTCACCAAGAAAAGCTCAACCCGGGACGGCCGATCTAATCTTTCAGGCACTGGCGGCCACGGCGTGGGCGGGGACGAAAGACATTCTGAAACGGTGCGGTTCTCACCTTTGGCGAAGGAACCATGTCGATGTTGAATGTTGACTAAACATCACCCCTGGTCACGTCGAAGACACAAGCCTCTAGGAGACTGATGAGAGGAGAACTGAGCCTCCTTCCAGCCTCAATCGGGGAGGAGGACAATGGGAGACTAAAAGGAATCGAGGAAGTGGTCCCGGCCGGGCCGCCCACATCGGCTTCGAAGCCGCTGGAGACTGTGAGTGCAAGCTGGCGAATCGGGGGCCGGAAAGACGGCAGACAGCGGGACGTCTTGGCGGGAGAGACGGGGACCGGGCCCCCCTAGAACCCTGAACCCTTGGCTGAGGAATGCGAGAAATGGTAGGGTAGCGAAGCTGGATGGCACGCAAGTGGCTTGAGGTTGTAGGGAGAGCAAGGGGAAGGGCGGAGGGTTTGTCGCACGAAGTCGTTTTCGGACCTCTTGGCAGACAACTCTGAAACTGAGAAACATCGGCGCCAGTGTTCCATTACTCGCCTCTTCTTGCCTCGTGCTGCCTCCTCGGTTGCACTTGTCCGCATTGTTCGTCTCTTGGCGACAGGCAAGGTTTGGAAAGGTTGCGGGCTGCTCCTCCAGTCTCCTCCGCCAAGTAACCTCAACCCACACGGAGAGGAGCAGAGGAAAGGCAAACAATCTCAACTTCTCTCTGCCAGACTGCCACAATGCCTCCCAAAGCCAGGGATGGCACAGTGAATGGGTGGTGTGGGTGTTCGCAGCAACAGCGCTTCCTGACGCAATGACATGGACAAGACAGCGGCTGCACGGGCTCTAGACAGGCCCAGAGGAACTGGCAACGTTGCAAGGGTGGATGGAAAAGACGAGACCAAAAAGTAAAGACGTCCCTGTTTCTTCCTTTCGTAGCCCTTTTGGAGGTTCTTCTGTACGTTAACCCTCCACGTCGTTCGGCTACCAACAACTCTGGGAACGTCACTCTTTCCCCCTCCTTTCGATTCAAGGCCAAGATGACTTGAAACTTCTTTCTTGAATCTGCAAGTTTCTCTTCGTCGCCTTCTTCACCTTCTCTACCTTCTCTTCGCGGGCAGTGCCCTTTTCTTCCCATTCGGTCTCCCTCTCAGCTGCGCTGCTTCATCAAATTTGTGTCTCGACGACCTAGTTTCATACTTTTGTGACTTTTCCCTCGACCGTAGACTCGGATTTATTAGCACTTGACCAACAATCAACGTACCAACCTAACTGTTTACTCATTACCAAACTCAAAATGGTCTCTCCTATGGGCACTCTCAGGAGGTAGGTTATCAATTCTGAAAGGTAGAATAAGTGATGGCGAGGCTAAGTGAACGCATAGGCGCGCGATTCGCCGCCCGAGATACATCAGAGACGATCTGCAGATTGAGGTCCGCGATGACAAGGGCGAAATCTCATCCGACGATGAAGATTCCCCGTCGCCCAAGAGCACCACATTTCCACCCGGCGCGAGACCAACGGCGCCCCCTCCGCCACCAGCGGTTGGAGTGGCTCCGCCTGCCGTTCTCAACCCCGCCAACCCGACAGATACGGAGAGCAGCACATCGAGCGATTCCCCCTCGCCCACGTCCACTGAGTTCCCGAGACCGACTGAGCCTCCGCGCGGCCCGCAACGTGGAGAAACCGGAGCTACGCCTTTTTCTTCCTCCATTAGCACCACGACTGAATCATCAAGCTCAACTAAGACTCTTCCCACTGCCATCCCGAACAGCCGCAGTACCACCAGCTTCGATTCGCAACCGACAGGGGGTACGACCAGGGGAGGCAATGAGACGGGCCTAGGGAACGATAGGTCTGATGACATTGGATGGACGCCGACTGCGATTGCGTTTGGGACCATTGGTATGTTATCTAACATCTCATCACTGCCGTCGAGGGTCGACGCCACGTCCTGACGAAGACCTAATCTAACCGCACTCACAGCGATCGCTGCCCTCTTCCTCGTCATTGGCGTCGGCATCTGGTGGTGCCTCCGCTACCGAAAGCGCCGTCAAGCACGCCACCTCTACGAACGAAGCATCTCTCCCGACAATCATCAATATTGGGATCCCTCATCAACCTTCTCACCTCCCACCATGCCTGCCGCCCGTCCATCCCGCCGCTCACCCTCAAGCATCTTTGCCGAACTCATGGGCCACGCCTACGCCGCAGAGAATGGCAGTGCAGGAAACGGAACGTACGGTAACGACCGCAACTCGCTTACACCCCAAGGCTACCTCGACGAGAAGAGATACGATCCGGCCCGCCAGCTCCCGATTCTCGAGCCCGCGCCTGTCGCCCAGCCCAACGTCCGAAACTCCATCGCCAGCTGGATCCGTCGCCACCACCCGCTCAAGTTGAACCCGATGTCCGGCCGGAGCAGCATGTATTCCACCCGCAGCGGCTTCGGCGCCAGCACGAACAACGTCAACGCCCCGCCAGTCCCCAATGTACCAGACGCCTACCGCAGCACCGATCAAGTGCAACAATCCGGTCTTGCTCCTCCGCCTCAGCAGCGCTATGCGCCGTCTAGCCATTACGATACCGGGAGCCCTTCAACCGATTACAACACCAACTCCCTCTTATCTCTGTACCAAACTCAGCCACCCCAGCAACCCGGTCAACAGCAAGCCTCGGCAGCTCCGTGGCTTCAGGACCCACCACCGGTCGTCTTCGGCGAGCGCGGCGTCTCCATGGCCCCGACCGAAGCGACCGAAAGCACCTGGCGCAGCTGGGGCGGTGGCGTTAACAACCCGCCTCAGCACCAGCAACAAGCGCTGCCCGAGACTCCGCGCAAGGGCTGGATCGAGAAGTGTATCAAGTTTGGAGGTTTGAAATAATTGGACTTGTACAAATGAGCAAAAAGGACATGGTTGCTGCGACTAGTTACTTACACCCCCACGCCTGCGACACCGCAAAACCCGATACCATAGTGTTAAATACCTGTTTCGAGTGTGCATATTGAGCGAACATACCAAACCGTACATACCAAATTGAGGTTACACGAGATCTGATGAGACTCGTTGACAATGATCTGACCCCCCAAGCTTGCCCAGGAACATCATTAAGTTCTCTCATCGGTAGTAACACCGGCTGGCGTGCCTCAGATGTCATGAGACTACCATTGTGCAGCCATTACGGGCGCGCCACTGCTGATTGTCAATGAAGCAACCAATCAACACAGTGCTCGATATGTGTCAGACGATCATCATCACTATCACGGGAATCTAGGTGGCTGAAATCATCGCTCGGCAGAAGAATCAGGCTCTCACCGAAAATATGGCCTTTGGCACCTAGCATCTCTCCTGCCGCGACTTCACGTGGAGCTCTAGTAACTATCGTGAAACCACAATCAACAACACAAGCATCTGCACAAACATCCGCTTTTCGAAGTGCCGTCCTGCCTCTTCCTTCGTAAGTCTCGAGAGTCATCATCCACAGCCATCAGACAAGCTGCTGGAAACAATGCTAATAACTTGGTTTTCAAAATTGCCAAGACCTTCAGATATGTGTAAACAACGATGGCGGATGCATTACTCTTGCGGCTGTGGCTACTATGAGACGGAATGGCAGACTATTGAGTGCAGCAGGACACGACTTCACATCAACACCACCTATACAGGTGACGCCGGGATCTGCATGGCGTGCGATGAAGATCCAGCTTAAGCAGCGTTGCAATTTCATGTACGAGTGCACCTCACAATCAATTTCGTCGCTCCATTGTTGTTTCGCCTGGCGATCAGACGTGAACTCGAGTTTTTTATCTTTGCTCGAGCCGAATACTTCGGCAGGTGTTTTGAGAAGTCTTCATACTTACCTCACTTCGTACCAGCGATACAGTTCCCCATTGTGTGCGGCCTCTGCCCATTCAAAGCAGCCCTCAACTCCGTCTCAAAGTCTTTACACCAAGCTTCCTCCCCATACACAGGCTTCCACCCCAACTTCTCCCTTGCCACAGTTCCTTTTGTTTTACGATGCCCAGCATACCCAGTCTCAGTAACATCCATATTCCCAGCACACGTCTCCGCCGCCTCCTCAAGGCTGACGTTCCTAACAATCTTCTCCCGCGGTCCGTCTTTCTTGGGAAGATTTCCAGTGGCAAACGCGATATCAAGACACTTTCGCGGGATATCAATCGTCAACGTCCTGCCCACAACTGGGAACATAATCCCCTTCTTGCCCTTGGGAACATTGACCCCACCACGCTCGATGATGTCTAGAACACACAGAACGTAGAGGTCCGCAAGGTCGGAGACGTGAACGTAGTCGATACAGCCCGTCTCATCACCCAACGTCAATCCACAGCCGTTTTTGAGCACGTAGCCCGTCATTATGGGGATCATCAACCCCGCCTTGTTGAAGAGCCCTGAGCCGGGCCCGAAGATGCAAGGTGATTGAATACTGACTGCGTTGACGCCGAGTTCGTCCCCGACTCGGAGCACGGCTAGTTCTGCGGTTCTTTGAGGGTACGGATCTTTGGCGTTTTCGGCTTCTTCAAACTCATACACCTTCTCGGCAAAGGCGTCCTCATATTCAGCATTGGGCCTGTTCACTCCAGTCAAGGGCTTATCGGCGATATTGGAAGCGCCCGACGTGTGAATGATCCAGACCGGTCGTCCTCCGTTCCGATCCTTGCGTTTAGCGATACCGCGAACGAAGGCCTCTGCCGAGGGCGGGTGAAACCCCGAGCCTGCGTTGATCACGATGTCATGCTCAGAGGCAAGGGCTGTCAGGGCCAAGGTATCGTCGTACGAGACGATGGACACAGGCTTCACAAGTGAACCATATGAGTCCGTAAGTTTTGCTGCGCGGTCTGGGCCGCCGCGGACTGGTATCGTGATTGGAGAGGAAGAGGTGAGGATAGAGGTGAGAGAAGGGTGCTTGAGGAGGTGGTGGAGGACAGACCCGCCAACGTAGCCGGTTGCTCCGCTCAGAAGGATCTTTGGTGGCGGGTTCGAAGCCATCATGATGATTAGATAGATGAGAAGCCAGTTTCAAACTAGCAGTCCAGGACAAATGAAGTGGCCGGATCGTCTAGAGACTGAGCAAGAATTCAACCTTCTTATAGGTAGACGGACACACCAGCTTCAAAGATGACTGCAGTAGAGAAGACATCCTTCGGACTGGAGGGGCTCCTCATTATCCCCCAACATTGCAGACCGCTAGGAACGCTCACAGACACTCCAAAACACTCAACCAACAGACCCTCGATTCTTGGCGCCTTCGAAGAATCCATGGACCCTGGAGACAATCGATCAATCACCGCCAAGGGGCCGCCGGACCGGACTCCGCGTTCCGCTCCCGCGACCCAACTCTGCAAGCTTTTGTGTCATTGCAGTACGTCTTTCTCCACTTCCAAGGGTTGCACTTGCTGGTTTAGGATGGTGTGATGCATGAACGTTGTTGGTGAACCAACAGGTCGAGCAGCACCAACAATCACTTGGACTTTCCCATGACCAACTTCCACTGTAGGGAACATTTCGGGCATCAATTTGGTAAGCTCTCCGCTTGATGTCGCAAGATCCCGAGCCCGAGGTTTGTAGGATAGTAAACCTCGTTATGATTCGCCGAAGCTGGTTCAAGGTTTCGGATCGCCTAGAGTTCGAGCCTTATCCTGAATGTTTGATCACAAATCGGACCTCGCTTCGGTAACTTTGTGAACTTGACGTCCATTCTAGCTAGTAGATGGCTTGTTTGTAATTATTCTATGAACCCTCGCAATATGAAGCGGCCTCTTATAGGCCAATCTTTGCTGCAAGATAGTGAACCGCAACCTTCGTAGTAAGGGCCAGTATGCCGGTGGCAGGGATTTTGTCGTCATCCGAACGCCTCTGCCAGCCAAGCTCGAACGGCAGTCTCTCGTTCTCTGTGGGAGTTGACGTTAGCTTTCTCGAGGGCTTCAGCGATAGCAAGCTATACTTACCAAAGAAGTACTCAACCCAGGCCCTGTTGGCGTTTCCATCGTCATAGTCCCCAAAGAGACCAAGATACATGGCCGTTTGCCCCAACGAGTTGGTGTATCCGTCAAGTGGCAGCTTGTACTCTGGGTTGATCTTCTCTGCACTCTTCTGCCTTGCAACGAGCGCCTTAGCGGCATCGCTGATGGAGATTGTTTCTGAAGGCCAGTATGACTTGGTCTCGTCGAATATCGTCTGGTTGAAGGACCAGTTGTCACCAAAGTAGATGTCCGCTCGACTCAACGACGCGTCGTGCTCAATAAGATTGTGCTTGTTCAAGTCGTTGAGGTGGAAGGTGTCTTTGTTTCCGGTTGATGATGCCTCGAGAGCTTTATTCCCTTGGAGGCGGAAGAAGAGTTTTGCGTCCTCGCGGAGGTTGAGCCCGGTATGCATGCCTTCGATGAGTGCGTCGACGGAGATGTTTTGGCCGTTTCGGGGGAGGTAGCCGTGGTTTGCGAGACTGTTCAGGAGGGGGCACGGGGCGCGGCCTAGGAATGTTACCGAGGTTAGTCGTGATGTCACCTACGGACCGCTAGCTGAGTTCTCTACTCACGATCGTTCGATCCTGGTGTCTGCCACGCATGATCGGCATCTTGACACAGAACCGATGTTGTGAAAAGGGCGAAAGATAAAAGAGTGACGCGCATCTTGGCTAGGCAAAACTAACAACACGAACAAACGAACGACTGGTAGTTAGATGCGAAAGGACGGACTAGACAAAGTGATCTGCAGGATTCAGCAACAAATGGGCATCCAGATTCTAGATATGTTTCTGCCTTGATCGGCGGCAAGACCGGTTTTGACCGGGGGACACATCCAGATCAGGAAAGAGACACGGGCCACCCCGGACTGCCCGATGGCCGGCTCCACGGCCGAGGACCGAATTGCGATGCGGGTGGATCGGGACCCCGTATTCTGGAAATTACTTCAACTTAAATTTAGTGCAACATCAGGCAAGTAGCCACACACGGAGTCCGAATTACTCATCTTTTTGACTCGTGATGATCCACCACCTTCTGCTTTGAGTATATATATGCACCTTTATATATGCGGTTGTGAACGAATTCGGACTCTTGAGATTGCCGCTCTGCCTTTGGGGGCTGTTTAACCTATTCTTGATGCCGTCTATCTACCGAAAGTCCGTCCAGCGCCGTCGACGGCAGCCCGTTTTAGCTACATCAACACAAACCGTTGCATTTCATAGGTGTGGAAAGCATCAACACTGGTCGCATAATTGTTCTCATGATGAATCAAACCTGTGTTACCTCAAAGCCATGCATGCAAAGCTTTACGGCTTGGTAGTCTGAGGGCATGCATCCTAGCACATGGCCAAGCATGCGACGTAGCCTACTTGCTTCACGCTGATAAACTGATCTTCCACTGCTATGTACGTTTGCACTTATGCGCCCCTCAAGGGGCAGAAAACCAGAGGTCAACAAATAGCATATCGAATAAATACGTTATTAGAACGTCTACTCGTCGCTGTTAAGCAGCACCATGCTAACATAATCGAATCGAAATGATGAGTGAGTGGCGGGGTGACATGCAGGCAGGCCGAGTGGGACTACATGCAACATGATCTACCTATTAACGTGCCCAGCTGCGCCCCGGTGCCCTCCCATTGCTACCAAATGGCCGTATCCATGGCCAAACACGCCATGCCCCCCCCCCCTCCGTGCCAACGAATCCATTTCCAGAACTTGGCATCGCAATGTCAGATCCTCTCTCCATCGCAGGCAGCATCGCTGGTATAGTCCAACTATCCGCATCCGTCTTCCAGCAGGCCTCCAAGTTCATAAAAGATGCCAAAGGGGCTGAAAAGACCGGCAAAGATCTTGCTGACCAAACCAGAAATCTGTCTGGGGTTTTGCAGAACCTTTCCCTCCTTGCGTCGTCACTCGAAGAAGAGACTTCTATTTCGGCATTCAAGGCACATCATCTTCACGCTTGTCGGCAAACTCTACTCGCTGTCGAAAAACGTCTAGACAAGCCGTTGTCCGGATTCACAAAGGAAGTAGACGGGAAGCAGTGTACCGCAGCCTGAAATGGCCTTTCTCCGCTGATGACACTAAGGGCCTGCTTGCACAAAGTGAAGGTCATCGAAGCACTGTTTCTCTGGCCCTGTCTACAGACACTCTAGAGAGTATGCTGGAGTGTTTGGAAAAGTAAGACAGCATCATTGGAAGGATCAGTTCATTGAAGCAGAAAGTGGAGCGCCTGACTGCCATCCAGACGAGGATCGAGTATGATGAAAGGCATCAAAAGATAATCGACTATTCCATGAAGGTCAAACCTCAGATCAACTTACAAACGTCGAGTCGATTACGCCAACCCTTGACTGGACTATGGCTCACGGAGAGTAATCCTACTTTTTTTTGTTTGAAGTGGGCTGACCTCCCACGCTCCGGTCTCTGGTTGAGTAGAATCCCCGGAGCTGGGAAGACGATTCTATCCGGCATGGTCATTGAGAAAATCCTACAAAAAAGCAGTCAATTGGTCGCCGTGGCATTCTTCTATTGTGGTCACAAGAATATTAACATCCAGAAGCTTCTCAATGTCTTAAGCACAATAGCCGTCCAATAAGGCTAGCTATTAGTATCCCTATTACAGGGTAGTTAGTTCGAACCGTAGTTAACGAAGAGATCAATTAAACTATATAAATATCTATATAAGTATAAAAAGAAGGTTCTAACTATAAGTTAAGCTAATTATAATAATTATAAATAGGGCCCCTAATTAGCCCCTATATAGTCGGCTATATACCGCAGTTAAATTAAACTTCTAATCCGATACTAACTTTTTTTTTTTTTTATTAATTTAATTACTACGATTAGAAATATAATTCGACCTCGGGCCCGTTCACTAAGTCATCTCTTTTTCCTCCTTTTTTTTACTCTTTTTATATAACTTATCCCTTTATTTATATAATAACTTTTTTATTACTTACGAATTACTTTAATCCCTTATTTAGTATTATTTTTATAAAAGCGTTTACGAAGTTATTTTTATTATTAATCTAATAAATCTTAAGTATTTCGCGCCTTTTATATAATTACCTAAGGGCTATAATATTAATTATAAGCCTCTTTTTTTTTGTTATTTTTAATTTAATAAAATATTTATATAGCGAGTAAGAATTAGTATAAATAACTATTAAAATAAGTAAAAGGCTAATTTAATTAGTAATTTTCTTTAGTATTATTAAAATTATATAAAAGAGGTTAACGCTATTAATTATATTATAAACCTCTAACGTTAGTATACTTCTCGTTACTCGCTTATTTTTAATTAATAAGTAATAGATTATATTATTATATATAGTAAATTCGCTCTTACTTATACTCTTATTAGCTAGGATAATAATATACTTTAATTACGAAATAAGGTCGTTATTATTTATAAATAACTTATTAATAAAGACGTAAAGCTTACTAATTATAAGGTTAATTAAATAATAAATAAGACCTCGATCGAGATTTATTTATTATTATTTAAACTACTTATTAAGTATTTTAACGTTTTATTTAGTTAGATCTATAGCTTATATTACTTTAATATAATTAAAAATTACCTCAAGCTAATAAATACTTATAATATATACCCCTTATATAAGCTTAGCTTTATATTACTTTTTAATATTAATTACGTTTAGATTAACGAAGTTAATTTTCTCGCCCTACCCCTTTTATTAAAAAACGACAGTTTCCCTTTTAATTATAAAAATCTTATTATTAAATACTAAGGGGGTATTTATTATAAACACCTCTTTTAGCTTCGCTACGAAGCCTGCTTTTTAAAGCTCCTTATTCTCTTTTTTTATAAAATTAATATTAAATAGGCTTAATATATTATTAATTTATATTTTAATAATCTTAAATTAATTACCTTTATACTCCGCGATTAATAAGTACGGGTTATACGTAAAAATAATTATTAATAATTAATTAATATAAAAATCGTAATAAATAGCTTATTAATAAGTACCCGATTTTACGAGCTTATATAATAACTTAAGTACTTTAATAATCGTACTTTTTAAGTACTTATTAACTATTTCTTTTAGTAAATAGGCTAGGATTTTCTTTATAAGCCCTATAGCTAATTAAGTATAAGCCTAAGTAATATTACGGCTCTAAATCTCGTATCCTTTTTTTTATAATAATACTATTAGTACTATTATTAATTATTAGTTATAGTATTATATAATAAGTAATTATATAAGTAATATTACTTTTTTAACGCTACTATACCCCTAAATTACGTATCTAGACTTCTTATATAGCTAGGGTATTCTTTTCTTTTTAATTTTATAAACTATTTATAATTTAAATATGCGGAGGTTTATATATTTTTCTAAATTATATAGGATAAATCGATAGACCCTTCGATTATAAAAAGTCTTTATTTTAATAAGATCTAATCCCTTATACGGCTTTTTAATAATTATAATTATACTTTCTTTACGTAGTTTAACTACTAGCTCGAAATCGGCTTTTTTTTTATTATATAAAAAGTATTAATTACCTCGTTATTAATAATAAATTACTGCGTTAGGGCTTATTATTATAGTCTTTTATAACGTCTTATTAATAATATTAATACCCTTTTAATAATTTCCTTTTCCTTATTATTTATTAATATTATTACGACGATTTTATTAAACATAATTTTCTATACCTCTATTGCGGGTTATATAATTTCCTCGAGCTCTTTTTTTTTTATAAGTTAGAAATTACTTTATTAAGATTTATATAATACGGTTTAATTACCGTAATTAATATTTTAAATAGCTAGTTACGATTTTTTATAACTATATAAGAGCGCTCGTTAATAGAAATTAACTTATATAGCCTAGCTTATTATTAGGTAATTTCGCGCTATACTTATATATCCGAATTTAGTAATATATTTAAATTATCCCCTATATTAGGCCTATTATATATAGTAATTACTTTATTAATTTATTTTCTTATACTTACTTTATATAATACCCGTATTACTTTTTTAATTACTTAAGCTCGTTAGCTTATACTTAGTAACGGTAATAAAGCTAAGGTCGTTCTTAAATATATTTTAAATACTAATAGTATTAATATAAGTCCGTTAGGCCCTATAGTATCGTTATAATATTTAAGTACTATTTAAAAGTATTCGTCGTTAATAAAATCCGGATTTTCCTTTTTAATAATTCTAAACGCCCTTTTTAACTATTAATATACCCTCTTTATTTTTTTAATACTATAATACGCTTTAATAGGTACGATTTTTAGTTATATATTATAAGCCGTCGTATTATTTTTAAATTCTATTAACTTAAAGCTAGTATTAGCGTCGGTTTTAATACCGTTTAGCAGTCCTTAATATATATTAATTTAGCTTTTTTATAGGGCTATTTATACTATCTTTACTTATAAATCCTAGAGGAATTACCCTATTTAAAAAGATATAGCTACGTTAATTATATATAATACTAACTAACTATTTATATAAAAGATATTAATAACGATTTCCTAATTAAAGTTAAGCTTATTACGTAATTTAAACTTAAATTTACGTAAGCTTTGCGTATTTATTTAGTATTAATAATATATTTTCGTTAACTACTCTAGCGCCCCTATTTCGATATTATTATTACTTAATTACTTTAAGAGGTTATATAGCCTCGTAACTAACGGGTACTTAAATCTCTAATATAGTTTTTTAAGCTTACTTTTTATTAAGTAATTAATTAACTTCGTATTATTAATAAGCTTTATAAACGTATACCCCTATTATTATTTAACTATTTTAAAGTACTTATTATTAGAAATTCTATTCTTTATATTATTAAATATAATACTTAGTTAATCTATATTTTTTAGATATAAGAAAAATAGGGTATTAACGAGTAAAATATAAAAAGTTATTATTTTAAAGTACGTCTCTACTTTTATTATACTTAAGGTAACGATTTCTTTACTTAGGCCAAAACTAATCCTTATAATACTTATTATTAATATATTAAGTATTATTAGCGCGATCTTTTATAGCGCTTAGAATTACCCTTTTCTTTTAGTTAATTATTATAATACTTTCATATTTAAAATAATTTTATAAAAATTATCTAGGCCGTACTTTTTACTTATATAAAATGCTTATATAAGCTTAGTATTCGAGGCATTTAGGTAATATAAAAAGGGCCCCTCTAGCTACCCCTAGATTTACTTAGTACTATATTCCTTTTTTTTAAATATTAAAAACAATAGCGTTTTCTCTTTAATTATTAAAAAAATAGGCTTTAGCCTTATTAAATTTACCCTTTCGGCCGCCTCTATATCTATTATTTAAGGGACCTTCCCTTATTATTTATAAATAAAAGCCTATTTATTAAGAGCTTTTATTACCCTTTATTTATTTAGCTTCGTATATTTTTTAGAAGCTAACGGGGTAAAAAAAGAGTAGTTAATATCGTTAATTTTATTATAATTTAATTCGTTAGTATAGGGGGTAAGATTTTTTTTATTTTCTAAATTTCTTATAGGGGGTATATACTTTAAGCTACTACTTTAATTATTATTATTAAGTTCTATACCCCTAGATCTATTTTTATATATAATAAAGAATTAGTTAAATTAACGAGGGCTAGTTTTATTATTTACTACCCTCGAATTTTTATATTATTTATACGATTTAGTACGCTCTTTTTTAGAGTAGTTACTTAATTAATATTTATCCTTTTTATAAATATAATATTACTTTTTTTATTACCTTATCTATAAGTTAAATTTTTACTTATTTAACGAATCTAGGCTTTTTTATTAATAACTATTATATTTAGCCTCTTTTTTTTTTTATACGTTCGATCGACTTAATATTATTAATAAGGGCCGTTATATATTTGAAAATAAGTTTAGTATAGTATTCTTACTTTAATATTAAAGCTAAATCTTAGCTTTAAATAAAGCGTTTTATAATTTTTAGGTATTTAATATAAGGTTATTTTTGTTTTTAATATACGCTAGACTATAATATAAAAATATTTAACTTTTCGCTTATTTATTTTCTTATTTAGCTAGGTTTTCGCTAGTTTATTAATTTAATTAATAAGCTTTTTAAGGATCTTTACTCGCAATTTACTTTTTATTATCCTAGCTATAAATATAAAAAAAATCGCTCGTAATTTAGATAGGAGCTCTAGGTTCTTATTATAGGTCTCGAAGCGGCTTCGGATTACGTTAATTATACTAAAAAAGTCGTTTTAATTAAGATTATATATTACTTTATAATAATAATTAGAAGCTTTGTTTATAAATACGATATTAATTACTAAATAATATTAATATTCTTTAATTCCGACTTTTTTATAATAATTATAAAATATTATTAGGGGTTTTTATAAGACCTTATACTTCCTCTTAGAATATAATTTCTTTTTTAAAAAGATCTTTTTAAAGTTTATAAATTACTTCGTATTTATTATTAAATTTTTAGTATTTATATATAATCCCTATATCACTACGTATTATTAATAACTTCGGGTCGTTTACCTCTTTTTTTATTAACTAATTAGTACTAAATTTCGTATTAGTAATAGTAATAAATTATAAATCGAAATAGGTAGAATTATTAATTATCGTACTTTTAATACTATATTTTACCCCGGTATATCTTTTTATAACAATAGATTTTTATTAGTAATTATAGGGAGAAAATCTAGGTCGTTTACCCTTTTTCTAAATTTATTAAAATAATTATACGCTCTATTGACCTATACTTAGTTCTATAATACGAATTCCTTTTTTATAATTATTATTATTAATATTTTATATAGCTCTTACGATTATAATTATATTAATAATACCCCTTATTTATAAAGGAATTTATTAACTACTTTTATAATTCTTAGGTTTATATTTATAAACTATTTATTTAGTTAGTAACTAAGGTCGTTTACGATTTTATAAAATAGGGGTTACCCCTATAGCCCCTTTTTCTTATAAACCTTAGTTAAATAGATTAATATTATATTAATTTACTTATTATTAAGCTAATTTATAATTTTATATATTTATATCCCCTAATAATCCGGGTTAATATTTACTTATTTATAAAGGATTAAGATTCTATTTAGGATCGGGTTTTATTCTCTTTTTTTTTACCTTAACTCGCTAAGGGTTATATTCTAGCTTATACCCGTATTAATAGTTATTAATATATTTAATTTTAATAAGGATATATTTAATTCGCGCGCTAGTTATAATAAATCCGTACTTTTATTACTTAACGAATTTATTAAGGTTTAGGAAATCCTTACTTCCTCTTACTATTTTATTACTACTCTCGTTTTTATTATTTTTAATAATTACTATTACTTTTTTAAATCGCTAGCTATTATACTTACTAAGATCTTTTTTTTTATTTAATATAAAAAAGTAGGTTTTAATAGTTCTTTTTAATAATAATAATAATAAACGTTTATATTATTATAAAAAGATATAATAATTAGTCTTAGGATTTTTATTAGTTACTAATTTCTATTATCCTATATACTTTTAGCTTCTTAAGCCTCGTATTTTTTATAATTTTTAAATAGCTTCTTTTTCTAACTTACTTTTTTTAGAGTAGTATTTTATAAAAATAGTTAAAAATAAACGCCGGGCGGCTCGTAAAAGAGCTATATAAGTTATTAAAAACCGTATAAGCCGTTAAATATAGTTAATAAAATTAAGCCCTTTTTTTTATAAAATCGTAGATTTTAAAGACTTATTAAAAATACTTATTTATTACTTATACGTAATAGGGTTAGATATTTTAGAGATCTTATTTTTTACGGCCTCTTAGTACCTTATTTTATATTTTTTAAATAGTTTTTTTTATAACTTAATTATAGTTAGGTAATTATTACTTATTAATAATCCCTTTTATTACTTAGTTAATTTCTTAAAATTAATAATTTCGTACTAGGAGTTAATATAAAAAAAAGTTTTTTAATAGCCCTTTAGAAATTTCTTTTTTTTTAAATCCTCGTCTTTTTAGCTTTTTTTTAAGCTAATAATAACTCTAATAGGAGGTTATAAAACTGCTTTAGGGTAGCTACCTTTTTTTTAAATTAATTTTTAAAATTTATAATATTCTTAACTTAATATTATTAAGATTTTTAAATCCCCTCTTCCCTCGTTAAACTATCCTCTATATTTTATTTTTAAGTAATACTTAGGGAGTAATTAAGGGAGCTATAAAAAGGTTATTTAAATTATAAATTTAAAATCGTATTTATAAAATCCTTATAATAATAAACTTTTTTATATACTATAGATCTCTTAGTTTAATAACTTTTATAGGGTTACTTTTATTACTAAATAAGAATATTTATATTTAAAAATCCTTTTTTTTGATTACCTAGTATTTTTTTATATTATATTATTAAGCTCGTTTATTATGTTAATTAATTAAATAAGTAGTCGTTACGTAAGTATTTTTTTTTATTAATTTAACTAGTTAATTTTTAATTATAAGCCGGTTATAAAAAAGTCGTTTAATAAAAAAGCTACTCGGGGCGATAATAAAAAGCTAGTTATTTAAGTAGTTTTATTAATTAATATAGTTTAACGTAGTAAACGTCGATTTTTTATAAATAATAAAGGGTTATAATTATTTAATTCCGTATAGTATCTAAGAATTACCTCTTTTTTCGTTTATTTCTATAAAATTAATTAATATAAATCTCCTATCCCGTATAATATTAAAAAGTCGTCTCTTTTACGTAGCGAGATACTTTACTAATTTATAATAATAGAATTTAATTACTAATTAATATTAATATCCCTATTATAAGGTAGTTAGTTTGAACTATAGTTAACGAAGAGATTAATTAAATTATATAAATATCTGCGTAGGTATAAAAAGGAGGTTCTAACCGTAAGTTAGGCTAGTTATAATAATTATAAATAGGGCCCCTAATTGGCCCCTGCGCAGTCGGCCGTATGCCGCGGTCGAATTAGACTTCCAATCCGACACTAGCAAAACCACGAGGCTTTCGGCATTCTTGAGGAATACCACGCGAGGTTGAAATCGGCAAGTGGTCTTAATGCAGAACCTGAGCCAAAAGATCTGCTTGATCTGATATTGACCACCATCTCGGTGTACGAAAAGGTCTTCATTGTCTTGGACGGGCTTGACGAACGTGGAGACAACGTGGCGGAAGTAGCTGAAGCTATCAAATTCCTTTTTGAGGCATCGTCATCCGCCAGCATTGCAGTGTTCAGCCGAGACGAGCCGTAAATTCAAGACGAGTTCGCAGCTGAGTTCGCTCATATCGAGATTGCGGCTCATACACAAGACCTCGATATCTACATCCGTGCCGAGATGGCCCATAGAAGACAACCGCACAATCTCAGCATCCCGAATCCGCTATTTGCCGAAGAGATCCGGTATCAGCTTGTCAACGGAGCACAAGGAATGTGAGCTCAATTCCACTCTCTCACCAATTTGCGATACTTAATAGTTCCAGGTTCCGATGGGCATCATGCCAGCTAGACTATCTCTGTGATCCGAGTACCAACCGTGCCCGGCGGGAAGCTCTGACAAAGAAGCCCCTTGATGGCCGCTTGTACTTTTGGGAGGTTGAAAGCTGTCAAGATGCTTCTTCGCAGCGGCGCGGCGGTGGCCTATACTAATGAGAAAGGGACACGTCGGAACGCCTTCACAGTTGCGGCACCTCATCCTCTCATCCAAGCATGGCTTCTTGTTGGTAGATTTCAGGATCAACAAAGATTGTGTGCTTATTCAATTTGGAAGCGCTGCGACCCAGAAGTCGGGTATTGAAGTGAAGGCTTCAAAGTTGAGTGGAAGCTAGTAGGCACGAACAAGCGGCTCAGAGGCGAGTCTATGCTTGACCCATTCAACAAACGTCACCGCCTCAAAAGATGGGCCAATGGCCGGGTATTGGTTCGGTGAGTCACACCAGGATTCCACTGAGAAGGTTTCCACGGCGATGATGATATGTCATGATATTGATTCTCCGTTGTCATATCCTACCTTATGTCATGACTATCTGCCGTTTGGGTATCGTTTTTTAGACATGGATAGGTGCCACGCCTGGCGTTGATATCAACTCTTGATTAGCGCGGTGTTAGCCACTAATCAGGAGTTGATACTAACGTCATCGCAAGCAGCATACACTACTGACTTAAATCGAGTGTCACAATTCATGCCATGTTAGTAGTGTTCCGAGAAAGGTCTCGGTCCAGAACGTCCTCCCTATGCGATTACGTTCGCTCATTGAGCAAACCGAGAGTCCGTTGCAAGGGTGACCCTTCATCCCTGTCGAAGTCAGAGGATTTGAATACAGTAACAGGCTAGTAGCACTCACGTCCCGATGCAGAACGATTCATGATGTCAATCATTTCATCAAATCGCCGTCTTGTCGTAATTTCTGGCAACACCCCGGCCTTCTGATGATACAATACAACTTTCCAGGCGATCCGGGCAACGCTAATGTGTGGTGGTGATATGACGTGACGAGAGAAACCCAGTTGACATGACCTGAAGACGCTGGCACCCTCCCACCGGCCTCATGATGCGTGGGCATCGTAAGTCCCGTTCAAAGCTCAGTAGGTGTATGTCCCTATGCCAAGACATGAGACATCGAATTCGCCTTCTTTGCCGAAAGTACTTACCGATCCTCCGGAGCCATCGATGAGGATGACCTACCTACTGATTTCAGATATAAATCCAGGCCTTCAAGGCTAACCACCATCAATATGAAAGTCACAACGGCACCGCATACATAACTCGAATAACAGCACACTCTAGCCATTTTTTCTTTGCACCTACATATGTTACACGAGATCTAACCACCACCTGCACCATCATCAATATATCAGAAGATGAAGACTCAGATTACTATCTTGACTTTGACTGCCACCGCACTCTGTAGTCCAATTCTCCTAATCCACCGCGCCCAGGTCGATACCACAGTTCAACTCCAGAGCCGCCAGACCGGAACAATAGCAAAAGAATACACGCAAGGAGGCTGCCGTGATGTCATCTTCATCTTCGCCCGGGGTTCTACGGAAGTCGGAAACATGGTAAGTCCCCGCCGCGCTTCGGAGTCCCGTGTCCGGATAAGCCTAGACCGTATTCGCGATGTGCAGGAGGGGAAAACGCATATACACATCAGATGACTGACGTCAAATCTTCCAGGGGTCGACCGTTGGACCTCCGACTTCAGACGGTCTGAAGAAAAAGTACGGCGAAAACAAAGTGGCGACAGAAGGAGTTGATTACGCCGCTGGTCTCACGACCAACTTCCTCCCCGGAGGAGCTGATCCCGTCGGCGTTGATGAGATGAAGCGGCTTTTGACCGATGCTACCAATAAGTGCGACAAGTCAAAGGTCGTAGCTGGAGGCTATAGGTATGCATATTTCTGCGGGTTAATGCAATATCAACGACTTGAGACTGACAATGGAGTCTTCTATAGCCAAGGAGCTGCCACCGCACATCGCGCGATTGAGAACCTCCCTGATGCAGTCAAGAGCAAGATCTTGGGGGTCGTCACCTATGGCGACACCCAAAATCAGCAGGACAAGGGCCAGATTCCCAACTTCCCCAAAGACAGACTGAAACTCATTTGCAACGAAGGCGATAAGGTGTGCACTGGCACTCTCGAGATCACGCCTGCTCACCTTGATTATGAACGCCATGTTCCCGAGGCAGTTGACTTTTTGACCGGAAAGATCGGCAATCTTTGATATCTACCACAACTTGCACACTAGATCGTCTTTGACCTAGTACCATTTGGCATATGTTTTGATTTAGAGAACATCACGGGGGACCACGCAGCAAGCGAGGATGGTGCTGGGATAGCTGGGATTACTGAATCATGTTTTGATCTTGTAGATGGTGTTGACCACAATTAAAGCATCTTGCCATACTCGATCACTTCTCCCGACCCTGATCCTACTACACTACGGTTGAGGCCATCCGAGATTCAAACTCACTGTCAGTATGTTTGATGCTCAAGAGTGACGATAGCGATATCTCGGACGCTCGTCCAGTCTCTCGCATGACTGCCTAATGTCACTACATGTATCCGATCTAACAGTACATGCATTACGTATCTGATCCTGAGCAAGGTCCGTACTACATTATTAAAATTGTCTGAGTAAGCTTGCGATGATTTGTGACAGCAGCTCATCCCCAATTCTTCATCCCGTCCCTTACCCCTGGACTCTAGCAGTCATCATATCTTCTTTTATGATGTCAGCGGCCCTTTCGGCAACCGCATAAACAGTGCTCTGGATGTTACCCAAGGGCTCAATCGGGAAGACACTGGCATCGACAATGCGAAGATTCTTCGCCCCATAGAGCCTTAGTCGCTCGTCAACAACGCCACCATCCTCCTGTGGCATCATAGCACAACTGCCCGAAACATGGAACACTGAAATCTGTCTTTGACGCACAATCTCCTTGGCAGTCTCCAAGTTGTTGCCCATCAACTCGGGCAAGCGTTTCCCTCCAGGCTTGAGTAGCGAGCTGAAAGGTTCAGTGCCTACGATTCGCTCGACAAATTGAACGTTGCGGGCCAGAAGCTCCAGGTCGAGGGGATTTGAGTTGTATTTCGGATCCCATGTTGGCAACGCTTTGAAATCAGGGCTAGTAATGTGGACCGTTCCCCGAGAAAACGGGTGGTTCAACACCGTCATAACAGTGATGTAATTCTCCGGCTTTGAAGGCAAAATGTACTCGGCCATGTTGGCTGGATGATCATTAATCGTGATTTGAGAAGGAAAAAGCAGGTATTCGCTGCTTGGCTCGTCCAATGTCTCGATAAGAGAGCGCACAAGCTTTCCAGTCGGCGAGCTCGCATGCTTTCCATGTGTAGCCAGAAGAGATTTCTTTGCGTCTCCTGACAACAGCCCGTTGTTGTCGGCGAGAGGCGTGTAAGCAGCGCTAATTGTGCTCTGGCCCAGTGGGCCCTCACGCGTGGCCATATACTGGCCGACAACAGCGTTGAGGATGTCTCCGTCTCGGAGAACATCCGCTGACGGCACTCCTTCATTGACCTCAAAGCTTTGGCAGACAATCGGGTGATCCTGCAAGTTCTCTCCAACATTGGAATTATCAATCACCACAGGAATGCCGTGGCTCTCGAGCAAGTCTCTCCCACCAACGCCAGACAGCTCCAATAGCTGAGGTGTTTGGAGAGTTCCTGCAGCAAGGATCACTTCCCCTTTCGCCTCGATTATCTTCTCCTCGCCGGCCTTGCTGACAATGAGAACGCCAGTCGCAGATACACCGTCTCCGGCAGTATCAAAGATGACTTTCCTGACCTGTGTCTCGGTCAAGACTACCAGGTTTGGTCGTGCAGCCACTTCCGGTGTGTAATAAGCGCTCGCCGCGAAGCTTCTCGTCTTGTTCTGCGGATCAATGCTGCACGGGTTCTGAAAAGCACCATAGGCCTTCCCACTCCGAGGATCACCAGTCACGCCAAGGCCAAGCTTATCGAATGTGCTCTTCCACGCAGCGTTCATAGAGCTGTAGCCTTCGCCAAAGGAGACCTGAATTGGGCCTTTTCCGCTCAAAGTTTGATCGTGGTAGTCCAGCCCAACTATGTCCTTTGCGGACTGGGGAGGAGGATGATCAGTGCCAAACTTGCGGAAATAAGGCGCGAGCTCGTCGAAACTCCAGCCGGCGTTGCCCAGCGCACCCCAGGCATCTAAAACTCCCCTTGATGGATACAGCATCAACATGAAGTTTAAGGCAGAGCTGCCTCCAAGCATTTTGCCTCGTGCTTGGTTAATTCTTCGGTCGTTCAAACCAGGCTAGCCAAGGTCAGATGATTGCAGTCGGCCGATAAAGGGGTTGGCTCACCTGAGGCACTGAGGTGAAATTCCAGTCATATTCATCCTTTCCATAGACGCCTGCCACTAAGCCAGGCGTCAAGACCAAAGGGTCCGCGCTCTTGTCGGCACCAGCTTCAACAACTAGAACACGAGTGCCGTTATCTTCGCTAAGGCGCGAAGCCACAACTAGACCCGCTGTTCCACCACCTACAACAATGTAGTCGAAAGAAGAATCGAGATTGTCGGATTAGAAGTCTAATTCGACCGCGGCATACAGCCGACTGCGCAGGGGCCAATTAGGGGCCCTATTTACGATTATCGTAGCCAGCCTAACCTACGGTTAGAACCTCCTTTTTATACTTATTATATAAATATTTATATAGTTTAATTAATCTCTTTATTAATTACGGTTCGAACTAACTACCTTATAATAAGGATACTAATACTAATTAGTAATTAAATTTTATTATTATAAATTAGTAAAATATCTTATTATATAAAAAAAACGACTTCTTAATACTATATAAAATAAGAAATTCGTATTAATTAACCTTATAAAAGTAAATAAAAAAGGAGGCAATTTTTAAATACTATATAGAATTAAATAATCGTAGCCCTTTATTACTTACGAGAGGTCGATATTTACTATATTAAACTACGTTAATTAACGGAACTATTTAAATAACTAGCCTTTTACTATCGCCCCGAATAGCTTTTTTATTAAATAACTTTTTTATAACTAGCCTATAATTAAAAATTAACTAGTTAAATTAATAAAAAAAAATACTTACGTAACGATTATTTACTTAATTAATTAACGTAACGAACGAGCTTAATAATATAATATAAAAAAGTACTATATAATTAAAAAAGGGGATCTCTAAACGTAAATATTCTTACTTAGTAATAAAAGTAACTTTATAGGAGTTATTAAATTAAGAGATTTATAATATATAAAAAAGTTTATTATTACGAGGATTTTATAAATATAACTTTAAGCTTATAATTTAAATAACCTCTTTATAACTCCCTTAACTACCCCCCGGGTATTATTTAAAAATAAAATATAAGGGATAGTTTAATAAGAGAGGAGGGGATTTAAAGGTTTTAATAATATCGAGTTAAGAGTATTATAAATCTTAAAAATTAACTTAAAAAAAAAGTAGCTATTTTAAAATAGTTTTATAACCTCCCGCTAAAGTTATTATTAACTTAAAAAAAAGCTAAAAAAACGAGGATTTAAAAAAAAGAAAAAGAATCTTTTAAAAGGCTACTAAAGGGCTTTTTTTTATATTAGCTCCCGGTATAAAATTATTAATTTTAAAAAATTAACTAAGTAATAAAAAGGATCGTTAGTAAGTAATAATTACCTAATTATAATTAAGCTATAAAAAAAACTATTTAAAAAATATAAAATAGGGTACTAAGAGGCTATAAAAAATAAAATTTCTAAGGTATTTAACCTTACTACGTACGAATAATAAGTAGGTATTTTTAATAAGTTTTTAAAATTTATAATTTTATAAAAAAGAGGGCTTAATTTTATTAATTATATTTAATAGCTTATATAGTTTTTAATAATTTATATAGCTTTTTTACGAGCTATATAATATCTATTTTTAACTATTCTTACGGAATATTACCCTAAAAGAAGTAAGTTAAGGAAAGAAGCTATTTAGAAATTATAAAAAGTACGAGGCTTAAGAAGTTAAAAATATATAGAATAGTAAAAATTAGTAATTAATAAAGATCTTAAGACTAATTATTATATCTTTTTATAATAATATAAACGTCTACCGCTACTATTATTTAAAAGAATTACTAAAACTTACTTTTTTATATTAAATAAAAAAAAGGATTTTAATAAGTATAATAGTTAGTAATTTAAAAAGGTAATAATAATCGCTAAAAATAATAAAAACGAAAATAGTAGCGAGATAATAAGAAAAAGCGGGAATTTCTTAAACTTTAATAAATTCGTTAGGTAATAAAAATACGGATTTATTATAACTAGCGCGCGGATTAAATATATCCCCGTTAAAATTAAATACGCTAGCGATTACTAATATAAGTATAAATTAAAATACGACCCTTAGCGAGTTAGGGTAAAAAAAAAAAGAATAAAACCCGATTTTAAATAAAATCCTAATCTTTTATAAGTAGGTAAATATTAGCCCGGATTATTAAGGAACGTAAATATAAAAAATCGTAAATTAGCTTAATAGTAAATAAATTAACGTAGTATTAATCTATTTAACTAAGGTTTATAAAAAAAAGGGGCTATAGGGGTAACCCCTATTTTATAAAATCGTAAATAACCTTAGTTACTAACTAAATAAATAGTTTATAAGCGTAAGCTTAAGAATTATAAAAGTAGTTAATAAATTCTTTTATACGCGAGGGGTATTACTAACGTAATTATAATTACGAGAGCTATATAAAATACTAATAATAATAATTATAAAAGAGGAATTCGTACTATAGAACTAAATATAGGTTAATAGAGCGTATAATCGCTTTAATAAATTTAAAAAAAAGGTAAACGACCTAGATTTCCTTTTTATAATTACTAACGGAAATCTATTATTATAAAAAGATATACCGGGGTAAAATATAGTATTAAAAATACGATAATTAATAATTCTACTTATTTCGATTTATAACTCGTTATTACTATTAACGCGAAATTTAATACTAATTAGCTAATGATAAAAAAAGTAAACGACCCGAAATTATTAATAATACGTAGCAACATAAGGATTATATATAAATACTAAAAATCTAGTAATAAATATAAAGTAATTTATAAACTTTAAAAAGATCTTTTTAAAAAAGAAATTATATTCTAAGGGGAAGTATAAGGTCTTATAAAAAACCCTAACGATATTTTATAATTATTATAAAAAAGTCGGAATTAGGGAATATTAGTACTATTTAGTAATTAATATCGTACTCGTAAGCAAAGCCTTTAATTACTATTATAAAGTAGTATATAATCTCGATTAAAACGACTTTCTTAGTATAATTAACGTAATTTAAAGCCGCTTTAAGACTTATAATAAGAACTTAGAGCTCTTATTTAAGTTATAAGTAATTCTTTTTATATTTATAACTAAGATAATAGAGGGTAAATTATAAGTAAAAATCTTTAAAAAGCTTATTAATTAAATTAATAAGCTAATAAAAACCTAGCTAAATAAGGGAATAAATAAGTAAAAAGTTAGATATTTTTATACTATAGTTTAGCGTATATTAAAAATAAAAATAACCTTATATTAAGTACCTAAAGATTATAAAACGCTCTATTTAAAACTAAGATCTAGTTTTAATATTAAAATAAAAATACTATATTAAACCTATTTTTAAGTATATAACGGCCCTTATTAATAATATTAAGTTAATTAAATATAAAAAAAAAAAAAAGAGGCTAGATATAGTAATCGCTAATAAGGAGGCCTAGATTTATTAAATAAGTAAAGATTTAACTTATAAGTAGGGTAATAAAAAAGGTAATATTATATTTATAAAAAGGATAGATATTAGTTAAGTAATTACTTTAAAAAAGAGCGTACTAAATTATATAAATAATATAAAAAATCGAGGGTAGTAAATAATAAAACTAGCCCTTATTAGTTTAATTAATTCTTTATTATATATAAGGGTAGATCTAGGGGTACGGAACTTAGTAATAGTAGTTAAAATAGCGGCCTAAAATATATACTCCTTATAAGAGATTTAAAAAATAAAGAAGATTTTACTTTTTATATTAATAAATTAAATTATAACGAAATTAATAATATTAATTACTCTTTTTTTACCTCGTTAGCTTTTAAAAAATATACGAGGCTAAACGAATAGAGAGTAGTAGAAGCTCTTAATAAGTAGGCTTTTATTTATAAATAATAAGAGAAGGTCCTTTAGATAATAGATATAAAAAAAGCTAAAAGGGCGAATTTAATAGGGCTAAAGCCTATTTTTTTAATAATTAAAGAGAAGATACTATCTTTTTTAATATTTAAAAAAAAAGAATATAGTATTAAGTAAATCTAAGGGTAGCTAAAGGGGTCCTTTTTATATTATTTAGATCCCTTAAATACTAAGCTTATATAAGTATTTTATATAAGTAAAAGGTACGGCCTAAATAATTTTTATAAAATTATTTTAAATATTAAAGTATTATAATAGTTAACTAAAAGAAAAGGGTAATTCTAAGCGCTATAAAAAATCGTATTAGTAATACTTAATATGTTAATAATAAGTATTATAAAGATTAGTTTCGGCCTAGGTAAGGAAATCGTCGCCCTAAGTATAATAAAAGTAGAGACGTACTTTAAAACGATAACTTTTTATATTTTATTTATTAATACCCTATTTCTTTTATATTTAAAAAACATAGATTAACTAGGTATTATATTTAATAATACGAGGAATAGAATCTCTAATAATAAACACTTCGAAATAGTTAAATAATAATAAGGGTATGCGTTTATAAAGCTTACTAATAATACGAAGTTAATTAATTACCTAATAAAAAGTAAGCTTAGAAAACTATATTAAAGATTCGGGTACCCGTTAGTTACGAGGCTATATAACTTCTTAAAGTAATTAAGTAATAATAATATCGAAATAGGGGCGCTAAAGTAGTTAACGAAAGTATATTATTAATACTAAATAAATACGTAGAGCCTTTGTAAATTTAAATTTAAATTACGTAATAAGCTTAAATTTAACTAGGAAATCGTTATTAATATCTTCTATTTAAATAATCGGCTAATACTATATATAATTAACGTAGCTATATCTTTTTAAGTAGGGTAATTCCTTTAGGATTTATAGATAAAAATAATATAAGTAGCCCTATAAAAAAGCTAGATCGATATATATTAAGGACCGCTAAATAGTATTAGAACCGACGCTAATACTAGCTTTAAATTAATAAAATTTAAAAATAATACGACGGCTTATAATATATAACTAAAAATCGTACCTATTAAAGCGTACTATAATATTAAAAAAGTAAAGAGGGTATATTAATAGTTAAAAAGGGCGTTTAGAATTATTAAAAAGGAAAATCCGGATTTTATTAACGACGAATACTTTTAAATAGTACTTAAATATTATAACGATATTATAGGGCTTAACGGACTTATATTAATATTATTAGTATTTAGAATATATTTAAAAACGACCTTAGCCTCGCTACCGTTACTAAGTATAAGCTAACGAGCCTAAGTAGTTAAAAAAATAATATAAGTACTATACGAAGTAAATATAAAAAAATAAATTAACAAGGTAATTACTACGTATAATAGGCCCGATATAGGGGATAATTTAAATATATTACCAAATTCGGATATATAAATATAGCGCGAAATTACTTAATAATAAGCTAGGCTATATAAATTAATTTTTATTAACGAGCGCTCTTATATAGTTATAAGAGATTATAACTAGCTATTCGAAGTATTAATTATAGTAATTAGACCGTATTATATAAATCCTAATAAAATAATTTCTAACTTATAAAAAAAAAAGAATTAAAGGAAACTATATAACCCGCAGTAGAAGTATAAAAATTATCTTTAATAAAATCGTTATAATAGTACTAATAAATAATAAAGAAAAGGAAATTACTAAAAAGATACTAATATTACTAATAAGACGTCGTAAAAGACTACGATAATAAGCTCTAACGTAGTAATTTATTATTAATAACGAAGTAATTAATACTTTTTATATAATAAAAAAAAAAGCCGATTTCGAGCTAGTAGTTAAACTACGTAAAGAAAGTATAATTATAATTATTAAAAAGCCGTATAAGGGATTAGATCTTATTAAAATAAAGACTTTTTATAATCGAAGGGTCTATCGATTTATCCTATATAATTTAGAAAAATATATAAACCTCCGCATATTTAAATTATAAATAGTTTATAAAATTAAAAAGAAAAGAATACCCTAGCTATATAAGAAGTTTAAATACGTAATTTAGGGGTATAATAATATTAAAAAAGCGACGCTACTTATATAATTACTTATTATATAGCGCTATAGTTAACGATTAATAATAATATTAATAATATCGCTATAAAAAAAGGAATATAAGATTTAGAGCCCTAATATTACTTAGACTTATACTTAATCGGCTATAGGGCTTACAAAGAAAATCCTAGCCTATTTACTAAAAAGAATAGCTAATAAGTACTTAGAAAGTACGATTATTAAAGTGCTTAAGTTACTATATAGGCTCGTAAAATTAGGTACTTATTAATAAGTTACTTATTACGATTTTTATATTAATTAATTATTAATAATTATTTCTATATATAACCCGTGCTTATTAATTATAGAATATAAAGGCGATTAATTTAGGATCGTTAGAATATAAATTAATAATATATTAGGCCTATTTAATATTAACTTTATAAAAAAGGAGGATAAAGAGCTTTAAAAAGCAGGCTTCGTAGCGAAGCTAAAAGAGGTGTTTATAATAAATACCCCCTTAGTATTTAATAATAAGATTTTTATAATCGAAAGGAAAACTATTATTTTTTAATAAAAGGGGTAAAGTAAGAAAATTAACCTTATTAATTTAAATATAACTAACGTTAAAAAATAATATAAGGCTAAGCTCGTATAAGGGGTATATATTATAAGTATTTATTAGCCCGAGGCGGTTTTTAATTATATTAAGGTAGCATAAGCTATAAATTTAACTAAATAAAACGTCAAGGTACTTAATAAGCGGCTTAAATAGTAATAAACGAATTTTAATTAAAGTCTCGTTTATTACTTAATTAACCTTACGATTAATAAGCTTTATATTTTTATTAATAAGTTATTTATAAATAATAACGACCTTACTTCGTAATTAGAGTATATTATTATCCTAGCTAACGAGAGTATAAATAAGAGCGAATTTATTATATATAGTAATATAATTTATTACTTATTAACTAAAAATAAGTAAGTAACGAGAAATATATTAGTATTAAAAATATATAATATAGTTAATAACGTTAACCTCTCTTATACGATTTTAATAACGCTAAGGAAGATTATTAATCGAATTAGTTTTTTACTTATTTTAACGGTTATTTATACTAATTCCTACTTGCTATATAAATACCTTATTAAATTAAGAACAATAAAAAAAAAGAGGCTTATAATCGATATTATAGCCCTTAGGTAATTATATAAAAAGCGTAAGATACTTAAAATTCGTTAAATTAATAATAAAAATAACCTCGTAAACGCTTTTATAAAAATAGTACTAAATAAAAGATTAGAATAATTTATAAGTAATAAAAAAGCTATTATATAAATAGAGAGATAAGTTATAAAAAATATAAAAAAAAGGGGAAAAAGGAGACGACTTAGTAAACGGGCCCGAGGTCGAATTATATTTCTAACTATAGTAGTTAAATTAATAAAAAAAAGAGAAAGTTAATATTAAATTAGAAGTTTAATTCGACCGCGGTATATAGTTAATTACGTAGGGGCTAATTAGGGGCCTTATTTACGATTATTATAGCTAGCTTAACTTATAGTTAGAACCTCTTTTTTATACTTATTACGTAAATATTTATATAGTTTAATTAATCTCTTTATTAACTACGGTTCGAACTAACTACCCTATAATAGGGATACTAATAGAGATCTTAGAATAAAGACATGGTATTTCTTCTGAGTTTTTGGCGACTGTAGTTAAGATTACAAAGGGAGAAAGACTTTAACTTCAGCTTGCACAAGGGGGGTTTCTTATCTCAACTGACGTGACTTTGCCTGGTGTCCGATGCTAGGATGGATGGCCATCAACACTCCACAGTAAGCAAGTAGGCACACATTCAGCCAACTGCATGAATCTAGCCTCTGCTGGTAGGATAGTCCGCAATGCCCTGGCCAGAATCCACTATCGCAGTCTTTGGTTGCATTCGTTGGTTGTCTTTGGGAGAGAATACCAACACGACAGGGCCTGAGTTCATCACGCTTTCTTTATTTCCGGGCGAACAGCTCATGAGCTCTGAGCGACCTTATTCGAAAAGGCACAGCACATCGGTTTTCTTTCTACTCGCAGACCGAAAGCGAGTTTCACTTTGCGAACCATTAACAACTGGAAGTCATGTCTATCCACTGACACAGGCTTGGACAAGTGGATATGGGGATGCATGTACCTAGCCTGCTCCCTATGTCTGTAGCCTTCCGCAAGTTCACATTTGTATCCTCAATTTGACAAGGTCGAAGTAGCAGTTCTGTTACGTGTGCGGTTCCGAGGATTCAGGCACCTTTCACTTTGGTTTATAGAGGCATTCAAGATGCGTTGTTACCAGTGCGCATTGCCGAACAAATTTCACCTTGCTGACCATGGGCTTGTCAGTGAAACCAAAAATGGATGATGTCCCGCGCAACCAAAGTCCATCTAACGGTTGGAGCTAGGGACGGCACCACGGATCTCGTCCCGCGGCGAAACTCCCCGCGCCGCACACTCATTTGACAGATACGGATCGGCGTAGAACTTTTGTGTGGATGGCGCAAGTCAGTGGATCACTGCAGGGGATTTGCTGCAGGCATTCCGAAAGCTACAGCGCTAGCAACATCTATCGTACCATGCGTGCTGTGCCAACAGTCCCAACCAACGGTGCAGAGGGCAATTCTTGAAGAATGCATACATTGGCCTCGGTCCGTAGTGAAGCGGTCATGATGGAGGAGTTAATTGTTGCTGGATTGATTGACTAAGTGTCGGATTGGAAGTCCAATTCGACCGCGGCATACAGCCGACTGCGCAGGGGCCAATTGGGGGCCCTATTTACGATTATCGTAGCCAGCCCAACCTACGGTTGGAACCTCCTTTTTACACCTACTACGCAGATATTCATATAGTTCAATTGATCTCTTCGTCAACTACGGTTCGAACCAACTACCCTGTAATAGGGATACCAACACTAAGTATTGTCCTCTCGCTGGCAAGCGCCTGGGAGCTTGAACATTGTGCGCAATCAGCTGGGCCATTTTCCTGTGGCCAGTATTAATGAAGTGTCAAGTTACGCTAGCTGCAGTAGTCGGCCTCGTTAAACTTCGAATAGTCACAAGGAGACGCCAAATTTCTGGCATTACCTCTCACTGTCAAGGCCTAGACTCTTTCGGCGGCAATAACAAAGTTCAACCCGTTCCGTCTTGCGGTCTCCAGCGGCTGCATTATTTCGGTCGGCTTGGCAGAGTTGCTGAAGATTCGGGCTAACCTGAGCCTAGCGTGAACGTAAGATCAGCGGATGTTGGGCAGCTGTGCCGCATACGAGCATGGCAATTTCCGCTTGCTGTGATGCGGAGGTACTCGTTTCCGTGTTAGGCCGCCTCACAGTGACAGGACCAACACCAGTGATCCGCGGGCACGAGTAAAACAAGCAGGGGCTCTAGCGAGCTTCAAGCGTTCGTGTCTAGCATGTTTAACAGCAGGATATCTTCAGAATCCAAAATGAGATGATGGGTTGGTTTCTTTGTTTTATTTTGGATTTTGTCCAAATCCGAACGATCGCGCTCGACAATATTTCCTTCAATCTCTTTGAGGCGAGATGTAGACAACGCCTTCTGGGTAGTTCTCGCTAAGGTACTGCCCGCTATTATGGCGTTCCATGCTGTCAGCTTTCCAACCTTGCCGATAGTCAAGGCTCATCTTCTCGTGAACTGCGTATTGGTTCTCTTCGCAGTTCTTATAGTCACGCTCCGTTTCTTCGCACGCTTCTCTTCGGGGGCTAAGCTGTGGTGGGATGATCTCCTCATTCTCCTTGCAGTGCCTCAGGGCATCGGGATGTTAGTAATCCAAGGCTTGTGTGAGTACTCGGCCCCAAAACGAGGAACATAGTTCTGAATGGACCTGACGAATCTGCTATCAGGGTCACCCATGGGTATCGGTTACCCGATCACAGACACCCTTCCAAACATCGTCATCATCCTCAAACTTCTAGTTGCCTACGAGTTCATATTCGCGACCTGTATCAGCACCATCAAACTCACGGTCATGTTTTTCTACCTTCGAGTCTTTGTCAACCCAGGACTCCGAACCGCGACAAAATTCGCCATGGGCTTTGTCATGGTCTGGACAACGGCCAACATCCTCCAGGTCTTCTTGATATGCCATCCATTCGAGGCAACATATAATCCAGCTGTCACGGGCAAGTGTGGAAATCAGATAGCATCGTTCATCGCCATCGGTGCTTTCAATGTCATTACAGACATCATGATTTTAACATTGCCGATATCGACTGTCTGGGCACTCAAAATGAGTACGCCTGCCAAACTTGGTATCATCGCCGTCTTCTCAACAGGCTTGATGTATGGCTGCCTTTGTATCCCTCCCCTTTGGCTGTAGGCTAACAAGAAAACGAAACAGAGTCAGCGTAGTTGCCATCATCCGCATCGTTAGCCTCACCAACCTCGATCTCCAGAACTTGACTGAAACAATGATATGGGCCGACTTTTGGTCGACCGTGGAGCCGAATTTCGGTATAATATGTGTTAGCATGCCGATGCTGGGATCACTGTACTCGCGGTGCACAGCTCGGCGGGGTGCTTCAAAGCTAGACGGGCCTTCGGACGCCAGCGGCTACAACAATTCAAATAAGTTGAGACGATCGCACACAAGCGCACCTGGTACTATCGTTTTGGCTACCATATACTCCCCGGAAAACGATGTACGCTATCGGTCTGAGGTTGCTTCGTTCGGACGTAACGGAAAGAACGATGATAGTGGGGATGACTTCGAGTCACGCCTGACCCCTGAACAAGAGCTTTTGGGCAGAGATAAAGTGATACAGGTAGAAACGCAGTGGACCGTGTCTCGCCAAGAGGCTTGATGCATTTCTTTACCAAGAGATCCAAAGTTTTCATTTGTGATAAAATTGAAAATTTGACCCGACCGCCCTCGGCTTAGTTGTGATTGAGTGAGGCAATTGAGGTGGCCAGGTGCGAGAGTATCAATGCTAACGCTCGCATATTACACTTGGACAATTGACGACGGTTGTCAGATCTTGTGGGCTGAACACATGGCATTATACTAATTGCTCCCCTTTAAGCTTCTTCGAGAAACCTTCATAAGGCAAACAGTAATAAACTACAATTGAGCGGCATGGCGTCACTCGGCGCCGCGTCTTATAAGATCCCGAGGCCTCGGTAACGGTTACCTAATCAGGAAAACCGGACCCGACGCCGACTAGCACGGGCCGTGTCTGCGTGGCCGTTCGACTCGTCTTTGCCATGACGTCTCACGACGGCCCCGAGATTTTACAAATTTTCGGCTTCCTTCTTTCTACTTTCGTCTTCTTTCGGAAATCCAGCCCGTATTGGACGACGACTTTACCGAATATGCCCAGTAACGCCTCAAGCTCTAGAACCCACAAGTCGTGCGATGCATGCACGTCGCGCAAAGTCCGATGTCCAGGTAGGCGTGCTTGATGCTGCGTCGACATGTGCAGATATCTCAATGGAATGATAGCTAATCACCAAATTAGGCCCAGGGTCATCTGGAACTTGTAACAATTGCACGGTAATATTTAGCACCTATCGGCATAATTCTCGCGACCTCTTTCGACGCCTGTACTGACACAATTTCCGCAGAGAAGGAAGAGCGAGTGCGTTTTCGGCGTGAGGAAACTGGCCCGCAGGCCAAACAGTACGTACCCTTTCGTTGCCATGTCCAAGGCAATATCGATTTTATGTCTTCGGGGCTCTTGAGGACTCATTAACAATCTTACGGACGATTAGTTCAAAGACAATTCTTCCCTACGAGCCGGTCTTCCGGCACGCCTGATGAGATACAACAAGGGTGCACCGTATCGGTTTTAGACTTCGCAACACTGCCAACACCGGCATCTAAGTCACCGGATCCGACAATCTCGGAGAAATCATCCACTCCCGATCCAAATGCCCGACGGCCCGCCCCGCACCGGATTCCGGAACTCTACGTGGATCGAGTACTCGATAGAGCTCGTAAAGCTCCGAGATCAACCAGGCCTTCCGAGGCCTCCAACTATGTCAAAGTAAGTCCACATTGATAGCCCCACTTTCTTGAACTTCTGCTCACTCCGAAAAGGGTTATGGTATTTTTGGTAAGTGCAATGTACTTCTAAGGGGAAATTCCATATCTCACCCTACCATCTCACGTACCCAATGACGCCCTGACCAGTAAGTCATAGGCGGTACGAAGAATTTGACCTTCTTTTCTGAAGGGAGATTGAAATCCCTCGCACAATGCCTCGGCCATGAGAAAGTCCACGATCTGGTCGGGCGAATTGCAAGCGCTGTTGAGGAACGCGGGAGGTTCGTCAAACTCCGTGCTTGTAGTTTGAATCGTCGACCTGAGCGCCCGGCCTGCCTTGACGACAAAGCCCTTCTCGCAAAGTATGTCAAATGTAAGTAATCTTCTTCTCCCACTCTTCTTGACTGTTATTTCGCAATGAGCTTATCATAAGCAGTATATTTTGAGCAAGTACACCCTCGGTTCCCGTTCCTCGACCGCGACGCATTCGAGAGGACTGCTTTTAGTCAGGATCAGCCTCACTCTGCGCCCAAAAGCAAGTCATGGATATGTCTCTATCATTCCGTTCTTGCTCTTGGTTGTCAATACGACGGTGGTGGGTCTTTTGAGCCTGGGGAAGGTGATGCATGGAAGTTCTTCTCAATCGCTCTAGCCAACTTTGCCGATTTGATCATGCTACCAGACACTCTTACAACTTTCCAAGCTGTAGTAGCAATGATGATATACTCGCTTGGTATTGCTGGTATTGTGCTGGAGCACGTCCTCATGTCAGAAGCAGCCCGGCGAGCACAGAATCTCGCCGACGCGAAGTTTGTCGGAGCCGCAGCAGACGCATTCCGGCGGACTTTTTGGGTGTTTTACTCATTGGAAAAGATCAATAGCTTCCATCATGGTAGATCATCTGTGAGCTCAATCCCCTGACTGACTATTTTGTCTCTTCCGACTGACATCCCCGAAAAGGCAATCATGGACTGCGATATATCCTGCTCCGTTCCATCCACACCCGAATCCTTCTTCTCTGGCGGCTTCGATTGGTTTTTATGTTTCGTCAGCCACGCGCGTCTGCTATCCCGGGCAAACACATCACTCTTCTCTGTTGGCGTATCCGACAACCCCGGGGAGTACCACCTAGACATCATCGATCAGCTTCTGGACGAGCTCGAAGATTGGAGAAACTCACTGCCGGATAACGGCTTCAGGCCAGGCGGCTGGGTCAAACCTCACTCAATCATTGAAGACCAAGAGCGTACAGTTGCTCTAGTCACTCATTTTCTCTACTACAGTTTCCTCCTGACGATTTCTCGAATGGCTTTGAGGTACTTGCCAGTGTCAGAAAACTCTCCAGACTGTTCTCGTCGAGATGACACTCTGAACACTGTAGAGCACAGTGCTCGTTCCTTGCTAGAATTGATCTCGATAATAGACATGTCGCCCTACACCCCCATGTGGTAAGTCGCACTTCCGATCCCAGTGTGCCTTGAATAACATAGGTCGTTACAGGATGATGGCAACAATTCCCATCATGGCCTTTTTTGTCTTATTCGATCTCGTCATCCATAATCCTCGGCAAATTCATACAGCAACCAACTTGGCGTTGCTTGACGTGGTAAAGGGCCACTGCAGCCGAATGGAAATGATCTCGAATGGTGCGATACCAGGATCCATGGTTGGCGAGTTTGCACAGATCGCTCGAAGTTATGTGAACGAGGTCAACGGACGGAGTCCAACCGGCCTGACACCACATGCGCCATCTGAAGCATTCGAGGCACTCACTACACAGCCTCAATGGTCACTACCCCAGCAACCCAATTATGACGTCGCTTCAACGGACATTCACACGGACTTCTCGACTGTAAGTAAACCTATCACTGGATACTGTCAGCGAGCGGTACTTCACGGGGGCGATGTAGCATTAACGGAAATATTACAGATGAACTTGGCCTCTAACTCGACTATGACGGGACGTATGGATATCGAAGCACCCGCGGCTGTCCCCAGTCCGCTCGTCGGAACTGACGTGATGAATCTCTTCGAAGGCTGGCTCCCCGACCTGGATCCCATGTTCTTCCACACTATGAGCGCTCAGAACAACATGGACCAATCGACATCTCAGCAGGACTTCCCGATTTCCTCGGATCCGTTGTATGGACATCCCTCTTGACGTATAATATTATTGTACCCAATAAACTCCCGTTACGTGGTACATCCCGCAAAATATCAAAATTCAATTACGATGTCCAGTCAGGCAGCCTAAGTCGATGTGCATAACACTGTGAAATCAGTCGGTTCCTGGATTTCCCCCCTCCAGGAACTTGAAGAATGTAAGACGATTGCCATCGTTATCCTTAATAGTAAATTGACGGTAACCCCAAGGCGTATCTCGGATAGCTTCGACAACTTCGACGTTTCCCTTGGACAATAAAAGGTCGTGGAACTGGTCCAGACCTGCCGTGCCCAAAGCGATCATTACTCCTCCAGGATGGAACTCGTTTGGTTCGCACAGGAAGAAGTAGATGTTGGCAGCAGCCTTATTTCCTGTGTAGACGGAGCAAAAGTAGAGCGGAGAGTCATCACCATTCTCGGGCTTGGTTCCGCCCAGGGTGAACCCCAGCTCGCTCGTATAGAAGTCGACTGTGGCAGCGATATCCCGCGAGCTAAGCGACAGGATTATCTTCCAAGCCGACCCGATACCCTCGCCTTCGGCCATGTACGTGAATCCGGTGTTTGTTGCGTAACCTTTTGCCCAGTCCCCGATGGGATAATTACATGCGTTAATGTTGTCACTTCGTGGTATTCGAGACTGGGGTCTGCCTGATCGCACGGATCAACGCGGCTTCTCCCTCCTTTTTTATGCACTCCGCGTTAGGACAGTCGGGGCAGCGCAAGTATATCAGATGGATTGGGTGAACGGACACCGAAGGCCGATCGATGACTGATGTCAATATCTATGCCGTGTAGAGAATTTGTTGTGTTAGGAGAGCGGTGAAGAAAATTCTAAACCGGACCACCGGCACTACATGAAGGAAGTTTCAGACGAATCGGTTGTGGTGGGTGGGATGGACAACGTCATGGTCACATTCGAGTCCAAGCCCATCCGCGTGAGGGACACACTCCTTTTCTTTTCTTTTCTTTTCTTCTTCTTGGCCTGTCTCTTTCAGCCTCCTCCTCGGGTATTTCCCCTCTTTTTCATCCGAGACTGTGCTCCATCGGCACCGTCAGCAAGCCAAGATGGTAACCTCAATCCATTGGCTAAACGTGGCCTAGCTCAGGTTGCTTCCGCATTTTCGGAGACTACCACGACTACCTAGATGTAGGAAGTTGAAGAAGGGTCAGGTGGACCGAACTCAAAATGCAAAATTCGCCCGGCATTGCTGACTGGCCCGTCATCGGAAGTGCCCCGCGTGAGGGGCAGCTCAAACTAAACTCGTTTGTTCCTAGATTAGCAAACTCTTATGCCGTCCGACTCAATAACGTCGGTGATAATAAGCTCGGCGCCGGCGCGCGCGGGGTTTCCAAGAGTTCGAAAATAGCGGATTCTCGCCGAGAGTCGCAGGCCAAGCAGGGTCATTGCATCGCATTAGCGATATGGTATTGATCCCCTTTAAGCCCTTGTTGCCTTTAGATAGACGTTTGGTGGGAGCTCCACCTCTGATGAACAGGAGCTGTAAGATTATGTTTGCAATGGACTGGATAACAGCACGACTTATGGAGTGTTTCAAAACATAATATTACATAGATCAACCCGTATATTCATCGTAGGGTATTAACTAAGAACTAGAAGGTTCGTAGATTCATTACTGCGTTCATCATTGCGCACTTGAGAACTGTAATCGTCGCCGCAAAATTGCAGCTAAAGCAGCCAAGAAAAACACCATCGCTTCAACACAAACGTGTCGCCTCTCTAGATAATTTCATATCTGCGCAGAACAGCAAGGACCAGGGGCGGAATGCCTCGGAGATCGTTCTCATCGGGGCCAAGTCTGGAAAAGTCATCATTTCCCCTGAGGGCTTCTTGAGCAGCGATATTTGCTTCGGGTGTATCAGCGGCACTGATATCCGCAAAGGCAGCTTCCGCGTTGGGAAAGTTGGTGATCGGAATAGCTGCAGCTTCAGCTTCGGTGACAGGACCCGCAAGAGCCTTGTTTCTGTCGCCGACACCAAGGGCTCTTGCCACTCCGGCAAGAAGATCAGTGAGCACAGGCACGGCCTTGGATGGGATCTTGATCTTCCCAGCACGACCATCGTACTCGTCGATGGCGGCTGTGAAGTTGCCCTGAATCTGGTCGCTAATCTGGGTAGCGATGGGTTGGAAAGTTGGATCAAGCGCTTTGGTAAACTAGGCAAGAGTCAGACAGGCACTCCTCTGGATCACAGAAGACTCTTAACTTACTGCACCACCCAAATCTCCGGCCTTGTCCTTTTGAATAACCACAGAGTCGCGAATAAGACTTCTCACGTCCAAGATTCTGAAGCCAGCCTTGTCGAACTCTGGACGCTTACCCTGGACCTCAGTCAACAAGTTGTTAATCTCCGGCTGGAGACCAAGGAACTGTGTGCCGATCTGGGTCCTACAAGTGACAGGGTTAGCACAGACATTTCAGTTTCCCATCGGAGAATCTCAAGAAACAGCGGCTTACGATTCGTTTGCCGGCAGGGTGTTGGTGGCCTCTGCGGACTTTGTGCTGACATCGATGGTACTTCCAAGGGTGACAATCGCCTCGTTTACTTTCAGCAGCCCCACCAAGCCTTTGAGTGTGCCTCCCTCGAAGGGGACAACTGTATCATTGGCTTCGGCAACCCGCTTTCGAAGATCTGCGATCTGGTTTTGGAGGGCAGCAGCTCCTCCTCTGACAGGCTGATTATCACCTTTGCCTCCCTTCCCTTTGTCTTTGTCTCTGCCGCCGCGGCCTTTTGCCTCTGTTATTGGCATCGCCATCTGGGCACTGGCCACGCCAAGGCAGAGAAGGAATGATAGGAGAATGTAGAGCCTCATATTGATAGGCGATTTGGGATAAGTCGGAAAGTAAACGAATGGGGCAGAGTTGCTTAGAAAATGATGGCACAATCTCGTGATAGGTAATTGTCTGCTTTGGGATTTTTGGCTCGGACATGGCGGATAAGATCGTGGGATAAGCCATCACGTAAATACTCGGAATGAGACTTTCACGAGCCGTGACGCCGAGGCAAATTCAGCTACAATATGAACGGGTCTTGATAGACGAACAGGGCTAAGGGTAGATGAGGTAACGGCCAGCCTGACCCCAAATTGACCAAAGAGCCGAAATTCATAGAATCGGCGACTTTGTGACGGGCCATCGCGCCGGCGGGAATCCCAAATCTCTGGGCAGAAGCAAGGGTCGAGCATGATGCCACGCGGGGTTCAGTCTGTAACCACAAAGTTTCTCATCGAAGCCATGCCCTTGAACCCATACAAGCATACAAGTTGGGGGCCCCGTGGGGAACTATGGGCTCCCCGCGAACTGGTGCTGAGACCCCCCTCATGAAACACGGTTGGGTGGGAGACTCTGGACACCATCTTACATGTTTGACCAATCAGACACTTGATGTTTCCGAGTAGACTCGCAACTTATACTTTTAAAGTCGTCACCAACAGGGGAAGACTTCGTCAACCTATCTGCTGATCCTATATTACATATAACATACGGATGCCTCGACAACAAGAGCCGCGAATAAATGCCCAGCACCTTCCCTCGGGATGGACGGGGGCTTTACTTCCCATGTCACCCTCCATTCTTGAATGAAGAGGGTGGCCACTAGTGGGATGTGATGAAATAGGGATGTCGCTTTCGCTATGCAACGTTCGTGAAGTCCTGGGTGCACCCTCCATCTCCCCTTTCGACTCTACGTCACCATGGAAAGAAACTGCCACCAGACGATGGGTAGCTTCTGCCATGCATCGGCTGAAAGAGGGGGGATCTATTTGTCTTTCATTGTCTAGACCGCCGTCAAGGTTCCCCGCCCGTGATTTCGCGCAATTGGAGTTCATGGGCTTGATCAAATGAGGGATCAGTGGGAGAAAGCCTCCATCGTCGGGCTTTTTTGACTGCCCATCACATCCATCTCCTCGGGTTCGGTGAAGTCATTGAGCCGTCGCCTAGAGGTCGTTGGACCCTTGGCCCAAGCTGGTCATCCGATGCAATGACTGTAAGAACAGATGATGATCAAGGTCTCTGTAATCACTCTCGCCTATCGCATCTCACGTTCCATCTTCTTTACAAAACTTTGAGACACCGCTACCGGAGCTCATCTACTGGCCGCAGATGGTGGGCTACTAGGCACTTCTGACGGCTCGGAATTGGAAACCACACAGATGCTATGATCTTGGTCGGAGCTCAAGATCTGAGTGATCTCATGACGGGCACCCTCGATGGGGTTACCGGTAGATACGCTACCGACGCTGACAAGCAACCCTGCTTGCGTACATGCACTGCGCTGCACAATCAAAAGTGCGGTCGACAGAAACTATCATCTCTTGCATCCTCAAAGCTGACAGGTTAATATGTAATTTTCGTGTTGTCCTAATCGGGCATCTGCGGGAGATTTCACTGACTCTCCTACCCATTTGAGTTCAGGTCTGCAAACCGAAGCGGTCCTAATCTGATCACGCGATTCGTGCCCCGCACCATGGTTTGATCAGAGGTTGGGAGACAGCGGGAGGGAATCAGAAGAGAAAGAGGGGAGAAAAAGCAAGCAGCCACTTCGAAAGTCTAGACCAGCACGGAAGCAGCTCTTCGAAGTGGAGAAATACCCGTCTTGAATTCCAGTGACCCAACACGATAACGCAGGACTTCGGTCAAGGGGACCCCTAGGCAGGCGATATTAAACACCGAGACGGCGTCCGAGAAACGCGAAGGAGGTCGGGTAGGGTGAGAACCTTTTAGTTAGGCATACAATAAGCTTGGGTATGTGCTCAAGCTAAGCCTTACGACCAGAAGTAATCAGCGGTTACTCAACAGACTAACGTAAGGGCAAAGGGCAAAAAGAATAGTCCCCGCGTTCTCGTAAACGTACAAAGCTAAAACAATTCTACCGTCGATCAATCTTACTTGAGGCTCTGCGAAAGATTCGGCACAGGTCGAGAGTGCTCTGTGCTCCCACCTACATTCGCCGCTTGGACTTGGGGCACCCGGTTTCGGACAATACTGTCCCATTGAGGTTATTTATGTCAAAAACGAAGTAAGCAAGTAGGCTGACAGACTCCAGCTGAAGTCGCTCTGACATCATTACGAGAAGGAATGAGATCATCTAAGGAGATGTTATAGAAGTTGCGAGTCCCTTTTATTAGATGGTGTGATGAGTACCCTGTCTCGGATCTCCATCCATTCACCGGAACGAGTGATGCGATTGATCCAATTTTTTTGAGAAGTACATAACTTCAAGTAGCAATCAACCCTCTAGTAGGACCGATGTGCTGTCAAGTGATCTGAACAGTGGCCGTCAGGATGTCGTGGATGAGTTGCAACGACACATTCCTCAGTACATCATGGACATGACAGTGAAGAACTCTGAGAAAATGAATTTCAGTTGATGTCAGTTCAATTCGTGATTGAGACCCAACTCGCTTCATTTAGATATCATGTGTGTCTGGCTAGCTCATTTGGGTAGAAGCGCCCCATCCAGCTGACGAAACATCTCCTTCTGCCACGTACTCCTGACTCCTGACCAGGTCTCGGGTTTTTGAGGGTCGACGAAATGTGTCCTGGGAAGCTTTTACTGGTGAGCGATCATGCCAGTGTTGTTTGGGAAAATAGGTACCTACCGAGACGCAGACGTTTTCCTACCATCCTCTCGATTTCTTCTCGAGCTTCAAGACTTTGTCCACATCCTCGTTCCACACACGCTCTACAGGTTGCGTGTAAGAAGGGTCAACAGCGATGCCAATCAGGAGAGCCCGGGGCCTTGGATGAAGGTTATGCAGGATGACACTAAGGTTATGAGGACTGTAGCGGTATTCTTCATCTACCTCGGTGAGATCCATGCAAGCAGCGACGTAGTAAGGCGTGTTCTGGAAAATTGGTGGAATGTCGCTGATTCCACGCCCGCGCCCGAGGCCGATAACAACCACGGGAATATTCTGTTTCATTGCTGGAGTCGAGTTCAGGATGACTTAAGCTTCTATATAGACCAATGCGGGCGATAAAGCACATGTATGTAAGCAGTGAAGACACATCGTAAAGAACGCACTGCCGGTCTTGCTTCTCTTGATTATATTTCCTAGCTTGGTACCTTAGCTTATCTGACATCATTTGATCCTAGATGTCTCGGAGCTCAGAGTGACATCCTCCCGCCTAGTGCCTCAGTTGAGAGACGCCAGACGATCGAAAGCACCGGCTCAAAGTAAACATCAGCGCTAAAGTAGCGCTCATTCGCACGGGTAGATCCGGCGTCCTCTTAAATCGGTAGGTATCCAAAAGCACCCAGCATCGCTTTACCTCAGGGACGGCGTTTGACTCAACTACCGACCTGCCCATCATTCGCATAGTCGCACATTACCGACATCATGTTGCAATATGCGATACCTCCAGCCTTCAAAGACAAATTGGAGGTGATCAATGCTCACGACCAGCGATCGGACGACGAGATCCTTGAATCTCTACGCTGCCACGTACCTGTTGTAGGCGAGAAGAACGTATGGGCCTACTGGGATGGCGGAATTGATCAACTGCCATCGTGGTGTAGGCGCAACGTGATTGATTGGGTTCGCATCTGCGGTCCAGACTGGACTGTTCGCGTTCTTGACAACGTGCCAGGGTCGCCAAATCATGCTCTGGAGTTCGCACTAAAGGAGATGCTTCCCAGATGCTTTATCGAGGGTACCATGACTGGAAAGCATGTCGGGCAGCATTCATCTGATATGATCACTGGGGCATTGTTGTACACCTACGGCGGTGTGAAAATGGATGTTGGATGCATTCTTTTCCGTGACTTGGATCGTGGTTTGTGGTCTGTCTTAGAGGATCCTGAGTTACCATACGAGATCGCCGCGCCAATTCAATTTGCGCAGTATTTGGCGAATCACTTTCTCGCGTCGAGAAAGGGCAACCCGTTTATCAAAAGATGGTAAGTACACTTCTACTCCATGAGGCTGTATTAAGCAGAGGAAGTAAGTCTCTTGATCATATCTTGTACTATGCTGAATACCCCAGGCACGACCTTTTTGTTCATCTTTGGGAAGACCGTGAGACTAGTGAGGGTATAAACACCCATCCACTGTTAAGCCACGTGAAAGAATCCTTTTCCCTCTCTGAATCCAAGAGCAAGGGCTTCAAGTGGGACTTCAAGGTCTCTTTCGAGGAGCTCCTGGATTACGTCGCCCAGAATGCGTGCTGGGCACGAGTGTGCATGGTCGAGGGGGGCGATGACGATTCTTTCAACGCATCTGAGTACTGGATGTCGCACGTCCTCGCCATCGACGTGCTACAGGAGCACTGGGCTGCGAAGACTCTCATCGGTGGGGAGAACTTCGGGGAGCGTCTCTATGAGTTGTTAGCGCTCGGTCTTGACACTGACCCAGAGTCAGAGTGTCACAAAGAGGCCTCCAAGTTAGTGTGGACACTGCTTTCTGAGACAAGCATGCAAAAGATATCCCGATGGTCAGGCCTCGTGAATTCTCTACAACCTGGAAGTGTATGGGATGATAGACCAGGCGCAGATTGCCAACCGGGCACATTTGGAGGCTTGTTGCGATATGGTGCCATAAATTTCACTCAGAAACGACAGAAGATTGCGGTGAGAACCCCAGAGAAAGCAAAGACGATCTTTCGAAAGGGGCTTCTTGAGTCTTGAAGAAGTTGTTTCTATAAGTAAAGAATGGCAATAGAATCGCTTGATTGGAGAGCCTGGTAATTCGAAATACGTCGCACGACACACAATCTGGTAGCCACTAAATTCTAGAACAAAACCAACTGCGCCTTAACATAAGTTAAGCTGAGGCGCTGGGTACATGGGACCTTGATCTAATATAATGTCAACATTACTTAGAAGGCTACTATGGTTCCTCTCTTACTTACCCTTACTAGTAAGCGACCCGAGTCTTCGTTACAGCCTGTAAGATGCTCGGCAGGGAGTAACCATCAATTCCCCATCTAGAAACAGCGAAATAATTGACTACTCTGATAGTTCAACCCTATTTTCATGTGTTAGAGTTTCAAAAGTTCTTGACGATGCAGTGGCGAACTAATACGGGCATGGCTATAAGGCAAACAGATATTACCTAAAGGAGGCGAGAGGGGCCTATCAAGAGAAGCTTCTTGTGCAAGACTATTACCAATCCGTGAAGGATTTCAGAATCCCAAAGTTCCTATGCAGTGAGACAAGAAGCATAATCGCGGCGTCCACACACTTGCCACCCAAAAAATCGCTCATCAACAGCCTCAAGAGTTCCCCGCCTTTCAAACCTAATCAACTGACCCAACTACTCGGTCATGTCAGAGTTCCAATATCACGCACCTGCCTATCACCGTAAGTAGCCAAGCCTTTAATCACCTTCCAGAAGCAGACAGCTCGAGGAACTAGGTGCTCGGCGAGCTTCTTGGACCAAATTGACAGTTGCTGCGCACGCCTACGAAGCTTAGGCGGCTGGGGGGTCGCCAAGACCGCCAAGGTCAGCTTGGTCCCTATCGTATGGAACCAAGCTCTGCTTATCATGTACTCTCATATTGGCCAAGCTTTTACGGTAGTATCGGTCAACCTTTGGTGCTTCCCTCCGCTCGGGTTCGATGGGCGAGATGTAAGGCCGCGTGCCTGGATTTCGCCAGCCTCCTCTAAAATCACGACTGCCATGGCATTCTCCACACCAACGTCTGCCATGCGGGGGACAAGAAAGGCCGTCTTATTAGTTGGTCTTGGATGATGACGAACTCAATTGAGGATGTCGAGTACTTATAGATGGAGTGGCTACTCTGCCTTGGGGAAGCTCGGAGCACTCCCAGTCTCATCGGCAAGTCTGTGTCAAGTAGTGGTACTCTTAGGCTGAGTCACTTTACAAAAAGACTGTCAACATGGTTCGCATCAACTCTGCAGCCCTTTTGGGCTCTGCCATTGTTGGTTTGGCCAGCGCAGCTGGCGCTGGTACCAAGGCTGAGTATGCGTCCGGTGCCGTTCACCATCGCATCATGGGCATCAAGATGGTGAGTTGTGTCCCACAATCACCTCTCGTATTGATCAAAAGTTTCTAATAACATAATAGGCTCAATGGGAAGAGGAAGCTGCCGCCGGCCTCATGGACAGTGCCAAGTACCCCGAGCTTGGCTACACTCCTTGCGTTGACGGCTTCGCTGCCGCAGTCCCCGGAGACTTCAATAACACCTTCAGATGCAGAAATGTGAGTTTACCAAACTCCTCTCGAAGGCTCAACTAATACCCTTCAGATCGATCTGTACCACTTCTTGTCTCACGAGCAGCTTGGCAGCTGGGGCGGAAGAGGTTCATCTTCCTGGGGTTGGACTTCGGCAGACGGGAGAGAATTCGTCGCCATTGGCCAATACGACGGCACTGCCTTTGCCGAAATCAGCAAGGAGGGCAAGCTGGTATACTTGGGCCGTCTGCCTCAGTACGACTCCATCGGTTCCAACTGGAGAGAAATCCGAATCGTCGGTGACATTGCCGTCATTGGTTCCGAGGCCATCAAGCACGGCGTTCAGTTCTTCGACATGAAGAAGATCCTCGACCTCGACCCCGCGAACCCAAAGAACTTCACCCAGGCCGAGCTCACCGGCCACTGGGACGAGCTCCCCGTCGGCCGTACCCACAACATCGTTGTCAACCAAGAGCTCAACTACGCTATTGCCTGCGGTTCCGTCGGTGGTAACGCGACGATTCGTGTAAGAGACAACCTCCCCTGCCGCGGCGGGTTGATCTTCCTAGACATCAGCGATCCCACCAACGTCACAAGCCCCGGATGCGCAGCCGGCGACGGCTACGTCCACGACGCCGAGTGCCTCGTCTACCGTGGTCCCGATACCCGCTACTACGGTAGAGATATCTGCTATGGTTACAACGAAGACACCTTGACCATCTACGATGTCACCGACAAGACCGGCAACGTCACCAACATCATCTCTATCAGCGACTACCCCGGTGCTCAGTACGTCCACCAGGGTGTCGTTAACAACGAGACTTGGCAAGAGTACATCTTCCTCGATGACGAGTTCGACGAGCGTGACGCCAAGGTCGGCCCGATGACTCAGGGCCTTCCCACCACTCACATCTTTGACATCCGCGACCTCGAGAAGCCCGTATACACCGGCCACTACGCCGGCAAGACCCGCTCCATCGACCACAACCAGTATATCGTCGGCGGGTATCTCTACCAGTCCAACTACGGTAATGGTCTGAACGTCATCGACGTCAGCACCGTCACCAAGGATCCCACCGGCGCCAGCATCTGTGAGGCAGGTTTCTTCGACATCTACCCCGAAGATGACGAGGAAGTCGGCGGCGGCAAGGTCCAGTTCGCCGGCTCATGGTCATCCTACGCCAACTTCAAGTCCGGCTTCATCTTCGTCCACACTATCGAGCGCGGTAGCTTCGTCGTCAAGATGACTTCCAAGGAGTGCCCTAAGGCGACCGTGTGCAACGCGGATAACTGCCTCCGTGCTCTACGGGCTTCGTCCATCCCGGATCGCTTGGAGGAGTCCGTCGAGTTCTGCGGCAACTTCACGCAGCGACTGAACACGGACGAGGAACTGCTGCCAGAGTATGCCACCAGCGCTTGCGTCGAGAACAAGGACAAGAGCAATGTTGAGAGGGTTAGCAGTGCTTGCGCTTGTATCCCTACCCCTGTTGTGCCTGAGTTGCCCAGAACAACGACACGGCCTCCTGTGCCGACGGTGCTGCCTCCTAAAGCCTGATGCAATCAATGTTGCTTCAGGAACTTGAGGCACAGTGATAACGATGAATCACATGTAAGGGTCAATAGAAATGCAGTCGCTCAATCTCTACCTACCTAAGCACCACTTTTGTGATGAAAACAGGCTGCAACACGTTTTTTAAGTTGAGATTCCACAAGGTTGAAGCATTTGACCAGAGCGATAATTTCATTTAAAGGATCGCCTGATTCTGTCTCTTGTTCTTCATATTTGCACCAGTCTCCAGACCACATATCAATGAATGCAGCGCAATCCCTCTGGCCATGGCTCATTGTACTCGGGGCAGATGAGATCCAACTCAAACCAGTAGTGCTCCACATCACCACGGTCGTATTGATTCCCACCTTTGCATTTGTCGCCCTCGTCGCCCTCGGTTGGTTCGTCCCATATAACGCCGATCTCCTCTGCATCCCGTCTTTCTGTAGCAGTCAAGTCTCCCCCATTCAGCTTTTTTAACTCTTCCGTCATTCGATCGGTCCAGTATGACCTCCAAAACTGAGTGGACAATATCCTACCATTTGGCCCATCTCCCAGATATTCCCTAGCTTCACGAGTGAATTCTACAACCAATTCTTCATGCAACTCGAGGAGGAGACCCTGCTCTTCGATGACCTCCGTATCATCTATGTCAACCCAAGTCGCACCCTCATCGACCACGGAATGTGTGCTGCAACAGCTGTGAAAGAGGTCCAGTGCTTCAAATGTCATGAACCTAATGGCCTCTTCATAAGTTGCGAGTGTCAACTCGGGACCGCATGACATGAAGTGATCAGCTATCCTGCTAGCGTGATCTAAGCATGCTTGCTCTGGCGTTGCTGATCCAATTCTATATGTAGCGAAGCCCTTCATCAACCACGTAAATGAGCTGCACCCTTTTGTCGAACAGGGACAGCAGCAGCCGTCCGTAAGATTAAGGCAGGTCACAGTGATTCTTTCGAAGATGGCCGACACTGGAGCCGCCGCTATATGTCTTGGCAACCATAGACATTGGTTTCTGCCTAATTCGTAAAAAACGCAGTGCGCGGCGAACACTCCGTCATCGGTGGTCTCGTTGACAAGGCCTGCGGGCGATCGCAAGAAGAGATCTCCTCCATGCTCCAGAAGCCAGCAAACAATCTCCGGAGTAAGTATATTCCAAAGTGAGGATGTCCTCGACTGGAGAAGCTGGAGAAACACAGATGGCTTTGGTATGAATCCATGCCTATAGAACAACTGGGCCAGGTGGACAGACCAGATTTGCTGAAATATCCAGTCTGACATAGATTCTAAGGCTTCTTCAGCCTCATTGTAGATTCGCCGCTGTCTTGGGGCCTGTGAGATGCCTCTTTGGATGTCGCTTGTCGTCCTCTCTTCGCCGACTTCTTGCTTTGTGGATAGACTTCTATTTGTCAAAACATGTCCTGTTCTCTGCAGCCTTCGGCGTTTGCTCATTTGGAAGATGTAATGACGCCGAGCGAGCTCTGATGAGGCCTCCAGGACATCACTCAGATGTAGCGGATAATGAGGGGTACCCGGCATTACAGACATTGGCACTAAATCGCAACCAGCGTCTAGGAGAATCTTCGCGCAGAGATAGCAAGAACACTCTCTGCACCTTACATATTCTGTGCCATTGACGCAATACAGTGAGCTAAGCACCATGGCTGTTTCAAGTGCATTAGTACCTGTGCTGTCTCGCTGGTTCAGGGTGATCAGATCCGCAGCTTTTACGAGCCTTTTGAGAATTTCAGGCTTCGCTGCTGCGAGATGAAGTGGGCTTCGCCCGTATAAATCAAGTTCAGCTATGGAATCAGGAAACCGTCTCAAGATACGATCTACTTCATCTGAATCATTGTTGACAATCGCCATGCTCAAAGGGCCGCATTCAAAAGCTGGTTCTCATTTAGTCAGGTGAATGTAGTAAGCTTTTGAGAATTGCCGCACCTGTCGCAACCTCAGGGAGCTTGCCAAAAGACATGAGACTACGATGTACCGCAATCGAGAAGTTCGTGAATTTAGAGATTTTTGACGTCCTTTTCAACATGGCCGGCTGGTTTTCAAAGTTAGCCCGTGATAGGGCCAGAACGGCGTCCTCGGCCCACTCATCAGTCCGACACGTCAAGTCATTTAAAGGCGAGAATCCTGCAGCAGATTAGCAATTTGGCCATCCTGTTTACGTGATCAAGTAAGGAAGCCTGCCCTCAATATCGTATGAAAATGCTGGAACATCATATGAGAGCAGAATCGGGACGATTTCAGCAAGCGTTTTCATCTCCTTAGACGATCTTCTCGAATACGCAGTATTAGATATGACCTGTAAGATGACCATTTAGTCGCAGCCTATGAATTTTGAGTGGAAGGAACTCACTAAAGACCTCACGGAAGCGGCAGCATAGTGCATCAAGGTCATGTTTTGATCGTCTACAGCAGTCGGGTATGTTCGTCTTTCTTCGAGAAGTTTTGCCAGCTTTCTCAAACAGGCGGTGGGAAATAGCTCTCTACTTGACCCATGAAGGTGGACGGAGCTTCTCCTCATCAGGCCCATCAAGCGGAAAGCGGAATCCGACTTGACGTCTACAGTCGGATAGTAGGTAAAGCTGGGACTGATGCTACAGCCCCCAGCTCCTGACGTTAAGACGAACGAAATTTCGATGACTGATTTCAGAAGGCGAGAGACACCAGTGTATTTTACGCCTGCCTTGAGTCGTTGATTCCTCGGCATTCTTGAGAGTGGGCAGCTCGACCAATGGCCTTGGGACTCCCATTCGCCGGACAAGTACGTATAGCCCCGCTGCATCTGCGTTTGCATGAATGATCTTTTGGGGTGCGGGCAAATGCATACTCTGCCAACTCCCAATCCAAACCGTGAGTTTCGTGGTGGATTTGATGAAGTTCTTTCCCCCCGATGGCTCTTCGATAGTTGTGAAGCATTGCCTGGGTTGCAGCGCTTTCTTGACAATTTCATGTCATCGCACAAACTCTTGAGTGCCGCCGGCTTGGAGGCCGCTCTGAGAGCTAATGCTCGTAGATTACTGTTCTCTTCTCCCAGAAGCTGTACTTTGTGGTCGATTGTCTTGAGGCGCTCTAAAATCGAGTTGTGTGAATGCTGAAGGTCATATCTGACACGCTGGCTGCTCTCGTGAACCTCGATTTCGATAGCTCCGGAATGAGCCACAACAAGTTGTCCTGTCTGGTCCACAATACTTTGTAGGTCTAGCAGCTTGCTGTCAATGCCGGCCACCGGCGTAGCAAGTGCTGCTACCCCTGACCGGATTAGGAGCATTTCAGAAGCTTGGTCGCGAGAACTCGACTCGATAGCCGCCAGCAGGGCTGTGTTCCTGTGCAGAGTTTCCCTACTACCGTGTCAGAAATCGTGGGAAGCGAGAGGAAGTCTATATCAACTTACAGTCCCAAGCTACCCTGTATCAACTGCAGAGTACCGTGAGCCTCTTGCAGCCGCAGCTCGAGATCTCGAAGCTTGGGTCGATGGAACGCAAAAGTCGCCTTCTTCTTCTTGTTCTCCAGCCGGTTTGTCCAACTGCTGCCAGCGCGATCAGAAAGCTCGATGCACAGAGCTTCGACGGCGTGAAGGTCCTCCTCGCAGCTTCGTATGTTCCGATCCACTGCAGCAGTGACTACAAGACTTTGGCCTTGCAGACCAGCCAACACCGTCTTCATCGCACGGAGAGTGGCTGCCAGATTGTCATTCTGTTTCTTGACGTTTCGTAATTCCTCGTCACGGCCCTCAAACGCGTCCACATACTTCACGATGCCGCCGGCGATCTGCAAGCCCAGAGATAGCAGGCCGGCAACCGAGGCGGCCAGGCCCACGCTCTCGGCCGCCATGGTTTATCAGAGCTGCGAGCGGTGATGGAAGATGGGTTTGGTAACTCTCGGGGAGTTAGGTGAGATGTTGACAAAAAGCCTTGATCAAAGGTGCTGTTTCATTTGCGAAGAAAACTGAGGTGAAGAAATCAGGCTACCTGCTGACGCTGGCGGGTGTTTTGTGGAGGTATCAAGATCAGGCTGGCATGCGCTTTCCTCAGGAGGGCTTGGAATGATTAGGCTCGCATTTGGGGAGAAATGATCTCATTCGCTGTATCAGAGGCTTCGTAATTGGACGCCGTACACGTGCAGTTCGGCATCTTCTGGAAGTAATGTGCGTCGGATCATCCTCGGCTTCTTTGCGAACTATTGGTATGTCTTTTAGTGGTTTCAAGCCGCCGTGCGACGGGCAATTCAGACATGAGAATGACACGCCTTGCATCACGAGGGTCACTAGGTAATCCTGAACGTCAGTTCTGAATAATATTATTGGAAAACGTAGAAGACGTACCTGAAATGGTTCAGGAGAACCACACGGATATGCACTAATACCACCATCTACTTTTGCTGTGCCAAGCGAGTCCAATGAGACGATTGCCATACACGAAAAACACGAAATTACTCATCCTACAGAATAAAACCAGGCTATGATTGGAGGAGGATTTCGCGTGGTTCACAAAGTGTATTATAGAATGATGATGGCCTGGATTGATCATTTCGGTCTACGCTCTCCGTGCAATTCGAGTCCACGAGGCCTCAACTCTCGCGCTACATGTAGCGAGCGGCTTTTGAGCTTCAAAATCCCAGTAGATGACTCAGCTTCTCTCCCATGTCGCCAAGGCTCTGGCATTGAGTAACATAAAAGGACAGATTCGAGACTTGGGATCAAAGGAGGAGCCACGAGGTCGGATGAAGGGAGTAATGAGGCTTCTCAGGTTCGTGGCGATCTTGAATGATCTTGACTGCAAGCGAAGTAGAAAGCCAATTTGAACAACAGCATGCAAGCACGGACCTTGATGCAGCTACGAACCATCATGCCAGGGGCCGTTCGTCCGCAGCAGAGGTGCATTGGACAGTTCCTTTAGTCCGGGGAAAAGACGGAAGTCATAGGTAACATCCCTTGCAGAGGTCAATGGAAGAGTGCTTTGACAGCTCTAGCAGTTAATGGCGATGCTTGCTTCTTCAGAATTTTAGGAAGTGCTAGCATTAATACGATGTCGCCTAGAGTGACAGAGTGATGAGAGAAGGCCGAAAAGGGGAATTCTAACCGCCCAAGCCTGACGAACACTGCATCAGACACGTGCCAGGCAGGATCGTTTCCAGCAGTGTCAAAGGCTCAAAAGAGGCAGAAAGAATGGAAGTATGAACGAAAAGAAACAACAGACCCCAAGACAGGAGAAGCTCCTTTGAAGCGAGCGAATAGAAGTAACTAGCGCGCGTCAGCCAGCAAAAGGGGAAGACCAAAGGTCAAAGAGAGACACACCGCCCGAGACAGTTGGCCCTGGAATGACGAAGCAGGAGCTTGAGTCGAGCGGAAGAAGAAGTGAGCTGAGAACGGTCAACCGCGGCGACATCCGAAGCCGGAAGGAACAGGGACGGGTTCATTCGTTGCGTAAGTTGCGCGCATGCGCTCCAGTCAAAAAACAGCGGGCCGGGGAAGGGGCATCGACGCATCGTGGGCGTCAAGGGCGTGGAAGGTGCGTCGGGATTCCTCCCCCGTGGCGGGTAGCGGCAATACAGTAAATCCGCTCCCCCGCGATTGCACGATGCAGGTGGGTCCTCTCATGACTCGGTCCACTTACGATGCTCCTCCTCTCCTTCTCCAGGTCCGGAGTCGCATCGCACCGGGGGGCCACACCCCCCCCTCTGCTCAGTGCAGTTGCTGGGGCTGGGTCAGTATGGGAGCAGTTCTGGGATGTGACTGGATTGAATTCAGGGCTGGTCGCCAAGCACCCCAGCACATGAAAGCCCCCAGATGGCAGAAACGGCGGGCAAGGCGCACCTGGTACAGTCACAAGTCAGCCCATTCCTTGGTTGGACCACCCCGTCTGCAGCAGCCAACAGCCAGCAGCAGCAGCTCTTTCGGCACTTCGCTGTCTCGGAATCTTTGGACACCTTAAGTTATTACGGATTGTTCTTACCTCACTGGGATCCTTTTTTTTTTCTGCCGGCCAACAGCGAAAGCTACGTCTTTTCTCCTTCTCTTCCTTCCCCTCTCAACCTCATCTCTCTCTTCTTCCCTTTCTTTCTCCATTCACATCTTTTTTCTCCCATCCCCGAAAGAGAAAGACAATCAAGATGCTGTCCTCCACCAGAATCGCAGCCCGGCAAGCTGCCGCCCGCCGCATGGGCGCTCTGCCCGTCACGGCCGCGAGAGCCGGTTCTACCTGGGCCAACGTCCCTCAAGGTCCTCCTGTATGTCTCAAACACTCCAGATGCCAATTGAATGCGCCACGAATGCTAACGAGGACTGCAGGATGTAAGTGCTTGATGCGCCGATTGACAGAATCCCGACAATCACCACAACGAACTGTTTTGCTAACTGGCCACTTTTTCGCAATGGACAGGCCATTCTCGGTATGACGCACCTGCTCGGGTGGAGCTCCCTCGAGCTTCGCCGGTTGACTCAACTCCATGACTGACAATAGACGAACAGGCATCACGGAAGCCTTCAAGGCCGACAAGTTTGAGCAGAAGATCAACCTCGGTACGCAAAGCCCCCCGCCAAGCCACTTTGACAACCACAACCACCACCCTAGCTAGAGAGCTGTCACAAGCTTGCTAGCTACAACGCTAGCCGGCCGTCAGCTGTCAACTACAAGCACACAACGTCCATCATCACCGCAATGAACATGCCCATTGACGCAGACAAACAACAGGTGTCGGTGCCTACCGCGACGACCAGGGCAAGCCCTACGTCCTCCCCTCCGTCCGCGCCGCCGAGGAGAAGGTCATCGCCGCCAAGCTGAACAAGGAGTACGCCGGCATCACCGGTGTCCCCGAGTTCACCAAGTCCGCCGCCGTCCTCGCCTACGGCGCCGACTCCTCGGCCCTCGACCGCCTCGCCATCACCCAGTCCATCTCCGGCACCGGTGCCCTGCGCATCGGAGGCGCCTTCCTCGCCCGCTTCTTCCCCGGCGCTAAGAACATCTACATCCCCACCCCCTCATGGGCCAACCACGGCGCCGTCTTCAACGACTCTGGCCTCACCGTCAACAAGTACCGCTACTACGACCCCAAGACCATCGGCCTCGACTTTGAGGGCATGGTCGCCGACATCAAGGCCGCTCCCAAGGGCTCCATCTTCCTCTTCCACGCCTGCGCCCACAACCCCACCGGTGTCGACCCTACCCCCGAGCAGTGGCGCGAGATCTCCGACGTCGTCAAGGCCCAGGGCCACTACTCCTTCTTTGACATGGCCTACCAGGGCTTCGCCTCGGGTAACACCGACACTGACGCCTTCGCCGTCCGCCACTTCGTCAAGGAGGGCCACAACATCTGCCTCGCCCAGTCCTTCGCCAAGAACATGGGTCTCTACGGCGAGCGTGTCGGTGCCTTCTCCATCGTCGCAAAGGACGCCGAGGAGCGCAAGCGCATCGACTCCCAGGTCAAGATTCTTGTCCGCCCTCTGTACTCCAACCCTCCCGTCCACGGCGCCCGCATCGCCTCCACCATCCTTAACGACGCCGCCCTGAACCAGCAGTGGCTCGGTGAGGTCAAGGGCATGGCTGACCGCATCATCACCATGCGCGCTCTCCTCAAGGAGAACCTCGAGAAGCTCGGCTCCGCCCACGACTGGTCCCACATCACCAGCCAGATCGGCATGTTCGCCTACACTGGCCTGACCAAGGACCAGATGGACGCCCTCGCCAACGACCACTCCGTCTACGCCACCAAGGACGGCCGTATCTCCGTCGCCGGTATCACCAGCGGCAACGTCGGCCGCCTCGCCGAGTCCATCTACAAGGTCAAGGGTTAAATCTTGCCATTGTGAATATTTTTGCGATTTGTCCCAACGCGAGTCTCAGTCTAGAGGTGCTCTGAGCCAGCTTGCATTTCTCCAAGAGATATCACGAGGTTCTGTTGAAAGGGTAGTTGGTTTTCTAAAAAGGGGGGTTTTGTACAACCAAAGAGGGAGAGGTCTTCTCTTTTGCGCAGCCAAGGTTAGAATGGCCGGTGGACATAGAACGTTTGGCACCCCTTGGTAGACCACACATGCATTCCAGCTGTGTACAATATAGCGACACGTCTTTCAATGTAAACATGTCCAATCGCTTGCTTGCTTGCCATGAACGAATTCTTCTCCCAGCTCCCTCCATTGAAGCTTCCTCCATTGATGCCTGATGCTTCATCAAGCCCTATCCAACCTGGCCAAATCCCGACTCGCATCCTCCAACTCTCTCTCCATCTGCCTCTTCTTCCTCGCCATCTCCTTCATCGTCCTCGCCTTCCCCTCCTCCCCCTCAACCCCGACCCCGTACCCCTCCAACTCAGCCCGGAGCGTCATCAAAGTCCCCTCAAGCCTCATCCTCGCATCCCGCAAATGCGCAGAATAATTCGTCAGCGCAGCCACCATCTCGGGCGAGTACACCTCCCTCCTAACCCCCTCCCTCGCAGCCACGGCATCCGCCTCGGCCCTCTGCGCCTCCAGCCCCGTCTCGGCGGCGCGAAACTCGAGGCTCCGCGCCACGACGCCGTGTTTGGCCTCGAGGCTTCTAACCAGGAGCGTCAGCGCCGCGGCGTGCTCGTCTAGGCATTGTGTCAGGGTATCTGCCGCGCGGAGGCGTTCTCGGGCGAGTGCGAGTTTTGATTGGGACACGTCGGAGGCGAGTTTGTGGTAGGTTGTTTGTAGGCCGGGGACGGCGCGGTGGAGGAAGGAGGGGTTTGTTGTCGGGTTGGCGATGCGGGCTAGGGAGACGGCCGAGGTGTGGAGGGTTGAGGAGATGAGGTCGCCGAGTTGGGGGAGGAGGCATTGGAAGTCTGTGAAGGGCGGGTTGGAGAGGAGGATTGTGGCGGATTCGGGGGATAGGGGCTCGGGGGAGGTTAGGAGGGGTGGGAGGAGGAGGAGGAGGTCGAGGAGGGGTTCGGGGAGGGGTTGTTGTTGTTGTTGTGTTGTGCCGTTGCCGCTGGAGGATGATTGTGGTTGTGAGGACGTGTTCGTGCGGGAGAATGTTCGAGGTGGTGCGGTTTTTGGTTCGGGCGGTGCGGTGTTTGAGATTGCGCTTATGAGAAGGTGTTCTTTTGCGGCTGTGAATCTGTGGTCTGCGAGCTCCTGGAGGTTTGAAGGTCAGCTCAGGGCCGAGTTCAGTTCTGGTACAGGGCTGGGAGTCTGGGCATCATAGCCGAGAGAAGACAAACATTTTGTATCGCATCGTGCTCCTTGGTCGCCGGCTTTCTTGTGGAACCATCTGGGTTGAGGATTGCCGTTGTGAGGGTATGATGCAGCGCCGCGAATTCAGGGTTGTTTTGCAGGACCGAGGCCTCGACTGGCGGTAACATCGTGGGCGTTGCCTTTTGCGTCGTCAGCAGGTTTGACGCTTTTGACAGGGTTCCTTGGGAGCTTTGAGTCAGTAGCTGTGGCTGAGTAGAATAGGCGGTCTGCATAGAGTCTGTCTGCTCGGTGGCATGTCACGGCGCAAGTTGATCGTCGAGCTGCCCAACTTTCCCTCCTGCCTCGGTGAGTCGGTGTGGAGGGGTCAACCGAGAGGCTCTCGGGATCAGACCACGGACCCCTGTCACGAAAGCAGCGCGCAGTCACCTGACGCAGCTCAATTGACTTCACCAGCAAAGCCCCCACTCTTTGACGAACCCCCCAATCAAACCTATCAATCCCCGGAGAGCGGAACATCCACCGCCCGATATCGAAGCTCCGATCTCTGACCATTGGCCCAAAAAATCATCCCCAAGCTCTCACGACAATCGACCTCAACGGTGCGCCGACGACCAACGACGAACGAACGCCGCGGTGCGCATCTACCCGTTCGCATCCCTCCGACCGCCTCTACATACTCCCGAACCCACGAACCTCGCACATAATCGGACACGGATCGAAGCCCAAGATGAGCTTCACAACCCTTCGGCCTCGGCCCTCCCTCCTCACCTCCCTCCAAAACCTCACCATCACGCCCGCCACCGCCGCAACCCGCGCCTTCTCAACCTCCACCCCCCTCGCCACAAAAACAATCTCCCTCCAAAAGATCCCGACCTCCGCCGTACCCCCCTACCCCCACGGCCCCCGCCTCCTCTACAAACAATCAAACCACGGCCTCTACGGCACCTCCCGCATCCGCCACGGCCACAACGTCTCCCCGAAACACCACCAAGTCACCCCCCGCACCTGGCGCCCCAACGTCCACCGCAAGCGCCTCTGGTCCGAGTCCCTGGGCGCCTGGGTCCGCACCCGCCTCACCACCCGCGTCCTGCGCACGATCCGCAAGGAGGGCGGCATCGACGCCTACGTGACAAAGACCAAGGCCGCGCGCGTCAAGGAGCTGGGACCGGGGGGATGGAAGCTGAGGTGGCTTGTTATGCAGACGGCTACCTTCCGGGAGAGGTACGTCGCCGAGAGGGAGAAGCTCGGCGTCGAGGGGGAGATGAGGGAGGATCAGACGGATTTGGTCACCGTCATGGTCGATGCTGCTACGCCGGGGCCCCTGAGCGCTGTCAGCAGGGGGATTCTCGAGAAGAGAGCTGCGCAGATGATTTTGGAGGAGTTTACGCTGGGCGAGGAGGCCGAGTTTGGGGCTGAGGATGGCGAGGGGTACGAGGACGTTCATGTGCCTGGTATCGGAGAGCCTGTCACTGAGCAGAGGATATGATTCTTCAGTTGGGTGATGGCCACTTGTTAAAGGAAGAGAGAGTGTATGCTTCGGGAGAGAAAAAAAAGTCATTGTATCATATGTACAAAAATTCTCATGTCATCAAACTACTTTTTAGAGGATCTTAAGTCTAGAAGATGAGCCCCCTTTTCTTGTTTGTGTCTGCAAAAACCGCTTTCCATATTTTGAAACCACAAGCCGTGAAAAGTGCAAGTTTCGCCTCATACGCCCTGCAATGTGTGATATGCCATTCGTAAATTCCGTTCCGCCCCTTAATCGTTGCTCCCCATGTCTAGAAGCGCAGGTCCCAGCCAATCTTGGGGCCCAACTTGGGCAGCTCGTCGGCGACGCTCTGCACGTCCTTGTCACCACGGCCACTCAGGCAGATGACGATATCCTCGCCCTTCTTCATCGTCTTGGCGAGCTCAATGGCACCGTAGATGCCGTGCGCTGACTCCAGCGCGGGGATGATACCCTCCAGCTGACTCATGAGACGGAAACCAATGAAGGCCTCGGCGTCGGTGGCGGCGACGTACTTGGCGCGCTCGCTGTCCTTCCAGGAGCTGAGCTCGGGGCCGACACCGGGGTAATCCAGACCGGCGGAGATGGAGTGCGTCTCGGCGACCTGGCCGTGCTTGTCCTGGAGAATGTAGGTCTTGACGCCGTGCAGGACACCCTTGCTGCCGCCGGAAAGGGTGGCACTGTGACGGGCAGTGTCGATACCGTCGCCACCGGCCTCAACACCGAGGAGTTTGACGCTGGGGTCGTTGGCAAAGGGGTAGAACATGCCGACAGCGTTGCTGCCACCGCCAACGCAGGCGACGACGGCATCGGGCAGCTTGCCTCTCTTCTCGAGCATCTGAGCCTTGGTCTCGTTACCAATGACAGACTGGAAGGTACGGACGATGGTGGGGAAGGGATGCGGGCCAATGGCGGAACCGATGATGTAGTGAGTAGTGTCGAGCTCGACAACCCAGGCGCGCATGGCCTCGTTAACGGCGTCACGGAGAGTCTTGCTTCCAGCCTCGACAGCGACCACCTTGGCGCCGAGGAGCTTCATGCGGAAGACATTAAGGGCCTGGCGGCGGACGTCTTCGGCACCCATGTAGACTGTGCATTCCATGCCGAACTTGGCGCAGACGGTGGCCGTAGCAACACCGTGCTGGCCGGCACCGGTCTCGGCGATGATCTTGGTCTTGCCGAGGCGCTTGGCGAGGAGCAGCTGGCCAAGGGCGTTGTTGATCTTGTGAGAACCGGTGTGGTTAAGATCCTCACGCTTCAGCCAGATGTTGGCACCGCCGGCGTGCTCGGTAAGGCGCTCGGCAAGGTGGAGGTGGCCGGGGCGGCCCATGTACTCATAGTAGGAGCGGTACTCCTCCCAGAAGGAAGGGTCGTCCTTGATCTTGTTGAAGCCCTCCTCGAGCTCAGACAGGCAGTCCATGAGAGACTCGGGGACGTACTGGCCGCCGAAATCGCCGAAGCGATCAGGGATCTTGCCGTGCATGGCAGCGAGCTCGGCAACAAGCTCACTGTCCTGGTCGGCGGTGATGCGGTCGTCGACGGTAGGCTCTTCGGTGGGCTGCTTGGCGGCGGCCATGGCCTCGACCATGCCAACCTCGCGGGTAGTCTCATCAGAGTCGCGGCCGCAGAGGTAAGAGCAATACTTTGCAACGTCGTTGTAGAGCTCGCCGGGGGCAGCCTTTTGGAGGGTCGTGATGATCTGGGAGCCGACGACAACACCGTCGGCAAGCTGGGCGACACTGAGGAAGTGGTCTCGGGTGCTGACACCGAAACCGACGGCAGCAGGCTTGTTGCCGCTGTACTTCTTGACGCGGGCAACAAGGTCGGGGAGGTTGGCGTTCATGGAGCCAAGGGCACCGGTGACACCCTGGCGGGAGACGACGTAGATAAAGGAGTCGGCCAGCTTGCAAAGGATCTTCATGCGGGCATCTGAGGTTGCGGGAGCAATCAGGGGAACGTATGAGAGTCTGTTTGTTTCAGTTCGTCAGTACGGGATGACCGAGGTGGTTAGAGGCGGTGTGTGAACGTACCCTCCCTTGGTGCAAAGCTTGCGGAAAGAGATGGCCTCCTCGGGAGGCAAATCGACAACAATGAAGCCGTTGACGCCCGATGTCTTGCAGTCGTTCAGGAGTCTCTCTTCGCCATAGCTGAGAAGGGGGTTGTAGTATCCCATCAACATCACAGGCGCCTTCAGGCCCTGGTCGCGAGCGTCCTTGACCATCTTGAGTGTTGACTCGATCGTGACGCCATGTTGCAGAGCCACCTGTTTTCCCTCGTCAGTATTCACTATATACCCAATTGGTTCTCATTCTGGCCACTACTCACGGTGTTTGATGTCTGGATAGTCGGGCCGTCGGCAATTGGGTCGGTGAAGGGGGCACCGAGTTCGATCACATCTGTTGAGAGTGTCAGTGAGGTGTTCCTTTACCAGTGCACAAAGTTCTTGGAGGGACTTACCAGCGCCACCCTTCTCCATAGCCAGCAGAACATTAGGAGTGTCCTCAGGCGTGGGGTAACCAGCAGTGACGTAGGTAACGAGCGCAGACTATTCCATAACAATGTCAGACCAGTCCAATTGATCATCTATCCCGTCGCTGCTGCGAGATCTTGGCGGTGCCGGAAAACCATCGTCGTTGGGAGCGGTCGGCGGCACGGCGGGGTGAAGAGCCCCGCGATCGCAACAGGGGCAGCACAGCAACATGGGAGGGGCAAAAGACTCACCCTTCCTTGGGCCTTGCAGCGCGCAAACGTTTGGCGAATGCCTTCCATATTGTGCAGTGGTAAAGAGAGTAGAAGGAAACAACAAAGTCAATTGGTAGGGGGTATATGGGTAAAAGAACAACTCTTGACTCGCTGGGGTTTTTTGGTATCACAAGAAAAAACTTGAGATGTGAGAGAGGTTGAAGGTGGTAGCAAGTTTTAAGTAGGGGCGAAGGGGAAGAAATTCAACTGGGAAAAAAGGTACTTAATGATCTCAGACGTGGGGGAGGAGCAATGGAATGACTCTTGGGGCGGGCGCCGGTTTCCCTTGGACAACTTGCGGTCGGAGCAGCAGCGGCCACTGCCAAAGGGGCGGGACGGTGTGAAAAAGGAACCTCCCAACGGGACGGGAGCTCCGACGTGCCCTGTGTCCACCCAATTCAGCTGCTTGTAGCTGTGTTCAGCACCTCTCCCGTGCCTAAATGCCCCGTATCTATACCATGGAAGTGGGCAGAACACCGGGCGATTGGGATCTATGTTTTCCCCCAGGACAGCCCTGGAAATGACCATGTTCAACCGCTATATCGACTGCCCGCCCATCGTCCGCCAAGGTGGACGGCCTGCAACAGTCACACCGATCGATACCCCGGAATGCTCCCTTTGAGCCTCAAGGGCATGAGGTACCTATCCGTACAGGCACCGAAACGAAGATACTAGGCACTTCAGGAAAGGCAAATCTTGGAGTTCAAGAGAACCCTGAACCGAGGCCCTGAACCACTCAGATCGCTCAAACCATGAACAAACAAGCCGACCATCCGGCATCGGTTCCCACCAAAAGAGAGTGGCGGGTGTGGGGCCGGGAGTTCCTGGACGATGACGCCCCAGAAAGTCGGTCGGAGGGCGGGGCGGAGATGCCCAAAAGAGGTTATTCCAGACTCCCCGAGTCTCCACTTTTGCCATCCGCCATGGCAATCCGCGCCCCACCTTTCACCAACATTGCCCGCACCGGCAGGCAAACAAAACATGGGATTTTGATCTCGCCGTGCCTTACCCTCGTGACACACACGCGACACCATACCATGAGATTCGTATCGGGAACTCCATTCATGAGGCTCTTTCGTGACATCCCGCCTTGTCGTGGGGGCTCCCGTTACTCGGTCCAATTGTCCCGAAAGTCTGTTTTGTCTCCTTGATCAGATATCAAATTTCCCACGACGCCTGTTCATCTCCGCAAGTCATGGTGATGTTGGTCAGAGGACAACGGAGCTACCTCAAGAAACCGCGGAACATGTCACCGAGGCAGATGATATTGGTAGCGGTTGAAGTCTTATCAGAGAAGGTTCAGGTGCCTCGTAGGATTGAAGACGATCAGATGACAACGTCTTTGTCATCGCCGCCGCCGCCGCCGCACTTGCCAGTCACCATCATCGCTGCTTACTCCCAACGATGATCATGGCAATCGGATCCTTAGATGCGGCAATACCGCTCGGGGCTGTGGTTGTGCCACTGGCCGGTATCAGTCATTCACTTCTCCGCAGCGGCTACGCTATCAGGGAACACGGAATAGAGTATTTGGCCGCAGCTAGCAGTATATTCAATCTTGAACTACCTAGACGTATATACCGAGTAGACACTCTGGCAGTCGGTGACGCTGCTGCATACTCAAAAGTTCATTCTAGAGAATGAAAAAGTTTGATGACTGGTGTCAATCAGAGCGCAAAAAATGAGATCCGTTGTAGAATCGAAAACAAACGGTGCGGCGACTGAGCCGTTGGTATCTTTTTGAAGTATTCCCTCTCCATTCCTTTCCCGTTCCATCAAAAAATTGAAGTATACCTGATAATCATGCTTCAACGCCCGAATATCATGCTCTTCGTACTATCTCTTTCAGACCTGTCGTAAATGAGGGGTATCTCTCGGCGTTCGGTCCAGCCAAGGCCGGAGGTATCAAGGTCTCCAACCTCTGTCTTTTTCTTTTTTTTTTCTTTTTTTTTTTAGGCCTTTTGGTCTTTCTCTTGTCGATACTTCGTAGATACCATGCTAAAACTTGGTTGATGATGCTGTGTCGAGGTGTCCATACGAACTTTGTCGTTGATGACCCTCCGTCGGCTGCGCCCTGCCGCTCTGCACGCTCGTCTTCTTCAGGGCCTTCTCATCTCGCATGCCCGAGTAGTGGTCATCATCCACGGCAGATGCATCGCTACCGAACTGTGGAAAGCGGGAGTCGTTGCCATGGGATCTGGGAGGGCTTCGCGGGCTCATGGCTGGGCGGTCGTCGCCGGTGTAGCGCAACCCGCCCTCACCACGGCCTTTGTCGGGCATGGCCATGCCAACCAAGGCGCGGATGATGCCGATGAGGACGACAATGACGTAGACGAGAAGGATGCCGGTAGAGATGAGCGCTTCCTTGATGATGCCTCGACGAAGCATATCGGTAACATGAGTCACGGCGCCAGTCACCTCGTCGGTTGACACACTTGAAGGTGACGATAGGAAGGTCTTGAGGTCTGAGTCGCCCGAGATGGACTCTTGAGCCCCGAGGCTGAATGTGTCGTTGTCGAAAAGAGGGAACGAGATCTGCGAGTGATCGTGGACCCAAGTTAGTCCCTTCTGGACAGCCTCGACCTTGAGACCAATAGTACAGCGAATAACGTCCTTGATGGGATTGATGAGGATGGTACCGTTGAATACAGTCTCCAGACCAGTCGTCATGGTGTTGGTGAATGTGTTCAGCGTGTCGTTGACAGCCGAGGTAGCGTTGGTCACGTAGCCGAGCATGTCTTGATTGATCTCGTTCTGCGTTGATAGCACAACACCGTTGGCATCATCAGCCCACTGCTTGGAGACATCCTGTAGCGAGGTGACGACTTCGCCGGCAAATTCGCCGACCTGGTTGGCAAGGGCGGGTACCTCTCTTTCGACAGCCTTGAGCAGGACGTACTGGCACAGGCAAGAGAAGAAGCCAGCAATGGCAAGGGCCAAGACAAATAGAGCAGGAAGTGATGTAGCGTACGCAATGGCCCAGCGGACCAAGATCTGACGACGGCCTTTGAACTTGGAAGCAATCTTAATACCCCAGGTAGCGGTCATTGGGCGGGAAGCAATGTAGACCACATCCATCGAGTCGTACTGGTGGCTGGCCATGATCTGAGCGTGCTTTCGCTCGCGTCTCCAGCGCCTGATCTCCAGCCAGGCCATGGGTGCGATAACCAGCACAGCCAAGATGGAGAGAACGACAATGAAGACGATGCGAGCCTTCTGGATCATGTCGCGGAGGTTGTTAAAGAAGTCGGAGATGTTGTTGTTGGTCGAGCAGAACTGCAGCGCCTGCTTCTGGGCGACAGGGAAGACTGATCGATCGAACTTGTAGCCCTTGTAGGCGTCGTTGACGGTCTGCTTGAGCAGGTTGAAAGGGAACGAGATAGCCTGAGCCGTCAAGTTCTGAACCTCCTCAAAGGTAGGCAGGTCATCGTTGAGCTTGTTGATGTCGCTGACGAAGCCGCTGGAGTCGATCTTGATGTCGCGCAGGTCGTTGACAGGCCCCGAGAAGTCGACCTTGGGGAAGTCGGGCAGAACGCTACCAAGGACAGAGTTTTCGATTGCGTCCACGGCCTTGTTGATACCATCCGAGAGGCTCTTAGCCTTAGAATCGATTGTATTGCTGATGTCGCCAACCACCTTGTTCATGGCGTCGGTAACCTTCTTGGTGACGTCGGAGGCAACATCAAGGCCGCCATGGATGAAGGCAGTGATAAGACAGGTGTACATCGATGTCATCATGTTGATGACGAAGATGATGAGATTCTGAACACCAGTGAGTATCAGACCCAGAGCAGCAACCATGCCGTCGAGGGTCTTCTCGATGCCCTTTGCCGACAGCTCGTTGACACCGACAGAGAGATAGTGAGGCATCGAGGCCATGGCGCTGCCAATATCTTCGACCTTTGTGCAAGCAGAGAGTGCTTTTTGATTCGCGTCGTCGACATTATCGTTGAGGCTGGCGATGAGCAAGATGACTCTGAGAAGTACGAGCAATAGTAGGATCGTCCAGCGGTTCAGCCAGATCTGAGAGAGCCTAGCTGAGAGACTAAGGTATGGTGTTATGGTGGGAGAAGTGTCGGCTCGCGCTTGTTGCGTCTTTCTAAGTTCCGCCATCTCTAGCGAGTCCGACCTGAGGGAGTCGGGGACGGCCGGGTAGGCCGCCTCCTCCTTGCGATTCCGTGAGGAAAACATGTTGATTCTATCGAAGAATGTAAGAAGCCGATGCGAGTATTTCTGAGCCAGCAGAGAAAAATGAATGATAAAATAAGAGGAAGAAAAAAGGCGAATGCAAGAAATGAAGCAAATAGAACGGCGGTCGACGTCGAGGAGAAATTAATCGTTGGAGTTTGGTGATGAAATTAGGTGAATCACTCGACACGAAGAGGGAAAGAGGAAAAAGTGAGGAAGGAAAGAGAGCGACAAAGGAAACTCGTCAAGCACTGATTTCTGAACAAGCTTCTATTCATTCATTGTGGGGTATTTTTTTCGGGAGAAGATATGGATACACAGGACGAGGATGACTTGGAAGGACGACAGAGACCAGAGAGGATGGGAATGACTGGGCAATACGCATAATAAAAGGAAGCCGACTAACACGGCCAGGTCCACAGGATCACCTAGCAATAGGCGCGCAACAATAGGAACAAAGTCGAGAAAAGAAAACAAAGGCGGCTTACCTGATTCACACCACAATGCCAAAGAAAGCCAGCAATGGGCCCTTTGGCCGTGGCCTTGAAGGGAAATTACCTCGACTTGGCCCAAATCTTTGTTTCGTTTGGCGACACCCGGTGAGGGTGGATATGGGGATCTGGGCGAGGCTCGTTTTCTAAGCGCGCTCAACAGACGCTCTCAGCCAACCAAATCTGTCGTCCGGGGTCACGATGAGCGGCTGCCCAAACGCTGCTAAGGCAAGGCGATATTTTCGGAGGCCGAAATGGGGCTCTTGAGATTTGATGTCGTGTTGCCCGTATTTAGATCGGATGATGTTACGCCCTGTTACGATAGACTCGATCCGTCTTGTCGAAGCCAGGGCTGGGTGTGAGGTGAGAGCTGAGCGCTGAGCGCTGGATATGTGATCGCTTGGCGAGAGTGAGGAGTTGTGAGGTAGAATTTTGTTGCTCCTACAATGAGGTCTTATCGAACGATGAGACTCTTGCTTGAAACTTGCTGAGTGAAACTGAGTTGCAGTATCACAAGAGCTATAGCCCTACTCAAGTCAGGCCAACAGTTGGTGGCTTCATGAATGGGGGCGAACTCGAGAGTGATATACAAGTCGAGATTTGAGTCACTGAACAAGGGGACACCACGGAGCAACGGTTGAATGGTGCCCATCTTTCCAAAAGTCGCCTTTCCGGGGGTGTCGCAGAGGATAGAAGGCATTTTAACACAACCTGGTCTCGCTCATAGGCTCGGGTTGATCCAGAGAGCTCACGACAAGAATGCGCTGCGACGTCATTGGCAAGACTGGGGGATTATTGCGGAGAGCCTCCCACCCGTGCCACCTCGTAAGGATAAGGTACCGTCCTGGCGCCAGGTGAACGGCGCCGCTCCAGTGGCATCCCCGTCGCGAGTCACGCCAGCAGACCAGGTGGTTACCGGTGGCTGTGCCCAGCGGAGGAGGCATGGACGGGTTTGGTGCCGTTGCGGGCGGAGAAACGGTGAGTTGGCCTGGTTAGGCTGGTCTGGACAATTCTGGATTTGCTGGAGGCATCCGGGGATGTCGCGAGGTTTGTGTGGTTTTCTCTCGGAAACTGCACGAAGGGTCACGGTGACCGGGGAGAGGATGTTGAGGGACCGCAGCGAGCGAAGCAGGAACAGAGCAAAGATCGTCAGCCAGCAGACGAAAAGAGACGGCGGATGGCTGGCGCCAGCAGGGGATCCCTGGAGGTATTGCCAAACACTTTGTCCAATCGTCGTGAGAAAAGAGCAGTTCGGCTCTCGCCGCTAACGTCTAATCCTTGTAAGCATATGGCAAGAATGGCCGGGAATTGGATAGGATAATGGTGAAAGAGTGGATATGGACCCTAGATGGGTTTCTTGGTGTTGTGATCCGTGACTGGTTGTTGCTCGTCGTCTGTCCTTGGGGTCCTTGCTGAGCAACAAGCAATGATCGATGCCAAGCCTTTGCCACCGACCACCGCGGAATGCTAAAAACCGGTTTACGACAGGAACGGTCTTTTGGAGGCTGATCTTGGTCAGACGGTAGGAAAAGCTTGTCGAAATCCCACAAATCGTGGCATCCCAGGAATGTTCGTTTAATGGCATTGGCCGGTCATTCACTTCAGGCACAGATAAGAAGATGAGTTGGAAGGCAAGAAGGCAAGGAAGGAACGCAACGTAGGATGGCCTCCACTGCTTCTTTCCTGACTTTTCCGACATTGGCCTCCTCTTGCCGATGAGAGACGCAGGCGCAGTCAGAGATGGTGAGGGTGAGATTGGTCATTGAGGTCGCCTTCCAAGTTGCATTTCTGTGCCATTGCCCCTTCCTCGCGAGATCATTAAGGTACCATTAAGGGAAGTCCATGGAACTTGGAGTGTTGCGGCAATTGGCAGTGGCTCCACTAAACAAGAAGTTCGCACTTGCCCTGTGCATCCAAGCTCCCACGGCTCTGTCACTCCTTCCTTCTTTCTGTGGGGTCGTCTCAAGTCTTGACGCTGGCAAGGATTGATTGGCCGACGGTGGCCCGCGCTCTGCGACGATGGGCGCTTCGCTACAGAATTCATGGCTGCCAACCATGAGGCCGGCGCTTGCGATTTTTGGCCCAGAAAGCATCTGTTCCTCCAAATGAGAGAATCATTCACGGTCAGGTCCGTGTATAATATATCGTGGGCCTTCCTCATTCAGTCTACCATGTTATTACACGAGATGTTTTTAGAGTTTGTTGCAGTCTAATGGTGAACTACATCATTATTGATAATTGCTGCAACAAGTCAGTCGGCTTCGTCCAACTGTCTGGCATTGCATTGACATGACTTGCTTCAGCTGCGCCTTGAGCCAGTCACTTTAGTCTGCATTTTTGCAAACTCACCTGAAAACTCTCCGTACGAGACTCCCCAGTCTCAGTCATCCTAGCACCGTCTTGTTGGCTAGTAAGATTGCACGTCAGATGCGCAGTCACCCATGGCTTCCAACCTTCTACGGTGACGACATACCTTCTCCAGAGAACTGTGAAGAGTGGCTTGACCTGCAGTGCTTGCCTGTGCCACAATTGCGGACCCAAGTCCAACTTTCCATCCCTTTGTCACGTGTTTGGACTGTGATGGGCCCAGACCCGACTTGGACCTGCCCGACGTGCCTCCCAGGTTAAGCACGGTCAAGCACAGGCACAGGAAGAACAAAATTCCGACACACCCATTTTTCACAGGATCCATGCCACTTTCCAGCCTCCTGCCCCTGTCCGAGCTTGCGCATCATATTCACAGCTCAACCCACGCTGCGTAGCAAGGAGCAATCTGTTTTCGGCAGGCGGTCTCGCCAAACTCAAACCTCGCTATCACATCTCCTACCAGTGCCACCACGGCTTGCCCTAGCACATCTTGACAAGCTGACAACACCTGAGAATCCTTCGCGACTCACCTTAATTCAAGGCCGTGATTGTCCAGAGACCGATTTGCGACCTCATTTTGTGATTGCTGGCATTGACACACATCCTTGTCACCTGATCAAACCCACTCTCGGAATCAACCCGACTCATTTCTAGGCCGCGCTGAAAATTCCTCTTGCGCGCAAAAAGTCTTCAGCCCTCCGACACGACCAGATACTCTTTTCTCTTCTTTGACAAGTCACAATCTGACTTTTGATCGCGCCCTGCATTCTGCATACGCGACAGCCACAATGGCCGAACCACCTCGTGACATCTCCTCCATCCTCGCTGCCCTAGGTAGGTACCCGAGACACGACACGAATCTGTTTCTGCACCCTCGAACACAGACTGATCGCATTTATTCATTCAGGCGCAGCACAAAGAGGCACATCTTCGACGCCGACCCAAGGACAGCCCGGCATGCCGCCCAGCTATCCTCCTCCTCCCGGTGGTCAGCCGCCTCCTTCCTACCCCCCGATGCCCCAGCAGAACGCGCCCCCGTATGGCGGCGGCGGTGGCTACCCGGGACTCCCCCAGCCTACATCCAGCGGCAGTCTGGATCTTAGCTCTATCCGACCCGTCAACTCTGGCACAGTCAGCATCGCCGATGCCATCGCGCAAGCCAAGGCCTTCGCTGCTGAGAAGGGCGTGGCATCCTACGACCGACCCCTCGTCTACTCCAACGAAGCCCCCCGCGGCCAGGATTCTCGAGCCTACGGCCGATCCTCGCGGTCGCGCTCTCCTTCCAACCGTCGCGACCAGTTCCGCGACAACTTCAACCCCTACAGAGACGAGCGCCGGGACGATCGCCCTGCTCCACGAGACTATGGTCATCGCGAGCGATCCTACAGCCCTGGCCCGCGTGGTCGCACTTTCTCTCCTCGCAACTCTAACGGCAGAGAGCGATCTCCGCTGAGAGGAAGTGGCGGTGGTGACGACAACGCCGAGACAATTCAGATTGAGTCGAGCCTTGTTGGTCTCATTATCGGTAGACAAGGCGAAAACCTTCGTCGCATCGAGTCAGAATCCAATTGTCGGGTGCAGTTCCTTCCCTCCAGCGATAATGGTCCTTTCCGCCAGTGCAAGATCAGTGGTCCCAGGGCACAGCGCAGTGAAGTCAAGGAGGCCATCAACCGCATTATCGACGATAGTGGCATGGGCGCCATCAACCGTGGCGCTGCGAACCCCAAGGGACCCCCACCTCGCGACCACCGCGGCGGACCACCTGGAGCAAGCGCTGCCGCCGCTGCCGCCGCCGCTGCCGGAGCCGGAGCTGCAGCTCTTCGCGACGGTGAGGACTGTATGCAGATTATGGTACCCGATAGAACCGTGGGCCTGATCATCGGTCGCGGTGGCGAGACCATTCGCGATTTGCAGGAGCGGTCTGGCTGCCACATCAATATTGTTGGTGAATCCAAGAGTGTCAATGGACTTCGACCTGTCAACCTCATCGGCTCTCGTGAATCAGCTGCCCAAGCCAAGGATCTGATCATGGAGATTGTGGATAGCGACAGCCGAAACGAGGGCCAACCTGCAGCCCCCACCAAGAAGCCGCAGAGACACGACGGTGGTGGTCATCAGAGAGACTCTGCGCCCATGGGTGGACCGGGCGGCGGCAGCGGTGACAAGATCAACGACGCCATCTACGTCCCATCCGAGGCTGTGGGTATGATTATTGGCAAGGGCGGCGAGACCATCCGTGATATGCAGAACGGCACTGGTTGCAAGATCAATGTTGCCCAGTCCTCCGGTCCAGGCGAGGTTCAGCGCGAGATTGCCCTTATCGGCTCGCGCGATAGTATCGCCAGAGCCAAGCAGGCGATTGAAGAGAAGGTTGACGCAGTGGTAAGTGACAGGCCTCAATTCTACCGTATATCCATCTGTAACTAACATGACAACAGCGCCAGAAGAACTCTGGAGGCGGTGGCGGTGGTCGCGGTCGTCAAAACCAAGACTATGATAGAAGCTACTCTCAACAGGGATCTAACCCATCAGCATCAGGATCTGCTAACCCACCAGCTGCTCAAGCTCCCGCTGGAGCCGACGGAGCCGACCCATATGCGCAATGTAAGTCTATCAATGACACGGCGAGCAACTGGTATCGTATACTAACATTCTGTAGATGGTGGATACCAGAACTACCTTGCCCTCTGGTACCAGTCCCTTGTTTATCAGCAACAACAAGGCGGCGGTGCGGCCGGTCAGCCCGGTGCAGCGCCTCCTGGAGCCTCATAGAGGTTTTTGCATGCACCCTTTCCGGTAGGGGACATGCTTGTGTGATGTGATTGATCACTTGCCTTGGACCTCGACTTGATGCCTCTTTTCGCATTACGTATACTGAAGCACCGCACATGCACGTTGACTATGGAGGCTCATGGCAGTGCGCATTTACGAACCATTCAACGACTGATACCTTCTTATCCCGCTGGACTTGCAACAGCACAGCGCCCACCTTGTTTTCTTTGGACAAAATCACGAATTGGGGGAGAGGACCACCCACGGAAGAGCTAGGCAAGCTGCCTCTGGCTTTGCTTAAGCGCGCTGATATCTCGATGCACTGAACCTGGCATTTGACGATGATGATGGCACGTTCTCGCTTGCACATGATCCTTGACTGTCATGAACTGGATTCGACTCTTGACATGGACATGGTGCTCAATGCTGCTCTGCAACATGGACTTACTCCACATTCTCCATGATGCACACTCCTGACGCCTATGTGACGGCAAGGACACCTTTTTGCTGGGTCTTGCGAGCATTCCTGGACTTGACAACTTTGGCACCTACTACCTCGTGGAACATTTGCAAGAGTGGCCATGATGAACTTTTGAGACCCTTGCCTGCTGTCATGATGCAGCTGCAGGGCACTACTTGGGTGTGGTTCGCCTGAGGACATACTCTGCCTCTAGGAATGGCATCCGCCTCCACCTCATCTGCATGGTTTTCGACTAAATCTTTCCGTGGATGCACAATCACTTTTTCCCGAGTAAAGCTCGCTTCCACGGGTTCTATCGTATAGTCCATCTTCCCTTCTCAGTCTTCGTGGGTACAATGCCTGACCGGCATCTTTTCATGCGATATGCAAAATTGATTCCCAATTTTCTTTGCTTTCCGGTGGATGAAGCGCAACTAGGGACGCGAAATAGGCAAAGGGGAAACAAAAAGAAAAAGCGCACTCTGTATAATAGTTAATTCCGAGTCAAATGAATTTTCTCGACCTTGTTTGACACATGTGATGTGTGAGTCCTAGAGCAAAAGAATTCTTTGTGAATCGCATGCGATCTTCTTCACTCGCGTTCTCAAGGGAACATTTCTTCACACCTCAGCTCCAATGAACAAACCTGTTTGACAACTCATGACAAATGTACGCATGATCCGGAAACGTCTCTTTAGCAGGACACTGTCGTCGAAACAGAGTGAACGTAGTGTTGAGTGCTCAACAAACAAATTTGAAAATAGGTACAAGATAAGCAACATCCGTGGTGCCACGTGCTGAGGGACTGGCGCTGTGGTCGCCCCGGATGTGTAGGAAGCTGTGCCTCCCGAGACGTGACGGGGTAAGATGGCGGCATGAGGGAAACCTTGTTTTTTCTTAGGTAAGGTGATGCAGGCCCAGATCATCCAGATTTGAGTGAGTGAGGCAGTTGTAGCCATCTTCACATGATAAAGAGGGTGAATGATTTGGACTCTTCAAATGTTACATGGGGATGAGGATGGAGATGTTTGCATGGAGATGGGAAGACGTGATTGGGGATCAGATCAATTCATTCAATTTTGCAAGGTACAGATGAGATTTGGACCATAGTGATGATGTGTCGATGTGTTGTGCACGGAGATTGATGGATTGATTGTAAAGCAGATGGCTTTGGAGAGCGGTTGAGGGACTGTAAGTGATGTGTGAGAATGACCTCCCATGATCGTGGAATCTTCGTTTCGTGAAATTCTTTCGCCCTCTGTACCTCTAGTGTCATACATCATCTGCATCTTCTCTGCCTGCCTCTTGGTTTCATGACTGATGTGACTGTCACAAGCAATTAAAGCCGGATCAGCAGGAGAGAAGAGAGCAGGGGAAGGTGAAGAATGATCATCATCAGTCATTGTCAATAATAATCCAGGCTGATGCGACCGGCGTTGTAACACTACATTCGGGGTGGACCGGTGGCCAGTGGACGATGGACGGTCATGTTAAGCCCGTGGCCTAGACCAGGGCCGATATTCGCGGCAGAGATTCTTGCATGCTCATCATTATCTGTAGAAGCCTGTGCCGGACTGAGCCGCGAGCGAGTGTGGTAGTATCCGTAGCGTGGCGTGGCAGGCAGCAAACTTTGATTGATCTTCGCCGTTGAATGGCACTTTGTGTGGGAGAGCCTCAGAAACAGAGAGACATGTGTGAGGCAAGGGGGGAAAAGGGGTCCTTCGAAATCGTGGTGTCATCGAACAGACATGTTTTTTGTTCTCTCGCTTATCGGCCCTGATGCGGACTGCGGGAAACATCTGGCTTGAGATTTGCTTTTCAGAAATCTTGCTGCAAGTTGACTATTGCGGTATATGGACTGAAGTTTTGATTTCCATCTCGCAGGTGTTTTGGGTGATGGGCAAGTGTGAAAGTAAGGTGAGATCAAGTGTAGATATTCTCGCCTGTGCGGGTGCATGTGCATGGTTGATGTACGTGAGGTTTATCTCTCTTACCCTCATCTGTCTGCTTGTCTGGATGCATGTGAAATGTCCTTGCGAGCTCCAAGTCTGTGCTGCGCCGTGTGCTCTGTCCTTTTTCTTACCCTATCCCAATCTTCCTGTTGAATCTCCCTGTTGAATCTCCCTGTTGAATCTCTTTGGCGATAAGGTTCCATTTGGTTGTTGGTGTGTAAGCTTTCTAAACGGTTCATCTGGAAATCAAAAACCACTGGTGCTTGCGATCTGCACAGCCGACGCGTGCGGAAGGACGAGCGAGCCGAAAGTTCTGCGCGGCGGGAAATATCTCCGACACCACGCCAAGAAACTGCCAGGCGATTTGACAAAACTTTGGTTTTGTTTGTTTTCTTATCACGGGCGAGACAGGCAAGAGTTTAGCTGTGCTTCGATGCAAATCTCACGCGAGACATTTGTCGGGCAGGGACGTGTATGCGTGTGTGGTCGCCCGTACGCACACCTCAACTCACAACCGCCCTTCTTACATGCGTCGCCTACCTACCTGTCAATGTCTGACTGATATTAATTAGCGAGAGCGAGGAGTGTAAGTAAGGTTAAGGTTGGTGTGGGAACAGAGAGACGTGATGAACTGACATGCCGTGCAGGGGAGGACGAGGGATGCGCAAGAGGCTGCGTTTCTCCCTTCCCCCCGCATTGGTCGAGTCCCCGACTCTGCCGTCTGTCAGAAGCCGATTCGTTCATGGCCTCTGAAAGATGTACCGGTATCCGTCGGCAGGTCAGGATATGTGGTGTCACTCCTGTTCTGTTCGGATATTGTCATCCCACCGGCCGGCCGTAACAGGCGCTCAGTGACGGATGGGCGACGGCCTAAACCGAAAGGACCACTCTAACTTCTCCGTAAACAACGGGGAAAGGAAAGAAAGAGGCGCACGAGCACGAGGTCCTCAGGTTGGTGTACCCGAGTCAACTTTTTGGGAAAGTTTGTTAACGGACGCTGAACAGCGTCGTTGATTCAGAATAGGTCAAGGGTCTAGGCCGTTCGAGCCAACGAGCGTAGGAGAGAAAACGGGCTCTTTGAGCGGAAAAGGCGTGCGGATGTACGTGCTCCCGTGCCCGCGTGTTGTTCTACGGAAGGTGGATTGTCGGACTGTGTGTTCCCTTCGAACCGTCTGCCTTATCTGGCCTTGCATGTGCCGATCCAAGGTTGCAATGCAGGATGACTTTTGGGGGGTCATGAGGGGGCAAGAGTGGGAGAATATGGGGGAGCATTTTGGGTAGCACTGTGGCATGAGGCTGTGTTGAATGCAACAACAGCATCTCGAAACCATCGCCATAGCTATCTTGGGCCATAAGGCCAGACGATCGAGGGGTTTGTTCCCTTAGAGAGAGCAGACTGACACATAACTGCTGATCCCCGCGGGAGACACTTAGAGACACTCAAAGACAGAGAAAGCGGAATGCGGGACTCGGGAGGGGACAACTTGAGGTCTGCCGTTTGCAAGGGAGCTTGATCCCGGAGCTATCCTGAAAGGGGCATGTTGCATTGCTCGCTTCGCGATCCATGCTCTGCCTCTCTCGCCCGGCCCTAAGACAATCCCATCTCAAAGCTTGTTTTTGCGCCGCGTGTCTCCCGTGCCTCCCGCACACCTCTTTCTGACTCTCGATCTTCGACTCTGAAGCGTCAATGGTGGAAGTTATCCCGTGCCTACTCTTCTCTTGGATCTTCCGTACAAGTTGTGTATTGTACTGGCGAAAGTCGTGCTACGTACGCAGAGGCGAAAGGGAAAAGGCTCGGCGCAGTGTCTCAGCGCCGTTGGAAACAACAAGAAAAGCCATTTCCGTTCAAATCGCCTCATCTCCACAGAGAAGAAAAGTTACACACGCTGAACAGGAATGGGTGCCTGGAATGTCACTGCAAGAAATGTCTCGGGGCAAGATGCCCTCTTCCCTCTCGCCTCGCTCTACCCCCGTTCCCGTCCCACCCCTCCTTTTCGTGATCCTATGAAGCGTGGCCGCCAAAGGCCTTTTTTCTTACATACATACATCAACTCCACAGGACATCGTTCCTCACGATGGGAAGGCCTGTCTGTGTTCCCCGGCAGAGTGCCGCGGGCCGCGAGTGGATGTGCTGGGGTGGGTGTGCAGAAGAATTGGAGCACTCTCTCTCTCTCTCACACACACATGGATAGACGGGGAGAGGGGCATGGACATGGGCATGGCATGACATGGCATGGCATACTGCGTAGACAGAACAGTCATGACACAGAGAGAGAAACAAGCAGGATACTCAACTCGACAGCCAACAGCGAATGCAGCTCGCTTCTCACTTTCTTTCTCGTCTCGCGTCTTGATGTGCAGCTAAGCGGCGGCGCAAGGGCGAGGCTAAGCCGCATCCTGCATATAGTCTACTGCAAGACGGTTGGCTGTTGGCGAGCTGCATGGTGGATGGCAGGCTGGCAGCCAGAGATTCTGAGAGAGAGGGCGCTTCCTGCTCATCTATGATTGTTGCTTTTTTCACTCTCTTCGTCGTTCTTCCCCTTGAACCTCGTTTCTTCTTCTCAAGTTCACTTCCGGGAGAGGGCTTGGGCTGCATGAGCTCTTCTCGCTTCCTCTCCGAACTCCCTGTCTCTGATTCCGTCTGTCTCTCAGACTTCTCTACCCGTCGGCCCCTCACCCCCCTCACACACACCCCTACCCCCCCTTTATGATTCTGTCCTGGTGTATCCGTACCTGTCAGTGTGTCAACACAACCCGTCAAGCTCCATGTCGCGTTTTTCTATCGAGATGTGCTAGGGCCCCCCGTGTCGATCCTTTGAAAGCTTGTGGCTGCCCATCCGTCGACGATTGATTTTAGTTCATCCTTCTTCTGCCGTTCAACATTCTTTCCTTCTCCTCGAACCGTGTCCGACTAATTCTTATTTCTCTTACTCTCGAAAGACCTTGTTTACCCCCTCGTAAGGTCATTGCGGATTCAACTTCCAAACGGTCGATAAACAAGCATAAATCCTTCTTTGTCGTTTTCCCCTTGTCCTACCTACCTGATTGAACACTCGCAAAACGAACTCATTCGCCCAGGGATCACTTTGGGGCTTGGGGGAACTCGAAAAACCACACTGCCACCTCTTCCCCTCTCGACATCGTACCCAGTCCTCCTCACAACTCCCTCCAAACAGCGCCTCAACTACCTCCCGCCTCAAAAGAGAACACAAAAGAAACACATACACACACACACACAATGTGCCGCCTCGTGCTCTTCGCGGGCACCTGCACCCGCTGCAACGAATCCCTCACCTGGGCCGACCTCTCCCAGCAGCTCTCGTGCCTCGAGGCCAAGAACGCCGACAAGTTCGGCTCGTGTCGGCGTGGCGTCGACGTCGAGACACACGCCTTTGACCAGGAATGCGACGCCTGCGCCGGCGAGGACGAAGGCGTTGCCGGTATGGACTTTGGTGAGCAGGATTTTCAGCAGTATCATCATCAATATCAGCAGTATCAGCAATACCAACACCCGTCATCAGCAGCATACACAGCAGCAGGATCGTCGTCATCGGCGTCAATACCACAACCCGGCTCGAGCAAGAGGGGCCGGGACGAAGGGGAGGGAAGGAAGAAGAAGAAGGCGAGGACGTGAAAAGCTCGATGAAGCTTGCGATAATGATGGAGTTATGACACGGTTCGAACTTTGGGGAGGGTATTTGTCCATCTCTTCCTTTCCCCCCTCTCTCTCTACACTCCTGGCGAGGCGTTTGGTGTTCGACATGGAATACATACATAATGGCATTGGGGACTTCAGGACTCGGGATACCACGGACGCGATGGTGTTGCGCACATGCGGGATTGGCATTGGCATCAATCGATTGGAACCACATCAGCAACATCACAGGCACATGACGCATACGACGACGATCAGGACAAAAGGGCGGGCAATAATGTTATTTCTGGGTGGGTACACTGGACTTCAAGGTCACAGGTGTGCGTGGCAGGCCTGCGGCGGACTCTCCGCCGCATTCCTGAGGGAGAGGAGAGATACCCTAGTCTACCTTTTACCTACGTTAGTGGCGTGGCGATTGGGAGGGGCTCCTAGCGAGGGGATCCGCGCCTCTTGGCATGCGGGTAATGTACGACACGTCTCGCATGCTCCCTCGCGGGCATCGAGAGGTCACGATGGATTGCTCTTTGACAAGAGAAGAATTCACAGTTAATACAAAAGCGCAATCGGTTTCGCAGCATGAGCCCTCGTTTCAATACCCCATCCATTGTCCTGCTATCGAGGTTCTCCTGGAGTGTGCCAGGATTTCTTCCACTACTGTAGGATCAGATGAGATATCTTGGATGACTACATGATCCAACCTAAATTCATTGCTTGCGATTAGTCGGCCATGGGATGAAGCCATGTATCGTGATCGACCTGAGTGAACGGATGATATGATGCAGTATTTGACAACTCCAGCCTCCCACGATGCCATTTATCAGCCTACAAGAAGCTCATACGAGAGCAGATTAGGTCGTTCTGGAAGTTAGTCCAATCCTAGACCTACTAGGGCATATTCACTCTGCTGCTACACTCAAAACATGTTGTTGCCTCCGTCATAGTTGACAAAGTCAAAGTCGTCACCCAATAGTGAAGAGGCGAAAGTTTGCTCTCCTCCCACCATTCCCTGGTTCTGCGTGCCCATTTCCCTCGCTTCCGTCCAGGCAGAGTAGAGCCCTTGCTGCGGATCGTCGACAGAGAGATTTTCCGTCAAGTTGTTATCCGTACTGGGCACGAACCCTGAGACCACTGCCATCTCTCCCTCCTCGTTACCTGGTGTCTGGGCTGTATTCGTAGAGGATTCGCCGGCAACTGGCAACGAGGGCGGTCTGACAAAGGCCTCGTCTCGATCAATGGTTCTAGCTTGCTCCCGACTCTTTTCGAAGTTTTCTCTTAGTACGAGCTCCAGGTCGTGGACGATATCCCTCAGCCCGTCTATAAGCTCGGGTGCCATAGCCGCAAATCTTCGCCCAACCTCAGCTTCGATGCGCTCTCGAAGGAGGATCATGATCTCACGGCGCGTGTACTCCTTCCAGGTCTCCTCTCGATCAATTGCGGAGACATCATGATCATAGTCTATAGAGATCTCGAGTTAATTCCGTCTGACTTAAACTTCCATCAGCTCGGACTCACAAGGTGTGGGTATTTCATCTTCCCTAACGTCGAAGAGAGTTCGGTACACGTGCTTCCATTTATCTGCTTCAGTCTGCTTCGATGAGCATCTGACCCTGAGTCGACGTTCGATATCCGGCCCAAATCTGAACCTTCCAGACAGATTTAATTCGTTGTTAACCTCGCAAATCTGGGCGAGTTTGAGGTGCGAATTCAACGCACTTTGCGCCTTGAGATCCCGTCGGCATCTAGGGCATTCAAATGGCGATCCATGCCGGCGGTAGAGGTGCTCTCTGGGCGTCATATTTCAGCAAATTAGACCACTAGGGAATGAAGTAGTAAACAGCAACGACTCACTTCACGCGATGCACTGAAGGCCACCCCGGGCCTGCGCATTCCTTCTTTCTGGGGCATCCATGAGGGTCCCACTTGAAGTAGGGGCATGCAAGCGGTATAACCTTGGGCCCGTCTTGCATGCTTGGCACTTTGCGGCGTCGCTCACTGCCGTCCCCGTCTTCGGCGCTTTCGTCGTCTTCATCTCCGTCGTCAGCAAGACCTTTGCCTTTCCGTCTACCGCAATCCCCTCCCTTGCCGCACAATTTCTGTTGTTTTCGAGGCTTTTGGCCCTGTTCGCCTTTGGTTAACCCCTCAGCCCCTGAGGGAGCCTGAGTAGGTTCACCTGCATCCTCTTCTTTGATGGCAACAAAATTGCCAGTGATATCCTCTAAATGACTATCCAAGTCGTGCAGAAACGCATCCATAACTGTTTGAACGATCTGGCGCCTCTCTGCTTCCATTGCTCGCATTTGTTGTTGTTGTTCATCCGCCGTCGAATCGCTCGTAATATCCGACTCTCCGTATGGAGAACCTGAACTCTCACCCACAGCCACTTGACGCTCATTCTCATGCGGCGACCAAGTGCTTTGTGTCTTCGACCGATAATCAGGCGATTCATTATCAGGCGTCTGACAATCAGATGTTTGATTGCCCGAGAGCTCAAGAACATCGAAGTCGCTACCTTCTAAAGAGTCCTTTGAGGGATTGTACTGGAGAGTTTTGATCGATGATTGTCCAACTTGCTCCAAAAGTGGTGGAGATACATGTCCGGGCTTCTGTGGAGGCCAAGAGTCTTCAGTGTCGAGTTCGTTGGAACGTTCGATTTCGATGAATGATTGTGTCTGGCTGCGCAATAAAGTGCCAAATGCAATGTTCTTGGCGCCATTTGGCGATACGAAGATGTTTGGTGGTGGTTGAAGACTGGTGTAAGGCGGCCCATGACTTGGGTCAGCTAGCCACCTCTCCGTCGAGGTGTTCCAAGGAAAGTGTTGAGTAACCGATTTTGATAATCGCCTTTCTTGCCCGTCGTTGTTCTCAAAAAGATGCCGAATAGCCAAGCTGCCGATGTTATGGCGCCTTTTCCTTTTCGAAAGTGTATGCTGAGAGAAGTCGCTGAGTGACCTTTGAACCCAGAAATCAACGGCAGTCTTCCTACTCTCTGAGGATATAGTCTGATAGTCGTTCGTCTTGGCGTTCGTCTTGTCGTTCGTCTTGTTGCTCGTCTCGAAACTTGGACCAAGGCTTTCAGACTTTTGAGCGAAAAGCTTTGCTGGAAGGAGCTCGAGGAGCTCCAGACACTCCGCTGGCTTGAAGACTCCGAAATTGAGACAACCGAAGGTTCTTCTGATGAGATTATCCTCACCGAGAAGCTCCTGACAGATATCATAGACTTGATGGATGAAGTATCTGCTTGCAGTGTTGGTATCATCGATCTGTGTAATACCTTCCCAAACGCCAAATAGTACCCTTATCAGCTGAGGGTGCTCATCCGTAATGACTCCATTGAGATCTTTCAACAGTTTTGTAAAAGATGAAGGTGAAAGAGTGTCATGACTGTCGTTATGGCGGAAATCATGGATGATTTGGTCGGCTTCGTTGGCCCATTTAAACAAGTGGCATCCCTTGGGGTTGGGGTTTGCGAACAGGGAGCCCGTCTTGACTAGTTCTTGAATATGTTGACCTAAAATTGAGGATAAATTTTCCTCATCGCGATTGTTGTCTTTGGAGGCTCCCCAAATTCCCAGTTTGTAGACGACATGCCGCCTCCTTAACGGTCGGAAGGTTAGTATCTCTATTTGCTAATGTGACGGGGCAGCCTACCGCACAGAGACGCCATGTAATGTCCTCAAGTAATCAATCAATTCATCTAGAGGATGCAACCTGTAGAGCTCGAGAATTGACTGCTTTTCGTGCTCCAATATAGTGTCCACGCGCATCCTGAGTTCGCCCGGCGGGAGCGTCGCGGGTTCGACTGGGTTGATTTCCATGATTCGTCAGACTTTCTTTGAGCTGTAGAATATCCCGTCTTACAGCGATAATTCGATTGAAAAGGCTATGGAAAAAGGGAAGTGAAAAGTATCAAATGAAAAGCAATGGCCCTCTTATAGCCGTAGGATAACTAGACATCAAGCTAGAGTGCGCAGCTGCGCACATGGCTGTCTGCGAGAATGCTCCAATTCCTCACCACTCGTCAGCGTACTTCGCCAGCTGAACTGAGGGGCTGATTCCAGTCCCTGTTGGAACTGTCTCAAAATTTTGGTGGCACAGAGCCATGAGTAGTGAATAAGCTAGCTCCTTTGCCTGAGCGAACCAGTAAGCGCCAAGTTTGAGGCCGCCGCAGACCATGGACGTCATTGGGGCCATGGATAGGCCTCGCTATTTCTTGTCACTGCACTCAAATGTGTGCTTGCTTCTCTGACCAACGGAGCGACCAATCAATGGCCTCTTTGGAGAATGAAATGGTTTGCCATGCGTCTCGTGCGGTTCAAGGCTTGTGATAATTGGATTAGATGGCTGGCGATGTAGACCTGAAGACATAGAGTGGGCACGGAAGCGATAATGTTCAACGGCCAGGCAGCCTCAGATTACGTGAGGGTATGAGGCAATTGAATATACTCTGCGAAGCGGCTGGAGATACTGTTCTCAATGATGTCTCCCTTAAGGGAGGCGCAGCACAAGACCACAAGTGACAAAGTCGCAAGAGTCTGCTCTCCCATGACAACACAGCCAGCTTACACGAATGCCATCACGTCGTAAATTTGAAAAGAGCAGCTGGCTGACAAAAGCCAGACCCTGATCCTGTCCTCAGATGCCCGCTTCCCTTTGTCCCGTTTTTTCAGCTTTCATGATACCTTGAGGAGGACGGCGATTTTGGTACGGGCAAAGGTCAACTTGAAAGAGGTTTGAAGATGAATAAGACCGAGTCTGAGAGTTGACTAGCCCCTCAAAACTATCAATCCTCGTCTACCCACGCTCCTGGGATTCGTAAAGGCGGATTCTCGATCAGATCCCAAAACTCGCCAGCGTATTCCTCGGCCTCCAGACTCCAGATTAGGTCCCAGTCTCCAGGCTCGCGCCCATACGTAAAAGATACCAGTCGCATTCCAGTACCATACGAGCTTTCGTCATACTCTAGAATCAAACGTTCTTCTCGCAGCCGCGCCTCGCACTTGAAATACTCCATCTCTCGTCGGCCGTATTCCTCAAGGTCATGCCCCGAGATCTGGACGTCTTCTAGCCACATTCGTAAAAAGGAGGAGGTTTTGCGTTTGCATTCTGAAAGATAGCAATAGGTTGAAAAAAGTCCAGAAAAGCATGGCGTGTGATAAAGGGGTTTCTCCTCGGCGGCATCAAAAGACATGTGCATGCTTAGCCTTTGAGAGGACACGCCTTGAAGAACCCACCGCGCAAGTTCTCTCCAGCCAGATGCCTCATAGTAAGACTCTACCGTTAGATCACTTGAGTATGACGCGGCGAAGTGTTCTAGAGAGCTGCCTAACGATGTGTCGAGGATCTCATTGAAGTCTGCGGGTTTGATACCTTCATCGTGCTGTATATCGTCTAGTAGAATCCGTGGGTTGATCTGAGACCAGTTTAGATGAGCAAAGCGGGCTTTCAACGGGAGCTGATAATATGTCGTCGCCAGGCTTCTCGTCACGTATTGATGAGCTTCGGGAGCCTGCCACAGAAAGCTTGAAATGGCGTAGAGGTTATCGGTCGTTTCCTCTGGGACAAAATAATCTTCCAAGCAGTCATCGAGAGCGACATGGACCCAAATCTTGAAGAGTTCCAATGTATCATTCAAAGCATGAGCCATGCATGCATAGGGGAGAAGATGATGATTTTGACCACACATGTCGTTGAATTGTAAGCCCATTTCAAGCAAATGATGAATGAGATTAAGCTGCTCCCAGTTGATTGCAAACTGAGGCTGCGTCAGCATCATTGTTATAAGTCGTATCAACGTAGATGCACGTACATGTAGCAGAGTCCACCCCTCCTCAGTACGGTCGAATAAAGATGCCCGATGCTCCTCGATTTCCTGCCGAGCGAGTATCCAGTCTCCACGTCTTATGTAGTAGAATATGGGAGTATTGTAAGGTCGGACTGTCCAAGCTCTCAGTGAGAACTTCCATCCAGCATGCGCTCGGTATGTCTGAATATCCCAGAGCCTCGCTGACATCCACCAAGGTAAATGTAATCGTGCCTGGTATACTGCGAAGTGTTATTAAAAACCTTGCGCTTCACGTACCTACCTAGGTGCTCACCTTGAACGCCATGATACTTGAAGTGCGGAACAGTCCGACTGGTAAAGCCGCCGAAGAGGGAAGACCGTGTGTTGTGGTGTGGCTCTATCCTGGCTGCTTTCACGATAGAAGCTTCGCTATTGTAGCCCGGCTCCTCTGTCAGTTGCACATGTCGGCTTGAGCAAGCTTCAAGAGTAAATGCGGCAGTTTTCGGTGTCTGAACGTCACCCAAAGTTGAGTCGGCCCTACTAGCAATGCAGGCACTCGAGGAAATGTTAGAAATGTCCACTTTCGGAACCAATCAACGCGCTTACAAGATCCTCGTATTCTGTGATAATAGTGCCATTTGCAGGGCAAACTGTAGCTTTTGCTGACAAGTCTGGACCAAGTCCCTTTTAAGAGTAACCCTGAGCTTGGTTATGCTCCTCCGTGACTTCTTCGCGGTAAGAATTTGCTGTTGTAGGTCCGTCGCCAGTATCTCCAACTCGTTCACCACTTGCTGACAACACTTCAGACTGGCATCTGAAGTGCCAATGCTCGGCGCGCTCGCCTGACTGAGCTCCCTGTCCATATCTGCAAGAATAGTGTTGAGGATGTCAACCTGTTCGACAAGCTGGCTGATCTCGTGGGGCACATTCTGGGCTTCGTTCCAAAGCTTCTTGAGCTTAATTGCGCTAGAACCAAGCTTGCCGGCAATCTCGACGACAGTGAAGGCGCTGACGACAATGCCGAAGGCTTCCGCCATTGTGGAGATTGACTTCCCTCGGTACCGAGTGATCTCTGTCGGCCTCGAAGTTGTAGGCTAGGGATAAATGATTGATGGTCGTCGAGAAGGGTTCTGCTACCAACCAGAAGAACAGAGAGCCAGTCATAAGGGCAAACCGGAAAGGGGGCTGCATGACAGACGAGCCCTAGTAGTGCCTCCTAAGCGTCAGGCTTTCCTGCAGGCTGTGAGTGCTGCATGCGTAAGAACCAATTGAGGAAAGATCCCCTGTCACGCAAAGTGTCTCAGAGGAAGAAGTCAGTCTGCCAATGAGATTTCAAACGAGGCAGGAAAGTGCTGCTCGTTGATGGAACTGTGTTGGCTTGCGGTCTCTGGCCTACCTACACCGATGCCCTGATCGACCTCTCCTCCCGAGACGACAGCCGTGGATGCTACGACAAGATCAGTATTTGCGTATCAGATTCGGACAACCGGACTTACGCTATCACGCCTCGACTCAGGGGAATTCTGTCTTTTCAGCCGTATTTCACCACGTACATCTCGAGATCACATCACCTCTCTAGACCCCCCAACAGACAGTATTCCGTACTCAATTGCGGTATGATCTGATTCCTCAAGACAGTCTATAGTACGCACCCGCGTATCTCAATCTATACATGTAGAGACGAAGAAAAGGTATCATCTATGGAAGTAGCAAGTGGTTCAACCCAAAGAATTACGTTCACCGCCAGCCTATTGAATGGTTGGAGGCGGCGTTGGTTGTCGTTTCGGCCTCGCAGGTGCAATTTCCGGTGGTGGCGGTGCGGGCTTGGGTAGTTCAGGAGCTGCCTCCGGAACGGCCTTCGGCGATTCTGGCTTGACCTTTGGGCTCTCCGGCGCAGTCTGCGGTGAGTCCAGTGCTGTCTTCACAGCTTCTACAGTCTTGTCGGCAGTTTCTGAAGCGTTCTCGGGCGTTGGTTCTGACGGGGCACCAGCAGACTTCGTCGTCAGCGTCGGCGGCTCAACCTTCTTCTTAACCAAGTCCTCGTCCCACACATCCTTCACAAGGCCCCAATACCTCGACGAATCCAACTTGGCATGCGCAACATGCTGACTCCCATCAAACCTCTCCTTGCGGACCTTGAACCCGACCTCGGCAGACTCATCCGCGTGCCTCTCCACATCACCCCAGTAAATCATCTCATCCTCTTTGCTGTACAAATACGCCCGCCGCCTCTCACTGCCCAAAAGCGCCTTTTGCCGCAGTGCCGCCCACATCTTGCCAAAGAACCCGACGCGCCCGAACGGGACGTGAAAGAGCCAGAACCAGCCGATGAAGACATGAGCCAACGGCGCCAGGATCCGCGGCATCGAGGCCGAGATCGCGCGGTAGCTCCGCATCCAGTGAAATCCTCCGGGACAAGAGTCGTAGAGCGTCACGTGCGGCGGGAGCTCCAGACGGCCTGCGCGATCCGCATCGGCGTAGAGCTCGAGGAACTTTGCGAGGTTGGTGGCGCCACCGTTGGAGAAGACGTGGAAGAGGAGCTGCGGGGCCCGCTGGCCCGCCCCTGTCTCGGACGAGGCCGGCGGGGGGACGGAGTCTGCTACGGAGCGGATCACGGGCACCGCTGGCTTGATTTGCCGCTTGGAGATGCGGTTGGAGAGGGTGTGGATGAAGGGGCACTTCACGAGAAGGATGCTTGCGGAGGGGTACATTGCCATGTAACGCGATGTGTACTTTGCAATGTGGACGTCCTGGGCCGACATCCAGCTGAATATGGCAACGAGTTTGGGTGAGTTCGGGTCCGGGACGGATGAGGGCGGGTCGTAGAGGAACGTCGTGGGTGAGAGCTCTTGCATGGCTGGCAGGGGTCCGGCAGCGCCGGTGGGCTGGTTTGATGCCATGGTGAGTGTGATTTGGGTTGTCGTGTGTGAGAAACTTTCGATAGCGACCGTTGCTTTTTGTGACCAATTATCCAATGAAGAATCCCGGGGAAGGGTTACAGTCAACGTTCAAGGTAAAGATATGGGAGGGAGACGAGGTGAGGTCAAGATATAACGTAGTCAGAGCTCCAATGGGATGGACGGGTCACCTAGGCAGTACATTCTCAGCCCTATCCTCGGGTCTTGTCGTCATCATGTTAAGGTTGGCTAATTTACCCTTTCCGGTAAGTGCCTCGGCTTTACATCCCTGCCGCACGGGACTTTGGATGTCTCAACCAAATCCTGAGGGATTCACGTTGAGATCTTGGCTACAATTCTCTATCATTGTCAAAAAGATTGATGGGAAAATAAGGCAGTCCGATCAGACCGGAGTGACACGAGCATAGTCAGGCCAGCGGCCCGCCGGCGGGACATGGACTCCGGTTCTTGTACATAGGCCGATCGGTCCCCAACTTCGGAGCTGAGATCGGGGGTGTCAGCACCTTATTCTGGCAGCATATGTTGTAAGATGGAACCCATCGTATTGGTGATTATGTCATGAGCCCGCTGTGAGTCCTCGTCAAACATTGCCATGTATCACTAACGTTGCTCAATACAATTCTGAGGTCAGACCCTATGTAGTAACCGTAGTGAATAGTAGTGCCTCAGATTTCAGGGGTTCCTCAATGGACGTCGCTTCTCGTGTCAGTCGACTCGGTTGAAATGAAGTTCAATTGGTGGTAACGATAGTGGGACGGGCATACTGCATGACGACAATGGTGGCACGTTGGGCAGGACATATGCGGATGGCGCGCCATCTCGCATTTAACATGAAGGAACAAACAGATCTGCCGAGCAGGGGTTGAGAGCTGAGAGTATAGAGACCGAGGTGTATGCTCGGACTTTTTCTTTCACAACACGTTGACAGCACGTTGAGAGCATATGGTTTGGCCGCGAATGACAAGCGTGAACAAACATAGGACCCATCTGGTGTTACCGAAGCTGGATGGCGCAGTGGCGAGGCAGGACTTTTGTAAACTCGAGAAGCTATCTACCTGAGATGAACAGATGCTGTTTCGACCCGATCACATTTGCTTGAGCCGACTTCCGATAGCATGTGCGTGGTCTGAGACTCTTTGCGTTTGTTCAATAAGCTAGCCGACTCCCGAGTAACGTCTGGTGATACTGGTACCTGAATGGCATACCTGGCAAATGCTGCAGGTATCCGCCTAGTGTAATCAAAGCAGTCTGAATGAGACGGAATATCGAAACGCTAGCTGAACTTGATGAATTCCCATTGTTTCAATCAGATACTTAAACCATATTGCTCCCAATTCCCATGCCCGACCATAAGCAAGATGTGCTCCAAGGGGGTTTGCGGATGACCCTCACAATAACACAACCACGATGAGCTAGGCTTTAGTTTATGGAAAGTATTCAAGTCCGAAGATTACTGAGCTATAATCAGCTTCTGTCTTGAAGTAATGTGACATTCGTAAATATGGGTCGATAGGAAGTTGCCAAGGCCGTTTGTATCAATATGTAAGGGAATGTAAGCCGCAGATGAGATATAAATGAAATCTACACCAACGAACCGAATAGCTTACCTATGGGCAGCGAGAGTGGATGAAATCGGGGACTCGTTGCGGGTCTCGGCTATGAGCCATGAGCCATGAGCTTCTTAGGTGATTCCGTCGTCGTTTGTGAGATTTCAAAGCCAATGCAAGTATCAATGATATGGGCGGGAACTTCGCAAATGCCTTACGAGTCAGTGGCAAACTGCAACTTCCTCAACGGGAGGCCAGGATATCAAAGGAAGGTACGCTGTTTCCGTGTGGATCTAATCCTTCCAAGATGGACGTGGCATCCCGAGCAAACGATCCAAGGCAAGCGGTACTTGCCCTTCCCGTCATCAACGATGGCAACCACTTCATGTACCTCCTTCCAGCTTCTAGCAGTCACGGCCATACACACGCTTTCCTAATGTTACAATTCGTCCAAAGGGAAGTAACGCAGACGGGACCAGCCGAGATGGGAAGCACATTCGTGTTTGCTGCGCCTTCCTGCCGTCACCGTCCACCCCGAACACACGTCCGAGGATTGTCCCCCTTTTCAAAAACCCTTCATCTTCCTCACCGTGGGCAGCTTTCCTCAGCCTTTCTCTCCGACATTTGACCAGCGTCCTCGTTCATCTTCAAAAAGAGACTCAAGCTGTAGCTCAACGGTCTCGTCCCTTCTCTTGTTCCATCCATCATTCCTTTCAACCACCCTCATTTTCCCATTCTCTCCGTAATCCAAGACGCCATGAAGGTCGCCAATGTCCTCTCCTCTCTGTTGGGAGTTGGTCTCCTGTCCGCCGACGCCGTCTTGGCCAAGGACAGACGCCGTGTCGGTGTCGAGATCAAGAGCCCTCTCAAAGGCGTCAACTTCCAGCGCATCAAGGCCTTTCGTGAGGCTGCCCCTGATGAGGTCTCTGGCCGCACCCAGAAACTGAAGCCATTCCATGGCAGAATCACCGGCCACAACGCCGCCACTGCCTTGGGCGCTGCCCAGCCTCGAGATCTCTCTTCCAGCTACCAGAACATCACAGCCTTGTCTCCTTGGGGTACTCAATATGCTGTCGAGGTTACCTGGGACGGCAAGCTCATCAACATGATCTTCGACACCGGCAGCAGCGACACCTGGGCCACCAGTTCCAATCTGACGTGTACCAACCTGTCAGGCACTGCTGTCTATTCCCCTGAATCTTGCGGCTTTGGACCGGACAAGATTAACGACTTCAAATATGGCCCCGTCGAGGATGTCCACTTCGCCTTGAGCTACGGTTCTGGCGAGCGAGTGTCCGGGCCCATGGGTTACAGTGACATCGAAGTAGCCGGCATCGTCGTCAAACAACAGCAGGTCGGCCTGGCCAACAAGACGTACTGGATGGGCAACAACTACACCAACGGTGTTCTCGGTCTTGCCTATCCCTCGATCACTAGTGCTTTCACTGGCGACATGAATGAGGATCGCCCTGCTTTCCAGGTTCCATACTCGCCCTTCTTTACCAGCATGGTTCAGCAAGGGCTCTCTTCAGACGCCTTCAGCGTTTCTCTCGTCCGCAATTCGTCTGGCGTAATTGGATGGGGTGGCCGCACTGGTCTGCCAATCACTGGCCCCACGGCCTACACCGATCTCATCATTGTGAGTTTTGACCAAAACAGGATGACATCTCAGTATGACTTACAATCTTGCAGACCAGCATCAACTCACAGCGTCCCGACGGTAGCTGGCAATACTCGTACTACACCATCCTCGTCGATGGCTTGCGTTGGGGATCCACGAGCGACACCAAGAAGTACCTGTACATTGTCGACACTGGCACGACGCTTATGTACGTGCCTCCGCCCACAGCCGAGGCTATTGCCAGATCTTTCTCCCCCAGTGCCATCTACTTGTTCCAGTATGGCGGATACTTCGCCCCTTGTGATGCCATTGCTCCCAAGATAGCCGTCATCATCGAAGGCGCAAGCTTCTTCATCAACCCCGTGGATCTCATCTACCGCGGACTGGTGGACCCTCTCACGGGTTACTGCCAGATTGGTATTACTACCGGTGGCAAGGGTCCGTACATCCTGGGTTCAGTCTTCCTACACAATGTCGAAGCCTACTTTGACGTTGGTGCTGGTCAGGTTCGCTTCTACGGTCGCGAAACCTACGGTGCCACTCCTCAGCTCCCCGAGAAGTAGAAATGCAAGCAGCGGTTTGGTAGTTTCGAGGACACTTCATCAGGTCTTTTGAGATTCGGACTGAGACTACTTAATTTCATGTAGGCTGTTCAACAAGATTGGGGATGAATTTGCTGGGGTTGTTTTGGGGTCATGTTGGCCAAAGACATAGTAGCTTACACAGAGTTGTACTTGTACTGGTGAGATAGGGTTCAGTCTAATGAATGCCACTTGCCTCATACTTTCTTTGAATGCTCACTTGGAATCGTGTTGGTTAGGTAGCAACCTGGCCTCCTCGTCGGCGCCCGGGGCAGCCTGGTAAAGTGTGATAGCAGGTCAGAGACAGCAGCAGTTCCAGCGCAGGCGGTGTTTCCACAGTGGACGAGACTGAAACCAGTGCTCGGGTCGGGACTTATCGGAGTGGCGAGGAGGGCTTATCGAGTTCTAGAGTCCTTATCGATAAGGCACCTCAGTGAGGTCACTGCGATGGCGCTCTCATTTCTGCCACTTGGTTCAACACTTCACGATCCAGGCCCCTCGGCAACACTTACTCACACCTCACCGACTTCCTTCCAAGCGATACCGACCTTGCTGCTGCTGCTGCTTCGGAGGCCAGCTCTCTCCTTCTTTTCCCCTCTGCAGATTTCTTTTCGGCCCTCTTCCTGTATCTCTTGCACCACCTCTTCTTCGCCGTCACGGTCGTATCGTCTCAACCCCCATCGTTTGCGGTGTGCGGCGGTTACTCGGCAGTCGCTGTACCGATCTTTTGGAACCCCTCCGACATCCCCCGTGGTCGGCAACAATTCTGGGAAAAAGACTGGAATAGTGTTCTTCCGACCTGACCAGCCTGGGAAGCGACCTGGACGAAGGCATTCCCGAATTAACCAGCGAACTACCATAGCCCAGTTTCAAAGCAGCTCAGCCATCCACCATGGGTATCGGAGTGATCCCGGCGAATAGTGCCGATGAGAGCAAGAAGACACCTCGACGACAGCATACCTGGAGCTTCAGCAAGGTACGATATTACCGAATTTCTTAGTCTTCTTTTCTTTATGATATTCAAGAGCTTTGAGATTTTTTTGGGGGGTCGTTGTTTTCCTGTTTTGTTTGCGCAGATTTCAGTAGTCTTGTTTACAGTGCAGCGCAATGCCATGCACCGGCTTTCTCACGGGCATCATCAAGTGACTTTTTTCTCCCTCTTTGCCCAGTCGATGGCTTCCTGGCGGTGTGAATAATCACGCAGGGGTGTTGGTCAGCGATGGAGGGCCCCTCCCCTAGCCTTTTTTTCCTTCTGGACTATTTGATACGATCTGGCAATCGTGCCGATTTGTTGGATCCGAGTCCCGGCCGGCTGGACCTGCTTGTTCGGAGCTGTGCTGGGCTGGGCTGCTGGGCTATGAGAGAAAAATGATCCCTGGAACAGTCGTTCAAGCCTAGACTCCTATGCGGATAGAGGCGTTTCCCCCAGCAAGTGCGGCGGTGAAATTTCCCATGTTGCGTGGTCAGAAGACTTGTCCCGGGTGACCTTTTCCCCTGGCGGGTTTTCGTGGGGGTCAGATGTTAGTGGCCATTGGATTGCTCAATTGAGCCTCGAGAGCTTGGGAACCTAGATGACTATGATTCTGTTGCCCGCCAAGTGGTTGATGCAATGCGAATATGATTGTTGGGTCTTTGGCTCTCTGTGGACTCTGGTGAATAGCCGCAGCCGGAGGTCGCCGAGCAGCAAACAGATGAGTGGTTGGAGTGAAAACGATTGGCAAAGTTGTCAAGACGTTGGCGGCACTAGAAAGGGCACTCTTATGAGCATTTGTGGTTGGAATGGGAGGTTCAAGTGGACTGGAATTTGGGTTTCATTCTTCAGCATGAAGGGTCCTTCTTGTTTGCATCCTCTTCATCGCGAAAAGGTAGTCTACCGAATTCCGGTAAACGTGGTATCATGAGGAGGCTCCGGCTATGTCTGGCAAGTCAAATCAATCAGTTCGGCGTGGTCTGATGTCCACCTCGGTTGTTCTCGGTGAGAGTTGCCCTCTTGGCTTTCGGGAGGGTGGTGAACCAAGAAAGCCGACTGGCGAACTGACACCCCAAGGCTCAAGCTGGGCGCGAGTAGGATGCGACATGTCCCTGTGAGCGCTGTGGATGCGGGGATGGTCCGCTAGAGTTTGCGCTGAACTGCTGGAGCTTCAAGGCTGGAGCTTCTGCCCTCGACTCGAGCTGCCCTTCCAGAGGCCCAGTGGGCTAGGCTCCCCGACAAGGGGCACCGGGGAAAGGCGGGCAGAATGAGGGGCACCCGTATGGGGGGGATTGGAGTTCGACCCGGGGCATGGGGTCCAGTGATCCTCTATGATGGAGGGGCGGGCAGACCACGGACTAGAAGCCGCGCGAGGGGGAGACGGCGGCCTCTGCCGTTGCGCACAATGGAACGAATGACCTGCCCTGCATGCATACCCAGTTAGGTACATGCAGCTCAAGGGACACCTTATCCATCTTGTTGTGTCTGCTCAAGGTACCTTAGCTGGTGAAGCTGGTGGTGGTCTCAGTTGCGGACGGGCGAACGGGACGTCTTGAGAATGGGACTTTTCCTTTCCCTTCTGTGCTTTTTGGCGTTCTTGCTCCAATGGCATCGGGCTAGAGAACAAGTCCCATTCTACCTGACCCTCCGTATGGATAGTGCAGCCTTTCGTCCACTGTTCGGTATTAGGGGCCCAGCACATGCCCACAAGATACCTTCGGGAAGATGGGGCCACCAAGCAAGCAGTGCTTTGCTCATGGAAGTACCTTACCCTTCCCTTACCTTGACTACGGATACCCTTCCGCACAAACAGCGATCCATCCCCCGACAAGGCACATGTCGCATCAGTTCATCCAGTGGTGGACTTGATATCTGAACTGGGCAGACTGACCTGACGGATGAGCTGAGCCTGGTGTCTCTCCATCATGGCCGTTGCCGTCGTTGCGCCCGCTGTTTGTTCTTTGAGGGTCTGAGTCTCATTCAAGGCACTACCGAGTCCAGCGATTCTATACCCCTACTCTGAAGTACTTCCCTCACTGCGAAAGAAGTAATGTACTTGCTGCTCTCGGCTCTTTGCTGGCAGCCAAGTTGATTCCAAGCAGCTTCCATTGCCTACCAAGTACCTTTGGTATTCTTGTTCCTCGGGATATCCTCTCGGCAGCCCTTGTCCTATTAGGTTCCCTCTCCTCGTTTACCTATGTTTTACGTACCTTTCTCTCGATCCCCTTCACACTTTCACAGACTTACACACGCTGCCCATCCACTCATTACTCCATGCCCTCCACCCTCACCTTTCACCTCACCTAACATCAGGTCACTCTCTTCTCCTCACTACATCATCGTTCCCCAAATCCTGTGCAACCTCAACTGTGCTGTTTCTGCATCTCCTTACACCTACACATACCCATACCTCCTACCTACCCTTACATACATACCTTGCCTTTGCCTGCAAACGGAATTCTTCAGCAAACAACGTTTCGAATCACAGCCGTTGGCTCAGTCTTCTCCCTAGTCCCTACACTTTGCCAGTATCGTTATCAAAGAAGTCAAAGAGACAAGGACCCCCTCCTCCTCCTCCTCCACTTCTTTCAGCAGTTCCATGTCGTCCGGCTCAGAGTGACCCTTAACCCCCGTCATCCCCGTCACCCCCGTCCCAAAGTCACTGCACCCGCCCCGAGAGTCACGCCCGAGGGGTCCCGCCTATTTGGGCGTAGAGCTACTGCCACGAGCTGGAAGCATCACGCGAGCTGCCTTCCTCCACGCTCTCTCTTTCCACGCCACTCAATTCATCTCCAGCTTCCTTCTCATGCCTACGCGTTTTCAGCTTCTACAACATCCTTTTCCTTCCGTCTCGTCATAACAACTTCCGCTTGGACAACTACCAAAAAGAGAGAGGGAACGAGAGAAAGCACAGCGTCAAGATGCCGGCCAAGACTAACGGCATAGGCATTCAGGTGGAGGATACCAAGATATGCGTCGTCATGGTTGGTTTGCCCGCTCGGGGCAAGAGCTTCATCGCTCAGAAAGGTGAGTAAATATTCTAGCTCCGTATTTCTCCAGGGAATATTCAGCAAACGACGCCGCTACCACTTTGGCGCATTTTCACAGCGTTGATATCGCGATTATTTGACACTGACGTGATTGGCTCAGCGCAACGCTATCTGGGTTGGCTCTCCATCAAGGCAAAGACCTTCAACGTCGGCAGCTACCGCCGCCAGGAGGATGCGCACCCCTCGGCTGATTTCTTTGACTTTTACAATACCGAGGGCGAGCGCAGACGTCGCGCCGCGGCCGAGAAGGCCATCGAGGATATGCTGGCCTGGTTCCGCCAGGGTGGTGTAATTGGCATCCTTGATGCCACCAACTCCACCAAGGAGCGCCGCAAGTGGGTTCTCGACATCTGCACCAAGGAGGGCATTGAGGTCCTCTTCGTCGAGAGCAAGTGCGACAACGAGAACCTCATCATGGCCAACATCCGCGATGTCAAGACTACCTCGCCCGACTACCAGGGACAGGACCCCGAGGAAGCTGCGCTTGACTTCCGCAACCGCATTCGCAACTACGAGAAGGTCTACAAGACGCTTGACGAGGATGGTGATGAGAACGAGTACACCTACCTCAAGATCATGGATGTCGGCAAGCAGGTTATCATCAACCGCATTCAGGACTACCTTCAGAGTCGCGTTGTCTACTACCTCATGAACTTGCACATTCGCCCTCGCTCCATCTGGCTCTCTAGAGTATGTATCACTAACTTTGCGCCGTTGAGTCTTGGCTAATGGGGAACAGCACGGAGAGTCCATGTACAACTTGGATGGCCGCATTGGCGGCGACACTACGCTCTCTCCCCGTGGTGAGCAGTATGCGCGCAAGCTTCCTGAGCTCGTCCGCGATTCAGTTGGTGTAAGTCATTCCAAAGGAAGTATCTTTCTGTCCAGGTTGCTGACCAACCCACAGGACGACCGTCCCCTGACCGTCTGGACCTCGACTCTCAAGCGCACCATCGCTACCGCTCGCTTCCTCCCCCCTAACTACAACCAGTTGCAGTGGAAGGCTCTCGACGAGCTCGACTCCGGCGTCTGCGACGGCCTCACCTACCAGGAAATCAAGGACCGTTTCCCGGAGGATTTCGCCGCCCGTGACGAGGACAAGTACAACTACCGCTACCGCGGCGGTGAGTCGTACCGCGACGTCGTCATCCGCCTCGAGCCCATCATCATGGAGCTTGAGCGCAGCGAGGACATTCTCATCGTCACCCACCAGGCCGTGCTGCGCTGCATCTACGCCTACTTCATGAACAAGAGCCAGGCCGACAGCCCCTGGATGAACGTGCCCCTGCACACCCTCATCAAGCTCACCCCGCGCGCCTACGGAACCGAGGAGGTGCGCTACGAGGCTAACATCCCCGCGGTCAGCACCTGGCGCGGCAAGGGTTCCACGGCCAAGCACGAGAACCCGATTGCGGAGTGTACGTGAAAAGAGTTCTTGAAATTGGTTTGTGGTCCAAGGTTGACTGAAGGATTGGAACAGGAACTTGAGGGAAACGGACGCAGGCGTATCTGTCTTGTGGTCACAATCTCTGTGACTGGGACAATTCGAGATCGATTTGAGACCTGCGCACGCAAAGGATTTCCTTTTTTCTCTTGACGACGACGACGTTTTCAGACTCCACTTTTCGGCATATTCCACTCGGTTCACGATGGCGTTTAAGGACAACACGGAGAGAAAGAAAAGATGACCTATTACAGGGACGGCGGCAAAAACACGCGGAGAGTGGTGGCATGACGCGTCGGAGGGAACCCGACACCCATTCTCGATGGAACAAATTACCTTGCTTTTTACTGGACCAGACGAACGTCAACACGGCGACCGCATCACCCTGTTTACACTTCTCACTCAGAGGTGGGCTCCCACGCTTTCAGAGTCTTGCGGTTGCTGTTGCGATGCATCTGCCGTCCGGTATCACAATTACTTTGCACTTGCTCAAGATCCTACAACTACTCTAGGACAAATGTTTTCAAGGTTCGACAATTCACAACCAAATGAAAGGGAACGAAAGGGAGGGGACAAAAATTGCATCGATCGGACGGGGGGTTACGCAGGCGGTTTGAGTGGTTGCGGACACCGGCATAGAGGTTCGGGTTGGACCAAGGACCAAGGACCGTTTGACATCCGTCTGGGTGTGACGAGGGACTGGACGGTGAAAATTTCCCCTGGCCGGTCTTCTCTACATGTTCCCTTTAGTTTCCCAGTTTCATAGCTTCATGATGAATGTACCTACGTTAGGTACCAATTACGTTCTCGTTCGGTTCCGTGACTGACATCAGAACTGCTGTGTTCTTGTTCCTACCGAGGTTGGTAGTTGAGCATTCTTGAAGATGACGGCGATCGAGATGGTTTGTGCAACTGTCCCCGTCCAGTTGCGTATAACGGAGCCCCATAGGAGCTGGTTGGTAATTTCCAAGCCAACCTTACTAACTATATGTCGAGCATCTCGACAAGGATGAGATCTCGTTCCCGATGGTCTCAAGCTGTGATCCTTGGAAATGGCCTGTATTCCCAGAATTACTCGGTGATGTGTACGCTGCAGTGACCTTAAGAAAACAAATAGCCAAACAGAACGCACAAGCATCTCGTCATCGAGAGAACCCGAGGTTCATGTGAGTCATACGTTGAAAATGATCGTTCGGGGGTGGCTTCTACCGTGGTGGCCTCGATCACAAACTGAAAAGCTTGGATTCAATTTCAAGCTCTGCTCTAGAGCATAAAAGCCCGAGACGTCTGCATATGTTCAAGACGATGGAGGCGTTCATGAGGCCCGCCTTTCGATGAATTCAGCACCCGGTACGTACCTTTTGCCCCGCATCGCATTCCACTCGGGGTGGATTAACCGCCTCCGTTATCAACCCAGACTTTTCTGACCGATAAGAAAAAAAATTCCCAGGCGGGAGAGGGTCGACACTTTTGGTAACAGCTTGAGAGAAGTCCCTTCTGGCCGCCTTTACTGCACGGTTTTCTACAACGCAATTTTTGCATTGCAAAGAACCGCCACAAAAACCACACAACATGGACGCCGCCACGAGCAAGAAGAGAAAGTCACGCGACTCCAATGGCGTGAAGGTCTCTAGCAAAAAGCGAGCCGCCGAGGCAGAGATCCCCGCCGCCACGACGACCGCAGAGGCCCCCGCGAAGAAGTCCAAGAAGGTGAAGCGCAGCAAGCAGCCCGAGGCCGAGCCGGAATCCGACAATGAGGCGGTGGAGGAGCAAGTCGAGGCCGGCAGCGACGCCGAAGATGTCGAGAACGAGGAGGAGACGGCCGCCGCCAACTTCAAGACGGCACAAGACGACGAAGACGAGGGCAACGGCTCCGACCTCGACGATGACGTTCACGCGCCCGCAAAGGACACCGCCGACGGCGAAAACGACATCCCCAACGCGCAGCAGCTCTCCCTCCCGCCCGCCGCCGGCGCCGAGGCCCACGACTTTGCCGAGCTCAACCTCTCCGAGAAGACGATGAAGGCCATTGGCGACATGGGCTTCACCAAGATGACGGAGATCCAGAGGCGGGGTATCCCCCCCTTGCTGAGCGGCAAGGACGTCCTGGGCGCGGCCAAGACGGGTTCCGGAAAGACGCTCGCGTTCCTCATCCCCGCCGTCGAGATGCTCAGCGCCCTGCGCTTCAAGCCGCGCAACGGCACCGGCGTCATCGTCGTCTCGCCCACCCGCGAGCTGGCGCTGCAGATTTTCGGCGTCGCGCGCGAGCTGATGGCGCACCACTCCCAGACGTACGGCATCGTCATCGGCGGCGCCAACCGTCGCGCCGAGGCGGACAAGTTGCAAAAGGGTGTCAATTTGCTGATTGCCACGCCCGGCCGCCTGCTGGATCACCTGCAAAACACCCCTTTCGTCTTCAAGAACCTCAAGTCCCTCATCATCGACGAGGCCGACCGGATATTGGAAATCGGTTTCGAGGACGAGATGCGGCAGATTGTCAAGATCTTGCCAAAGAACGACCGCCAGACGATGCTCTTCTCCGCGACGCAGACGACAAAGGTCGAGGACCTGGCGCGCATTTCGCTGCGCCCGGGACCGTTGTATGTGAATGTCGACGAGAAGCAGGAGCACAGCACCGTCGCGAACTTGGAGCAGGGATACGTGCTCTGCGACGCGGATAAGCGGTTCCTGCTGCTGTTCTCGTTCCTGAAGCGCAACCTGAAGAAGAAGGTTATCGTCTTTTTCAGCAGTTGTAACTCTGTAAAGTACCACGCCGAGCTGCTCAACTATATCGATTTGCCGGTGCTGGATCTGCACGGCAAGCAGAAGCAGCAGAAGCGGACGAATACGTTTTTCGAGTTTTGCAATGCCAAGCAGGGTACCCTCATCTGCACCGACGTTGCCGCTCGTGGTTTGGATGTGAGCCACTCTCTCACACACTCGTGGATGCAATGGTGTACTAACAGAACTCGCAGATCCCCGCAGTAGACTGGATCGTCCAGGTCGACCCCCCAGATGACCCGCGCGACTACATCCACCGCGTCGGCCGAACCGCCCGCGGCTCCAACAGCAAGGGCCGCTCCCTCATGTTCCTCCAGCCCAGCGAGGTCGGCTTCCTGACGCACCTGAAGGAGGCCCGCGTGCCCGTGGTGGAGTTCGACTTCCCCGCCAACAAGGTCGCCAACATCCAGTCCCTGCTCGAGAAGCTCATCAACCAGAACTACTACCTCAACAAGAGCGCCAAGGACGGCTACCGGTCCTACCTGCACGCCTACGCGTCGCACTCGCTGCGCACCGTGTTCGATGTGAATAAGCTGGACCTGGCTAAGGTGGCAAAGAGCTTTGGGTTCTCGACGCCGCCGAGGGTGGATATCACTGTTGGCGCGAGCATGAGTCGGGACAAGAAGACGCAGGGGAGGAGAGCGTACGGAAGTCAGCCTAGGAACCAGCAGAGTGGTACCGGTGGGTTTTACAAGAAGCGGTGAGGGGTGTCAGTGGATGATGAAGAAGAAGAAGAAGAAAAGGGAGGGAAGAGAGGTTCTTGTTATTGCTGAGATGGCATGGTTCCTGTGAGAATAGATTTTGGTCAGCACGGCGTCGCGTTCATCAAAAACCATGATGGTCAAAAAATGGTAATTGGGACTTTGATTTGTTTTGTAAGATTTTGGGACTGCTTATGATATGTGATTGTGGAGTAAAGACTCGATGGCCTGTAACAAGGGGGAAAGAGCATCGCCTCTCATTGTCCGCTGCTGACGTATTCTCAATCCAGTCTGAAGAACCCAGACAAATCCTTTGGGTTTGTCGAGCTCAATGTCTACCGGAACGGCAAGAAACATCCATCTTTCAGAATGAGGCCAGCAAGTTGAGGCCAGCTTGGTCTACTGAGCCCGTCGGTCGGATGGTCGTGGCCAGGGAGCCCGGGATCTGATGCATTGTGAATATACAGAAGAGCTCACCAGAATACTCTATTGAATCTGTTCTTCCACACCGGCTATGGGCCTCAGACCGGGCTCCTCCTGCTTCACTCACCCCGTCTCCGGGCCATGCAATTCTCCATATCTACACCATTCGGACGAGAGCTCGAATCAACCACATTACCAACCCATCCCATCCCATATCTTTTTTCCTCCCACCCGGCGTGCCTTCCTTTCTTGAGAGAGTTTCTTCCAACTCTTTTTTTCTTTTTCTTCTCTGGACCACTACTCGATTCATTCTTTCTGCTCCATCCATATATCACCAAGAAGTCGTACGTTTTGGGAGCAAAAAGGGAGATGAACGGCAGGTCGCATAGAAGCTTCGCCCTTCCAATCAACAACAAACGAATCACCAGACACATTTTCCGTCTACTTTCTCACCACAGTATCGAGAACCAAAGTCAGCTTTGAGCAAATACCACATCTCGGAGTACCACAGTCAAAAGACAGCTGAAGATTTTACTCGATACCCAAAGAAACGAGACAATATACCAGAGATCACCTCGATCCACAGCCACTCCGATCATCACTTCCTGCCCCCTTCTTTTAGGACTCCGATATCACAAAACACACCCTCGTAGCGATCAAGGGACTGCTAGGAACTCACTCAACCCTCTACAGACAACACCCATATCAATCCAACAACTCAACCCCCATCATTCACAAAGAATCAACTCCAAGCAACCTCAAATCACCCAAACCACACCCAAGAATAACCAAGATGTGCACCTACACCTACACCCTGCACACGGCCTGCATGCACAAGCAGTACCAGAACATGATGGAATGCGTCCGCACCCGCACCGGCGACAGCACCACCCGATTCGGCACCTACAGGACCCTCCACGGCGAGCTCACCCTCAACAGGCCCGTCCACCTGCCCGAGGAGGAGCCCTTTGACATTCCGCTCCGGGAGTGTCGCGCTCGGCCCCGGTTCGCTACCCGTCCTGTGTCCGGGCTTTGTGTTGCTTGTAAGAGGGCAGAGAAAGAGAAGCGGGCTGCCGAGGCTTTGAGTAAGTTTTTATTCTTGCTTTACTGTTTGTCTTTGATTGTTTTTCTTCTTTTTATTAAAGATGTCTGTCTCGATCTTGGTTCAGCGACACTGCCTTGCCTAGAAGTCTATGCACAGAGAACATTTTATGATTCAGCATTGTTTAAGGTTGTATCCGGTACTACATCTACACCGTGAACAGATCCCTATTCTTCACCATTCTTCTCAATACGCATATACCATGCGGCGTACTCGCTTGGAGATGATGACTGACTAAGGCTGGTGATATAGAAGCTGAGCGATTGGCGGGGGTTGCTGACATGCCGGCGGGTGTGAGAAACAGCATCATGGGGTTGGAGACGCTGGTTGCTGCTACTAAGAGGATGGATCTGGAGGATTGAGGGCTACGATACATAGCCGATCACCTCAGCTCATCCTCTTGGGGGCAGCAACTGGTGATAGAGATTGGAGAAGTGGGTTATAAGGGCGTTCATTACGGAGAGCAAGGGAAAGTGTTTTTCGGGACCGTTGGCATGGACTTTAGGAATGATACCCCCCAGACGGAATGATGCGTAACGACATCAATTGAGATTTTCTGGTCTTGATGAATATGGTTCCAGGTCCACGCCAATGTTGAAACGACGTAGAGATGGATGGTGATGGTGATGTTAATGATGGATGTTGGGCGGTGGAGGCCGGCGCCGAAGTGACACGGACGCGTGGGGCAACCTACCTTGGACGGGGAAGGGGTCAGCGAATTGGCGGCGGGCAGGGACTGTGGGGGAAAGAGCACCGAGGGGAGGGGGATCGGCGGGTCCATGCTTTCTTTTTCTTCTTCGAGTTTGGCACCACCGTCTGACGGTTCAGGGTCGGTGGCTTGAACTTGGGGAATGCGTCAGCCACTGATTTCTTCTAGACTCGACCTCCCGTCTCCAGAGACAAATTGAAGACTGGCAGACTTCTCGATTGATGTGTGTGTCTGATTGGATGTGTTTGATTACTCCCCCCAGAACCGATTGAGCTGATTCAAAAGAGGGGTCTTGTCTGCCGCCGTCGTACTACAGAAACGACACATGACACTCTGGGCGCTAATTGGCGAGCCATGTGCTACTTGGATCGCCTGGCGTCTGTCAGATTTGTTCTGGATCCCGGTCTACGTACCACTTTCACCTTCCGCGCCTACCAAAGGTACCTGGGTACGGATTGTCAGAGGTGCTTAATGCTACTGTCTTTGTACCTAGGTAGAGTAAGACGCATAATGCAGGATCCAGCCAGACTTTCAAGGGGAACGCCAGCCACCAGACATATTAACAACAGGTTCGTCCCGTTGTTGGAGTATTCATGCGCAGATCGATGCAATCATAAGCTGGGCAAGACGATATCAGGGGTCCAAGAAAGCGAGTGTGACGGTGCCAGCCAAACTCAATTGCTTCACTTCTGATGCTCTGACATGAATACCTTCGTTACCTTGCCAAGGTACGAATAGAGGTACCCTAACCTGACTGCCCCCCTTATCCACCTGCCTTGAGTCCTTACCCCATGCACCTCGCACCCACGAAGAGAAAGTACCCCGGCCTCAGGTGACAGTGATGGATCCCAATCCTTCCAACATGTTGGATTGCGCCAGCACCAACAGGTATAGGTGCAGATGCGGTTGCAGATTGCAGACACCCAACGACGCGCACTCACACCCTTTTTGCCTCTTACAGCCCACCTCAGAACCTACCTTACATAGTGTGTGTGTACGCAGTACGGAGTACGAATGCGCCTTTAAGCCTTGCAGCATTCGCTGAGCCCATTCCCATTCCCATCCATCATTCCATCCCGTCCCCCATCTTTCCTGGCTCAGGTCCTCCCCGCTTGGCCCCGTCGCAATCCACCAATACATCATACCTGGGCAGGCACCTCACCTCGCAATCCCACGTTTCTACCTATCTCCGTGCGCGCCCACCCCCATAACTCCAGCCGCAGCCAATTACTACCTTACCTACTGCTACCACTTACCTCACTACTCCCACCACCACCACCACCACCACCACCACTACTACGGCTACATCCTCACAGCATCACCACCCGAGCGAGCTCACATACCCGACCGCCCGTATATCCTTCCCTTTATAGCATCGCATCGTCCTTTTCCCCCATTGCATTGTTTCTTCTTTCTTGCATGCGTAATCCGTAATCGATCCTAACCCCCGCGCTACCGCTCGAAAATGGCCAAGAAAGCGCGCCAGAGGGTCAGCTATGGTATGTCTGTCGCGTGCATCTTCTGTCCGTGCCGCTTTGCTCTGCTGTTGGTGCTCGTGTGCCCGCTGCGCTTCCGTCGCATGTTGGCTGAGGCCGGCGACCGCACCCCCGCACGTCCGCCGGGACGAGCACCTGGAGTCTTGACTTTGATCGCGAGAGTCGGAACTGTCTGCAGCGTTCCCGAGAATGTCAATGGCCTCGCTTGCTAACCACACATGGTCAAACAGTCCTCGAGCTCCCAGCTGGTTCGCAAGGCGGCGGCCACAGGCTAGGCGTCAATGGCCTCGCCGTCGACAAGGACAATGGCATTCTGTAAGATCCCGCGATCCACGATGCAAACCGTTGCCCTCCTGCTACCACTTACTACAACTCCTCTTCTCTGCGCCGCTACCCGCTGACACACTGCTGCGCTCGCAAACAGATACTCGGGAGCCCGCGATGGCTACATTTGCGCATGGGACCTCAACCTCAACCTCCAGACCGGCGGCAGCGTACCACCCCCAGAGAACAAGACCAAGACCGCCTTCCGCTCCCAGACCCAGGCGCACATGGCATGGATCAACGACATTGTCCTCGCTAACAACAACTCCGCCGTCGTCACCGCCTCCAACGACCTGACGGTCAAAGTCTGGCGCCCACACTCCGAGACGAACGATATTGCCGCGACCATTGGAGGACACGCCGACTATGTCAAGTGCGTTGCTACACCCCCTGGCGGCTCCGTCAACTGGGTCGCCTCGGGCGGCTTCGATCGCAAGATATACCTGTGGGACTTGAACGGAGGAGGCAAGACCCTCGAGATCGACACTCAGGGCGACGAGGTTGCGGAGAAGGGCTCCATTTATGCCTTGAGCGTCGGTCACAGCATCATGGCCAACGGTGGCCCCGAGTCGGTTGTGCGCTTATGGGATCCACGTTCCGGCAAGAGAGTGACCAAGTTCGTCGGCCACACGGATAATGTACGCGGCGTTCTGCTCAACGAGGCCGGCGACAAGGTGCTTACGGCCAGTTCCGACCACACGATCAAGCTCTGGAGTGTCACAGCTGGACGCTGTATGTACACATTCACCATGCACGAAGACAGCGTCTGGTCGCTCTTCTCGGATGACCCTGAGCTGGGCACCTTTTACAGCAGTGACAGGTCTGGTTTCGTCGTGAAGACGGACGTCCGCGGCAACCTCGAAGACCTTGACGACGGAATCTCTGTCGCGGTCGCCCACGAGTCTCATTCAATCAGCAAGGTTGTGGCGGCAGGCGATTACATCTGGACGGCAACCAACACTTCGTCGATCAACCGGTGGTCCAATATCGACACAGGCCCCGACTTACAGCTTCCCGAGGCTTTCCAACGCCAGCGGGCTGCGTCCACAGCTTCGAGAACGAGACAGCCCTCGAGTCCTCCGCCTGCGAACCCCCCAAAGAAGGAAATCTCACCAAGATCCATCTTGCGCATCTCCAACACGGCAACATTCCCAGTACAAGCCGCTCCTGGCCCAGAATCTCCACCGGCAGTTGGGAATCATGTGCCGCACGGGACCGAGCCTATCAACCAGAACCCGGAGGAGACCATTGAGGGCCAGTTCGGTTTGGTCAAGCACAGGCTCTTGAACGACAGGAGGAGAGTTCTGACGCTCGATACGGCCGGTGACGTTCTCATGTGGGATCTCATCAAGGTATGTTGGCTGCTTGTGTGGCTCGAGGATGAATCACTAACTCTCGTAGTGCAAACCAATCCAAACGTTTGCAAAAAAGCACCTAGAAGACGTTGAGATTGAAGTCAACACCACAGAAGCTGTAGCTCCGTGGTGCTCCATCGACATCAGCTCCGGAAGTCTTACTGTAGTTCTGGAACCGTTCAACTGCTTCGATGCAGAGATGTATGCGGATGACCTGGAGTTGGAGGAGCCAGTAGAGTTCCGAGAGGACCAGAGAAGTAAGAGCTTCGGGAGACTAAGAATGACCATATGCTAACCGACTCCTAGTCAATCTCGGCAAATGGATCCTTCGCTACCTGTTTGCTGGCTTGATCGATGAGGAAATCAAACGCGATGAAGCGTACCGTGCCACGCTCAACGAAGCCGTCGAACGGAGACTACAAGCAAGCCGCGCAAACCCTCCCTCGTCAATAGCGATTCCTACCGACAACGCGTGGGATGAGAGTTCGGGAATGACACCACGTGCGAATGGCTCTCATTACCCCATGACACCTGGCATGGCTATTGGCCTCGCTACACCGGGGGCTTCTGGCCGCCTTCACGACGTGCCAGAAGGAGCAGCCACTCCATCTAGTCCCCTTGACAACAAATCATCTCAGTTCAGCCGGCCGTCAACCGAGCGAGAAGACTATTTCACAAGTGCCATTGGGCCGATCGAAGGCGCTTCGAAGCCTACCGCAGCACCCGCAACGCCTGCCGAGCAAACGGCAGCTCCCGATGCCAAGACCCCAGCAGACGCAGGCAAAGACAAGGAGAAGGACAAGGAAAAGGACAAGGACAAGGATGCAACCAATGGAAAGTCACCCAGCACAGCGTTCGGCAAGAAGTTCCGCATGGGCATGGGCATGTCTTTTGGTAGCAAGAAGAGTGGACGATCGGCGTCGACTACTGCGCCGGAGAAGCCAGCTGTGGTGGACGAGAAGGCTGAAGAATCCGAGGCATCATCAACCCACGAGAAGGAGGTTGATGACAGTTTCCTGGGCGCCATCCAGAAGATTCGCAATGATTACGACAAGTCATTGACTGAGAATCCCGAGAAGCTCATTGAGACAAAGGTTACGCCAAGCTTGGCAAACGACACACCAGTGCTCAAACTGCCTCCTGGTACAAAGGTTGTCCTTCAAGAAGAGACGACTGGTGGAAGTGCCAACATCTATCAGGGTACTGTTGAGACAGTCGGCCAGGGGGCGGATATCATTGAGCAATGCGGCCCCATGTGGTTGGGCGAGGTGCTGCTCCAGAATCAGATCCCTATCAAGGAGCCTGTTAAGGTCTCATTCGTCCTTCAGCCATGGCAGAACAGCTTGCCTGACATTGCAACAACGGATGGCAACAATCGCCTAAACGCCAATAGGATGCTACGCGTTAAGAAGATTTTGGCCTACGTCGCGGAACGCATCGATCCCCAGCCAGAGAACCCAGAACCGGATGCTCTCCTGCCTCATGAGTACTTGGAGCTGTATTGCAACGAACAGGTAAGTGCCCCATGCATGCGCCCTGCTCGATCTCTGCTAACCTGGCTTAGTTACTACCCATCACAATGACCCTTGCAACCCTACGAGCTCACATCTGGAAGGGTGGCAATGACGTTCAGCTTCACTACAAGGCAAATGGGCGCAAGGAAATCAAGGAGATTAAGGAGGCTCCCAAGGCGGAACCCGAGCCTGCAGCGGTAGCACCGTCAGCAGCGGAATCTGACCCTGCACCATCGACAGGCACCGCAACGCCTCCAACGACAGGATAGTCTCTGTCTCGAGTGGTAGGGTGGTGGCAAGGGAGACCACATTTCCAAGTGAGCTTGCAAAAGATGCAGCTGCCGCAAAGCTTCAAAACCATGAGTGTGGTAAAGAAAGCCGACCAAGAGCAGTACATGCAACGTGCGCCATCTGAACTCACTCCGCCACGATCATGGGGGACATCTACGGCTGCCTCGGCTTCGCGATAGTCTCGAGTGGTGGACAGGGTGCGGCCGACCAGGGAGTGCCACTGGCATAGAGATGGCACATGGACCACAAAGTACAAGTGGGCATTTTCGTCACGAGAGTTGCATGTTGCTGTACGACGTGAGTCAAATGGCCATGGCCTGTGATGTCTAGTCAGTACGGGTATAATGGCGTTTTTCAGTAATGTACATAGCGGAAAAGTTGTCAAGTCGCAGGCAGCCCTTCTGGCTGCGTGCTCGAAGCGTATGTTTATACAGCAGGAGGGCAAGTTGAGGGCCCTCAAATACAGAAATTCTTTTTCCCTTTTCACATGGCCGGTTTCGCCGTCTACCCAGCGCATTACACGTCACGCGCCTCTATGCTTGTTTGCGCACAACCACGTCCCATCGCACACCCAGAAACTCTTGGAAAGATAGTATTATATGACGGCGCCAGTCAAGGTGTTTGACGCAAACTGATAACTGCCGAGGAAGATGGACCCCCCAATGCTGATCCACATGACCCTCGGCCCGATACCCGCAAAGAAGGGCCGGATCCCGTGCTCCTTGTAAATCGTCCTCAGGATATCGCCAATCTTTTCCTTCTGCTGGCTCAGCATCACCCTCGTCTTGAGCACGTCGAGCGGGGTCGTGATCCCGGCCGCCGCGGCGCCGGCCACGCTGCCGTACAGCGCGCTCTCGACGGCGCTGACCTCGTACTGCGTTTGTCGGCGGGTGTTGGCCCCCGTGGCCGGGTCGATGTCGAGCTTGTAGTTCTTGGCCTGTTTGCGCTCGCGGCCCCAGCGCTTGAGGCGTTCCCAGAGGGGGAACTGGATTATGGTGAAGGGTACCTCGCGGAGGACGGTGATGGACCAGCCGCGGTAGAGCTCGCGCCAGACGGCGGAGAGGCCGTTGCGTCCGGTCGGGGAGGAGTATTGGGAGAGGATGGAGCGGAAGGCGAGGAGGGAGGAGCCGCCGTGCTGGCCTGCTTGGGCGCGCTGTTTTACGACTTCGGTGGGGACGCGGATCGCGCAGGCGGCGATTTCGCCTAGGGAGGCGGCGAGCATGTGGGTTGCCGGGTCGATCCAGGCTGGTTTGGTCGCCGACGCTTCCCCTGTTGGCGATGATGATCCTGAGAGCGCGAGGAGGCGGGAGTGTATGAAGGATTTGGAACCCTCGTAGGTGCAGAAGAAGAAGGCGGCGCCGGGGGCGGAGCCGACGACGGCGGAGCCGATGCCGCGGTAGATTCCGGTGAAGCCGCCGGAGGGGAAGAAGCCGGCCGAGGACTGGAGGCGGGTTTTGAGGGTGTCGAGGGGGAAGAGGGTTAGGTCTACTGTTGTGCCTGCTATTCCGCCTGCTAGGAGGGATGTTGTGAAGGAGGGGGGTTGGTTTGTGGTGGACATGGTTGCGGTTTTGGTGGGTTGTGGGAGGTGGTTTATGTGAGGAAGTAGATCCGTAGAGATTCTTGCTTCTTGTCGTCTCTGTTAATGCCTTCGATAGGGTGCGGCTCGGGCGGTGGTGGTGGCAGCTTCGTGGAGGTCGAGATGTTCGTGTCGCGTGCTCGGGATTGCGCCGGGGATCAAGAGGTCGACGGATGTAAACCGAGGGCAACCGGATGAAAGTCAATTGACTTGGGTATGCAAAAGAATGTAAGGCCGAGAGGGAGGAGGGCCGAATGCTATGACGACGGAGAGTACATCTACATCAATTGAGAGGGACAGAACACTTGGAGTGAATGGCGGAGAAGATGAGATTGGTATCGTGAGGTATTAGATATCGGAGCTCAATCGGTCCCTGTACGTAACGCGACAAAAAAAAAAGGGCAGGGGTCTTTGCGCTAGAGCTCCGACTCTCCGAGGTCTGCAATGCTCTCGCCGCTCGGTGAGGTGGGTTATCAGCGAGCGCGGGGCCCGGGGGAGCTCCTTACCTTATCCTTATCGCTGCTCCCTGACACAACCAGCTTGGGAAATCTTTCCTCCGAAGAGCCCGAGCTCACATGTTCCGGTACATAGTGGGGGACTTGCTCGGGTGAAAGCTCCATTTCTCTTATCCCATCGTCACGTTGGAGACTGTCAACCGTTGATTCGTCAATTGCAACATCCTGGAAACCGAAACCCACGATAGCTTCATCGGACTCGAAACACAGCACAGAACAAAACCACAACAGCATAGAGGCGATGGAATGGCCCTCACCAACCCCCCGATCGCGACCGCAGCGGCGACCGCAACAGCAGCGGCGGCGGCGGCAGCCCACCACCTCATCCTCCACCCGGTCCCGAAACCCATAACCTTTCTCGAGTTCTTCGACGCCCTCCGCGCCGCCACCCCGCCGCGCTTCCCCCACGCCCGCACCGCCCAGCCGCGCCGCATCGGCCTCGCCGTGTCAGGCGGCGTCGACTCCATGGCCCTCGCCTACCTCTTCAACCAGCTGCGCGAGATCAACCCCCTCATGCGCGTCGTCGATAACCCGCTGGCAAAAATATCAGCCTACGTCATTGACCATGGCCTGCGCGAGGGGTCCCGCGAGGAGGCTCTGGCCGTCGTGAAGGAGTTGCGGAATTTCAAGCATATCCGGCCGCAGTGGGACACGGTGAATTGGAAGGCTGAGGGTGTCACGGGCGATCCAAATCTGTTGCCTAACGTCGAGAGCCTCGCGAGGAGGGTGCGGTACAGGCGGTTGGGCACGCTGTGTCTTGCGATGCACGTTGAGAGTATCTTTCTTGCGCATCATCAGGACGATCAGTACGAGACCGTGCTGATGAGGCTCCTCGCCGGCCACGGCAGCCGCGGGCTAAGAGGGATGCTCAAGGCCGGGAATATACCAGAGTGCTACGATATGCACGGCGTCTACGAGAGCGGACACGTCGACGACCAGATGATGCGCATGCCGCAGATAAGCTTCCGCCCGCCGAAACGGCATTGGAGGCACATGCGGCGACAGCTCGTCTCGGAGCTGGATCTGGAGTTATACGGCGCCGAGCTGAGGGCGGGTCTACAGACGGGGTGGCATGAGGGCCCTTATGTCGGCGGTGAAGACGACAGCTCTGGGAGCGACTGGCTCTTCTCCGCTGCGAGTTCAGCGTCCGCGAAAGCGAGGGCGGCGGCGGCGGCGCGGAACATGACGAGGATACGCACCGAGGATGCCGGGGTGATGATCTATCGCCCGCTGCTCGAGTTCAGCAAGGACCGGCTGATTGCGACGTGCGAGGCGAATAACGTGCGCTGGTTCGAGGACGCTACCAATAAAGACGTGACGCTGACGACGAGGAACGCGGTGCGGCACATGGTGCGGAATCACCGTCTGCCCGTGGCGCTGCGCAAGGAGAACGTGCTGAGGATGTCGGCGCGGTGTGGGGCGAAGCTGAGGGGTCTGGAGCAGGAGGCTGAGCGATGGATCAAGAGGCAGGCAGTGGCAGAGTTTGAGCCGAATGTCGGAACGCTTGTCGTTCGGCTTCCTGAGCTAGGTGTCTTGGGACCCGGTCCCGGACGCGGGCGCGAGAGGGGCAGGAAGTCGGCGAACGACGGCGTAAGGAGGGAGCTCCGGCTCGCGCATCGGAGGGCCGTCGCGGGGTACATCGTAAAGAGACTCGTCGCCTTCGTCTCGCCCGACCGGACCCCGCCTCAGCACGCGTCCCTCCAAAACATCGTCGCCAAACTCTTTCCCACCCTTGTGGAAGGTTCTCTCACAATTTCAACACCTCCATCGGTACCAAGAGCCTTCAACCAAGCCTCCATCCTCTTCCTCCCCCTCGCCCCCTCGAAATGGTACCTCGTCCGCGAACCCTACCCCTCCTTGCAACCGCTCCCGCAAACGACATTCACGACGACCTCCAACATCAGCGACAAGCACCGTCACCCGACCTTCCCGCCCACGCAGTGGGAGTCCCCCGAGGACGCAGAGTACATGTCGCGAGAGCGGCTCGCCGCGCTGGACCGCCTGCCGCTCCCGCAGCCGCGGTTCCGCGAGACGAGGAGGTGGTACGCCTGGCGGCGCTTCAAGCTCTGGGATGGGCGGTTTTGGATCCGGGTGAGGGGGCGGGTCAAGGCATATTTCCGGATCGCGCCGTTTGCGCCCATTCACGGCAAGGCTTTTCGGGAGGGTCTTGGGGGTGGTGCGGATGAGACTGCTGCTGCTGCTGCTGCTGCTGACGGCGTAGAAGAGGGGGAGAAGCTGGAGAGCAAAGAAGACGAGGAGGGAGTGATTCGCGCCGCGCCTGGACTCGGCATCACGGGCGGTCGTGGCAGTAGCACCGGCGCCACTGTGAGCGCTGCCGACCGCAGGGCAGAGTTCGAGGGCATACTGAAGCGGTTCGCGCCGGGTAAAGTGCGGTATACGCTCCCCGCGCTGTACGCCGTCAACCGCGACGAGAAGACGGGCGAGGAGGTGCTGAGGATGCTTGCCCTACCGACGTTGGGCGTTGGATTACCTGGCCTCGAGAGGTGGGTTCAGTACGAGGTGCGGTACCGCAAGGTCGATATGGGCTTGTCTGAGCGCGAGACGATGGGTGGTGGGGGTCGTATACGACAGGGACGGAGCGGTGGCGGGAGTAGTAGCGGCAGTGGGAGTGGCAGTGGAAGTGGTGGTAGAAGCCAGAGCAGCAGCGGCGCCTCCATTGGCGGCGCTGTGTTAAGGAGGCATGTTTTGGCGGATAGCACGGCGGAGGAGAGAGTTTGGAAGCGGATTAGCGGAATGAGAAGGAAGAAGAGGATGACAACGGCGGCGATGCGGAAGAAGCAGGCTGAGGACAAGGAGACGAGAGCGAGTGTTGGTTTGAGGTCTGCTTGACGAGCTTGAGATACCCCCCTTATTTACTTACATTTACCTACAGTCACCTATGAAGTCGTGATGTATGAGGAAGGATGAAACCCAGTCACTGTGAGAGCGAAGATGGATGAAGAGTGTCAGTGAAGTTTGATTGCTCTCATTTATATTTCAAGTATGAGAAAGGAAATAAAATGCTCGAGGTTTGTTGATTTCGCCTCGTCGGTATTGGCCAAGAATATTGCTCAGTTCACCTTTGCTGAGCTTCCTCATCCATGAAAACGCCGTTGAAATCCATTCCATCCATCCATCCATCGTAACGACAGGTATTAAGGTATATATGCCCTTTTCCTTCCCTCTCTTTTTGCTCTTATAGCATAGCAAGACCACGCAGACTTGCGTAATCGTTTCGTCCACGTATTTCCCGCATACATGGTGACGACATCTATCCCAACCCCCTTTCTGTACCTCGGAAGAAACAAGCCTGTTTTGGCTTACTTCTCCTCCCCGATGATGAGAACCTCGTCGCCAGACACACTCCCCAACGAAACCTGACAGTTCCACGCCTGGCCCTTGTGAGCGTGCACGGCCTTGGGCCACTTTGTCCGGCTGTCAATCTTTACGTCTTTACCAAGAATGTTGATCTTGCCGCTGATGCTCTCGGCCTCGACGGTGCCTTCCCAGGAGGCAGGGTACTTGAGCTCCATGCTTCCGCTGACGGAGCCGTGCGAGGACTTGAGGTGGCGCATGGGGGGTTGATCCTTGATCGAGACGGCGCGCTCCTGCTCAGAAGATGCCGTGATGGCATCGCCCAACGGGTGACGACGAACCTCGCGCCAGGCGTCGTCCAAGTGTCGACCGCCAGGCAACGGGATGCGCTTCCACGGTCCGGCGCCGATGGGCGTGAACGGCACGCCCGGCATGCGCGGGATCTTGTCGGGGATGGGGAGCGGGTTCGTCGGGATATCGACGGGTTCATCCGGGTTCGCGCGGGGCTTCTCGCCTTCGTACGCGCCCTCGGTGCCGAGGATCTCGACCCAGATGGGCTCGAGGATCTTCACGGCCGTGTTGCCGGATTTCGTCTTCGTGTGCAGCTCGGGCTCCGCGACGGCCTGGAGGAGGCTCACGTTGTAGACGGGGAGGAACTCGGCGGCGATGTCGCCGCTGATGCTCTCGGCGACGGCGGCGGACGAGAAGGCGACCCAGGCCTTGATGGAGCCGGATTTGGTGTCGATGGAGGTGATGTAGTCGCGCGGCGGGACGACGGTGTCGGGTTTGCTGCTCTCCGCGGCGGCGGCGAGGGGTTCTTTTACGGTGATGTCGCCCGAGATGGTGGCGACTTCGAGGACGGCCGGGCGGGGGCGGGAGTCGAGGACTTGTTGGGGCGAGACGTTTGCGATGATGTCGCCCGATTCGGAGTTGATTTTCAGGGAGTCGTAGAGGGGCCAGGAGCCGATGATGTCGCCCGAGATGGTCTTGACGAGGATGTCGCGGGAGTTGAGGTGGTATGTGGAGGGGACCTCGACGGGGGAGTGGACGTCGCCGGACATTGTGCCGATCTCGAGGCCGTCTGCGAGGTTGACGGAGAGGTCGTCGACGACGTGGACGTCGAGGTTCATGGCCATGAGGAGGACGTGGCGGAGGGAGGCGCCCTCGGGGACCCAGACGGTCGCGCGGACGGTCATGCAGGGCCGACGGGACTGGGTCCATTCGATGCGCTGCGGGGTGCGGATGATGAGCTGCTGCTCCGTGTTCCACTCGACGGAGACGTCTAGGGCCGGGTCGTTGGAGACGACCTCGAGCTCGATCGAGGGACCGGGGCGGCCGGCCTGCTGGCGGCGGATCACAAAGTCGCCCGAGACCTGGGGCTGGTAGCCGCGGGAGGGGGAGTTGTTCTCGACGGCCTGGAGAACGCTGATGTCCTTGTCGGCGGCGAAGGTGAGGTCGAAGAACTTGGGCTCGAAGCGGTGCTCGGTTTGGAGGCATGTGCTCGATGGACGCCAAGGGACGGCTTCGCCAGGCTCGGCGGGTTTGGAGGGGTCACTTGGCACGGGAGATCCGTCTTTGATGGGCAGTCCAGTGACGGGGTCATATTGCTGGGGAGGCTCCTTGGCAGGAGACTTTTCAGATGGCTACGGGTCGTTAGTTAGCTTCATGTCAAGGTAGTAGTAGGTGCAGATGTAGATGGGAGTTGCGACGCACCGCATTGATCACAGTCGAGGCCAACATGCTAAGGAATCCCGTCAAGGTGAAGAAGACCAAGGCGGCAAGCAGCACCATTTTCAGCGTCCGCCTCGAGGCCCAAGGGAACTTCTTAAGAGCTCTGTCCTTCCACGATGGCGGAGGTCTAGGGTCATGGTCGTCGTCATTGTCATCATAGGGCACGTCGCCCATGCTCTCGGGGTCGCGGCCAAGCAGGCGCCTCTCTTCTTCAGGTGCGCCCATGTTGATGTTGTTGTTGTTGGCCGTCCTCGAGATGGTGTTGAAGGTCTGATAGTTTCTAAACTCTGTGGGTGATGACGAGAGCGGGGACGTGGGCGATGGCGTGTAGGCGGGTGGTGCCTCGCTAGGGATGCGAAACAAAGAGGCCGGGTTGTTGGAGGAGTATCTCGAGTGAGTCTGGGGCGTGCGCAGTGGAGCGTCTGTGGAGGGCGAGTAAGGCGTATAAGACGATGAGCTCTGGGCGGCGTGGGAATGTGAGTGAGAGTGGGAATGGGAGTGGACGTTGGAGGTGTAGGTTGTATGTGATGGCGTCGCCTCGCTGTCTGCGGCGGTAGAAGAGGCCCCGTCGTCATAAAAATCGTCGATGGCCGAGACGGATGACGAGGTCCTCCTATGTGTTGAGGAGTAGTGACGTGATTGTGCTTCTACGTTGTCGTCGTCGTTGTTGGGGTGGTGTTGATGGAAGGATGTGTTCAACCTTGTCTCTTCCTTGGCTTCGCGGTCCTTCTTTGACGACGAGGAGCCTTGCTCTTGTTGCTCTCGCTGCAGCAGCGAAGGGTCTTGGACGAGAACGTTGGGCACATGCGGCACGGCGGCGGACGTGGGGAACGTCGTCGCGTCAGTGACGTTGTCCTCGCTGTTGTGGAAATGAGTCTCTTGCTGCTGCGGAGGGTATATTCCCCCGGCTGACAATGAAGTGCTGCTTTGGAAGTAGCCGTCTGTGGGCGAGAGGTGGGCGTCGAGGCTGTCGTCCGGGACTTCGTCAAAGTCGGAGTCGTCGGCGGAGTACAAGTTGTCGGAATACGGGGCCGGCATGGCGGCGGCTTGTTACTATTTCAGTCCCTTTGATCCCTTCTTTTTTGTCTTCTGACAGAGTCCCCTTGGGGCCCTTGGGGGATTGTCTGTGCTCTGTAGGATACAACCGTTTTGGAGTAGGTATAACGTTTTGTTCCCTTCGTTTGGTGGTTCTGTTTCTTAATGCCGGGTCACCTAATGTTTGAGCTTTGCCCCTTGGGACAGGGCACTCTGAGTCTCTGACGGGGTAGACGGTGGCACTCTGGCACGCCAAACAGTGACAGCAAGTGACAGCGACTGAATCGTGAAGGGGACTTGGCTGATACGCGCAGTGTCGAGGGCAACGGGTAGAACGGACGCCAAGAAACGGAGTCAAACAGTTTCGGCGACGGGGCTCTCGTTTGCTTCAGAGCTTCAGCACCCCTCTGTGACCGTGAGTAATGCCGTTGCTGTTGGCTGACTGATCAAACAATGTATGAGTGAAGTATCTCTCTCGCGTGTCAGTAGATGATTGCACCTTGTCAATGACAACAGAAGAGACACGCGCGCCGACGTAAGATGAGTGGTAATAGGAAGGAGGACACAAGTCGGGGCCACGAAGAAGTGCGCGTTCACGCTCGATTGAGGTAAGCCGGAGGGGGTACGATGGGAGAATAGAGGGGAAAGTTACGAATACCGCAGACGAGGGACGAAGAAGAGAGAGTGGGAGAGATGGAGTTGAATGGGATTGACAGGAATGGCTTCACAGAAAGAGGCTAGCAGGAGTTGAATCGGAGCCGAGATTGAGACAACCTCGCAGATACTCAGAGACAAAGTGAGAGAGAGGGAACCCCCAGCCACCTACGGATACACGAACGAACTGCAATCAGAATCCACAAGACCGAACCCGGTCGGGTCGCCGAAGACGCAAGACAAGCGTGAACAAGGCAGACGCCGCTGCCCGCACGCCGTCCCCGGCGGGCCTGCACCCGATACGGTGGAAGGATTCACTCGACATCGCGAAAGAGGGGGGGCAGACTCGTAAGCCTGCAGATCAGGGCAACGATATGAGACCAAGTACCGGCACCGCGGACAACGGCAGTGTCGGGGACTTGATTTGCTACCAAGCGCAAGATGCACATTGCATGGTGTGAACCATCTCAGTCTCTCTTCGCCCCCTGGTACCTAGTCAGTCCTGCAGTATCCGCAGAGCAATTGTCTCCAAGTCACCAAGTCCATGGCAGCACGGCTTCTTGACTCTTCTTTTGCAGCTTTGCTTGCGTGACACGCTTGTTGTGCAGCCAAACGAAACAGGAAGCTCGTTAAGGACGGTGGGGAACCTAGAAGTATGGAAAGGCAAAAGTCAATTGAGATTATTGGATAACGGCTATCGAGTGGAGAAGAAGCGTGAAAAAGTAAGACGAGCACAAGTTCCTCGTCCAGCAAGGATGGTCGTGGACTCGTTAGTGACTTGTTGATGTGAGGTGACTGAATAAAGTTGGATGCGCAATCTGACAAGCTCCAAAAGATTGGACTTGGGGGAAAAGAGGCAGTGGAGCAATGTTGGCCCGATCTTACACCGACAAAAGTACCCAAGTCCAACGTCTACAGCAGTACGTATCCGGAGATAGCTACTGTGGTAAAGTACCTACCTTATCTCAAGGTACATTCAGCCCACGTAATTAGCTCGCAATAAACAAAGTTCCTTCCAGTATTTCCCCCCTTCGATGCTTATCCAAGTAAGTCGCCCCCTACCAGCCTCGGCTAGTCCCTCCGAACCAACCTATGGTCTACCAGGATATCATCGTTATTAGCCGTCGGGTTACGAATCACAGTCGTCTCTCTGCATATTCACTGGAGCCTGCCCATCAATCAAGCTTCTTCATAGTGGGTGTCTTGTATCCAACCCCTCCAACGGGGTCCAGTGTGGACGCGGGGTGACGACGATCGCGACGTAAGCTTCTTTTCCCTTAAGGTAGGCCAGCTTGGCAAACTCGACGACGTCCCATTCTGTCTCGAGGCCTACGTCAACCAATTTTGACGCTTATTTTATGTTCTGTCTTCCTTTTTGTCGGATCGCAGATCAAGATGATACTGATTGGGAGATGTTGGGGTTTTATTTGTAATGAAGACGGCGGACTCTGCGACGTTTACCTAGGGCTCTTACATGACGACCAGTACATAATAGACAGGCCCTCCATCGTCACTCTCACGATAACCTCACCCTGCAAAGCATCAATCCCACGTGGCAACCAACCACTTATGTGCAGGCATTCGTCTGTATTGAGCAAACATCTCTGGGGCTTCCCGCTGCCATATCCGCACCGTAGTGCAGCTAAGCTACCGACAGCTACCGCCAGCCTGGTTCCATCCACCCTTGCAGCGAGCAAAAGTCTTCTCTGGTATCTCTCTTTCTCTCTCTGACCACGTCTTCCAAACGCCATTGACGACGGGGCTATGTAACAAAACAGAGTGTGCCGCTCTTCTTGAGCTGGCCAAACCTAGGCGATCCCATGTCGCCTTCCAAAAATCTTCGTCTTCCTCCACAATTCAAATGAGGAACCCAAGAATATGCCTCCTGGCTTTTTTTAGTGTCCCTTTGATGTCTTGTAGTAAATTCCACTCCCTCCCATTGTCCACTTCAAACCCCCCGTCTCAACAGAGTCTTTGTCTCTTCACTCCAGACCAAGAATTCTCTTCGAGTTCTCATACACAACCCAGGTGATGCTCAGAGCGGGAGCAACCTTGAGCAGGTTAGGCGTGAGTCCCTTGTACATGCCCCGCACACCCTCATTCTTGAACGTCTGCCGTGCGACATCCACGATGCCGGTATAAGTTGCAGGGTGCATGACTGTTCCCTGCGTCTGGAGACGGGTGCGGAGGACATTGAGTGGGTACACCACTGACGCTCCAAAAGCACCACTGGTCGCTCCTATGAGACCAGTCATGATGTTGCCCGGCTTGGCGTCCTCCTCGTGAATGCCCTTGTACTTGGCCATGTATCTCTTGTACGAGGATTTGAGGAACTCAAATGTGCCCATGTCAATGGCACTGTACGGGAACATGCCCATGAGGCCCATGGTAACACCACGATAGGCAATGCGCATGCCTCCCGCCTGCCACATCTTCTTGGCAGTATCGATAACAAGTGCATTGCCGCTGAGGCCACCCTGGACCGTCGACGTCTGGAGCCGGAACTTAAGTGTATCTAGCGGGTATACACAGAACCTAGGGGACGTCAGCAGCGAGTCAAGGCGGCAAGAGAGACATAGAGAGACAAGGGGAGAGACGGCGACTCTGCAACAAATGATGGAGATGACAGCGGCTAAAGCAAATGAGGCAAATTTGGAGGAGTGTTGTGAAGAAATAACGTACTGGGCAACCATGCCAGCTACACCTCCCGCCACGAATTTTGAGGTGCTGCTGATCTGTCTGGGGTCGTTGTGTCCCTCAAACTTAGAAAGGGTTCGCTTTGCGGCCTCATAGGATCCAAACTTGATGGCACTCTCGGGCATGATCTTGATGACATTGAGTCCGTTGCCTTGGGGAAGTCAGTACATAATTCAAGTAGCTGCTCGGTTTAAAATGGCCAATCATCTTTCAAGCTAGGGAGTTCAAGATAGATGGAACGATGGACCAGTAGCAGCCGACAGCCATGAATGTATATAAACATCAGTAGAAGTATGAGCATGAGCGTACCTGCAAAAAGACTGCGCATGCCGCCTGCCTTCCAGAGATCCTTGACGGCATCACTAAAAGGTCGCACAGCGTTGTTCAGAGCAACCAGGGGACGACCCTGCTTCAAAGCAGAGGCCGCAGTCTCGGTACTGGCTCGAGTGTTGACGAGTAGGTAGACCTTGAGACGATCGAGAGGAGCGGTGGCAGTCCGCGATAGTCCTCCAGCGACGGCACCTGCGACAAAGTAACCTGGATCAGGGGCGAAGTCAGTCAGTCTCTTGGTCTTGGGTGCTACAGTTGCATCTGAGCTAGAGCCTTGCTCGGAGCTGCTGTCTGTGACCTGGTTCGCTTGAGAGGTGCCGACGCCGGGGAGTCTTCGGAGGATGCCTGTGCGCTTCTCGTTTCCGGCCTCGATGCACGCCTGCAGCACCGCTGCCTCCATGTTCATATTGTTCATGTTGGCGCTGGTACCTGAAAAGCCTGGAGGAGAGATGGGTACCACGGCTTGCGTTGTTGTCGTGGTTCTTGGTGATGATGTTGCTGAAGTTGTTTTTGACGTGAGGGAAGGTTGCTGTTGGGCGGAGTCTGTGGCAGAAGTGAGGCTGTCTGGTGAGGTTTGTTGATTTTGCTGCGGTTTTGACAAGGTGGAAAGCTGTGCAGCTGTGGTAGGAACGGGCGACGCAGCGCCTTCCTGGGAGGGGACGACCATCACCACGGGGCGGCCGTCTTCGTCGGTGGTGGCGGCGGAAGCAAAAGACTCGGTGGTGGTGCCGGGCTCACGATCCGAAGGGGATGCGATCCTCAAAATGGATCCAAAGAGGGTTTGCAGAAGGAAGCCGGTCGTACCTAAACCTTCAAGTGTCTCCTCCGATACCATCGAGTCACCTTCAGCAGTGAGGGTGACGATGGAAGAATAAAAGTCCAACACGGCCTTCAGAGGGGCGTGGCCATTGTGTGTTGGCATAAACAAAAGAAAATCTCTGCGCGTGTCCGGGTTCTGTCAGTGATTCACTCTCCAAGCAGAACAGAATGAGAGGTTTTTCCGGGAAGAAAAAGAGGAAGGAGAAACCCGACAACAGCACCAGAGCATCCGTCGTGGAAGCCTCTCGCCCACCTCAGGCATACGCCCATACACCGAGCCACACCGAGAACATCACGGCCGGTCACCGTGGAGTAGTGCTCCTGGACCTAGATCCGGACCTTCCCATATACGTCGGATAATCGGCCACCCTTTACTCTACACCTCGCTTTGCGGCTTGGGCTTACAACAACACCCATGGACTCACAACATACTCTACTGAATGCTGAGAAACTTACCGCCATTCTTCGAAGCTTATATAGCCATCGTTGTTCATGTCGATATCGCCAAAAAAGGAGCTGAGCTTGCGCATCGGCACAACCAGCCCAGCTCGTCGGAAGGCCTCCTGTAGTTCAGTCTTGTCAAGTCTCCCATCATGGTCCTTGTCTATGGACTGGAAAAGAAGCATGAGCTGCCTCTCTGTCTGCTCGACAAAGTAGCGGAACTCTGGTGATAGGTCATTGTCAGCGGCTGTCCTCGATATCTTATGCAATCCAAGACAGGGGAACCCGGCCAGTAGCTTCAGCTTCTAGTCTGATAGCCCCCAATTCGCAGCTTACCTTCATACTGAATCACACCGTCGTCGTTCGTGTCGACGACGGTCATGATCCTCCGCAACATATCGTCCGCATTCTTCATAGCTAAAGGGCAACGTCAGCACCCAGACCACACGGGAGCTTCGGGCAGAGTTTGATGCTGACGGTGATCAATCTTCTTCAACCCCTTCTGCAACCCCTTAAAGTCCAAATGTCCCGTCCCCTGGGGGTCCAATTGCCTCCAGAGGTCCTCGACCCGCTTATCCCGCTGGTTCTGCGACTCGTCCACCTCCATCTGGCGCTCGGTAACCCAATTTGTTACCCCCATGGCGGCGGCGGCATCAGGACGCAGGGTCAGTAGAGTCGAGGGCTCGGTCTCGACGCGGGATTCATAGGGTGAACGGCGGTAGAAAGGTGGAAATCGCGCGGGGTTCTATCGAGGGGCGTCTGTCTCACGACGACATGGCGGGTTATCAAAGGCGGCGTTGGGTTGGTGTTGTCGCGACTGGCTTTGCTTGCATGAGGTGCTGCAAGTCACAAGGACTGACGTAGGAGGATCGCGAGGTGCAGCGACCAAGAAAATGCAGCACCGCCTGCCGCAAGTGGTTCGCGCCGGGGCCACAGCGTCCGAAGCTCGGCTACCCAGGGGAGGGTTCCACTGGCGGGCCAAGCGAGGCAATCAGCTGCCACCAATTAGCAGTGCTCCCGGGAGCTTCCAGTGCTGCTCCAGCAGACAGCTTCAGCGAGGTGGTTCTCTGAGGCCGCCGGGGCGGACATCTTCCGCCTTATCTTTATCAGGGAAAACATCAGCCACAGTTCCATATGCTGCACCAGCCTCGCAGCTACCCTTTCCGTTAACTTCACCCATCAGCCTCGCTGCTCCTCAGCAACATCTCCTCCAATCTCTCCGGGTCATTGCGGACACAAATCATGTCATAGATTTCCATGAAAACGCCCGGGAGAGGTCATCATGGCTGCCAACTACTGGGAGTCAACCCAGCGTCGCTTCTGGCTCTTCTCCAAAGATGAACTCCAAGCAGTGCGCCAGAAGCTCGAAGACGATAATTCCGACCTAGTCCAGATGTTTCCTCTCCCGCAACAGCGGCACCTAGGCATTTACTTCAATCAGCGTTAGCTTCCCTGCTGCTCTTCATAGTATTCCCACCTGCTAACTTCATCACGCACACAGAGGTCAATCGGCTCGGCAAACGCATGGTAGTCCGACAGCAGGCCATGGCCACCGCCCAGGTTTATATCAAACGCTTCTACACCAAGGTCGAAATCCGGCGAACAAATCCATACCTGGTCGTTGCAACCGCGCTGTATCTGGCTTGCAAGATGGAAGAGTCCCCGCAGCATATCCGCTTGATCGTCAGTGAAGCTCGCTCCCTGTGGCCCGATTTCCTCGGTCTCGACACCTCGAAGCTCGGCGAGTGCGAGTTCTTCATGATATCCGAGATGAGCTCTCAGCTCATAGTTCATCAACCGTATCGAACCCTGAACAACTACCAACAGGAGTTGAATTTGACCCAGGAGGACGTCGCCCTGGGCTGGTCCATAATCAACGATCACTACATGACGGATCTACCGTTGCTATATCCACCCCATACGATTGCCCTCACAGCAATTTTGCTTGTATTGGTTCTGCGACCCTCGCCTAACATGTCTGGTTCCAACCCGCCATCCGCCGCTGGTATTGCTGCTGCAAGCGCAGCGTTAGCTCAGGCCCAAGGCCGAGTGCCTGGACTGCCTCCGACTCCCGGAACACCGAACCCCGCGGATAAAGAGAAGCAACCGGAGGCTAGGTTCACCCGGGTGCAGCGGTACGGTGCTTGGCTGGCCGAAAGCAACGTTGATATCGCTGCCATGGTTGACTGCACCCAAGAGCTGATTTCGTTTTACGATTGTCACGAGCAGTACAATGATAAGCTCTCTCGGGAGCAAATCAACCGCTTTGTCAAGGCCCGGGTTCTTGACAAGTGATGAATCTATGAGATGGCACAACTTTGTCATCGATGCTGATGCTATAGAAGGAGTTCGGATAGTGGCGTGATTGGAATCATATGGCTGGCGCTCTTCAATTGAGCGGCGCCAGCGAAACACAGGAAAGGCCTGCTCATTGAGAGCACTACTAGAACAAGTACCGACTCCTCGAAAGTCACCATGCGGAACAGCATGAGAAACGGCATCAGCCAGATGCATACACCTGGAGCAAGACTTTACAGTGGCCCTCAAGTATTCAATCCAATAAGACTGAGGGATCGGAAAGCAGAAATGCCCGAGAGTCTTCGAATGAGAAAAGGCATCGATCGTCTCACGCAGCTTGACATCGCAAGCGCTTTCGGGACTGTTCGATGCAACAGGTGCTTTAGTCCTAAATTCGGCGATGATGTCCACTGTAAAAGCATTGTGCTATGCTCAAAAGACTGGATACTGGCATTGTCAAGTTCACAGACATACACCTTTGACGCAAAATTGAAGTAATTCGCTCCGTGTCTGTCTTTTTGGCCTTGCCGACACCAACGGGGAAGCGTTGCTTACTTCATGCAGGGGATGCGGCCCTATAAGTCCAACAGGGAAGGTGACTAGGGTCAAATAGGGACGACTGCAGCTGTGCCACGCGTGGAATGAAGTTGTTGGATTCAAGCAAGTAAACAGACCTCGTATGCCTTGTGCATCTCGCCTACACTCAAACATCGTATCCAGCCTCGCCAAGCGCTCCACTTGTACATTGCTCCGTGAATGGAACTCACCGGCCATCGCATTCCTCAATCACTCCGATAGGTCTTGGAGGTCTACTGTCGTTGGTTCTGAATAGGGAATACAGACCCCTTGTTCACCAAATATGGGTCAGAAGGCACGCGGCGGACAATACCCATGACGCTCAAAACAATAACAATTCAGCCTCTTGATTCCGTCTTTGTTATCTTACCTCAATCATCTGCTACTTCTGAGTGCACGGAGACCCAGAGAAGAAGAGAAGAATCGATGCGAGGGAAAGGGGAGATCTCGTGAGACCGACGAAGAGTTAAGCTCAAGCAATCATGCTTCTAAACTCGCTCTTTTTGTCAACCACGGCATCAGCCTTGTTTTTGCTGTTGCTGTCATTCCGTCTATCGAAGCTTCGCAAAGAAACGATCAAGGTCATTCCGGAACACCACGGCCATGGCAAAGTTGTGCGTAGTGATGAGTGATACTGTTTCCTGGAAACCGAACTAAACTGAAGCTAGATCATCGCAATCATCTTAGTTGTGGCCCAGTCAATCATACTCGCTACGACAGCACTCTCGACGCCCCGACTTGGGCTCAATCTAGCTTCTGCTATTTTGTCCTTGGTGGCTTATGTGGGCCTCTGCCCGCTGCTCTTGTTGGAGCACACCAAGTCCGTCAGGCCGTCGGATCTCGCTGTTGTCTATCTGCTTGTATCGTCGGGATGCAATTTGCTTGATTTGGGAACGGGAGTTCCTGACAATGGGTCCGCCATAATCGTCGTCCCGGCATTTACGAGTCTTTGCATCAAGGGCGTGCTTCTGGTTGTTGAACTTCGAGGAAAGCAAACGATCCTGCAGAGTCCTCGTGATCAGTGGTCTCCAGAGGAATTGTCCAATATTCTGGATCGAACGTTCTTTGGATGGATCAATCCGATTATCGCCCGAGGGAACAGATACATTCTAACTGGAGACTGCCTTCCATTGATGGACAGCAAGCTGTCATCGCAACTTCGACGCCAGCAAGCCCTGCAAGCATGGAGTCAGAGAAGTACGCCTACTTTCCCCCTGGCGTAGCACAACGCGTCGACTTTTGCTAAGAGCACCATAGACAAGCCCGAGAAAAAGACGACGCTGCCCAAAGTACTGCTGCGTAGTATTCTTCCGCAGTTTCTTGTGCCCATCATCCCTCGCTTTGTTCTCATCGGATTCCGCTACGCTCAGCCGGTCCTAATCGGTACTGTCATCCGCTCCATCAGCATGTCATCCGAGGAATCTCAAGATGGAGGGTACTCAGTTGTGTCGATGGCTGTCTTTGTCTATGTGGGTTTGGCTGTAAGTCTCGTCGCCTGAGGTCCCGTACGATGCAATATTGAGTCATACTCTAGATCGCGAGAACTGCCTACCAGCACAGTCTCAACCGCCTCAAGATCATGATCAGGGGCGCTGTTGTTGGTCTCCTCAACAACAAGCAGCTCAATCAGCAGTCTACTGGCTATGGCGATGCAAAGGTGGTTACTTTGATGAGTACAGACGCAGACAACGTGGTTCAGTCGGCTTCCATGTTCCACGAGACGTGGGCGCAGATCATCGAGGTTGGTATAGGCACCGCGATGCTAGCTCGGAGAGTCGGTTGGGTTTGCGCGGTTCCATTCGTCATGATCTTTTGTAAGTTGAATCTAGGCACTCGTACTCAGAGTAAGAACTAATGAGCTCTTTAGTTTGCTCTCGTGTGAGTCGATATCTGGCAAAGAATCTCCAGAGCAAGCAAAAGGATTGGTCTGTGGCTACTCAGAACCGAATCGCCATGACCACGTCTATGCTTGGCTCGGTCAAGAGTCTGAAGATGCTTGGGATCGTAGACCATACGGAATCTCTGATCCTCTCCTTACGCCTTCGGGAGCTAGAAATGGCCAAGAAAGTCCGGTGGATGATGGTCGCTTATAACGCGAGTGGTATGTGATGTCATCCGATTTCAAGGTATAATGCAACTTCCTGACACCTTGTAGCAAACGCTCTCGGTATTTTCGCCCCCATTCTCACGCTCGTTCTGTACGTGATCGTCGCGAGACTTAACGGCTCCGCACTCGATGTTGAGACCGCCTTCACGACTACGGCGCTACTCGGCTTGGTGACGCACCCTGCCAACATGATTATGACCATCGTGCCGCAAGCTGTGGGCTCTCTGGCGGCTTTTGAACGAATTCAGCAATATCTCATTGAGCCACCCCGAAATGACCAAAGACTTATTTTCGATAAAGCAGAAGACAGCCTCGTCGACATTTCGCCCGCCATATCTTTGGAAGCCGTCACTATCCAAGGGCTCACTGCATCGAAACCTCCGGCTTTCAGCAATCTCAACCTCGTTATTGACAAGGGTTCAATGGTCATGTGTTCTGGTCCCGTTGGAAGCGGCAAAACGACGCTTGTCCGAGCCCTCTTGGGTGAGGTCCCTACGGCTTCTGGGACGATATCTGTGTCGACGAAGCATATAGGATACTGCGAGCAGTCTCCTTGGTTACCAAGCGGAACCTTCAAACAAGCAGTCTGCGGTTTCCTCCCCGAGGAGCCAAGCTGGTATCAGGAGGTGATCCAACTATGCTGCCTCGATGAGGACCTCCTGGCAAATCCCAGCGGCGACAGTACCATGATAGGAAGCCGAGGCTTGAACCTTTCTGGAGGACAACGACAACGAGTGGTACGTTTGCGCCGCCATGCTCTTTTCGCTACATATTTATTGTCGTGTCAAATTTCAAAGGGTTCACTTCACTGACCACAACTACTAAGGCTCTTGCTCGAGCCATATACGCCCGCAGTGAGATTGTGATCTTGGACGATAGCTTCAGCGCACTTGACGGTAAAACAGAAAGTCGTATTGTTGAGAACCTGCTTGGTTCTGCAGGTCATTTCAGGAAAACGGGCACGACTGTCCTCCTTGTTACTCATTCTAGTACGCTCCTTACGTTGCTATGGCACAAACAATGTACGAAGACTGACAGTCTATAGCTGCGCATTTCAACTTAGCAGACCAGCTAATTATCCTGGGTGGCGGAGCCATTGCGTACCAGGGGACGTGGGATGACCTGAAGCAGAACCCCAAGTACGCCTCACTGAAAGTTAATATTGTTGATTCAAAGAACGATACGGTCGTGAAGCAGCCCCAAGTGGACAAGACCGTGCAGAGCCAGAATTTGAAGATGGCCGAGGCTGTTTCTGATCTCAGCAGAGCAACGGGAGACATCTCTCTCTATGGTATGTTGCACTTTTATTCGCCTTTTGAATGCTAACTCAGCCATCTCCCCTCAGGATACTATTTCCGGGCTGTAGGCTTTCGTCATATCCTACTACTTCTCGCTTGCACCTCAACATATTCTTTCTTCGTAACTTTCCCTCAGTACTGGTTGCAAAAGTGGACGGAGGCACCAGTATCCCAGACAACATTCTATATTTGTGGCTACCTCATCTCATCTTTACTAGCATGGCTCGCTACAAGCGGAACGATGTGGTGAGTACGAATAGTTCAGGTCGCTGACCCTGATACTAACTTAGTTAAAGGTCAACCCAAATCCTGATCGCACCCGCTTCCGGCACTGAACTACATCGCCGCCTACTCTCAACTATCATCGGGTTCGTGCAATCCCACTAACTTCATCTGCTGCCACCTACACCTACTGACCAAACTTAGTGCCCCACTGTCGTATTTCTCAAAGACTGATATGGGAGTTACATTGAATCAGTTGGTCGCAACGCCTACCGAATGAGCCATATCATTTGCTAAGTCTTTACAGTTTCAGTCAGGATATACAACTGGTGGATAAGCAGTTGCCGCCAGCCATCATGTCCATGTCGAATCGTAAGCCTTCCTGACCCAACACTCACTCCTCCTTACTCATATTTGGTTACAGAGGTCTTCAAGCTGCTCGTACAGGTGGTTTTGTTATTCAGCACACAAAAGCTGCTGGCTCTGTCGCTTCCCCTTTGCGCCGCGGTCGTGTATCTCGTGCAGCGGGTGTACTTACGCACCTCGCGACAATTGCGTCTGCTAGATCTCGAGTCGCAGTCGGCAGTCTACTCGAGCTTCCTCGAATCAGTACCGCTTCCCTCTCCCCTTCTGGCTAAGCACGTTGTGGCTGACAACGACATAGGTTGAAGGCGTCACGACTATCCGAGCTTTTGGTTGGGAGAAACAAGCCGAGCATGCCAACGTGGTCTGTCTTGATAAGTCGCAGAAGCCAGCATATATCCTCTTCTGTCTACAACAGTGGCTGGGCATCGTTCTGGATCTCATGGTTGCTGCGATTGCCACAGGCCTCATCACACTTGCAGTTTTTGTGAGGGGAACGACGACGGCCGGTCAGATTGGTATGGCGTTGAATATTGTGTTGGCTGCGAACGCGACGCTTCTTAGCCTCGTGACATCTTGGACGAATATGGAGATTTCCCTAGGTGCCATGTATACTTTCTCTTCCTCCTTGTCTTCCTGGTTGATTTACTGACGGCTTGGCAGATCTCGCTTGAAGACCTTGGAGGCCGATACGCCGAAAGAGGAACAGCCGCACGAGGACTTTGTTCCCACGGAGGCGTGGCCGTCATCTGGATCAGTCGAGTTCGACAAGGTCACCGTTTCGTATAAGTAAGACAACTATTAACATTACGGTCGCCTCTGTAGACTGACTCTCTCTGCAGCCCCGACGCAGTGGCTTTACAAGACGTTACCCTGAAGGCCTCTCCAGGCCAGCAATTGATCGTTTGCGGTCGAACGGGCAGGTATGCTGCGCATGGCTGCATCCATAGATCATATTCCGATATCTGCTGACGCGTTGGACAAACAGCGGCAAAAGCACCCTACTCCTCACCCTCCTACGTCTTCTTGACACGGATGCTGGAAGCATCAGGATTGACGGGGTCGATCTACGTCTCGTGCCACGTTCTCTAATTCGACAGAAGTGCTTCATCACGGTTTCCCAAGAGTCATTCATTCTGGGACATGCCAGTCTCCGCTTCAACCTCGATGTGCGATTCCCTGTTCAATATTCGTGAGAGATCCCCGCTGACCTACCAACTACCCAGCCCTCAACTTCTCTCCCAGATGAAGCCATCATCTCAGCCCTCGAGAGGGTGGGCCTTCTGTCACACTTCTACCTACAAAACACTTCATCTGGAGAGGAAACTCGCAACACTCTAGACAGCCCACTATCCTCTCTGCCACAAATGTCCACCGGTCAATCGCAGCTATTCGCACTAGCTAGAGCGCTCGTACAACTCAAATCCATCAACCACCCGCCCGAATCATCAGCAAACGGAACTGAATGCCGACACATCATGCCGATTCTTCTGTTGGATGAAGCCACATCCTCGCTCGATACCGAGACTGAATCTGTCACACGCGACATCATAAACCAGGAGTTCACAGACAAGGGCCACACGGTGATAGCAATCACACATAGGCTGGGCGGCGTGACGGAAGGCTTGCGGCCAGAACGGGATGCCATGGTCTTGTTGTCCAAGGGCAAGATTGGGAAGCTTGGCGAGGCGGAGGATGTGTTGGACGCGGCGGCTTTGAAGGGGTAGCTATGCATGCGGATGGTTGTTTGACTTCTATCACTCGCTGATAGACCGTATCAATGGTTTAGGATTCGAACGAGAACGAATATTTGTTTTGTACAGACAGATGATGTCTCTCGATGATTCCCCTCGCATCCTCTCTCCATTGTACACACATTTGCGTAACGATCCTCGAGCGACTTTCAACGCGGCGCCTTCTCCACACCAGGCCGCATTGACCAGCGATCCCACGTCGAGTGAGTTACAGTGCTGAGCCAAAGACCCAGAAGGAGCAGAAGTGGCGTTGTGGCGATTGTAAACGCAGTAAACGCAGGGGTCTTTTCGCCATCCCTCAGCGCCGCCGTTATCAGACATGCGGCAACAACGCTGATTCACAAAGAGCATGAATGTTGGAGCAGATAAGACGGGACGATTCAGCTGGCAGACTATGTGGCGAGTACCTACCTGCTTCAAGTACAAAACTACTGGGACCAAAGACTACTTTGCCCTGAGACATAATTATGGGCGCATAGTGTAAATTTGACATTGGTTCATGTCCGAAATGCCGTCCAAGATGCCACAGCGACTGTCAATCGCATTGAAATCAGTTCTAGAAAGCAACACTACGCAGAAAGAGCAAAAATAACTCCTCGACGGGGAATTGAACCCCGGTCCCCTGCGAATCGTTGTCAGGGAATAATTCCCCGATGACAAGCAGATATCCTCACCACTAGACTATCGGGGAAGTGTGGATGTGAGCATCCAGTGATAGTTGGTTGGGAGCCACAGCCCACTTGGCATAGATGTAGCAAGTCTGGGGGTGGGCGACGAGGTGTGACGTGGGCTATGTGAGCTGAGGAAAGAATGTCTCTGAAAATGGAAATGTACTTTGAGATGAGACGACGAGAAGACACCGCGATCTCATGTGTTTCCTTTCATGTGTTTGAGTAGCATCTATCCTTAATTCTGTGTCTTTCATTGACGATAGAGTGGATAGCAGGCCAAAACTTGACGCCTGATGAGCAAGTATAAAGTGGAGGTAGATACGTCTGGTAAGCCCTATTGAGGAGATCTTGGAAGTCTTATCCACGGGAAGATATAATCAAGCTGCTTCCATCATGGACTCTGTGGGTGTTTTGGAGGAATCCCTCGCATATATGTGTGGTAGATGACATTGGAAGAAGCTGGCGGCGACAGGCATCATATAGAGGCGAGAGACGACACCGCCGCCACAGCAAGTTCTCCCGAACTCTCAGTTCAGAAGTATACTGTAAGAGGTTTTGGGTTTTTCTCAAAATGTTATCCCGAAGCCTACATTTCATCGTAGGAAAATCGGCCAAAGTTTACTAAGTCCCGTCCATCCCAACCATTCTACCCATCTGGAAGGTCCTGACTAACTTCTCTGCCAGCTCACCCGTTACCTTAGCCTTGGCCGCACCAGTGGATTATACGTAGACTCCATGGCCGAGTTGCTTGACTGAATGCGCGAAACATGTACAGTTTTCGCCCTTACTTGACGGTAACAGCGCGAAATTGCCTGCAGCTCCTCCGAAGTCGTCCACCAATGCTCCGCCATACTCACATGGTTAGATGTTGTCAAAGTCAGGCTAGCAACCATCCAGTTTGAAGCAGTCCGGACATCTGCCTCATTTCTGACCAACATCCTCGTATGACGAACGGTAAACACAAGAAACAAGGCGCTAAGTTGAAGTCGATGCCGTCTACCTGAAGCTTTCCGGCAACAATGCGTCTTTCCACGGAAGGGAGCACGTAACTCTTTGCCAGAACTATATTGCCAATCGCGGAGATGTCCTCTTTCGCGCTGTTAGGAAGAACTCATAGGACTTCCTAGTAGTCCCCGATCGAGAGCCTGTCTTCTTTGTCTACATGGCGAAGTTAGGCCCTCGACCGTGCACTCTTTTCACATACCGAGCAGATCTACTCGAGACCCAACCTTGAATAAGGTGAGACGAGCGAGTGGTTAACTACCTTATAGAATGGAGAAATAGGTAAGTGATTCCTGTCCAAGTGTATTGTACCGACAACCAGGACGAGAGATCACAGCGTGGGACCACTGGATGCATGGCCTCTCCAGGGGAAAGGTGAGTCCAAGATTGCAGATCACGGCTGTCCGATCCCTCCGAGCTGCAGCCCTGGAGTTGCCGGACAGCCCGTCAGGTGAAGTAATGACACTAACAGAGTTCGTCCACAATTTAAGGTATAGCCCTTGTATACAATCAATTAAGGTTGAAGAGACATTGACGCTCATTTGACGTTCCTTAATATTAATTGCTGAAGCGAAAGGAAAAACCCTCGCTTTTATTGACGATTCCACTCTGAACAGTCCGAGCTTCAGGAAACGTAAGTTATAGATATTGAAGAAATCAGTGTCCTTGAATATGACAGTTCTCAACATTTGTCCGATCATTTAGTGGTACTTCCTTCCCAGGAAGCAAAAATTGATCAAGTACTAACCCATATACGCTCATTACAACACGTTCGTTATCATGAAGAGGTCCATGGCCATCATACTCGCCTTGCAGTGCGTATTGACACCAGGCCTCGCAAGAGTAACATTACGAAGTGACTACACGGAAGAAGCAAGCCAACCCGTTCACTCTCTTCAAGCTCGACAACAGGACTCATCAGACAAAGGTGTCTTGGAGAATGAGGTGCGCGATGGCACCTGCAAAGATACCATGTTCTTCTTCCTCCGCGGAAGCACTCAACAGCCGAATATGGTGAGTAAACCCGGCTTGCGAAGCCTCGGTGATATCTTTGCCTTGAGCGCATTGAGAACTAACAGTCCACCACAGGGATTGCAACCGGGCCCTCAACTCGCGGCGTACCTCCGCTCAACCCTAGGCGCGGACAAGATTGCTATTCAAGGCATTGAATACGCCGCAACGCTGCAAGACAACCTCTGCATCAACAACCAGCTGTGCCGGCCGCGCGAGGTCACCAGCGCGAGCACTCAGATCCGCGAGTACATGGACCAGTGCTCCGACTCTGATATCGTCGTCGGAGGGTACAGCCAAGGCGCTGCGATGCTTTCCCGCGTGATTTCGGACAGGCTTGGATCGGAATACAAGGACCGCATCGTGGCCGCCGTGACATTTGGCAACACTATGCAGGTGTACAACAAGAACACGATACCCGGTCTGGCACCGGAAAGAGTGCAGATGTTTTGCAACAAATTTGACCCGGTCTGGTAAGTCTTGAACACACCCCAGCTTTGCAAATGAAGGCACTGAGACGGTCTCGCTAACACCATGTAACCGCAGCCGCAACGGTCTACCCCTCGGCGCCGTGATGCCAGGCCACAGAGACTATCGCCCCTCCGCCAAACCCGCCGCCGAGTTTCTCGTGCAGAAGCTCGCCGCCGCCAAAGGCTGGACCACCGTCCCCATCGTCTCCGACATCGACCTCTCCCACTTCGCCGACGTGGGCTTCACCTTCCGCGAAATCTACCGCGGCGCGCCCGCCGGCAGCTCAACCTCCTTCAACGACGGCACAGAACTCGCCAAGCTGGACAGCGTGCGCGTCGTCTCCATCTTTGGCCGCGGCGCTGCGCGGGTCGACGCGCTCGGCGTCAAGATGGACGGGGGCCCCGACGGGGCGCAGGAGCACGGCGGTAGCGGCGGGAATTTCAAGGAGCTGACGCTGGAGGAGGGGGAGTACTGGATCATGACGGAGGTGTGCAACGGCCGGAAGAAGAAGAAGGACCGCGTTGGGTTCTTTCGGGCTTCGACTAGTCTGGGCCGGGTTCTGGAGGTTGGGTCGAGGACGAATGATCGGTGTGTTACGTTTGTGCCGGGTGAGGGCCGCTCGTTTGTGGGTATGCATGGGGAGTCTGGGGAGGAGGTGGACTCTGTTGGATTTATCGAGTATCCTAAACTAGACTAAATATTAACGGTGGATTGAGTGATCAAGAAGGGGCATGTTGGTTGTGGAAGGACACCATGGGATGGTGCGCATGGCACGCGAGAGTCGGTGAAGCACACTGAACGAATAACAGAACGAGCCTTCCCGGCAGAGATTCTACCATATCATAAATATTGTGTCACCTATTCAAGGACGAGCAGTCTGGTATGAGAGAGTTCCTGTATAGCACAGCGTGGTTCTGATGTGATACTGTTTGACTTTCTGGGCCGCGCCAAAGATGCAACGAACCTCTTGATCAAATATACTCACACCCTCTTAGCGAATTGGAAAATAAAATCTCGTGTTTGCATCATCTATAGCGATATGTGCATACTGTTAGTAGCAGAGAGAGAGAGAGAGAGAGAGAGAGAGAGAGAGAGAGAGAGAGAGAGAGAGAGAGAGAGAGACAAGACTGAATAGACTCGGAGACTCGCAGTTAGAAACATGTCCCTTTCCTCATTTCTTTACGAACAGGCCTCGAAGACCATATCGTCAATTCGTTCCATCTATAAGCACCGTCTATACGTAATATTCTTCTTCACCACCTTACCGCCTTTTCTTGTCAGCTCCATACTAGACTGCGACTTCCGTCTTCCCAAATCTATGCCATTGCAAGACGCCCAAATCCAACACCGAAGGGCTGCGCGCTATATCAACGCTTACATGCATCGGCACTCTCCTGCTTGTTGTCGCAAGAGAGCATGTTAAAGACAAACGTTGAACTCCCAGGACTGTGACAGCAATGGTAGATCAACCGTCGTTTTCCAGGGCCATTCTTATTGAACTTTCATTCACGCCAGGCTTGGATGTGTCATCGAGTAAAGAATAGACTGTCTTCTGCAAAAAGGCCTCAGTGGATATTTCAGCAGTCATGCTCCTCTACTTCTCTCGAACCTGATGAGACCGGCAAGGAAGCTGAAGACACATCTAACTTCAGCGCAAGGCAATGGCGGCCTCGGAAAACCCGCTGGTGCTGATTAGAAGAAAGCCCAATATCATCTGTGCGTACCAAATCAGGTATTCAAAGCTGGAAATTGGGCAGTCTCACGCAAGGTTGAGTTCCTATTCTAGGTGAACAATGCATTGATCGGGTGAAAGACACAGATGAAATATTGGAGCTGATCTGCATTGCAACACCTCGATCTATTGACCCCAGGTTTATATTATCAACTTACTAATATCAAAACCTTCTCATCACTTTACTTATATACGTAACAGTATACACAGAAAGCACTCAGGAAGCATGGTACCTAAGGGTCCGCAGCGTTCCTCTTCGGTATCTCTTCCAGCCGAGGCCACTTATACTCCAGAGGTTGTGGAGGTCGACAAGGTCACCATTGCCGCAGCTCCTGAGCCACAGGTGCTAAAAAAGCCCATAAGAATCAAGTTCGTCAAGAAGGCCGCGAATCCTCTGATGACCCCGGTTCGGCCGAAAAAGACGGCAGCGATAGGCCCTGATGCTTCTCCCAGATCCGATGCAGACAGTCCTGACGCCTTGGTTGTCCAGGCCCCTGACAACTGGGAGTCTACCGCAAAGGCGGTCTGAAAGCCCAGTGGGAGGCACGCTCTTGGGCCATGACTCCTCACGTCCATGACCGACTTTCTCTGCGGCGAAGAAGGCCATGATCAGCCGGCCGCCATGTGTGGTCGCTCTGAAACAATATCCTATCAGCTTAGCCTGACGAAAGCTCGGTGTACTTATACCAGTTGAGAGACTAGGCAATCGACTGCTATACGTGAATAATGATGTCGTCTCCTAGACTACGAGGATGACGAAGGGGGATATCGCATGGGTATGCAAGAGGGCAGAAACTAAAACGTCGGCCCTGGCTCGCTAGTTCCAGACGAGCACTTCAATCCTGTGGGCGCGCTTCTAGCCATTTTCGAGATGCCATTGACAGATATTTCGGTCGTGGATGTGGACAAGAATCAATTAGTGTCCCGACACGATGCTAATACGATTACATTGCTAAACCCTTCAAACCCTCTCCCAAACGCAGCCGGCATGTATTTTCATCAACAGCCAATCCCGGTCCCAAAGAGCACTAGAACGAACTCCCGCAGAACCCATGCATCTGTTTTTTGTGTGTGTCTGCTCATAAGGCTGTACGGCATACTGTGTTCTGCTTCATTCTCGCCACCTCCTAGTGCCTCTTTGAAGGTGAAGGCAAGGTGAGGTGCGGCGACACAGGGGCGAACACTCATCCCTCATGATTATGACGCCTTGCCGGCAGTCTTCTCCTGCAACTTCTTGGGGTCGATGTGCTCGTCGCGATCCGCCTTGATGGCCTCCTCGCTGTCGGAGGCGAGCTCGGGCTTCCAGTGGCCCTTGCCCTGCTTCTGCTTGGAGAGGGAGTCCTGCTTGTGCTTCTCGTGCGTCTCGCTGTCGGTGTCTTTGAATGGGGAAGTGTCAGCTGACATCTCTCTAGCAACAGAAAGGGAAGAATTCGTTCATGGGTAGGAGGGGTGAATGATTGGCAATGAAGGCGTCATCGAAGCTTGTGACTTCACCCCAAGCTCAATTGCCATGCATCCTTCTGCCGGGGAAAGAGGAAAGAAGGTAGAAAAGAGAATAAGCGAGAGACTCACGTCCAGAAGACTCCTTCAGACCCTGCGTTCTCGTCGTGGAGATGCTGAAGCCCCGACCGAGGGGAGCGGTCTGTCTACCGACGACGAAAGCGCCGCGGGCAATAGGACGGGCTGACAGAGCGATGCGGGATGCCATTGTTGCGTAGGTATTTGGTTTGTGGATCTGTGGTAGAGGAAGGGGAGCGGGTATCACGGTGTAGGTTTTGATTATCGTGGCGTGTTTGCAGGCAGGTTCAATTGAACGGAAGAGAATCAAGATTCAATGAGGTATTAAAGGGGGGAAAGGGGCCAAATGATCACGACAACTCGGCAAAAGAGCTCAAGAAGTAGAGCAATAGCAATAACCTAGGTTAAGCTACTAGCTAGACGAGAAAGCAGCCGCCACAAGCATGCTGCGCGCCGCTTCGTTGACCCGGCCGTGACGTCACTATTCATTGCTCTCTCTCCCTCTCGATTAGTTACATAGTGACATCTCCTCAGGACCGAGCTTTTTCCTTCTCCAGCTGGTTGCAGCAGCGCAGCTACCCGAGTGGCTGGAAGCATCGCCATGTCCCCGCAAATTGCCTTTCAGAGCGGGAAGGAGAGAGTTGCAGAAGACGAGGGCGGGGGCATTGACCAACTGCCTGTTGACCATTTGCAAGCCCACAGTCACATCATCCAACGAAGGGGCCGTCCATCCATCATCGCCGCGCAGAGAGACCTTTCATACGCATCGTCATCGTCCTGGTTTTTCTCGCCAGACTATGCTCAAATCTGGACCATGAATTCTCTCTCGTCAGTCTCATCACCACCTATGTGCAGACCTCTGAGCCCAATCCCCCGTTGACCCCTGGCATAGACCCCCACCACGGAACCATACCCAGGACGGGCTTTTCTTTCACTCTGGCAGTCCACGCTTCGTGCTTTGCTGCCCAGCTGCATCGTCATCATTGGCTTCCCCACCTCTCTCATCAAGACCAAGTCCATCACGTGACCGTGACCCCCCTCCCCCCCCCTCTCACTCTCAAAGCCATGATGATGCTCGTCGTATCCGTCCACGCCATAGCGAACTCGCCGGGAGGAAGAGCAATAGTAATAGTGGTTACAGTAATCTTCAAAAATTGATCAGGAAGCATCGAGCCGCAGGATACCTCACCTTCATCGCCCACCTGCAGCACTCCATCCCCGCCAAACACCCCCCCTCCCCTCGCGGCACCATGCAGAAACTCAAGCGGCGGGTAAGCAAGGCACCTCAGGTCCCTCAGGTCCCCTTCAGGCCCAGAACGAAGCCGGGCCGCGACCCAGGCACCAGGCACGCCGCACACCAGACCTCCCCTTCAACTCCTCTTCCCCCCCTCCGTCGTCTCCTCGGCGAACAAAGGGGGTTTCGAGGCAGGTATGGGCCGGGGATCTATGTCTGATTTACTGACCCCCATCTCACGCAGCTCGATAGCAGCCGTCTTACAGTATCCTGCAATATATCAGCAATGTCACGGTTCAAGAAGGGGTAAGATGCAGTAAGCGCGAGGACGGCATGTAGTCATCTCTTTATTCTAACAGTCGTGAGATGTATCTGATGCCAATGAGCAAGAGGTCAAATCCGGCTAGCAATAGTTGGTCCTTCACTAAACGTCTACCTGATATTGTCACCATGATTTGGAACCTGTCAGTAGCTGGTGGCTTGCAATGATGGTTGGTTGGCAGTCACTGAATGACACTCATAATGGACGGCTTTTGATGAACATATCGTATATTGCATTGCGCCTTGCTGGCTTCGCGCCACAAGATCAGACAGCTTGGTCTAATCCCATTCAACACCATTCGCATCTTGAGCGTTTCCTGTACAACCCCAAAAGGTATCCCGTTCTCCGACCCAGAAACCACAAGAGCCATTTATCGTCTCAAAACCGCTACCCAAGAAACACACAACTCTTCCGAGATGCTCGCGAAAGTGCCCAGACAAGGTATGACTCCACCACCACCAACCGTTTCCAGTGTCGCGAGGTGCTAGACCTGCACCGCCAGAACGTCGACCAATAGTAGTAAGAATAGTCCATCCTCGAATAATGAAATGAGAGAAGAGGCGCAAGAAAGCAATAAAGGACTGCGCGATCCCCGTCCACATCGCTCAACCAGACAAGGTAACAATGCAGAGGTTCGCCAGCAGGCCGCACCCAAAATTCATGACCAACTCCACCTTTCCCAAAAAGGTATTTCCCGGTACCGTTTCCAAGCTTTGGAGATTTGCCGCAAAACAATAGCAACGCATGTCTTTGCCCGCCACCACCCATTTCATATTTCCCATGTGAGCCCATAACAGAAACACCTGTTGCCCCCCGCTCCGAATAAGTTGCTGAAAAGACACTCATTCTATATGTCGAGATAATCTTTTCCGGAATGACTTCGTGACCCGTCGAGCACCATGATGAGCAACAGAAATTTTGAATCATCTTGGAAAACAAAAAAGTCGTCCCGCTGTCCGTGAGAAAAGATGCCGAGAATTAATTATATCCGAGAACTCCGCCGTGGTGTGATTTCACACCGATGCATGTCGTGAAAATGCAAAACCATCCGTGTGGAAAACACCATTCGTGCAAGTCCAACCTCATCTTGCGAGGTGAGGACACCGAAAGATTTTTGTCGAGTTTTTTTGTAGTCGAAAATACCCAAAAAAGGAAAAATGGTATCAATAACTTCTCATTCCGCGCCGTTGGAAAAAAGCCTCGAAGGGGGTTTTGCCGGTTAAACAGGGTATGTCGTTGAGGTTGTTTGTACAGGAGAGGAATGTCGTTTGAGCCAACAGATGACCAGACCACGCCGGCAGTCTAGCCAATACCTTGAGGTACCCAGCCCGCAAGAGAGAAAATCATCGATGCCATTGCCATTTTTCGTCTTCTTTTTTTTTTTCGGTGCCCGCCAAGATGGCCGGTGTAAACAAGCCGAATGAGCAGAAATTTTACACATCAGCATGCATCGGCACAGAAGGCAAGGAGTACACCAAGCCCTCTGTCACGAGAGCAGGATGAACTCCTTACCATCTGCGACCCATGCCCTGCTGCATCCGGGCGGGGGAAACCGAAGGCGGCGGGCTCGACATGGTGATGCCGGTGGCAGGGTTGACGATGGGAATGGCATTGCGGGCGCGGGTAGCCGCAGGCTGATGGAGCTTCAGGCTAGACTGCTGGTACGCGGGAGGGATGAAGGCGGGAGAAGAAGAATTCAGCGAGAACCCAGGGGCGACGGTCTGGGGTTGCTGCGTCGGCGAGGACTCAGGAGAGTTACTGGCCAGAGACGAACGCTCAGAGGAGCTGTGGATGGAGTTCATCTGCAGCGGGCGACCAATATTAGTCACCGGATCATGAGAGACAGATCCAAGGCTCCGAGATACTTACGTCGCTGTCGGTCAACAGGCCAGGGCAGAATTCCATGTCGTCTTCGAGGTCGAAAGAGCGGCCGGCCTCAAACTTTGTGCGGAAAGCGTTGAGGGTAGCGGACTCGGTCAGCTCCTTCATGCTTCGCACGCCACGAAACTGCTTGTGCTGGTTCTGGGAGACGGAAAGACGGGGCGCTCTGCGATTGCGGCCGCCATGGTGGTTGTGGGAGGCACCGGGGACGGCGGGGGTGGGATGCGCCTGGTGGTGGTTAAACTGGTAGTATGAAGACATTATCTATGAATGTTTCGGAGGTAGATGCCGTGGTGATGTCGTGGTGGAAGGTCGGAGAAGGGGTGCCGTTTTTTGTTGGTTGGGAGGCAGTGTGGCGGATGTGCGGGTGGTCTTATGTGGGCGAGCCGAGCTGTGCGGTATTATTGCAGTTTGAAACACAAACAATGAAACCTGCCGAGTCGACGTTGTGCGAGTGGTAAAAATGTGTACGATGAATAGGTTCAAGGTAGAAGGGATCGTTGGAAGAAAGCAATGCTTTTTCTTTTAGGTCGTTTGGTATGTATGATCGTTTGTGGAAGCGTTTTTGTGGTTTAGAGGTTTGATGATGTGGTGGGAGGAAAAAAGGTACGTCTGGAAAGAGGGGGGGGAGAGATGTTGAAAAGTATCGGGAGGGAAGAGTCCGGAGAAAGCGATGGTTTTGTTGGTTCGAGCAAGACGGTGGGAAGGGTGGGAGGACGGTGGAAAGGTGAGCGGGCAGGCGAGAGGAGCGACGAGGGCACGGAGGGCAAGGAGAGGACACTGGGAGGGAAGGGGGGGCGGCGGTGGACCCACAGCCTGCCCAATGGGAGATGATCAGAAGACAGTGTAGCTGTGGTCAACACTGTGACTCCACTCCTTGACGCCATATGCGAGTTCGCCACCCTGTTTCCATTGGCTGGCAGATCTCAAACTATAGCGACCAGGGACTAGCGCGGCCTAGTGGGCTGGTGTAAATTTGGGGCGTGGCGCCGGCTGCCGTCAACCCTACCAGTGCGGCGGACAGTACATTGTCGGGGTGGGGCATGGGCTGGCCGTATTTGGATGGGGGAGACGATGAATGAGTGAGTGAGCGAGCGAGCGATGGAGTGAGTGAATGAGACTGGGGCACACACACCACATTCACACGGTACACCGGGGTTGGATGTTGAACTGAACGGTAAGGTGACTGCGCAGTGGGCGGGAAGGCAAGGCAAGATGTGGAAAGCGAAGAGTTACGTGTGCCCGGCAAGCCTGGGTGAACCTGGTCAGAGGGTTCGACAGTGAATGCGATGCGCTGGGGTCTGTATGGCTGGCGGGATCACTGAGAGTGTGGCCCTCCCACGCTCTCTCTCTCTCATCTTCACTCTCATTTTCACTTTTGGTCTCATTCTCACTCTCACTCCAAAGTTCAATACCCATCTCAGTCTGGCACACACTCACACATCTCACCGTCAGTCTCGGCAGACGGTAAACCTGCATCCCTCCTCCCCTTCCTCTTTCCCATCCCCCACCCGTCTTGGGCATTCCACGTCGGAACATGGACGCAGGGCAAGTTGATGCGTGGCATGCAGGTACCGAGTCTGCCTTTTGCAGGACGCACTGTGGGCCTTGTTTTTCTTCAATCTCAGCCCTTTCACAGTGCTGACAGCCGCGAAGGAAACTCCTTCCCCCCCAAAAAAAGCCTCCTGAGTCGGAGAATCACCGGCGCCAGTCGCTTGTTCTTGTTCTTGTTTACAATTCTGGTACCGCTTGCGGCCATGCGAGAGATTGGCTGCCCACACCTGTCATTCCAGAACCCCAGTGTGCGCGGTGATTGATGGGGAATCAACCAGGAGCACATTCAATATTGCTGCGGTACGAGAGAACAGAGCGAGATTAGAGATGAGACATGATACGGACGGTGGATGAGGATTGAGGAGGGCACAGCACTCCTCCCTCCCTCCCATCTTGCACCGTCTATCATCCACCCAGTGCCACCACCCACCGTCTCCCCTTCTCTCCCTGCCACTGTAGGTAGTCTGTCAGTCTGTCACTGTCGAATCCTCGAGTAGCCAGTAGTGTCGCCTTGATGTCTCTCCTCTGTGATCAAGTGACCACTCTCGTCCACCTCTCCTCTTGCGGTCTTGAGGCTTGTCTTGCCTAGGGGACTCTCGGTCCTGGCCGTGGTCCGACCAACGGCGTGTGTCTTGCTCTCGTCCAGTCTTCGCCCGTACGCTTCGGCGTCCCTCTTCTTCTTCTTCTTCTTCTCCTTCTTCCTCATCCCTCCTATTATCCGCAAAGCCTTACGCACTTCAGCACTCTCCGACCTCGTCCGGAGTTCTAGGCGACGCTAAAGAACCCTCCGTGGCGGATGGCATTGTTTGTTATCGTTGTCTTCGAGGCAGTCCCGCCCAAAGTTCGGCAAACTTGTCAGTATGCTTTGCGCTGACGCGGTGCAATGTCTGATGATAGAGAGACCTTTGGGATGCACGCACGATGGCATCGTCTTTTTCGGTGGTTGCTTATGATCCATCGCATGCTCTACTGCTACCACAGGGGCATTAAACTGGCGCAGTCTGATGTTCAGAAACACGAGAAACGCAGCCTAGTGTTTCCCATTTCTTACGCTGCAATAAACACCGTACGGAGAATCCAGCGGTAGGAGTCTGCTTCCCGGGTTCCTCACACTCGGCTGGCTTCATGTCGTCCGCCCACCCACAGTGTGTATTCCGATCAGGGCATCAAAAGGTCGACTGTCGATTGCGCCGCCTATCTGCTTCAGTCCAAAGTGAAACCCTCCCGACCCTCTCTGCTGGGTGGCCCTTGTCCGGCCGAATCCCAACCTTTGGGGGAGAGCCAGCCCTCAGAGGCTCAGCCAACCGAAGATGGGGGAAGAGGAGAGGAAGACAACGGACGGGACTGCGTGATGCATTGTGTGCACTGGGCAGTGGGCAGACTGAACGGTAGAGGACGAGCTGCAGCTGGAACAGTGCAACGCACCACCCGCCCACTCTCTCTTTTTCTCTTTCCCCATCTCCTTCGCTTCTTCCCACCTCACACACCAACCAAGGTCGGTCCACGGTACCACCAGCGGTCTGGAGTCTGCACATCTGCACGGCGGCAGCAAGACAAATGGATTAGGTATCGAGGCTTCGGTCGAGCATCTAGTGGAGGGTCAAGCATCCAGCTGCGGATACGTACCTTCCAGCGTGGGATTACCAGCCACGGACGACCCAAACAATGTCGCCGGCTGCTCACACTGTCCACCACCCACACTGTGATGTGGCAGAGTGCCAGAGACATTGCCCAAGGCCCCAAAGATCCTCCACTCTCATTGGGTACATACACATGGGAGGTGCTGTTGCACACTGCTGCAGGAGGTTAGAGCCCCGGGATGCATGACGGACAACGAGGCAGTGGCCCTCTGCTCTCCCGCTGCTGTAGAGAAGGCAAGGTACCTACGTGTTGGTGCCTGCCCTGCTTCCTGTGTAGGTACCTAACCTTCCATGCGAAAACAGAGACAGAGAGAGAGAGACACACACACACAACACACACACGCACCCGTGGACGCACACACAGGGCTGTGAGCCAGTGACATGCAGACACTGGGTGGATCTTGGTGCCGCTATGACTGCTCGCTAGACCCCTGGTCTGGTGCAAAAGAAAAACAATAACCGAGAAATGACCATGGGCCCTTGACCTTCTGGCCTGGATTCGGAAACGTGGCGGCTGGCACGCTTGGAGGCGAATCAAGCGACAGACCGCACCCCGAATGTCACTTTTGTGGACCTGACAAATTAGGCACCAAGTCATGTAGTCCACAGTGTGCGACTGCCACTTCCGCAGGCTGCAGCCCACCTGCCGTGGAAGCTACCACGCTTCTCACCTTCCATCTCTCACACAGGGCACACCGCAACTGCCCACCTCACACACCAGAGCAGGGAAGGCAGCATCTTGGGTACGTACTTGGGCAGTCAGCACCTTCAAGGTTCTCTTTGCCTTCCATCTTGATGACCAACTTTTCCATAAGGCGGACAGTCCCTTCCCCATCACTAACAGCGGGGCAACCGTTTGCCAGTCCGTAACTGACCGATCTCACCGTCACACTCGCAGTCACTCACTCACTCACTCACCCCACTCACAACCTGCTCTTGCTCTCTCTCACCTCACTCAGTCCCCACGCCGACGTTTACGCAGATCTCAGCAGAGGTCTCTCGCCCCATATCGTCACTCGTCACTCTCTGCCCCTCCCCCTCCTTCACCCCAGCATCATCCGTCAGTGGCCAAACCATGAACAGGCCATGATGGAAGCCCCAGACCTGTTTATCGATCCATGCCTCTTCTCTTTCCATTCTAGCACGTCTTGACTCTTGGCTTCAGTCATTCAGCAACTCCCCGGTGCCGTGCATGCGTACGGAGCATCCGTACGGATATCCTGCTCATGATCCGTCAGATCTTGCGACTGCCGGCCGATGGACTGCTGCTGCTGCGGAGGCGCCAGGTCGAGATTAAGGTAAGCTTCGACATGCCATACGCATGGGAGCAACTCTATCGCCATCGATAATAGCTTCCAGTTGCGGCGGTGGGCGCCAAACGCCTTCTAGACCAACTCTCGACTGGGACCATACGTTCCACACCTTCTATCCGTACGGCGAAAGCGTGGGATTTGCTGTGGTACCCGCCCGACCTTGCACCAGCACTGCATGAAGTGGACGGGCCTCCTGCGCGACCACGCCAGCAGCGCCCCTGGGCCAGACCCTGGAACAAATGTGTCTCTCAAGTCCCTGGTCTCTGGCTCTCTGCTCCCCGGTTGTGGCACAGTACAGCTCCCTTGTCCACCCGCCGATGGCTGTGAAGACAGAAGGCAGAAGCGCTGAAGGCTGAAGCCGGCATTGACAAGTCGCCCCTGCTGCGGAGGCCAATCTGCCAGTCCAGTGGAGGTGAATCGGGGCAGGGCACGGCTGGGGCCCCTAGGGGTCTTGGGAGAGGGGCCTATAGGAGATGGGAAACCATCTTGAGACACCTGACGATGGCTTCGTGATCTCTACAGTGGAGCTCATAGGGGAATCGGAGTGACGAAAGGGGGCAGAATCGCATTCCCCTCGCCTTGTCACCCCACGTCCCAGTCCGTCACCTCGACAGTCAGCCCGGTCAACCAGTCAGTCACCCAGTCCTCCGATCAACCGTCATCCCGTCCGCTCGCTCTCTTGCCTTTGGCAGCGCCACGACAGTCACAGCACCGGTACGGATACATGGCCAGGGCTCATCTCAACAATGTAACGGGCATTTGTTCCGTTTGCCTACCGTTTCCATGCCATCCAATCGTGCCGGTCACCTAATGTCCCGCGCAATGGAACTGAGGACTGCTATTTTGGTCGCCCAGTCGGCTCTCTACGCTACGGATACTGGTTGGATGCTTGCACGCTGTGCAGAGAGGCCAGAGCTGGACGGTCCTGGGCTCAGGGTTCCTGGATTCGCCCGTGCCTGGGAAGGCCGATGACCCTTTCAGCAGACTGCAGCAGACGTAGGAGCGGCATCCCCTCCTTTATCCAGGACTGGTTCCATATCGGGACAGGATTGACACTCAACCTCGATGTCCTTCTGCCGGGCTCTTGTTTTTCTTCCGAACGAGCTCACAGCACAATGCCTGCAGCAACGTAAGCCAACATTCGCCAGGTTGCCAGGGTCTACTATGTACATAGTGTAGACAACAAGTAAAGAAAAGCAACATGGTGGTGTGGGGACTCTGCCATTGAGTTCGACCTTCGCTGTCACACAGTTCCTGTTGACCCATCCAATCCACGCTCGATGCTCTACACCTACCAACGCCGAAGCTCCTCTGGAAGGAAGGATTCGATGGCCGGTTGGACAACCTTCTTCTGTTACTCTTGGTCTCCAGCCTCTGGACCAACCTTCCAGCCTCACCAGCTGTGCCATCACCAATCAGTCCCCCGCTAGCTTCCAAACCCTACCATATCAACGCCCGCGTGAAACCAAAAGTGTGCGATGTGCATGGCGGCGGACGGCATGTTTGCGCCCATGTGAGGCAGCTGACGGAGGATCGGTGTTGTTCCTTTGAGTTGACAACTTACGTTGGTCGGCTCACCCACGAGATCTTGCGGATTTGCTCTCTCGCGGTGAATAGGATCTAGCAGCCATGGGAAAGGCAAGGGAGGACACACGGACGGTAGACCAACAACAAGGTTGAGGGGGGCATGGGAAGACATGGAAAAGCCCCTTCTTCACTGCCACACCGCCATTTTGGCATTCAAGGTTGGGCCAGACTCGATCCAGATAGGTAGCGGATTGTGTGCATCGCTTGCTGCGGCGGCGGATTATTCCTCTCGCCTGTCTCACCACCTCACCTCGTTCCCCGGGTTCTACGCCAACCGTCTCAGTGGGGGGACGCTCCGACCACCTCGCCGCCACTCTCTCTCACCGTTCCCATCTTCCCCTCCCCCTCCTTTGTCCTTTGGGGGGTTGGAGAAGTACGAAGACGATAGCTGGGAGCTGAAGCTTACCTTGGGTTGGCGAGGCAAACACGGCTAGCTACCAGCTGAGCCACCTCGATGGACACCATTATCTACGGATACACTATCGACCTGGCTTGCAACACATAGGGCTTCCTGCATCGACGGTAGAGCATCGAAAAAGCAAAAACAGAGGAGTAGGAATGCGAACGGTTCGGCGTCGCCAGCGACAGGGCCGGGACAGCAGTCGATGAGCTAAATCGACGCATCTGGCATGCCGGCGGCACTCAACTGGTGGTGCATGGCATGGCAGCCATGCCACCTCCAGCACAGCGGTGCCAATAGTGGTGGGGCAATCTGCCAAACGGCACAGTGCTTGCTTGGCGGTCTGCTGGTTCAGGGCTATCAGCAGGTATAGACGGCAGCGTGAGGTGACTGACTGGCTGGCCTGCTTGCTTGCTTACTTTGGTCGAGGATGGGCTTTGCTGGCGAGCGAATCCCGCTCCGCTTCCATCCGATGCATCTCCGGCGCGGATGCAACAAGACGCAGCATCTCGCGGCGGTGTCTTGGACTCAAGTGGTTCGCTGTCGGGACTAGACAACATGCTGCCGCTGTAGGGCAGAGAAAGAAGTCTTCATTCTTTCCGCTATATGCGCCGTTCTTCACCCCACCCAGTCACCTTACCCGGCAGACGTCGAGGGTAAAGACAGGGTCTCCGGGTCCCGAGTGAATGGCATTGTTCAGATTCCCACTAAACAGAAACAGTCGAGGATCCGCCCCAAGGCCAAGGCTCCATTCTGTGCCCATGGGGGATCGAAGGAGAGAGTTGGCTACTCTGCGACGTCACCCCTCTCGGAGGGGCGCGGAACCTGGCGGCGTCGCCGACGATGAGTCTAGGGAATATCCGTATGCGATGCCTCTCTCTTTAGGGAAAAGTATCAAGCTCTCGGCTCGATAGTTTTCAAAAGTCTATCAAGTGACGACGGGAATCCACCAAGGAAACCGAACACTCACGGTACTTGAGCGATTGTCATATCCCTCTCCCCATGCGTTACGTGTGTATCTACCGTACAGTGTTGCCTCCTCTACCCGGTCTCCGTGCGGTGACGGGGCTTCCGTCCCACCCCGGCGCAGCACCCGCAATCCCATACCCGCGGATACAATCCGTCATGTGAAATCTCTCCCGCAACCAAGACCCAACCCTGTTGTACCGCAACCGCAATCCATTCCCGCGTACACCGCAAGCCTCGCAGCCCGCCCGGACGGTCGCACAATCATCCTTACCAGCAAGTGATTGGCCTGAGAGTTCTGAATACCTCTCTCCCCAAAGGACCCCCAGGTGGAGAGAGATACATAATGAGGGACGGGTTGCTGGAGAGGCACCTCCCGCAAATAGGCCTCGGTCTAGGCCTAGGAGCAGCGGCCGCCGCCACCCTCCTCGTCCTCGTCTCCCGAACCACCACCACCACTGCCGCCTCCCCCTCCTACGCATCCGCCCTCCCGGCCCCGCGTCCGGCGAGGGACAGCCGCAAGACGGCCCGCTCGCCGAAGTGGACGACGACGCGGGACCCGGGCTGCGACGAGCGGTTGCCGTACCCGCCCGACGTGTTCCCCGGCGCGCGGGACGTCACGACGGCGTACGGGAACCTGCGGGTGTACGAGTTTGGGCCGGAGGCGGCGGAGGAGAGAGTCCTTTTGCTGCATGGTATCGGGACGCCTTGTCTTGCGTTGGGGGGTATTGCTGGGGAGTTTGTGGAGAGGGGGTGGAGGGTTATGACTTTTGGTGAGTCTTTTTTTATGATGGTGATGATGATTGTGAGAGGTGGTATATGTCATTGAGGATGTGTGATTGTGCTTATGAGCCGTGATACCCGGAATGTGAAGTGAAGAACACTGTTCAGCGTGTTGTTCAGCACTTGAATGATCTTGGCAGCTTGGGTCTTACTCTCGAAGCAAACCACTCATCTCACTCATCGAACACATTACACACCACACATCACACGTTATACAGAACCCCCACCCTCCCGCTCTCTCCCCCTTTCTCACCCCCTTCACGAGCATCCCCTAACTAACACCGCCAGACTTCTTCGGCCGCGGCTACTCCGACGCGCCCCTCGACCTCCCCCACGACGCCCGCCTCTACACCACGCAGATCCTCCTCGCGCTCGCCTCCTCCCCCTCGCCGGGCTGGACCGGCAACGACGCCTTCCACCTGCTGGGGTACTCCCTCGGCGGCGCCGTCGCCGCCGCCTTTTCCTCCACGCACCCGCACCTCGTGCGCTCGCTCAGCCTCGTCGCGCCGGGCGGGCTGGTGCGCAGCGGAGCGCACGTCGGGTGGCGGAGCCGCGTGCTATACAACGCGGGGTGGATTCCGGAGTGGGTGAGGAGGTGGGTTGTCGGGCGGAGGTTGAGGCCTGTCAAGGTGGGGGGCGGGGCGGTCGGTGATGTGCCGGAGAAGGAGACTGTTGATGATGACGCGGCGGAGGAGAAGAAGGAGGAGTGGGACGAGCTCAGGCTCGTGGGCGGAGGACGGATTGGGGAGGTGGTCGGGTGGCAGCTTGCGAGGCACCCTGGGTTCGTGACGAGTTACATGTCGACGATCCGGCACGCGCCGATATATGACCGCGGGGACGAGGAGTGGAGGGTTCTGGCGGAGGTGTTGGAGGCGAGGCGGAGCAGCTGTGGTGATGGTGGTGGTCGGGGATGGTCGTCGGAGCCCGGGCTGAGAAAGGGGCGGGTGCTCTTCCTGCTCGGCGAGGACGATGACATTGTCGTGCTCGGGGAGACGGTGTGGGATGCGGAGAGAGTGCTCGGAGAGGACGCGGTCGAGGTCGTTGTCCTCGGGGGCGGGCACGAGATTGCCATTACCAAGGGGAGGGAGATTGTGGGTGCCGTCGTTGCTGCGTGGGAGAGGAGGGCGTAGGGAGGGCGAGACGTGAGGTGGCAGGAGAGTTTTTGTTCTTTCGTGCTTGGTGTTTCTTGGACGTTTGTGTGATGATGTAGGGAGGGGGAAGAGAAGTTGGCTTTTGGGGGGTTAGAGTCTTAGAGTCCTTGGTAGAGCCTCGTATAGATCATATGCTAGAATGGAATGGGTCAAGAGAATTTAGAACGGGTTGAGAAGAGGAGGAGGAGATTGATGGAGCTGTGTCAAGTAGAATTCAGGCGAAAATCAATTACACGTTCTGGGACAGTTCGTTCATCTGTCACTTGCTTGGGTTTGTTTGCATGTCTGTTCTATCTCATGGAGAAGGTGGTCAGAGAAGACTACTGCCCCAGGGAGAAGCATCACAATGAAAAGGCCCGGCGAACCAATTTCTAAAATGGACTTTTGTTACTATGCCTTGTCTTTTGCGTTTCCTTTTTCCCTCCAAAAAATCGGGATGCAGACTTCCATCACAACTGTCGTGTCTCCCTCGGTAGAGATATAGCCCCCATCGGAAAGAAGAGGGACCATTTCCATGGTCGACAGACCAGTCGCGAAGGGAAAACCCAAACACACATACAAAAGAGATCTAGAAAACTCTAAACTGCCCACGCCAATGTTCCCGTATCCCCGTAGTCCCAGTGTCATCATGATATCCCGAATGCCGTGTCCCCAATGTGTCCTTGTGTTCCCAGCGACAGAAAAAGATAGAAAGAGAGCGAGAGAAGACACACCGAGAGAAGAGAGAGGGAAAGAGAGAGGCTTCAACCACGCCTGCCCTTCTTCTTGTTCTTCCTCTTGTTCTTGTTGTTGGGCTTCGGTTTCTCGTGCGTATCAGGAGCCTGCTCGCCCTCCAAGGCCGGCTGATCGTGGTGCGTGTGTGAGTTTGACACTTCGCCCGCACTACCGCCCTGGTTCCAAGAGCCGGTCGTCGTCGCACCCGCACCAGGCTCGGGCTGAAGGTCAGTCGGGGGAACGTCGACGCGGGAGGGCGCGTCCAAGTTCCTCGATGGCCCCCACAGAGACGCGTCGGAAACATGAGCGGGATAAGATTCGTGTGAAATATTGAGAGATTTGAAACTCTGCGGTATCTCCACAGTAGTGGCCGCGTGGTAGAGCGGCGGGTAGGGGGACATGGGAAAGCCCGTATCGATCATCGCTGTCTTCATCTTGCTCAGGACCTCCGCTCTGTCCCTCTCGGCCTTGGCCTTGTCCACGGTTGCGCCTGTAGAGTAGTCTGGACCCTCCTGCAAAGGGCCAAAAGCCTCGAGCAGCCATTCCCGAAACTTTCCTTTGCTCGGATCTCCGTCCACGGTCTCCTCGAACCACTCTTGAGGAAACCATCCGGCAAAGTCGTCGAATGGGGCGGCGCTGGCGACTTCGTAGGGATGAATCGGGTGCGGGACGAGCTCCAAGCAGTGAATGCCATCGGCGGCATCCTTCACGTGTTTGGTCGTTGACCAAAGGCGTGCGCGACTGAGATCGAGGAGAACCGTCCGAGGCTTGTCGAGATCGCGAGTTCCGTCTCGCATTGTGATGTAGACATGGCGAGGCTCATAACAGCCATCCATAACCCCCGTGTGCATGTGTCTGACGTTGCCGTCGATGAGCTGCCTGAGAACCTCCATCCGCGTGTCGTGGTTGATGTCCAGAAGCACTGGGCGTCCCGTGTCGGATTGGTGAAATTCCAACGGCAACTCATCGTCCGGGACGAGATTACCGTATTCATCTCGGTTGCAGAGATCCTCAATGGAGTAGCCGTCAATGTACTCCATGAGGATGAGAGCCACGGTTTTGTACTGGACGCGCCGTTCGGGAGTCTCGCCGACGGCGAACCTGACCGCCCAAGTACCGTAGTACTGCGCAGTGAGGTGCGGCGGTCCGGTCAAGTTCTTCCGATAGAGATGCTGGTAATGGCAGCTCTCTCGGCTGAGTGCGCCGTCAGCGAGTTCAATGTTGCTGATCGGCGTGCCGTTGTATTCCGGCCAGAGCTTGTGGTCGAAGACCTTGGCCACTACTTGAGTCTGTGGGACGGGAAGCTCCACGTCGGTGTCGCTGTTCATATACTCGGGCGAGGGCAACGCAATGATCTTGCAACGGAAGACTTGAGGTCCGGGGTTCAGTGAAAGGCGTTCCAGCACCTCAAGTTCGAGATGCTCATCCTTCAGGAAACATCGGTGAGGGTCGAAGTGGCGAAGATCAGGGCCAGGTGGTGGGTTTGGAAGATACTGAGAGGTGCCATGAGGCTGGACTGGTCTGTACTTGGTGAGATTCAGGATGCTGCCTGGGCAATAATGGTCGGAATCGGCATAAACACGAGACATGTTGCCAATGAAGCCGATGAGAAAGTGGTGTATCAGACTGTTCTTGCGGATGCTATCGGTGACTCTGGCTGCAAACTGAGAATGGAGGAAGGCGGTCAGATTGAGTGGAAATAGAGAAAGCCTTAGGGAATAAGAAGATGAGCAGGTAGTCCAGAAAACTAAGTAGGGTGAGAGTCCCGTCTCCCTTTCTCTTGTTTTTCTTGTCCTCTTCCACCTCCTCCCTGAGAGGTCTAGAGTGGCGGGAAGAATTTTCTTTCCGTTGAAAAGGCGGCAGCAAACGGATGTGTGATAAATAAGGTTGAAAGTGAGAGTGGGGGGATATTGTAAGTCCAAGTGTCTCGGCTTTTCAGATTGAGGAAGATGTACCTTGCGGGAAGCCACCACAGAGGTTGCACAAGAGACTAGGAAGGTTCCCGTCTCCGAATCAATCAACCAAGGACGGACAAAACTCAACCACACAAGACGCCTCACACAGGCAACGAAGGTGGGTTTGCTTCTATCTCTTGCTCCACAGCGGCTTGATTACTGTAATTTCAAACGGAGGCTCTCCTTTCAAGATGTTGCAAGTACCCTATGATTTTTTCCACCGCATTGGGCACCTTGGTGCAGAAAATTGAAGGCTTTGTTCAAAAAGTCAATCCTACTGCGACGAGAGCTCTTCCATGCATTATGAAGGTATTCGGCTGCAGCAATTGAGTTCTGTAGAACTGAATACCGTCGAATTAGGATACTTCGAAGATGAGATCTCCCATGAGCGGACTTTCAGCAGCCTCAAACCCAGTCAACTCTGTAAAAGGTCAGTTATGAGAACATAACAAGGCAACTCTTCGGCGGGCTTTGATGCAATAGCTCATATCCCTCTTTGGATCACAACTTGCAACAGGCTTGGGCTGAATGACAGACTTAGATTGGGATGTAGACTTGGCCCGTAAGATCATGGCGAATTCCTTTCGTTTCTCGCAATGTGTACACAGTGCCATATAAAACATCAGGTAGAAATCCCTTCATTATGAGCATCATATTGCGCATCGCGCTATGACATATGCTTCGGTAACATGCCCTCATTTCCCGTACAAAGTGCGTAATCATGACAGACCTCGCAGCACTCATGTTCCTTGTTTTTCGCGACATGGAAATTACAAGCGATTCGACTCCTGACGATGTGTGGAGAAAGGGTTTTGGGGAGGCGGTTGAGGTGACGTTCATCAGACCGCACGATGATGAGCCTTTTGAAGGTCCACTGGCTGGATTTCTTGCGGAGGCACGAGAAAAGACCCCGCTGGATACTGTTACGGACTGATTTATGAATTGAGGATTGAGAAATGAACAATGTGTGACGGGAAAAACAGGATAGATTGCGTTGCAAATGGTTTGTACCAGAGGGAAGGATATCTGAGATTCAAAACATGGTTATTTTCGGCATCTTTTCCGGGATATTCGTCAGTGATGCTAACGAGGAAGAAGTGTGTGGAGATAAACAATCCTACTCATCTAAGGTACTGTAAGTTGAGTGCAATGTGACAGCGATGGAAGGAGGTATGCGGGAGAAGCACGGCATGAGGTCAAGTGCCGTTGGCACCGAAAGACCCACTCCGCCGGGCTGGGCTTACCGGTCCGGCGCCGAGATAACGGGTCCGGGCTGGTGTGGGTCCAGTCATTCAAGCTAAGGTCGAGTCCCTGTCTTTTTCCAGGTAGAGGCTCTTTACCACGTGCTCTGGTACCGTCCCGCAGGCACAGAGGCGCTTTGTACGAAGTACCCACGCGGCGGTCGTTGGCCGCTCTTCTAACCGTAAAGCCTGAGAAAAGCGGCCAACCTATTCTTCTGACCGCGCGGTACCTACCTAGGTAGGTAGGTGCCTTACCTAACTTACCCCAGTCGTTCACGGTAGCTAAGGCAAGGTACCTAACGTTGGTTGAGCTCGCGACCAGTCGGTGGAACACGTGGTGCACGACCCTTCGAAGTACCTTAAGGTACTTCGAAAGATGCGGAGTACTTCCTTCGTATGCGGAGCACACCCCATTCCATCTCTCCAACACCAACCTCATACCCTTCCTCCAAGTTGTCCAACAACCTCCCGGCGAGGTTTCGATGCGACTGCGGGAAAGTCACTCATCTTTGGCCCCCATTTGCCTCGACCCGCTCATTACCCTTCAACTCGAGTGCTAGCTGGACCTCACTTCTGCGGAGCCACGTGGGTTACAGACACGCAGAGCCCGTGTTGCTTGCTTTCTCTCGAGTCTTTACAAGCCTCGCTCGGAGAGAGCAGAGGTCATCCCCGCCCCCTGCCGCATCCCACCCATAAGTATGGATGGCTTCCTCAACTTTTTTCCCGAGAAGGCCCATCGGGTCGCCGGCCGCCTGGCTAAAGTCCCTCCTCATCGTTGCTAGTTTCCTCATCTTTGTCCAACTTGCCCTCCCCCATATCATGGCGCCCAAGGCTTCCGCTCTGTTGGCCGGCCTTGCTGTCTTCGGCACCGGCACCGGCAGCAGCGCCGGCGGTGTCGTGAATGCAGCTGGCGGTGTTGATCTGAGCTGGTACGCGCCCGCTCGCACAGAGGTCAATAATTTGACCGCCGTGATCAACGGCAAGGGTGTCTGGGGTTTCATTTATGACACCTCGGAGACTCCCGACGACAGGTACGGGCAGTACAACTGGTGCAACATGCCGCATGTGCGCAAGACGGAGTATGTGAAGCCGTCGGTTGAGTACGAGCTCAAGTACGTGGAATTAGTGAGTAAACGAACCGAGCCCCTTTCTACTGCTTCCTTTTCCATTTCCACTTCCTCTTGCTCAAACACTGACTTATCCATAAGGTTCACCGCCACCACAAACGCACGCCCTACGCCTCCAACGCCTTCCCCGTGGAGCCCTACCAGTGGAACTGCGACGACCAAGGACTCTTCTATTACGGCGAGCCCTTTGCCAGCAGCAACAAGCCGGCAAAGACCTACTGGAAGGTCTACATCTCCCCCGTCAATCCCTTCGTCCCCGCGGGCTGGATAGGAACCTGCCAGTTTCCCCAGATCACCGCCCAGGGCCTCGACGACTCCTGGGTTCACGGCGCCGACCTCTACGGCGTCTACCACGATCTCCTAGGCTTCATCCCCGGCCATGACACCGTCAACTCGCCCGAGTGGCACCGCAAGATCAAGTACCGCGTCACCAACAACCAAATCACCAGCCAGGTCGCCGGCATGGTCGTCAACGGCATGTGGGCCGCCACCGACTCCCTCCAGCTCAACATCCAGGCCGCCGGCGTCGACTCCCTCGAACCGCAGTACCCCTGCCCCGCCGGCTACGCCCTCTTCAACCGCATAAGATCCGCCTCCAACGCCGCCTGGGCCCAGCACCTCGCCGCCGCCGGCCCCCTCTACGCCGTTCTCGACGACATCTCGGGCGTCCCCGCCGACGACGAGGGCTTCCACGCCTCGCTGGACCACTACTACGACAACCTCTCCGCCCGCCAGTGCCACGATAAGCCCTTCCCCTGCAAGCTCGTCGGCGGCGCCAACTCCACCACCTGCGTCACGCAGGACCTTGCCGACGCCGCCTACCGCCTGGGCCACTGGGAGTACTCCCAGCTCTACCGCGACAGCCCCGACTCCCTCGCCGCCAGCGTCGCGGCGTGGGGCGTCTGGGTCGCCGAGCTCGCCGTCCACCTGCGCGCCGTCGTCGACGGCACGAGCGAGACAATCTACTTCCACAACGTCGCGCACGACGGCTCCGTCTCGCGGCTGCTGTCTATTCTGCAGCTCGACCACATGGTCTGGCCCGGCATGGGCTCCGAGGTCGTCTTTGAGCTGTACAAGAAGCGCGGGGCGGACGACGGCGGCGAAGGCGGCGCCGCCAAGAGCCCTCCCGCGGCCGCATCCACATCCACGCCTGGCTCGGTTGAGAGTGGCTGGTACGTCAGAGTCCTCTGGGGCGGCCAGGTCCTCAAGTCGTCCCATCCGGCACTGGGCCTGATGGATATGGTACCCGTCGAGACGCTGCTGTCGTACTTTGATGGGTTGGTAGGAGAGAACGCCAGCCTGATCAAGGGCAAATGCGCGTCTTGAGCGTTCTGTGTGGTGCTCATATGGTTCGCCGGGAAGTGGCCATCCCCTTTTCAGCACGTAGAAACGCCCCAGTGTATACTTAGCTCGCCGCTGTACCTAATACATAATGATAGTCGACCTTGCCCCTCGTGGCGCCCCCGCTCGCTTTGGATCACACAAGGTTTGAGCATAGTATTTTCTCTTTGAAAGGCTAGAGTAGACTACACTCCTTCTCGAGGTCCGTCCAACGCCCATTACGCATAGGGTCCAGCTGGCGCACTTTGGTCATCCACGTTTGTAATTCTTCCGTCTCTTCTTCGTTGAGTTCTCTTCCTTCAACGCGCGGCAGCGCCCTCATGTAGTCCAGCAGCGCCTTGTATATCCACGTAATGTCATCGTAGTCTTCCAAAAGGTCCTTGATATCTGCAATCTCCCGCCTCACGTAGGATGCCTTTTCCGTACTTGACAGACTCGGCGCGATCTTGGGCCGGCCATCTGGCTCGGTCATGTTCTGGACAAGGAAATGGTGGTAGAACCAGAGAGACTGGTCTTCTGGGCCCACGTTTAGTGCTTCACGGACGAGATCGAGCTCTGCTCTTCGTTAGCCTACTTCTCACTCGTAAACTCCATGAGAGTATGTATGCGTATAGGGTCATCCTTACCGTCTTCCAGAAACTTTTGCCGCGCCGCGTCGTCGGCGCCGCGCTCCTCTAGCAGGCGGGGTATCAGGTTGGAGCGGTTATGCCACGCCGAGAAGTTGGACAGGTCCGTGTTGATCATCTTTGTCGTGTACGCGAACTCGGCCTCGACCAGGCTCGCGCCGTCGAGCGCCGCGCTTTCGAGGGTGGCGACGACTTTGCGCCGGTAGCCCCAGGCGTGGAAATTGCGGCGGTCCTTGGTCAGCATCTTGGAGACCAGGCCGAGCTCCTCCTCCCATATGCGACGGGCGATGGGTTTGGGTAGTATATCGATAGCCTGCTGGAGGAGCCAGGAGCGGTATTTCCAGATCCAGTAGCTCTTTGGGAACTCCAGAAGGAGGGGGATCGTGAACATGAGCTCGTTCTTGAGGGTGTCGACCACCTTTTCGTCGTTGACCGGCGGCGGCGGCGGCAGCTGCTCATCAGCTGTTGTACCACTCTTCCCACTCCCTGGGACCGGTGGGGACGCGTGGCCTGGCGGGATCACGGTCGAGGAAGAGGGCGACGCAGCGGCGGAGGACGGAGGCGGAGTGCATGCTGCTGATGAACTCGCGGGCGGCGCCGACGGCGACGGCCCAGGCGAGGGTCTTGATAATGATCCACAGGTTAGGCAGCGCCTGCGGACGTTCCATGCCGTGTAGTGCTCCGGGTTCAGGCGCAGGAGCTTCGTGGTCAGGGCGAGGGTGGCCGGGTCGGCCGGGTCGGCGGGCCGCGGCGAGGCGCGGAGGAGGGCGTCTTCGAGGGCGCGGAGGTTGGCGATCTTTGCGAGGTCGGCCTGGAGCTGGGCTTCGGTTCGTGGTTTCCGGGCTGTGCGGGCTATGCCGTGCTGTTCGTTTTTGGATGGTGAGCTTTGTGAATATGGGAGGGAATGGGGCGTGTGTAGATGGTCTTGGCGGTTATGGGGTGTTTGGAGATGGGATGGAGGTGTTGTTTGATGGATAGAGGGACGCTGGGTTGGGAGGTGGTGATACTTACGCTTTCCATGGGGATCTGAGGGGTGCTCTATGAGAGCGGGATGATCTGACAGGAAAAGGGGAGGTCGATCAGGGAGGACGGAGAGAAATTACAGTCTGCTCAAGGTCAAGTTTGGGGGCCGGGGGGTTGAAGGCGCTGTGAGCTCTGGGTGGCATGAAGCTGATACGGGAACTTGCGGCAGCGCGGGCGGCGCGCGCTAGAGCAGGGATTCCCCACTGCCCCGTCACATCCCTCAAAGTACGTCAATTTAGCCAGTGGCCCGAGCTCCCGGTGAAGAAGACCCCGAGCACCGTCGTACGTACTTCCCCACGTGCTACCTGCCTAGGTAGGTTACCTATCTTAGATACGGTAGGTACCTTATTACCACTTTCCTCGAGCAGTTGTCTTACACCTCCACTTGTTGCCTCATCACTGTAACAAAGCTGATTACGGACTAGGTACCTCATTCAAGGGCGAGTGCCAAGTCAGGCCTGAATGCATTTTTTTGTATGGCCTGGGTAATAGAGATGAAGAGCGTCTCGAAAATGAAAAGGCTGAACCTTACCACCCGGCCTGGGAGTCGAGGTCGTGTTCTTAGTTGGTTATCCAGACGGGGAATCAACAGTATCACCCCTCCTATTGCTTGCAGACTACGGGATAAAATCAGGCTTTCACCATTCTTCTTCCATCTTGTTGTTCAACACTACCCTTATGCTCCTAGTTGTTGCCTTAGTCCACACTTTCTGTTCCGCTACCACGTTATTCAGCTGTCGCACAAGACTGAGCTAGCCATGATCTGAATCAATTCGATCAGCTTTGGCCAGAGCTTAAAACCATCGCACCTGAGAAAGAGCTGACCAAGCTGACCTGCACAGCTTCCTGTGACGACACTAGCTACTGACGTCTATACAATGACACACCGATCTACTTGGCCTCCTTTCCCTTGCTCTTCTTCTTCTTCTTCTTTGTCTTCACCATCCGCCCCCCTAAGAAATCATCTCTCCCTAGGACATGCATCGCTACATCCCTCGACGAGACGGAACTCCCCTCTCTGAAAAGATCCGCATGAAGCAAGACCATCAGCCACGGCCTACTATATCGCCTGCCTGCCGTCCCGTCCCCGCTCCCGTCTCCGTCGTTGGACCGTCGGTCTTGTCCCCAACTTCTTACAAGCGCCCCTCTCCGGCCTCGTCTACTCCCTGTAGACGAATTAGAACAAATTTCTTTGGGCCACGGCCGAAGGAAGAGGAGGAACACCAACGACACGAAGAGAGATTGGCTGAAGCCTTGGACATCGATAAGGCTGCCAAGATCCTCGATTTCAGGGTTCGGCCGGCCCGAGCACTGAGGACAGAGTATACAACCCAGGCAATCGCATCTTCCACGGGTAAGTTGGGGGTTTCTAACGACCATCTGTGCTTCATTAAGCTTACACTCCTTGTTAGACTCAATCAAATTACAACGCAGCCTGCCAGCGGCGCCGTACAAAGTCCTCCAAGCGCCGGGCCTCGAGGATGACTATTACCGCTCGCCCTTGGCCTACTCTTCTACCTGCCGATGCTTAGCTGTGGCTCTGGGAAACACCGTCTACCGATGGTCGGAATGGCATGATCCCCAGCCTGTCTACCGCACTCCTCACCAGCGACATACGAGCCTGACATCTCTGTCATTTTCCTCAACCGAGGGAAACAAGGCCATTCTGGCCTTTGCACGCAAGGACGGTTACTTTGGTCTTCTGTCGTTCATTGACGAAATGCTTCCGCGGTTTTGGTTTTACCACCCGTTTCCGATCGAGTGTGTCAGCTAGCGGCCATCAGTGACGAAAAGACCATCCCAAAACCCCTTCATCTCGAGTGCTACAGTGCCAACAGAGGACCTTCTGGTTGGCGATGGTCGAGGAAACATCCTGCACTATATCGTTGAGTGGCCCAGCTTGTGGGAGGTATCCCGTGACACTTGGTTTGGTAAAGTGACGCCCGTTGCCAAGATTGCAGCGCATACCTCGCAGATTTGTGCACTAGTCTGGTCTCCCGATGGTCAAGACTTTGTTTCCGGGAGCAACGACAACACGGCCTGCTACTTTGAGATACAACGATTGGACAAACAGCACAGGGACCACAACTCATCCAGGACTCAGACCCGTAAAAGCCGCCGGTCAAAAAGTGATTGGAGCCTGCCAGGAAGAGATAACATGTACTCTCGACCAAAAGAGTATGAAACGAGCGGCAATGGATCGAGCCCCGGCGTGGAGACCATGTTCGACGTCACTCCGATAAGTACAACAATCGAGGCTGGTGTTATTGGAGGCATCCCTAGAACGATACAAGCGCCTACAGAGGACTTGCGAGTGTTCAAAAGAGGAATGGAAACGCACTGTTGGCGACATGAGGCTGCAATAAAGGCAATCGCATTCTGCCCCTGGCAGAACGGGCTCGTTGCCACCGGCGGCGGCTTGGGTGACAAGTGCATCCACTTCTTCCACACGACGTCTAGCACACCACTGGCCACCATCGATGTCGGTGCGCAGGTCACCTCATTGATCTGGTCTACGACACGGCGGGAAATAGCAGCTACGTTTGGCTACAGCCATGGCTATGCGCAAACCGAGCACCCATATCGTCTTATTGTCTTCAGCTGGCCGTCTTGTCGGCAAGTCGGAGCTATTGCTTGGGCGGGTGGCCCACGGGCCTTATACGCCATTCCGTACCCAGGAGGACCATCAGATGCACTCAAGGGAAGTCGTACGGCAAAAGAAGGAACCATTGTCGTGGCATCGAGCGACGAGACTCTCAAGTTTCATGAAGTCTGGCAGGACAAGCCAAAATCGACTACCGGAGGCGCCGTTGGGATGTTGGGCGGTAGTGACATTCTCGAGGCACTTGGTGGGATCGATAAGGATGGAGACGTCATTCGATAAGTCGCGAGAGGAGATAGCTGCTTGCTTCAAGGAATCGTCAAGTTTACAAGCAATGTCAAGTCGTGTTGAAGTATTCGTCCCGTTGACACACTACTAGAGCCCTATTTACATACAAAGGTGGAGTGCATGCATCATCAACCTGGAAGGTCGACGTGGACAACACGCAAAGCACTGTAGTTCTAGGCCCCCATTTACTCAGCTAGTTAGGTGACCTCCAAACCACCGGAGGCGCTAATACCCCAGGCACCCTTGAAAGCATACCGACTCAAAGACCCCTGTCACTACGGCGCCGCCTACATACACAGAAACGTAACTCACAGTCCTTGTTGCGGACGACCTGACGTCCTGAGCGCTTGTCTCACAACCCCCGTCTCCGTCCATCCCCCCGTTCCCCAGCGCATGAACACCTCCAAAACCTCCCCCGAATCCGCAACCACTCCGGACCATTCAGGAACAACGTTTGCACCCATCGTCATCCCTTCCAATCTAAACCTCCTGCTTGTGAACTCTGCCATCCACTACGAGCATCGGTCGGCAATCGTAACACACACATACACCTCACGGGAAATCAACTCCAAAATCTATCCCCACAGAGACATTCGCGACTACACAACAGACCAAGAACATGTCCACCCTGAACCAGCTTTACCTGCTCGCCGACCACGTCAAGCTCTCCCTCCTGGAGCGCCAGCGCGCCCTGTCGCTCAACCTCGACGCCGACACCCAGGACGGACACATCTCTCGCTCGCTCGACCAATTCAAAGATGGCCTGGAAGCATTAGACGCCGAGGCCAAGCGCCTGCAGGGTACCGGCGATGAGAGGTGAGCTTCCTCCTCCTTTGGTCCTGTCCCCTTACCTATACGACGGAATCCTCCAGAACCGACGTTCAGGCCGGAATTTTCTCCGAGTTCTGCGCGAGAGCATCGTGGCCCATTTTCTGTGCGTTATACGGTATGCTAACCTGGACGCTACTTCCCGCAGCGCCGCCCTGAACATCACCGACTCCCTCCCCGCGCTGCAGAAGCAATTCTCAGACCTGACCTCCCAATTCCACGGGTTCTCGAACCCCTCCACCTCCTCCACCACAACCTCGCCAAACGACCCCTCCCTCGCCGCCGACTTTGACGCCGCCCAGTCCACGAAACCCCTCAAGGGCTCCCTTCGGGGCCTCCCCGGCGGTGCCGCCGCCGCAAACAACAGCAAGACCGTCCGCTTCACCGATTCCCCCGGCGCCGCAGCAGCAGCAGCCGAAGAAGACGCCGCCGCCGCAGCACTCTTCGGCCCCGGCCGGTACCGCGACGACCCGGCCGACACGGCGGGCTACCGCGACCAGGCCGAGGGCATGGACAACCAGCAGATCCACGCGTACCACTCGCAAATCATGCGCGACCAGGACGACCACCTGGACCGGCTGGGCGAGTCCATCGGGCGGCAGAGGGAGCTGAGCATGCAGATCGGCGACGAGCTCGACTCGCACGTCGCCATGCTGGACGAGGTGGACGAGGTCGTGGACCGGCACCAGGGCCGGCTCGACCGGGCGCGCCGGTCGCTGGGGAAGGTCGCGCGGGACGCTGGGGAGAATAAGCAGATGATGACGATTGTCGTGCTCATCATCATTCTGGTTTTGCTGATTGCCATTCTGAAATGATGAGCGAGGGCATGAAAGGATGAAAGGATGGGGAAGAGAGAAGCGGCAGCGGCAGCGGCAGCGGATGGGTCATAGTCATGCACGGGCAGCCTCTCTTTGATTTTTGTCTGTTTCGTTGGGGTTTCCCTCTTTGGTTTGGGACCCGTCCTCGTCAGAGAGACAGGCGCGGGAGACATATAGGTACTTGTTTAAAGTCTTTCGAGTATAAGGCGCATAGCATGGTTTGGCGTTTTAGGAGTCTTTCTTTCAATCAGAGTCAATTTCTTCGTCTATCATAGCAATCATTCTTTAGATATCTCTCGGACATGTATTCCGACGGGATCCGCGAAGAAAGCCTACGCGGCCCCAGGTGAACTAGAAGGAGAGGGCCAACGTAACTGAATGGTTGATCCACATTTTGGTAATGTATCACCATGAACGTGAATGCGCTCCTGCAAAAGGTACGCATTTGGAAGAGTTTCATCTTCATTTTGCCATCATTGAGCCTTCATATATGCACTCCGACCCACCGAATCTCGAAGCCACCAAAGTAGTTTCATCGTCGGTCTATTAGTCTAGTTGGTTAGGACGTCGGATTCTGATTCTCAGAACCTTCCGTAGGCCCAGGTTCGAATCCTGGATGGACCTCTCTCCCTTTTGTCACTTTCGAATATGATTCCAATCTCGCGATAGTGATATTAGCATTCTTTTTGGGTTCATATTACATGAGGAACATTTTAGTTCGTTACTTGATGATGACGGGAGTTCAGGCGGTACTGCTGTGATGGCTTCACTCTATAAGGCCAAGCCTCACTTTGTTACAACATGCCAGTCTTGGCCCCGACGCCATGTCATTCTGCACATATTCAACATAGAATTGCTTCCATAATCGTCGTTCGACTGAGAACTATATCCGACGAGACTAACAGATGACAAGCCTCGTCGGGTCTTGGACAACGTTAACTTTAAACTCTTAGCTAGTAAAACCAACTCCCGCCTTCGCCCGTTTTCGAACAAAAAAGCCTATTGCAACTTTTCTCTCACACACACTTACACACACCTTCTATATCCTCACAACGATAGCCTCCCGCACCAAACGATCCCGAACGCCCCCAACAGCAGCAGCATTCACAAACACAGTCCTCCCCGTACCCCTCCGTCCCCCATGCCACCACAGCACCCATCCCCAGACCAGCAAACACCAACCCAGAGCAAGCAAGGCCTTGAACCACGCCATCACCACATTGCCTACACGACGACCGATATTAACTCCAACACCACCACCACCACCGCTAGCAACCACGGCAAAAGCCTCGGCCTCCAACAAGACAACCGCCTCATACGCCGCCTGCAACCCGTCAAACGCCACCGCCTCCCGCCCGCGACCGCAGTGCACGTGCCCAAAGACGTGCAGACGCGGCCGCGCCCGCCAGACTTCGGCCAGGAGCATTTCGCACCCCCAGTGGCCGCGCGGGTCGTCCATGTGGCCCTTTGGCGGCGCGTGGGTGACGAGAACGTCTGTCCCGGGAGGGATCGTGCCGCGCCAGGGGTCGGAGGTGGCGTTGTCGACGTCTGTCGTGCGCAAGGAAGAGGAGGAGGAGGAGCAATAGGGGGCGGCGCCGCCGGAGCGCGGGTACTGAAAGGCCCAGTTGCCGTGCCGCGGCGTATACGGACTGCCGTAGACGCGAATCTCGCGGCCAGCGTACGTCCTGTCCCCGTCGTCGAGACGGCGCGGGGGTATCGTGAGCGTCGTTGCTGTGCGGTTTAGGTAGATGATGTCGCCCCAGCCCAGAGGTGAGCCGTCGTCGTCGTCGTCGTCTTCACCATCTCTGCGTGACATCGAGCTGCCCTCGCCGTCCCGTGACCGTCCACCAAGCTTGATCCCCTTGCCATACCCCTTATCCAAACACAGATCGTGATTCCCCGCCACGACGACCTTGAACCGGTGAGGCTGCGCCCGGATCCACCCCAGCGCCTCCCGCAGCTCCCTCCTCGTGCCCGAGGCCGTGAGGTCGCCCGCGTGCACGAGGATGTCGCCCGGCGGCAGGCGCGGTTTGGTGTTGTGCGTGTCCGAGACGCAGACCACGGTCACGGCGTCGTCGTTTTTGTCGTTGCCGCTGCCGCTGCCGTACGTCACGGGGTGCGAAACGGGGAAAGAGTCGTAGAGGTATCTCGCACCTGTCGAGAGGGGGCTGGAGAGGAGACGGGTTGCTATCCCGTCGTCTTCTGGGCGGTTGAGGATGGCGTCCAGGCCGGATGAGGAGCGGGAGAGTGGCATGTTCGTCTATCTCTTTCGCTCACTCTTTTGCCTCTGTGCTGTTTTGAGTGATGTGAAATGCCATGTATCCTGAGTTTTTCTTCAACCGTAAGCCCTCCGATAGCACTTTTTCGAAGAATGGTGCCTGATTCGTGTAAGTCGCCAGGTGTCTTCAACGCTGCTTTGCCCCTGATGAGGTGAGACGGACGAAATCGTTATATATCTCTCCAGCGAAAAAAATGATATGACGCAAAATCGCGGACCAAAAACTGTGAGTCCGTACAGTCACTCTGACAAACGATAAGAAAGAAAACCAAACACAATCACGGAGGGCGGGTAAGTTCCATCACAAGTGAGAAAACCTCAAGCCATCTCCGATGAGTCTTACAAGGTGGTGAGAGAGTTCTTTTTGCACCACTCAGAAAGCCCCCGCGTGATTGCCCCTCCAATGGAAATGACATGATTGTGACAAAATCACCAGATCTGTGTGTTTTCTTCCCCCGTAACGTGGGTCAACTTTCTGACGAGACCTGGCAACGCCATTTGCGACGACACCGTAAAAATCGTAACGCGCTTTTGGGTGAACAGATGGACTGCTTGGTATTCTTTGCTCAAACATGCCTACCATCTGATCAACACAAATTTGAACACCTTGACGAGAACCTCACTTTTTACCCCAAGAGGGTCGGTCCCCTCATCTTTCGCTGCTCCATGGGAAATCAATACATAGTTGCTAGTTTGAGTGGAACCCCTCAGACTCGGAAAGATGGTTGATAGAAACGGTGGATCAATACACATGAGCATGCTCTACTATGCTTTGACCAAAAACAGATTCCAAAGGCCGTCATGGTAAAAAGAAGGCGGTTCATATCGCATCAATCGCAGTTACCAAATACCTCACCCTGGCCTGGATAAGTCCGAGTGATTCAAACATAACCGACATCACAATCAAGTCAAGTCAACTCTCTGTCAAGAATCTGGGTATGCATATTTCCTTTCCGATGAGAGACTAGGTATTTGTAAGATGGAGGAAAATAAAAGCGACAGCAACGACGACGCCGACAAAACACCACCCTCCGCCACCGTAGGATAGAACAAAAAAAGCTTTCCGCCAGGAAAAAAATTCCACAAAACTTCTTTTTTTTTGGAAACCCATCTTTCCCCCAACTCATTCCTTGCCAACACAAAAAGGAAACAATAAGTAGCTTGAAGACGTGATCGAGACCCCGACGGGCAAATCAGACAATACGAGGCGGCCCGAGGGATAAACAACATGAAACAGTGAGCCCGAGCTAGACAGTAGCCGAGCGTGATATCGTACAGGTAGGGGGAGGAATATGGACAAGCTTTGTTGTCTCGATTAGCCTCTGCGTATCTCGATTGCTGGGCAACAACTTGCTACCGTTGCACCGTTGCTCCGTATGGAGGGGTTCAGGGGTCTCCTTTGACCCAAGGCATCACCATTTGCGCTGCAGACAGTTGGTGAAGTCTCGTCCCGAGGTTGTGCAGAAACTTGCCTGCCCTTCCAGGTGGGCTTGGTCGAGAGTGAAGGGAGGCCTAGATGCCAAACGAGATCGACATAGGATATGTGGTGGATTGAGCTTCCAGCCAACACCGAACGTCCAAAATGCTTGCCAAACACCCGCATATGAACAGCTCTGAGATCCCAGAGCCAGAAAGCCAAGCACTAAGACGCCGCCATGCTGCATAATGATGACATAAAAAAGGCATTACTGAGCCTGCGTAGCCAGACTCGTATTAGAGCATAACCTGAATGTCCAAAGACATCCCTCCAGCTTACGCCGGGTTGCCCTTCATTCTCTTTGCCATCCGCGGCGTAGGCGGCTTGCCCTTGTTCTGGACTCCATTGACCTGAGGACCACCCGGGGTAGGTGCCTGGGAGCCGTCCTCCTCCATCTTCACGCCGGATGGGCGTCTTCGCTTGTTGGAAGCTGGAGACGTGTTTGCACTAGGTCCGCTGGAGCTGGTGCCTTGCTGGCTCTGTTGCATCTGCATGCCGGGTGCCTGCATGTGGCCTTGCGCAGGGCTTCCAGTGACATGAGGCGAGCCAGGAAGCTGCATGTGCGGCTGAGCCGGGCTCGCACCCATTGGGAACTGACCGAAGCTGGGTGTCCTGGGAGCTTGGGGCATGGGCTGACCGTTCATGACTTGCGGCTGGGCGTTGATCTGGCCGACGTACTGCTCAAGAGCAGCGTAGGGGCCGAGGTTAGGGTGGTTGTGGTAGAAGGCGAAAAGGGGGTTCATTTGGCCGATCACTTCAGCAATCTGCATGTCATCTTTAGTGCCGGAGATCCACATGCATGCGCGGGCGAGCTGTCACATACCTCGAGGAACTGGAACACAGCTTCGGTAACCCCCATACCCCTCTTGACCGCCGACTCCGGAAGATCCACCAGTGCTTCTGGCGGAGGATTTTGCGGGGACTTCATCATACGAGCCTTGCCCTTCTTGCTCATTTCTGGGGAGGTCTTGGTGTCAGGGGAGTTGACCTTGTGCCACTCCTTCACCCAGTTATGCACGGGCTTCGCAGCTTCGATAGCGGCCTTTCTAGAAATGTATTCTTCGTGGTTGGTTGTCAAGAATTCAAAGAGTTCAATCTTTTGCTCCGCATCAAAGTGGGCTCTGACGGTGCCCGTAGCGACAAGCTGCGCGCAAGATTAGAAGCTGTATCTGTCCTCGGCAATAGAAGCTTTTAACTTACGTGCGAACCGCTATCGTACCAGTAGACCAAACTGGACTTCGTGTTCTCAATCCAGTGGCCGTCGCCGGGGAGTGGTCGATCCGTCGTCCCCTTTTCCATGATCAACTGCATGTTCTTGACACCGCTGTCGAAGTGCGTGTGGAAGTATCGAGGAAGTGCGGGGTAGGTAATCTCGTATTGCTTGTCTGCCTGGTCTTCGACGTCGGTGATGTGTACAGAGTGTCGGAACACGCCCTTGGTGGAGAAGAATTGATTGACGAAGCTATTCCAGTAGGACAGGTCGTCTTTGCCCTTGGGGCCCTGAACTTTTTGTTAGTGAGCTGTGACTAAGTGCTGTCTTCAGTTTCAACTTACGGGGAAGCCGCTCAAATGTTCGCTAAACTGCATTAACTTGAGTAGGCAGTGTCCCTTCATTCCTTCCCTCCTTTGTTGTTGAGAAAGAGCCATGCTGTTGGCAACGGCAGCCTGGGCCGCAGCCTGCTGCGCGGGGTTCATTTGTTGCGGTCCAGGTTGGGGAGCCATTTGAGGAGGACCCTGCGGTTGAGCTTGAGGCTGAGGGGGCTGCGGTTGCTGGTTCGGTGCCGGGCCCGGAGTTTGAGACGGCGTGGGCTGTCCTGCAGATTGAGGATTGACGGGTTGCGCGGGCTGCTGCTGTGGTGTCTGATGCGGTGTCTGCTGGGGTTGCGGTTGAGGCTGCTGCGGTCCGCCTTGGGGTTGCTGGCCCTGTTGCTGCTGCTGTTGCGCTTGCTGCTGGGCCTGTTGCTGAGCTTGTTGCTGAGCCTGCTGTTGCTGAGCCTGCTGCTGGGCCTGTTGCTGCTGGGCTTGCTGCTGTTGCATTGCCATCTGGGCCTGTTGGAGGTTTTGCATGTGCTGAGGGTTCATCTGTACCGGCTGGCCGGGCTGTTGTTGGCCCTGTTGCATCTGTTGATTCTGTTGAGCGACGGCTTGCTGCTGGAGAGCGATCTGCTGAGCGAGCATCGCCTGTGCCTGGGGGTTGTGTTGCTGCTATATCCTATCGTAAGTAACGTGAATAGCAAGTTGGATATGCGATACTTACCGGCCGCATGCCCTGCCTCATAGCCGCGATCTGAGCTGCGTTCATCGGGTTCATTGGCATTCCCATCGGCATACCATTGACGCCCGCCATATTCGCGTTGAAGGCCTGCTGGGCCATGAGCGCTTGCCGCGCCTGTTGCTGCTGCTGGAACAAGCGCTGCTGTGCCATCTGGGTGGCGTGCGCCATCGCCGCTGGAGTTTGGACTACGCGACTCGGTCAGTAAGGAAGCAAATAGACAAGACACCGAGGCGAGGCGCGTGGGCTCAACATACAGTTACCAAACTGATTTTGCTGGAACATTTGGTTTTGGGCAGGATTGAGATGCTGCAGAGCGTGAGCGTTCGGACCTCCAGCACCCGGCGGCATGCCGCCCATCAACTGATTTGGATTAACCTGACCACCAGGCCCTGATACTGCCATGTGCATCTGGTGAGGCATTCCTCCGCCCGGGCCTTGCTGCCCTGGGTTGTGAGGCATACCCTGGGCCATGGGGTGCCCGGGTACACCTGGATGCTGTTGCATGCCGGCAGGATGGCCTGCAAAAGACGGTCCCATACTCGTCATCATGTCTCCGGCGTGTCGATGATCCACAGCGTGGATATCGACGTGTCTATCCTCCGTACTATCTCATGCGCCAACGTGCAAAGGTGGTCTATCTCGACGGCAAATCGGTAATCGGGGCCGCAAAGGTACGAAGGATTGGGGCGGCTGGAGTTGCGGAGATGGGCGCGACGCGGCAGCGATGGAGTCGTGATTTGCAAGACGCGGGAAGTGGTGTCAATCGTGTGGTGCGGGTGCGGGCGGGCTCGACTAGCGTTATCGATTGCGATAGGAGTCGTTTAATGCAAACGGTCGGGTCAACAGGTGAAGAGGGACCGAGAAGGCATCGATGATCGGCGTGACGACAACGGTGGGTGGGCGATATTGTGATAAGGAGGTCGGGATGCGACGACAAACAACGAAAGAAGTGGAAGTGAGATGTAGGGGAGGTGAGATGGCGGGTGGGTATGTGCCCTGCGACCAAAGGAGAGCCCGACTGAGTGACGGGGTAGAAAGTTGGCGTCGGCAAAGACGTGGGCGACTAGAGAAGGGAAAATGCGTTGGTTGTCTAAGGTAATCTCGAAAGGATGGATACGACGGACGCAAAGACGTGTCGACGTTTCGCGCGATAGCGAAAGCGAGCGGAAACAGATGTGGGAATCTCGTGAGAGTGGACGACGAATGCTTCAATCGACCGGTGTCGATGACATTCGGAGAGCGGGTTGGTTCGAGATGCCCAATTTTTATTGCACAAGTCGAGCGCAACGAACAAGCCTTTTCCGCGCCGCCTTGCCTTGCCAGGAAAGCGGGAAGGAGAGAGGGAGAGAAAGATTTGGGGTTTTTTTTTTTGGAGGTGGGTGAGTGGTACGGTGCGGTGCTGGCAGGCTGGCTAAAGAAGAACGGACGCAGAGACGACGCAACCAAAGGGAACTGGTCTGGGAGAGAGAGTCTCTGGCTGGGCGTGCTGAGCTCTGGCTCTTTTGCAAGCGGGCAGCGGAAACCCAAGTGATTTGCTTTGGAGGTTGGCTGTTTGGGGGGTGTTTGCAATTAAGCAGTACTACGGAACGAGATGAGTGTCCGGAGCCCCGGTAGACTGGAACAAATTATAAAAAAAAGAGGCTTCAGCCAGGGGTGTTTGAGGAGGAGTAGGACCAAGTGGTGTCGTAGAAATGGGAGGTTGTATGCGTACTCCGTAGAAAGGTTGAAAGGCGAGGCTTCAACTTGTGGCCAAATCCAAGCCCAGAGGCCGATCAAGAGACAGCAATGGAAGCAGCGAGAGAGAAGGGACGGTAAGGTAAGGTAGGCAACGAGGCAAGGTACAAGGCATAAGGCATGAAATGGCGGGATAAGGATCGAGGTCGAGCGAGAAAGAGAGAGGGCCCTGGGGAACGGGAACAGAGTAGGGACAGAGAAGCGTGAGGTGGGCGGGCGACCATGCCAGAATGTCGGGCTGCTGCTGCTCTATGCTCCCATCGGCTTCGGGAGAGTGGGTCTAATCGTTTTGTAGGATACGCTATGTGACAATACGACATGTAGAAACATGGATATGCCGGAATGGGGTGGCGGGAAGCTCCAGAAAAATGCGGGACATGCCTTTATCAAGAAGAGCGGGAGGGCTGCGATCAGCACTTTTATGCAACAAGGCAAGCTTCTTCAGCAATATCCACCCAGGGGTCAGGCAGTGTAGCAGAATTGACCAGCACAGCAAAAGCACACCTCATTGCTCAGCGCACGCAGGAGAGTCCGGGCCGGATACCTTACCTCCAAGTCTCTTTTTGCTACCATCCTCTCACTAGGTGCTCCGTGTCGTCCTTTCAATCTTCCTCGCTCGACCACATCCCGAAATTCCGCTGCAATGGCCTCCACGGCAGCAACATGACAAATGTGCGAAAATGATAGCGCCGGAATCGCGTAGAGCTGCCCGTCCTCCGCCTGGCTTTTGCGTTCGCCAATGGCCACCACGTGTCCACCGAACCACCCGGTCGCTTTTACTTGCTCGACCCCATCACACACGTACCGGAGCACGGGGAAGAGAGAGGTGTTAGAGGTCATCTCACTCGCGGCCCCCCCCCCCCATACCTCGTCTGGTGACATGAACCTTGAGAAAGGGTCCAATGAGCTCAATTCAAATCCTTCTATGGCGGGGATCGGGCACTACGGCGAATACCTCCGAGCTCCAAGGTCACGTGGTGCACAGCGACTCTAGCTTTCCCCCAATCCCCACCAAAACTTTTTTCGGACCCGACCAGAGATCCAAGCTTGAGTCACGTGAATTAGACGTGAAGTGGAAGTGGATCCATTCGTCCAAAGGGTCGGGTGTCCGCCCGCCAGGGGAAGGAAAGAGAAAGAAAAATCTTTGAGGCTGTGTCTCCACTATTTCCTTCGTGAGCCTCATCTATAAAATCTCTTCTCCTGCACGTCAATCCGTGACTTCTCACCAACTCTGGGCAACCAACTTCTTTCTCACGCCACACTCTCGTATCGACAGCCAGGACCGCACTCACGCTGCATTCAGAGATCGCAAGCTTCATTTCAAGCTTTGCAATTGATTGCTTTCTGCGCGCGCGTTTTCTCTGGCTGTCGCTGCGACGGCCTACAGACAGGTAAGCATCATATCTTTTTCTTCACACGGCTCTCGCATCTCTCTCCGAATGATGACATTCAAGAAACATTGTCTTCTTTTCCCAACCGAATCGACCATGAAGAAACCTAGTCTGTTCGGGTTCCCCTCGAAAGGAACCTGTTACTTGCCAGTATATTCTGTCTGACACATCATCTTCACTCTTCATCAGCACTGGCATCTCTTGCCCTCAAGAGCAAACCTCGCTGACAAGTGTGATAGTAGGGACACGACGCACACTGCTACACCTCTCCGCTCTCTCATCACTAACCCCTCCAGCATCTCATTCATCACCCTCGAGCCACAAGGTTAGTACTTTATATTTCTCCTCTACACATCGACGCAACAACTCCACACCACATCATGATGAAATTTCCACTTGTTCGCAGTTTTCACTCGAGTCGCGGCCTGAGCCTTGGCGGGAACGCTTGCAAAAGCGTTTCTTAAGCGACGTATGAGGGCTAACACTTCCTTGGATGTCTGATTTTTTTTTATCACAAAAACATTGTTTTTCAACGAACTTGACCTTTGCTCGACGGCAAGCTAACGGGATTTTCAAGAATAGGACGCTTCTATGGTATCTTACGTTGCTCAGACCGCGCGTCCTTCTGGACGCGCTGCAAACAGCTATTAATAAGAATAAAATCTTCATTCATCTTTGTAAACCATATCGTTTCTGCCTCGCTCGCTGTGATCCGTGAATATGACGTGTGCCGGATACTCGCAATGCATCCGGATCTTGTGGTTAAGGGGAAAATAACGTGGTAAATCCACACGCGATATCCCAAACTCGCAATCGTCGCTATGTTCCAATCACGGTCCAACACGGGATTGTAGTGAACGTGTAGGACCGGTGATGTATCTATGGCCCCTTGCCGGGTGTTTACGATGAAATATTAAACCTCCAAGTCTGATGGGCATAACATCACCAAGTAAAATTGATCAACCACACACGGAGCCTCCGACCTGAATGTCCAAAAGGAAAAATCACCGACAACTCAAGCCATAAGCGTCTGGCGTCAGGCAAGGTAGGTAGTGTCAAGCACGCAGGCTCCAATAAAAGAGATGCCGTCAAAAGAGATGCCAAAATGACATCTTCAGTTGCGACATCAATCACGTCACCGAACCAGGCAGGCAGGTACAAAGCATCCCAAAATACCACACACACCATAACTACCAGAATCGACATCATTGTCTCTCTTGAATTGATAACTTTTTGCTTCCCTCTGCCATGCCTCGGACAAACAACAACGACAAGAGCAACCTCCGCGTCCCTTCCACAAGAGTACTATTCCCAAAATGCTGCAGCCCAACCCCACTGAAACAAACGCCATCACGGAGGCCGTAGCCATGCACCGCGTTATTCACGTTGCCCAAAAAGAACGTTCTAAAATCCGACCTGCACCCAAAACTGATCCCAATAGTAAACGCCTCCCCCCCTTTGCAGCAGGTGAACGATCGGGGGGAAAAAGCACCAAAGCCAAAGCCGTCCCATCACAGCACATCCCCATGAACCGACCGCCCCCTTAGACGACGCGCAACCCTTCCCTAATAGACTCGGGTATCTCCCTTCGTCTGCCGCCCACGATACCTCTCCTGTTCCTGCCCGTCCGACCCCTACCAAGCCAATTCAGCTTGAGCAGCCGGCACAGCTCCTCCATCCTTCTGTTTCCCTCCTCGCTGCCGTCGCCCGTCGCGCCCCCGATGCTGGCGAGGATGCTCATGCACTGCAACATGCGTCCCACCATCTCGGTGACCTGCTTAGAGTCCTCGACGTTCTGCTCTCGCGTAAACGGGCGCATCTGGCCGTCGCTCCCGGCGCTGGCGTAGCTGACGTTGCTAATGGCACGGCTGCGTCCGCCGCCTCCTGCGCTTCCGTCGCCCAGGAGCGTCGTCGCGTTCGAGTTATAGCTCGCCACGGACGGATCGAGGCTCATAGCTGTGCCGGGTCGCATCATGCTGATTGCATCCGCGGGACTTGAAGAAAGCGCCGGATCTGGTAGCGGAGATGCGAGGGCTAAAGATGCGAACGAGGACGGGAGAAATTCGAGAGAAAGCCGAGAGAAGATGGCCTTGAGAGAGTCGTAGCGGGGTAGGATGACAATATCACGGTAGGCCGTAAGTACGATACGACGCACATCTAGCACTGCCGATGCGGGACTGACGTATGGGCCGCTATCGGAGGACTGTGACTTGACGCCGCCCCAGAATTGACGGGCTTGGTCCGGGTTCATGAGAACGCCACAGCCAGAGAACTCGAGGTCCAAGGGTAAAAAGACGGCCTGCATGTAAGGCAGAATCGAGGTGTAGGTGATGAGCCACATCTCGACGAGAGCCGGAATGACTTTGTCTTCCTGCGTGCGCCGGAGAGTGTGGTCCAGGGAGGCGAAGCCGGTCGACAAGAGCTCGCGCAAATCCTCGAGAATGATGTTGGGCGACATGCGTTGGATGCAGTATTGAATGTGCAACGTCACCAGCCTATTGAAATCCTCCACCGGCTGTCGCAGATCTTCGCCTTCAAAAATGACGAGCATCTTGGCTTTCAGATACGGCCAGGCATCGTCGAGCGCCATGCTGTTGAGGCCGTATTTGCCTGCGTCAATGGGTTCAGATAGATACGACGACTGATGCGTCAATGTCGGCAGGCTGCTTGGACCTGGCCATTCCGACGGGAGAGAACTGGACTCGACGCCGAGGTTGCTGCTCTCTTTTTCAGTCTTTTTGTCCCTTCGTCCCTTGCCAAACGACGTTGCAGTCGGGGCCGGACTAGGGGGTAAGTTGAAACTGTACAAACTCGAGGGGGCGCTGGGGTCTGTCGGTTTCGAATTGCTCGATGCGGAAGACAGCGGAAGATGGTAGTCATCCTTGAGCTTGTGCTTTTGCCGCGACAAAAAGTGATGCTTCTTTTCCTTTTCCTTGCCTTCCTTCTCCATGGTGGGCGTCTCGGGCACTGCTCTGATGGTTGCGGACGATGCGTTGTTGAGATTATATATAGATTGGCCGCTGGTATCGATGAGACTACTCGTGCTGAAATTCCCGCGTTGTAATGATGCGAGCGCACTGCCGATCTTGCTTGGACTAGGGAGCGGTTTGTCTTTAGGGTCGCCCTTGGTGCCGATCTTGACCGGACGGGAGAAGAGCTTGACCTTTGATTTTTCTGGCTTCACCGGCTTCGGATCTGGAATAAGTTGCGGCGTAGGATTGATAGGACTGTGCTGTTGCTGCTGCTGCTGATGCTGCGACTGGGGCAAGCCAGGCGATGTCTGCCCCGATCGCGGGAACGCTGCGTTGGCTGCCGTGGTCGCGGCGGCGGAATGGCTTCCAAGTAGGCCGTTGTGGTATCCCTGAGTTCCAAAGCCGCTCTCTCGTGGACCGCTTGCCTCGGTCAGGCTTAGCATAGGCGGGCTGAGTGGGCCCTTTCCGCTGCTCCCCCTCCTTGCGCTCTCGGCGTCTCCGTTGGCCGGGTTCGGGACGGTCTGTGATCGCTGTCGAGCGTGCTGGAGCTGTTGGTGCTGCTGGTGCTGCTGAGTGTTCTGATGTTGAAAGGCTGCCTGCGCGGCGATGTGGCTCGCGGAGAGGGCAGGGCTCGGGTGCTGTTGCTGGTGCTGATGCTGATGTGTTGAAGATGAGTTGGCAGATGGGTGTGACATGCCCACCTGAGACAGGTTCGAGAGGCTCGTCGAGGGCAGCGTTGAGTCGAACAGGCCGGGCGTCTGGCTGTGCTTCCTCGAGTGTCCCTTGGTCAGAGGGCTCGCGGTGCGGGCAGCAGCAGCAGCGCTCACACTCCCGCTCAGTTCGCTTCCTCCTCCCGAGATAGGGCCTACTGGACCTCCGGGCGTGGTTCCCGACCGGTGAGCAGTCGGGCGCGAGAAGTTTTGCAGGCTGGCGGTGCTCGAGTTGGCCTGGGCGGTAAACTGAGCATAGATCGGGGTACTGGTGGAAGGGGCGGCAGGCGCGCTCGGAGCGTGAGATCGGGGCTTGACGAAGTGAATGGCGAGGTTCTCTTCGCTCGATGACGACTCGGCGCGGGCGGGCGGTCGTGAACGTTGCGGGTGCGGTGCGGTGGAAGCTGTCGAGCCCGGCAGAGGGCTGAAGCTGCCCGGCGCTCGGGGCGGCGGGGGTCGTGCTGGTTGCATTGTCGTGGATGTGTTAGGGTTCTGTTACATCTTGGATTTTCGGACGATTCGAGGATCGGGTGGAGGAGTCTTGAAGGTTTGTTGTGCTTGGATCGGTTTGTAAAAGTGGAATGGTTGGTTTGTCGAGGGCAAGGGCAGTATGGAGAGGTTGTTCGTCCGGTCGGGCGCGATCAAGAGCACCTTGAAAAGGTGAAAAGTTGTGGTGGTTGTGGTGGTGGTGGTGCTCGAGGATTGAGAAACCTGGAAAGCTGAAAGAAAGGGTGGTGGTGATGTAAGAAGGCCGGGGAAATACGAGGTGAGGGAGGGAAAAGGGTGGTAATGAGAAAGCGCGAGGAGTGGATTGCGCCTCACCCTCACAGAGCCGAAGTGTGAGGTAGACAAGGGACACAAAGATCAGCATCAATGCCCTCTGTACTCCGCAAGGTATTGCTGCGATCCAGTAGGCAATCTACCTTGGCAAGTGTCCGTAAGATAGGTACTCCCCATTGCATCTCATCTACCTTGCCGGTGCCCTGCACGTAATTATACCTGGTTGTTTATCCGTATCAACGCATCGCTTGCCATCGGTCAGCGGCCGCATCTAGGTCACTACCTAATAATCATTAACCCTGGACTATCGACTTCTCGTTGCTGAGGAAGCGAGCAAAACGGGCGGCCGTCTTCGCTTGCGGTGAGCAAATCCCCCCCAATTGCAGCGCATCCAGCAACCTAACCCCCGCGGACCAAATCCGGGTCAGCTCCCGTCAGATTTCCCATGTAACAGATGACCATGCTACCTCGCCTACCCTGCCCGCCAGAACCAAGGAACGATGCCTACTGCTGTACTCAACAGTCTGGCGCATTGTGCGGCGAGCCAGCCGTGAGGTTCCAGCGTAATTAATTACTGCCCCCGAGTCCTTTTCTTCTGCCCCCACCTAATAGTCCTGCCGTGATCCCATCCCCCTTGTTCCCACCACTGACGCGCCGCGGGTTGCGACCCTGGCATGACCTGGGCGGCGCATCCATGGCTTCCAGTCATCAGGAGGCTTGAGGGGGGCCGGCAGGCGGGCTGACTTAGTGTAATCAACCCCGCAGTTGTTCCAGGTTCCATCTTCAGCGGAACATTGGATTGGGACCAGCTGGAATGGGTGGAGGGACGCGAAGAGGGGCAATTGTTCCTTCCAAGCCAACCCCAACGAGCCGCACTCAATTTTCGTCATACCTTTTATCTCACGTATTTTTGCATCGTCTAAATCAACACAACGCAACCACAGCCTACCAAGCCTAATTGCCTTGCCCATCCAACCCACGAGGCCACGACATCACCAACCCAAGAAACAATGGAAGACACAAACACCACCGCCGCCGCTCCGGCCCTGCACTTCTCAGCAACCTACCAATCCCCCGCAAACGAACCCTTCACCTTCTCCGAATCCCTCCCCGCTCCACCATCCTCCGCGCCCGGCGACAAGTCCGCCTACCTCAACGCCCTGCGCAAGTCCATCAACGCCTCCCAGGAGCACATCAACAAGGAACTCACCGCCCGCATGGAAGAGGACAAGGCCAAGGAGGCCGCAAAGAACGGTGGCACCACCGCAACCAAGTCGGCCGTCGACGAGGCGCTCGAGGAGGAGAATTACGGCGAGGAGGCACCCCCCTCAGACGACTGAAGCGACAAGCAACTCAAAGGGGAGGGAGGCATGAAAACTTTCTTGACCTTTCACGGCGCCAATCGTACATTCTGTGCCACCTATATACGGGGTATTGCTGTATCATGCTGCCGCTCTCAAAAACCCAAGGCTATGCGAGTACCAATACGTACCAAGAACACAAAACACAAGCAACGACACCAACACGCCTCAAACTACCGCCCGCCAGCCCGTTTTCTTGCAAACCCTCAATCACGAAAACCTTCGAGCCCAGTTTCCTGCCCGAGAGCTCTGCGGTCGCTGCGACGTTGCCTTGTTAAAACACGCATAATGGACCACGTTGTTGTCCGGAAGAACCGACACCACGCTTCGCCCCAGTCTCTTGTGGCAAGCGCCACATAGCCGCTCTTCAGTAATCGTCACCCTTCTGTTGCGCCCGCCCTGTCCGCCGGGGATGCCGTCGCCAAGGAGCAGGAGGGCTTGCGTCGATACCAGTTCCGTGTCTCTCAGCCGAGCTACGATGCGCGACTCGTTCACGACGCTGTTAGCAGACCGAATTCTGCCACGGAAGTATGACTCGAGATCGCGAACAGGAAGGTCGTCGGGAATCAGGGAGAGAGTTGATGCTGCCGGTAGACGCGATCCGTGCCTCGACAATAGCTCGAGAGCCGGGTCATGTGCTGGTTTGTGGGGTGACGGTGGGGTCAAATACAGCGAAAGAAGGGTGTGGTAAATGGATGGAGCCGAATCCTCAGGATCATCCGCCGATGACGGGCGTCGTGACTGGTCTGGTGACGAAGGCCTAGAGTCTCTGGACTTATGTACGATATTACAATACCTGAAAAAAGCGATTAGCTACAGTCATATCTTACTAAGGATGCGGTACTCACTCTTCGGCTTTGGCGTAATTTTTCATCTTAAAGACGTAGATTTCCAGTGCCTGCTTGTGCGAGCCCATGTTGCTCAGCACTATGGCTTGAGCTTCGTAGAAAGCAGGATCTTCACCGTGTTAGTTGTTACTGCGACAAGCCATCGAGGGACATCAACTTACCGTCGCGGGGGATGAGGCTGAACGCCTTGCTAAGGCTGTACTGGCTGCTTGTCTTGAGGAACTGCACGAAACGATCCATCTCTGCGTCCCATTCATCGTCGCGTTTCTTCTCCTTCAAATGCTTGATAAAGAGTTCGACAAGACGGTTGTGGAAATCTGGAGTTGACTCGTCAAGCTCGGAGATGATGTGCTCCAGGTACTGCACCTCCAATCCTGGATCGATCCCGCCCAGGAAGCGAGCGATCCGGCCACGAGGTAATGTCTCGGCATTTTCAGAGTCTGCGATAAACACTTCCATGGCCAATTTGGGATCCGCTCTCAGAGTCCATTCCGAGTATTGCAAGATGAGATCGATCTCAGACGGCGGCAGTGTCTGAAGATAGATGACTGTCCTTTGAGGCCCATGCAAGCCCGGGGCAGCCTCATCAGGTGTCTCGGCAGTTCCAAAGCGCTTAAGAAGCTCAAGTGCCTGAGAGTGAAGCTTCTTGCCGCTGAAGAAATCAACCAGCTCGTTGTATCGGCTGTGTGAAAGCAGTGCTTCGTTGACCACGTCTGGATCGCAAAAGTTCGGGAGGCGGAAAAGGGGCCCAGCTAGAGCAGGCCTGGTCATCATGTAAGTCCGGAACAAAGCGGTGTCTACAATTCGCGACGTCCTCCGGATCTCTCCCTCTAGCTGGCTCCCCGATTCGTCGTCGTGCGAGCCAGACATGAAGCTCTTCATGGTCTCTTCGTTGGAGCCATTGGTATCTGTCCGCTTCAGCTTGCCGGTGCTCGGGTCGATGACCCTTTGTAATCGCGTTCTTGTCCCGACAAGATAACCAGCTAAAGATGTGACGGCAGCTAAGAGCTCCTCGCCCTCAAGCGGCAGGTTCTCGGTGGCTTTGCTTCTGATGCTCCCAGTCTCTTCGACATCTATCGTGTCTTTCTTGGATATGATCGAGGCAGCATCTGGCTGCACCGTCTTGCGGGCACCCATGAATAACTTGGCAAAGCCAACGCCTCCTTTTGCTGGGGATGCGGGTGTTTCCGCTGCATCTTCCTTGGGCTTGTCTCCATTTGTTTTCTGCTGCGGTTCCTCCTCACTCTCTTTCTCATCGCTACCAGATTCATCCGGTTGCGCTCCGTGCGCCCAACCAGACATCTCTCCGGCGATGGATGGTGGGAAAAGCTTGAGAACTCGCTCAGGTGGTGCGTGAACATCGTCTTCATTGAAAAGATCCATGGAGTCGTAAAACTTCTTTTGCTTGAAAAGCATCTCAGCCTTGAGCATTTTGACCTCTCGGAGAGTCTCCTTCTTGTTTCGGAGGAGGGCGTCCTCAAGCATGTTAAGGATGCTGACGGCCTCGTCGTATTTGCCCTTTTCGACCAGCTCGTCGATTTGTGAGTCGTAGTCGGTAGCCCCCATTTTCCAAACACATCGGTCGCTGGAGATATGGAACCCCTTACCCGCGTGAGCGAGACTGACATTAGGTGGCGGAAAGTGAAGTTGCGCCGCCCCTGGAAGGGGTATGGTCTGCAACAGGTGCAACGTCTCTGGATTCCTGACTTCAAGCGAGCCTTTTGACGGAGCTTGCAAAGCCAGGATGTATGGGTATGAGTAACCGATCTGCTCAGGAGCAGCTTGCCAAGGAATCTGTCGTTTTTCAACCGGCTTTCCTTCGTCCGTAATGAACATGGAGTTGATGTCTTTGGCCAACAGCAGCTCGCCTTCGGCAAGCTTCGCGGCGAGCGGCTTGGGCATGTATCCTCCGAGGCCCATATAGCCCATTCCAGCGCTGCTCACCGCTCCGAAACGACTAGCCTGCCCGCCTGATGCCGCAGAGCCTGGGCTGTTGATATCCTCGACCTCATGGGTGACTACGTCGACCAAAACGTATCCCGCGTTCATTCCGCATACGATCTTTGTCGCGCTGGCCCATGTGACGGTTCGTATCGATTCCGGTAATGTCACTTCCCCAACGTCGGCGCTCAGCTCGCTTTCATGCCAGCTCCATAGTAGCAATCGACGACGGACAGCCACCGCCAGGCGACTTATAATCTCTGGTATTCCGGTTGCTGCATCTTTCACGATGTTTGATGTGACGGCAAAGCAGGTGGCGTTCTTCGTTCGCGATAGAGTCTCTAGAGGCTCATAGGTTCCGAGGTCGTGGAGGGATACGTAGTAGTTCGACAACGAGACAAGAGTGTTGGCTTCTTTGATTACGGCGAGCTGCTCAATCGCCCTGTTCGAGAACTTTTCTACCTCGCGCAGTAGATCTGTAGGTTTCTTCGGCTGTTCTGTCGTCGTGTTGGTCTCGGTTGCGTCTTGCGAACCCGCCGTGGTAGGTTGAGAGGAGCCATTGGCCTGGGTCGGCGACGGAGGCGGTAGCTCGTTGAGACGGTAGATGCGAAGAGCTCCGCTGTTGAGGCCTACGAAAACACGATCGCCTACGTCAATTTATTAGATGAAGCTGTCACAGTGAGATTATGCGACTCGAGAGGAGCGCACCATGCGCGAGGATTGTCTCAATTTTGGACTTATCCCGTTGCTTAAGCTCTATGATCGGCCGAGCTGTGAATGCCGAAAGCATGGCGACTGCCAGCTCACCGAGCGGATATGTTGTATGTTTACTATGTCCTCATTAGAAGGGTGGTTTGTAGAGGGAGCGCCAAGTCTGTCACAATAGAGCCTCAAGATGCGATCATGACGGCGCGCGTGTGTGTGAGTGAGAGATTGTTGAGCTCCAGGTATCGGTTCGGGTATGGCTGGGCGAAAGTGCGCCGTCTGGCGGTACGTCAGGGCGAAGACTCCACAAGGGAGCCGATGACCTCTTTCTCTGCCCAATCCGGACTAGTGTCACTGCCACCCTTCCACCTGGAGCAACCTGTCTCCACCTCCTTCAACCTCTGCTGTTTACAGCATCTGATTGGTTGGCGGACTTGCCGGGGTTCGTAGAGCATATTGGCGTCACATGCATAGAAGCTTACTTTTAACATCATTTCACCTTCTCTACGTCAGAATATCACGCCTTTCCTCTTGAATATCAATAGGTATCAGCTGAAGTTCAGGTATTTAGCAGAAATCTGCAAAGTTATCCGGATCCTTGCCTGAGTAAACGCTTCGCAGTACCATTCTATCGCTTACTCCAGTCTACCTTACATACAAAATAAGAGCAATAAAAGCTATCAAACAGAAACCAGGGAAAAGCCAAGTACAATATGTAAACCGGTGTCTATGTTCCGACCGCAGGCTTTCCTTTGGAGACCCTTTGGATTTACGCCCTTTTTCAAACAAATCGAAGGAAACGCAGCCCAGCATTCTCTTCTTTCAGACATACGATACAGAAATCAATGACCAAATGCATGTACGTAACGGTCACGTAAAGACGAGACCTTAGTCCAGCCCAGCGACCCTCATCAGGCCATATCCCAATGACACGACGACGACCAATGTGAGAACACTGCTGGGCACACCTCTGCTGATGAAATGTTTCACTTGGAGGTATCTCTGGCCCGTCGGATCTTCCTTCATAATAGCAGCTACATCGTTGGTCAGTAATCTGCCGGTATTGGGAATGCTGAAGAAACTTACTCATGTTGGGGAAGCCACTTGTTGGCAGACCCATAGCGGCACTGCACATCAACACACCACCCATGACCAACAGGTTCGGGTGGGGTTCGTCCATGTTGGAGCCAACGTCAAACACCAACGGCAGGATAATGAGAGCAGCGACTGTGTGGCTGATGAAAGTTGCGATGACGAGGATAAGAGCTGAGAAGACGACAAGGACGACGTAGAGACTCATACCCTCGACCTCCTTGGTCACAACACCAGCGACCGTGTGCAGAAGACCAGATGACTTGACGGCTTTGCCCAGAGACAAACCTCCGGCAGCCAGGATGATGATGGTCCACGGGAAATTGTTGAAGTCCTCCTTGGTCAAGATACCAATACCAAAGAAGAGGACGATGGGGATGATGGCAATGACACCCATGTCACCAAAGATGGACTCCATCTGGTGGCTACCGCACCACAGGCCAATGGTGATGAGCGTGACGATGGAGACAAACCATTGAATGCCTGTGAACTTTTCCTTCACAGGGCGGATCGGAGCAATGGTGGTTCCCTTGCTCGGTTGGAACGTAATCAACAGCAAGATCCAGATGAGGAGCAGCGAGACGATGCCGACAGGAATAACAATGAAGAACCACTGGATCCAGGTAGGCGCGGGCTTCATGATACCAATAGCGACAACATTCTGCGGCGAGGCAATAGGGGATAGCATGCCACCGATGTTGGAGGCGAGCGCAATTCCCATGATGACAGCCTTGGACATGTTTGACTCCGAGGGCAGCGTTCGCAACATCGGCTGCGGCACAAGTCAGCGATAATTCCCACAAGTAAGGGGGTGAGGGAAAACTAACCTCAATGATGGAGAAGCAAAGAACTGGTGCGGCGACATTGCTGATCAACATGCTGGCAAATGCCGCCACGAGCATGTTGGCAATGAGTACAGTGCGTGGAGTGGTTCCGGCCTTGCTAAGGACAAAAGTCGCGAGCCGCTTGTCAATCTTGCACTTGGAGAGAGCCGCGGCCAGGGTGAATCCACCGAGCAGAAGCATGATGACGGGTGTCCACATAGCCGAGAAGATGTAGGCCGTGGTGGCCTTGGCATCAAGCCTCCTGTAGGGCTTTTCTTCAGAGCGAACGACAGTCAAAACGACGCAGAGGAAGGGTATCATAAGCGACGTAACGAACAACGGAATGGCCTATCTTGAGGTTAGCATCGACCATTTGCATTCGATCCAGAGAGAACTCACCTCGGTAGCCCAAAGGATGCTGACAAACACAAGCAACGCCAAGCAGTTCTGTTGCTCGGGCTTCTCCATGATGGGAAGGAAAAGGAGAAGGAGGAAAACGCCGAGAGCGATCAGGAGAGTGAGCAAAGGCGTGTTGGCAACCCACGTGGGCACGACAAAACGGCCCACGGGAGTAACCACCTCCTTGGTGATTGGGGCAAGCTCATCATCGCCCTGCAACCGCCTGGATCCCGTCGCTCCATCCCTTCCCAGAAGCCCTCTGCCCAAGCTCGCAGCCTCTGCGCGACGCTCCATACCAATCATGTCTCGCCAGACAGTGTTACGCTCCCAAACAACGTGTTCGCGGAGGTGAGATCTCAGGTCTCGCTTGGCAAGTCCCTCGTCGCCTTGAGTCACTATCTCGGCGTACGCCTTTTCCATCTTGGAGATGTTCTCCTCGATACTCTTGATGTTTTCCGACTTGAATGGGTATGCGGAGTCGATGTTGGCAGTCATGTACTTGACCCGCAACTCCTTGTCGAGAATCTTGTCGAATTTCTTCAAGACCTTTCTGAAACCCGTCCGGTTTAGTTGCACATACGACTTGAGCTCGCAGAGCGAGACGTAGAGGCTGATGATGCGCTTCTTGAGCATGATACCCGAAGAGTAGAGGAAGGTCTGGTCTGGGATCTCGTCGTTCGCCGTGCTGTACCGCCGCAGCGATCTTCCCAGCGTCAGATCAGTTGAAGCAGTCATATCAGTGACCGAGTGCCCCAGATTCGGGGCAGTCTTGCGTCTGCCACCGCCAAGGCTTGAGCGACTCTTCGTCAGGCCGGTGGTTTCATCATCGTCCTCGTCATCGTCACTATCCTCCATGTTGCCATCGATCGAGACGGAAGTTCTCCTGCCGTTGACCGAAAGTCCCGGCCGAGAGGCGCTGCCGAATGAACGTCTGGGTTCGCCATCATTTTCGTCGTCCTCTGAAGAGTGGTTGCCAACATCTCCCAATAATTGATTGACCTCGTCGAGAAGTTCGCCCTCTTTGGACACGTAGAAGGAGCAAATCTTCTCCAATTCTACACCGAGCGCACGGCTAAAGACATCTTCGGGTTCTTCGTTTCGGATAAGAGGTCTTGATTCGGCGTCGCCTGAGGAGGTTTGGTGGACTGTCTTCTCGAGTTGGTAGATACTGCAACGCAGATCTAGTTAGCTACTTAGGTCTTCAGGACATGGCGCGGCCAGAGGTGGCATTGGGTACTCACAGCTTCTTTAGGTTGCTGTAGGCAATGTAATGACTGCTCCAGTCCGGAACAGCATTAAACTGGATGCTGTGTGAGAACTTCATATCGTCCTGCTCGTCGAGCCACCTTCTCTTCCAAAGTTTTTTCTCTTCTCGTCGGGCTTCGAGGTCCTTTGCGGCCTTCTGAGCGGAGATGTTTTTGTAGTCGGCAAGCTCGTAGCTCTCAGCCTGAGCAACGGTGGAGTTGCTGCTACTCTTGGTGGAGCTCCCTCCCCGTTCCCGAAGGCCTGTAGAAGGTTTATCGAGGTCAATTAGGACTTGTGGGCTTGCAGTGCCTGCTTGGTGGGTAGAGGAGGGATTACGGAGATCTGCTGGGGGCGGTATGGTGGCAGAGGGTCGCGTGCGACTTCTTATCGGGCGATAGGTATCGGTATCGCGAAGTTGGTTCAAAGGGTCGAAATGGTGTTTAAGCTACTTGAATAGCATCCCGCGATTTCCTGGTGGCTGCAACACGTGGGGAAAGCGTTGGTCGACCTATTTCCAAGCTTGATGTGCGAGCCGCGTGACGATATAATTGGTTTCATTTGGGATTAGCGTAATCCAGTTCCACGGGCTGCCGTCTCCCAAACGAATAGTGTCGATGCCATTGGTTCCTCGCCGCTCGGATGGAGCAGACAGATGGCTCCAGGTTTGCGCCATGGCTTATGTAAGGCAGTGACGTGACTCGCATATGCTTCTATGGAGATACTGGAGATAGGGCCATAACCGTTTCTTCCACTAACCTTCACAATGTACCTTACCGTACCCTTTCCCACTACCTTACCCGACTCTGAACATCCCTCCATCCTGATTTCTGTCGGCGAAAGTGAAATGCCATTTGTTCGTTTTTAGATATCTACCTCCTTATCTACCTTTTCAAATCTCTCTAATGCCCAAAAAAATATGTTTTAAGATCCAAAGTCTAACCAAGTCTAAACAGACACCCGTCGTTTATAAGAATATTCTTTCCAACGAAGCTGACTTCCAAGCATAAAAAGCTTCTCGCAAGGGTATCATTTGTTAAATGGTACAGATTCAACAAGTGTCAATAATACACCACTTCTCACAATAAGTCCCGGAGTCTCACCCGGAATCGCTCGCAGTTGTACTGGAGCCAAACCACAAGTGGGATGGTGGAGACAGACGCGGCCGTGATGAGCCACTTGGCGCTACTGTTGCTGGTGAGAGATTCAAAAGCATGTTCTAAAAGGGGAAACAACGCTCCAGAGGGGTATCGTAAAAGTGCAAGCGACGCGCTCGACGCAACAGCGTGCTGCGGTGACAGGTCGATGATGTACACAGCCGAAGTCATCTACAACAAGTCGCAAGTCAGTCGTCGTTGGATCTCCTCGCAGGGGACCTCGGTTTCCGTGACCCCGATGCTCGGTCTCCGGCCAGATATCTGGCTCTCTACAGAGTACTGGGACTGCAATATGGGAACTCACAGTGATGGCAAACAATCCACTGCCAATAAGGTAGTTTCCAAGCAGGGGCACCAAGTAGGACACCCCGGGCCTCGCAGCCAAGTTGTAGATGATCAGACCGACCACGACAAGGATGGCTGCCAGGTTGAGAAGTGGGAGCCGGTGCTCGGGCAGCCTTTCACCGCCGCGTGCTAACCTCTTCACGACGACGTCGGTGAGGAACCCAAAGATGAGAAGGCCGGTGAACATGCCAACCCCCATGCCCGCGAATGCTAATCCTGCTTCTGCGGTATTGAAGGAGTACACTGCCTTATATGTCATCGGAACGTCAATGTACAACCACACCTGGAGGCCGTAGAAGAACGATGTTACCAGGATAGCCGGCAGGATGCTCGGCTCCAAAATGAGAGAGAACGGCCGGATCGCGGCCTTTAAGAGCAGCTTTCTGAGAGATTGCTTCGGGGCAATGGCTTTCTCTTCGCTCATTTCCATCTCGAGGTCGTCGAGACTGCCTGACACAGTGTACTTTCGCCGCAAGACCGGGAGATATGTCTCGCACATGAATTGATAAGTCAGGAGAGTGCTGATCAAGCCCTGTCTCACTTGTCAGCATGCTACCCAGGATTCACACACGTTGTTGGAAGTTCAAAGCTGAGCCCTTGGCCCTCGCCAGAGCCTACCAGGACACCCGTTTCTCTTCATTCAACAATGCTCACGAAGAGGGTAATATAGAGAAGATCGCTTACCATCACAGCAAGAAACCCAAAGCAACCTCTCCATCCCCAAGCCTGGGCAATCGCGCCCCCGAGGGCCGACCCAATCGCAGGACTGCAAACACTCCCAAACGCCATAACCGACATGGCGCGCGCACGCTTCTCCTTGGTCATGACATCCGTCGCTGTCCCAGTGCCCTGGGTAATCGGGCTCGCGCCGGCACATCCCGCCAGAAACCGGAAGACAATGAGCCACTCGGCCGACGGCGCGACCATGCAGGCCAAGTTGCACGCGAGCAGGACCACATTGCAGACCTGATAGACGGGCTTCTTGCCAAACGTCTCGCTCAGCGGCGCGAGGAGCAGCGGTCCGGCGGAGAAGCCGAGGACGTAGGCCGAGACTGTCAGGTCCGCTAGCGTGGGGTTGTCCTCGATCTTGAAGTCGCCAATCACCTGGTCCAACGCGGGGGTATAGACTGCAGAAGCCAAGGGTCTGGAGTGGGAGAAAAAGCGCCGTTGTCGTTAGCGTTTTTGGTCTTAGTTTTCTTCGCGGTAGCAGCGGCGCGGAAAGCTTCTTCCCAAGAACATGCGCCGCTGCATGCCAACCATGCGGGCAGGGTAGATTTAGCCAACTTACGTGACGCAGGTGATGAATGCTACCACCAAGACGTGCGTCCACTTCTTCCTAGACGACCACAGGACCGGGTCGAAGGGTTCACGCTTTTCCAGTTGGGACGTCTTTGGCGCGAGGCGTTGATCGGCAGTTGCTTCCGCATCCACATCCTCGTTCTCTTCCGTTAAGAAGCAGGTGACTTCCTCTGGGGTTTTGTCGTCTGAAGACCGCCATTCTGAACTCTCGACGGCTTGTTTTTCGGCAGGTTGCGAGCCTTGCACGGCGCCGAGCTGGTTTGATGGCATACTTTCTTTGCGTTGTTGGGCAGGGCGTTCGGACGTGACGTAGAGCCCCGTCAATGATCTTTTCTTTTTGACAATCGGCGATGGTTTGGCCGGGAAAGTATGCAAACTGGGCTCGGCCCGAATCTTGTATACGGCAGACTCAGGCAGGAGAAACACGATACGTTGTCACCGCTGCTCACTGCTTGGTCTTCTCTATGCCGAATGTGAGAACATCGAAAAGAGGGATGGCAAGTAGGGAAAATCCCATCTCGCAGAGAGTCTGAACGACGTCCGGACTGTTCGGCTTCATGGAGGACCCTTGGCGTTGAGAGGCGTATCAGATTGGCCCCTCAGTGTTGCGTACGAACTTTAAATTCTAGCTTGTAAAGTGGTCTCATTATAGCAGCGTAGCATTGCATAAGTCGACCAAACATTGCGTCTGGTGCTTCACATGTCGAGTACAAATCTGGAGACCATGTCCTGGCCATCGTGTAATCGTCGAGGTGCGCGATGTCCCGCCGCCTCAACAGGAAGGGTTGTATAGCGCGCATTCATACTTTGGCTGACTACGCCGTACAGACTTTTTACTCGACTTGGATCTCTCGATCCTGAAAGGAAACGTTAAACCGACCCCTCAGAAACGGCGGGTTTATATCAGACGACGAGAGTAACCCTAATGCGGGGGATAGGAAACGGTGAGGCGGCAGTTGTAGTTGAGGTTCAGAAATCAAAACAATAAAGATGACACGATCTTCCACTACAAGAGGAAAGAAGTTGGCTTATGCGTACTCACCACCAAACCAGCTCGACACTCTCTTCGTACGACGTTGCGACAACCTCAGAAGAGGTTCCGGGTGGAGATCGGCCTCCTTCCTAAAACGGAAACAAAAGTGATCCACTTCAGATAGAGTGCTGGCCCGGGCTCTCCCCTCGGACTCTTGCCAAAGATGGACGCCCCAGAGAAAGTGCCAGACTCGGCTGAGCCGCCTGTTGGGGATGTGGACGTGGAAAAGAATTATGAAAAGAGCGACGATGGTAACAACGTCACGAGTACGCCAAAGCCGGACGAGATGCGGCCTAGATTCTTTGACGGGACGGCTACTCTCACCGTGGGAGGCCAAGTGGTTCTCATTCCCACGCCGAGCGCGGACCCCAGAGGCATGGTGATGATCTGCTTCTCTGATGTTAGTCTCAATCACTCGACTCACAGCAAATGCAGACCCTCTCAATCTACCAAAATGGCACAAACAGCTCATCATAGGCATTATCGTCCTGTGTAAGTCACCGTGAACTTCAGAGGGAAATGACTTGACTCACACGAGATGCGTGTAGACGCCATATCCGGTCTGTGCCTCATCACCGCACTATCCGCACTCATTGTGTTCATCATGCCCGACTACCAACGTGATGGAATCACACCGGATCAGATCTCAAATCTCTTCACATTTCCAAACCTCTTCCTCGGTCTCGGAAATCTGGTGTCGATGCCGATCGCCGTAGCTATAGGCCGTCGCCCCGTCATCCTAGCATCCAACGTGCTACTCTTCCTGGCCGCTGTCCTCTGCGCAACGAACCGCAATTATTACTGGCACTTAGGCGGGCGTATGGTTGCAGCGTTTGCTGCAGCTCAGTGCCAGGCATTGGCTCTTCTTATCCTACAGGTATGAGCTCTTTGGACAGCGAGTCTGGTGTGAGATGTTCTGACTCTGGTTTACTTCAGGATATCTACTTTCTCCATCAAAGAGCACGCGTATTTCAGATCTATGCCTCCGCCGAAGTCCTTCTCAACTCCAGTCTCGTAATCGCATCTTCGTACATGGCCGATGCTCTAGGCTGGAGATCTTGGTACTGGCTCTTCGCAGGCCTCTCTGGCCTAGCCATGGTTCTCACCTTCTTCTTCGTCCCCGAAACCGCATATGACCGACCCATCGAGGCGTTCATGGGAAGCCACCCGACCGACAGAAGCAACCTCTTACCAGCAGTACAAAACACCGGTCCTGGCACCATTACCAGAAGCCGCTCTCCCGGGCCAAAGTACGCAACAGTAGACGAGAGGCCTGCCGCCGACCTGGAACACTTCAAGGAACGCACCTTCACCTCGAACCTGCGCGTCTTCGTGCACAAGCCCACCTGGTCCCGATGTTGGCTCTGCCTGAAACAAATAGGCCAGGTCTTTCTATTCCCCCACGTCCTCTGGGTCGCCATAAACAACGGGCTCTTCCAAGGCATCGACGTCTCGATCCAGATGACGTACGCAGAAGTCCTCGTCAAACCCCCCTACAACTGGGCCAACACATCGGTATCCCTCATCCAGCTGGGCCAGGTCCTTATCGCAGTCCTCTGCGTGCCCCTCATCGGCTGGCTGAGCGACTACGTCATCCGCTCCTCGGCGCGTCGCAACCACGGCGTCCACGAGCCGGAGAAGCGACTCATCGCCTGGATCCTGCCCATGGTGACGGCTCTGATCCTCACCGTACTGTACGGGTACGTGCTCAAGAACCCGGAGCGGTATCACTGGATGGCCATCGTCTCCGTCGTCGACGGCTACCTCATCGTGCTGATGGGCGTCAGCACGGTCGGGACGGCGTATCTCATCGATAGCCATCCGAGCTTCGCGGGCGCTATTCTCGTCGCGCTGCCGGTGACGCGTGGGTTAGTGGGCTTTGGGCTTAGCAAACACACGACGACGTACATTGCCAACATTGGGCCGGTCAAGACGTTTGGTATATATGCTGCGGTGAGTGCGGCATTCTGCTTGCTGGGGGTTGTCTTGTTCTTCAAGGGGAAGAGGGTGAGAAAACTTTGTGCCCAGATGACGCAGTGAATAAAGGTCCGTGATACTACTGGGTAATGGAGGGAGTTCTACGAGACCCAGAGCTCTCTGCTCCGTAGATGCTCGATACTTCATGTACATATTTGAAATATGCTTTAGAGATCCGGGACAAGAGAAGCGCCTGAGATTTTTGGAGCTTTAAGAAGGACCCACTTGGGGCCACTCGATATGTGGTGATATCTCAAGCAATAGAATGTGAACACCGAAACTGAAATAGAATCTTTGGAACTCTTGAAAGCAGTGTGTCTGAATCAACAAGTCTGGCTATTGGCATGCTCCGAGACAGTGCATGCCTTCTTCCACCTAGGATTCTGAGGTGGATCAGCTGGTGTTTTTGCCGATACGAAGGGGAGAATCGTGTAGCAGAACATATCGATACACTCGTACCGCTGGTCAGGGATGCAGGAACTCTTGATTCAAAGGAACTCCATTTCCATCTTCCTTAGGTAGATTCGGCCTTTCAGTCATTGATGCACTCTTGGTTGGCAGAGGCTGTATGGTCCTCTGTGTCAGAACATGCTTCAGGTTCTCGTCTAGACCAGTCGATGACAGTGTCTCCCTGACGAGCGACTGAGGACCTATCGGCCAGATTGCTCATCGCAATATATGGTACGTAGGACACTATTTTCTTCCTCCGGCTTTGCGCCATCAATGCTGACCTGTGTGATGAGTAACGGAACGAAAGGCACAAACCACAGGAGAGAATGCCTCAGAGCAGAGACGACTGCAACACGATACTTTGGAGGATCTCGCATAAAAACAGACCAATAAAGCCATCGTGGATTACAGCCATTGTTGGATGGTGCTCTGTAAACCGATGGGATATGGCAGACACTGGCGGAGACATAGCTGAGTCAGCATTTTCCCTTAGTCATCAGCCTTATTTTCTGCGGGGAGATTGTTGACATAGCAACGCGCTGCATAAACAGCTAAAGATTACGACCACAACCAATTTAGCCCACCATCGCCTGCTTTCCTGCCACACGTCACATGCAATTACGATATTCACAGTAAACCGGGCATCAATCACAGACGGCCGCAACTTCTCAGCAGAACTGAACAGCGAAATCGCCACCCCGAAACAAAACCACTCATCATGTCTTCCGCATTTCGAGAATCGTCGCTGTCCGCCAGCATCAACCGCCAGTCGCTCATGGCGACCCCGTCCGTCGCCGAGACGCTGCCAAACGCCAACTTTGGCTTCGAAGAACTTCGCGATCGTATGACCAGGTTCACCTCGAAGTTTGACGCCTTTATCGAACAGGGTCGCAAGCGCGTATTGGAGGAGCGAAACGAATTCCGCATGAACGTGGCAGAACTACAAGGTGCGTCGGCGGGAAGGGAAGGGGAGCACTCGGAATTGGACTCGAGACATGATAAGGCGGCGAATCGGGCAAGAAGAGTAAATGCTAACATACCCTGTGACCCGCAGAGGACCAGCGCATGAAGAAGAAGGACATTGAAATCCTCCAACTCAAGACGAGCACCCACCAACAAACCGTAGCTAAAGAAAAGGCCGAGACGCGCGAGATGCAGGCAGCGATCGCGCAGCTCTCGGAAGAGCGCGACAAGCACCTGGCGACGCGGGACGCGCTCAAGAAGCAAATCGAGGAGACGCAAAAAGAGATTGACGCCCGGCTGGCGGCGCAGCGGGCGCACGCGAAGCAGCTCGAGGCGCAGTCGCGCTTCAACGTGCCCGAGCTCGAGTTCTGGCAGCAGAACCTGGGTTTGCGGATCGAGGGCGCGGGCAAGGACGACCGGCTCAAGTTTGTGTACACGTACGTCGACGACCAGGACTGGGAGCGGGAGGCGTGGTTCGAGCTCAACACGGCGAGCCGGGACTACGACGTAAGGCACTGCCGGCCCAAGCTGGAGCGGGAGAGGGTGGAGCGGGTGCTGGACCAGCTTAATGAGACGAGGGAGCTGGCGGTGCTGCTCAAGGGGATGCGCGAGTTGTTCGTGGAGGCGATGAAGGCTTGATGGAGAAGAGGGGGGGAGGCTCCGGGTCTCTGTTTACTGACGAGGCTGATGATCACGATGACAGTTTTCTTTCCATTCTTCTTTCCTTTCTTTCAATGGATACCCACTTTGGCGCAGGTTTACGTGTTACACCTATCTACAGGCCTATTGCAAGTATGGAGCAGTCCCAAAGCAGCATTGCATGTGATATATTTCGCGAGTCTAGAATGCACTTGTCGTTCTCGATCATTGGGGTCTCTTTGTCGATGACTGTCCAACATGTGAAATCGGGAAAACAGCGCTCGAGGAGAGTGATTCTTGTGGCGGCGCATGCATGGTAGTAGAGCTTCAGCCTCTGGGAGTCCAGAATCCCGAGTCCAGACCAGCAATGCGAACTTGAGGGCCTTCACAAGTTGCATATATTGGACGGGTCTGTGCATAAGAGTCCCCTCATGTGCAGCACTCGATGCACAAAATGGAGGGTATTCTCTCTAGGTCAAGATATACCACCCGGATAACTTCAGAATCTGTACCATGCATGTATGACTTGTGCAATCTCAACACAGTTATCCGTAAATTTGTGCACCATGAAATTTAGAACACAGGTAATGGAGAATTCCACCGCTTCACGATAGCAGCAGTGGCAGGTTAGCCTCTCCGCCAGCAAACTGTAAACTTTATTCCAACTAATGCATCCGTTTTGAGTTTCTACTTCTCCTCTTGGTCTCATGTTTCCTTCAGCTACACGTGTACGGAGCACGGTATCACGAGCACAAACTGCAGACCTGCAACCTCTGTTGCGGTTCGGGTTCCCGAATACAACAAAACGAGCAAACCCAAAACTTTAGGAATCCTTCAACACAAAGCTGCATCCCGCCAGAAACTGTGAACACACATCCACATCAAGTCCAGACTCCCAGGGCATACACACCCTTGTCTGCAGCAGAAATGGCCGAGGCTTAGCTCCATTCTTCACAGTCGACTGAGCCACTCATGACTCGGGATCTCGACCCTCCGAAGCCGTCCAGCAAGATCTGAATGATTCATTATCTCTCCCTCCCATTCGCCTGTTCCCCGTCCCCCTTTCCAAGCCTTTCCAAGGCACAACCTATCCGTACGGTTACCCGATTCCCCCGACCGCGAAAAGAATCATACCATTCCCCCCCCTTCTCGCGTACCACCAAAAAATTCTCCTGCTGCCCAGAGCTCCGCTGTCGCTGCATTGCTGGTCCCTCCTCAGGAAGCCTGTCACCCGTCATTCTGCCGCTCAACCCCTTGTACTAACAGAAAGAGGACGAGAACTGGACTGGTCCGGCAATCGGCAAATGCTCCAAGAGTCTAACGGGCTTCCCAAAGAAAGAAAAAGAGGCCCCGAAAGCAAGGAGGGGCCCGGCCGCAGAAGAAACCAGCAAGGGGCCCGACCATCACCTTGCCAATCCCGGATTCCCAGACAGCTACTCCGCCCATATCCCACTCCGTGCTGATCCACACACTTGACGGTCGTACGGTACGGGTAGGCCTATGCCTCTTGCCCGCTGGTGCTCGATCACGGGCAGCACCGGCTCTCTGACCGAGCCGAGTCTGGGCTGAGGTGGACCTCCGGTGACCCGGCACCGATACCAGCCCCCCACCCCCCTTCTCTCTCCCCTTCTCCCCTGCCATACCATCCTGCCTCCGCTTCCGCGTCCGCCCCCCACGCTGGCCTTACAAATTCCCATGGCCTCCGATGCCGTCAACCACCCAAGTCCCGCCGGCTCCGTGGCTTCATCGGTGACCCCCGGCCTGAATTACAATAATAATAAGCGTAGTGCTCCGGACCACCCAAGCCCGGCTGGCCCCGGGAATGCCGAAGTTGTCACTCCCGCCGGCGCCGGCACGTCGCCCGCTTCTCAACCACCCGGCGATTCAAACAAGAAACGCCGTGTCGGTCCTGGCTCCAGGGGCGTCGCCAACCTGACGCCGGAGCAACTGGCCAAGAAGCGCGCCAACGGTGAGCACAAACTTCTCTCGCTCACCCACCCACTCATCTCATGCCTCACTGCACACATGACTTTCTCGTACTCCGTGACCTTCACCTTCCGTCCCATTTCCAGCATTCCTTCGAAACTAGTGCTCGCTGTCGTCCTCACCACCCCCTGTTCGCTCACGGCACACCACCCTCGCACACATACATCCTTCTCCACAACATTGACTGGCTCCTCCTCCCCCCTTTCCCACCTCGATGACGACACACCCGCTAACCGAAGTTCCCATCGGCCCCGATCAGACAGGGAAGCCCAGCGAGCCATCCGCGAGCGCACAAAGAACCAGATCGAGAACCTGGAGCGCCGTATCCAGGAGCTGACCTCCCAGCAGCCCTACCAGGAGCTGCAGGCCGTCCAGAGGGCCAAGGAGGCCGTCGAGGCCGAGAACGCGGACCTGAAGCGCCGTCTGGCCACCTTCATCGCCTCTATCCAGCCTCTCATCTCTGCTTCTCCACCGAGCCAACGTAAGTTCGTTATGCTCGGGGCAGACGTATCTTTGACTAACACCATATCAAACTCAGCGCCACCGCCGCCGGCAGACCCGCACCCTGCCGTCTTCCCATCTCCAAGCGGCAGCTACTCTCACGTCCACCAGCACAACGGGCCCATCTCAGCACACAATGCCTCAACGCCCAACAGTGCGGCCTCCCCGGCCTCCATCGACCCGACCGCCGGCTGGCAAACGACGCCCAACGGCAGCGGTGGTGGAGGAGGAGGAGGTCCTGTCTCGGACCTCTCCCCCCCGAACCACATGTACGCCGCGAGCAAGATGCTCGACCAGCAGCGGCAAGGGCTCCGCCACGGCCTCGACCTCGGCCCGGAGCGTCTCGGTCTAGACTTCCTCCTCGACCAGAACGCCCGCGTCGGCAAGATCCAGAGCGGCGTCAACGGCGCCCAGGACACGCCGAGCTACAACCACGTGCCCATGAAGCACGACTGGACCGGCGTCGGCCCCGTCACGCACAGCCGGAGCCCTTCCCTCAGCGGGCCGACCGTCCACACCCCGCGATCACAGGTCGACTATCCTCAGCAGCAGTCGCAAGGACAGCAACAACAACAACAACAACAACACCAACCGTCATCCTCTGCTCCCCCAGAATCCCGAGCCCTAGGCCACCACACGGCCGAAGTAAAGAACTGCGGCCCAACCTGCCCCCTCGACAGCCTCCTCCTCGACTTCCTCCACGAGCGCCGCCAACGCGCCGCGGACGGCCTCTCCACCCACGAGATCATCGGCCCGCGCTACCCCTCCGTCCTCTCCCTCCTCAACCCGGCCAACAGCAAATACTCCCACCCGCTCTCCAAAGTCTTCACCGACATCCTCGCCACCTTCCCCGACCTCTCGGCCCTCCCGCAGCGCGTCGCCGTCCTCTACATCATGTTCCTCATCATGCGCTGGCAGATCTCCCCCACCCAAGAAAACTACGACCGCCTGCCCGAGTGGGCGCGCCCTCGCCCCGCGCAGCTGTTCACCGAGCACCCGGCCTGGATCGACCACGTCCCCTTCCCCGCGATGCGCGACAAGCTGTGCCGCGACTATAACCCGCGCGAGTACCTCTTTGACAACTTCTTTGTGCCCTTCACCACGACGCTGAGTCTGAACTGGCCGTACGAGGAGACGGATACGCTGCTGCAGGTGCCGGAGTCGGATGAGGTGCTGATTAATCCCGTCTTTGAGCGGCACCTGCGGAGGCTGGAGAATTGGACGTTGGGCCAGGCTTTTAACCAGACGTTTCCTAAGCTGAGGGAGACGTATAATTTGAAGGAGTGAGCTGGTGACGGTTTACGGGACCTGAAAACTACATTGTGGTTTATTCTGGTGTAAGTCTATGAGATGATGAGAGATTACTTCTCGGTCTTAAGGATTATCTTGCTCAACTCTCTTTGCACTTTTCACTCGGTATATAGGGGTCTTTCAAGGCTTTTTAAGGGAAAGGAGGGAAAATAGTTTCATTTCCGTGGCGTTCACGTGAGGTATATATCACCAACACGGCGTAGCTTTTTGGCACCAAGCAAAGGCAGTCATCATGAGTCAAGCCATATTGCTTGGCTTACCTTTTCTATCTCACCAGGGAATTAGGTTAAGGAAGGGGGGGCTTTTCGAGGTTCAGACTGCGGCGTATGGGAGGTGGATTGGAAAAATTAACACGGCATTCTTATCTTCCACATGTACACAGTTGCTCAATCTATGGGAGACGTTCATCAATCGTAGCTCTTGTTACCTTTCTTCGTGTTGATATTGTGTTCGTACCCCAAGACCTTTCGGGTATGACTCCCGTAGTGGCTGACATTCATGATATGACAGAAGGCTTCTGGTATGGATCCTAGTCGAATTCAGGGGGGTGGTGGTGTTGTTTCCGTGGGCTGTCGCTCGACGAGGTTTCACTTCTTCTCTTCTCATGCCTCAATAGACGCCGTCCTTCACTGAACAATCGAGGCCGAGGGGTATAGGGGGTCGGTCTCGCTTGCGGCTATTTCTTTCCCACCGGTCTTTCGTCTTCTACATTGCTGTTTCTTTATGCCGCAATATCGCGGGGCCGTGTCTTGTTGTTCTTTTCAGAGGCAGTTATACTGATATCACATACAATACAGCTTGAGACACACAGACCAAGAGCGAACTTGGACTCATTACAGGCCGGTAAATCAAACATCCAGAACTCAGGTACTAATCGTCATACTAATCGTCCATCTGTTCTTGAGAAGAAGAAGGCGATTCAACAATGAGGACCCTATGCAACTGAAGCCGAAATGCAACAAAACACCATCAACTTTCCACCAATGCCATCGACAAGCACATATATTAGAGCACATACATCGAAACCACACATCTTCACAGTAGTAAAGCTTATCTTCCTCCCAAGATATCCATAGCTTTGTGTATGATTAGTGAATCATGCCTAGGAGATCGTCTTATGGAAGCGGATCCCTGCTCTCATAGAGGTCAACTGGTGCGGAATCACACACGGTCCATACTAAGAACCCCCTTTATTCACAATCCGTATAGAGGCTGCAGACCTCCACGAGTAACCCTTTTCTCTGCTCCCAAAGCACTTCCTCCTTGAATCTTTCCCTGAGTAATTCCATGACTGTCAAAAACTCTTTGTGGACTAAGAGACCCTTTCAACCATCTTCTCTTCCTACGCAACAAAAACACCAACAAAGAAGGGTCATCACCCTCTCCTAGGTAAGTCTCCCACCAGCTCGAAATCCCCATCCCCCGACCTCTCCCCTCTCGACAGACAAGAGACCAACAAACAAAACATACAGACTATTCTAACCATCTCCAAAAACTCCAGAGCAAAACCAACCATGGCAGAAGAACCTACAATCGTCCTAGAGACACACATCTACTCGAACCCAGCAACCCTCTCCTTCTCGCCAGGCTGGACCAGGAGCTTCCACCTCCGCCTCTCCCCCTCAACAGCCACGAAAACCCAACTCCTCTCCCTCGTCCGCGCCTCCACCGCCCGCCTAGGCCGCGCAGACCCCATCGTCGAGGCGCAAATCACGCTCTACTGGACCTCCCGCACCGGCCGCGTCGTGTCAATCCCTGGCGACGGCGGCGGCGGCGGCAGCATGGCCACGGTCACGATGCCCGTGTGGCAGCAGCAGCCTCCTCCCCACCTAATGACCTTCAACATCGGATTCCCCGCGCTCGTCCAGCCTCCCCAGCCGCTGCCCCAGCCGCTGCTGCCGCCGACGATGATGGATCCGCCGATGCCCATGGCCATGACATACTCCAGCGGCGTAAACTACCTCCACCCCTACGGCAACCCTGCTGCGCAGCAGCAGCAGCCTATAATTCTTCCCCCACAGCAGCCTGCGTTCCCGGCCATCGTCCCCGCAGGACAGCAGACTTGGATCATGGGAGGCGGTCCGCCCCAGCTCAGTTTCGTCAACGTCAATGTTCCCACTTGTGGACCTGGTGCTTGTGGTGGTGGTGGTGGTAAACCCGTAGTCTCAGACGTCATAAGAGAAGCCCGGCTCGACACAATCGCCGAGGGTGCGCTGGGCGGGATGCTGGAGTGGGTTTGTGGACCTACGGGGCTCAAGTTGATTGTCGTGGTTGACGTCGATGGGGGGGACGTTGTGCCTGTTGTTGTTTCTGCTGCTCCTGTTTCTGCTGCGGCTGTGGCTGCGACTGCGGCTGTCGCCGAGACTCCTCCTACTTCTGTGGCGGCTTCTCCTTCTTCTTCCCCTGCGATTACTACACCCGTAGCTTCAGCCTCGCCTGACCCTGCTACTTCTCCTCCTCCTCCGGCGACTTCCTAAGGGTGGGAAACGGGTATCTCGGCTTTTACACACTAGGAAGCGGTCAAAGGGGGGAATGATGATAGGTAACAGCATGGAAAAAAATGAACTCGTTGCCAAGTATGTAGTAGAATCTCGTGCATGACGAACCCATATTGATCCCCGGAGGAAAGCAAGTGTGATTATCAAAGAAGGTTTATACCTCAAGTAGCAGAACTCCGAAGGCTACTCCAAAGGTATAGAAAGATCAAGTGAAAAGGTATAACTCAATTGTTCAAAAGTCGGTCAGATTCAGATCGTAGCTTGGAAGGGGGAAACAATTAGAAGGTTTCGGAAAGGTATCCGGCGCCGACTCTTCGTCGACATTGACATCTCTCAGTCATGTCGATGTAGGAAGATCGGATTCCTGAGCTGGCGAGCAAGCTTCCTTACCAAGGTATACCGTATCCTACATTGCAGGTAATTGGGCTGTACCGTATGGACCAAGCTCGACATGTTTGTTCTATCGTCGACATGATCGCCCCTGACTTCACCTAAACCATCGGCAATAACGCCCAAAGAGACCATCAACATAACGTGTTCAACAGCTGTTCTGACGGCTGCTCTAAAAGAAGTACCACGAAGGCCGTGTCCATGTTAGCCGGTAATCTGGGAGCTCGTTGTCCTATCCAACTCTCCACCTCACTTCAACACTCATCATCAACCCCCAAAGCCCCAACCGAAAACATCTTCAAATTCGGGCCCACGCCCGCAAACAAACTCGCGTGCCGGCGCCCAGGCATCCTCTGAAACTGGCAACTCTTCACCGGCGTCCTCGCCTTGACGGTATCCACAGCAGGACACCGCAACCTCCGCCCAGATAGCAGCGAATACATTCCCACCCGCCCATCATCGTGCGCGGCGGCAACAACGCCCGAGTCGACATCAACATCCCACCCGAAATGCATGTGCGCCTCGTTCCGGAAACCCGGGAACTCCACAACCGGCCTCGTCCCGTTGGGTCTCGTCTTACGGTACCGGAGATCGAACAGTGCCATCTTGGATCTCGGCCCCGCGGCGAGGAACTGGTGCGGGTTCACGGCGCGCAGGTGAGCCGTGGCGCCGACGGGGACGTTATCCCACTCGGACCACTTCACGCGCAGGTCAATCAGCCTGACGTCACGGTTGCGGCCGCCGGCGAGGAGGACGTTTGGGTTGGAGGGGAGGAAGGTCTGGTCGAAGAAGTCGCCTTCCGCTGGGCCCGGGCGAGGGCGCGGCGGGCCGAGCCAGTGGATGCGCTCGTCCGAGGTGAGCTTGAGGAGGCCGTATGAGGTGCCGATGATGCAGTTTAGGGAGGAGGAAGAGGGCGGCGCGGGCGTTGTTTGGTTTACGACGCCTTCGCGACGGCCTGTGTTGAAGGAGATGTGGCGGAGGTTGTTTGCTACACGTGGTCTGCGTTAGAAAGAAAGGGGTCAAAGGGGAAGGGAGGCATTACCTCTGTCAAGTAACCAGAGAGGTCGGTCATCGTTGGGAGCGGATTTAGGGGGGGAAAAGAGGTAGATGTCGCACGTGTTACTTGGCTCGCGGGATGTAACCATTATGCGATGCGAGTGTGGATGATAGTTGATGGATGAGATCTGGGGACAACCTATCATCTCGTGACGATGTGACAGTCGGCGTTCAGGACGGCTCGAGGCATCGGTGCTAAAGGATATCCTGCTTTCATCAGTTCCTGCTCTGAGCCGCACAGATGTGTAGGTAGCTCACCTGTCATTGTCATCCGTAGGGATGTATGATCCTATCAAAGTCTCCTCGTCCAAAGCTATCAAAGTCAAAACACAAACTCGCAGTCGCAATCTCGGAAGGGCCTCAAACTCACTTGCATACGCAACACCAAGCCCTGTCTTTTCATCATCGCCGCCAACATAGAAACAGGGGATATTCGGGAAACTCTGCCTCGCAAAGCTGGGCACGAACGGCACCTCGCCCTTGTCGACGAGCCCCCGGGCCCATGCCGCCGCAGGAACATCCTCGACGCCGAACGCACCATCGACGCGCAGCCTCGCCCTCTCCTCACGACGCACGCCGAGCTCGACGTCCAAGACGCCGCCGATGAGCGGGGCCCGTAGCGCGGCGGATCGGACAATGTGCCGCTTCAGCCGCTCCCGGCGGGCGGCGACGGCCTCTGCCTCGCGGTGCTGAATCTTCCGGCGCTTGACATTGTCGGCGGACCAGGCGGCGGTCTGCGGTGCCGAGGCGCCCTTTTCGATTTTGAAATATTTGCCCTTTTCCTCATCTAGAATGGAATTTTTCCCAAATCAGCCGTCGGGTCCATGAAGGGTACGGTTCAAGTGAAAGATAGACTGAGTGCTCAAAGGAAGGTTGAAAGAACTAAGACAGATAGAGTGGTGTAAGACTTGAGGGGGGCGTGTAAGTAGTACCGTAGTAATACCCGGGGATTTGCATTCGCGGCTGAGGTGCCATGATGGTTTTCCGTCCGGGGTTCGGTCCGCCGCGATGGCTACGCGGTCTCGGCTCCGAGGCAACAGTAGAAAGCCTGTCTTGGGTAGGTGTCCAACAAGATGAGAGGTCGAGCCTCGAGGTGGTTGGAAAGGCCAAGAAATCCCAGATATTTGGAAGATGGGCTGTCCCAAAGGGGAAAAGGATAAAGAAGAATTATCGGCACTAGCTCCGTCTCGGACTCAAGATCTAGACAAGGCTCAAGGCACAGTCGAACTGACTATCCAAGAACACTGTGGACGATGCTCCTGCTTGCGGGATGGTGTGCTTCGTTCGTGGCGGGAGTGGGTGTAAGTGGTCAATCTGCACGTGTGTTGGGGGGCAGATGTGGATGGTCCGGGGAGGGGGTTGGTTCAGATATGCGGGATGGAATTATGCATGAGAAACATCGGTACGATATCGTATCGTCGTGACGATGACAAAGAGGATTGGATATTGCGAGTTGGTGATGGGCTTGGTTGGTTGTGTGGGTTGTCAAGGGTTGACGATGGCGTCGGTGGCGCCGAGTATCATTGTGAAGCAGTTCCTTTCCCCGACAGAAAGCAGGCGGAATGGAGGGCGGAAGCAAAAAGAAAAGAAAAAAGATGGAAAAGAGTGGGGGGTGGGAGGTGTGCGTTTGTCGTCCGGAGCCGGCAGAAGGAACCCACTTTCGCGGTGAATACGCCGTTCCTTCCATCCTCTGAGAGTGGCAGCGTCAGGTCGTTTGGTGTGTCACACCGCATAATAGAGGCCACTAACCTCGCTGATTCTGCGGTGTAATCACTGAAGCCGCAGTGGACTCGAGGCAAGCTAAGGCGCTAGATTCGACACCCCACCCTCCCAAATGCCGCCGCCGCCGTGTGCGGGGAGGACCGATTCAATGCTTCAACCACCTCATCCACCACCACTACCTGCTGGTAAAAGGGCAGAAATTTACAGCGAGATTCGACGCTAAGGTAAGATAGCTTCACCATTACCTTAGGACTTAGGTCGTATATGTCCGCGGCTGATCTGGCCCATCAATCGCTAGAATCGTCGGCCGGCGTCAAGCTCCTCGGACACTCCAACACATGCAGCCTGGAAGTACGTGGTTGAGCTTGTAGTCCCCGGCGAAAATAACGGCTGAACCGATGACTTGGCAATTCTTGACACCATCCTCTAGTACGCTGAGTCCAATATATTCTATCCAAGGTACCACCACCATTAAAAAAAAAGCTTGGCCATGATAGTATGCGTGTCGTACGCTGAACTAAGGTACCTGACCTGCCTGCCTCAGACGGCTCCTCCGATTGAGGGGAGAGGAAGCTGCTCGCCTTGTAGTCCGATATACGGCGTCTTAGCTGGCTCGGGGCCGTGTTAGTTGCTGTGCTCAGCGATGGCAAATGTTTACCAGCAGCGTTCCATGGACTGATGCTATACGGGTCCATGCCTTGCCTCTATGTAGACTCTGGCTAGTGAGGTTGAGATACTACCGGCTCGATTCAATCGTGGTATGCTTAGGACTGCCCCATCTCTCTTGTTAGTCTTTTCACGGTGTCGATTAAGTCTCTCTTCATGCACTGTAACCGTGACCTCTAAATGACATCGCCTTGTATCCAATTGAACCTGAACCTGAACCATCGTGAAGTCGCTAACCCCCCTTAACAACGCAAACTGAGCGAATGCCCTTACCTCAACAGCAAGCAATTGGCACAGCTACTTATAGACTAAACCAAGCATCCAAATCCAACGTCCACCACACGCTCGACAAAGCTTCGCTATGTACGGATATGTTCAACGATAAGTACGGATCTCCATGCGGTACGAACAGCACCTCTCTCCACTCAAAAGGCCCCATCAGCTCCAGCTCCAGCCAGCTGCAGCCCGCCCCTCCAAAACCTTGCCCCTCCAACCCCTCACCTCCCAAATCCAGACAGCTACTCCCTCCAAGCTCCCTCTCTCTCAACATCCTTCCACGCATCATCACCACACAAACCTCGAAAGCTCCCCTCGAAGAGATTGCCCTCCATAACCCTACCTCCGACATCACACATACCTACCCACCTCGCCAAGAAGCCCAACATGGTCTACACCCTCACCGTCCACCTCCACGCAAACGACCACCCGGACTCGGTCGAACGCATAAAGGCAAAGCTCATCGAGGCCTCGCGCGTCTACTCAAAGGACCGCGAGACCGTCAGCTGGTTCGTCATGCAGGACGTCCACGACCCCAGGTCCTTTACCATTGTCGAGCGCTTCGAGACGGAATATGTAAGGATCCCCACGCACACACACACACACACACATACACCAACTTGGAAAAGCCTCGCAACGCCAGCACTCCCTCCCTCCCTTCACTTTCAGTGTCCTATGCTGGACAGATTCGCTGATCCGTTGTCCTCCCCCCGTGCAGAGCCAAAAGTACCACCTCGAGAACCCTTACTGGAAGACCTTTGATCCCTATGTTGTGCCATTGCTCGACCGCCCCATGGACCTGAGAAGACACGAGGAGCTGGATACTTCCAAGGACGTTGTCGTGCCCCAGTAAGGTAGACCACGTGACTAGATAATTCAAATTATTGCTCCAACAAAACCACAACCTCTTGATAACAAGTGCCCTGTCACCCATACACGTACATGTAGATGTATCATTGGAGGATTGGGGCAGCAGACCATGTTGAGGGTAGAGAACACGACGAGGACACTGACACGCCACCAATCTTATTTACTACCATTTACACATGCACAAACAATGGGTGGGAAATAGTGTTACTTGATTTAACGATTTGTATTAGGTCTATCAACGCACTAGGGTATACCCCTCCTCTCTCGCTCCAACTCGATCACAGTAATTACCGATGAAGTTCATCGTACAATTTTAAACATAGAGAAAGATGAATTTCGTGGGCACAAGTCCACGTCTCCTCCGGTCTCAATAGGGGCCAGATTCAACAGGCCCAGGGAGATCATCCCGCGGAGTCGACGGAGCATTGTAACGGCGCATGTAGCGTCGTAGTCAAGCCCGACTCTGCCAAGAGATTCCTCTTTACTGCGACTTCTCGTGCTGGGTGGAGACACGCTGCAGGGAGACGACTGATGAAACGGTTAGCCGCTGTTCTGTAACAAGACACATACTGTGGGGTAGATTGGGGGATATAAAACTTACCAAAGTCCTCGAGCGAGCGCTGCTTCTGGTTACCCTTGGGGGACTTGCCGTGCATCAGGTTGTCGAAACCGGTGCTGTCCTGGAGCATGTAGTATACACCAGCGCAGACGCAGAAGACACCGAATGAGAAAATCCAGATACGGACGACGGCAACAATGGAGGTCTGCTGACCACCCTCGAAGAAACCCCAGATACAGAAGCAGGTGGCAAGGATATCGACGACCAAGATGGCGCCAGACAGCTGCCACGAGGGGATAGAGGACCAGAAGGGACCGTTGGCACGGGTGATGAAGATGAGCCAGTTCTCGGTAAGGGAGACCTCAAGGAAGACAACCTCGTCGAGGTTACCGAAGTTCTGGATGATACCACCGTTGGGGTGGGCGTACATGGTGGTGACAGTGATCCAGGTACCGACGGCAAGGACGATACCGAGGAGGACGGACATACCCCAGAGCTTGGGCAGGTTCCACTTGACGGGGGACTTGGAGAAGGGGGCGTTGTCGTAGGCAATGGCCAGGGTGGCGATATCGGCGAAAATGGCAATGAAGACAACCAACTCAATGTTCAGGGAACGGTTGAGAATGGCAATCCACAGACCAAGGTAGATCTCCAAGTGGATAGACAGGGCGATACGGTAGACGACGTAGGCGTACATGCGGTGGAAAATCTGGCGGGAAGTCTTGAGGGCGTCGATGATGGCACCAAGACCGGGGGCAAGGAAGACAATGTCGGCAGCGGAGCGGGCGGCGTCGGAGGCACCCTCGACGGCGATACCAGTGTCGGCCTTCTTCAGCGAGGGGGCATCGTTGACACCGTCACCAGTCATGGCAACGAGGTAGCCACGCTGCTGAAGGATCTCGACGACGTTGTACTTGTGCTGGGGGAAGACCTCGGCGAAACCATCGGCAGCCTCAACGAAGTCGTAGACCTCGGAACCGGGCATGTCACCACCGCCACCGAGACCGAGACGCTCAGCGTTGTAGATGTTGGTGCCGAGACCGAGCTGGCGGGAAGTCTCACGGGCGATACCGACGGCATCACCAGTCAACATCTTGATGGACAGACCGAGAGACTTGGCCTCGTTAACAGTGCGGGCAGTGTCGTGGCGAGGGGGGTCAGAGCAGGGCATGATTCCGAGAATCTCCCAGGCACCGTGGTCACCACGCTTGCGAGCAACACCGAGAGAGCGGAAGCCACGGGTGGCGAACTCAGCAACCTTGTTCTTGTAGGCCTGGTCAATCTCCTCGGGGATCTCGTGGTCCTGCTCGACGGTCTTGAGGACGAAAAGGGGAGCACCCTTGACGCAGGTAATGCGCTCACCAGCGGGGGACTCGACGAGGGCAGTGACCTTCTTGGAGACGGGGTCGAAGGGGAAGAACTCAATGACCTTGTACTTGGACAGGACAGACTTGGCGCGGGGGTAGTAGCGGAGCGACTTCAAGAAAGCCTTGTCGATGGCGTCCATACCCTTCTTCTTGCGGGAAGCGGCCAAGCAAGCAGTAAGCATGAGGTCCTCGGGATCAACACCGGCGACGGTGTAGGGCTCGGCAAGAGAGAGCTTGTTCTTGGTGAGGGTACCGGTCTTGTCAGAGCAGAGAATCTCGACACCAGCCAGGGACTCAATGGCGGACAGCTTCTGGACAATGGCCTTCTTCTTGGCAAGGTAAGCAGCACCGACAGCCATGGTGGTGGTGACGACGGCGGGAAGACCGACGGGGACACCGATAATGGTAATGGCGAGGGTGAAGCGAAGGATGTCGACAATGCCGTTGGAGCGGTAGAAGGAAGAAACCCAGACGATAAGCAGAGTGAAGATGACAAGGACCAACAGAATGGTACCAATGCCGTTCAACACCTCAGTGAAGTGACCAGATCCAGCGGAGGCTGCGTTGACAAGGGCGGCAGCGCGACCGACGAAGGTGTTGTCACCAGTGGCGGTAACGATGACGAAGGCCTCACCACGCTTGACAGCGGAAGAAGCGTAGCAGTTGTCGTTGCGGTGCTTGTCGACGGCGAGGGACTCACCAGTGATGGCGGACTGATCGACCTGGAGGAAAGCATCCTCGGTGACAATGCGACCATCAGCGGGGATAATGGTACCCTCCTCAACCTGGAGGATATCACCGGGAACGACTTCAGGGGCCTCAACCTCCTTGAGGGTGCCGTCACGGAGAACGACAGCCTTGAGAGCGAGAGTCTTCTTTAGTTCGGCAACAATCTGTAGTGGGGGCAATTAGCAATGTCATCTCGGGGCACCCTTGGCAACGCGTGCCAGTGGTGTGGGGCGGTGTTGACTTACAGATCCGGCCTGGAATTCCTGAACGAAACCGACGGCGGCGTTAAGCAGCAAAAGACCGCAAATGACACCGAAATCGACCCAATCCTCAAGACCAGCAGCCAGGACGGCGGCAGCCTCCATGACGAATTGAATGGGACCAACGAAGAACATGAAGAACTTCAGGATAAGGTTCTCCTTCTGCTCAGCCATCTCGTTGCGACCCCACTTGCGGCGGCGGTTGATGACCTCCTGCTCAGTCAGACCGAGACGAGTGTCAGTCTGGAGCTGCTCCTCAGGAACAACACGGCCCATGCCAGGGGATCCTTCATCTGTTGGGACGTTAGCAAGCTGTCAATTGAGATATTAGGGAGGTGAGAGAGCATCTATTCTACAGGAGCAATGGCAAGCGCCATCGTCTGCCTGTAATACAGGTGCTCATCTCGAGCCTGAGGAGACGTACCCTCTTCTTCCTCGTCGACGTGACCGTCCTGGGACTCAAGGTCCTCAATCAGGGCGTCAATGTCCTCATCGTCCTCCTCGTCCTCGACCTTGGGGTTGGCGGCCGGGGGCGCATCAACGGGGCGTTCCTTCTCATCGAACTTGTGGCTCTCAATGGGCGTGCTGAGAGCAGGGGCCGCGGCGGCGTGTGAGTCGGCCATTGCGGTTGTAGTGAGACAGACGAGCTCTGCTCAAGCTTATTATGCGCGAATAGGTTGGTTTTGTTGTCGCGGATAGGAATTGATAGGTAAGATAAGTCCGAGGGAAACGGCGAGGTACTGCTTGTGCTTCTTCGTAGGGCGGGCCTAGGAATACTGAATTGGTTGAGATCGCAGGGTAGCGCGTAGGAAAAGGTGATGAGGGGGAGAGTGGAGAGATGGAGGAGAGAGGTTTGAGCACCACACGAATGTGAAGGGCAATCTATATAGGCAGCCTTCGTGGGTGATGGAGGAAAGAGAGGGGGAAGAGGCGTTCCGATGAAGGCGGGTGGAAGCTTCGCTACTTAAGAGAAACGAGCCGTGGGTAGGAGAGAGGCAGACACGAGCGGCAGGAGCAGAAGCAGACGCAGCAGCAGCAACATCCAAAGCAAAGCAAGAACCAGACCAGACCAGAAAGAGGCGACCACTGACGGGGACGTGGGTGTGGATGCAGGCTCAAGTGTGGGCGTGGATAAACGTAGGCATGGGCGTGGGCCGTGGATCATGGATGGGCGTGGGACGGGTGAGGGCGTGGAGCGAGTGAGCGAGCTATCCGGCCGACTGCACTTTCCTACCTTGCGACCCAGAAGTTTTGAGAGAGAGAGGGAAAAAGCCAATCCATCCCAATCGGGATCCCCACTACGTGCCCGCAAGCGACGGTATTAGTCCGCCCACGGCAACAGCGTGCGAGAAAGAGAGCCCAGAGAGAAGCGAGGAAAGAGCGGCGCGACATGGACGGCGATAGCGGTAGCACACTGTTTAACTCCATCATTTTGTATTACTAAAGGATTGCCGTAGTATATATAAACGCTACCCTGCCCTCGAATTCCGCACTATTTAACCTTAACCCTTTTTATAAGTTACTTATCTTTTCCTCTATTCTACTCTCTCCCTTATTAAAAAATCGCTAGAATCGTAGTTTTAATAGCTTATTAATGAGCTAATATTACTATTTAAAAATAAGTAACTTATTTTTATATATAAGTCCTAGGAGTTTTATTATTATAAGAATAATAATAAATATACTAGAGTACTTAAGAGAGCTTTTTAATAAACTTTTAATACTATTTAAAGCAATTATTTTTAAGCTATAAAAAAAAAACTAAGGTACTATATTAATACGGCCCTATTTATCTTATTAATACTAATAATACTCTTTTTAATATAAAATATATTAATAATACTTTATAGCTACGTTATTATGCTTTGTAAATTGTACCTAACGTTAATAAAGATTTTAATATTATCTATTAAGTCTCTTATTAAAATTATTATTATAAAGTTAGTTTAGTTATTAATATTTAAATAAGTATTTTAACTTAACTCGGAGGTTTTCATAGCTCTTAAAAAGAGGTTTTTAAAAAACTTATAATTAGACTTTTTACTTATTATAAGTAAAGCTATTACGGTTAAAATTATAATAATTAAAACTATAATAATTAAAGTTATAGTATTACTTATAGACCTCGATAGTAAGTAGTTAGTAATATAATTATTTTTCTCTTATAATAAATTTAAAAAAGTATCTTAATTTAAGTACTAAGTAGGTACTATACTATTTTATTAAAACTATATTCTTATATTTATAACTTAAAAAGAATTAACTTTCTTTAATAACAAGGTACTTAGACAGCGGTAGCGACGCGGCAAGGAAGGTAAGGTCGGGACAGACATACGTACCTACCTTAGAGGCAAGAGCATCCTGCCTTTCTTTCTCCCGTCTTCAAGGCCGGGCAGTCGTCACAGGCTCCAATGGTTACTCACCCAATTACTTACCTTGGCTGCTTGGGCCGGGTTCCTCAAGGTTAGGTACCTTACCTCACCTTACTCACCACAAGAGAATATCTGCGGTTTCGCCCCAGCAGATATCCGTACGGGGGAGCTATTCGTAAGGTAACCTTTAGGTGAAGTGAGGTAAGGGAAAACAGGACCTCACTCACAACAACGGTGCAAGGAAGGTGAGGTATGGTCCAGGTTCAAGTCTGGCAAGGTACCTTTTCACGCTTGGCGAGGTCGCGGAGAAAGCAACAATAGCTGGAGAAGCTACCAGCATCGGGATCCATTGATCGGTCCATGGTACCTTGCGGCCCCAGTACTCTCCCATATTCGTGACTGCCCCCCCAGCACTGAGCAGCAAGCGGCAACAGCAACAACAACAGAGAAACAAGAACAACAGTAAGGTACCGGGTTCGTGAGAGGAAAGGCACTCCAGTCAACCTTACAATTACATGGGCCGCCCCTACGGATACAACACGGTAAGAACGAGGATATGCGCTGGAGTGGACAGGGCCAGAACCGGACGATGTCAGGATCCATTATTCAACCTGGCCCGAGAGGAGGACCCATTGAAAAATAATCCATCCTTACCCCGTATGGACGATGGGCGATACTTTGCGCTGGAGCTATCAGAATAAAGTATTGGAGTACATTGGGCTGGGGGGGCAAGATACAAGGAATGCCCACAGTACGAATTGAGTTTGACCTCGACGGTATCCGTACGATTGGAGAAAATGTGCACAGCATATTTGGGATACGGCGGCAATTGGGGCGAGCAATGGGGGAAAATGGCCGCAAGCAGACGAGAGAATTTCCCATGTGTTACGCGCAGGGCGATTGATGAGTGAGATTTATGAGCGCAAGAAAAAAAAGCAAGTTTGGCACCAACACGGACCATTAGCCAAGCCAGCGTAATCTTGTGCAACACCACTTATTACGGAGTACCTCACGCCAATCGACTTTGTCGAAGGCCTGAGCCTAAGCCTGAAGACTTCTCAGTTGAACGACATTGAACTTTGCTTCCTTTGCGCGTCGCACTGCACCGCAGTCTCTTCCCAATCTGCTGAGCCATTGAGGTGCGGTGCGGTTACGCGGATGGGATGGCACATGTGCAAAGCTCTCAAGAGACAGAAGCTGGGACGTGCAAACACACCACAGACAGTACTGGGATCCCTGCGTAGACACTCGCATCCTCCTTTGGATGAGCTCAGTGTTGTTGCTCTCCCACACACACACAAGCCAGTACAGATAACAGTGCGAAAACAAGATGCACAATGTAATCTCGCAAGTAAACAAAGTACACTGCCCCACATGGACTCGCCGGGCTACGGTTCCCAGGACCAGGTATCGTGCAGGTTTCCCAAGTGCAGACATGGGGGGGAAGGCAGGTACCTGGGTAGAAGAAGTGGGCTGCAGGTGCAGCGTGTGGCCCAGATGTGGGAGCGAAGTGGAGACCTCTCAAAGTGGGAAGGTGGCCCAATTTTCGTTTTTTTTTCCCCTCTTCCTTCCTCTGCGTTGACTAAGGCGCACTGGGCGAATTGGCTTCCTGCACTACCACTTTTTTTTTTCCGTCGTTCCATCTCACTCATTGATCTGGCTCTTCCACGCCCCCCGCCAATCCGAGCTTCGTCACTGGCTCGCTGACCATCGGTGATACCTCGCTCATCAACCGTGGATAGCAGAGCACCATACCTGCGTAGCAAGCAGAAAAGGTGTGCATGCCTTACGTAGTAGAAGTTTAGCACCACCTTTCCGCGGGCTTGTGGGGTCGCCGACATGTCGGGCAGGGTCAGAACCGCACATCCACACATCAGGCCAGGACGTCAGGTACGTACAACCTTACACATCGCTACCTTGTCCATGTGGTACCTTGTTCTGGGCTGACTATCAAGATGCCGCGAAACCTAAGCGCATTTGTAGGTAATCCTCAGGTAAGTTCGTCTTCGTCGCCCCGTACCCGTTGACATCTGCTCATCCGTACCATTGCCTGCTTGCTGCTTCACTATTGGATTGCCCGATTGCTGAGTGCTTTTTTTTCTTTCCTTCCAAAGGGTGCTTCCGCTTCGTTTCCTTTCTGGGGTCTCCGAAGCCGCCCAGACATTGGCCATTTAGGAACAGAGGCTTGCGCGATTTTTCGAGCCGTTCCATGGCATCAAATGACGACACTGCTTTCCAGGGCCCAAACACGACAACGACAGGCGAGCCGCGACAGACAGACAGGCCGGGCATGGACCGTGGACATCCATGGATTAGAGTATGGCAGTCGTCGTCTTCGTCGTCGTCGTCGTCGGCTCTTGGTCTGTCTCGGGTTCGCCTGATGGAGCGTGCACCGCGCTCCCCCTACCCTTTTCCACTCTTCATTGCCGCTGTACGACTTGCGTGAACCGCATGAGCTTGGACGCTGCCGTCGAATCTTCCTGATGGATGGGTGGATGAAAGTACGATAACGCTGGCGGTCAGCACATACGAGTACACTACAACAACAAGTCCGGATACAACCGGTGCATGTCTCTTTCTTTTTTCAACGGCCATTAAGTGCCTCACCCGGGTTGAATGGAACAAGACGACGCCAATTGGCGCAATGGACTGCTTCCAAGTCCCACGAGAATGGTTACGCCCGGCGGTCGCAGATTGAAGTTTTTTTCTCCGTGTAATTGCAGTGGCACTCTCACCACGCGCATCAGTCATCAAGCCACGGCGGATAACATGCCGCACTTCCAACGCGGCCTGCTAGCACTGATCAGTGAAGTGAAGGAGTGGACGAGTACGTACAAATTGTGCAAGATCAAACAATTAGAGTACGTATCTTCTCTGACTAGGTACCTATTATCGACATGGGATATTGCACACCCCCACACAGTTCCCAACGCTCAGCAACAGCACGGCCCTTTTTCTCTATCGTCCAGCACTCCAAGGCAAGTGGATCACAACAAGCTTTTGGCCCTCCAAATTTCGCTGCCAGTCATGAGCTTCGACGTTGGGGGACCTACCCTGCTGTTCGCGATTGAGCTTTGACGGGCTTTCTGCTCTGGGGAGGGGGCTGGGGACAACCGTCACCAACCCTGCGAGGTTGTTGCCAATCGACCAATCAAATTGCTATCAGGAAACGGCCCTTTCAAACTTTTCCCCCCCATGCTCGGCGTTGCCAGTTTCTCGTAAGCACCGTATGTGCACTGTCTCGGCGTCATACCTACTCTTTTCTTTCATCGTTCTTCTTCCAAATGGCAGTTGCGACTGAGCCGGACTGGATTGGCAAGTGGTGACTGCCTCGTTCTTTCCAAGACAGGGCCATGGAGTCAGGGACGGTGATGCGAGGCAAGTACCTACCTTACTAAGGTGAGGGTATGTAAAAGTATGGTAAGGCAGGCGTGGCAGGCACGGGTAAGGCGGCTTCCCAGGGCAGGTTGCTTGTACCGCCGGATGCGATACGTACCGGTCGAACCTCACCCATCTCAATCTGTCATCGTTTTGATTTTCCTTTTCTCGCCCGATGGAATGCATCAATCATCAGGCATCTTGTTCTGCAACGAGACGAAAGCGCGTACCTGTGCAAGCAGCAGCACTCAGCGGCACTCGCATTCCTCGCCATCCAACCAGAGAGGTTGCCTCTTCTGAATTCGGCACTTCGGCCAATGCCCTTGAACGCTAGATGTGACGGGCATCCCGTCCCTTCTCGGGACATTTTCAGTGCCAGCAGCACCATGAGAGACACCAGAGCAGTCCAGGTCTCGAAGATACAGACGCTGTTCGAGGCTCTCTAGTCCCCGGCATCCGGACATGCGTGCAGACAACTCACGCACTTGGAACTTGACGGATACCTTTTCCACCTCGCAAATTTACCAGACATGCAGCTTTTGCAAGCTACCCGCCGCTATCATCCCGCCCTACTGCAACACTCTTGTAATTTGCATTAGGCTTCTGGAGCGGCTAATCCGCAACGACTTGGTCTTGTCTACATCCGTGCTAGGGCAATCGTCGGCAGCACCACTCGTCCCGCTACCATCTCCCGCCCTTCACACAGGTCAATCCGTCAAATCGGGTCCTCCTCATTAACACGTCCACTCTTGAGCCTGAATCACTCTTTTGCCGTTGATACTGGGCGACACAGACGTAGTATTCCACGAAAAATACGCGTGTCAGTGCCCGGAGGCTGTCGAAGGCTGTTTGACGGATACGAAAGCATCGAACTGCGACTTACATATCGCTCAGCCAGGCCCTGTCGCATTTCCCCAAAGTTCCAATAGAAATACCTGACGGACACCTTGGTGATCCAGTATGGGGAAGCTAGCTACGGGTGCGGTGTGGTGCGTATCCGTACAGTGCCCCCCATCGAGCCGCCTACCTTACCGTCTCTCACACTCTCTCTCTCTCCCCACACAACAAGTACCTACCGTGGCTCCATGGCAGCGCAACCCTGCTGTGATGCTGGGAGAAGAACATCAATGACCGCCTCCGTTCTCCAGTCTAAAGAGCTCGAGGGACCTCAAGGGCCTCCAGGGCCAGAGACTGCAACTCTGTCTGGCTGAATAGGTTCAGGCTCATGACGGAGACATACGGTATTTAGAAGCTCTGTACAATCTAGGTCCGGCAGCGAGACGGCAATATGTTTTACTGTGCGAAGTCAAGACACCAGAACAATTTGGTTCACGATCTTGTCACCTTCTACTCCGTAAGCCGGCGGAGAATAGTCTCAAAGAGCTAGTACGACTTATCCACGTTGTGTTCGCGACAGCCAGGTACACGCTCCGAGAGGGATATCCACTGTTCACCGCACGTCGCCTGCTTACAGGGACTCCGATGTTGGCGGCAGAATAAACCTTCGCTGAATGTTTCTTTGCAGCATGTTTGTCGGTCCTTAGGCACACGGACCCTACGGATACTCGACTGACAGAATTGCCCTGTGCTGAGCTGAAGCCTGAAGAATGGATCGCGAACCAGAAACGATACCGGTGGCCGGGTCGGGATTGCACTGATCTTACTGCTCCAACTCCTAATCCGAGGCTGACCGCCGGCGCGCTGGCGCACGACTGATCCATCACGAAGGGTTCGACGCCTCTACGTCATAGCGAATGGGGCGGCTCCCGTCAGATGGTCTTCTCTTACTCAGTGACCCTCGCCGTTCCGGCCGATCCGTTACCGCTCATCGCTTTCGCACCGACCTCCGATCGTGGCAGGTCGCAGAGTGGCTAATTGACGCCTCTTGCTCGACCTCGCCAGTGCTCGCCTTCGCCTCTCTCGCCATCGCGGGAATTGACGTGCTGACCTAAGCTTGCTGGGTGTTGCCCTCAAGCTGATCGACGCTACAAGGGTTTCTCCGTACGAGGCGCGCTCTCGCCAAAAACCAGTTCTCGTTGGCGTTGGAGCTTGGGATCGGAGCCGTGTCGGTCAGTGTTCGGTCTCGCCGTCGAAGAGGCCGGGGGATCCATAATGTACAAAGCGGTCGGTGGCCTTGGCCATTTTGCCTTCCAAACTCAAGACATCCCGAACCGCCTGGCCGTTTCCTCGCCCGGCTGCCAGCCACGGTGCCACGCAAAGGGTGGTGGCCCAGCTCCTAGAAAAGTTCGCCGATACTGTAATCTCTCACCGAGATTCAAGCACGGTCTGCCCGGCTTCTTCCACCATCCCAGCCTGCCAGGTCTTACCACGGGCGACGCCCGGGCCTACCTGAAGCCCGGGTGTTTGGTCCTGTCCTTGGGCCGGATGACAGAACCTGTCGGACAACCTGGACGGTTGGAGCCTGGAGAAAACTCGCGCTCGGCTGGCCAAAGCTCGCCATTCAATATTGTCCTCGTGAGCTCCCCGTGGAGACTGGAGACTCTCGGCGCTCACTCACCGTCTTTGTGTTCTTGGTCGTGACTCTTAGCAAAGAGGCATGCTGAGCCGCCCACGATGAGCCATTTCAAACCTTGCTATCGTATTGGACAGTTCGATACCTCGCCCATCGTTGATCTGGGCCATCTTGGGGCACGCCGCATCTCTGCACCACTACCCACCATTACAGTCCTCGGAAATGGCCCCGGTTACCCCCTCCCGTAATCGTCCATCGAATCGCCCGTACAGATACACCTGCACTGTGCCTCCACTCCCGCTTTCTGTCGAGTGCGGGGATTTGACGGCCCTGATTCTCCCGCGCTTGCTACCATCCTAACGTGCCTAAAGCCTCATTCTGCTGCCGTTTAAGTCTACATTCCCCCCCTTCCGAGTCCGTCGGTTCTGGCAAAGTTGGAGAAGGATGGGGGGTCCTGCAACGAATCGACGCCTCCAGTGTCTTGGCCGTCGATGACATGCGCCTTTTTTACCCCAATGTCGCCTCGTTTGGCAGCTCTAAGACAAGGCCATTTCCATGTATAGTTGATCCTTCTTGGCTCACGAGTACAGCCCGCAATCTTCCGCTGAGCTGTGTGAGGTCAAGACTCAAAAGATTGAGCGAGAAAAGGACCAACGGAATCGGAGTGTCCATGCTCACGGCATCGTCGCATCAATTCCATCTTGGAGGGGAAAGGTTGAACCCAAAGTCTTGGCCAGCGGCCTGGGACTTTGGCGGTTCTCTACCAACTAAACTCCAAAAAACAGTGCTAGTAATCATACGAGCCTCACATTTGGCAGCTCCCACTTGAGCTCTATCTCTTTTCTTCTTCGCAGTCCGGATAGACAGTCTACTAGTCACGCCAGCGTACGAACTATGATTTCACGAATTCGTTTGCACGTAAGAGGATGCAGGGATTGGCCACAACAAACGGTCGGTCGAGCTGGGGCACGAATCCCGACTCAACTGCCAAACTATCGGCTATGGGTACTCGCGACGCCGCCTCCCCCAGCGCTCGGCATACTGAAAGCCGCTCCACGTCGCGCATCCCCTAGGCTCTAGGAGTCTAGGGCCTCGACCAGAATTTCGTAGTGAGACTTCTGGACCCAGACTCGGCCGTGTAGCTTGCTGTTTGGGTGATGTGTTCCTATCGATCCATGGCCTGTGGGTGACAAGACCATCCATCCGTCTCCGGAGCCGATGGGCTTGTCAGCGGGGATTACTATGACAGACAATGGCGGAGTGGCCCCCGGATCGATAACGCACAATATTGGACGTGGATGGGATTCTCACTCGAGTCGCCGTGTTACAGCTTACCAGGCCTTTTCCGTCTCGTTGCGACATCACATACTGACTGCTAATGCCAACGAGTGACGAGAAAGGCAAGCACTGGACGCGAGAAAGGTCTAATTGATGGCGCGTAGAACCCTGTCAGAATAGGGCACGGTTGGCATGCTCACTCATTTGCATCATGGCACCGTCTCCGTCGATAAACCCTGGTATTTTCGGACATTAAGCTGTGGGTGAGATGGGTACCCATCACGTTTGTTTACATCTCCATCACCACAGGGGCCAGCACAGGCCAGATAGGGTTTGGTCTGGAGCTCATGTCAAATTTCGATTTGCCTTAATGAGCTGAAGTAGATCATGAGTCTGCCGATTTCCCGCATCATTTCATCCGATTGAAATTGCTCAATGCGTTCTGCCTCCACGACAGACGTCATCCCAACTCACAGGGCTGTTCCAACTTGCAACGGGACGAATGTGGATTTGAAGCAAATTTCGAGATATGGAGAATTGCGACATGTACAACATAGCGAATAGCTGCATTTCGCCAAAGTTCGTACCTGAGGGATCCGTCTAGCTGCAGCTGCGGCCAAGACGCTTCGAAAAGTTCCGGAAGCATTAGGTCAACGATGGAATGCTGTCAGACCTAAGACCGTCAACCAGCGCAGATATGCGGCCAGTGTCTGCGGCCAGCGTTGATCCGACCACCGTCTAAAGTCGGCACGACGTGCTTGACTCGACCCGACTCGCTACGGCGCTGCGGCGCGACATCGCCAGCCATCTCATTTTCTTTCCCTTGTCGGCAATGGAACGTCAAGGATAGCCTACAGCATCGCATCCAGGCGGCTGATTGCTGTCTACGAGGTCGCATGCGTACGACATGGCAGAGGTCGAGACGACATCTTGGGGTAGCAGCTGGGCGAGAGCCTGAAACAGGCCAATGAAGGTGAAACCTGAACCAAGGAGAAGAAGAAAAGCCTGCAACTGGACAGCGTAATTCTTTGTCGTTGACAATCTGAATCTGCTCTCGGTTCGCAGTTCGCCAGCCAGTCAGAGATGGACGTACAACGTCGAATCTCGAAAAACTAGATAACCTTGAGAGCATACAGGACAGGCCAACCTGGGCGGCTGGCTGGGTCTCTGGGATATTACGAGAGACCAAAGCACCGGGAAACATCTGGTGACATTCCACACGGCACTTCGTCATCAAGCGGTGAGGGTTCATTAATGATTGTGGCCCTGGCTCCCTGTGACGGCGCTGCGTGGAGTTGCCGTTGGCTAACGATTACGGGCCGTTTCTTGCTTCGGTCCATTACCATGGGCTATGGGCCTTGCCTCTATACTCGATAGGATCAAGGGATGCCGGCGACCGCCCCCGTTACTATGAGTAACTAAGAAGAAACGGCAAAGGAGACGAGTCAGTGGCTGACTGGCTCCTCTGATTATGGTCTTATGGCCCAGAGTTCCCGCTTCAGCTCCTGCCCGGGAACAAGACCCGGTTTCTTTCGCGGTGTGTGCCGCGGTTTCCCAGGCCTTGCTCTTAAGGCGTCCCGTGTTAAGGAGCCCCATCGTGAAGCGTTAGACCGGGCAGTCTCCGTCTATCAGTCGGAAGGGTTCAGTTGGGTTCTATGGGCTCATGGGGGAGAACCGGCGATTGGCACGCCAATCCACTCCCGGAACTGACCATGCATTCTAGGGCAATACGGAGCCGAACCCTCTTTACGCGCTGCTTGGCTGGATGGATCTTGCGGTTTGATTGGGGTCTCCATCTTTTCGACTTTGAGCCGCGGCAATCCTGCAGATGCTCCAGTGTCCTGCAGAGATATCCGGTACAGGAACAGGACACTAACGGAGCTTCGCTCGACCAAACCGCAACCACTCACGATGTTTGTCCCCACATGCCGCCAGCGATGCAGCGATGCAGCCAGCACGCCAACGGCCAACAAGCAGCAGAGAGAGAGGGTTGCGGGAGGAAGAGAATTGGAGCATGCTAGCACCAGCAGCATCAGCAGAACCCGCCCGTCCGCCCGCTCTCCGTTGGTGCGTGTCCGCTTTCCGCCCTTCTAGAAGCAATGTTGAAAGCGGGTTGCAGCGGCATGGTGTGGGATGATGAGGGATGGCCGCTGCGGCCACCAATTGCGATCACCTAACTGTGTGCCAACTCACTTACCGCCTTGCCCATCTCGACAACCCACAACACCACAGGTAGTTGTCTTTAGGGGAAGGGTTCTGCTCGCAACCGGGCGGGCCACCGTAGCCTTGCAAGTTGGACCGGCGGCGGGCTGTGGGGACCGGGTACCTTGGGTATGATTTACTGATTATTAGGTGTCATGCAAGTGACCAACCGCTAGAGATCGTGTCGATTCTCAGACGGAACGCTGTGAAACCGCCATGGCTTTTGCCTTTTCCCGGGGGGGTGCACAACCTAGTGTTATTGTCTTGTTGTTTGTTTGTCGTGGATTTGGGGGACACACTATTGACTGTTTTCTTGGCTCTCCATGGCAACAGGGGGAAACGACCAACCTCTTCAGGAAAGCCGCCGAAGGCACTCTATCCTGCGCTTGCCTGGGCCCTAGCGGCAGACACCGGGTCGGTTGTGGCTTCTTTTGAGGCGTTGGGGGGGGGGGGGGGGGGGGTCATTTTGCGACGACACTCGATCGTTTTTCGTCCTTGCAACAACTCTCTGTCCCTTCTCCCTTGGAGTGACGATTGTATTGGTATACGAGGGACAGTCTGGACAACTGCGTACAGTGCGATTGATGAACTTGCGAATTGCTGGCTGGCTGGGGCCGATCTGCCCTCTTTTTGCGTGCTCGGGGTCATGAAATAGTCATGTAATACGGGGAAGGCCAAGCCCGCCGGTCGCAGATTGGCAACCATTGGCGACCATTAGCAACCGCTGATCCAAAGTTGCGATATGACTGGGAAAGTAATAAGACAGATAAGCTTTTGCGCAAGCAGAAAAAAATCTCTTCAAACTCTCCCACGCTAAGAAAGTAGAATGGGATTGGTTCTCTTTTCTCTCTGCGAGTGACGGAGAGCTGCTGTTATAGCAGTAGCAATGCGATTCATCTTGCAACTATTGTCTACTTACCTTGGTTGCGTCCAATTGCCGGACGAAACATCAAGCAAAGCACAGCCGACCTGTTCATCCGGTCTTTTGTTTCCTTCTCTTCCTGTCGTGAATCGTTTCCTCTTTTTCCCCTCGTGGCATCCCTATTCTAGAGCGTTTCCATTTTATGCGTTTCGTTTTGTTTCCTTCATGCCCGACGCGTTTCGAGTTTCATTGATATTGCGGGGTGGGTTGGGTTGTAGACGGGAGGGATGGCATGGCATGGCATGTCACAGAACCTGTTACTCCGTACTTCGTGCACAGTGCCTGCGGCATTGTCCTTCTCCGTCCAAGCTCCCATTGAAAGGTCAGACCAAAGATAAAGTAGGGATGAAAACTTTTTTTTGGACTTTGAGGCAGAAATGAAATGTCTGCGCTATGGTTTTCTATGAAATACCCGACGGGCAGGAAGATTGGGGAAGCTTTGATATGGGATTTGGAATATACTTCTCCTCCAATGGAACGTCCCATGTGGCATGTGTCAGTGGTTAAGAATCCGACTGGCCGGACTAGCAAAACTGTACAGGTTTATTCTTTACGGTGACGTTTATTCAGTCGGGTTGGTTCACACATGCGGCTGCGTACTTGAACTCTCGAGTTTGGTGGGTCATTGAAATGGCACGTGAGCGCATTGAATGGCAGCAGACTCCTACCGGTATTGCTGTTACTTTGCGATCAACCTTGTGCTTCTTCCCCGATGATGATTGTGCCTTGTAGGGAGAGTGGTGGTACTGAAGGTCTAAGTGAGGGAATCGTCAGATATCAGGGCGCTCCGAGCAGACGGGATCGCAGTCTTGAGCCGGGGATCCTGTCGTCCGATACTTGAGAGAGAATTTCGTCGTCGGTTGGGTCGTAGTTGTACCTCTGTCATCTCAGTCAGCCCGACAATGCAATGCATAATGAGGTTTGCTGGCTGACTAGCTCATGGAGATTCGGATGGTTGAGGCTGTGGTTGTAAGCCTTTATTAGGAGGAGCTATCAAGGCTCTCAGGTATCCCATACTTTCTTTCTCAGATTCGCGAATGCGAGAATCTCCGGGAGCGAAGCTACAAGGGGGTTTGGACTTTTGACTTTTGAGTTTTGACTTTGTGGCTCTGGCGAGGCCGAAGACTTTTGCGGCTGTGCTTGTGTGCGTGTAAGTCAGTTCTTGGGCTGTCAGGCAAGGTATCAAGTGAGATGAGCCAGCATCACGTTCAAAACTGATAACTGTTGGAGCATTGGAAAGGGGTGGTTTGTCGTGTTGACGAACTGGAGAGGATGGAAATGCCATCTTGCTCTCGTCTTGCCGGGCATGTCAGAGAGGGCGGGGTCTATGGTCATTGGCTTGTAATCGTACCTACTCGGCTATTTAGCTCCCTTCTCTTCAAATACGATTGAATGTTGTGAGGACAAGTCTGAGTCTTTGACTTTTTTCGGCGAGGGTTCGCCTTTCGATACGAGATGGGCTTTGCCTATGATTGTTCTGGTCGAGAGTGTGAAACCCGGATTGGCATACATGAACTGGACTTCAGCGCTCCGTATTGCTGGAGATGTGTTGATCTAATCATTCCCCCATCCTCTACGACTGCCTTCTCTGACACTCTGTGACCTTGGCAATATTCACAGGCTCCATGTTCGAATCGGCGTTGATAGGGGCTTCTTTATTTGGAAACCGCAACAACAAGATTTAGAACCCGGCATCGATAACCGCCTTGTTTTGCGTAAATACTGAAGACCAGGCTATGGAGAGCGCCGCAAGAGGACTATACCATACGAAACCTTTTATGCGTCAATGGTGATGGGGTCTAACTGGTCATAGGCAATGGAAGAAAGATGCTCTTGAGGAGACTCGCTTGATCTTTCGGGTCGACGTTAAAAGGAGGCATATTGTTGGTCTGCCTACCCTCAAGATAAGCTGTGTATCGTACTCGTTCACGAAAGCTGTGAGAGACCTACAAGCTTCCTCTAGGAAGCAGATTTTTTTGAGATCATCATATCTTTGATTCTCCGCGAGGCTCATTGGTATGGCTTCAAACGAGCCACGGATGTCAATACCTCTGACTCATCGGCCCCCGCCTTTCTGACCTACTGAAATCATCACTGCCATCGACAGTAAACACTGACAATGAGAAGACGCTCGCCACAGATGATTCATCTCATGCCTCCTTTCCATTTGAGAGTGACGACTATTAGCTTGAGTTCTAGTATCCTGAGGAGGGGCTAGATGGGAGGTTGCACAGGATAATCAATAACACGGAAAGATATGACGAGGCTCTCTTGATGAGAAACCTCATCAAGTAGCCCGCTACAAGTAGGAAAACACAAGTCGAAGAGAAGCCACGAAGAGAGCAGTCCACAAACCCGCTCAGGGAATTCCAACATCAACCTCCCATCCCCAATTGCCGTAATATCTGACTGATAGCGTCACCACCTCCTCCCCAAGTTATCTCATCGTACAGCGTAAGCCTTTCCAAATTCTTGTCTCCAAGCACAACCCTCAAGCCGTCCCAGTCGCAGCCGGACGCTGCTTCTTATAAGGAAACGGCAACTCAGGCAGGTCGTCGTACATGTACAGGCCCTCGTTGCAGTTCGACTTGCCCCAGATGTTCCCCGTGCTCTCGTACCACGCCGAGTCGACCGCGAGGGCCGGGCAGGTCGCGAAGACGTCGAAGCTCCAGTAGAGCCTCTTCTCCTGGATCGACTTGTCGCCGCGGTCCTCGCAGACGGGCTTGCTGGGCAGCGCGCACGCGAGGTCGGTGCGCTTGAGGTTGTGCCAGAGGCGGTGGCAGACGGCGCCGACGTCCTCGTCGACGAGGGCCGTCAGCTTGAAGGGGGTGACAAAGGTGTTGCCGTGGCCGCGCTTGCAGGCGACCTGCTGCCACATGTGTTGTCTCTCGCGCGGCATGTTCATGGGGCCCTTGCCGCCTGGTTTGATGGCCGAGACGAGGGTTGCTGTCGTGGCGAGGAAGAGGAGGAGGAGGGTGATTGGGGACTTCATGGTTCTTGGAGAAGGGTTTGGACGAAGTCAAGGTTGAGTTGATGAGATTTGTACCCGTTTGATTATTGGGAGAGAGAGAGAGAAGGATGTGAATGATGTCCGTCTAAGATTGTAAAGATGGAACGAGTGGGCGCGTTATTTGCTGAAAAAGGGGAGTCTCTGTGCCCTTCAGCTCTGATGTAAGTGCCGGAAAAACGTTGAAAACGTCGAGGAGGGCTAGGCGGCTGAACTTGGTGTTGCTTTTCGTTAGACGACCAAGAACGAGAAAAGGTTTTCAGTTAGCTAGCCAGTTGCCTGACTGATATATAATAAGCCGCCTTTACAGAAGGCGAGAGAGGCTCAGGGAGAACTGTGGAATGGGTCCGGAGAAAGCTCATGCTTCTCTAGAGACATCTACCTTGGTGATTTCATGCACGAGACAAGCCTGGGACATACTATTGAACAATAGAATATAGTATGTATCTGTGAATGCCGACGCCTCCCTGACGGGGACTATTTTATGCAATGACCAAACTTTTCAAAAATTACACGCCAAATTCTTGCCCATGATGGCTTCGAACCCCCCAAATACCAACAGGGTGGTCTGCGTTCCAATATTCACTATCTAGAATGAAATAGACTTCGTAGGAGGAGAAGAAATAAGATATCGAGGACCCTGAGTGATTAACGCGAAAAGGGCCCAATTAACATTGAGCGGCTGTCAATATATCAAATGATTTTCCGCAACCGCGGCCCAGCCATACATAGCCTCCATCCGCCGATGACGCCTCCTTTGAAACTCAGTGCTGCAATATTTTGGGGCACCGTTGTACTGGCTTATTGTTCAATTATCCTGCCATTCACTATCCCATTCCGCTCCCGTACAAGTAGCATGCTCCTTCTCAGCTCATCTAACAACAAACGATTAACGTTGGGTTATCTGTCCAGGAGAGTCAAGGGGAGTATTTAGATCTTCTGTCTAGCTTCTAAACCGTAGATGTTTAATTTGAATGTTTGCCTTCACACGTACATGCCGCCGTATGAATGTCCCGTAGACAGACGGTATCCTCGTCCATCAGGGTCTACTGCCTTCCCCGACGTTCGGAACTTTACGCGGTTCAAAATCTGGACTTACATGTCCCTCATTCCGTTGCTTAGCTATAATCGCTCATCCATGTTCCTTCTTCGCGCGCATACTTCAGCCCGAAGAGCTTCGTACATCTGCGGCCATAGAATACTTCGTACCCCATCCTCCCGAGGCTGCAGAAGGCCTCCACTGGCCGGCTCCCCTTTCCAAATCTATGCTCCGCCCTGGTACATGAGACCAGAAAAGCTTATTACCCGCTCGACAGGAACCTGACACTCTAGACTACGCATATATCATGCATGGTCCCACCTTTCCAGACAACCTCATTCAGATGTCGATGGTAGATGGCCGGCATGGAGGGCTGAAGGCAAACCATAAAACACCCCTCCCGTAGTCGACCTCCATCCGCAGTTCAACGTACGATGTCGGGCTTCGTGCAAGCCGACAGGCTTGTCACCCCACTGGCACATGGTGTATACACCAACACGAAGAGAAACCCAACGGAAAGTACGAATGGTACACCGTTAACGAATTCCCGTAATCTAGATCACACAGCGAAGTCGAATGATTACACCGTTGATCATTTCATAAGGTAAGTAAGGCAAGAAAGAGGTCAAACATAGGAAACCCACAAAAAGATCCATCTGTGAGAGAAAGCTAGACAAACCCTCCTTCCCAGTAAGCTAAAGCAACTCGATCAATAGAAAGTGAGCGTGATATGAGAAAGACCTGTATAAGCATATCCCGTCACAACCAGCTGTCACCCATCTTCGCTCTCCCTAGAAGCAGCTCCCTGAAGGCTCTCCCACCTCCCCAGACACCCGCTTACCGTGGTAGGTCCATTGATAGAACGATATGTTGTCAATGCAACGAAAGGAGCGGGGAGAATACGTTCCACAAATACCACACAGCCGCCGCCAGAACCCCAGCGAGAGAGAGGGAACCACACCACCGGCGCCGACGATGCGTTTCAGCGGATGTGGACTCCGTCAAAGTCGCAGCCCGCGCGGGTAAACAAGCTTCCCCCCGGACCCGCATCCGAACTCCTTGCGCTCGGCCGGTCCGGGAGCCAGGCAACCTCATTCCCGGGCCTCGAGCGGACTTTGTTCCGTACTGTAAGTGTGGTGATGTACCTGTCTTCACTCCCAATCCACTTGTAACAAACTATCACGAACAGCAGAGACAACAAAGTCTACGAATCTTTCATATATGGTTCTGAGGGCGCAAAATGCAGCCCATAACGAGTAGTCTCTAAGATAAGCATAAAGCCAGATGAAGAACAGATACAGACGCTGAGCCCCGGGGATGTTACTCGCACGGGGCCACGGCGGGATTCATCCGTGCTACTGGTAAGGTAAGCTACAACAGCTCCCCCACACGGAGTCCGCCTTTGACCAGGTCAGCTAGCCAGCCCCATCCTCAGTCCAACGACCATTCCAGGTATTGGTCTATATTCCCCCATGTAACGCCATCTTAATGCTTAGCCGTGACCTTGTCGCCGGTGACCTTCTCGACGTAAGTCTTGGCCCTGTAGTTCCCAATGATTAGTTCTGTCCGTGTTATGTGACGAAAGGGGTGGGGGCAACTCACATATCACCCAAAGCAACCATGCAAATCGTCTGCCAAACGCCGAGACCAATACGAGGAGCAACACCACGGTAGAGACCGGAGATACCGTTGGTGGAGTAAATGTAACGGAAAGTGTTTCCGACCGTCATCTTCTTGGGTCGGTTGGGGTCCTCCTTCTTGCTCTGCATCTCGACACGGATGACCTCAATAGGCTGGTTCCAGGCGGACAGACCACCACCGAGACCGGAAGCAAGAATCTTCTCCCAGGCGGCGAGCTTCTCACCGTCCTTCTTGCCTCTTACGTCGCGGATGCCCTGCTCGGCCAGACGAGAGAGACCGAAACGGGAACCCCAGTTGGTCATCTGACGGATAGCGACGGCGTTGACACCCTTGTTGATGCCCCTGATACCCTCCTTGCGGTAGATACCCATGAAGGTCTGGAAGGTGCTGGGAGGCGGGACGCCAGTGGAGGCAACCTTGTGCTTGGTGATCTCGACCGTCTTCATGCAAGTGCAGAAACCCATGGTGGCATAGGCCTGGGCAACACCACCGGTGATACCACCGATGATACCACCACCAAACTCGGAAGCACCAGCGTTGCGTGCGTAGTACTCGGCCTCGGAGGCGACGAAGAGAAGGACGGCGCCCTTGGTGGAGGCTTCAATCCAGGCCCAGGGGATGAGACCCTGGTAGACTGTGAGGGAGGAGAAATGTCAGTGATGCTTCTTGCTTGCGGAGTGATTTGTCTTCTGGAGAGCTTCGGCATCAAGCAATCAATCAACCGGGCCGCGATAAGCAGCTCGATTGACGGATTGATTCCCAGTCGTCATCTCGGAGAATCACGAGAATCACGAGAATCATCGGAATTGAGGATGGGGAGTTTACTCACAACCAAGGACACCACCACGACCCCAGATGCGGCCCAGGGCAGTGCCAAAGCCGTCGCCACGGTTGGCAGCCATGGTGGTCTTGACGACCTCGAGCGGCTGGCCAAGCGTGGTGACCTCGAACATGTTCAGACCGGCGCCCAACAGCAAGTTGGAGAACTTGACGGGCTTCTTCTCCAGCTTCTGGGGCTCCCCGATGGGGGCGGGCATAGTGGCGACGGCAACCATGGCTCTGCTACTTGTGATGACGGAAAGGGGCCCTGACCAAGGGAGGAGGGTGCTTCTTCGCGGGGGATGCGAGGTGCGGCGGGAGGTTTAATGGAAAGTACGGGGTAGATGCTTGGGAATGGAGCCAAGCGAGGAATGGGGGAAAATGCGGTAGGTTGCGGGATAAAAAAAAGGGCTGGGAATGACCTCGGATATTCGAGCTGTGTGTTGATAGGTGTATCTCGGAGGAAGGCCGAGGTCACAGGTGACTTTTGTGTATGAGGTGAGGAGAGATGTGTTCGTTTGAAAGTTAGGCGCCCGGGGGACTGGACTGGTTTTGGTTGCTAGTTCGGGGGTGGAAGCGTGCGTTCTCAGTGACAAGAAACCGAAGAAACAGAAGCAGGAGCTCTCCGTGACTGAGCGGACGTGGGAGCAGGCGCCTTTTGCACGTGGGAATTGGTGTGGATTTGGGAGGGAACAGTGAGCAAAGGCAAGGCAGGGGCAGGGGTGGGCTACCTGAATGCTGGAGCTCCTCAATTTTTTTGGTCCCAGCCCACACTCAATGCTCGCTCTCTCTCTCTCCAGTCTATCTTCCTAGGGCGGGCTTTGATGAGCTTGGAACCGGGTCAACTTTGGACTCCATTGGGCTTTTTAGCCTTGGACTTGGCCTTGATCGGAGGACCGATCTGACAGCCCTAGGTTAGGCTATTCACCCGAGTATCACCTCGGACAACCTAGTAGATGGTTGTTGGACGGGCTATGCGATACAGACGACCAGACAGAGTTAGATGTTTCCTCTCAGGTACTCAACCCTTGAAGCATAACGGGCGGCCGAGAGCCCCTTGTCTGAAGTCTCCCCCAATGGTTGTAGCAGCGTATGTAAGCTTGACTGGGCACCTCATGTCTCCCGCCGGTACTTTGCATCTTTGAGTACGAAGTAAGGTACTCCGTGTCCCTACTGGCAAGCAAAAGATACCTACAGTAGATCGGCTTCCTGGACAGCTCGGAGAGAGAGTGTGTGGCATGGAGATGGGAATGCGATAAAAGTGAGACGTGTGCGCCCATGACTTGAGACGATGCCGGCTGTCCAAGCATTGTCGTAAGACTCGACTCCCTCTCATCGTCCCTCTCTCCCTGTGCATTGTGCTGCTCATAGACCTCATTTAGAAGTGCGTATATCCGTAGTTGACTACCAAGTATATCTGGTTGTATTAGCAGCAGCTTTGGAAGCAGGTACGAGCTATTGGCATGTACACATCCACTACAAACAATCGTATCCCATGTCAGCTATCCTTCGGGTACTTTTACGAGGATGAACTGCAGCAAGCCAATATTCCCTCGGCGGCTTGCTTACCTCACCTCACCTCAGATAACAAGGCACACATCAGTGAGTCCCATTACAGCCACAGCTTGGAAAGGGAGTTGTGCCGCCTGCAACATTGGATTTCAACCAGACAAAAGGAAGCTCGAAGCTCACGCAGAAGAAAACAGGGTCCGTACCTCGAGGCCTCGCATCAACAGGTCCGCCGTGCCACGGACTGGCCCGTGGGTTCTCCGCCAACCACACCAAAACGGGCACTAAGAGCACCAAAAGATTCAAGAAACCGAAGAAGGCGCCCACGCGCCCCGCCGGGTCCTTTTTTGGAGCTCAACCCTCCCCAACAGCTTCCAGCCTTGTCCCCATCTGGAGAGCTCAACGCAAAATTCCGTGGGGATCTTCCGACTGCCAAAGCCTCAACCGCCCCCGTCCCAAACTGCCTCCCTCCGATTCCCGCCTCTGACTGGGTATCAAGCTCTAATCTCTCAGACTCACCAGCCGTACGCCGTAGAATCGACAATCCCTTTTTTGGCAATCCACAGCCACCAAAATCCATTTACTCCCCCCGTAAGATCTCCCAGTACCACCGCGTCAGCCTCACGGTAAGAAGCCTTCAACCCTTATCCAATTAAACCATCCGACTCCATCACATTGCACAAAACCCGGAACTACATCCCTGAGCCGGAACCACTTGCTCCTGCACCAGGTTCCTCTTTTCTTACGGAGTACTCAAGGCTCAAAAGCTGTCTTTCCCACGCCGGACATCGATTGGGGTATAACCAACCCGAGGGGAGGTGTGGATTACATACAGTAAGACTACGGATATTATGCAGTACAAGGTGGTACCGTAGTTTGAGATTATGTAAGACATCACAAGTTTGAAAGTGACACGAACTCCTGGTGTGCGCGTGCCTGCAGAAGCTCGACTCCAAAACTTGCATAGCTCGAGTCCGGCCGCGTGTCCAAGCATCGCGGCGCCACGCTGCGCGCATGGCTTCGCCTGTCACGTCCAGAGGCGCGCAGACATCGGCAAATCCATCCCTTTCCCGCTCCGTCTCAAGTTCAACATCGTCGCATCATGCGCACCAAGCTTCGAGAATAGACCATGGTCAGTGTACCGAGTAAATGGTAAAGCAAGGATCAATGCAAGTAAAGGAACATCTTTATAACTTCAAATTCGTAAATGTGTATTCGGACGCAAGCCAGCCTCGGCCCCAAGGTAACTAAAACAACCCAGTAATTCCCGGTAAAAGCAGCCCTTCTCGGTATTGTACAAGCGCAGTGGATGGTATCGCCCAAAGCTTTTCTATCCACCCTGACTGAAACAACACGCTGCCTTTCATGTCTATTGTTGATCGCTCATGCGACCCTGATGCCTTTCCCGCGCACGCAAAATTACTTGCATCCGCAGGCGCGCCTCCGTTTTTCTCTCTTCCGCCATCATCATCATCTTCTTCTAAGCGTACACATTTAGATCTTCTTGACAAGCTCGGCCCACTTGGCAGTGGAGAAGGACTTGGGGCGCTCGATGGGGGCACCGAGGGCGCGGTCGATGATGAGCTGGGGAAGGACACCGATGGCGCGGGAAACACCGAAGAGGACGGTGTAGTAGTTGGCCTCGGTAAGACCGTAGTACTGGAGGAGGACACCGGAGTGGGCGTCGACGTTGGGGTAGGGGTTCTTGGTCTTGCCGTGCTGGGTGAGGACCTCGGGGGCGATCTTGTAGACCTGGGAGACGAGCTGGAACATGGGGTCGTTGGGCATCTTCTCTGTAGGGTTGTCAGTATTCTCATTCTTACGTCGAATCTGGATTGTCATTCATGGTGGATACGTACCCTGGGCGAACTTGCGCTGGGCAGAGTAACGGGGGTCAGTCTTGCGGAGGACGGCGTGGCCGTAACCGGGAACGACACGGCCGGCGTTCAGGGTGGACCAGAGGTAGTCGGTGATGGCCTTGTCGCTGAGGTCGTCGCCAACGGACTTCTTCATCTCAGTGAGCCAGTTGAGAACCTCCTGGTTGGCAAGACCGTGGAGAGGACCGGCCAGACCGTTGAGACCAGCAGCAACGGAAAGGAAGGGGGAGGACAGAGCACTGCCGACCAAGTGGGTGGTGTGGGCAGAGACGTTGCCACCCTCGTGGTCAGTGTGGATGGTGAGGTAGAGACGGAGCAGCTCGACGAAGTCGGTGTTGCTGCCGAAGCCGAGCTGGTTGGCGAAGTTGAAGGAATAATCCTTGTCCTTCTCAACAGCGGCGACCTTGCCGCCCTTGAAGACGTTCTGGTAGATGCGAGCGGCAATGGTGGGCAGCTTGGCAATCAGGTCCATGGAGTCCTCAAAGGTGTATCCCCAGTAGTCCTTCTTGTTGACACCCTTGGCGTAGGCCTTGGCGAACGAAGAGGTGTGCTCGAGGGCGGTAACGGCCAGGGAGAACTGAGCCATGGGGTGAAGGTCGGTAGGGCAGTGGTCGATCAGCTCCTCGACGAACTTGGGAATGTCGGAGCGGGCAGCCCACTCGGCGGACAGGTCGCGGACCTGCTGCTCGGTAGGGACCTCGCCAGTCAGGAGAAGCCAGAAGAGACCTTTGAAGTTTTGTTAGCAAAGAGAATTCATTGCGAAAATTGTCGCGACACATAGACTTACCCTCAGGAAGGGGCTCCTTGCCACCGGGAGCCTTGGGGAGGAGCTCCTGGCACTCGGGAATGGTCTTGCCGCGGAAACGGATACCCTCCTCAGCGTCGAGAACGGAACCCTCCCAGACGAGGCACTTGATGCCACGAGCACCACCGTAGACCTGGTCAAGAGTGACCTTGTCGATGACCTTGGAGCCATGCTCTCTGCGACGGCGAGGTTAGCGGTTGTCGAGGTTGCGATAAGGGGGCCCAATGGCTATGCACTCACTTTCTCAGAGCCTTGACCTCCTCAATCTTCTCGGGGAGAAGCTCAGCGAAGCGCTCCTTCAAGGTCTAGATGCGAACGTGTCAGCTTCACGATACCCGAGGTAAGGAAGGGCCGGACGGCCGGAGGGAAACAACGGCGACGGCAGCAGCAACTTACCTGGTTCTTGGAAGAGTAGCAACGGGCAGCGTTGAAAGCCGAGACCTTGAAAGGGGAGGCTCTGAGGGAAGTCCTCAGAGCAGAGGTGGAAAGACGCGCTACAGACATTGTGAGAGTATCGTGAGGCTTCAGGAACTGGTGAAGGATGAAGGTCGGAAAGGAGGGAAAGAAAAAGCCGCAGGTAATGGGATAGAAAAAAATATGAAGCAAAGGCGCACTTGGACCGGGGGGCCGCCCTCGGGGGGTCACGTCACAGGTGGCCGGAAATACCAATGTACCTCAGCGGGCATACGGGTTGTCTCTCAGGCAGGGTGAGGTATCTGCGCTAGGTGTTTTGGCGCTGCAGGTACATCTGCCATCCATCTTAGACTTCCGGCCGGTTGCCCTGCAGTGTAGCAGTCTACCTAGGTGCTCCCCCAACGTCGGTCCAACCATGGAATTTTTCCTTGAGCTCTCAAGCTGCCCAGATCCAATGCAGGTCGAGCCCAGGCCCGTCTTCCGAGGTATTCAACACGCGCCATAGCGCTCAATCTGCGATGGCGTACAGGAATTGATTGAGAGGCTCAGCCGCCGTCCGGCACTCCGTTGACATCCCTCCCTTTCAGACCAGCTACCTACCACCTACCTTGCTTCTTGACACCGGTGTGCCTTACTCGAGCAGGTTTCAATTGCGGTGGCGGACGACCTCTACACCGTTGATACCTGAGGTCAAGACTCACTCTCCGGGCCTTCAAGCAACGAGGGAGAAACAAACGCCGGCGAGGCGAGCAGACGCGAAAAGGATACGTACCGGCTGTAATGTACAAGTGTCCAAGACTCCAGTGCCCCCCGTGTCCCCCGTGGTCCCCCCAACCGGCGACTCCAATCAATCTATCCTGTCAATCTTGGGATCTCAATCTCCCTGAACCTGTCTCCGTCTTTTTACGTAGCGTCCCTCGTCGGCCCCACCAGAAAATCTGCATCGCGCACTCCAGTTTGTCGTTGCTCCAGTCTCCAGTTTTACCTCCCGTATCACAACGCCCCGTTCTTGCGCGCGAAAAGCCGAGATAAGTGGATATCTGGGCGGCTTCTCTCGGAGTATCCGCTCTTCGTCCGAAGGTCGGAAGCCAAACTCCAAGTATCTGTTGAACACAACATCGCAGCCTTGACTTTGTGGGTAGCCCGGCGGTAAGGTAAGGTAGCCAAGGACAATGCGCCTCACGGTGAGACTGGACGACGGTTGAACTTCAGAAGGGACTGTGTACCTCCCCAGGCACTTGGGATCGCGGCCCGGCCCCCACGAGTTCACGCTTTCTTACTAAGATTTGGCCCTCGCCAAAGAGCATGTCCGGACTCAGCGCTTGCGCTCCTGTTGCCATTGGCAAGTATCCGCCCGGAGCCAAAGTCAATGGAGGACTTGTTGATGCAAGTTGTTGCTCTCCTCCGAGCCCTGTCTCGCGCATCTCCCGTCAGCTCCGAGGCTCCGTAACCCGCCGCAGGTGTGGCATTCGACCAATCAAAACTGCGTTCTCGACCCTCCTGCCTGTCTTGGAGCGAACTTCCAACCACGGCACAGCTCGACCGCCTCATCCGAGAAAGCTCACACTGGTCACGTATCCGTAGAACATGAAGTAGAACGAGGCTTCCGCTCGTCCACAGCAAAGGCAGATGGTGTGATTATGTATCCCGACTATCACGTAAAATTGATTTAATCGTATGTGTGGTATTATTGACAAGCTGTAGCGATTGCAAAGGAATCTGTCAAGCTTCAAGTTTAGATCCTACTGATAAGAAGTATTTTCGCAACTGTCTGCCGGCAACTTCAGCTCTGATTAACAGAGTTGTGTTGCCGGGGAACTATCACACCTTCTCCAGATAATTTAGTAGGTGGGTATTGTCCGCATACGGATGTGGATGAGAACAATATGAAGACTGGCAGAAATAATTGCGGGTGGGCGTGACAACAAAGATCTTTGCTCTCCCCGTTGATGTCCGGGCCGGCGACGCCAATGTGGAAAGGTGCTCTGGCCAATCTGGGCCAAGTCAAGCGCTGGGACCCAAAGCATCTCCTGTTATTTCCATATTAGCGCAATTGAGACGACTGTGTCGAATGGGCCTTTCTCACTTATTTATTATGCCAGCTCATCACCAGCCCGTCTACCTTAGCATTCCGGTACAGTCCATCTTCTACGTACCTTAGGTAGTACTTCCTCGCGGCAGAACCTCGGCGGTGGAACCATCATCTCGCTTCGAGGACCGGCTAGTCAGCAAAAAGGTCTGTGCCTTAGCAACTTCCCTTTTAGCCTTAGGCACAAAGAAGCTTGGGCACCCGACCTCAGCAAACGATATGAGCTCCTGCTCTTGATGACTTTGATGGCAAAGATGCCAATGGTTTTGATTGGTGCTTTGGTCTCCAAGAATAAAGCCGTAATCATGGGCACGCTGCACACCCGACCTCACCTGCCATGTGCCACCGCCTGCTGCACGGCAAGCCTCCAGCGCCGTCTCCAAACGTGTCCCAGCTTCCATTCCATCCCCACTTCCGAATCTCTTCTTTTCCAACCACGACTCCCCCTTCCCCCTCAGAAAAACTGACGAACCTCTCCAGCGCGACGCTGCATCACGCCCATCCCGTCGGCAGCATAAGATAACTGTATTCATCGAGACTATCATCGTATACTGACGAACATCGCATTTCGCCTTCGAGGACCGCAAGAGTCCGACCGTGGGTGAAATCAAATCAAGTAGTAGACCGTCGACGGCTCCTGCCACTTGAAAATTCTCCTCTGTGACCTCCTTGGGACGACTCGTCAAAAAAGGCGTCGCACGCTCTGTCCGTACAAAGTAGAGAGTCATCCAATCCAGGAACTCGATCCATTCGTACCTTTAGAGTGCTGGACACATTGCCGTCGCGCGACATTTTGGGATATCTACCTTATTTCTGCCTGCGCGGTCTGTAAAACAAAATACACACAAAAAGTTGTTGATCGAGGGAAGGAGCGACCGGACGTACCTGCCTGATTTTACTCTAGGAAAGAGCGTGGCACTCTTTTACTCTTGACTACTTCCACTTCCTGGACGTCGCGTACCTCCCCGCGCCCTCAGTAAACCTCTTCTTGAACAACCCTTCTTGCAAGCCGCGAAGAGCAAAAAAAAAGAAGCCCTAGCTACTGGCACTTCGTCTGTTTTGCCTCGAGCCTGCCCGCCACAACCAAACCAAACTATCTACCTTCCCAATCGTACTTCGCTCGCAGACAAACCCCTGAGGAAAAACACCACAATCGCCATCGCCATATCTTAGTTGCCAGCGAGCGCCCTGCAGAATGGCTGCCCCGACTTCTGCCGCCGCTGCTGTGGCGGAGCTAGAAGCCGCCCTCGAACCCATGCAGAATTACAAGGCTCCTGGTGTCACCGCCAACCGCATTGCTAATATCACTACCATCTGTGTCGACAACATTCAGGTACGATACGATATCGAACGCAGCGTCGCATCTCGCTTGCCTGGCCAAGTACCTAGACTAACCTCGAAACTTTCTCTGTAGAATGAGTCGGTTCTCATCCAGAAGCTGTATACCACGTTCAAGAAGTTTTCTGCTCCTTACAAGCTTGGAGTCCTATACGTGATCGACTCTGTGATGCGCAAGTGGCTTGACCAAGCCAGAGTGTCCGGCCAGCCTGTTGATGGTTCTGCGAGAGATGGAACCTTTGGCGCTGGTTGTCACCGAATTACCGGTCTCATGCACACCCTCATCAGTGACATGGTGCAGTTGCGCCTCGAAGGCCAAAAGGTACGCATCAAATGTTGCAGTTTTCGAAGCACCCTCTACTACAATACTTTGTGTGTTGGCATATCTCATAATGGTTCCGACATGGACCGGGATGTCTTTCGCCCTTCATCCTTTCATCTACCTCACACCGGACAATGTGAGAGTGAACGCTTGAGACTCTTTCGGACACGTTCATTGATGTCTATATGTTCTTTGCTTTCTGTTGACATGGCTGAATAATCTACTTACACTGCTGCCCTTTATGTAGGAGAAATTGCTTAAGCTGCTCGAGATATGGCGTAGAGTTGCCACTTTCTCTCCTGATGTCCTCGATGATTTCCAGCGGAAGATCGAATCTTCGCCTGACCCGAGTATGTCACCATCCCACCAGATGATCAACAAGCTTCATTGCCTCCGTTGTGCTAGCCCGGGTTTACAATTTGCTGACTCTTCTGCCCGTTCAGTTCAGTCCTACACGCCTGAGGGTAGTCCCCCACCAGGCTTGGTCGAGGCCATGGGCTACAGATCCAAATCCGCGGCTCCCCCGGCCGCTCAACCCCGTCCTGCTGATGCCAACAGCATCATCGCCAATCTGGCCAAACTTACGCAGTCCGTCCAGAGCCAGCCTCAGACCCAGAGCTACGGCCAGCCGCAGAATAGCCAGAGTCAGAGTAACGGACATGGCCAGAACTTCAATCAGGGCCACAATTACGGCCAGGCCCATGGTCATATCCAGCCTCCCGCCCCGGCTCAGACTCAGACCCCCGCAGTGCCTCAGAACTTGCAAGACTTGCTCTCTAGACTACAGAGCTCCACGCCACAGCAGCAGCAGCAACCGCCGCCGCCGCCTCCAGCTCCTCCCGTCAACCAGTTCCCCCAGGCTCCATACTCTATGCCTCCTTTCCCTGGTGGCCCCCCTAGCACAGCGACTCCGTATGCATACGCCCAAGGCCAGCCCCAGGCTCCTCCTGTTGGACTGCCGTTTCCAGGAGCTGGCCCTCAGCCTCCTCAGGGAGTCAATGGTCAGCAAATGGCTCTCATGCAGATGTTTGCCAATTCGGGATTCACCGCGGAGCAAATTGTCGCAGCGCTTGCGGCTGCCAGCAATCAAAACAGCGCTACTCCTTCGGGACCGCCTGTACCCACGCCCTCTACCACATCTACTCCACTCCCCATCGCGGCCCAGAGTTACTACGGCAGCGGTCAGGGATGGGGTGGTCCCGTTCAGCCCAGTGACACCAGCGAGGGAAGTCGCTACATTCGTACCTCAGCTGGAGCTGGAAATGGGAAATATGAACGTACAACCCGGTCTAGATCGCCTGGCCGCCGTTGGAACTCGGGTGGTTCTTCTCACGACCGCGACAATGGCTACGACTATGGACATCGCTCCCCCGATCGAGGCCGTCACGACAGTAGAGACGGTCGCTATGGTAGCGAGTACCGCCAGCGTAGCCCCCATGGAAGCCACAGTGCTTCTCAAGGTGGTCATGGTGACTCGCGCCGTGGTTCGGATGCCAAGTGGGTTGAGTATGACCGTAACTTGAAGCCTGGACACATCAAGGTTCTGAGCCGCACCCTGTTCGTCGGCGGTGTCAAGTAAGTATAGCCGTAAACATTTTCACTTATTCGAACATTGACTGACAGCCTTTATAGCCAGTCTGAGCACGAGCTTCGTGCCATCTTTACTCGATTTGGCCAGGTTCAGTCTTGCATCGTTAACAAGGACAAGCGACACGCCTTCGTTAAGATGGTCTCCCGCGAGGATGCCGTTCGTGCCAAGGATGGCATGGAGATGCGTGCCAACGGCAACATGCCGCAGAACGATGATGAGTCGCAGCTGAGAGTAAGTCCCAAAGATCTCTGACCACCAAGTATTTCGACTGACACAACCTAGACCCGCTGGGGCGTTGGCTTCGGTCCGCGCGACTGTAGCGATTACCGTACGGGCGTTAGCATCATTCCTATCAGCAAGCTTACAGAGGCTGATCGCAAGTGGATGTTGACCGCCGAGTATGGAGGCAGTGGCGGTAAGCCCATCGAAGAGGGTATGGTCGTTGAGGAGCCCGATATCGAGATTGGCAATGGTGTTTCCTCCAAGGCCATCAGCCGCCGCATGCAGACCGACAAGAGCGGCAACCACGGACCTCGCTCTACTCGTGGTGGTGGACGCGACGACAGCCGCGAGGACCTCGGTCGCTGGCGCCGTGGCCGCGACCGCGACCGTGACCAGCGCCGTGACGACAAGAAGTTCTCTTCGGCCAACTCTCAGCCGCTTCCGCAATTCCCCTATGGCATCGGTACCTTGCCCAACGGCATGCCTGCGTACCCTCCCGGCTTCGCGTTCCCGGCCGCCAAGGACAACTGAGTTGTTCTCTCCTGCGCGGCCTCTCGGATCCGCTGAGCGTTGTATATGGAAGGGGGTATACTTTATTTGCTTCTGCGTTTCGACGTCCCTCTGGACCCTCGCGAGCTTTGGCCTTTGGCCTGCGATAATCATGGATGTGTGCATTGGGCCGGCGTTCATATGGGGGAGGTAGCTGGGCAAGGATATCAAGGAGAGAAAAGGAAATACCCACACCAAAAGTAACTGAGCTCATTTGGAGAGGAAAGGGGGTGGATCAGGACTTTGTTTTTTTCGATACCCGCGCACTATGATGCTTTATCGTATCGTGGTCTTGCTGGCTTTTGGGCTTCAAGGGTTTGGTCAACTGGTTCTTGGTTGTAGGGTGACTTTTCACTCAAACTCCCGTTGTAACGTAGCAAAAAGAAAAGGACTGTTTTAGTCTACATCTGGTTCAGTGAAGCTTTGTGACACCCTGGTGATTTAGACATTGGCAAATGGTAGTCCGTAACATGGAAGGCACCGTCTTACTGCCATTGGCCACGAAGAAGGATCAGTCTCCCATCAACATGACCGCCAGATTTGACACCGAAGAAGCGTAGTTGAAGATATTCGAATTCATACAGATAGCAAAAGTAACTCTTGTCCAATCTATTCGAGTGCGGTGGGATACTGACACTAGAACCCGTGAAGCTGTAGCTGGGGAAAGAATAAAACTAGGTAGCCAGTCGGGTGTTCTTCATCCCTGCCATGATACCTGATTCCGAAAGGATTTAACTGTAAGGTACCTAACCGTACCTTCCCCCCTCAACCCCATTCCCGTCACCAGCCAGGAGGCGCCCGTCTAGGTCGACGGGTCAGGTCAAACCTGGCTGGAGGTGGAGTGGTCAATGGTCGACAATCAGAAACGCCAACCAGCCTACTTGACGACAGGTTTAGCGAGTACCCCCGAGTTCAAATCCCACCATGATCACCAAGAGATGTAGCCTCCATCGGGGGTTGAACTCTTCTTTTTAGGTTACATCTATTAGAGGGTGTAGGATATAGATTTATCCTGTGTGTCACGGTTCCTGTGTCTTCCTAGCCAGCTTAGAGAAGCTATGTCAGAAACTGCTAGCCACTTGCGCCTGCCTTGAATCCCACCGTCCTATCTCGGGAGGGTATCTAAGTGACGCTGTTGCTTCGATGGTAGTATGTTCTGCAGTATCTTGTTTCTGGTCCCAAACACGAATCGGTTGGCTTTGGAGTGAAGACATTGCCCGAGATACAAGCAGGGCCTAAGAATACATTGTCTTACTTACGCTCTTCAGTATCACATAACGAATCGGTCGCTCAATCTAGCCAGTATCCTCTCCTACCGTGCCGTCACCTCCTTCATATTCATCATATAACATGCAGCGCGAGGGAGAGCGGGATGAGAGAAGTATGGAGACCGCGCTTGCATGTACGGGTATAGTCCTTCAGGTGAGAAAGGGATACCAAAAGCTTAGACGCACACAAACACAAACACACACATACCATGGCTGTAGATTCTTGGATTCATGAGCTCGGCTCTTTCCGGGTCGCACCCTTGTCGGGTTTAGACTAAAGGGGCCTGGAGGAGGCATTATATAGGGTGTAAGATAGTTTCCATCGGAGATCCTTCTCATTTCTCATGCTGCTTTTAGAGGCGAAGCTAATCATTTGGTCAGTGACTGCTTGTTTCAACCTTTAATTGGCGGCGGAAGTGAGATCCAAAAGCCCTGTAGTCAAGTGAATATGGTGACGAGGCCAATATCTCCCACCTCGGTGTGATTTTAGATCGTTCTACTTCTTCAACAAATGCCATAACGGCAAAAGAACTCGATTCTTCGAGAGAGACATAAAATAATGTCCCGGCAAGCTATCTATAATATATTTAGTAGACCCGGCCTCTATGTTCTTAAGCATCACTAGGTCGATATAGAAGCCATTCACTATTAGGTAGTCTCAATAATGCATACAAATGTTATTTGTTTTATATCTTTTACCAAATTTTTTTATAGAAAAAAACAACAACAGCACTCTATCATGATAGCTTGTTTCCTCTCTTAAAGTCTAGAGAAACCAATAGTGGGCTTATTATTGAGAAAGAATAATTAAACAAATTCAGATTTCACTCGATTCATTAAATCCCAGTTTAATGTCGTAAGTCTTGGTGTTCGTCTAATAGAATTATTTACATCCTCTCAGCCTCAAAAGGCCGTCAGCTAGTGAAGCTCGAGTCTAATAGAGGCAACATCAGCCCTATCGGCCTATAGAGACCATGAGCTAGACATAGACAAGCTTGTAACCGATAAAGGCAATATCAGCCCTTTCGGCTTATAAAAGCCATAAGCTAAACAAGCTTATATCTCAGAAAGGCTATATCAGCCCTTTTTTTAGAGTGCTTCCGCTCCTCACGAAAGCGTGGCCCAAATGCTCTTATCGAGGTCACCCTCCTCATATTCGTACTCCCACCCCTCATCGTAGATAGGGTCGTCGATATTCACCTGGTCCATGAGCAGGTCGAGCTTCGTCATCTCGCAAAGCTCTTGCAGATCCAAGTCCCTCGACACGTTGCGCGCATGCCGACGCTCGAGGGCCACGGAGCCCACGTCAGTCAGCGGCCGGAGACGGGTGACCCGTAGCGACCTACGGCGGAACATCTTTTGGTTCTCCTGCTGAATCTCCTCGACCTTCGCCAACAGGGGCTGGGACGCATCGCCTTCAAAGTGCGATTTGGGGCAGTGCAGGCCCAAGGTGGAATACGCAGGCCCCTGGATGACGCCGACGGTGGCGTCCGGGTGACGAATGAGTTGGCCAGAGGAGAGCATTCTTCGTCCTCTCTCGACTCCGGTCTTGGGCTCTTGGTCCTGGTTATTCTGGTGTGGTGCAGGGGGATCGGCGTGCTCGATGACGGGTATCGGACGGCGCACGGGACGACGAGGTCGCATGCCCGCCGGCATCGGGGGTATGACGAACTTGGCCGGAGGCTCGTCCTCCTTGTTCAGCGAGAGGAGCATCACTCGACCACTCGCGTCTCCGATAGCGAGCCTCGAGTAACATGGAGAGAAAGCTCCGCATGCTATAGCTCCAGGAGCCTCTAGAAGGTCCCGGACGAGGGGCTGCCGGAAATTGCGTACGTTCCACACCTTGACTACCCCGTCTGACCCGCCTGTGTAGAAACGATCCGCTGTAGTCCCCCACGCCGTGAATTTGACACCCACGTCCAGGTCTTCTCGCTTTCCCAAATTTGGATCGAATTCGTCGATCGGCTTCTTATGCCGTAGAGCGTGGATAGGTTTGTCGCCTCGCGAGGTATCCCAGACGTACACTTTTCCATCGGTGCAAGCCGCAGTCACGTATGAGCAGAGGACGCTGTTGGGCTTGATAGTGAGCTCGTTGATATCCTTGGCCGGACAGTCCAGGCACTGCATCTCGCCAAAGGCTGTGTCGCCTTCAGGCGTCAAGCTAGGGCGGAAGATGCGAATCTGCGTCAGAGTCTCGTCGTCAACCATCAGCCCAGCCGGGGATGTTGCCACAATGAAGCTCGGTAGAGTGGGATGCCAAACCACCTCAAAGACATTCTGTGTAGACGCCGTCAAAACCTTGATCTTTTCGCCCGTGAGGCAGTTCCAAAGACAGATCTCGCCGGTGTTCAACTTCTCATCGGGAATGTCGTTATCATCTCCCGTGAGACTGCGAGGGGAATAGCCAACGAGAAGCAAGTGTTGCACACCTTCGGCTAAGCCCCATTGCATCGTTGCTGGAAAGTAAGCCCATTTCTGGGTTGCCGTCGTCTCCTCATTCCCTTCGTCCCATGTTCTCGAGCCGGTGTATACCTGGTAAGGGCTCTGAGATACGTTGTCGTTATCAACGCGGTAGACCCGGACAGCTTGCGTGGATACATCAGCAGCAGTCGCCACCATGCCAGATTCGTGTTTAGAAACAGCCACAAAGTTGACATTGCCCGCGTGTTCCCAAGTGCCTAAAGCCTCCATATTTGCTCCTCTGTCATCGACCTTCCACACCTTGACAGTTTTGTCGAAACTCGACGTGTAGGCACGGTTATTGATGCGATCATAGTCAGAAGACACGACGGAGGAGTAGAGCCACGGGCTCTGACTTTCCCTCATAGCCTCTGTGGAGTTCTCGCCCTTCTCGACAATCGGTCGAGGGATTCTGTGGTCCGGATACGCCTTCAGCTGGCCCAACGTCGTCGAGCAAAGCAAAAGATTACCAGCCTTGTTGTATTGCTGGTTGTGCGAATCGGAATGAGCCGTGGCTCCGCAGACGAAGTTTGTGTCTGAAGTCCAGGCAATCGTCATAATGTCACCAGCGCAGCCCACCCACTCTGCCCGCATCTCCATGTCGTCTTCGTGAGCCTTCCTAAACTCGTTGGTGAAGTTGATGTGGCGACGCATCCGGCCGAAGCCTCGGTTTCCGTCGACTTCCCGCGCCAACAAGAGCGCAGAAATCTGACTGGTACGCTGTGCCTCGCCCTGCTTGTCGGACTCGTCAACCTCCAACGTCAGCACTTTTGGATGCCGGGCTGGTCTCTTGTGCCGGTTCGCCAGCTCGTCGAGGAAGTTCCGAATCGCAACGTGGTCTCGCTGCGCAAGCGTTCCCTTGAGCTCGATCATGGGTGGTAAAGTCGTGAGCAAGTCGGGCCGCTTTCTCAGCATCTTTCCCAGCTCTCTATCCGTATTGTCCCTCCGCTTGTGCTTGACCTTCTTGTCACACATAGCCCGCACTACTCTCCGTAAGTCATCCAACTCGTCGGGTGTGAAGTCGACGTGGAAGGGCAGTGAGCCCAGCGCTGTCGCCGCCGGTAGGTTTCGTACAAGCTTGGAGGTGCCACGAAGAATCGTCTCACGCTCTTCCGTTGTGGTGTATGGCCGCCGCGGCATCGTCATCCAGGCTACTTTGGCCTTGTGTCCTGGGGTAGCCGCCGCCGCCCCGGCTTGTGAATCATGGGCCTTCCATGACTTGAAGGACCTGGCCTGCGCCCTCGTTCGATAGTTCGTTGTCGAAACGGCGACGATCGGGGGTTCTGTAGCTGGGGGTTGAGGCGCTGGGTAGGGTTCTTGCTCGGGTTCTGGCTGGTACTCTACCTCAGGCGCCGGCTGAGACTCTCGTCGACTCTTCGCTGGAGGCTTCGGTCGAGGTTGTTTCTTCGCCGGCCGCGGCGCTGGCCTGGCTGGCGCCGTCGGAGGACCTTGTTCGGAAGCAAGGTTCGATCCACGATATCCGTCCGGGTGGAGGGGGACCCGAATCCCACCAAAGCTTAGGGGCTTTTTCCTGTATTCCTAAAACAGAAAGTCAGTACGACACTCGTGTATTGCCGTCCTGAGGCGGGCCGGTACGTAAGTAAGTGTAAGGGTCGGTTCTCACCTCGCAATTGTTGCAAAGGTCTGCAATACGATAACGCGCGAGCGCGGCCAGCTTCTTGACTGCATTTTGGGACAGGAAACCTTGATTGATGTCGATCGCGTCGTCTTCTATAGCGGAATGATACACCTCCCTAACCACCTGCAGCCTTTCTGTTAGACAATTCGCTTCCGAGAACGAAATATGCCGAGTGCGAGGAAGAGAGACAAGAGGGGAGAGGAAGGCGAGAGAGAGCGTCCTACTTACCCGTCGAGCGATATCTGCAATCTTGAACGTATCTTGCGGAACATTGACCAACGCCTCGGTGATGTATGGCCTGACCTGTGCGTTCAGGCACCGCACGAATTTCTCAGGGTCACCGCCATTCGGGTCAATAGGAAAGTCGGGACCGTAGTGCATTCGTTGCCTCTTTCGAGGCGGTTCGGCCTCAGCAGGCCGTGAGCTGGTTTCGCGGTCATCGTCGAGTGTGAGGTCGATAATGTCGGCCTTCTTCTTCGGGGCGGCCGTTAGATCGATCGTCGTGGCATTCGACTTTCCCTTCGGACTCGCAAACATAGTCGCGATCCCAAGGACATCGACGCGTCGTCGTCGTCGTCGTCCAGCTAAGGCTCGGCCAGCGTACACGCGTAAAGTGAAGGTCTTCGGACGCGTAATTGTAGTTCGTCAGGTCGCATTTAATTAGAGCGAAGAAGGTAGCTATAATGGGTCAACAGAGGCGGGTCAGGTGGAAGTGCTAAGAAAAAGTGGACCCAGGCACCTTTCTGTCACTCACAAGGGTCTAAAACAGTCTTACGTAAGAAATGATTTCTTTCTATAAGATCTAAAAGAGTAAAACTATACTTATAGGTTCTCTTAGACTATTATTGATTTTAGTCTAAGCTACTATGATATTATGTAATATAGCTTATTGAAATTTAATTTATAATAGTCTCTTAAATGAATAAAGACTGATTAACTGTTCAGTATCAAAGAAATATTTAATCATTCAAAAACATTGTATTCGGACATTGAATCACCATACAAACATTAAAAAGATGTAACCTAAGACATTTGCGACAACTCTTTGAGCGCAAATCCTGTCGCTCATTGACATGGAAAGCGTTGCGTTGCTTCCAGTGACATATCAACAACACTTCTGGGCTCTTCGCGAGGGGCAGCACACTCACTTTAAGCCACGAGAACATCCAGCAAAATAATCCAATTCCTTCAAGAAATCTTTAAAATGCCCAAAGAAACGCTTTGCAACTATTGATTCCACATTTGTTCATCGCGGAAGTTGTCATAGAACAACATTGAACTCGATATCGAATATACCTACTCTATGCCCCGCGGACCGTCTTGCGCTGATACGGCGCGTCGCTCTGCCGTCGCGTGCATTCATCGAGGGACAACGCCAAGTAACAAAGTCTAAATGCGCCGGTAATAAATCAACAGTCCAATCGAATGGCTTCAGAACAACGTTGAACCGAATAGCCCCCCGTCCAATGCCGTCGCGTCGCATGCCGGACCGGAGCGCCATTGGCTTCGGAGGCCATCGGCCCCGCAGATGCCAGCCAGATGCGCCAGCTCACGCTCTCCAGCGCATCGAAGTCCGACATGGCACATGTTGAACTTTATGTGGTGGTTTTTTTTTCCGGCTTTACAGGCGCAAAAGATCGACCTTGACGGGATCAGGCTTTCAAGGGAAATCACACGATACGGTACACTTTTCAACTATACAATACGCGCATATACTGCTAGATTTAATAATGAGTTTATAGATAGTTAGAGGCATACTACTTGGTAGGTATTACTCTTGTATAGGTGAGTACGCGAGGTATTAAAATGTAACTTATTCAGCTAGCGCTATAACGAAAGTATGCATTAAAGCGGTTCCCATCAATATCAAAACATGCCTCATAACTTTAGCATCACTGCAATAAGGTTACGTTTCTTTATGAACTTTAGTGGTTGTAAACTCTAGAAAGCAGATAGATCATCTTATATGGTACAGCATTGCCCGCCTGTATGTGACACGACATCATCCAACGCCAATCCTCTAAATAAATAAACCTTCTAAAGCTTGGCCTTGGTGGCCGGCTCCGCGTTGATCTCCTCGTACATCTGGTCGATCTGCGTCCTGAACGCCTTTGCGGTTTGCGGTCTCTTGAGCTTAAGACTGTTCGTACTAGGTCAGCAGGTGTCCATGTCTAGTGCTAATAAGGTAGTGTCCACTTACGTAGGTGTCAACAGCTCGTTCTCGATGCTGAAGGGGTCGATGGTGAGGTAAACGCTGCGCACACGCTCGTAGCTGTTGAACTTGTGTTTCTTGCCAATCCGGTCAAGCTCTACGAGCAGGGCCTTCCTGACCTTGTTGTCGGCGCCAGCTGCCTTGATTGCTGCAAGATCGGTCTTGTCGATGGTCTTCTTCAGGATCTTGCTTGCAAATGGCGCAAAGTTCTCGGGGTCGACACCAAAGACAGCGACGAGCGACGACTGAGACGGGTCACCGTGGACGTATGCCATGGCCAGCAGACTGCAGCTACCCAGGTAGACGTTTTCGATACGCTCAGGCGAGATGTACTCTCCTTGCGACAGCTTGAGAACGTTCTTCTTGCGGTCGACGATCTTGAAGCGACCCATGTTGTCGACCTCGGCAATATCTCCAGTATGGAACCAACCATCTGCATCGAGGGCCTTGCTCGTCTCTTCCTCGTTCTTGTAGTACTCCTTGAAGATGCTGGGACCGCGGAGGAGAATCTCACCACGGGGGTAAGGCTTGTCTGTGACGAAGTAGTCAAAGTCGGGAACCGACTCCAAGCAGATCTCATTGCAAGAGGCTGGCGGTCCGATGTTGCCGAGTGTGAAGTCACCCTTCAGCTGAACAGTCGAGACGGCGTACGTCTCCGTCAGGCCGTATCCCTGCACAAAGTGGTTGCCGAAAGCCGCGCGCAAGAACTCGTGGACGTCAGGGTCCAACTGAGCGCTACCGCTGACCATGCTGTGCGCCTTCTTGAGGCCGACAGCGGCACGAACCTTGGGGGTCCAGATTCTGTCGTACAAGAAGTGAGAGTTGCTTGCCTTGCCAACGGGCTGCTTCATGTTGGCCTTCTTGGTGCTGACAACCTGGCGAGACAGGGATCCCTTGACGCCGTCTGCGTCGATGGTGGCAGTTCGGATGGCCGAGTTGAAGCGGTTGTACAGGCGGGGAACAGACATAAACCCTGTGGGCTCGAGAATCTTCATGTCGTCTACCAGTCCTACGATATCGCCGCGGAAGAAACCGATGCAAGCGCCTTCGGCCAGAGCGGTTTGGTCAACCATTCTTCCGTAGATGTGGGCGAGGGGCAGGTAAGAAATGTGCACGTCCTTGTAGGTAACGGTGCCGGCGGATCTCGCGGCTGTGAGGCCTGCAACGGCGTTGCCGTGGGTCAGGACAACACCCTTGGGCATACCGGTAGTTCCAGAGGTGTAGTTGATGGTGACGTAGTCGGTCGAGCGTGGGGGACGCATGGGGCGACCGGACTTGAGGCCGAGCTCCTCGACGCCAGCCATGGAGTAAATCTGGATGCCATTCTGGGCAGCGATGCCGTTCAGAACGGACAGCTTGGAGTAGCCAGCCTGTTCGCCATCGTCGAGGGAGTCAAGGCACACAATGAGCTTGAGTGATGGGAGGCGCGGGGCAAGCTTCAGCAAGACGGGGATGTGCGGCAACGAGGTAGCCACGCAAGCCAAGTTGGCGTGGTTGATGATGTATTCGGTCGTGTCGGGGCCGAGGGTCTCGTAGAGAGAGACGGTGAAGAGAGATTGGGATGCAGCACCGAGATCTAGTAACTTTGAGTCAGTATGCAGTTTGCGCCTCGTGCTTGGCATGTGACAGTCAACGTACCGGCAATGTGCCACTCGGGGCGGTTTTGCGACCACAAACCGACACCGTAGTTGTCGCTGGTGATGCCAATCTTCTGATGAATCTCAATCAGACCAGCGCCGAAGTTCTTGCGACGCTCGGCAACCTGGGCATAAGTAGCCCAGGTGTACTTGTTCTCCCAGTCCTTGGTCGCGGGGTTCCATGCTCGGTGACCCAAGCACTTAGCGTTGGGACGCTTCTTGGAGGACTCTTCAAACAAGTCGTGAACGGTCTGGACCGCGGGATCAAAAGTGGACAGCAGAGGGCCGTCACGGAAGCGCCAATGGCGATAGATGGCACTGCGACCTTCCTTCTCGGAGCCTGGGATCGGGACTCCATAGGGCGAGCCGGGAGGTGGCGGGTTGGCCAGCTCCTGTATGTATGCGGCGGTGTCTTTTGTGGGAGCCATGTTCGCAGCGACAGCGGGAACCTGTGGGGGAGTGCTTGCAGTCGACGACTGTTGGTTACGTTGCTGACGGACGATCTACCTCGATCTCGCTGCCAATTCGTTGGGGATTCGACGGTGCAGCAAGATATGGCGCAAAGGAGTAAGACTAGATGCTGGGAGCCTAGTGAGATGGAGGCGATGTGCGGGAGGGAAAGAAAGGTGTCGGGACGGAAAGGTTTGGAAAGGAGAAAAAAAAAAGTTGGAATAAACAGAAGTAATCCGTCCGAGAAGGATTTCGGGACAAACGAGGGGGGGAGCTTGTCTAGGTTATTCAAAGTTTGGTCTACAACGGAAGATCGAGTCGAGCCAAGTGCGCGTCGAAGCTACTCCGTACGGGGGATTCGGTTGTCGTTTCTTGGCCTCCAAGTGAGAAGGTGCAGGAAACGGAGAGACGATCCAATGAGCGAGGCCGAGTTTGGGAGCGTAGGCCGAGGCACAAGTCTCCAGAAGGGCGAGGGTGCCACTCAAAGGTCTCAAGGTCCTCGGCAACCCCAGATGGTGAGTGCGCTAAGGGGACCACTACAGCTGTTGAAAGGTGCTGATTGGCACCAGGAGGACCCGCCAAGGGGGCGCTGGATGCAGTGGCTTGCGGGGGCGCTGGGGGGCTGGCGGTGGAGGGAGTGGGAGCTGAAGCTGGGGGTTCTGGGTCGGAGATTCGCAAATAATGGGGAAAGATACCCCGTGGTTTCCGTCATGACCTCACAGCAAAGTGTCCACGTGGAGGAATGCGTCTGCTGTTGGCCGTGTGGCCATGCATACTACCTACCTTACCTTATGGGTGTATCTACGGGGCAGGTAACACAGTTTTGCCAGCCATGTGGTGAGACCTGGCCTGGAGAGACCCGAATCAACATGTGAGTTACACCAGGCCAGCCTCCTTGTTGTGATATGCTATGAGGTGTTCATACCGAGTATTCCACACTTCGTAAGCTCAACAATGACAGTGACATCTTAGCGGGGTTATGCATATGGGGGAGGCTTAATTTCCCAGCAAACGGGGATCAGTCATTCATCCATTCTCTACAGGTAGATCCCCGACAGCGGAGCTGTCATCCGTCACTTCCCCTGAGCACCGAATACTAATCGAAATCCCATGCTATGCAATTGAAAACAATACCTACCTTTCTTACTGTCTTCTAGCACGACTATGAAGCTCATAATATTGCTGATCTTCGGTATCAACCACGTCAACTCGTAGGATGCTGTCAATGATGCACGCACTGAAGAGATGGTCAGTCTGTGAACGGGACTAGCAGGCCGGATTTGTCACATGCCAGAGCTGTGCTCTCAGTCTCAGGTCCGGGCGCAGGACAGCTGTCTTACTCCGGGCGGAGGTCATTGGGCACCCGTACCCGAAAGGGCCGAACAAGTCCGGGTCCCACCTGCCACCTTACAAGAAGACCGCCCGCCTGGAGCCGCAGTGCCGCACCAGCGACAGGTGGAAGCCGCAGAAACAGGTGCCGAAGTTCTGCCAGCTTTCCCTCCAGCCTCAGGTGCCTCCAGTTCCTGTTGGGCGGATGGCGAAGGGTGAATTCCGAGAAACTTGCCCCAAGCTGAGCACGTTGCGCCAACCAAGTGCCCGAGATCTTGCTAACGTGTAGCTGGCCAAGCCCCAATTTGCCTTTTCTCAAAGTTGAAATCTTTTTTGAGTCTATCTGTGAAGAAGAGATGCAAACTGATGCAAGCTCTTCCAGAAGAGGAGAGTTGCTAGTATTGGCGTACACAGTAATTGCCTACCTTATATTTGTACGCACCCAGCTGGCCCTCCTAGGTAGGCCAGTGTGGCCGGGAGAGCAACGAAGCGCAAGGTACCTTGGTGCGAAGCAAGATTACGACACTCAAAAGTCATGATGCTGCCCCTGGGTTTCTTGCCCAAGATCAGCGCAGCATTAAAATGGTATTCCCGGCTGACAACTGAATGACAGACATCAGCTTCAGATACGAATAAGCCTACGACAGCTTTGACGTGTCAATTGTAAGAAGACGCTGGTGATACAGAAAACGGCTCTGGCGGGACTAGAGAAACACAAAACAAGTGTCTACGTTTTGGATCACGTCCGATCAGTGTGTGCTCGGGTGCCGATTGCATGCCTCAGGAGTATAAGTTCTGGGATGACTCGTATGGGCTTCGGGATGACACGACGTAGGCCAGCTGTTCTTTTCAGACTGCCATTTCTGAGAGTCTCGGAAACACACAGAGATTCAGAGTCTCGTGATAAGAGGGGAAGACGTGGCTAGAAAGCAGCGAGGGCAGGCTGGTGTTGTTGGCTGGTCCGTACTACATGGCCAGGGTGTGATCTCCGTGGAAGTTTTTCGTTTCTTCGCGTATAAATACGCTACTAATAACATTGAAACAAGACATGCAGATAAAGTAGGCGAGTCGGCCACAGAACCCATATGTGGAAATTCAGTAGTGTGTTGCTTTTGTAAGTCGGACTGATACGGCACGGTCCTGAGCAGCTCAGACTTGAGAATGTTCTTGCATGCGGCGAAGAGTGATTTGGGCGGAGATGTAGTGATCAGGCGAATTCCATATGGGCTGCCAAGAAGTTGGGTGCTGCGTTGAGGCTCTACGGGTGGCAGAAATGGACTCTCCGATGGCGGCCAAGAGTCTGGAGAGCGTCCGATGCAGTGCCAATATTATGGGGGAACCCCATACAGTCGGCACCAAGGGTGGAGGATGAGCGGATGGTTTCGATGCCCAGCAAATCCAAGCCTTTCTGACATGATGTCTGGCGAGGCGAAGCTTTGATAGAGTAGCAGTTTCGAGGCTGGCCAAGTCGGCAGAGGCAGCCGCTGTTGCAGCGAGTCGTGAGACAGGTCGGGGCCGTCGAGGGTGGACTCGTGGAGGGGGGCAGAATGGCGAGTTTGACTGCGCAAAGGCCCTGCAGAAGTCTAGAAGAGGCAAGATGTGTCAGCAGGAAGCAGCAAGGAAGAAGGGAATGCCAAGAGTATGAAGAATCTGTCGAGGGAGAATCCTTGGCAATCTGAGTATCGGACTGAGTCTGGGAGCAGGTTGTGCGGCGTCTCAGCAGCTTTTTTAAGAACAGCAAAGTGTGGTTGCGGAGTGGTGGAACGTGGAACAGAGAGACGACAGAAGCGACGACGACTTTGGGGCCCTTGGGGCCTGCATTCACCTGCATGTCCCCGGTTTCCCGCATCGGTAGGTGACGGGAGGCCCCTGCGGATGATACGTGAAGCCAAGATTTCCTCCCCCAGGTGGCGCCTGCACGTAAGGCGATGTATCCGTAGTCTCTTGTTCGTAGTGTATCCCGTACGGAGTGAGCGGTATGGATGGTACATCGTTGCTGCTGTTTCGAAATCCCCTGACACTAGCTCATGTACAGAGAAACTCGGGCGGCACCCTTGGCGTTGTAACGTCCGCCGTACTGTTTCTGCCGTAGATCTTCCATGGCGCTTGGCTTGACAAAACGTCCATGTTCCCTCTCCTGAGTCCTGAGTGCTTCAAGTGCTTCAGAGAAAGAGGTCCTGCCGGTCTTTACTAAGCACACCTCAACCGACGGGAGACTCTGGCTGGGTAGGTACGTACCCACGTACCTTAAACTACCTATACTTCGCGGCAAGAGACTTCCATAGCTCTTGGCTCTTTCCCTGCCCGGACAGATAGACTTGACAGGGGAGGAGCGTTGGAGAGTTTGGCAACCCACAACCCGCCCGCTAAATGGGAATCGTGAGGGTCTCGAAGGAGGCAGGAACGGGGTAGACCTGGTAGCGAGGAAACAAGATACGTTCGGACATTTTTTTTTCTCTTAGGTTCTTTCTGCAGTTTACGAGTCCCATTCATCTGCATTCCCTTTTGCGGTTTCCACCCCATTCATCGTCCTCGCCCTCGTCTGTGGTCTCGTCGCAACGAAGCCAAGCTCCAAATCCCGTCCACACTTCCATTGATTCCCATGGCCTGCCTACTCTTCTTGCTACGTTTTGCCAGTCTACTCTAGTCCCAATTTGTTTCAACACCCACAACACGAGATGGCCCGTCGTCGAAAGTTCGGTGACACATGCTGGGCCCCGGGCGAATCATGCTTGGCATCTTGAGACTCGCTGCTCTTCAGCCTCAAACCCTCCGAGTCCTGAGCCTCTGGCCTGCAGACTCGCGCATCTGCACCAGCCTGCCATTGGCCTTGGTAGGCACCTTGTGTAGTCCCGCAGACACAGTACATGCCGCCTCTCTGTGTTTCTCAATCTGAAGATCTCGCTCCAGCCTTTCACCTCAAGTCTGCCAAACCCACCCACACCTGTCGCTATCAGGGCTGGCCTACCTAAATGGGGTCGGAGTGAGGCAAGGCTGTGCAGTATGGTTTGTCGTTGCTGGCAGTTCGCATCGCTGCAGCAATGCAACGTTAATTTGGCTTCCAGACTCTCCAAGCCTATGCTCAATATCGCCGTTCCTGCATGACGAGGCTCTCTCTGCCTCTCTCTTGGGCTCTTACTCACGTTCAGAGTTGAGGAGAGCATTGCCGCCCGCTGGCGTCGTATCGCCGATCAAGCTCCGCCCGCGGAACCCAGTTCACGTCTTGTCGTCCGACAAATGCGTGTGCGCGTCTCCATCAAGAACCACTCATTGTATTCGTTAGCCCCCCCTTCGATGTAAGCCTGCCACGAGGCCAGCGCCAGAGAGGGCACAGCGACAGCCAAGATACGACATAACCAACACCCCAGGCCGTCCAACCAAACGCAACAAGACAGTCAAGACTAGGTACTGTGTTACCTGCCAGCGCCAAGCCGTGAGCCGGCATGAAGAGGAGGCTCTGTTGATCTTGTGCTGGGATTGGTCCATGGGGATTTCTGGGGCCCTGCTACACACCATCTTCTCGTCTGGATAGCGCATGGCGACGGCCCAGGGGAGTCCCGTTTCAGATGCATTTCAGAGGTCTCAGGCCGTGCATTGCCCAGCACCAACCCTACCCATGGGTGTCCAGTGATGACTAGAGCCGCGACTACATGTTCCGCCTCTCAAACACTCAGACAGGGAGAGATGGGACTGCCCAGCCCATACAAAAGCATAAGTGATTTCCCCTCTTTCATGCTGTGCTGCCTCTTCTTGGACCTTTTCCCGCTCGACCGTTTCCACCCTTTTCTTCTTGTCAAACTTCCTTCTTCACTTCTCAACAGCGCACTGGGGGCAGCTTAGACTTATTTACCATACAATTTTTCTCTCCTTACTTTCGTCTCCTTTCTCTTCCGTCGAAACGAACCTCACGAATCTCTCACGAAACGATCACGAAAATCGACAAGATGGGTCTCATTCTTCCTCTTCGAATTGTCCAGGGTGTTCTGGCGTTGGTGATCCTCGGTCTCTCGGCCTTCAGTACGTGATGAGGAACCTATGGTGGCTAGGGTGGGAGAGAATTATGCGCTGACTGTGTGCTTGCAGTCGCCAACTGGTACAACATGGACACGATGACTTCGTCCCCGTCCCAGGTCAACTTCTTGGTCTTCGTACCGCTCTGGTCTTTCATTTCGATTGCCTACCTCGAGCTTGTTCCCAAGTTCGCTCCTAGAGGTGAGTCTCACCCCATCTTCCAAGTTGAGATTTGTTTGGAGTGAAATAAATCAACTAACACCATGTTAGCCTCCCACCCCTGGGGTGCCGTTGCCTTTGAGCTCCTGAACGTCCTCTTCTACTTCGCCGGCTTCATTGCCCTCGCCGTCTTCCTCAGCAAGCTTCTCTTCTGCCGTGGCACCGTGTGCGCTGTTGCCCGTGCCGACACCGTCTTGGCCGCCTTCGAGTTCGCCCTCTGGTCCGGCACCTCCCTCCTCATGGTCAAGGATGTTTTCAAGACGGGGTTCCGCAAGCCCAGCGCCGCTGGCCCCCCTCCTCAAATGAAGGAGTCTGCGTAAGCTACGCCGACTCCTTCAAGTCTTTCCACGTCGCCCTTGAGGAGCGCAGACGTGAGGCATCTGTGGAACTGATTAGAGCCAAGCGGATGCCGTCGTGGGACCGCAAGAGCGATCGAAAATCCATCTGGGAACTCGACCAGAGACGCATCTACGGCCCGGGATTTAGTGATGTGAACCTCGTCTAGATGACTGGTTCACACGAAACGGGAAATGGGGGAAGTAACAGCAGTGGATGTGTTTGGTGTCAATCGGTTGACACTGAAGCCAAGGTACAACGGAAAAAAGTGCGTGAATCGGATACAGTTGGTTTTTGGGTTGGTCATTTTCAATAAGGACGTAGATGCTATCCGTATTATTACTATTCTATAGGCTGCGGTCTGTAGTCTTCCTACCCATAATCTCTTAGTCTTGGTTCACCTACTTTTGCCGCGTGCTACTTTGACATCGACGTTGAAGAAAAATCCATACGAAAGGGGTTGGTTGATACCACCACTTACATGGCTTTTCCAAGAGAACCCACGTCGGCGTTGTCATGCTACGTTCTTAAAAAAGGCATTTATTAATTTAAATCCGAACAATGATCTACCACTAAACATAGTTTAAGAGGAAGAGGCAAACAGGGAGGTCAGCGCGTATAACGACGTGGCGGTTCTTATTGGATACACTGCCGCTGGAGACCACTCGTACTGCGTATAGGGTTACGCAATTGTACTATGTACTTAGAGTGACGGAGTGGATAAGGTAGTTTTTGGTGGGGTTGTAAATCACCGACTGGGAGTCCCTGCTTGCCCGTCAACTCTGAGCCTTCTGAAGGGTGGCTGAGTTGGGCGAGCGGCAATGCGTGTTATTGGGCTTCATTAACATTTTCATGTCCCTCCTGAAGCATATGAATTGGATTACGGAGTTGCCCCCTCGTTGAAATTTCCATCCGAGTAGACTGACTGTGCTTGCTACCTTGCATCGTATTACGGCATGCGGCATGCAGTACAGGAGAAACGAGATCAGACTACGTTTTTGGTTTGGCCGTTCCGCATGTTCTTCTTTGTTGGGGCCTTGGGATGTGTACTTCTGGATGAACATCTTAACGAGTCTATGTCGTGCTTTCATGTTTCCCGACTATACCCAAGGTAGCTGTTCAACAGGTCATGATTGTTTGTGTGTCCACACTTGGAGGCTGTTTCTTCCAAGCCGTTTGCGGGAAAACGATTCGACCGGTTCAATGATTTTTTATCCACACAGTTCACTTCCCCAGAGTCCACGACCGACATCCGCAGGCCGGCATCGTGAGCCGTGGGACCCGGTCGAGGTGAGGTTGTCGGGGGTGGAAGCGTTCCTCGAGTCGGCCGGTGGACGGTGTCTTGCAAAGGTAAGTCTGTCCGTGATTGCGTTGAAAAGAAAAGCCAATTGGCCCCCAAACTTGCCCCCCACACGTGAATAACGACACGGTCAAGAGCTAGGCTTCCACTCTGCATACAGCAATCTTGCCTCTTATTTTTTGGTCAGCAAGACGCAGAATCTCACTGTGTTAATGAAGACAAGTCCAATGAGACAATTAGGCACTCGGTGAACCCTCGGCCGGCAACCACACCGATTGACAAGAAAACTTCTCCAAATCTCGCGGGGGGTCTAGTGGGTTTCTCTGCCTCCCGTTGCCCCTCCTTTGGTGCCATTTGCCCCGCAAAGTGACATTTCGGCGTCGATTGCGTGCTCTGGCCAAGCCCCACCCCCATTGCCTAAATCGGCGCCTTCTTCGCACCTCAAAGCTCCAAGAGCTCTCACCTCACCAGCACCTCACCTCGCATGAGCGACGAGAGAGCCAGCCGTTGCTGCAGCATCGTAAAAAGATGAGAAATGTGACAAGCTCTCATTTGTCGACGGAACCAAACTATTGGACGTTTCCCTCGGATCCAATTGGCTATTATTCAAGCTCCCTGGTAGCTGACCGCGGGATTTGGAGGGGTCCCCTCCTCCATCGGGAAACGATACCTTTGAGATGTTGCTTCCTTGAGATACCTACCTTGCCTGGTAGACAACTTTTTCTCTTCGGTCCCTGGTGACCCTCCTTACAAGGCCAAGAGGTCAATTGCATATACACACACTCATACAACAGGCCAACCTATGGTGTGATGTCCCCTCAATGGCATCATCGTAGCTAGCCCATTTTCTCTGCCTCACTCTTCCCATTGCTGGACAACGACCCCTACTTACCCCCCCTCCCCCTCCCCTCTTCCGTGCTCTTCCTTTGCCGTTGCGTACTCCGTTGCCGGCCCGTCTCTTTTGTGTGTGTCTCTCTCTCTCTTAAGCGCGTCACCGTCCCCGTTGCTCTTGTGCTCGCACACCTTTAGAGAAAACCTGCCTCCTTCCCCTCCTCATCTCTTCTCCGTGTCTCCAATTCCTCCCTCTTTCTGTATACACATTCTTTGCTAAAGAAGAAAGTCAAACTTGAACAATGGCTGAAGAATTGAGCAAGAACTTTGAGACTCTCCAGCTCCATGCGGGGTACGTATGCTCTCTTTCATGAACACTGCCCATCACCACCACCACCACCACCACACCGAGCAAGCATGCCTTCGGGGGAGGAAAACAACCTTCCCGTTGCTTTTGGAGCTGTTCGAGACCTGATAACAAGCTGACGTGTGGGGATTGTCGTGTCTCTGTAGCCAGGAACCCGATCCAACCACAAACTCGCGCGCCGTCCCAATCTACGCGACCACGGTTCGTAAAACCTTCCCGACGACGACGAGCAACCAAGCTCTCTTCTCTCGCGAGCGCGGGCGCAAACATCGCAGTGCTGACAGCTGATCTCAATATGTGTAGAGTTTCACCTTCAATGACTCAGCTCACGGCGCGAGGCTCTTTGGCCTCAAGGAGTTTGGCAACATTTACAGCCGTATCATGAACGTACGTCAAAGTCACACTTTCCTCGACAACCTCATGCTATATAGTGTACCAAGCTTGAAAACTGACCGTGCCCTCTTTCCCACTCCTCCAGCCCACCGTCGACGTCTTTGAGAAGCGCATCGCCGCGCTCGAGGGCGGTGTAGCGGCCCTGGCCACATCCTCTGGCCAAGCCGCCCAGTTCATCGCTATCAACGCCCTCGCGCACGCCGGCGACAACATCGTCTCCACCTCGCTGCTGTACGGCGGCACATACAACCAGTTCAAGGTCTTCCTCCCCCGCCTCGGCATCCACACAAAGTTTGTCGACGGCGACCGCGTCGAGGACATCGCCGCCGCCATTGACGACAAGACCAAGGCCGTCTACGTCGAGAGCATTGGAAACCCAAAGTACAACGTCCCGGACCTCGAGGCTATTGCCAAGGTTGCGCACGAGAAGGGCGTCCCCGTCATTGTAAGCCCCCCCCCCTTCCGTCTCCATCGCAAGTTGCACAAACATCAGACGGCAAGCTAACACCGGAAACCCACAGGTCGACAACACCTTTGGCGCAGGCGGCTACTTCATCCGCCCCATCGACCACGGCGCCGACATCGTAGTCCACTCGGCGACGAAGTGGATCGGCGGCCACGGCACCACCATCGGCGGCGTCATCGTCGACAGCGGCAAGTTCAAGTGGGACAACGGCCGCTTCCCGCAAATGACGGAGCCCTCGGACGGCTACCACGGCCTCAAGTTCTGGGAGACGTTCGGCCCCATCACCTTCATCATCCGCGCCCGCGTCGAGATCCTCCGCGACCTCGGCGCCTCCCTGAACCCCTTTGCCGCCCAGCAGCTCATTATCGGCATCGAGACCCTGTCGCTGCGCGCCGAGCGCCACGCGCAAAACGCACTCGCGCTCGCCAAGTGGCTCGAGGCTAGTGACTACGTGAGCTGGGTGTCGTACCCCGGTCTCGAGAGCCACCCGTACCACGAGACGGCCAAGAAGTACCTCAAGCGCGGATTCGGTGGTGTCTTGAGCTTCGGCGTCAAGGGCGGTGGTGATGCTGGTAGCCAGGTTGTCGATGGCTTCAAGCTCATTTCTAACCTCGCCAACGTCGGTGATTCCAAGACCTTGGCTATTCAGTAAGTTCACACCCCTTCACCATGGAGTGAGAGAGTCCAGCAGACTAGAGAAAGCACTTGCTCTCCCTCTCTCTCTCTCTTTTGACCAATAATTCCACCCGCTAACCATGGCCAAAAAGCCCCTGGACCACCACCCACGAGCAGCTCTCCGACGAGGAGAAGACGAGCTCCGGCGTCAGCGAGGACCTCATTCGCATCTCGGTCGGCACGGAGCACATTGACGACATCATCGCCGACTTTGAGCAGTCCTTCAAGAATGCCTCCTCCGCGTCTACCACGGGCAAGCCCGCCCCCGCGGCCGAGACCAAACAGGACGACGCGCCGCTTGCGCCGTAGGTCGGTGACAAGACATGCGCGCGCCTGAAATGATTGGTTTCTGTTTTTTGCCTTGTTTTTTCTGCCAAATGTACGAGAACGATAAAATACCCGTAGAAAAAGCAACTTACGATTCTTGTCTTGCCTGGTCGCCCTGTCTTGATTAATACGTGGCTTTGTTTTGCATGGAGAGAAAAGAGAAAGCCGAAGAAACGCCATCATGCTTGAAACACCCCCTTGATCGTTCCTCGTGCAACATGATCAGAAACACTCGCAAAGTTTTGACCCAGCCAAGTCAGCGTTGCCCAGGCCTGGATTCTCGCGTCCGACGACGTCCGCTGTCGATGTGATAAGCAAGGGACGAGTGGCGCACATCACACATCTGCCACGCCAGTCCATGCCCGGCCCAAGCCATGAAAGATACCTACCCAGGCACACCAGGTACCGAAGATCAGAAAGGAAAATGGATGCGCGTGAAAAAGTGAACCCCTCCTGATCCCTGGTGTCCATCCTCCGTTAAGAAAGTTGTGTGATCAGCCCGGCCTAAGGTAGCTTCCCCCCGTGGCAACTCGCAAAGCACGCAACGAAATGAAACGTGCCGACGCCACAAATTCCTAGCGGGCGGCGCGACGGCATTTTTAGTCTTCGCCTTTCTTGTGTGGATACGCGAAAACACATGTTGCCGTTGCAATGCGATGGAGACCCAGCGATTTGGGCGGCAGATATTCGTGGGGGTTGATAGATACAGGAGCTGAGATGGAGTCACGAGGTTGACGGCTTGACAGCTGTTCTGCGAATATACAACCCTGCGAACAAACCCTCAGAATCGCGGGGACGAAGAAACGTGCGGGATCCCGACAAGGTCTGTGGTTGTAATCCGACCCGGCCAAAAACCGGCGCCGGTGCGAATGAGTAGGTAGCTCCCAACTGGAATGGGCGGGGGGGGATGTTCACCGTCTCCACAACCCCCCGGCGCGCGGTAGACGACCACCGGTTTACTCCGCCAACGGACTCTGATTGGCCGAGAGAGGTTCGCTGCATTCAACGACGCCTCTTGTCTTGCTCTCTGACTGTGTGTGTGTGTCCCATCCCCATCCAAGCTCCAAATCCCACGGCCCGCCGATTTTAGCTATATTCCTCGCCATCCCACCTCGAAGAACATCACGGAAATCCTCCCCCGCCCTCTCGACAAAGTCTCCTTTCGTCTCCCTTTTGTAACCCCGTCTCTTCTTGCTTGTCGTTCTTACTTCCGAATACCCTCCCTCGCCCAAGAACCACCCAACGGATATTCTCGGTCGACACCGCCCCATCTAGCAATGCGCCTCCTCGCAACCCTCGCCCTCGCGGCGACATCAGCATCCGCCGCCTCCCTGACCCTCTCGATCCCCTCCTCCCAAGCCCTCCCGAACCCCTACACCCTCCCGCCGTCGACCCACGCGACGCTCTCCTCCCTCGGCGCCACCTTCTCCGCGCCCCTGTCCGTAAAAAACACGTTCGTCTTCCACAACCTCACCGGCGGCGGCGGCGGCAGCGGCAGCGCGGGCTCCTCCTACCTCGTCGACATCCACTGCGCGACCCACGCCTTCGCGCCCCTGAGACTCGATGTCGATGCCGAGGGCGGGCTGGCGGCGTGGGAGACGTACCGCGGTAACGATTGGGATAACAAGGGCGAGGCGTATGCGGCCAAGGAGTTCGAGGGCGGCGCGAAGGGGTTTGAGGTCAGGGTGTTGGGGCAGAAGAATTATTTCTTGGAGAGGAGCAAGTGTGAGTATTTTCTCTTCCCGTCTTTTTTTTCCCTTCGTCCCTATGACCTCCTATATGAATGTAATAGTGTTGGGGTTTGTTTGGTGTCTATGGCGAGGAAGCCGAGCTCCCAGAGCTGTCGGCACTTTTCACGACGCGCACCTCTCTCCCGAGATATCGAATCGATCGGGGAGCACAGAAAAACGCTGACAACCCAAACCTCGCAGTCTCCATCCTCACCATCCTCAAGAACCCCATGATCCTCCTCGGCCTCATCAGCATGGGCATCTTCCTCGGCATGCCCTACCTCATGGACAACAGTACGTTCAAAAACCCGAAACCTCTTCCCCCGTTCCTCGACGGAAAAGTCATCCTAACACGAACCGTTTTTTTAGTGGACCCCGAAATGCGCGCCGAGTTCGAAGAACGCCAAAAGAGCAACCCGATGAACTCCCTCCTCGGCGGCGGCGGCGGCGGGGGCGGCGACGCGAACCCCATAGCCAACTTTGACATGGCGGGCTTCCTCGCCGGCACCGGCAGCAGCAGCAGCAAGAAGGAAGAGTCTTCCGGTTCTGGTGCCTCGAGCGGTGGGGCTGGTGGGAAGAAGGAGAAGGGCGTGCGGAGGTGAGAGAGAGTGTGTCGTGGAAGAGGGAAGTGATGCGGGGGAGGCAGAGTACAATTACACGGTTGCTCAAGATTGTTATCACGGCTCCTATAAGACACGGGGTACAGCCTACGGCGCTTCTTAGACCTCGATTCCCTATAAATTACGTTTTACGAGCTTTGGCGAAGTAAGGATATCGGAAGCCCGTACTACCATTAACACTTTCTTGCGTGTCGTTGGGCTGGTGATCATACCTTACCTCGGGCAACCCAGGTATACGTGAATCCGTCCGCAACACCGGTTCTCGTCACCAGCACAGTAGGCGCCCGTTTTTGTGGGCGGGCCAGGTCAGACTACGACGGTGGAGTGGTTGAAGCAACGTATACTCCAAGGAAGTCGAGGTGGCGCCGGCCGAGAGGCGCGAGTTGAGTGGTCCGTATCCGTCATTGCCTACTTATTTTCGTGTTTCTGTTCTGCTACTGATAGTAGTATCAAGATTGGATCTGCAATGCTACAAAGTTATATTCGTCGTCACACAGGCTGATGCATCATAGCGTTCGTCTGAAAAGGCAAAGAGACATAATGTTCAAATGCAACAGGGGCTCTTTTTACTCATGAGAAGAACGCATATTAGACGCAGTGATGCCCCCCTGAAACCCGCCCTAGTCCATCCCTTTACCTGCCAACCATTCTCTCATGATCCATTTAGTAAGGTACGTTAAAATTAGCTGGCCGTAATCCAGTATCAGTCACTTAGAAGTCACCTCCAAAGTCGTCACCACCGCCGAAATCATCATTGTCCTGTCCGTCGTCTGTACCAAAGTTAGCAATTGTTCAAATATCAAGCCTTAGACTCAAAGGGTGCAACTTACTGTATCCATCAGCGTACGCCTCCTGCTGCTCATCATTGATGTGATCCGCAATCAGGGCACCGCCAAGCAGACCGGCACCGGCACCGAGCGCAAGACCGCCCGCCATACCCATGCCGCCGCCGCCGGCTTTCCGACCGCCGCCCATTCCACCCATTCCACCCATGCCCCGGCCGTAGCCCTGCTGCTGGGGATATCCGCCATAGCCCTGCTGCTGAGGGTATCCTCCGTAACCCTGCTGAGGCGGATAGCCGCCATATTGCTGCTGAGGGGGGTAACCGCCATACTGCTGCTGCTGGGGCGGGTAGCCGCCGTATCCTTGCTGCTGGGGGTACCCTCCGTACTGCGGCTGGGCGTGGCTCGAGCTGCCCATGCCGCCTGTCTTGGCCTTGCCCAGCAGCTTTCCCAAGAAGCCGCCGGAGCTCTTTCCCCTTGTCTCTTGCGCGCGGGGCGGGAGCTGGTCGGGGAACGGCGACTGCGACTGCTGGTGTTGCTGCTGCTGGAGGTTGTAGCCCGGCGGCATAGGGGAGTGGCTGCCGCCGCCGCCGCCGCTACGAGCGCGGGCTTCCTCCTCGGCCTGGAGCTGGCGGGCTAGGCGCTCGTCCTCGGACATTGTGTTGGAGCCGCCTGCGCCGGGCGGCTGCGGGGTCGAGGACTGGTTCTCGTAGGGGTTGCCCTTTTGGTCGTAGGGGTTGTGCTTTTGGTCGACCGGCGGCGTCGGGTGGTCGCCGGGGCGCGGGGCGTAACCCGGAGGGGGGCCGCCCGGGTGCCCGTCTTCTGCTGGTGGGGGAGGGGGAGGGAGGGCAGGCTCTGTCGGCTTATCCCATTGAGATTGTTTGGTGTGGAGGTTTACGTAGAACCTGGAGGTGCGTTTGTTAGCGTCGGCGAGCATAATGAAAGAGAGACAGATAGTTATTGAGGTAGTGATGTCTGAGCTTACCATTCTTTGTACTGGTCGTTCCATCTAGCGATCCAGCCGGGAGGAACCTCGGGGGCCTTGGGAGGCGGGGGACCCGACGGGGGAGCGAAATCGTCGGCCATGTGTAGTATAGTAAAGTCAGGCGCAGAAGTGGTAATGCTGCTCAGATGCGATTAGAACTTCTCGGTGGTGCGAGACCTTTCAATCGGTCGATGGGGTTCAGGGTAGATTGTTTGGTGTAGGTGAATGAGTTGTGGGTGTGTATATCTATGCGAATGGACGAACAAAGTTTCTTAGTCTCGACAGCTACTTCAGATAACTCGAGAAATCTTTGTAGAGGGAAAAAGGTACCAATGTTCGAGGTTGGGATGAGATGGGATTTTGGGGGAAGGGAAGAGGGAAAGTATTGCCTCTTACCTCTTACCGCGGGGTGTCAGGTGTTGTAATGGGGAGGCGCAATAGGTCGATTGGAGCTGGGCGCGGAGGGCCGGGATTACGTCTTTCAGTTTTGGAACGGTTCCCTTCCCCCCTCCTCTAGCTAAACGGAGGAAACCTAGACCGCGTACCCAATAACACCCCGACGTTTCCGCTGCTCCCGCCTTCCAGAGGCATCTTGGCGGATAATTAGTGGAATAAGGAAGTAATTCACAGAGGCTTCGTGTCTTCACTCACTGAACCTGGCACCTTCTCGAACGGTACGGCGAGCATGGAGATCACAGTCGCTGCTGTCCGTCGTGTCGATGACATGATGTGCTGGCAGGGTGCCAAGCTCGGATAGAGGACCAGAGGCACAAAGGGTACGGATAGATAGCTAGACAATTACCTACGTAAGGCAAAGTCAGATCGCAGCCGGGCTCTAGTCCCCTTCGATCCCGTTTCTCGAAGCTGCTCTCACTGCCACTGTGTGCCTATCTCGCCTCTTCCAGTCCAGTCCAGAGTCCAGTCCCATCCTGCGGGTTCCATCTTGGCTATGCTGCAACAGCATGATGCGAGCTGCTGCGAGCTGCAAAGCACAGCCCCTCCCTCTCCGCTGATGCTTGTCCAGCGGATTTACCTAGGTGCCCCTCACGCCGCCGCCCCTCACCTGTGGCCCCCCCGCCCTCTCATACCTCTCTGCCAGTGGCCACTCTGCCTGCCTGTTCGCTTTCCCACTGCGACCCGGGATGCCGGAGAGCCGATGCGCAAGGCAACGTATCTGACAAGTCCCTCTGCAGCGTAAAACAAGCTTTCTTATACCCCGACGGTACCCCTCCCCGTCTGCAGTAAAACCGATTCCCCTCCAAAAAAGCCACCTCAGGTCCAACTGGAAACGTCTCGCACAAGGCCCGTCAATGATGGAGCCCCAAGGTGCCGAGGAGTTTGACCCTTCGCTCCAGTGTTCTCATACCTTGTTAATAAGGTACTTTCTTTGAATCTTTGAATGGATGGCAAACAAGTAATCATTGACGACGCACAAAAACTGTGGCTGGTGACATTTTTACCCTCGTAGTTTAACTCATCATATGGCAAAGTGACTCTTCTGCCTGCTTGACAATCGAATAGACGGAATCATCAGGCGAAGTACAAGTGACCCAGCCCATCTCTTCCCCCGGTGTGGCGGTGCCCTCCAATACCTGATCATCAACTTCAACCCTCGGGTCGTGATGCTCACACATGCCAAAGAGCAAAAGTGAGAGGGCCAACAACCAAGCCCCCTGCACCAATGCTAGCCCATTTCCCCCATCCCGCTCCGTTTTCAAGAGAACCACTTCTCCTGGGCGAAGGCGTTGACCTTTGGGGATTGCGAAGACACCTGTGGCGCAGCATATCTCAGGTTCTTGGCATTGTCACTTCCAACTTCATGGCCCCAATTCAGCAACTCACACAGACGTACGAATCCACAAAGGCCGGTCATCAGGTTCATCACCATATAACGAGGAAGAAGTGCCACCAAGAAAAGCAAGGTTCCATCGAAAAAAGGGCCCTACCCTCAGGCGTCTATCCCATCTAGACACATAAGCACGCTAGTGCAGGCAAAACTCCTGGTTCCTCTCAAGTATACAATTTCTCCAAGTGCTGTAACAAGCAAAAGCAATAACTACAGGTATCGTGAGTAAGACCTGCCTCATGGCAGGCCTCTCTCGTCCCGTCTCCTCTCTCCAAAGAGGTAGGCCGCCTCCATGCAGTAGGCGCCACCTCCGCTGGCCATCCGCCGCTCGCTGCCGTAGCAGATGACGACCGCATCCAGAATGCCACTGAGAATACCTTCCATGGCGCCCATGACCGAAAATCCAATAAAACTGGCTACTATGCCAACCACGTATGCGTACGCCGAGCCCCGTACCCCCATTCCGTCCGGCAGAGCGATAGAGAGCTGCTTCGCCGTCATGACCCATCCTGCAAAACCGAGTCCCGTTGCCATGATGAACCGTGTCGCATATAGAAGCATCTTAGCGAGCCGATAAGGAAGTAAAGGGGAGTGACTGGATCGCCGTGTGCTGAACACATGCGGTGTCAGGGTTGTCGTAGGGCGTTGTGGGGACAAGAAGTCCATCTGGCTGAGGCCGCGAGCCGCCGTGTGGAGATTCTGGGAGTGAATCGCTCCGTAGGTTATGGTGAGAGGGTTCGTGAGCGCTGCGATGGGCGTCGGAATCCACATGGCAGCAATGTGCTGCAGGATATTAGCCATCCTGCGTGGCAGCACGAGCAGCGGCGCCCGGATAAGCAGCGCAATCAACGTCGACTCGCAGATGCTGCCAAATATGGTCGTCGTCGCGTGGTTGAGCGCGGCCGTGACAATCTCCGCCGACGTTGGGGCCGGCGCCGCGTTGCGGTGGAAGTACCATTGGGATACTGTCGCTGCTGTAGTCGCCCGTTGCACCGCATTGATGACTCCAATCGTCCACATGTACATCAGCACGAACCAGATACCCAGCCACCAGCTGGACACGCTGATGATGAACCTGGCAAGTCTTCTGGAGAAGTATCCTCCCAAGAAGATTCTCGAGAACATCCACATCCAGACCCAGGTCCACGTCACTATGATTGCGAGACAGCTGAAACCCAAGATGAGGAGTGCCGTGTTTGCTGCAAGAATTCTCGTGGAGAACTCCAATATCTCAATCGCCTGACGGATGGCGTTGCGGCCCTGCCAAGCCATGTACACCCAGACACAGGCTGCGATGCCAGGGACAAGAGCAGCCCATCGCATCGCTCGATCTTGGAAGCTGGCCCCATGTGATCTGCCTTCATAGCTAGAAATAAAGGGGTATAGTGTGAATGAAAACATGATGATGGGTACTGCAACAAGAATCACCATTGCCACCGGCCTGGCAAAGGATCGAAGCGCCGCGAGCCACACAAAGGATACCAGGATCGAAATGAGAGTATCCACAGCGAGCATGTGAAAGGATGCTTGTAATGTTGTATAGACGGTGTCACCCCATCCCTTCTTGGGCGTGCCTGTGTGTAGCCAGACAAGCACAAATGTAGACACCAGACCGGCAAGCGCAATAAGGAAGATCCAGGCAAAGAACGGGTCATACTTGAAGAGTTCTCCTTCGATCAAGGGGACAGTGGCAGGCAGGGCCTCATCGTCGGAGCTGGCTCGGCGGGCCTCGTCAAAGTCATCTTCTCGAGTAGCTTCCCTCCTCAGTGGGAACTTGCGGTCTCCGGACTTGGATTGAAACTTCTGGAAGGCGGGCGGGCTCGAGTCCGTGGCCGCCTCGTTCAGCAGCGACGCAGATGGGTCGTCGTCGTCCATGATCTGGGAATCTAGCCCAATGTCGACCATTTTAGGATTCGTATCTGACTCCCGGTCGGAAGTTTCTCGCCGGACATCCTCCGACTCTTCGTCTATGACATCCCTCCCACGATTCCGTCCACTGAAGCTCCTCGTACCGTTCCAACTGCTGCGAATACCTCTCCGCAGCCCGCGATCCTGGTATCTTCGGCCCGGTGTTTCGCTGCTCTGTTCCAACGAGCCGCGGCTAGCGTCTGGTTCCGTCTCGGAGCTCTCTGCCATCTTGCTCGCGGCGGCCACGCGCCGAGACATGTGGAGGGCGGCCATATCCGCAGCCTCGCGATCCCTCTCGTCTTCTTCGTCCTCCTCCATGTACTCATCGAGCGTGCTGTGGAATAGCGGTGCATCCTGGGCGGCGGACATGCGGGAGGCAAAGCCCATTTGACCATAACGCGAACCGCCCGTCTGGTAGGGGTTTCCTCCGTAGCCTCTACCTAGGAAGGAGCGCCCGCCATTTCGAGGAGGGCCCCGCGATGACCAGTCGTTCGGTTGCCGTGGTGGGTTCTCGTTGCCTTGATCTTGGCCCGCAAAGTTGGACAGTCGGGACTGTGATTGCGCCAGAAACCTGGACGCATCTGGGGGCGAGTCAGTTAGTTGACCGCCATCGCTAGGCGTCGCCGAGGATGGTTCAGCAGCGGTGTATGAGACTTACATTCCGAGAACATGGTGCTACCGATAGCGAGGACCTTGTCCCCTCAGAAAAAGTTTGCGTTCTCTTGGGAGGTGGCAGAACAGGAACGCGGGACGTCGGGGCAAATAAGTGTCGGGCTGGCGAAGGTCCTATGAATGATGATGCCGGACAAAGAGCGAACGGCTGGAATGTTTGGGTGCCGGCGGCGGCGGTGGACACTAATGGTATACGCAAACAGAACGTTGGAAAGAGACGGGTCGACGGCAGTTCCTGCGGATGGCCTATTCTTGGACCGGAGAGAATGCCACCTTTGAGATAAGGTAAGGACAATAATTCTGATCAAGCCCGGAGAGCTGGTGAGAAGGGCATCTGCACCGGGTTCTGGGAAGAGATATGAATCAAAGGTCATGCGGTACGGACGAAGAGGTGAAAGGTGCCTAGGCCGGTGAGTGACTGATGGAAGTGGACCGGGCCAGTGAGGGAACTAGGTGGGAAAGTACATGGATGGCCGGGGGGGGGGTTGCCTTGGACTGGGATGCCCGTGGAAATCCCACCACCCAAGGTACCTACCTACCTTAGGTAACCCAAGGCTTTACCCGCCTGTTGCTGTTAGGCAGCGCGGACGCTGATGCAGCCTAAGCAGTGGCACACAGATGGCACACGACACCTGCGACACCGCCCACACGACAATGACAAGGCACCTTTTACCTGTGAACCCTTCCTACCGGGTACCTACCTCACTAACAATCCAGCCACTCACAACGTCGATACCTAGGGAGGCAGGCAAAGCAGGGGGACGTGGGAGCCACCCACGGGCTGCGGCCGGCACTCATCGGACTTGTCGTGGTGGGCGATAAGGCGGTAAGTTGGCGGATGCATTGCAGCATTGCAGCATTGAGGGGCCCGGATTGCCTGAGATGGCATGGCTGCGGGTTGGCGGGCTCCTCCCAGTTCCATGTTCGCCTTGATCTAGGAACTCCGAGAAGCGCATAGGTATCCGTACTCCATACAGCATGAACCCAAGGGAAAACCTACATGAGCTAGAGCACGTCTTTCAACTTGTTGCACCTTGTTTTTTTTCTAATGCAGTTATATGGCATCTGCTTCTCATACCCAGTGGAGCGAGTACTTCAGGCATTGCGGTTCATCTGCCCGCCGTCTTCCATTCTTTTCCTACCTCATGTGTATTGTGAGATTCCAAAGACTCTTAACTGCTGCTTCCTGCATGGCACTGACATGTCCTGGCGCAAGACCAGCAACTAAGAAGGCACTTGGCCCGAATGAACTCCAGTCCCGAGTCATGCAGTCCTGAGTAAGTCTGTCATTTCCCCAATTATCGTCAACTGACAATCACCACAGCTGGTCGCTGTTATTTGTTGCTGATGCTGCTGCTGCTACCTTACCTAAGGTACCTAGGTATTGGTACTCTGCGAGTCTGCGCAACCAAGCGGCTCGCCTTATCGCTAAGCACTTGCGTCACTGATAACACCATGCCAAATCCCTGCCGCCCTTTCCCTGGTCATCAGTCCTGTTTAAACTGGGGCTCTGTCGTCTTCTCAGGTCTAGCCTGTGACAGGGGGAGGGGACGCCATCTTAAACACTGACCAGCGTGATGCAACTCGCCATTTCTTGCAGAGCAGCACACTTCCATCTCCGATTCCACCTCCCAGAGATCCTTTAGAAAGCAGTTCGCACAACCTAATCCGAAGGTCATCTTCCACTTGGATAAGAGACAGGTCGCCATCAAAGACATCCCCGAGGTCCAAACATCATTTCTCGGGAACCACGCGGACACCGAACATTGAGAACAGACGACATCCCTTCTCTTGCCAACCGTTTCCCAAACATCCCACTCAATTCGCCCGTCTCCCTCAATCGGAGCCGACGCAACCCCCCCTCCCAGTGCCCAGTGTCCACCCCTTGTCGGACGTGAACTTCTGAACACGTGCTCCGATAACCGACAGCTGTTTGAAGCTTTCCAACATCAGACCAACCGACAACCACCAACAACACCACCACTGCACTGCTAAACCACAACCATACACGGTCCCCTTCCATTCCACCTCTTCGAAACCATCCATCCCCAGCAGAAACGGTCTCGCGGGCCAGCCGTGAGAGACAATCGAAAAAAGAAAAAGGCACAGCTATCTATCTGCCTGGAAGCGAAAAACCACAGACCTCTGCATCGAACCTCGCTCACACGCACATACTTCCTCCTCCTCCTCCCGCCTCACTCGAAGCCACAGACCGCAAAGGCCATGTCGTCTCCACCATGGGACTACATCGCTAAACTCGTCTGCATCGGCGACTCGGGCTGCGGCAAATCCTCCCTCACCATCCGCCTCTGCGAAGGCCGCTTCTCCCCGCACCACGACGTGACAATCGGCGTCGAGTTCGGCTCCCGCATCGTCCCCGTCGGCCCCCCCAACACTCTTCCACCCCCTCCCCCGGCCCCGGAACCAAAGACGAACCCGGACGGCAGCGCATCCTCCGCCGGCCTCCCCGAACCCCCGCGTATTTCGGCCACCGCCGCAGACCAAGGGCCCCAGAAGCACATGAAGCTCTCCCTCTGGGACACCGCGGGCCAGGAAACTTACAAATCCGTCACGCGCTCCTACTTCCGCGGCGCCAGCGGCGCCCTCCTCGTCTTCGACCTCAGCCGCAAACAAACCTTCCAGCACGTGACCGACTGGCTCAACGACCTGCGCCAGATCGCCGAGCCCGACATTGTCGTCATCCTCGTCGGCAACAAGGCCGACCTCACCCAGGGCGAGGACGGGGACGGCAACAACAAGCGCGAGGTGACAAAGGACGAGGCCGAGGAGTGGGCCAGGAGGAATGGCGTCTTCGAGTACGTCGAGACGAGCGCAAAGAGCGGCGAGAACGTCGAAAAGGCGTTTATGCGCGTCGCCGAGAGGATATACAATAACATCCAGGCCGGGAAATACGACCTCAATGATCGGAGGTCTGGCGTCAAGGGGCCGAGTGCGGGGGGCAATAAGCAAGTGAGGATAGGGGGCGACGCCAATAAGGGCTCCGCCGGCGGCTGTTGTTAGATGTGCCGCGAAACGAACCGAAAACAAAAGCATACACGAGAAGGATAGTGATACCCAGACGACCATTAGCAGCAGCTTTTTTCTTCTTCCTTCTTTCGCATTCAGCAACCTCCTTTGTACTACTACTTTTTTTGTAATTATAATGTATGGTCAATGGGCTGGTCAACTCACGATGAGAGAAGGAAATAGTAGGAACAAGGAACAGATTTCATATTGCATTATGTACGGAAGTTGTCATCCCGTCAGTTTTGGCTTTCCCCAAAGCTCGAAAGGCCCCCATCTTGCCACCGTTTTTATCGCCCATATCCCTACAGAGACAGAAAGAGTTGGGTAGAAAAGCCGAGTCGTAAAAAAAACCTCGGCCGTTCAAGTGCATGATTCCCCGTGGAGGAATCGTTCTAATACAATCTTTGGTTTGACTCTTTGTCAGATTTAGTCAGAGATTCTCCAGCTGTCGAACCACTTCAAGTAGCTGTATTGCTTGTTGTTGCCCGTCATGCCGAAGCAAATGGGGCTGAAGAGGATGTAGAGACCAATGATGGTCGCGTACAGGACGCCGTACACTCCATACTGGAAGACCTGGTTCTTGTTGCGGAGGAACCAATCGGCCAAAAAGCCAAAAGTAAGGATAGCGAAGTACAGCGCAGGGTAGTAGTGGTGAACGTAGGTGACACGGGCCATGACGACGAAGGGGAGGTAGTGAAGGAACCAGCCAGCTACGGGGTACAGGCCGGCGTAGTGGATCTGGTCAATCTCCTTCGAGTTCAGGTCGTTGTAGCCGCGTTGCCAGCGGATCAAGTACCAGACAACGACGAGCCCGAAAACACCCAGGCCGGCGGTAGAGCCCCAGTAGACCAGAGGGTTGCCGAGGAGGAAGTACTTGACAATGTTGTCATCCCAGCCACACATGCGCAGACCAACATTGAGAATGGGCCACTGCCACCATTGCGAGGCCAGGTCGTCTTGCTTATCGGGGTCGGGCACAAGGGCGTTGTTGGAGGTCATCATGGCAACGTTGAGGTGGATGAAGTCGTGGAGGAAGGGGGACTTGTAAGAGCCAGGGTCACCAGGCGGAACTATGCCAGTTAGCAAGCTGAACAAGATAGACAGGATTCATAGCTTTGACTCACGCTTCTCGTTCCAGTGTGCCTCGACGTTCCAGTGGGTGTACGAGTCTCTGGGGTTGTTGGTCTTGGTGCAGGTCACCTCAATCTGCTTGAAACCCCACTGAGGCAGGTTAACGTTACCAGCGCGGAGGTAGCAGCCAAGGACCGGGTGTCTCAAGCGGAATGCCGTCGTCAGAGTGCGGATTCTGCTGCGATCACGGGAGGCGACATCACGAACGACCTCGACAGTCCAGTGGTCCTTGTCGTCACCAATAGTCAAGTTGCCGTAGCTGGAAACTTCCTTATCGGACTTGGTCATAGGAGCAGCGATCTCGTGGGAGTGAAGGTTGCGGCCGGTCTGGGCGTGGATGAGACGGATCGTCTCGCCGTCGCCAATGAATCGGGGAGGGGCTTCGGCGTCGTAGTCCGCGTCCGCACGGTTAGGGTAGAAGAACCAGTCGTTGTTGGCATCCTTGTGGTGGTAGCAGGTGACCTGCTGCTGATTAGAGCCCTCGGGGTATGTCTGGACGTGGGAGTGCAAGAGGCCACCACCGTATCCCATGTTCTTGATGGTCGCGCGCGATCCGTAGGCGATTTCCAAGGGGCTGTTCTTGCCGACCTCGGTGCCCTTCAAGTTTGCCTGGAACAAAGAGCTCATTTGCGCATCACCGGGACCAGTGTGGTCCAGAATGGCAAAGTGGAGGGCGAAAGAGAGCATGTAGACCAGGAACGGGACGATAATGAGGCCAACGACGCGGGTGACAACGTGGGCGCCCAGTGTGGTGACGGGCATCTTGGTGTTGCCGAACTTGGTCCAGAGATCCTCAATGGTGTACAGGCCGACGAGGGAGGTGACGAAGAGACCGACGAGCTTGACACTGCATACGCAGCCAATGCTGAGACCAGTCATGAACAGCCAGAAGAACCACTCGGGCTCGAAAGCATCGTTGCGCTGGTTGTGGAACTTGGCCCAGCAGAGAACGGTCGCAACAGTTCCGAAGAGCAGCATCGAGTCGAGAAGGATGAAGCGGCTGATGGTGGTGTACGAGTTCTCGCAAAGGACCATGAGGGTAACAAGCCAGACAGCGGGACGTCTGAGGTTCAGCTCGCGGGCAGTGTAGTAGGCCATGGGGATGCAGAGAATACCGAAGAGGGCGTTGAAAGCTCTCATGAAGGTGTAATCGACATCCTCGGGGTATTTTTCTCCAGACTTGAACTCGAAAGATCCGTTGTAGCCAGCGAGAACACCGGAGAGGCCAACGAGCATCTTGCCCAAGGGCGGGTGAACGTCGAAGTAGTATTCATGCTTGATGTAGTGAGATCCGAACTTTCCAAAGTGGGCCTCGTCCCAGGTAACGATGTCGCTGATGCCAATCCTCCAGAGTCGGGTGAAGATGGCGACGGCCGTGAAGATGATGGGGGCGATGATGGGCTCCCATTGATCGAGGAAAGAGCTCTGCTGAGGAAAAAGATGAACGTCAGTCCCCGAATAGATGCACCAAAGCTAGTGATAGTGTAGAGAGGGAGGCGCTTACCTTCTTGACAAGCTGCTTCTTGTCGTCGATTTCAGGGGCAGCCGTTATGGGGACGGACTGGCCCTGGGGGACGGCTCGTCGTCTGACGCCATCGCCCACGTCCGCGCCGGACGCGACAATGGGCTTTTCGGTAGCCATGGCTGTTGGTGAGACCAGTCAGCAAACGGAAAGGCGGCGTATGGAATGGGTTGGACGGGAGTAGAGACTGACTCTCGAAATGGGATGACCGAATGCGTTGATGAAGGCAGGCTTCAAGGGGGTGTGCGCAGGAAGAGTGGAAGTCAAGCTCCAGGAACAGGAGCTCTGAGCCCCTGGTTAGTGATCGGACGAGTCAAGACTAAAAAAAAAAAAAAAAAAAAAAAAAAGCCCGGGAGCAAGAAAATGTGGGAGAATTGAAGAAGGTAAAGAGAAGCCGCGCAAAAAGAGAATCAGCGGGTTTCTCTTGAGGCACAGGTGTTCTGCAAACCAAACCAGCTCATGAAAAAGAAGGTGAGGTCAGTCAGCTGGGGGGGGAAGAAGAGAGAAAGGGAAAGCTGAGAAAAGGCACCCAGAATTACCAGGGAATCATGCAATTAATATGGAGGTGCCCTTTGGCCAGGTGGGAATTTTTTGGTGAGGTCTGAACTAAATCGGGAGGAGCTGGGAGCTGGGATTCTGGGTAGGAGAGAGCACCCTTCGACCCTTTGGAACCCCCTTGCGGCAACACGAAATAAATGCCAACTATGCACCAACAGACACGGTATCCCTCCCTTTCCACTCCGACCACACTTTACGCGAATCTCGTCCCTAGCAAGCTGGGTTCGATGGCCGTGATCTATTGGCTCAGCTGTCCTCAAGCGGCCTTAAGTGGCCTCAAAGCGGATTTCTTACGCCGCATACCTTGGGCAGGCCGCGCAGGTCCTCTCGATGGAATGGCCTGAATGGCCCGGGAAGGACCCCAAATAGCCCCTCTGTTACCCCCTGCCCCCACAGGCTACCTTACCTTACAGCTGCCTACCCCTGAGGTCCGACAGATGGGATCCCCACGCGGCTCTCGCTCTCGACGATCAATGTCAATGTCGATGGAACCTGGAATCCCACTCCTTGCATTCACATTACTACGTACGTCTGCCTATATTCGGTTCCGACATCGTGACATCCAAGACTACGGATACATCATACCTCATTTACACCTTACCTTCCACACGGGATATAGAGCAGCATCATCTTCTTCAGCCTGGCATCCAAAGCATCGGGAGCAATACAGCTTGGACGCGCCTGCAGCCACCTTATGAGGCGTTCAGTTTCCTCCACAATTACTATCCTAGCGCCATAGCAAAGACCAGACGACACGACACTTGTCAACTTTGTTTCTTCCATGGACAAACACATAGGCCACAGCTACGAAAGATGCAAACCGCTCAATGTTCTGTCTTCATGACAGCTGTGGCTCAGCCGTGGTTTCTGACTGCGCTAACCCTTCCGGGCCACTCAATAAGCCCCCGCTTTCGGAGCTAACCGGAAATGCCAGTGCGCATCGTCCATTCAATCCCATCGGCCCAGAGAAGGAGACCATCGGCCGCCGTGTGGACTCGATCTCGGCGATTCGGGGAAGTCGACGGTGGTGGAGGCCTGCGCCGTGTAGATTGCCCGCAGATGCGGTGGTTCTCCAGCGAGGTAGAGCAGCCTCCGGAGAGCATAGTTGCACGGGACCAAGGAGTACTCTCACCGGCCGCCACAACCGAACGAGAAAGTGCTTGTTACTTCTTCTGTCCTGTATGACGGAGCGCAAAGCCTTTACTGGCATCAGTCACCTACTTGCCTACATACTTCTCACCCAAAGAAGTAAAGGCCGGGAAGACCTGATTTGTCGCCGGGAGTCCGCCATCGCGGTGTTTCTTCAGAGAAGGGGGAAAAAGAAAAGGGGGTCACTGCTTCTGCCCACACACTCTCTCTCTCTCCCGGTTCACCTCAGACGCTGGACCAGTCACCAATCTAAGTCACCATCGCCTGGGCGCGGCCCATCTGCCCCGCCGAGTCAAGCCTCTCTCTCGCTCTGCAGACTGCAGCATGCTGAAGCCCGCATGCGGAAACGCCAGACAGCTGCATCACATGTCTTTTTTCGTCCCTACTCTCTCGTCCACTCCGTAGTGTTTCCCCCCTCCTTGGCTGGTCCCGGTCTGATCCATAACACATTGTCGGCACAGACAATCATTGCTAACAATCGCCCCATTGCGGTGCAAATGTACATGTCCCAGAGACTCTCTGACACCTGATCTGGACTCAAATCAAGCCTCAGGTTTCTCTTTCCAAAAGAAAACCCCCACTGCGTCCACCATTCTGGATCTGAACCGTCTCCGCCGACGCCGCCGACGAGAAAGAGCGGATTGCATTAGGGGTCTCGCCCGTCTTATGTCATCGCTCCTGCATCCAATCGTCCGGTCCCGTACCACATCTAGCACCACCGACCACCACCACACTACTACAACCACCACCACCACCACTCCGACCACCATTACCACCGCTACTTCAAATATCCTTCCCGCGGTGCCCCGACCATCCAATCCTCGCCTCCCCTCCTCTCGATCTTGTCGCCCTGGATGTAGCAGACCTCCCCTGCTGCGCGTTACTTTCTACAAATCCGGCTCGGTCCCCCGACTCACATCTCCGCCGATACCTCCTACCTCTCAATGTCGTCTCTGGTGTCCGACTTCCTCATCAACCCGGTCCTCCGACAAGCTCGGCGCTTTTCAGAGATCTCGAGATCAACCTTTGTCTCCGAACGGGACTCTTCGTCCGACCCTGTCGCCGTCCCGAGCGACGTGAATAGTCCCGCAACTCGGCATGCGATTGTTGCGCCACCCGAATCCACTCCGGCACGATCACTCGACATTGCGACACTACCGCCGACAGTCGACGACGAGCACCCTCAGTCTCCGGCTCCCCTAATTCAGAGCCCCCCATCATACACGATGGCCGCCATGCCACCTACAACACGGGAATCTCTACCCGCCGACGATGGCATGGGTGCGATGCGAAAGCGTCTACTCGACATCCAGTCACAAGATATCGCAGCAGACGACAAGGCCCGGCTTATGCATGAGGCTTTGATGGAGGGTTACCGCAAGTCTCGAGACGCTCCCCGCCAAGGTAACGCGCCGGCAGCCAGCGTGATAGCAGCAGGGGAAGCATGGGAACAGTCAGTCCCGATTGCACCTCTCGAGTCGTTAAAGTTTTGGCAACATGCGATAGGGGAGCCGTCCTCGCCAGAAAAGTTTATCCTGACCGCCGACGATGTTCGGCCCACGTACGCGGCCGCAAAGCTTGCTACAAGAGAAGAACCCGAGGGTGCTGTGATTCTTGGCTGCCAACATTACCGCCGCAATGTCAAGCTGCAGTGCTCGACTTGCGCCAAGTGGTATACTTGTCGTTTTTGCCATGACGCAGTCGAGGATCACACTCTTGTCAGGAAGGAAACCAAGAATATGCTCTGCATGCTTTGCGCCACGCCCCAGAAAGCATCAGACGTTTGCGTGAACTGCGGGGAGACTGCAGCCCGTTACTACTGCAACATGTGCAAACTGTGGGATGACCATCCATCCAATCCCATTTACCATTGTAACGACTGCGGTATTTGCCGACGAGGAAGAGGCATCGGGAAGGACTTCTTCCATTGCAAGGTAATTGAATGATCTGTAGCCAGAGTGTTTCTTGGACGGCCGCTAACATGTGGTTTTAGAAATGTTGCGCATGCATCTCGATATCTATTCAACAGTCACACAAATGTATCGAACGCTCAACGGACTGTGACTGTCCTATTTGCGGAGAGTACATGTTTACATCTCCCAAGCCAGTCGTATTTATGGGGTGTGGTCACAGCATTCACCAGAAGTGCTACGACGAGCACATGCTGAGATCATACAAATGTCCCATTTGCAACAAGAGTTTGCTCAACATGCAGAGCCAATTCCGCCAATTAGAGCTGGCTATACTTGCCCAGCCAATGCCCCCTGAATTTAGGGACACCCGCGCCACAATCTTGTGTAACGACTGTAGCGGCAAGAGTTCCGTCCCTTACCACTGGCTCGGTCTAAAGTGCGCGATTTGCACTTCTTACAACACGGTAGAAATTCAGATCAGCGGCGGAAGAGAAGAGACGCACGCGACACACGCCAATCACGTGCCCGTCACGCCGGCAGCAGTCACGCCGGCTCTTCTATCTCCTGCGCTTCCTACCCCCGTAACGACACAAGCAGCGGCTGCTCCGGCAGGAATGGACATACCGCAGGTCGGCAGGCGACGACATTCGTCTCATGCTGGTCCCGAGGCACGTCATCTAATGTTGGATCGCTTTGCCAGGTCAGCCTCGCCAGCAGTCACACCTGGTATGCCATTACCAAACGCACCAAATGCTGCCATCGAGGAAGAAGAAGACGAATCAGAGAATGACATTCTCAACTTATGGGGACGGGGTCATGGTGACTCGGACAGCGACACCATGTCGACAGACGTGGACGAAGAAGACTCGGAGGGAGAGGACGATGACGATGACGATGATGATGACTATGAGAACGAGATCATGCTCATCGGACATCGGTAACCTCGGCTACGATGCAATCATGATTTAAACGATGAGGTGCATCTGCAAGAGACGGATATAAGATTGGCGCACTGGGTTTTTGCGATGGTCGCATGGTTTGGACATATGGGTCGTCAAGGTCATCGTGGGCATATTACTAGCTGGTTGGGTAAGGGTTAGTCGGCGTTTTTAGGATAGCAGAGTTTGTCAGCCTCGGATGGCACTGCTGGGTTCTTTCTCGTAGCCCTCGGAAACTGGGCCTTATTTACGTTTCCATAATAGACAAAAACTAAGAATGACAAGCAACGCAAAATGCCTGACCTGAAACGCCTATTGTCCATGAATTCCCATCCTTCTTGCCCCTTGTCATAACTTTCATAGCAGACTCTGCAATTTCGAGACAAACGCTTACTGACGCCTCCGCGATGCGATTTGGGCGTCGACCTCCTGGGATTCCTTTCTAAGCTCCTTCACAACGGTCTATTGCGATAGTCTAGTCAGTGTCATGTCTACTTTGGGCTCGATAGATAGATTATTATTCTTACGGCAAGAGCCTCTGGGTTCACGCCATTCTCGATCATGGAGATGCAGATCGACAGGGTGCGGCGGTCCAGGTGGCAGTTCTTTTCACACGTTCACGTTAGCATGGAGTGGGACTTTGAGAGGATGGTAGTAGGTGGGCGTCGCAACTGACGAGGATGGTAGAGATCTCATGCAAGATGTCGACAGCCTGTTGGGCCGCGGCCTGCTTCCCGCTTCGGTCGTCGGCGGGCATTTCCGTATGGTGTTTATTGCTGATTGCGAGATTGTATGAGTGAGATGAAGGTTATTGAATGGACGTCGCTTTGTTTGACGGGAGCGGGGCCAATCAACTTCAGTGAATAACGGCAGCCTGTGAGGTGCTCGAGGTGGATGTCTTAGTCGGACGGAGTAGAGAGTCGGCAGGGGCCGAAGTTGCCTATTAGGAAAACGCGTCTGAAGAGTGGCCCCGACGCGCCGGGCGAACTAATGGCAGGGGTTGACTGGGCTAAAGTGGGCAACTACCGGAAATGGGGCCCATCTTTTTTTGTATGAAGCCGCGACTGACCGAACTTTTTCACCTTTCTTAGTCCGTTCAGTCTTCCGTCGCTGTCTCACTCTTTGCTTTATCGTCATGACCTCGAATTTGCTGCAACAGTCAGCTCATGTTTTCTGACAGCTGCGTACCTCATTGTTGTTGTTGTTTCCAAACTACTAGCTAGGCACCCTTCTACGCATGACCACGGATCGTTCATAGCCCGCCAGGCTTTTCCATCTTTCTTCGCATGATGAAGCACACCCCACCGCTCTCTCACGATATGCCCAGTTTCCCACGAATACACTACTTAGACTTACGGGAAACGAACGGGTCTAATGGCTGACGCACGGGAAGAGACAAGCCGCTTATATGGCCCCCCAAAAATCACTATTATTCCTCATGAAGGAATTGAAGATGGACCACCTCAACTGCATATGAGCCGGGTGCCAGGTCAAGGTGAGCGGGTGCATCGGGCCGGATATAGCTTCTCACATTTGCTGACCTTCCGATAGCCCAAGCTCTTCGTATCATACAGGCTCCTGAGACCCTTTACCCTGCCTCTCGCTCAACGGAGCTGGCGCCTTCTTCAACACTTTGGGATTCCCAGCGAGTGCAAAGACGATGGCTCTTCAACGCTCACCCAGAGGCTTTCGCGGGCAGCTCCGAAGCTTCCAGCTTTCTGTACGAAGGACTCGCTCAGCTCATGCGGCCTGATGCCGCGCCGACGACTCAGCCACTTATGACAATCAGTCAGATGGCAGATGTCACCAATCACACGCGGGTCGTGCCCGTCCCCGTACTGGCCACGGCTGCCGGCGAGTCGGGTGAGCTCCTCCGTCTGTCCAAGATTGAGGAGACAAACTGGCAATGGGGCGAGAACGAGAGCCCAACGCTTCGGATGTTGAGCATCGACCAGCACGACAAGGAAGAATCTGTCTTGTGGTCGAGCGATGGAGCCCCGATTCTGCAGATCAAGCCTGCGCTGAGCTTGGTCCGGTTCGAACCCACGAGGTGGCTGCTGGTGCAGAAGCGGACTTCGACTACCATTCTTCAGCCGGATTACCACAAGATTCCTGTTTCAGAACGCCCGTCGGGGATTGACCAGGCTATCGAGCGCCCATCTCGAATCAACCCGAGACCTGTCCTCACCATCTCCTCGGAGCAGACTGGAGGCTTTGCGCATTCTGATGTGTCTTTCAGCTATGGCTCGCAGAAAAAGCCGCCTCAGCTGGCCATCATAGACGAGTGCGGCTACTACAGTGTCTGGGATGTCAAGGGTCGAGACATGGTGGGATCCAGCGGCTTGCGTCCAAAGCTCCGGCATTGTGGCCACATTCACTTGGGTGTTACGGAGCAGCTCCCCGACGAGGACTCGCCGGCTTTCCGCGCAGAGCCTCATGGCGTGATGTGGATCGGCGCGGCCGGCCCGGGTGTAGATCTTTGGGATGTGCCCGAAGGGCAAGATGTCGATGCAGGAAACGACCTGGCCGCCCTGACGTCGAGGTCCAAAAAACTCGTCATCTGGAACCGCGTAAAATTCGAGATCATTGATATCAAAGACTCGACGTTCCGAAAGAGCTTGGTCATACTCAAGACGGACGAGCCAGACCACATACTAGACGTGAAGCCAAATCCCTTGAACAGGAGTCAGATCTTCATCCTCACGACCTCGGGTTTCTTTTGGATCGAGACGTCGTCTTCAGGGACGACAGCCAACAAGGCAGGCGGACTCTCCATTCTGCAATCCTTTGCACACCTCAGGGGCTCGGATGCGGACGCTCTCAGGCTCACCGTGCATCACGGCGGTTCGGAAGCAGGAAACGAAAAATGCACAGTTTTCATCTACTCTGACAGATCTCCAGAGGTAGATGTTTACTGGTTTTACGCGCCTGAAGACACGGGATTGCCACAGTTTGAGCACCATATCATGAAGCTCACGGGCGACGCGACGAAGCTTCAGAGTTTGTGCCCAGTGCCGGCTTTCCTGAGAAACCCCTCCCCTGCAACAGCCAAGGGCCCAGGCTTAGAGTACCTCAACCATGACATCCGATTCCAGCAGCTGTTCGTTCTTGGCAGGGACCTCAGCTTGAGCCAGAGCCTCTTTGCGATCTCGGCCGGCCCTGATCTCGATGTGGTGGCTCCCGATAACAGTCGCGAGTGGTCAAGAGACGGGCGCAGACAGGCGCATAACAAGAGGCGACGACAGTTCCTGCAGCATTTTGAAGGTACTTTTGTCGTTCCCGATGGCCTGGGTGATATGGATGAGCTGGTGCAGCGCCGCGCCAATCGGTACCAGGAGCTCATGGAGAGTGAGCAGGCAGGAGAGGAAGCACAGCTTAAGCAGCGGTGGCCTAGAGGTCTGAACTTGGACCAGCTCGTATCCCGCGTCAATGTTTCCATCGAGTCGGTCATCATGGCGTCAGAGCAAGCTACCATTGAGGGTCCTCTGTCTGTATTTGAAGCCATACGGGAAGCAGCCGTCAACTGTCTGGAGACTGAGGGCGGGTACATCCCGCTGCACACTTTGTAAGTTTGGATCTTCCCATCATGGCTTTCATGCACTCATTAGTGTTAGGCACGAATACGAAAACACCTTTGAGGCGCCTCCTGTCTCCCATGAGGCAGTAGCAGCGTGGGACTCTCGCTTCCAGGAGATGATGAACGCGCAGACCGATCGTGTCATCGCACAACCTCTCACGTCGCAATTTCTACACGGCTTGGAAACATTGTCACCCCTCGCAGACATCCGCGACCAGCTCGAGGAGATGTGGAGTCCAGCGGGCCTCCCGCCTAGAGCACAGCAATCACGGAATGTCGTGCTAGCAGAGACGGCCGAGGCCATCGCTCGATCCCTCTTCGGTGTGGCCGTACTCGACGCGAACCTCCCGACCAGAGAAGACGAGTCCCCCACCTGGGTTCCCGAACCTCCACCACTACCAGTCCGGCAGCCGAGCCAACGCTCAAGTCAGCGCTTCTCATCGTCACCCGCAAAGCGTAGCCAACTATCGTCAAGCCAGCGACTCTCACTCTCTCCGACCAAACTAAGCCAGCCCCTAAGCCAGAGAATTTCTCTATCGCCAACCAAACGCGTCCAAGCCCTCGGCCACCGCCTCTCCTTCTCCCCTTCCAAAGGCGCCCGCTCCCAGCCCTTTGACAACGTTCCCCCCTCATCGTTCCCCTTCCCCTCCTCGGGGCCCCTATTCTCCCAGTCCTCCTCCGCCGCCCCCTCCTCGAGCTTCCCCGACGCCGCCCCATCAACACCAACGACACCCGCACCCACCACAATCGCAACCACGGCTCTCCAGCGCCTGAGCATGCTCGCCGAAGACATCAACACCGCAGACCCCCCCGCCCGCCAACACAAAGTCCTCGCCTACTGGCCCACAGCCCGCGGCGTCAGCACGGAAGGCTACGTCTCCTCCGTCCTCGCCTCCTCCACAAAGCACATGGACGTCCTCAACGAGCGCCGCCACCGCGCCGAATCGCGCCGTCGCAAGCGCAAGTCGCAGTTCCTCGGCGCGTCGTCGCAGCACGGGTGGGCAACGAGCGAGATGGACGACGTGTTCGAGTCATCTGGGCCCGGGTCCGGGCCCGCGACGAAGACGAAGATGCAGGCGGCGACGAACACCGGGTCCGAGTTTGCACCGCTGTTGCCGCCCTCGACGCAGCCTCTTCCCAAGCTTGCGCCGCCCGTCATCGGCTCGAGCCAGTTTCCGCCCGTGCCGTCTTCTCGGGCTATCTTCTCGTCGCAGATGCCGCTCGTCATGTCGCAGCCCATGGCTGGGAGGCACGGGATGCGGTCGCCGGGGAAGAAGAAGAAGAGAAAGTCTGGTTTCTAAGGGTCCCCGGGATATGGGAACAAAAGGTTCGCCTTGGATCACTGTATTGGAGATTTTCGCCTGTGTCTTTCATAAATGCTACGGTCGTGTCGGAGATATACCATAATCCCCCCCTTTTTGGGGGGGTGATGATGAGCTGTTCCTCAGCTCGATGCAAATTACTCTCAACAAAACTCACTTAAGCCCTCTCACCTTTTTTTTCCTCTTCATCTCGCATCCGTGATAAGTCTCTGCATCTCAACCCCCATCATCTCCAAGCAACCCCACTCCTATCTACTCACTGCCGTCCTCCAATACCGCTCCCAACATCGTTCACCCCCGTCCCCTTGACCTTGTGATCACTCGGGTTCGCCGCCGCCTCGTACAGGATATTCGCCGGCGCCCGCCCCAGCTGCATCCACTCGCCCTTGAACCCCAGGTACGACGCCCTCGTCTCGCCCTCGTCGCCGTCGCCGAAGTTGTCCTCGAAGAACAGCGTCAGGCGCTGGACGCGCCCGAAGAGGCTCCGCTTGACGGGGATCTCTTGGACCTGCGCCGTGCGCGAGAGCTCGAACTCCTGCGCGGGGTGCGCGTCTTCGGCGGAGGCGAAGTCGAGGTCGTCGCGGTTGGTGAAGAGTTTGAGGGTGCGCGGGGCGGAGGGGGAGTCGGAGGTGCGGAGGAGGAGGGCGTGGAGTTTTACTTGGCCGGTGAAGCTTGGGTTTGTTAGTGGTGTTCCAGGGCGCCGGGGGGGGGGGGGGGGGGGGGGGGGGGGGTGTGGGGGGGGGGGGTGGGGGGGGGGGGGGGGGGGGGGGGGGTGGTGGGGGTGGGGGGGGGGGGGGGGGGGGGGGGGGGGGGGGGGGGGGGGGGGGGGGGGGGGGGGGGGGGGATGAAGAAGTATTTGGTGAAGGGTTTATATACGTGTGTGTATGTGTACTGAATGAGATGGATAGAATGAGTGAAATATGAAATGTAAAGCATGACATGGCACAATATCTCATGTTCATGATAGACCCAAGCACATTAAATGAGACAACACCAAATGAAGAGTAAATCGATGAAGAAAGTAGCGGTTCACTCACGGAACGTTAACCAACAACTGCTCATCACAGTCGCTCACGACCTCGGGCTCGGCGTCCAGCCTCTCGGCCCACGTCTTCTTGACGACGGCCCGCGCGCTGCCGATGGCCGCCTCGTTGAGGGCCGTCACCTCGTCAAAGTTGATGTGGCCGTACAGCGAGTGCTGCAGCGCGGGCGCGATGTCGTCCGAGTGGTCGTGCTCGTCGTGGCCGTGGCCGCCGTGGCTGTGGTCGTGGTGCTCGTCGTGGCAGTGGGACATTGTGCGCGGTTTTACTATCTTGTTCTCGTTTGTGTCTCTTGGTGTTTTTTAGTGGTTTGCTGATGAGACTGGTGGTGACGATGGTGGGGGTGTTTTGGAGGGGTCGTTTGGCACTGGCGAGGGGGTCCCTCCTTTCCGGTGGGTAGTTTGGGTGATATATTGTAATGCGTGGTAGCTAGGCGAGATCTTCCCTCTGCGGTGATATCTCGTTGCGCAAAGACCGTTTGGGTATCAAGGATGCGAAATGAATAAGTGATGAAGATGAGCCGTTCTACGTTTGCTTAATGATGCTGCGGATGATCAAGTTCAGTGAACAAACAGCCCCACTTTCGAGCTAGAAGGTTCCGTGACTGGCTCTGAGACCGCCTCCGCTGGACGTCGAGGTCCGTTGCGGCGCCATTGATGAAAAAAGTTTTTACCAAAATAGGTGGTTTCAGTTCATAGGAGTAATTCCTTCATGTTGATGATTAAACGCTTTGAATGTGTGAAATGGAATACCGGGCCGTCCGTGCTGTTTCCTCGTCTTGTCAGGCGGGTGAAAACTGGGTCGGGCTCACCTATGACTACCATGAATTCATACTCTACGTGGACCAGAAGGAGCTACATACCTTTTAATTTTCTGATAATCTTTTGTAGTAGATGTCATATAGCCATTCTTTCATTTCATCGTGCCCTGTTTCTGTTCATATCAGTATATCTGTACCAAATTAGCTGTTGAGCGGTCCCAAACACATTGTATGTGGCTAGCTAGATCTCTATATAGCGACAATTTGACTACACCCTACAGGTACCATGATTTACACGTTCTCATATGTTTCTGGGAAAACTCTAGATGTCTACGTCTTGGTAAAACCGCGGGTGTGCCCTCGGTTTGTGACATGGACGGCGTGTACTTTCCCGCTTTTGCCGTCTATCAACTTTACGAGTGATGAATTGAGCGATAACTTGGCTGGTATCAAACAACGATACTTGACATCAATACGGCATGAGATTGTAAAGCATCGCTAGAAATGCAGCAAAACTTACCCTCCCTGCAACAACACCCTAAGAATTCAAGATTCCCCCTTCAAAACAATCATCGCCTCCGCCTCACCATGGACGCAACATCCCCGTCCCCATCCAAACTCTCATCCACAAAACCAAACCTCTCATACAGCCCCTTACCCGCCTTACTAGCATCCACATACGCCGCGACTCCATCCTCATCCGCAAGCGCACACCCCCACGCGAGCAACATGGACGCCGCGCCCCGCCGCTGGTATTCCGGATGCGTGACCAACGTGTCGAGATCTGAATGTTCCTCCCCAGATACCAATCAGCAAACCAACTACATATGTTTTTCACCAAGAGCACCTTATTCTCTCAGGACAATATCTCAAGGATCTCAGGACGCCCAGGAGAATGTAGGTCAACAAAAGCGCAAGGGAGCAACGGAGAAACCCAGGACAGAAGAAAGACAAAACTCACAATAATGCCCCTCACCACCCATAACCCGCCCCCTCTCCGCCTCCTCCCTAGCAAAGAACAAATCACACACCTCGGAAGGCATATCCCCCGCCCAAGGAGGATACCGCCGGCCCCTCTCGGCCGGCATACTCGTATCCCACTTGGCCCACGCCGCAATCCTCGGCCTGCCGCCTCCCCCTTCTTCACCTTTACCCCCTCCCCGATCCCCTCCCTCCGCCTTCGCCGTTCCGGTCACGGTAGCAACGCTGCTCACATCAACGACCTTGACATACCGCTGAAACGTCTTCGCCGCCATATCCCCGCCATTCGCCTCGTCCCACCACGCCCTCACACCGGGAGTATCGGGCCACAGGCGGGATATCACCTCGTCGCCGGCAAACGCCGCGAACTACGTCTCCGTCAGCGCGGGGACGTCGTCCAGTGTCGCTTCCTCTAGTTTGAGGGTGTTTTCCTTCTTCGTGGTCATCTTGTGTTTTTCTCCCCCTTCTTTCTTTTCTTTTCCTTTCTCCTTTCTCTCGTCTGTGGCTTTCTGCTGTTTCTCTTGTCGAAAGATTGCTGTTCGTTGTGTTGACGAGCGTCGATCACATGTCATAAAATCGACACTTTCTCCAGGCTTGTGTAAGGTAGTAGGTGAGATGAGAGACAAAGAGATGCATGAGGAAAGCATTCTTTGGCTTACTAGGTAAATCGAGGCGAATAGGTAAGCAAGTAGGACAAATGCGGGGTTTGCATCTTTGTCGATCAGGGGCAGACGGGTAGGTAACACGATCGATCTAATGTGTGGTTAGTATTGGCTGAACTTCAGTCTCAAATCTCAGTATTTGACCACCCGTATTCGTCCTCAGCTAGTTCCCAGTTTTTTTTGGCTATCATACAATGATGACCTTTGCTGAAGACGGCGCAACTAACAGAGGCAGAGATCCTCATACCACTAGATGCTGACTGATATCCAAAGGAGTGGGAAGACATTGGCACATTTCAGCATACGCTCGCTCGCGAGCCACAAATTTGATCGGCACTCTTTTTGCATAATTGATTTCAATGATGCAGCAGTCGCCAGTAATGGGCACAAATTTTTATGTACAAACGCAGTCCAATGAAAACAGCTCCCTTTCAACTAAAAAAAAAATACGCAAAAGTGCTCGCAGACGCTAGGTTCGGCGACCCTCTCATCTTTGTTCTGCAACGCTTCTCTTAAACCAGGTACGTCATCCTCGTTTTTTTCCACCTGTCTCAAACGTCGAAAGGAAAAATCAACCCAGGCGCTCAACCGTTTCTTTACTATCCAGTCCGGGAGGCCAGCGACACCGAGGAGAAAGTTGCCGCCGTCTATATGCAAAATACCGTCTAATCGTATTGACTCTCTCGTGCGCCGGTCTCGTCTCAATCATCCTGATTACCAAGGGGAGCGTATCTACCGCTGCCGCTGCTGCTCTGGTCTCGCGTGCGACCAACAACTCTGGAGACCCATCCACTAATGGTGCTGCTGGCCTCACCATCCTGGCCCTTGCCGTCGGGAATGTCGGGAGGGTCGAGAGACAGGCCAGGAATGGCGCTGTTGGCAGTAAAGTTGCCGGGCCGTCCCCGGTATTCGGACCCAATGGGCGATCCGGGCATGAGCGAGTCGTTCTCGCGGCCATGCAAAGATGGTGTTCCAATAACAGTGCTGGCGTCGCCAAAGAGCGAATCCATCTCCTCCAAGCGGACACCGCAGGTCTCGGGGTAGATGAAGTATACTGCGTGGGTGTGTTAGCATTCAAAGTCCAGCCCGTGAACGAAGGACGCAACTTACCAACAATAAAACTGACTGCACAGAAGAAGGCGTGCACAAGATACAACCGCCACTTGATCCACTCCTGGAGCAGAGGCGTCATTTCTCCGACGAGCCAGTTGAACGCCCAGTTGGTTGCGGTTGACAGACTGGCACCCTTGGAGCGAATGCTCAGGGGCAAGATCTCCGGAGGGTAGAGCCAAGGAATCGGGCCCCATGAGTATCCAAACGCCGCGTTGTAGATCATGACAAAGATGACGACCAATGTGGGTGTGTAGGTGATGTCGAGGTAGAGCCAGTACGAGATCATTGATAGTGAAACACACATGACAATGGCACCGCTCAGCAAGATTGGCCGGCGACCCCACCTGTCAACCAGGTACCATGGGGGAATGGTCGAGAGAAGGTAGGTGATGCCGTTCACGCCAGCCATGAGGACGGCGTCATGACCAACCCAGCCTGCCTGTTCAAAGACGTAGGGAGCATAGTAGCTGATGACGTTGATGCCGTTGAGCTGAGCGAGACCCTGAGCTGACATGGCAATGAAGACACGGGTGCTGTACTTGCGGAACATCTCGGCGTATGTCCTCTCACCCTCCTGTCGCTGGAGAAGCACGTTCATCTTAATTTCGCGATACTCGTCTCGGGCCTTTTGGTTGTGGATGTCACCCTTGCCGTAGAGGTTGGCAATGACAACGATACCTTCTTCGTCGTGATCGTTGTCAAGGAGCCATCTGGTCACAAGTCAGGATCGGGCACACAAACATTCACGGCAAGCAGAAGACCAACCTTGGAGATTCTACAATGACCAAGCTTCCAAAGCCCAGAAGGGCCCCCATCACGCACTGCATCAGAAGGGGAACACGCCACGACATGTCACTTTCGATGAATCCGCAGAAGTAGTCGACCCACACCGAGGTGGTATAGCCGATGATGTTGCCGGAGAACTCAATGCAGGCCAGCTTTCCACGGTTGTGGGGAGGGGAGATCTCAGACTGGTAGACAGGGACGATGGTAGACAGAGCACCAACGCCCAGACCAGCAATGATTCTGCCCAACATCATCATGGGCATACCAGTGGCAAATGTCTGCAAGGCACCACCGACAAAGAAAATCATGGAGCCATATAGAATGGTCTTGCGTCGGCCGATGATATCGCCAACCTTGCCAACGACCAGAGATGAGATAAAGGCGCCAACTTCCAGGATGGCAACCATGGTACCAATCTCGGCCGAGGAAGGCTGATGGAAGTAGTTACGGAAGTAGACACCTCTGTGGATCCCATCAGTTAGCTATAATGATCAAAAAGGTGAGCAGCGGGCAGAGCATTGGACGTACGTGATGATGCCTGACATGACACCCTGATCATAGCCGAATAAAAAGACTCCCAAGGAGACGAAGATACTCGTGAAATAGCTGTTGGAGGAATTGTCAGTCAAGCGATGTCGCGATAAGGGTAATTTCGGAAGGGCAGGACGCACATCAGGGCCTTGCCAGTGAGGCCGTGAATAGAGGAACCGCCCGGCATGATGGCGCCGATGACTCGCTGCGCGCGGGTCGGACGAGGTTGGGCGATGTCGGGAACCTCGATTGCCTCCTTATTAACACCTCCACGACGGGTTTGTGAGTTATCGCGGCGACTAGGAGACTCTTGGATGCGAACACGCTTCTTCTTGGAAGACTTGTGAGAGGGGTGTCTCTTGTGAACGCCGGCTAGCAGCTCGTCATCAACGTCGCTGGGCAGCTGGGTGCGAAGGGGGTCTTCGTCGTCGATAAGGTCGGCGATGTCCCCAGTGTCGGTCCAGGAATCGGACTCGGAACCGAGAGAGTCCTCTGATGACGGGTGGCCGTGGTGATTGTGTTTGTCGTTGTCGAAGTTGTGGTGTTGACGGTGGGAGGTGGAAGAGGAGGTGTGGTTGTGATCACGGTCACGGGCGCTGTGGTGGTTGTCGTCCCGATCAGATGCTAGCAATGACGTCGCCTGTTCTTGCTGGTCTGGATGTGGCCGGGACTGCAGGGTCCGCAATGGGATGTTGGACGGGAGACGTCTACCGTTTGAAGAGGGAATCTTGGGCGGTTATGGGGCTGATTAGCGACAGCACCCTTCCGCTCTAAGAGGAATTGAAAAGGTTGGGGGGGTGGAAGTGAAAAGAATGTCTAAAAGACGACAACTGGCGGGCGGCGAGTCGAGTCGAGTCGGGTCGAAAAAGTGACGGTGCTTTCTGCTTGGTGCTTGGTGCGTGTTACTGGCTGCGGCGAGTAGGCCGAATCGGCATGTAGGTACTCTGTAAGGTGAGGTAAGGTAGCGTTGGATGACAGGCCAATCCACTCCCCGGTGCAGCACTACAGTGAGAGACTTTGGTGGGACTGGGAAGGGGTAGCTATGCGGACGGGCGGGCTGGCCGTGGGACCGCTGAGCAGGTAGCTCTTGGTGGTGCAGGTGCTTGGTCCCAATGTTGGATTTTGGGGAACCTGGGAAAAGGGATTGGGGAGCAAATCGAGGCCTGCTATTGGTGCTGCTGTTACTGCTGGGGCGGAGGGGCCTGGAACAGGACGGGCGCGGGATGGGATTGGGCTGGAAGGGAAGGAGAAGGGGGAGGGGCCAGGCCAAGGCAAGTGCCAGGCAGACAGGCTGGCAGGGCAAGGCAAGAGAGATACGGGGAGAGGGAAAGAGGCGGGAAGGGACGGGAGGGAGCGACAGAGAAACTGCAAGAGACAGCTCAACTCAGGCTTGCGGCAGGAGCAGCAGACAGGCGGCGCGAGTCCGGCTTGGTTGGTGCTTTCCAAGAGTGGATGCCGTCGATGCAACCTGCTGCACAGTGACACACGGTCTTTCCAGGAAGCCTGTGAACTTGGGAAAGACCAAGGAAACCGATTGCTGGGGGTCCCACTTTCCTTAGGCTGTAGGCTGTAGCTTGTGCGCTGAGCAGCAAATTGTGGATCGCCGCCGACAGGTGCAAGAATAGCTGAAGACGGGAAAGTAGGTACTCTGCCCTGTACTGAGGTATCCTGAGAATAGAATTCCAGAGATCAAATTCCAGTCTCTGCTTTCTTCTCCTCTTCTTCTTCTCGATCAATACCAATGCCAATGTCTCTCAATTCTTTTCGAACAGAGCGAAGAGACAAGGTACAATGGAAGGGCAAGAATAATGTCCAGGAATCCCGGCTCGATGGAAGTGTCTTCCTGCGATGGGTAGGTACCGATGAGAAGCAGATGACCAGCGAAATGGAAGCCAACCTTGTTCCTTCAGGCTTCCCGTATCCTTTCGGTACAGGGTGCAGCTGGCCAAGGGGGCAAAAAGAGTACAGGCCGTACGCAGTAGTAGCGCGCGAATCCACCTGAATGATGCTTCTACGCAACGGTGCAGCAAAGACGATGCCGCGATGGGGAAAACGGATGCAACAGGCAGAGAGAGAGAACTCTTGAAAATCCACGCCGCTGTCCGATCTTCTCCTAGGGTACAGATAGCACCTAACGGGTTTGAGGCAGTATGCCCAGTAGCGCAGATCTACCTGACCCCTTGCCTTGGCACAGAGCCCCGTCGATACAGCACACACCACGCAGCAGCACTCCGTATCGGTAGAGCGATGAAATGATTGAAGGGGGTTGGTAAATGTGCTGACCAGTGCCGATGACGAAGTCGATGAAGGACGTGAGATGGTTTGCTGCTAAGGCGGCTACCCGCTTGGACGGTAAGGAGCGATACGGTAGATAAGGTATGGTAAAGTGCCTCAAGAACCAGGGATAGAAGAGTGAAAAGAGCAGATGGGAATGGCAAGCATGAAGCGGGAAGGTCAACAAACGGTCATGCGGCCGAGTGTCAGTCGAGTCGTGGGTGGTGTCCTTTATCGAACAAAAGGAGTGTCAGGTGGTCGGTCTGAATGAAGTGTCTGTACGGAGTACCGGGCTACGAATGTTGCTCGAGAACGGGTTGGAGGTTGGATGAATGGTAGTTGAGTTTATGAGCCTCCTTTGGGGGAACGCGTAGGATACCGTAGAAAGGACGGGGCACACGACCTCCTTTTCTTGCGGCTGGACGAGCAGCAAGGGACAGATTTCTGTCCTCAGTCCTGCGCCCCTGAAATGAGGATTATCCGAGTCTGGCGCATGGGTTCCGGGAGCCAAGGGAAGGGAATCTGGGAACTCTCTGCAGAAGGGACGGGCTGTCCAATGCGATTGCCAGATGGACAGATTACACAGATTACCTCCTTCTCATTTCTCAGAGGCTGAGGAAGTTACTCACCCACTAAGTATGGATCTGTGGATGGACCTGCTGCGTCGTACGCGTCTGAAAAACTATGGGAACTGAGCGAGGCTCAGAGATCAGAGAGAGATTGATTGAGGGACCACTCAACTCCAGACCCGAACCTTCCCTCACAGATTCCATTTCTAATTCGACCGTCCAGCCCCACGTCTCGCAGGCACTGGACGCCGCACAACTACACACAATCCATCCTGGGCCGCGTTGTCCATCCCGTACTGTGACACTACACGCTCGGCACGCTGCTCTTGGCCCTCTGAAGTCACAGGCGATTTACGTATCGCTTACACTCCTATCTACAGTTCTCAACGTGAGTTCAAGTCATCATCTACTTCATAGGACTGACCACGCACGTGAAACCGTTTGCTGACTCGATTTGTGGGCCATTCCCTTGGTCCCGAGGGAAGGGATCATCGGCGTGTCGTCGGGCTTTCGGACCATACGAGACCGCCCCCAAATCTTGCCTTTTGCGACCAATCCCGTATGCCGACAAACGACAACCATGATGGGCGTTCCATTCGTCGAATTGAGGCCCGTCTACCGTCACAGAGTGCACACTACCTTACAGTGTATCAATCGGAAATTTCCTTTCCTTGAGGCTTCTCAGCCGTTGAAGATCGTCCCGGCTCGGGTCGAACTATCCGCCGGTGCGGTTCGCACACCCTCGTGGAACTGTCGTGCCTTTTTTCGTTTCCGGGCGCGCTATCCCGCTGCCGTGTCCCAGCACAGGCGTTTTGCAACGTCCATCCAACGGTTCCGTGAGGGCACACGGCCCCGTTTTTGACGACGATGCCGAAAACCGTCAGAGGGAAAAGAGGCTCCACAACGGTGCTTTGCCGTCGTACCTGCCCTTCGCCGCGCATCAAAACATCGACGTCATTTCTTCAGGACCCATTCGAGATGCAAGAGGGTTCATCCTGCCACAACCGCCTGTACCCCAGACAATGCAACCACAAACCCTCTGCGCAATGTGTACGGCGTGACAGCCTGACCCTCGCCAACCTCGGATCTGAGAAATCTCTCTCCCCCAAAAAAGAATTCAGATTCGGAGTTGCAGTGGGACATGATCCAGCCTTTTCGTGACCACCTGACACATTGTTGCATGGACTGATCGACGAGTCAAAAGTCGCAGACACGTATGCACGCGACAGCAGACAACAATGCACGTCTGTTCCCACGACCGCTCGACCGACGATATTGGCACTGTCTCGAGAAAGACCCTGAAAAGGAACAACTTCCAGGTTTGGGCCCTCCACTTGGTGAACGCTGTGGCCCACCTAAGTCTCGAGAACCAAAGCTGCTCACGGCACGACGGACGGGCCTCGTTTTCCACTAATCCATCTTCGTGCTTGAAAGTCTGCATTGGAAGAGCGGGGATGATTCCTTTTCTTTTACGAGTACCTACACTCCCAGTCGATCCCCCCGCGCCTGGGTTGCTCACGAGTCGCGCCCGGTCAAGACCCCAAGATCCCAAGACCCTTGAACATCGTGGAGGAGGGGAAGCAAACTGAATCGTTGACTAAGACACTGGAGGAATGACCGTTCGATTCCCGCCGAAAGCGTAAGTTTGTAATATGGGCGACGTGGGGGAAGTGACATCCCGTAAGACCGTTGACGGTTGAATATCGCTTATTAGTCAACTTGTTGTGCAATAAGCATAGTAGTAGAGAGCTCCAACCTTCGGCCAAAATACTCAAATTCAAGGCAGAAATAATTGAATATCATTCATTATGTCAATTGAGTTATGCTGCATGCGGTGCTATCATCGCAGTGTGTGTGTGTACCGTAAAGTAGGCCATGCCAAGGGTAAACAAACGCCCGTCACTTTCCACTTCCTATCAACACCCTACCGTATACAAGATCAATGAAGCATACGGAAATACCCCCAAAGAAATCAAACTGATCTTCTCACCGCAATTTGAAAGCATCTTCAGCAAGGTATCACATGTGGGTCGTGAAGCCGGGGTGAGCAGCAAAGTGGGGACATATCGTGAGATTGTCCGTGGTGGAGCACAAAAACCTCAGACACGACGAGAATCAACCAAAAAACATACAACTCCAGGTATGCGCTGGTCGTCACCGACCCAACTACTAATCCGGCCCTCATTGGCTTGTCTATGGGAGAGCGGACGGGATCCCGAATTTTCCAATGGGTATGGTCGTATGTGATGGTTTGAGGCGGGCAAGATGATCATATCGTGATGGGATAACGAGGGATTGTGTCTAGAAGGAAGTTTGTGTGGTTGTGAAGAGTGGAAGTGAGGCTGTTTAACTTCAAGATAACTCTTCTGAGGGACTAGATGTCAGAATAACTCCTGATGATATGAGATTTGTATTAGATACCTGGCTGATGCCCGCTTTAGTCCCCGAACCTTCACTAGACTCCACCAAAGAGCATGAGAGGGACAATAGAGAATACGTTCCTTGCAGAATTGTTCTTCTACAGACTTCTTGGGCTACTTAGTTGAGATGAATCGAATAAGTACATAGGGTTTCCTGGTAAAGTTCGTTTTCACAATACGGCAATCGTCTTAAGCTCGCGCTACAAGACCTTACACTTACTAATAGCTACAAAGGCGACTAAGCCGTTGACATTGAAAGTATGACGTTCAGTCTTTGGTTATCTAATGATGAGTCTTTAATCATCTTTGAGTCACTGTAATTCGTGTGAGGCGGTACAAATAGAAAACTTAGGATTCGCGATCCTAGATGAGCGTGATACTCTGTTTGGACATGTTTGCTGCTCTTCGAGGATAGAAGGATTATACCTCATCCTCTATAGACGAATAGCCCCATTGGAAAGGAAACTAATGACAAATAGACACAGCGATCTCAGTGTTTAAGTAGGAAGTAAGACATTTGCCTCAACTTTCCCTCCAATCCCTCAACCCTCATACCAACATCAGGCACGGGAGGTCCACACAATCGAGTCCACCTCTCTTCAATCTTACATTTAGGTAGTGCCTCCTTCTGAGACACGCGATTCTCCGAAACCATGCAGCTCTTTAAGTTGTACGAAAATCTCATCATTGAGATGGCAAATGCTCTTTATCTCCCTTATCTTAGTCGGAGCCGGTTCCGCGCCACAACACCGAACCGTTCCGTACAAGTTCCGAGAGAGCGGGGAACCCGATAACACCAAGCCGACAACCACCATACTTCAGGATTGGATGAAACAATTCTCAATAAAGTTGGATTTTAGATCTCTGTTATTTCAATGACGATGAACCAGCCCGTTCGGAATAAGAAGGAAAAGTCTCGAAGTGGGTAACACCCGCACCTCTTATAATTACTGTGGCCGGCCCCTTGACTAACACCCGGCTTCTAATCAAGGTGGTTGCCTCGTGTGTAAGCGACGGGTGAGTCTGTTATGAGCTGGCATTTCTATCGAAAGCTTTGAGACTCAAATCTAACAACGGAGTGCAAACCAAAAGCGCGTCAAGTGCGACGAGCAAGAGCCGAGCTGCCAGAGATGTATCAAGATTGGGACCGAATGCCCCGGGTACAAGAGACCCGTGAAATGGTCTACCAAATATGAGAAGACGGCGGTCCCTGACCGCAGCCCGACCAATGTTTACAGAGGAAAGACTTCCAGACCGGCTGAACGTGACCAGAGACTCCCAGTGTTGCCGGAGAATCCGACATTGCTGGCACCTACACATCTTGAAGATGTACCCCGTCCAATTGAGACCAGGGAATTCGATACTGTCTTGGTGTCAGGCACGTTGAAGAGCATAGGTACCATCAGGCCGTTTCAGGACTGTTCGGGAGAGGTATCGGCACTCTTGCACTATTACTTTTCTACAGTCTGCCATGTTCTTTCCTCGTTCGATTCCTTGCACAATCCATTCCGCTCGGAAGTGCCTAGGCTATTCAGTCAGTCTCCGCTGCTGCTCTACTGCGTGTTGAGCATGTCCGCCGCACACCTGTACCAAAACGAAGAGTCAAAGATTGCTGTTCCATTGGAACTCCAGACCAAGGCCATCTCATACTTAGCTGGACAGCTACCCACGCCACCCCCTATCGACGGGCTTGAAGTGTCCATCCGCCATGAATCAACAGTAGGGAGATTTGTTGGATCTAATGTTCAAGATGATGTACTGCTGGGGACTGTCTTACTAGGAATGACATCGGTATGTTCTCAACGCTCTCTCGGCTTCATTCAAATTCTCCTGTGGCCTATGATTGATGAATTTACAAACAGGCTTGGCACGACGTATCTTCCACGGGGTTAGTGCATCTCCACGGATCGAGGGAACTCTTCAAGGCTTGGATGTCATCCAGCCATCTCAACACCACCAACGACAGAAGAGTAATGGGCGCGACGCAAGTCTTTATGATCTCATCCATGGTGTACTGGGAAGCCATGAGCTCCTTCATCGTGGACCAAGACACAGATGCCCTATCCTATCTAGACGTCTTCTGCCACCTCCCATGTTCTCTCAAAAGGTACCCATGTCCCTGGACAGGTGTCGGAACAGCCACGTTCATCTACCTCACTAAAACGGCGGCGCTGGTGAGGAGACTGAGAGCTCTGCGGCGTAGCTCGTCGGGCATGTTCCAAAGAAGTGACGGCATTACCCAGGATACATCCTACTACTCGGATCTCTTACGACAAGCCACGGCCTTGATAAAGAGCATTTCGGCACTTGAAGCGCCGACTGTGAGCTCATTCACGGATATCGGAGATGTTTTTACGCCTCTGGGTCACCTCATCGCCATGGAGCAATGTTACCGGCTGGCGGCTCTACTCGAGTTGACTAGGGCATTTCCCGAAGTAGTGGGCACACACGTCGTTCAGAACCACGACGCTGGGCTGAATGATGATGAGCAGGAGAAGGACCGGCCGGTAGAAAGAGTTTGTAATCTTGCTTTGAGAATACTCTGGATCATGGAAGGGATACCCGTCACATCTGGCACCGTCTCGACGCAGCTTTTACCGCTCATCATCGCCGGGAGCGTTCTCGGTCTAGTTTCGAGAGAGAATATTGCCGGCGAAGGTATCGAGTCTCTAGGCAGTTCGAAAGAGGTCGCAAGGTGGAGAGATTTTGTAAAAATACGCACCCGTTGGCTTTACCAGTTGATTCGACTGAAGCCCGTGAGGCATGGGTTGCTCATCTTGGAGGAAGTTTGGGCGCGCTTGGATAACTTAGACGCTGCAGGTTGCTCTGGTGATCTCATACAAAAGAGTCAAAGTCATCATTGGATCGATGTAATGGAAGAAAGGGGGCTAGAAACAATGTTGGGGTAAAGGTACAACAAGCATGGCATAGGTACTTCAGCCCAGACTTACACATGAGAACCCGCAGACTTTACCAGGCATTGGTATCAGCAGAGACGGAGTAAGTAGAAAAGCATTCAAGTATAAAGACTCAAAGAAGAGCCAGCGTTATCAGCGAGTTTGGAGGTCTCGGCAGTTGAATGCCATCCGTTTACACGCTTCAGGATGTATTAGCGCACCTCGCACTTTTTGTCCTAATTAGGAAATATGTGTCCCCACCCGCCACGATGTAGTCGACAACGGCGATAGCAGAGACAGGAGTGATGGACATGGGCATAAATAGACTCTGCCTTTCCAGTCGGCTTCAGGCTTTGAACCATCTTGTTTTTATTAGCTTGCTCTAGTAATTGCTCATTGGACATCGTCATAGGTTATCATCCGCTCTACAACCCGTTGTTCTCCTTTCACACCATGCCTTCAACTCGAGACGGCTACCTCTGGACTCCATGCGGGGAGACGATCGGTCTAAGTACAAAGGCAGTGATCAAATCTACCCTGGAATCTTCCATCACAGAAACATACGACGTGATTGTAATCGGAAGCGGCTTCGCCGGTCTCATTGCCGCGCGCAACCTTAGCCGTGACTCTGGCACTCGAGTTCTTCTCTTGGAAGGCCGAGATCGCATTGGAGGAAGGACATGGACAGCCAATGCGCTAGGAGAGGACTTTGAGATGGGCGGGACATGGGTACACTGGAAAGTCTTTCCAAGTTGTCACCAAGCAAATGATGCAGACCGACTAACTAGAGGACAAACAGGCACCAACCCCACGTCTTTACAGAAATCCACCGATACGGCCTACAATCCAACCTGAAGACGTCTTCAGGCACAGCTGCCGTGGAACACACATTCTACACACCACAAGATTCGAGGCCTGCGCTGGTCGATACACTTGCCACCAACATAGCCGTCCAAAATGTCGCGGATGCGTTCTTCTCCATCGACGGTCTGTCCAGCCGCGAGTTGATGCCTTATCCCCACGACCCATTCCGCCGTCCTGCGCTCTGGACAAAGTACGATCATCTCTCCGCCAAAGACCGCCTGGATCAACTCGACGTCAGCCAACGCGACAAGGACCTCTTCGACGCCATGATCAGTTCTTTTGGCGCGGTCCCCGGCAGCGAGTGCGGTTTCACTGAAGTCCTGCGGTGGTATGCTCTGGGAGGCCACTCTATGGCCGGAACGTTTGAGCTTGCTGGGATGTACAAGCTCGGTGGAGGCGGGATGACTTCGCTGGCCCGAGCGATTCTGGATGACTACCGCGGACATGTGGTGTTAAACGCCGTGGTTGAGAAGGTAGAGCAGCAGGGATCGACTGTTGTGGTGTCTACGAAGAATGGACGTCGGTTCGAGGCCAAGTATTGTATCTCAACTACTCCCCTGTGAGTGCTTCCTCTTCAACTCGAATTCCTAAGATGCTAAGAATATGCCCAAGGAACTGTCTGTCAGACGTGTCCTTCTCCCCCCCGCTCTCACCACTCAGAATGGAAGCCGTCGGGGCAGGTCACATCAATAAGGGAAGTAAAGTTCATTTCCGGCTTGCGAAGCCTGAACCGGGATGGTTCTCCATGGCGAATGGATATGGGACTTCACCTTGGTGTTTTGCATTCTCAGACCACAACGGCACCACTTACCAAGCAGACTCTGGCAACTTTTGCATCGGGTTTGGCTATGGCGCGCGTCATATCGACACGAAGGCGTCTGCTGAGATGATCACGACTTTTCGAAATAACATCAGACCTAAAGCTGAGGTAACAGCTTACCTCACCCACGATTGGGCCAACGACGGCCTTGCCAAAGGGACATGGAGTTGCTGGGGACCTAATTCAATGAGTAAGTGGCTTAGGGAGCTCCAAAGACCAGAAGGAAGGGTTCACTTCGCGAGCGCCGATTGGGCCGATGGATGGCGAGGGTTCATTGACGGGGCAATTGAGAGAGGGACTACCGTAGGACGGGAAATTGAGGTGTTGCTTGCGGGAGATAATGCCATTGCTAAGCTGTAGAGCCTATGTTTACTGATTAAGTGTGTTATATTGATCCTCAAGCTGAGATTTGCCCAGCAATGGAGCACCCACAGACAGCTTCAAATACCAGTGTGCGGGCTTCTGCAGGTTTAAAAGTCACATCCCCAAGGACCAAGAGCCTTGAGGTTTCCCGATAGAGGCATTGTCTTTGATATGTATCTTTATTAATAACAGAGGCGATTTTTCTCATCAAGATGAACCCTACTTTGTTGTACATTAACCGGGCCGCAAGCCAACCTTATTTTCGGGTAGCTGCTAGGCCTCGCTTTCTCATCTTTGTCTATACCCTTTCGTCGAGTCTTCGTCATGTCCAACGATCTATCGGGCTCAGCTCCGAGACTCCACGTTCTACCCATCCAACGCCGTTGCTTGTTTTCTTTTTGTTGTGAACATCTAGGCTCCTTTTCTTCTTCTTCGTTTATTTCTTAATCATGCCATCGAAGGCGGGAATGAGGGTCTGTGCAAGCCAGAATGAGAAGACCAGCTTGGGTCCAGTCATGAGGAGCTACAAGGAAAATCGAATGTCAGCAGGTGGTCGATAGAGGAAGGAGTTGAAGGGGAGCTGCTGGATAGTCTTACCTTGGGAACCAGGCCCTTGAAGAATGCGGTGGCACCCTCGTTCTTCATCATGTTGGAGATGATTCTGAAACCACTCTCGGGGTTCTCAAAGTTGCGGTTCTGGATACGGGTCTTGATGACGTCGAGGGGAGCGGAGACGAGGAGGGAGGCGGAGGCGCCGGCGATGGAGGCGATGAAGTTCTGGAACCACGAGGCCTTGTTGTAGTCCTCGAGCTTGAAAAGGTACTCCTTTGTGAAGGCGGAACCACCGAAGAGCTGTCGATAGGAAGGAAACACAGGTTAGTCACTGTCATAGACCCGAAATTGAGACTAGAATGCGCTTACAGCGAAAGAACCAGGAGCGTTACGGGCGGCGGTCCAACCCCAACCTCTGTACAGGCCGAAGCCCTCGTCGGCGACGATTCTGAAAACACCACGGCCGCGGAAGGCCTCGGGGTTTGTCTGTCTCTTGATCTTGAGGACGTCGAGGGGAAGGAGGACGATCTCTCCGATACCGATCAAACTGTGATGAAGTCGTGCGTCAGAAATGCGAGTCTGTCCCCACAGGTTCTCGGTCTCCGAGCTTTGCGACTGAGAGAATTTACTCACCTGCCGGCGGTGGAGTGCATGATAGCCTTGCCAGTCTTCTTGCCGAAGGCGCGCTCAAAGTCCTCGCCATAGTTCTTGGCCAATAAGTCCCTGGCGATGGGCTGACCGCCATACTTGTATATTCTCTGGAGGACCTTGTAGCCGGCGGCGTATCCCAGACCGGGGAAGAGCGAAACGAACTTGCGGCCCGCTGTCGCGTTGGCGGTGTCCTTGAAGATGACCTTGTTGAGCTGCTCGACGCCGGAGATCTTGAATGCGAAAACGTGTCAGCTTTCCCATGTCGTTGAAGCTTTGCTTGCGGGAGGCAGGAAAGGGAGGGGGTGGAGCTCGGTCCGGCGTACCTTGGTCTGGTTGCTCATCAAGCGCTTCGCGATGGTGTCGACCTGAGCTTCTTATTAGCTTCTCGTCCCACAGCTCTTCAACTGATCGTAGCTCTTCGTGGAACTCACGGGGTGGAAGACGGCCAATTCAGCGATACCAGCGGAGCCTGCAAAACGTCAGCGCGCCGGGCTTTCATGCGCGGGCGCAAAAAAGAGGGAGCATACCGGAGCCCAGAAGTCGCGCGGTGTTCGACTCCTTCTCCCGTCCAGTACCAGCAGTCGGAGACATCTTGATAGGAATCTGCGATAAAGTGCGAAGAGGAAACTGTAGAAATCCAATTGAACAAGAGCAAAGAAAGGCGGGTTCCAGAGGTTCGGACTGTCGTCAGGTCGTGGGGGCACGGATATCAGGAGCTCAAAAGAGGAGGGTGATTCAAAGTTTTGGAGTCGACAGCTGGGAAATTTTTACTCAACCACTTTGGACCGAACTCGCAGGTTAACTTTTGCTGACCCTGCAGGGACAGGCCCCCCCTGGACCGCCGAGCACCGGGAAGTGGAGCCTAGCACGGCAGGGATTGGTTCGCCGCGCCGAAGCAGCTTCCATCTACCGACCGGTACGCTAGCTCAGACCGTTCTCGACCGATCGGACTGGATTGCGGCTCGGTCTATAGATATGGATTCACTTGACCGCGACCTACTGAACGTAAATTCTCACTCGAAATCATATCATGTTGTCAGAACAAAACGTTCCGCTTGGACGAAATATAGAGTCGCACCCCCATTTCAGCTAGGGAAGCCTGTGTATAATGCTGAGACGCCGTTCCTGGAAAAATCTGCGCTTCCTTTTGATTTTGGGTATCTATCATCCTTTTGCCCTCCCCAATTTGGAGCCACCCGCTCAATAGCTCATTGCATATGCCGATGATGGTGGCACCTGAGGCGTAGTGTACGGTTCTATGCCTCAATTTAGTAGTCTCTGAAGACTCCCACTAGTTCGTCCAGTCTCATGACATGAGCCAGAAGTTTGCTCTGCAACTCCAGGTACTTGCTGTACTTGTTGTAGTGTTCTGCAGTCATGACCTCTTCCTCCTTGCCCTTTACGTCCCTTCTCTCGACGAATGACAGAATGTTGCGTTCTCGGTAGCGATGCACTTCCAGGTTTTGAAGGCATCGGAGCATTGCTTTGTAGTAGTCATCTACCAGCTGCGCCTCGGTCCTTTCAATGTCAAAGAACCAGAAGAACATTGTTCGCGTCGCTGTTCGACTGGCATCTCTGGGAACCTCCTGAACATCAACGAAGCCGGCCATCTGCATGGCAAGCATTTTGCCCTGAACTTCTCCTTTCTTCATGAGAGCGAGAGACGGGAGCATCTTCTCATCCAGCTTGCCCTTCTCTCGCATAATTCGAGTCAAACGCAGTCCGTGCCGACCGAATGACTGCTCGATGACGGCATCCACCTCTGTCTGTTTGAAACCCTCGATTAATGGCTTGAAATCGACGGTCCACTGCCCTCGGCCTTGACTGCCACAGTGCCGCAGAAATCCTTGCCGGCTTTCAGATAGTAGTAGCAAATGCTGCCTCATTTTATCGATACGGCTAGCGCCGGATATGGGCCCATCTTCGAATCTGACCTCGCGGGATCCAGAAGCTGTCCGTGGCCCCTCGTCTTCGGAACCGCCCGAATCTGCTGCGCCGTTCATGTTGGGACGAGCAGAAGCCCTCGGAGCCATCGGAGGTTCATAATCAGAGTCGTCGGAATCGTACATAGGCTGGCCTGGCGTGGCTCTAACCTTCTCAGCACTGCGAACGTCAATCTGATCTGCAGAAGCCTTTCCAACTCCATGAGAGACGTCAACGGATTCATCAAGGTTTTCGAGTATTTCCAGACTGGTCACAGTGACTTGGCGTGTGCTTGAGCCTGGACCGTCTGCGTCGTTATCAGAGTCGATTCTCGGATCCAACTGACAGCGGGACACCTGTTGCGTCAACAGCCGTAGAGCCGTGTGGTATACAAGGCCGGTGACTTCTCCAAAAGCATCGGCTGCGTACTGGGCTAGCTTCTGGTTTCGCAGCTCAACGAGACACTTCTCAGTGTTGACCCTGAGAACAATGTGCGACTAAACTTTGTGATTAGCCAGGGAAGAGGAGGAGAGTATTTCGTGCAGATGAAGACTCACGTCGATCTCAGGTACATCCTCATCCCAGTCTACGGATTCTCTTGCTCCTTTGCCATTGGCAAGCTTCCTCCGCTTGGTCGAAAACATGTTACCTCGTCCGACTTGTCGCTTTAACTTTTTGCTCTCGTCGCGTGCCTCTCGGAGTCTCTTTGAAACTTCTGTTTGCATGAGTTCTTTGTTCCGTGCTGTCGCTCGCTCGCCAGGGGCCGTTTTGGTGACCTCCTCTTCGATTTCGCGGTAAACGTCTTCAGGATTTCTGAACGTCTTGGGCCCGACCTGATCAACAATTTCCGCCACAATTAGCCGATTCAAGACAGCGTGGAGCTCCTGAGCCGCATGCGACGGCCCATGCCCGTTGACCTTTGCCTTAGAGCCGTTGCCATTGACATGGCCATTCGTCGCATGGTCGCCATTAAGACCTGTCCCGTTCCTCCCCTCGAAAGCCTGTAAGAGATCCGATACCCTAGCGTGGCCGAGCTGCATAATAGTTTGTACAATCTCCTGTTCCGCGGGGCCGAATTCGGTGCCAACCATCTCGATTATTTTCCCAGCGCGGATAATATTGTAACATCCATCGGGATTCGCTTCATACGTGCCGATCTTGTTATTGGAGTCGGACTCGTGGTAAATAAGGCTTTGCTGAACGAGGAGGGCTAGGCCATGGCGCAGCTGCCGCGGAGTAAGACCAGTGGTTTGGATTAGTTGAGCAATGGTAGATCTGCCCTTGCTGAATAGCACAGCCAGAATTCGCTGGAAGAAGAGCATTTGTTAGCATGATCAGTTGAGAGTACATAATGTGTAGAGTGTGCGATGATGTTGCGCCGTGTGAGACATGGGGATAGTGTTTAACACTTACTGCAGGTAGCTCGCCGCATATATCGTTGACGAGGTGAGCGCATAGCTCAGCGCCATGCTTGGTCTGGTGGAAGAGTTAGAGGGATTATGACTTCAGCTTGATCAGCGCGATGCAAAACCTACCACCAACATGGCGAAGCTTGGATTCAGGAATCAATTGACTCTAGAGATCCTCTCAATATCCCTAGAGCTGCCACACAAGCTACCGAGAAGTCATTGAGATAATACAGTGCCGTGTGCTGGGTATTGAACAAAGCACTTGGCCACGAATGATTTTGTCGTAGTGAGGGTCGCGGTCTTCAAGTGGTGGAGGGACTGAAATAAAAGTATGGGAACTTTTTTTCTGAGCGGCGGGCCACCTAAGGCGGGGTGGGGGACAAAGTCGATGGAAAGCGCCGAGTCACCGACAGAGTCATGGAGGCTGAAGCTCCAGGTGGATGGAAGGCGTGGCTAGAACCTCTGAGGTGCAGTGCCAAAAACTTAGGTAAGAATGGATCTGCGACGCTCGAATGGAGCCCGAAATTGAGACGTCAATTGAGGCCTTCTTGGGATGGCGGGTGCTTACCATGGCATGTGGCTTGTGGCTTGACACCAGCCTCACAACCTAGGTAATGTCAGAAACCTGGGATTCACGGATTCTGCGACTCATCACTTTGATTACCTAAGGTAAACTACGGGCGATGGAGGAAGCAGAGTGGAGTGTTCGGCCCCTGTGCCAGGTAATCAGACGGGCTTTCATTGGAGGTTCGGGGATAAGGCAGTTTTTCATCACGTGACGGTACGAGTGACCCGTAGCTAACCTCGTTCGATGGATCGAAAATTGGTCGGGATGTGAACGAGGCACTTTCTTGTTGAAGCTCCGACGAATCGAGCGTCACGAAACTGGATCTGCCAATTGTCGGCAACCGCATCATCGCAATGATCTCTAGACCGTCCCTCACGAGGGCTGCGCAGCAGACCCTCCGCAACTCGAGCTGTGCTCGCACAATCTCGGGTCGCCGGTTCGCCAGCGCTGCTGCTGGCTCCGGCGCCTTTGAGACCGCCGACGTTGGTGGTGTCAAGGTTGCTGCCAGAGACTCCCAGGGCCCTACGACCAAGTTGGCCATCGTGGCAAAGGCCGGTACGAGATACCAGCCTCTTCCCGGTTTGGCCGCTGGCCTCGAGTCCTTCGCCTTCAAGGTACGATGCGACCTGTTCCCAACCCTTGGAATGTTTTCTATGTAGACATTGCGCTGACATGATTTTCAACGAGTAGAACACGACAAAACGCTCTGGTCTGCGTATCGTTCGCGAGTCTGAACTCCTCGGCAGCCAATTGACCGCATACCACACCCGCGAAGCCCTCGTTCTCGAGGCCAGCTTTTTCCGCGATGACCTTCCCTACTTCACGGAACTCCTCGCCGAGGTCGTCTCCCAGACCAAGTACACCAGTGAGACTCGCAAACACATGTGAGATTGTGGCGTGGTTGGTTGACCGTTTATCTAGCCCACGAGTTCCACGAGGAGGTCCAGCCTGTTCTCCGCTTGAAGCAGTCTGGCACCAGCGCTGCCGCTCTTGCCCTTGACTCCGCCCACTCCGTTGCTTTCCACTCCGGCCTCGGCTCTCCCTCCAACCTGACGCCCTCGATCCCTATCCAGCCCTACCTCAGCGAGTACGCCGTTTCCGACTTCGCCCAGGCCGCCTTCGCCAAGTCCAACATCGCCCTTGTCGCCGATGGTGCCTCTGCCGCGAACGTCAGCAAGTGGGCTGAGCAGTTCTTCAAGTCGGTTCCCACTGCCTCCTCCGGCAAGCTGGCCCTGAACACCGCCGCCACCAAGTACTTTGGTGGTGAGCAGCGTACCTACAGCCCCTCTGGAAACGCCTATGTTATCGCTTTCCCCGGTGCCACGACTGGCCAGGCTTCTCCTGAGCTTGCCGTACTTGCGGCTCTGCTGGGCGGCAAGTCCAACATCAAGTGGTCCACTGGCTTCAGCTTGATCAACAAGGCTGTTGGTGTTGTTCCGGGCTTGTCCACCTCAACCGTCAACCTGTCCTACTCTGACGCTGGCCTCCTGACTATCCAGCTCGCTGGCTCAGCCTCTGCTGTCCGTGGTGCTGCCCAGGAGACCGCTAAGGCTCTGAAGAGCATCGCCGAGGGTACCGTCAGCAAGGAGGACCTGACCAAGGCTATTGCTAAGGCCAAGTTCGATGCCCTTGAAGCTTCCGAGAAGCGCAGCGGTAGCATCCTCCTTGCTGGATCCAGCCTCGTCCACAGCGGCAAGGCCGTTGACGCCACCGAGGCTATCAAGTCTATCGAGTCTGTTACGGCTGAGAAGCTCAAGGCGGTTAGTCAACTGAGATTTCTAATACATCTTCAAGAACAAGGCGCTGACCATCATATCACAGGCGACAAAGACGATCCTGGAGGGTAAGGCCAGTGTTGCGGCAGTGGGTGACCTGTTCGCTCTGCCGTACGCTGAGGAGCTTGGCCTCCGGGTATAAATGGGGATTTAGCCCTGTCTTACAGCGGCCGAATGAACCGTGTATCAACAGTCAAGCATTTGCGGTAGAATGGGGAAATGTATCCTTTGTGAACATATGTAGTAGAATTTTCTTGTGTCTGCCTAGCTTGCCTAATTCCCACGTATGAAATTGTTTTGTTCATATACTGTCCCATGTTGTGCTTAGAATCATACGCTATTGCTGTCTGCTCTAATGACCAGCCTGTAGAGATATCGGTGTCTCTCAACGTTTCTCAAGTGGAGGGTAGAGGGACCGCTCACAGGAACATGAAGGGGCCGAAGATAGTCTCCAGATGCGCGATGTCTAATCCGCGGGCTAGATGACAAAAATGTGTCTCTACAAACGCACCAGTCTGTTGGTTGACACGGTAGTACCTACCTTTTCCCTTCTCATGTGGTCTGACAGTTGGCTTCTCCGCGGCTGACCTTTAGAGATTGACATGATATAGATAAGACGGAGGCTCTGTATGTACCCTACAACGAGTGCACATTGCCACATAGTACTACTTAGGATGGCACATAGTGTTTCTTCGTCCAAGAAGGTTACAACAACCACCGGTTCATCAGGGGTCTTGGGGTACCAGAGGACCAACGAAGGCTACATGGACACAGCCCATTGGTGTTGGGGCCTGACCAAAAGCTTATTGGCTGTGGGTGCATTCGCCAGAAGACTTCCATTTCCACCTAGGTGCACTGGCAAGACTGCGCAACTTCAAGAGCGTATTGCCTAAGGAAGATGGACTTGCAGTTGGTGTACCACCGTAGCTTGGAAGAGGTCGATACTCTGTGGAAGCATTTAAAGATCACAATGGCAGTTTTGGCTAAGCATATAGCTAATGGGAGGAAAGAAGGAGGCAACAAGGTGCAATGATAAACTACACCAAATGTTGACAGAGAGTTGCTCGAAACACTGCATGGACATGGTGGTGAGGGGACAACACAGAGCACGGCCCCTCGGTGAGGTAAGGTAAGGTATCATTGGGCGACAAGGTACCTGTTTTGGGTACCTCATGTTAAGGCAGAGCAGCCAGACAACCAGACGGTCCATCCATACCTACATGCTTTCGAGAGCAGCTCAGGTGAGAAGTTGGGGGCTGCAGCAATGGAACAAGAATGAGGTAATTGTGCGAGTGCGAACACCCAAAATTGGAAGAGCAACCTCAGACCTTAGCTCAGGAGTGTGTGTATCTGCAGTATAGGACGACATGAGGCAGCCTAAGGAGATGTCTCGTGCCTTTAATAAACCGCGCTGATGGTGGTGGATTGGTTCGAGGGGCTTAAAACGATCCAGGGGCCACTCATCTCTAGCCATCCCCCGGGAACACTATCCGTACCCGCACCCACACCCACACCACGCCTTTTTTCCTCGCTAGCCCCCGTCCAAAGTGCAAGGCGCAGGGTACGAAGCACACCACACCAGAGGGCAGGGCCCACGGGCGAAGGAAGGTACCCCAAGTTAAGCATCCCCCAATCCCACACAACGCCCAGCACCCGGACAGGTCCAGTACCCAGTAGGGGACTGCTGGTGCCAGTTGCTGCTGAACACCGGTGGAGGGAAAACAAAGCCTCACCTCACCTCACCTCAACCTCCACACCCAATCCCAACTCCCTCCACGTCCTCGCCCTTTTTATGCCCACGATCGACGCCGGTCTCTTGTGCCTGCTTCTTCCCCCCCTCAACCCTCCGCTCGGAGTTGCCCAATTGCGACGCAAATTGAGCAGTTCCTTCTCGATAAGGACCATATCTGGGGGAGACTTTCGTTTCTCTCCCCTTTTTGCTGGGCCTATTCAGCCCTCTTCGCAGAACCTCTCGACCAGGTGAGACACTTAGCCATCATCCTCCTTCCCAATCTTCGCATCGTCCTTCAGCCCTACGCCTTGGACATAGGTAGCAACACCACCTTCTCTCTTTCTTTCTTTCTTTGCGCAGCCTTTTCCCACTGCATCGCACCTCCCCTTGTTCCCTCTTGGCTGCTTTGATCGTCGTCGCCAACCACACGTCAAGCTGCGACTTGAAGCTATCTGTCCTTCACACTGCTTCTCTCCCCCCCGCCGTTGGACCCTAGGAAGCTAATCGTGGCCAACATTGTCGTTACTGCAGGTGAATCTGCTCAGAACTGTCGGGCCCGCTGCGGCCTCACTGTCTGAACATCTCGACGATCAAGGGTCAACGACGACTGCTCGATTCTCGAACCCAACGAACCGATATATCCTCCGATTCCCGTCGCAAGGTGTGTAGTACCACTGATTCACAGACTCTTTACCTCAGCGGAGAGACCTCCGACCATCAGCGTACCGCCTGAAGTCGATTTGTATCTTCATTCTCGATTGCGTCTCGAAATTCCGACCCAAACCACTCCGCTCTGATACACAAAAATAATAACCAAAGCGTTGGCTGACTTCTTCCTAGTAGGGGACTGGAGGTTATTGGTAGCCAAGGTGGCACTGCTGTCGAAAGAACCCTACCTGTACTACCTCGACAGCCCACGGCTGCAAGATGGTCGCCCCTAAGAAACCTCAGAGCGAAATCAACAACGGAAACAAGTCCAACAATATGTCCTACAATAAGAGGGATTCGGCCATGGGTGGTAAGGCTGACGGCAAGGGCCAAAACGGCATGCCTATTTTTTTTTAACCCTGACCACTGCAAAAAATATAAGGCTAATTGTACCGCAGGCGCTCGATCTGGGTTCAGAACCGATACCGCTATTTCCAACAACAGACCCGGCACCGAGCGAACCCTCCAGCCATGGGTCCCCGACTCCAATGATGGCATCGATGGCAGCTTGGAGAAGCCATCTGGCAGTGGAGGAGCTTGGGACCAATTTGCCGAGAATGAGCGGCTCTTCGGCCTTAAGACCGACTACGATGAGAACATCTACACAACAACCATTGACAAAAGCCACCCGCAGTACCGTGATCGCATGGCTGCTGCCGAGCGCAAGGCTCGCGAGATCGAGCGAAGCTTGGCCACCACGGCGCACGTTGCGGAGGAGCGCGTCATGGATTATGTCACTGGCGGTGGTGACGACAAGGGCGGGGATGAGGAAGACAAGTAAGGCTCTCTACTTGATGTCTTCATCTTGAAGCAGCCAAAGTTAACACCCATTTTCAGATACAGCGGAGTCCGCCGTCAGGACTTCCCTCCTCTGTCGAGCCGCGAAAACAAGTACACGCCTCCTGCCAAGCGAGCACCCGCTTCGAATGCGACTGTCGTTGGCGCCCCGATTGACCCCGCGATCATCTCGTCGCAACTGAGAGCCCCCGCAAAGAAGCAGACCACAGTGAAGCCCGAAGATGCCAAGCTTTTGAGCCAGCTCGTCAACAAGGGCAGTGCTACCCAAGGTGCTGAGGCGCCGAAAGCCGCTGATCCCAAGCCTGCTGCCCCCGCTACAAAGACTGCCCCGAAGCAGGAGCCGACCAAGCCGGCTGAGACGAAGCCTGCAGAGACGAAGCCTGCAGAGACGAAGCAGACCGTCGCCGCAAAGCCCGGCGACGCCAAGGCTGCTGAGAAGTCGGCTACCCAAGCTCGTCCCTCTGCAGCTACAAGCCGAACGATCTCTCCTCAGGTCATAGAAGGCACTCCAGGAGCTCCCAGTGCTACTTCGACGGTCGAAAGAGACCTCTTGAAGTCGTTCAGAACGTTTGCCAGCCAGCAGCGGCAGAATGCTGAAAAAGTTCGGAGCAGCAAGGCTAAGGCCGACAAGGAAGTCAAGTTGACTGAACTGAAGAAATTCGCCGATACCTTCAAGCTGTCGACTCCAGTTCCTACTGACCTGATTTCCATTATCGCCAAGGACCCCGATAAACAGAAGGAAATCCAGGCAAAGGCTCTCCAGAACGCGGAAGATGTTGCTCGTACCAAGACGACACCTACTCTGAAGGGCAAGGACGCTTCATCAAAGGAGGGTGCAGCAAAACCGCCTGCTGATGCCCCGGCTGCTCAAGCCGCCGTTGAGACAAGGAATGCTACTCGTCCGGCGCCAGCTAATACTATTTCTCCCTCCAATGTGCCGAACCGTCATCCCAACGCTCGCCAGTCTTACGCCAGCCCCCAGTATCACGCCCAAACGTACAGGAACGATAGATCTGGTCAACACATGGCGCAACAGAACCGCCAGCCCTTGGCTCAGCGCCTGCGTCACGTGGAGCAGCAGAAGATGTCGGCGCCTCCCAACCAGCACCCTGGTGGCCCTGACATGCGGATGCCGCCAACCGGCCCAGCGAACAACACTGAGGCTTTCCGGCGTGCAGGCGGTGTCCCGAGTCACCTTGGCGGGAAGTTAAACCCCAACAGCCATGAGTTCAGACCGAACCCCTTTGCGACGTCCTTCAACCCGAACGGACACCCCAGCGCGGGTTCCAGTCCTCGCTCTGCTGCTGCCAACAACGCCCCAGAGACAGCTTCGACCCCGGCATCAGCTGGACAGTTGATTCGTCGGAAGACGAAGGCAGTTGATGTGAAGAAGTGTTACATCTTGGCACACGTCAAGACATTCACGCCGCCTCAGGGTCGGAACTGGGACGACAACGACGGTCTGAGACCCTCATACGACACCCCGCCTACCTGGAGACAACCTTCGGACAACGAGAAGTCGGATTCCACGATGCTCATGACTTCCAAGGAGTTTTTGGAGCGGCAGTCATTTGCTGTGTCGTCAATTGCCACACCGAACCACACTCACGTTGTGCCCAGCGTGGCTCACCAGCATCAACTTCCCTTTCATCTGCAGCAACCTGCGCACGGTATGGGCCCGCGTCAGTCACCACACATGCCACCCATGCCTATACAAAATCAACATGGACATGTACCCCATACACCCTACCAGAATATGGATGACCATCGGATGATGCACTCCAACTCGGCCCAGTCCTTCGCTTCGCCGCGTATGGCACAGGTCCCCATCACTTACAACACGCCAGCGATGACCTCGGCGGGTCAGGTGCCCTACAACCAGCCTATGATGCAGCCCTACGGTGGACCGGCTACACCTCAGATGGGTGGTTACCGGAACTTCTCCCAAAACCATCAATACGTGCCGCAGCAGCCTGGTGGTCCCATGGGAGCACCTATGATGCCTCAATTTATCAACCCCCAGGGCATGGTGCCGGCACCCGGCCAAATGCCAATGTATGCTGGCAACCACCAGTTCATGCCTCCGAATGGCGCGCCGCCCCAGCCGATTCCGGGAGCCAACGGCTATCCTAGCCCAGGACGCCCGTCAGCGCCGATGATGGTTCATCAAGGCTCGCAGCAAGGTCAACCGGTATATGGCATGAGCCCCAACGTGCAGTACCAGCAGCCTGCGTACACTCCGCAGCAACCCGGCGGTCAGGGTAAGATGGTACCCGGCGGTCGCTATCAATAAACTGCTAACACGTCGGCTTAGTTGGCAATGTGCGTGGGTACAATAGTCCCGGACCTCAACACTTTGGAACGAGTCCCTCTCAGATGCATCAATACGGTGCGCAGCACCGCAGTGGAAGCAACAATTATGGAGGCAAGCCGTACAACAACCATGGGCAGCACCAGGGTCCTCAACAGGTTCCCTCAGCACCTGCGAACGGTCCTGGACACGCTCCTGGAGCTACCGAAGAAGCCAAATGAGAGCTCGACGAAACCACCGAGGCATACCGACAACGCCATGGAGAATTATTCCAACACATCTCAGTATCTAGGCCCCTTTAGCGTTGGTGAATAGCCACTTGATCCGCGAAGCTTGGGATGGATGCTGCCAACTTGGATGTGCCAGCAAATACATAAAGCAGTCCATGGAAACCTCTGGAGCGGCTGTCGGGGAGATATCTCCGAGGGGGCTAGCATTCGGGGGAAGTCAGTCACCGAGCTGGAGGACAGGGTCGGACTTGCTGTATGTAGTGCGTTTGCTGGACTGGAAAGTCACGTATAGGTCAGCTTGTGGTTGGAGAAGACAGTCCAAAGGGTTCAGATGACGCAGGGGTCTACTGCGGTGATGCCTGAAGGAGCGGGACTGTCATGCCTCACAAGCGGATCACGGCAGAGGATCAAGGGGGATGTGAGGACGTCAGTCATGATCCAAACGCACATGTGAAGGCCGGTTGTGTCGCGGTAGCTAGGTAGAGCTAGTGACGAGAAAGAAAAGCATAGGAGTTGAACAGTGTAGGCCAAAAAGCCATCTATCAATAGGTGGCTCCAAATGACAAAATATTACTTCAAAAGGTCAAAGTGAATTGCACCCGATTGGACAAGATGAGTTCTGGGGGTTTCTCTGGCAGTCAATCATGCCCGTCTTTGCAGTGTTGTGTAATGCTTTTGGATCAAGGACAAACAAAGCAGAGATGCACGAGTGGCCATGAGAAAAGGGAGAAGAAGACCAGAAAACCCTAGTCTTGTTGGAATATCTCGGGGACGGCATATTCGGCACCATGACACAACTACTTTAGCAGGTAAGAAGAGCAGTTGTGGAATTGGAACATGATTATGTGAGGTCGGGATGAAACCTTGATCATGGGTAACAGGGCTAGCAGTTCACGTTTGTTCCCAGATTTTGAAAGACTATTATTCCTGGACAGAACGGGGAGAGATGGAGAATGAAATGACGTGAGAAGGGTCTGGTCATACTTGGCTGGGCTGTTTGATTGATGATGGGGGGATTGAGTGTAGTCGTGAGGTTGAGGGTGGATAATTAAAGAGCTTGAGGTATCATCGTGGGGAGATTTTTAGAAAGGGTGACAACCTACGGCGCCTCTTGATGCAGTGCAGGATCCATTGTTAGAACTTAGCATGTGCGGGAGGTATGCATTTTCGACTGGCGGCTGTATGAGGATTGAGGTACCTAAGGTACCTCAGGGAATGGCAGGAAACATTCCATTCTCATTCGTGACGGTTGTAGGATGCATGCCATTTGACGGCGCGTGTCGCATGTTTCAAGAACCCCCTGCTTTCTTCTTTTGCTCACCCTCCTTTTGGCCCTTTGCCCGATCGAGCATGGGGTAGTTTGGACGTTTGAAAAGTTTCTACTTTTTCTTCTTCTCCAAGTCTGCCAAGTCACGTCACAGTCGGTTCCCGGGGATGGATGAGAAGGCGCTGAGGGCGGGGGAGGCACGGGAGGCACGGGAGGCACACCGCGCATCACCGAACACTGGCTGGAATGAAGCCGTGTGGACCTTGGGCGGCCTGGGCCTTTCTTTGGGGATCGACGACTCTGCTTTCCGTGGGCGGTTTTTTGCGCTCCACAGATATCACCGGACACCGGTGAAGGTGAGGTTACGACTGTGACTGGGGCACTTTTGCGCGGTTCGACATTGACGGACCATAAGAACTACCCAGCTGCGTTGATTATCTCGGGCTCCAGTTGCCGAAAGACGTCTTGTTCCTATTCTCTCATGGCTCACCTTGGGATGTATCTTGTCTTGTAGTGTTTGTCCTTGAGCTGGAAGGCAAGGCAAGCTGGCAAGGCGGTAGCCCGCCTGCCTAGGTAGGTGATTGTAAATATTGTAAACGGACAACGCCAATCAGTGAGCCGAGCACTGAAGCGACAGTCAGGCACGCAGGCTGGTTGATTGGATGCGGTCTGGATGGCTTCCCCCTCCAGGTTCAAATCTGCTGGCATGGTAGTATGATGGTAGGTACTTCGCGAACATGGAAGCAGCTCAGAGGCACAGCGGCTCAGCCAAGGTTCGATTTGCGGCCCTTGCGCTTCACATCTTTACCGCGCAGCTACAGCTACCGCTGTGGCCTGCCATTCGCGCATCCGTCCCTGGGCCAATGACATGCCTGGATCAGCACTTTGTCTCTTTTTGGACGGTCCAGGGTCTGTTCATCCCACCTTTTTTGGACCACGTCCCACACACCTCTCTCACTCACTCTCTCTGCCCACAGTCTCGGCCACTTCATCCGCGCATCAGAGACAAGATAAACGCGCTTCTTGTCGCTCAAGAGTGGCTCCGCGGTGAGGAGGAGGGCCAACTTACAGGTACCCTTCGCCGACATACCCGCATCGCACCGAGAACATGCGATGAGGTGCGGTGTGACTTGGTACCCTACCCTTGCCATGCCTCGATCTGTTCGGCCAAATGGGAGGGAGTGACTCTGAAGTTGTAACGCTTTCCGCGAGACCAGACCGGGGGGTTCGTGAGGGACCCGCAAGGCGGCAGCAGGCGGGTTGAGCAAGGGTGCAAGGGGCACAGGACAGGAATCCAGCTGCTGCTCCTTTGGGGCGCGCAACTCGGGGATTTCTTCTTTATCGAGTTTTTCTTCAGGATGGAGCCGTTGTTGGACAGGAAGGAAGGGGACGGACGGAGGAGCCGAGAGTTGCGCCAGGACCTTGGGTCATTGCGAGGAAGAATCCAGAGGGAGACGAAAAGGGAGGATATCAACCACACGCCGTCCATGCTGGACCTACACTACGTTGAAGGGATATCTCAAGGGTTCCCCTTCGGTTTCTGCTTTCCACTAGTATCCGAGTTGCAGGTTGGCATATCCAACACTTCCTAAGTAGCTATACTCGTTGGCTGGAGGCATCCAACATGGGCATCCGAGGTATCTCGATGTAGACCTGCTGGATGACGATGAAGAAAAGATGGGTGCATGCGCCCAGGGCAGGGGTTGACTTGCGGCGCGAGAGAGGCACACCCCGCGACCGCTAGCCAGGCCGCATGGCTACCTCACTTTCCTGGATCAGGATCCAGGCTCTGGACTGCAACTGGACGAGAAGTCAGAGAGTGAGAGAGTAGGCCTTTCGACCCTGGCAAGCATTGGAAGCGAAGCGGCTCTCCCCCTCTTGTTCGCACCCTTTCCTTTGCCAAGATACTGATGCGCCGGCGGAGTGGTGTGGTTTGTTCGACAATAAAGAGCCCGTGACGGCCTCCCGCCTTTCTTCAGCCCTCTTATTTCATCTTCACCTGACTTCATTCGTAGCAGCTCGATCCGAGTTCTTGGGAACCTTCTTTTTTCCCCTTTCTCACGCCTATCTCTACAAATTTCTCTTTTCTGTTGCTCAACCTCGTCCAGTGTTGTTGCGTCATCCACGCTCTTGACTGCTACAAGACTCAGCCCAACTTGGCCTACTTTCGTCCCCATTTACACGTGGAGAACTCGTAGCCTCATTGCCGTTCCTTCCTTTCCTGCCACTTCTAAATCTTCAACGGTTACGTATTCGCCGGTATTATTCAACTCCCGACCAGCCTCATTGTTTGGACGTTTGAACACATTCCTTCGACCGCCTTTCTCCATTGTAAAAGTCACCCGACTTTTTTTTTCTTCTCTTTCCTCGAGCCGGCTCGACTCTCAAGACCACATTCAGATAAAGACAAGTGAAGACACCCCGTCTCACTCACCTTGATTTGACCGACTCACCTCACCTACTTTCACCTACAACAATTCTTCAGCCATCCCGACCTAAGAAATCAACAGACCAACACACATTTCAAAACGAGGAGCAAATACACTCTTTGACCCTACAGAAAATCCCATCCATCCTTCTTCCAGTCAACACAACCAAGCTTTTGTCAACAACATCTGGAAGCGAAGCTCACCTAAAAAAAGACCTTCTCATCCTCTCAAAACCACCATCATCCTAGACCGAATCTCTTCCAACACCAGACGACACCATGAAGTCCACCTTCGTCTCCGCGATCGTGCTGCTTGCCGGCCACGCCGCGGCTCATATGGCCATCACCTACCCGCCGCCCCTGCGATCCAAGCAGAACCCCTTCGCCGGTCAGGACATCGACTACAGCATCACCAGCCCTCTGAGCGCTTCTGGAAGCGACTTCCCCTGCAAGGGCACCTTGAACCTTCTCGGCACCGCTGCGGCCTCTCCCGTTGCTACTTGGCAGGCCGGCCAGCAGTACAACATGACCATCGCCGGCGGTGCCAACCACAACGGCGGTAGTTGCCAGGCTTCCCTCTCCTTCGATAGCGGCAAGACCTTCACCGTCATCCACAGCTACATCGGTAACTGCCCTGTCGCAGGCACTTCGTCTCTCACCTTCACCTTGCCTGCCGACACCCCTTCTGCCAAGGACGCCCTGTTCGCCTGGACTTGGTTCAACAACGTCGGCAACCGAGAGTTGTATGTCCATCTTGACCTTCTGATTCTCACCGTGGCCATGCTAATTCCCCATCCACAGCTACATGAACTGCGCCGTCATCACCACCACCGGCGGAGGTGGCAGTGCTTCCACTCCCTTCGCCAGCCGTCCTCAGATCTTCAAGGCCAACATCGCCAACGGCTGCAGCACCGTCGAGGGATCCGACGTTCTGTTCCCCAATCCCGGCCCTCCTGGAGACGTCACCAACGCCGGCACCAAGACCGCTGCCCCCGTCGGCACCTGCGACGTCGCAGTCGGTGGTGGTAGCTCTGGAGGTGGTAGCAGCAGCTCTCCCAGCAGCTCTGCCAACGCTGTCGCTCCTGCCCCGTCCGCTCCGGCCGCTTCTCAAGTCTCTCAGCCGAGCTCCCAGTCGACTACTCGCGCTGCTGGAGGTGCCTCTTCATCTGCTGGACTGTAAGTGAATCTCACCCATGTCACTGTAATTGTACTGACTCCCATTAGCCCTGGCGGCGTCTTCCACACTGTCCCGGCCTCTAGCAACTCTGCCGTTGCCTCTGCCCGACCGACCACACTTGCGACCGTCAGCATTCCCGCTTCACCCAGCGAAGAGTGCACCGAAGGATCTGCGGCACCCACCGCCATGCCTGCTCCCACTTCGGCAGTCGTTCCTTCAGCCGCCCCCTCTGCCGCTCCATCCGCAGCTCCATCCGCAGCTCCCTCGCCTGGCGCCGGATCTGGTGATGCAGCAGACGGCTCCATGACTCCCGGCAAGGCCTGCACCCCCGAGGGCCAGTGGAACTGCGTCTCCGGCACTCATTTCCAGCGTTGTGCCTCTGGACAGTGGTCGGTGCTCATGAGTATGGCTCCTGGCACCAAATGCCAGTCTGGCACAACCGAGGTCCTGGTCTGGCAGAAGAAGAGAGCCCACGGTCGCCGCTCCCTCCGCGCTAGACACCACATCTAAGCCTCGCGGGCCTCTTGTGTAACAACTTTTCTGCCCTTCGGAATGTATTTTCGAAAGGTTCACGACATTTTATGAGACTTGGACGAGATACGGGGACACGCCCCATAGACATGGGGAACAAACTCTGGCTTTCTGAGATTTTGGCGTTTTGAGGATAGCATGGATCTTCCAGGACTGGTTCTTGGCTCGCATAAGGAAAAGCCTGGCAGGTAAGTATGCCAGGTAGGCTTGATAGTAAATCACCACGATCGTTGTAAAACATGGCTCTCTTGTGTAACCTGTCGACGATGCAGTGCCAGTTAACGTGTACCTGGAGTGACTGTGGTTAAAGCCAAAAGGACGCCTGTGACCGGCTTGTCGTCTGGTGAGGTCGAACGTATGACGCCTGCCGGCCCGTGAAGAACTGGCAAGACAGCGCCAGCTGGCGACCGACAGCCACTTCAGGCAGCATACGCTCTGGTGGCTGGAGCTTTGAACCTCGAGCCTTCAACCCCAGGTGAAAGACATTGAACAATTCTCATTCCACACGACCACATTAATTCCGCATTGGAGCGATAAATCCTTACCGTTGCAGAATTATTGAATCGTATGCGACTATCTACTGTCGATCTGGCTGGTGGGCCGCCCCTGACGTATCGGGTCTCATCCCTGCAAAGACCCAGGCAAGGAGGCAGTTCACATTGAGGTGGCTTGGCAGGGTGGTGACGAAGTGAAGGTCTCAACGTTATGCTTCGCAGCAGCTTCTAAGCACATTATATAAAACTGAAGATGGCGATACCGTCAGGTCGTACGGCCTTCAAGAAGAAGGATGGTGTCTTGACCTTGACGCCGGATCAACAGTCCGTCATCTGGACTCCAGCACCTGGGAATGGCCCGCCTACGGTCTCCCTGGTCATTGCTAATATCTCAAGTGAGCTTCCGTCACACGAAACAGTACTATGCATGACTGACTTGGGCCACAGATTTGCAACAGACACCAGACAGCGCAGCAAAGGTTATGCTCAAAATCTTTGAGAAGCCTCCAGATGCAACAGAACAAGTGCCCTACCTCTTCCACTTCACATCACCAGAAGCCAGGTCTGAGGCCAACGCCATCAAGGACCTGCTCTCGAGGCTGTTGGCCGATATCCGCTCCGGCGATCCCAATGTCCCCAAACCCTCCGGCAACTCAACCCCGAACGCGGCCAACGGCGCAAATGGTGCCAGCGGTGGTGGCGGCGGCGCTGGCGGCGGCTCGTCCATGGCGTTCGCCAGCTCCGCCAACGCGAAGCCCAACAGCGCTCGCTGGTTCGACGACGCCCAGCTCAAGGGTGACATTGAGCTGCAGCAGTCCCTTATGAAGAAGGACCGCACTCTACACCAGACGTACATGGACGCGCGCGCGACCAAGCCCGAATCGATATCGGACGCGGCCTTTAACGCCCAGTTCTGGTCGACGCGCACAAACTTGCTGCGTGCCCACGCCATCGAGGTGAACCAGCAAAAGGGCGCGTACAATGTCCTCCCCGCGATAAAGCCGCGGCTGGAGAACGACGTGCTCAAGCTCGACATCACCGTCGAGATGGTCCAGCTCATCATGGCGCAGCACCCGCTCGTCAAGCGGCTCTACGACGAAAACGTGCCCAAGGTCCCCGAGAGCGAATTTTGGTCCCGCTTCTTTCTCAGCAAGCTCTTCCGCACGCTGAAGGGAGATAGGATCACGGACGAGAGAAAGGAGGGCATCAAGCGCGACGCGCTGTTTGACGCCCATGATGCCAGCGAGAACACGACAATGTTCCAGCGCAAGAGCATGGCGCAGAGCGTGCCGCACATCATTGACGTCCACGGCAACGAGGAGAACCAGGGCGGCTTCCGGAGCGGAAACCAAAAGGATGTCGAGATGCGCCCGCGCAAAAATGTGCCTATTGTAAATACCCTCAACAGTCTCAGCGAGCGTATGCTCGCCAACGTGGCCCCCTCGGACCGCGATACCGGCGCCGAGGCCGAAGAAGACTCGACGTGGGCGGAGATTGCCCTCCGCGACCTGCGCGGCGACGCAAAGGAGAACAAAATCATACTCAACATCAAGGAGCAGAACCGCTTCTTTGCGAAAAAAGACGAGGCCAAATCCGCAAACGCCCTCGCTTTCGCCAAGCAGAACCCCTCGGACGTCCTATTTGACATCCAGACCGACCTCGAGACCATTGAGACGGACGGCGCCGGCGGCCTCAACCTCCGCGCGGGCATCGGCATCGTCGACGACAGCGACAGCGACGACGGAGGAACGCGGCGCCCGCCCCACGTCGGCTCCCGCGCCGCGCGCAAAGCCGCGGGCGACGACATCATGAAGGGCATTCGGCAGCGCCGCGCGCAAAAGTACGGCGACACGGCGGCGGACGAGTCCCGCCCCATGGGCCTGCCCGTCGAGGTCGCGGAGCGGTGCCAGCTGACGCACGCCACGACGGTCGAGTTCCTGCACCAGTTCTGGAACGCGTTTCTGTCGGGCGACCCGGACCGCGCCAACGAGCTGCAGTACCTCGTCGAGTCCCTCAAGCGCTCGGCCGAGCGTATCCACGCCGTCGCCGACGAGGCGGAGAAGACGCGCGACGACATCATCCGGGCCAAGAAGAAGGAGATTATGGATCACTACAAGGCGACGGGGAAGAAGATTCGCGGGTGGCGGCCTGAGCATGAAAAGGGTGGCAGGAAGGCCGTGCTGGCGATTATGCAGCCGACGCTCGAGGCGCTGAAGAGGGCGCAGGGGGATTATCAGCGGGCTCTTGCTGCTGAGGGGGTTCAGCTTTCCACCGAGGCCTGAAGATTGCACTTGAGGTGAGAAGAGTCTGGGACGGAGAGGGAATCGGGGTCGGGTTGTATAAGAGACGTCAAAATGCGAAACCATCAGGAGCTTTATTCAGGAATAAGCAAACCACATCGAGCCATACACGCTTCTTACTAAATGTTCATTGGGCACAAAAGTCGTGTCGAATCACACTTTATGCTGTCTCGTAAATCACCAAGAAGGGCCAACTCGGCTAATTTTTTTTATCAGAACCCCATCTCATGAGGGTGGTAATTCATAGCCCATCTCTCGCTAGTCCCTTATTTTTTACTCAGCAAGTCTTTGGGATGCTACCTGACTACCTGATCGTAGATGGCGTGTGTCCTCTCAATGATAATACATGATTCACCACCCACTTCCTTTCCCCCCTTTCTATAGCCCACGATGGGGATGTCCTCAAAGGAAACTCTTTCCCACCACACAACAAAAATCGTACAAATTCGTCCGAAAGACCACCCCCATCCCATCCATTTCTCTGATGACGGTTCCAAGTCAAGGGTGGGAGATTTGCTTTCAGCGAAGCCAGAATGACATTACAAAGAAGACGAACAGAGAATGACAGTCAAAACTCGAACCCAGCGTTTCTTCAAGCAACAGCCTGCCGCACCCTAGCCTCCTCAGCATCCGTCGACGTCGGCAGCACACCGAAACCCATGCCCTTCCTCTTCTGGCTGTTCTTGGCCCGGACATCGCCGTACTTCTCGTCGAAGCGACGGATGCTCTTCAAGCTGTCCATGTCCTCGCTGACGCTGGCGGCGATCATTTTGAGCGCTTTATCAAAATGATGTTTCGCAAGCGTGCGTTTGGGAGGGAACACGTAGGGTTCCGGGCCGGTGTGCCGCGCCGCCACCTCGCTCTCCTCCTGGACGGCCGTCATGGCGGCCGCGACGCAGAGGTTCTTGAGGTCGGAGCCGGAGTAGAGCACCGTCTTCCGCGCGACGTCGTCGACGTCGACCGAGGCGTCGAGCGTCTCGCCCTTGAGGAGGATGCGGAGGATGGAGGCGCGGTCGGCCTTGAGGGGCAGGTCGACGAGGATCTTGCGCGGCAGCCGGCGGAGCACGGCGTCGTCGAGGTCAAAGGGCCGGTTGGTGGCGACCATGATGAAGGCTTTGGTGTCGCTCATGCCGTCCCACTCGCGCAGGAACTGGTTGATGGTCTCGCGGTGCGCTGCGCGGTTCCGCTGCCCGCGGGCGGCGAGTAGGGCGTCGGCCTCGTCGATGAAGATGACGAGCGGGCTCAGCTTCTTGGCGAGCGAGAAGAGGGCGCGCACGTTCTTCTCGCTCTGGCCGACGTACATGTCGTTGATGCTGGCGCCGCTGACCTCGAGCATGTTGGCGCCGCTCTCCTTGGCGACGGCCTTGGCTAGGAGCGTCTTGCCGGTGCCGGGCGGGCCGTAGAGGAGGCAGCCCGGTATCCTGTCGGTGGCGAGGACGCCGTATGTGAAGGCTTCAGGGCGGACGAGCGACAGCGAGGTCAGGAGCTTGAGGTTGTTCTTGGTCTCCGCGTCGGCGTGGACGTCGGCAAACGTCGTCTTGATCTCGCTGCTGTTGACGAGACCGCTGAGGAGCTTCTTCTCGTAGTCGTTGTAGTTGCCGGACACGCGGAGGCGTTCGGGTTCGGGCTTCTGCATGTCGGCAGACGAGCTCGCGCCGGCAGAGGAGGATTTGGAGCGCGTCGGCCGGTCCTGGGTGCGGTGCAGCTGCGCGGTGCTGTAGCTGCTGGACTCGACGACGTCGAAGAGAACCCTCCATGACTCGTCGGGGCGGACGGTGCCCTCGCAGGCGTAGAAGAGGCGGGTTATGTGGTATACGTCGGAAAGGGGGAGGATGGAGGTTGCCAGAACGCGGGGGATGAGCGAGACCTCCATATAAGAGCCATGTGTGTCATCCAAGAGGAACTGCGGCGGCGAGGACTTTGACACGCCAACGATGCGCAGTTTACTCGTGTCTCGCGTTTGGCCAGAAATGCTCTTCAGCATATGCTGGATGTTTCGCAGGTTCTCTTGCAAGAAGTCATTGGCCTCGTAAATCTTCTTGGTGTTTGCAGCGTCGGTGATCCGCTGGAAGTTCAGGGGCAAAGGGATCAAACACTCCTCTGCCGCAATCTCCTTGAGCGTCGATGCGTACTGCTCCGAAGGGTTCTCGTTGGATGAGGTGCCCACCAGGGTCACTCTCTTTCCAGCGCGCCACATGGTGTCTACGATGGTCCGAAGTCGACCGATGAGCAGCGCACCCTCGAGCGTCATGTTGAGCTCGACGAAGTCGTCCACGTGAATGATCAGGTTGCGATCTGGCTTCGACGTCATCTTCGTAGCCGAGTTGGCAATCTCCTCGAGAACGGCGTTGATCTTCAGGTTTTCCCATCGATCGACAGAAGGAAGGATGTAGTCCTTGGGGCCTTCTTTGATCTTTTGCAGTTCGTTGTCCATTGGGTTGCCGTAGCCGCCATCCACCCCGTGATCTCGAAGGTTGACCCATGCCGCTTCGATCTCGCCGGAAAGATCCTCGTCGTTGGGCTTGGACGGCTCCTCGCTCTTGACGAGACGTCCATTCATCTCGGCAGACCGATATCCCAGCATAGAGATCGAGCCGCGCGAGTAGGCACAGTCCTGCCCGATGTAGTCGCCGACAAGCATCGCCAGCTCCTGCGCATCGAGGTGAATCAAATCGGCTTCCGCGCATGACGCAACGTGCTTCATGAGCTTCTTGGTATGGCTTCGGCCGGTGTAGTTCGGGATGTTGACGACAGTAAGCGGTCTCTTGAGCTCCCTGCCTGCGGCACTTGCGTCCGGCTGCAGAGAAAGCTCCGCGCACACAGCCGTGACGACTTCGCCGCGGATTCGGGGGTCGAATAACCTCAGTCCGTCACGTCGCAGCTTCGGCCGTCCCTCTTCGATGTATTGCTCGACAAGCGATTGCAGTACGCTGTCTGGATCTTGTGTTGGATCGGCGTCCGTCGTTGCTCTGGTGTGTTGCGACAAAAGGTTCGAAAGGACGAATTTGTTGGAGTATCGCAGCATGTCTGCGAATTCGGTGGTCGGCAGCGGCTCGCGGGAGTTCTGCAGGTTGTTCGAAGATCGCATCTCGTCAATGGAGAGACTCAGCCACTGCGATGCCTCAGCAAGGAGGCGGCTCCTCCTCTCAATGGCTTCGAGATTGCCCCGGCGCAGCGCATCTTGCAACTTCGCTTCGCTCCAAGACGCATGGCTGAAGACGAGATCCAAATCTTTCCAGAGCAGATCGTGCCAGCGGGCGCCCATGTATCGATGGTGCCACAGGTCGTTGGTGAGGGTGTTGATGCGGTTTTCGGGATCGTACAGCGACACGCTGTTGTCGAGGAAGCTCTGCGGCAGCTTCACCGGTGGCAGCTCGTCAGCGGCCCGCGGCCTTGAGAGGCGCGCTCTCGCAGAGGCGAACGCGCCGCCTCTCGACCTCCGAAAAGCCGACTCCGCCGTGACCGACTCAGTCTTGCTTATGCTGCCATCTTTGCTTCTACTGCCGTCCTCTTGCTCGCCGGCCGGTTTGTCTGGTGGTTTGCCGTCTTCTGCGCCGCCTTCGGACGGGCTCTTCCGCAACCTAAAGGACGGGTGGAAATGTCGACACTGGCTGCGATGAGCGACCGAAAGCGCTAACCTCGATGTAACGGAGACTCGTGAGGCTGATGCAAGGGCCCGAGGCCCTATTGCATACATTCGGAAGGACAATGAGCAAAATGCCAGCAATTGGCGGTGTCGTTGCGTGGCAAAAGAGACCTTGTTTGCTTTCGAGCTGTTGAAGCCGGTACCATGCTTAGTGAGAACGGCGGAATCTCGGCAGAGTCTTCACCGACGCTCACCGAAAGTCCCACACCGAAGTATGTAAATCGTAATAAGATCATTCACGATGGATCCTGGACCCAGCCGTAGATGACTCAGCGTAGGTAATTAAATGAAATTAAAGATACGGCGATGAAGATTATTTTTGAATCCTTGGTAGATAGCTGTGGGCATAATGGTATGTACTTGTTTCTGGGGGTAAGGATTGGACACTGCTCTACGACAGATACCTTTCTCAGAATATGACGTCCTCCCCGAAATCTACTTCCTCAGTATCAGCTGGCAACTCCTTCACCCTCGTCCACCACTCATGCCAGTTCCGCATTTGATCTAGCAGACTCGTCGTCAATTCTTGCATGTCCCACTTAGGCCGTAGTGATCCAATCCCAGACTGCGTTGAAGGTGTGCCACGGTTGTGTGGTGATACCGTTAACAATGGTCCTGTCGTGACCCAATTCCTACTGATGTCGTTTCCTATATGCTCTGACCAGGTCAGAACCGTGGTGTCCTGGATCGTGAAGATCTCATTGAGAGTTCTGAGTCGGCGAAACAGCCCCGATGCGGCTATGAAAGGGGTTTCTTGGTTTTCAAGATACTCTTGCGCCCCTTGGGCGAGCAGGCTGAACCAATGTAACATCGACATAACGTTGTCCCAGCCTCGAGGTTCTGTAACCATGAATGAGAACGCTTCAAGAGAAGGCTGAAATGCGTTGAGGAGCCAAGTGATGCGTCGGAGCACATGAACATGCTCAGGACTAAGCATGCTCCGTCCTAGGGCGTTTGCCCACGCCAATGTGGTGGTGACCAAGGCAGCAATGCACCCCATATTGTCTTCGCTGACTTGACGAGGAATAGGTGACGATTTTATTGCCAGTCCAAGCGCGTCGCATAAAACATCGAGCATCGCGTAGGCCTCGACATTAGATAGGGTGGCATGCAGCACCGCGGGAAGCATCTTGCTGAGAACGAACGACATGATGGCATCATTTTCCAAAGCCCCTTTTAGGAGGACAACCTCATGCGGCAGTCGGCCACGCTGAAGAGCCCCCTTGAAGTTATTGAGCAAGAAGTGGAATAACGTACTAGGGACTCTGGGGTCGCCTTCCGCAAGCTTGAATCCGTATGACTGGATCAACGCTGCTTGTAATTGCGGGTCCTGCATCGGTGGCGAATACTCCTTGCTCACTTCCAAAAAGAACTTTTGTACGGGACAGATGTCTGAACCATGAGCCTTGATGAGGGAAATGATGTTGCGGACGAACTTGATATAGCTTGGGTGTTGTAATTCGTCTGCGGTCATGATTTGAAGGTCAGCCCGCATTTGGATCATGACGGCATTAAGCACTCTCTCGAACTCCGACCGCATGTTCTTCTTGGAGGCAGCGTCGGCTGTGTGTAAAGATTTCCGCATCCAAGATGCCGCGTCTGAGCATAGTCAGTCATCCGTGCCACGAAGTCAACTTGCGCAAATACTCACACTCAAAAAAGTCACGGTTGGCCGCGTAGCCTGGGTTGACGACAAGACCTGCTTTGTCCGGAATGAAAGGATAGCCCTGCCGCTGGAGCTGCTGTCCAAACCGGTTCTCAAATCTCAAGCAGTGACTCGGCTGTATGATGACCATGAGCCACAACAGCAAAAGGCTTCCTCCAATATCCTGTGTCATGTTAGTTGTATTCATGGATCACGCGCCAGTCGCGTTTCTTACCTCCAGGTTAATGGTTGCTCCCTTCTGCGCGACAACGGAAAGGAAGAGTGGAAGGTATTGTCGTTGTTCGCAGTCAAGCTTGCTTGGCGCTTTCCCGAATAGCCCATATTTAGTAGGTTTAAAAACCTGCGAGAGTGCCTAGGAATAGTAAGCGATCGATTGGCTCTTTGAATCAACTCAGACCAACTCACCATCATTCCGCAGCGTACGAAAAGACCAATCATCATGCCAGATACCACGACGGATTGCTCAACACAGGATGTTGACACGCCTGAATTGCCAGGTTTACCGCGCGATTGATTTGACAAGAGACAGCGTGCTGCTGAAAGGAACGCAGCAGCCAATTCGCGGTCCAGCATCTAGAAAGGTGTCAGACACGTAAACGAAGAAATAGTATGAGCATGACTTACCAGAATAGCATCCTCGGACTCCAAAGTCCGAGAGGCCATACTGTCTTGACTATCATCTGCTTCGTTGAAGACCGACTCGATTCGGCCAAGAAGACGTTCCAGTGTGGTCATAGAGGCTTGGAGAAGCGTGGACGGGAAGTCTGCTGGCAAAGTAGAGAAATGCTGGAAGACTTGCTGTAATTGATCTGCGAATGTTGTTAGTTCAAGTACGCTGAACGTCTAGCAGGTTATCTTACAAGGGCTAGAGGCAAGCCTTGCCAACTCCAAACTACTCGCATACTGCACAACCTCCATTGAGGACTTGACTGAGAACAGCATGATCTCCATGGTTGCAGCTTTGTTTGTAGCCACAATGGAGTTCATCAGGTCCTCGCTGACATTATTGCTATCATCCTTAGACAGTGCTAAGAACTGCTGTTGGATATCTGCTGCGGCAGAGTTGTACTGGTCCAACAGCTGCTTGAAGACATTGGCCTGCCAGCTAGCCAGCGGGTTGAATGACGCGGCGGACTCTTCGTGTACAACAAATCTTGCCAGTTGATTCCAGGCCCGCAGGTTAATAAGACAGGCTTCCTTATGAGAGCTAGCGGGAATGACTAATTTCTCCAGATTGTGGATGCCGGGACGAAGATCAGGTGGCGCTGCCCAGAACAGAGTACATAAGAGATCATGATGGTTCCTGAGAGCGGCTAAGTCATTCTGGTGAACGTCTTGTTCTTTAGAATATTGCCGGTCGTGGTTTGGCAGTGTGCGAGCGACCAAATTCCGAATGTCGTTGATTGCCCCATTTTGTCTCAGCCTCTTGATGGCTAGTGCCACGAGTTTGAGGAATATGTGGAAACACCTATCCTCAGGCTCGACAAGGAGAGAAGGCTCAAGATGAAGGCTGTCTAGGAAACGAGCTGAGCGGAAGGCTTCTTCGTTGCGCAGATGAGATAAGTTCTGCGAGCCAAAGAAGTCGAAGATGGTACCGATGATACCGCTGCTTTTCTGCCAACCCCATTGATCGACCAGATAGTGGCATCTGGATACTAGTGCCCGGCAGTAGTCGTTGAAGCTTGGAGACTGGCGGGGATTGTCGCGGTATAGTTGGAAGACGCGTTTGAGGACTTGCTGGGGCAAGTTCCACCCTTCCAGGGGAACCAGGTGTCTCCTATCGGAAACGACCACACCATTATCGTCAAATTCGCACAAGGGTAGGAGCGTGAACATCTTCTTCCAAAGATTCTCAAACTCTTGGGAGTCCATGCCACGAATGACACTTGGTTGTATCATGCACGAGTATGTAACGTCCCAGAATGTCATCCTAGGAATCCGAAGATATTCTAGGGCCTTTATGAGAACTACCCAAGCGTGTGCTACGAACTTGTCGGAGCGAATGCCACGCTCGCGGTATCTTAAGGTCTGAAGATCATCGTAGAGTTGCATAACGTCATCCAGGCCAATGCCGAGTAGCGATCGGACCAGTGTTTCTGCAGTTTTTCTGAGAAGCGCCTCCATAGCAAAGCTCTCTGTCATCAGCGCCGGACTTTTTTGACAGAGGCGGACGGCGTAAGAGACAACGAGGAATACATTCGACAACACGTCAGCCAGTTCCCGACGTTGAGCTAAGTCACTGACATCTTCAGATTCGAAGCGCGTCAAGAAAGACTTGACCACATCAGACACCCGAGCGATGAATGAGGCAGCATCGGCATCGTTGGTGAAGCTCATCGCTTTTTGGACGTAGTCCAGAACAAATCTTGCCGCTGCTTTGCCATTGAGTGTGACTTCTGCAGACAGCGATGGCCTGAGAATTTGCTCGAGGATCCCGTCCATCACGATGCCGAACTCGGACGAGACTTGCTCGGTCCATGAGTCCCATCGAAGGACCATTTCACCAAGGCTGTAAGAAATTCGGGGTCGATAATTCCACACCTTCTCGGGAAACTGGTCATACGCTATTGAGCTGACCCGTCCACTGCCTATGAGTGTTGTCTCGTGAAAGAAGACCCCGCGGTCCAGGGGGAAAATATCAAAGTGCTGTGTATAGTGTGTGCCAAAAGGACCAAGACCAAGAAGCTGATTATCGTTGAACGCGGCTTTGGGCGTTTCGACGGGAGTTATCAACTCTATGATAGGCATGGGGTCATCTGCGTGGCGGAAATGGGCGGCCGTTACATCGATCTGGATTGGCTGTACAGGCTTTCTCGGGCGCTTCAGTATGGGCCTCTTGACTGCTGCAGGCTCAGGAGAGCCTCCAGCAGCAAGGCTGTGCCCTGATACTACTGATGATGTGTCATCTAAGAAAGAATCCAAGTGCGCACTTCTCGATGACAGCGACTGCGAGTGATTACGCTTGAAAAGAGCATCGAGAGCTCGCTTCTTTGCTTGGAAACCGACTCTACCCGGTTGCTGGGTCAAATCCGTTTCAAGCTGAGCCGGCCTATTTCGGGTATCTTGCGTCTGCTGGCTTGTGACCGAATTACTTCTCGACATTTGCCTTATCCGAGAGTGCGCCTCCGGCAAAGGCGTCAAAGGCGTCAAAGGCGTTGAGGTCTCACGACGGAGTTCATCAGACTGCGTGGCGCTGCGGGCTTTTGGAGAGGATACAGCACCACGAGAGAAGACATTTGATGGTAGTTGAGTCAGTGGGTGTCTTCCACTTGACCCTGTGGGCCTAGGTTTCTTCGTCTGCAATCCAGATCGAGGTCGAATCTTGCCTCCTTTCCACTGTTGGAGCACTCTGCCGGCATCTACATTGTCCTTCCGCGTGGCTAGGCGTATGCTCTTGTGTGTAGGACTGGATCGTCCCATGTGTCGCTTGCTGTGAGCTGCTCGAGCCGCAATCTTCAGAAACTTCGGCGCATCTGGTTCGATGACATCCAGAATGCTCAACCTTGGAGGTTTCGCTCGGGCCACAGCTCGAGTGTTGCTCAAAGTAGATTTGCGACTTTTAGAGAAAGGATCGAGGCGGGAAGCTCCAGAAGTTCGGAGTGCGCTTTTCGGCGGTCGCCCGCGTTTCTTGGGTTGGGTGCTTGATAGACGGTCGTTCTTTTTCTGCCTTTTGGCGGGTTGTCGAAAGTCTTTCAAAGTCAATTGACGTTTTCTGCTTGGTAGCATATGGTCAACCTGGTCTTCTTCAACGACGGAGCCACCGTCGTCGTCGTCACTGATTTCCGTGACCTCAGATCTCTCGAAAGGCAACACAGTCTGGATATTGTGAGAAGGACGTGTAGGCGTCTGCGTAGTGACCACATCGTCGTCTGAGTCATCGAAGAGAAACGCTGCTGCCGTAGATGATGCCGAGCGACCTATCCGTCGGACAGCCACGCCTCGTCTTGGACCCTTCTCAGGGGAGTCATCGGGGCGTTGGTACTGAGTAGGCTTGGGACGGTTTGCCTGTTGGTCGAGCCTAAGCCAGGATGCCGGAAGGACACCTCGCATTCTCTTTGCAATCGCCGCGCCGACCTCCTCGCGACCATCATCCCGAGCCTCCGACTCCTCTCCTGAACTGCTCTGCGCATCAACATCTCCGGATCCATTGTCTTCTTCCACATCGGACATGTCTGCCACGGTCAGGTCGAAGACTGGCGGTTCCCTTTCGACCGAAATTCGCCCCTGGAGCTCAGGAGCAGACAACATGTTGCCATCCACGATAGGCAGGTCATCGTCCTCAGAAAATACCGTTTCGGCGTTGCTCTCTGTAGGCAATGATGTAGGATCAATCAAATGGTTGATCACAGTAGTCTGTACTTCAGGCGACGAGGACGGCGAAGAAAGCATGCCGTAAATCTCATCATACTGCTGAAACTGCGGACGCGAGGGCGCATTTGGGGCTGCCGTCTGCGTCACCACAGCCTTGGTCGCAGTGCCTTTCCCGCGCTTTCGCTTTTTGGCAGATCGGTTTGCCAGCAAGTCGCGGTGAATCTTATCAAGAGATGGCAAATCGTCGACATCGGAGAAGCTGGTATTATCCGTATCGCCCTGACTTGGTTGGCTACTCGGTCCGCCGCGGTGCTTGGGGGACGATGTTCGGAGGGGTGAATCGGAGAGGGACGACATCAGCTGAGGACTAGAGCTCAGCGGGATATCCAGGCCGTTGAACTGGCTCTCGTCTGTGGTTCCGTTTGGCGCATCAGCTGTGGGTTCTTGGCTATCATCCTCAAAATCCTTCTCCTGGGAATCCTCCTCCGGCCGTTGACGTCTCGGGGCTGGCTCTGTGGGCATTCTGATCGGCCGGATGCCGTGTGACTTGAGAGCCTTGCTGTACTGGGCATTCTCAATGAGGTATGGGTGTTCCTGGATGGGTTTCCTTGGTCTGAACGAGCGTTCATACCGCACAGCGACTTGTCGAGCAACCTCCTCGTCCCTGTTGGAGCTTTCCACCCGCTGAATAGCTGCCGGCCTCAGCTGCTTCCTCGACTGGGTCGGCGCCGGAGAAGCAACAGAAGAGGCTGCCGAGGAGACGGATAAAGGCCTCGGAGGCGAAGTGTTGCCATCGTTAGACTGCTGAACTGGAGCTGCCACCTCTGCATCCGGGCTAGAACTAGCAAAGAGCTGAGCAGCCAATCGTCTCTGCCGGCTCTGTTGACTGGGTTGTGAAGAGGCCGCCAGAGACTTTTTAGGATGTGGAAGGCTTTCGGTATCGTTCTCGGCGGGGAACTCAGGTTCAGGAGCAGTGATTCTAACATAGCTCGTCGAAACGGTATCATCGCCAGCCAGGGGATCAGGAGAGTCGTCGCGGTCGTTGGGAAGATACCTAGTCCTCGTTTTTGTCGTAGGTGCCACTTGGGCTGCTGGTTCGTCTAAGTCCAAGTTGAAGGGGTCGTCCAGCTCATCCACATCCGGCACCGAAGACAGCGGCGAAGAGGGCGGCTCTCCGTCAATAGGCTTAAACACCTCATGGTGGCGGTCCGTTGCTACACGATCTGTAGTCGCGTCTGCTGGCGTATCCTGTGACGATTCGGGAACATCCCATATGCTCTTTCGGACGTCCTTCGTTTGTAAAGTATCGGAGGTGGGTTTCGAAGGTAGTTCGGGGTTCGGCAGCGACTCAAGATCCTGGCTATCGAAGTCGAGTTCGTCGTCCGAGTCTGGGACCTCACCCAGTTCTTTCCAGTTTGCCATGACATAGAGCGTTCATCATAAAGAAGTACACATCGTAAAGTATGAAGCAGTGAAGGGCTTCTAGGAAAGGTTGGGTGGCCAAAATTTCGGCTCGTCTTGTTTGATGCGGAAAGCGGTAGTGCTCTCATTACCTAAGGTAGTCGTACCCAGGCGAGGTGCAAATAATCCGATTGTTGAAGCAGACGCGTTCAGGCGGTCGCTGAGCGCGTCTGGTGGGGTACACGCTGTCGCACGCGGTGGCACGGGGGCGGGAAACCACTTTAGTCGATTGAGTGTGCGCACAGGCCCCGGCCTGTACCGAATTTTGGGTGACCGACCGCGACCTCTGGGTTCACGCTACCTGAGCTATCCCGGGTGCATCATCGATGATTACATCACAGCCGCCGCCTACCTTATTGTCAATTGCAAGATTGAGCTCCCTATCGTGGCATGATAATCGTGCCTGAAAGATTCGTTCCATAACTCGACTATCTCAAGCAATTCAAGACCTCCAAGATGAGCTTCAGAAACGTCATACCCATCGTCGTGGCTGTAGTAGCAGGCATCTCCATCAGTACGCACCACTCCCAGCCATTTGATACCAGAGGAGATACTCCTGGCCCAACTCGAAAGTCGCTGATTATAGCAGCTAACTACACATTGAAGCCTGAGCTCGAAAGACAAGCAAAACTGCGGGAGCAAAAACAGTTCGAACTACCCAAGCCCGTCTCGTCGAGCGAACCGAATACCTCCGATTTGCAGACTTCGAACCAAACAAAACCCCAAGCCGGCACAGGTCCAGAGAACTCAAGGCCGAAGTCATGACGTTCTGAGCAGCAATGGATTTAACAACCATTTTATCAAAGAGCTGTCAGCCTGCTTTGAACTGGAACTATTTGCATTCTGGCGACGGAAGACATCCAGGCCTATTAGGGGGCATATCACAAACATCGGAGACCATGATAAGTCCCCCAATGGAGGTACTCATAACGAAAAACCAAGTTCAGGCAAAGAATGGGTTGTTCCGCATAGCTCGTTGACTCTATGCCAAAGAGAGAACTACTTGAAATAATACGAGTCGGGATAATCGAGTCGCTGTAGGATATTTGACAACACATAAGCGCAAGCTGTGTCTGTTCAGTTCAATTGTATAATGGCGAGAGCATAATATCAGACAGCACCCCAGGAGGAGAGAGTGCGCAACTAGATGTGTATAGAATTCGCTCATTGGCTGAATTATCTGGGTTGCGCAAAGGCTGATGGAAAGTCACCGACTTCGGCCGAGATGCGCCGTGATGTCAACATCAAGTACAAATTAAGCGGTTCGTATGCAGCAGCCAATTGAGCTCGCAAATCAGTGAAATACGGACCCAAGAGGCTCACAAGTGATGCTCAAGTGACTGAGCAGTCCCCGGAGCACATTTACACCTTCAATCAACGACCACAAGACGAAGCAATTGAGATCCCGGTCAAACGGCGGTATTCGGAATGAGCCGACAACCGAGCCCTGCAATGGGAGCTGCGCTGCTGCAACACTGGGCTGCAAGCCTGTCAGTGAAAACAGCAAACAGCACGTTGGTGCACTGGAGAGCTACCCGTAAAGCTCCCCGTCAGCCCAGACACCGAGGTGAAGGAACCGGCAACACCCCCCGTGGCCCGCCCCCCTGCGCCCAGCACTCAATTCCATTGGTAGGATGGCTCTCGCACAGGCCACAATGGTATCACGTGATCTCCCAATCACCCAGTCGCAGCCGGCGTATTGCAATCGAAATTCCAATCATACGATTGCCCGGAACTTCTAGGTAGACCAAAAAAACCCTCTTCTTCCTCCTTGACGCCCATCACGAACCTCGCAAGAAACCCCCCCACCCGCGACGTCCACGAACCTCAATCGCTCCAATTGAGCTCCTCCTCCGAACTCGACCGTTCTCCCTTTAGCGATTTTTCCGACGACACATAAACCCCGACATAAAAATGTTGCGCCCGACCGTTTCCCTGGCCCGTACCGGCCTGCGCGCCCACTCCGCCGTCATCCGCCGCGCCGCTTCCACCCACGCCATCTCCAACCCTACGCTCGCCAACATCGAGAAGAGATGGGAGGGCATGCCCCTCCAGGAGCAGGCCGAGCTCTGGATGGCCCTGAGAGACCGCATGAAGGGCCCCTGGGCTGAGCTCACCCTTCAGGAGAAGAAGGCCGGTGCGTGACTATTTTCCATTACATTCCGTCGAGATAGAGAGAGGAAACGTGGTTCGATGTCGGCCGAAAGGGGATTGAGAAAAGGGGGGAGGGAGATAAAGCCATTGAGGGAAGCTCGTCAACATCAATTGCTCGAGAGGAAGGAGGCATCTTATATATGCCATCCGATGCTCTCTCTCAATTGGCTTTTTCTGATGCCCGAACCTCATGTCCATCCCCCCCATCCCTGTGCATACGCATTGCGTCACATCGAGAAACCTCACAAAAAAACTAACGCAAATTGTCTCAACAGCCTACTGGATTGCCTTTGGCCCTCACGGTCCCCGCTCCGGTACCCCCGCCGGCGAGACCGGCCGCGTCTTCTGGGGCGTCATGGCCGCCGTCGCCGCCAGCTTGGCCATCTTCTCCACCGTCCGCATGTTCGCCGGTCCTGCTCCCGACACCATGACCAAGGAGTACCAGGAGGCGTCCAACGAGTTCCTCAAGGTATGCAGCATACAACACTGGCAATCTTTCACTGCCGTCCTCGAATAGGGGACACGTCGGCGTCGACGGTGAAAACAAAAATATATCAGATGGCTAACCAACTCTTCCACTCGCGTACAGAAACAAAATTCCGACCCCCTCACTGGTCTCTCCTCCGAGGGCTACTCCGGCAAGGGCATGGTCCAGTCTCCTCCCAAGGCTTAAAATCCCTTCCCGATATCCCGTTACCCTTCCCTATCTCGTCTCTTAGAATCACGAATCACAAATTCGACACACACCATGGCAGTTTTGCCCATGTATTAAATGACTACTAGTAGAAGGCTGGCTGGCATGGGCTGAGGGGGCTTTGCGACGTGACTCGAGGACAACCCAATCTGCTTGGTGTAAATACTGTACTAAAAGAGCTGAATTCCAAGCAAATTTCCATTTGTTTCTTCAAACAAAGCTGGCCCCTTGATGTCGTGTCTAGACATGTGGTGATTCACGTTTATCTCACGAACCTTCAACTGTTGGTCTTGTCACTCAATATCCTCCCTTGTATAGAAAGATATCACAGTTCACAGGCTGCCAATGGGCGCCTCTTCACTTGTGGTCCAATGTAAGGTAGCCATGAAGAGGAGCTTGAAAGAACAGGTGGTAAATCTATTGGGTTTGATTTCTAGAAACACGGTGCTTTTGCATAACTCATGACAATTGCGATTAGCTTGGTAAGTAAGTCTCCTTCTCTTTCCCCTTCTCTAGTTGTCTTCCACTATCCATGGCCCTCTGCCTCTTCACCGTAACAGCACTGTTTAGGAGTGCTGGGAGATGGGTGACTCCAAGCCAAGCACCTATACACTGTTAGTCTCATAGATCCTGTTATTGTATACGGAAACCTTACCAAGGCAGATCTGCTGGGAATGTAGACGTGAGTCCAGTTCTTGCGGTTGTTCCACTCCATGGCAGTGGTGAAGAATCGGGTTCCCTCATCCACCCGCGCGTGACCTCCAAAGTCTTTGGAGTCAGTGTTGAGGATAACCTTGTAAGAGCCGGGCACATCAATGCCGATTCTGTAATCCGCGAAGCTCTCAGTGGGATGGAAGTTGAAAATGAAGACTACGCCAGCCCTCTCGAAAACAATGACCTTGTCATTCTCATTCTTGAGAGAGATGTACGCCTGAGGCGCGGCTAACCAGCCGTACTTGCCCTCGGTGGTGTTCATTGCGCGATCAAAGTTGTTCAAAAATTGGTATCGAAGCAAATGATCATCAGTGAGGTTCAGCTGGCGTCTAGCATACCAGAACGAATTCTGGTTGCCCTCGCGCGGGAAGTCAAGCCATTCAGGATGGCCAAATTCATTGCCCTCAAAGTTCAGGTAGCCTTCGCCGCCGAGACCGTGAGTCAACAGACGAATCATTTTGTGGAGGGCCATGCCGCGGTCAATGACCGGCGTCAAGGGAGTCAAAGTTGACATGTTCGTGTACATCTCGGCATCGCAAAGATGAAACATGAGGGTCTTGTCACCCACAAGCCTGGACTTTGTTAGCTTCGAGTGTCGTGAGTTTCGTACAAAGGGTAAACGTACGCTTGGTCGTGACTTTCAGCATAGGCAATAGTCTTCTCGCCATGTCTCCGATTTGTGAGAGTGAAGCAGATGTTGCCAATGTCCCAGTTTTCGTCCTTCGTCTCCTTGAGGATCTTGATCCACATATCCGGGACAGCCATGGCGAGTCGATAATCGAAGCCCACACCACCAAGGGAGAGCGGCAGGCAAAGAGCCGGCATACCCGAAACATCCTCAGCGATGGTAATAACTTCCGGGTACAATGAGTGCAGCAGTTCGTTCGCAATCATGAGGTAAGCAATCGCCTCCTCATCAGCGTCCGGCCCAAAGTACTCGTGGTAGCCACCAGAGAATCCACTATAGTTAGTAGTTGTTAGCAAGAAATAGTCAAGGAATGGTCTCACACATGTTGAGCACTTACGTTCCGATACCGTGGTGCTGGTAGAGCATGCTCGTCACACCGTCGAAACGGAAACCATCAAAGTGGTACTCGTCCATCCAGAACCGCAGGTTGCTGAGCAAGAATCTCATCACTTCGTGATGACCGTAGTTGAACAGCCTGCTGTCCCACAGCTCATGGCGGCCACGTCCTCCCTCGTGGAAGTATTGGTGGTCTGTGCCGTCGAATTCGTTGAGTCCATCCAGAACGTTCTTGGAGGCATGGCTGTGAACAACATCGAGAAGCACAGTGATTCCCATGCTGTGAGCCACGTCGACCAATTCCTTGAGGTCTTCCGGTGGTCCGTAACGACTGCTAGCGGCGAAGAAGTTGTTGATCTGGTACCCAAAGCTGGCATAGTAGGCATGCTCCATAACTGCCATGAGCTGAATAACGTTATATCCGAGATCTCGGATTCTGGGCAGCATGTTTTGGGTGAACTCCTTGTAAGTTGCAACGCGCAACTCGGGTGATGAGATTCCCACATGGGCCTCGTATACGCGTGCGCTGCGAGGCTTTTGTGGCCTCGGGTACTTGAACTCGTACTTTTCTCCCGCAGGAGGATTCCAGAAACGAGCATCGTAAGCTGGGGATACGGACAGATCTTGCGTCACGTACTTGATCCACGCAGGGAGCCGGTCGACGCGCTCGCCGCTGGGAAGTTGCAAGGAGATCTATAATGATGTGAGCCCAACCACGCGTCAGAAATGCTGTGAAATGAGCGTACCTTGACTTTGGAGTTGTGAGGGATTGCAGCCTGGCCATTGTTTGCGGGAAGAGTAATTTCGAAAACTCCGAAGTCATTCTTCTTCATCTCATGAGAGTTCCGGTCCCAATTATCTGTTGCCACCCAATCAGCGTGTGCAAGTATACTAGATACGATTCAACTCACTGAAGTCACCAGTCAGGAAAGCCTGAGTGGCGTTGGGTGCCCATTCTCGGTAAATGATGTTGTTGTCATGGTCGACATTGAATCCAAAGAGTGAGGTGCCCTATTCACCCAACTTAGCTCTTGGAAGGAAAATACGAGCTCACTTGACTTACCTTGGAGAACTTCTCAAGCCCACCTTCAGTATCATTGATTTTCTTGATCCAGTCCTGAGCGCGAGAGTAGCGCCTCTTCAAGGATTCCTGAAAAGGCGACAGCCAGGGGTCAAGCTTGACAACGCCTGACATATTTTAGACAGTGGCCCTACAAGGAGATATGATCAGGAAGCTTACCAGTGCCATCGGTTGGGAAGCCATCGGCAGCACCGCTCGGTCCGTCTAGAGCGATGGTATTGGCAGAGTTCTGAGCAACAGCGGCCATGTTGGTTGATGACGATAGAGCTTGCGGTGGTAAGGCGAAGTTGATGGTGCGGGGCAGAACCGCGGTTGTTTGAGCTGAACTCGATCTAAAGTAGGGCAGATAAAGCACGTCAGGTGTCGTTCAGAGATGGTCGGCAGTATGAAGCAGGGTAAGGTGAGAAGGGAAGAGGCAGCGAGGGGTGGGATTGAAAGCAATGGAAAGCTCCCCGCACAAAATGTTGAGGTAAGGTGAGGTGAGGCAAGGTAAGGTAGGACAGTTATGTGACGGCAGAGCCAAGCAAGTACCTGAGCTCGATGGAGATTTCACGCCTTTCCTAACGTAGGTCGGTAGGGGTCTGGAGCTAGGCAAGGAATGCGCAGATTGGGAGCAATCTCTGCAGGAATTGAGCGAGTCTGGGGTTCTCGAACAAGCGTTGGACGTTGGATTAGGTGTAGAGAAGAGGTCGGCCAACGGTGTCGAGAAGGAAGATGCAAGGGAGAGAAATAAACACAGATGATTGCTTTCTTGGACAAATGCCAGTAACAGTCTGTTTGGATTGCCTGATAATTCCCCCGCAGTGCCGGGATAAGCTTGGGATGGGTTTAACCTTCCAAACCACAGACCTAAGGATGGGAAGGGAGAGCTCAAGGTATATCAATTGGCGCTGTGCATGATATGACGTCGTGGGGCAACGCAGCTGGGAGCTCGCACCTCGCAAAAAGCAGCCCGGTCAGTAATTACACTATGCTAAGGTAACCAAAAGTATTACCCCATACATCTCGATAGGATGAAGCACCACCAGTGGTACCTACGGGGCAAAGGTCCAGGCCTTCCTCTCATCACCTCACTTATGGTTGGCCTGGCTGGTGCGACCAATTCAACGAGAATTGCTGCTCCATCGGAAGTGGCAGGACGCTAAGGCAAGGTAGGAACGAGAAAAAATATGCTGCCGCCACTCGAGAACCCCTCCCTGGGGATGCCTGTTTGGTGCATCTCAATTCTCAACAACAAAAAATTCACCGGCCGAATCAAAACGGGGTTGATGGACGACCAAGGCGCCGCGCAGCCGATTGGACTCATCGCCACCTCCGGAAGGGTGGTGGAACTGGTGGTTGGCCCCCAGCACACCCACAGCGCTCATCCAGTTGATCCAGCCTAAGTCCAAGGCGAAAAGGCGACGCTGAAGGTTGAGGCACTTCTTTTAGCGGCTGAAACTCCGCGTTGGTACTTGAATTTGCTCGGCAACCCCGTCTTCTCACTCGATGGACTGATGGAGGCGTTATTTGGTTGCCGGGTTTGCACCTTGCTCCTTCGAGGTGAGGAAAAGAGGGTAACGTCGATAGGTAATGCCCTCCATCAACCAGTAAGAAGAGGAAAGGGGAACAGGGGAGACGAGTACGAGTTATCAATATCAGCGTTGGTGGGACCGATATGTCGTTATCGTCGCCAAATGCCATCACCGATACGTCGTGGGCCCTCTGAGAATTGCATGCCAGACGCACAGTGGTGGAGCTTTTCTGCTAACATGAACTCTGGGGGTGGGCTAGAGGCGCAACAAAGTAGTTTCGGGTGATTCACACCAGATGCACCAGTCGTCCAACACACTTCTCTTCATATTTCTGCATAATGATAGACAGGTATGACAACTTATACGGACCAAACAGAACTTTCTAACAGAGTAAACCGACGTTAAATCTCACGGTCCGCATTGGGAAACCGTTAGAGACGGCTGTTTCCAGAACTAACAAAGCGCCCTTCACTCCCCAATACAATACAAGATTCATCCCCTCACAATGTGCAGCCTGGTCTTGTAGATCCAATGGGCAGCCATAGTAATCTATCATGGCCCATTGTTCTCAGTATTTTGCTAGATGTTCAAAGGGCAGCCCAGGCTCAGGCATGGACATGGGCCACAGTCCCTTCGCACCAAAAGCTTGATCGGTCCTATCTGGTTCGATTACCACTCCCAAATAGGGCAGAATCCAAGATATGCCAGTGATCGCGGCCGGGGTATACCAAGCTAACGCAAGCTCTGGTGCCATGGGAATTGACTTTAGGAAGGTGAGCAATCTAGAAACCATTCTCGAAGTGCAAGCTGATAGCTGGGAGCTTTCCCCAGTGTTAGCCGCTCCTAAGCGCTGCTGTGCTGGAGCTCCAGCTCCCCAACCCCGCATCCGGGCCACACGACCGCCGACAGCTCTGGGCAAGGTCCCTTATCCGGCCTATCTATCGAGCCAGCCACACTCTCACGACATCCCCTCCGGTCACCGGACTCCCCGTCATCATTACCGACGTCCCCCAAACACGAAGGCCACGATCGATAGCGACGAGCTTCACGAATAATTACGGCGGCTATCTGACTATGGTCCCTTGATCGGGCACCCGAAACAATGGCTCTATCCACGAGGCCGCAGGCCTATACATGCGCACGATGCCTTCTCCTCTCGAGTGCTAAGCGCACCTTCTCCGCCTCCTCCGCTGCTCGAACCGCCCCGAGACGTTCACAAGACTTCAACTCGGGTTTCACAAGCAGTTATGATCCGACTAGTGATACTGGCCGCGGGCCCATGTTCAACAAGAACAACTTCGGAGTTCCGCAATTCTATCCCCGAGACCTGAAGAAGCGTGTAGACGACTATGTTGTCGGCCAACATCGAGCGAAGAAGACCATCTGCTCCACCATCTTCAACCACTATCAAGGAGTGCGGCGGAGAAGGCACCAGGAACACGAGGAGAAGCTACAGAGAGAAAAGGCCGAGAGGCAACGCTATGCCCGAGATAGAGACATTCTCGAGAGGCGTGACATTCATCCTGTTCAAGGTCAGCGAGGTCGTCAGTCTGCCTTCCAGCGCTTTCCTGCTGATGACGAGTGGCCCCAAGATGAGTTCCCTGGCCATGCCGAATCTACCCAACACTTGGATGAAGGCTATGAGTCGTCCACCGGTTTCGACGGTTCCTATCTTGCCGAGGAACCTGCAACCCCTCCTCCAGTCAAGATTGACAAGAGCAACTTACTGCTCATCGGTCCCACCGGTGTCGGAAAGACATACATACTAGAGTAGGCTTGTCATGGATACCCTTAATGTCTGCCGAGAGTCTAATATGCCACAGAACTTTAAGCAAGAAGCTCAACGTACCGTTCACGATATCCGATTGCAATGGATTCACCCAGGCCGGCTATATCGGACAGGATGTCGAGACATGCGTAGAGAGACTACTGATCGAATCGAATTACGACATCAAGGCTACAGAGCAGGGAATTATCGTACTGGACGAATTTGATAAGCTGGCGAAAAGGGAGAGCATGAATGGCCGCGACGTTGGCGGAGAAGGCGTTCAGCAAGCTTTACTCAAGCTCGTCGAAGGCTCCAAAGTAACAATCAACGTCAAGGACAACCGCTCGTCACGATCAACACCTCCTATTACAACAAATTATACTTCTTCGAGTTCAACGTCAGCCCCTCAATCGACTCCACCTCAGGGCAAGGTCGATCAGTACACAATCGACACGACAAATATTCTGTTCGTCTTTTGTGGTGCTTTCGTTGGTCTTGACAAAGTTATTGTCCGGAGAGTATCGAAGCCATCCATGGGCTTTGGCTCAGAACTGAAAGGAAAACATGGCCTCGCCGGCAATCAGCACGACTTACCGCGCCAATCATTCTCGCATCTGCCACATGTTGACCCCGAGGCACCAGCCTCAGCATACACTCCCTTGGACCTCACGACGCCAGTAGACCTGCAGGTGTTTGGATTCATCCCTGAACTAATTGGTAGAGTGCACAACATCTGTGCACTTAGTCCTTTATCCTTGAATGATCTTTACAGGATTCTGACTGAGCCGCGTAACTCCCTGGTTGCGCAATACACTGCTCTGTTCGAAACATATCCTTCCAAGCTACGCTTCACGCAGAAAGCCTTATATGCAATCGCGGAACGTGCTGCGAAGGCCAAGACCGGGGCTCGAGGCCTCAAGATGGAGATGGAGAGAGTTTTGGCAGAGCCGATTTTCGATGCGCCGATGTCATACGTCTTGATCACCGAAGGTTGCGTCAAGGGCACTGAGAAAGCCGGATACTGGGGCAAGGACGGCCGTTTGGAACTGGAGCGGCGTATGGCTGACGAGGACGCTGAACCTGGATCGCGGCCAGAGGATGTCACCTTTGAGCAGTATCGCGAGGCTGGCCAGAGTGGTGCATGAGGCTGTCGCAGACAATGAGCTTATGTTATATATATTTCCCTTGTTACGGAGTCTTGGAGTTGGCAAGGTGCTTGAGCTCGATTCATGATGCACGAAAATGTATAAACTCATGCATGAACGTTGCTCCTCGTCAGTCGTGAAGTACTTGGTTGTTTCTGAAAAGCATTATTGCTGCACCTAACACTCGTGGGAATACGAAAGCCATGATGAATTTAGGTAGGAACATATGGCGAGTGGAGCTATCAGCTATTGTTAGTGATTCAATGCGAACGTCAGGTTGTCGGCGGAGACACCTCGGCTCGGACGGATATGGCGATGTTCGGAGGGGAGGAAGGGGGTCAGGGACTGAAGCGTGCATGCAAGCTGGCACCTGGGGGCGACGGCTCTCGTCACCCGGGGGATCGGGGACACGTAGGCATTGGGAGCCCGCACCGGAGTCCTTCCTCTTCTTCAGTGCCTGGAGAGCCTGGGAAAGGCAACAAGGCCCCAACATTTGCAAGATTCACCCGCAGTCCCCACGCCGAGTGGGATCCTTCAATTCCAGGTTGGATGGGCGAGTCTGGCAGCTTGGAGCCAGGCCAAAAGAAAAAAAAGTTTCCCGTCATTTCCTGAAGGCGAAGCTCCCAAGGCGTGCCCGGCTGCGGTGCTCCAATTGAACCCGAGCGTGGACCCGGTGTATCCCGGAGAGAGGAGCTCATCCAAATCGAGACTAGCGCGGCGAGGTAATTTTTCCTACTCAGATTCCGGTCACGTGACGCCCCCGAGCAAAGCTCTAACCGACGAAGCGTACATCCCGAGCAAAACTGCTCACTTCCTCCTAAGTCCTCCTCCAACTTTCAACCATCACCTCTCCACTCCCATCCGAAGTCGCCCTTAATCATCTGTGAAGATGTTCAAGAGGTTGGTACCAACTACCTGATCGACTTTTTGAACCATATCGCGTTCAATTGGCCCCAATTGAGCTAACCGGTCCCTCGCAGCGGCATTTCCTCCTTCGCCCGGGCGGCTCGCCCTTCCTTTGCGGCGACCGCTCCTCGCGCCATCAGACCTTCTACCTTCAGATTCCCTGCCTCCAGCAGATTCGCCAGCACTGCCGGTGTCGGTGATGGAAAGATCTACCAGGTGAGTGATGGCCTCGTTCATCCCTTCCGTTGACCCGAGGGCGATGTCGGTTACTGACAACAACAAACCAACAGGTCATTGGTGCCGTTGTCGACGGTTCGTACTATCCGAAGAAAACCCTTCAAAGGGGTTCGACCATCACGAAATCATCAAATACTAACGCGTGGATACAGTCAAGTTCGACACCGCCAAGCTCCCCCCCATTCTGAACGCCCTCGAGACGACAAACAACGACCAGAAGCTGGTTCTTGAGGTCGCGGTACGTACCTTTGGCGGCTGGAAAAATATCCACTGCAAATTAGCAAAAGTCGAGTTTCATCTGACACGTCTGCACAGCAACACTTGGGTGAGAATGTCGTCCGCTGCATTGCCATGGACGGTTCGTATTTCCTCCCCTGAAAAACTTATTCGCCCTCGTACTCACAATCCCCCTAGGTACCGAAGGTCTTGTCCGTGGCCGCCCTGCCACCGACACTGGTGCCCCTATCACCATTCCCGTCGGTCCCGCGACTCTTGGCCGTATCATTAACGTCACTGGTGACCCCATTGACGAGCGTGGCCCCATCAAGACCGAGAAGCGCCTTCCCATTCACACCGAGCCCCCTGAGTTCATCGACCAGTCCACCACCGCCGAGGTTCTCGTCACTGGTATCAAGGTCGTCGATCTTCTCGCTCCCTACGCTCGTGGTGGAAAGATTGGTCTCTTCGGCGGTGCCGGTGTCGGCAAGACCGTCTTCATCCAGGAGTTGATCAACAACATCGCCAAGGCCCACGGTGGTTACTCCGTCTTCACTGGTGTCGGTGAGCGTACCCGTGAGGGTAACGATCTGTACCACGAGATGCAGGAGACTTCCGTCATTCAGCTTGATGGCGAGTCCAAGGTCGCCTTGGTGTTCGGTCAGATGAACGAGCCCCCAGGTGCCCGTGCCCGTGTCGCCCTGACTGGTCTTACCATTGCCGAGTACTTCCGTGACGAGGAGGGACAGGATGGTGAGTTGAGACTTCGCTCTTGATATTGAACCGCATTGCTAACAAATCCCCAGTGTTGCTCTTCATTGACAACATTTTCCGTTTCACCCAGGCCGGTTCCGAGGTGTCTGCCCTTCTGGGTCGTATCCCCTCTGCCGTCGGTTACCAGCCCACACTCGCCATCGACATGGGTGGTATGCAGGAGCGTATTACCACCACCAAGAAGGGTTCCATTACTTCCGTCCAGGCCGTCTACGTCCCTGCTGACGATTTGACTGATCCCGCCCCCGCCACCACCTTCGCTCACTTGGACGCCACCACTGTCTTGTCCCGTGGTATCTCCGAGTTGGGTATCTACCCCGCTGTCGACCCTCTTGACTCCAAGTCTCGTATGCTGGACCCCCGTATTGTCGGCCAGGACCACTACGACACCGCCACCCGCGTCCAGCAGATTCTCCAGGAGTACAAGTCTCTCCAGGATATCATTGCCATTCTTGGTATGGACGAACTTTCTGAGGCTGACAAGCTTACCGTCGAGCGTGCTCGTAAGATCCAGCGTTTCCTGTCCCAGCCCTTCACCGTCGCCCAGGTTTTCACTGGTATCGAGGGTAAGCTGGTCGACCTGAAGGAGACCATTTCCTCCTTCAAGGCCATTCTCTCCGGTGAGGGTGACAACCTTCCCGAGGGTGCCTTCTACATGGTCGGTGACTTCGCCTCGGCCAAGGAGAAGGGTGAGAAGATTCTGGCGGAGTTGGAGAAGAACTAAACGATTCGCGACGAAAATACCAAATGACGTCGAGAGTTGGGGCGTTGAGCCTGTGTATAGAAGAGGAACGATGGAACGGGGAGGTTTCTTAGCTCAATCCAAGTCTCTTTTGTGAGCTGTGTACCAAGAAATCTACTTAATTCCTCTTGTAGTTGAGAGAATCTCCTTATTTCTTCAGCCGTTTTCCCCCCAATGCAAGTGACTCGCCATGCTTCCCGACTAGTGACATGCTCGTGATCCTCCCATTCGGTTTATGACCAATAGCAAGAGTTCCACCCTCAATCCTAGACGTGGACGTCTCATCATATAATTGGCAATATCCCTTGCCCAAAGGTTCTAATTGACGCAACGGCACTATGTCGTCACTTGGCCAACATCTTCTAAAGTAATCACACGGATGCCACCGCCTCGACTTGGAGCAGTGAACCCTCGAGCCGGCATGTCGGAGGAAAGTCGCTAACGACATGAAGTCTTTTGCTGTCCAGGCGCCGGCGTGTTGCTCACAATGTGTTGTCCATTTCCTGCTCGCTACAGAGTTCACTTTTCTCACTCGATAGAATTACCAAGCTGCAACGCGCTTCTTCGGCTGGAGCAGCCGTGGCATGGAATAGACAGCTTGAGCTGAGCTGAGCTGAGCTGAGCCGTACCCTACGTCGTCTTGGAGACTATTGGCTCAATGAGAGAGGGAGGCATATTACTATTGGTATGAGGAGCTACCTAAACAGAGATCTCTTGTTTGGTCTTCCAGTTTTCTGATACAAAAAGTTGGGGCCGCTTCACCCTCTCGGCTCAGCAGCGCTCTCTCAGCCATTCTTTTCCGTCGAACCGAGGTGGCCAGTTCCTTGTCAATCTGCTCCTGGGAGCCCACCGCGCCTGCGGCTGCTTTGGGGGTAAAGTAGGGATTTCACATCTTCTTTCATCTATAGATAGTTCTCTTTAACAGCGTCTAGTCTATGGAGTGTATTCCGGTCGGAATGTGCGTAAGATGATGAGCAAAGCTACTTGGAGGTGAAAACGTCTTGAATATCTAGATTTTGATAATGATACGTCCTCGCGAACGAAGATGCACAACGCGCGTGTTACTAAACGTGGAGGATTTCGAAGCCATCGATGGCTCTAGTAGTCCATCCCACTTAGTTGACAATTCCAGTCTAATATTTATTGCCGGGGGAGTATAGAGGTTCGGCTTACATCTCCATGGTGAAGAAGCTGTCTTCTGCTAGCGCTCAGTATGGCCTTTCGTGATGCTCATTGACTGTCTTGGAGAATCAGTGAGCCTTTAATATCCAACGTCGTCAAAACACTTGTTAGATACCTGGAGTCTGAACTCGTGAATCTTGTTGTCTATTTTTGTCAAAGTAGGTTCCTAGGTCTAACTTGATGAGAAGCTCTTGGAGTTGAGATAGACCAGCACTCCAAAGAAGTTGAATGTTGGTGCCGGATTCCTCCGATGTGTCCAAGAAAGAGCAAACCACCAGCAGGCTTATTGTAAAGGGAGATGGGCATTGGGAGCGAAGTGAGTAAGGTTATAGAACGACGTCAGCCATGTAAGGTGCTGGACTAATTGAGCTCGTTCTCCTGCGTACACCGGGCGTCGCAAGACCATGGCAGGATCAAGGATTGCTGGATATCGCAGTGCCCGCAATGTCATATTATCATTATCGATAGAGCATTGCACCATACGAGATCAAGTTTCAATGTCTGCCTTGCGGGCGGGGGGGCTTTGAGAGCAGAGAAGCTAAGCAGGTTGAGTTCATTGAGTTACAGATACAACTACGGATGCTGGAGGACCTACAGTGAGGTATAAAACAGGGGAAGCTCGACGCATGGAGTAGTGTGCCTCTGCGCCCGACCGTCCCCAATCTGGCAGGGCGGGACTGGCTCGTTGTAAGCGAACGCGGCTGTCCGTCTCCGGTGACAATGACGATAATAGTGATAATGATAGCCTTATAACTAATCCTTACGCAAGCCTTAACTTAGTTATACAGCCATCTCTCATAGATCGTCAGCCCTGCCTTTGAGCGTATTCGTGAACGGATACCTTATACCTAAAAGTTGAGTAAGCCCTACCTATAGTCGACTCTCGTGCTAACGTATCCGAGAACGGATACGCCGCACCCGCTCGGGCGAGCTAGATAGAGAAGAATTTCAGGAACAATACCTAGAGAGCAGAAGAATTATCATGAACGATTCCCTAAATATAGGTATGACAGGTCACCCTGTCATTATCTCATTGTAACCTAATCGCTCTACCCACTTGAGGCACACCAGCGACAGATTCCAGGCGTGTCCTGTTCCGCCACGTAGCAGTCACGCGTTTCTTTATACCTATTGAGACCATTTACTCGCGTGATTGAGCAGATACCGTCGTACCTATTCGAGTGAGCCTGATGGAAAGGAGGAAAGCTGCCGTAGTTCACCGTGCCTGCATGAGAAAGATATCCTGGCTCATATTCCCAGACTGAAGGTTCCGCCCTATCTCACTTAGAGTCCAGTCCATGGACATCTCGCAGCTGACGACTTGCTCCGAGGGCCCATTGTCCCTTGTGTGGGATCTCACGTCCAGTCAGTCAGCGTTCGCGTTTTTATACTTTATCAAAAGTCTTATACTCACGTAATTCTCAATGGTGCGAAGGTGAGCCTTTTCTCTCGTTTCTGTTTCTGTTGATATCGGTGTACTTGGAAAATCCTTCTCCATGTACATGCCCGCTTTGTCCGTGAAAAGACCCACGTGCCACAGCCCGAGCACAGTTGAGTCTTTGTACATACAGTTGATGGTGAAGTGAATGGTTTGCTACTTTGCGTTCACCCATGTTGGCTTGGCTCGAAGTATACCCTGTGGCGGTTAGCCAAAGATGACAAGAGACACTTGGGAACTGTGGTTTTATTACCCAGCAAGCCTTGCGTCCCTTTAATGAAGATGATGAATTGGATAGCCCGCGGCAGCTAGACTTACTTTAAGTGGCCAGCTTGCAGTTTGTGATCACATACTCATGGGCTGGAGTTTGTCTTGATCTCTTTCTTAGGGGAGCCTTTCAACCTGGAAGAAGAAGAGGAAACACCACAAACTAGTTAGCCAGAGGCAGAGTCCGAACCTGATACAGAGGCTCCGGTCGAACACAGAGTGGTTAGTGAGCCTACATTTGCTATGAGTACTTCCGCCTCTCATTTATCTTATTCCTTTCCGGGATGTATTGAGGCCACACGTTGTCAAGCAGGCTGGCGATTCTGAGGCTAAAGAGTGCTGGACACCCATCAAGCTTTCATATACTCATATACGAAGGCTTCAACAAGATGGGAAAGTAGAAGGAGGAAGTATGTAAAGCCAGATTCATCTCAAATATTAGAAGTAAAGATTTCCACAGAGGGAGATTTCGCTCCGGAAGTTGCACACGCTGGACACTAAGAAGCGGATGATATTTGTCATGTTGCTTGTCTCCTTTTAAAGTAAGGTACTCGCAGTAGGTTCCCATTTGCAACCAAGCGTTAAATCATGTAGTTTCCATTTGCACGAGCATATCTTGATATGGCTTGTCGACATAACATTCATCCAACCCCATCATAGCCAGCATGCTGACGCCAGGAGGATAATCATCTCTCACTTCTCCCACAACGCTCTGTCTACTAGATTTTGCATGGTGTAAATATTCAATTCATCCCTTTGCAGTTGAAGGCATGAACGGTGCATCTTTCAGCAACTAAGCCTTGGTTCATGATAATGTATTAACAGCGGCAGTAGAGATGCTGAAGGCATATTACGCACCAAGGGAACCGTGTTCATTAACGCGGCATGCTGCCACTGACTGTCCAACTACTGAAGTGTATGGGTATATGTCGCAAGAACAACTTTCCCGTCCCATGCAGTCATGAACTCATGGAACCTCCATATTCAAGCCCCTTTTGTGCCTTCGAGATGCCTATTACCCAAAGGAAAATGTCATCCATATTGAATCTCCTTTCATCATAATCATCATCCTTCGTAAAGAAGCCTGCACAATGACAATGCCTTAACCCTTTATGCGCCGTTGTTACCCCCATTGGCAGAGCCAGTGGAGGCAGTATGGTGATGCCCAAGACCCAGCACTCTTTGAAGGCTCTTCCTAATACCCTTTCCGGTGCCGTCGTCCTGGCCCTCAGATGCCTTCTCGCCTCTGCCCAAAAAGCCGAAGCTCATCCTGCGAGTGGGATTCGGGCCCTGCCCGTCCGTCACTGACTTCTTGCGCCGTCGTACAGCCACAATGCCGGGCTCCGCGGCTGAGGGCTTCGGTGGCCACTCGCCATCCCGCTTCCATCCGACCACGCACGCCCGAATCATGTCTGACAAGTTGACGGGACATGATGGTGTCAGCGCGTGGACAATGACCTTCTCGTATAGGGAAATGTATACGGAGGGAGTTATAGATGCGCGCATTGGGTTACCCGGAGGGAGCAGTGGCGCTGGAACAGGAATGAGTGTCTCGACGGGGTATGTCGTTGACGTGGGAGATGCCGTCGACTTTTGAGACTCCTTAGACTTTATCGCGGTGAGTTCCTTGGACGGGTCCTTGGAGAGCTCAGAGCCGTCTGAGACAGCGGCTGAAGCTTCGTTGCTCACCCGCTGTTGCAGGGAATGCGCAGGCGACGCTGGTGAGGCGGGAGCGGGTTGAGGATGGGAGAATGATGTGCGGAAGAAGAGGCGGCGTGGGGAGAGAGGCGAGAACGTCTGCGTAGGAGAAACGGGCTTTGTGCGAACGCGCACCGTTCTTGCGCCTGTCCAGGCATTGCGCCTTGCCTCAAAGCAAGCCAACCCTTCATTCCATTCCATCTCCTCGCGCAGGGCTCGCCGTCTCCGCGCACGCTTGTCTGCTATAGACGCCTTGACTGTCGCGCCGATTGCATCGGGGCTGTCGAAACGGAATGGAGAGAGAGACAGGGGAGGATCTTCGTCGGACAGGTCAGATACCCATTCTAGGCGAGGTTTGAAACGCGCCGCGTCTTCTGAGACGGTGCTGTAGACAGACTCAGCGTCGCTATCTTCCTCTTCTTCGTCGTCGTCGCCTTCTTCGCTGTCTGTTGTGTGGATGGCTTCATCGTTCGAATTCGCCGTAGTTTCGACCTTTGGCTCAGAAGTTTCCTGTTGCGGTTGCTCGGCGGCGTCTTGTTCGGGTGTTGCACTAACATCGGGTGTAGAATCGCCGTTCTGAGGTGGGGGTACGACTGGTGGCCAGACGAATTCCCAATCATTGCGAATCTTGGCAGTCAAGTACTTCTTGACAGCTGCCTTTTGCTTTTCTTTGTCCTTGCTTAGTAAATCAGGATCGTAATCGGGCAAGTCCAAGGCCAGAGGCTGCTGTGACATGGACAGACGGAACTTGGCTAGCGGTGAGCGTGGAGACTTGTACATGTCTGAGAAGAGCATCTTGGAGTTCGAGGAGGAGGAAGGATATGGGTTTGGCTTTGACGAGGGGTTGGCCGACGGCGCAGCTGACGAGGAAGGAGAAGCAGGAGGCATGAGAGGCGAGTCGAGGGACGAGGAACCGGGCGCCGTGTGCTTTATATGAAGGGCAAGTGAAGCTCCGGGCAGGGTTGCCGCGGGCGTAGTAGTAGCAGTAGCAGCTAATGCTGGCGGCGTAGCAGCAGCAGCCGCAGCCGTCTCCGTCGCAGTCGCGTGCGGGGTGGGCTGGTGGTGCGGGTGAGGGTGATGGAGCTGGGGCGCGCCGACGTCTGGATCTGGGACGGGGACTAGGACTGGGACTGGGGTGGTGGTCGCGGCCACGGGTGGCCTGATGTTGGTTTCCAAGGGGGCTGGACTGTTAGTTATATCAATCCTGTCATGTATATGGCCTGCACGCTGTTTTGGTTTCGTGCAACACGACACTCATAAGTCATGCAACATGCACCGCATCCAGGGTGCCGTGAACAAAACGAAAACGGGGTAAAGGAAGGAGGAGGAGGGTCGTGTTGGAGTAGCGTGTGCCACTCTTTGGCATCGTGTATGAATAGGTAGGTATTGGGGTCAAGTGTCGGCGGGCAAGCCAAGATGGTCCAGACCCTTGCTCTGTCTACCACCTATTCCATTTCTGTCTGTATTGGGGCAATTCGGGGGGAGGCACATGGGAATAGATATAAAAAAAGGTGGAGGATGGACAAGTGAAGAAAGGGCCAGGCTACACCAAGCAATCGGACTTGATGCCTGTACTGTGTAGTGCGTGTACCTAGTAGCGCGCGCGGGTGAAAGAGAAGGTCAAGGAGAGGAGGCAGAAGGTGCCAGGACCATCTCGGTTTAGCGTCCTGTGTCTCATTCACTCACCTTGATCTGACGAAGGAGGAGCGGTGACCCCTTCGCCACGGAGAGCAGAAGCAGTAGCAGCTGCAGTATCAGTAGTAGAATCAGACGCAGACGCAGACGCAGATGCAGACGGAAAATGGTGGTGATCTTGTTGGCTGGGCATGGATGTAGCAGTGGATGGCGCCTCGGCGTGCGAAGAAGGTAACGCCATGATATGTGAAAGAAGGGGATCGATCAACCAGCCCAAGTATTCGCACTCCTACTACACGTGTACGAGACGAGGGGGCGTTCCAGGGTCCAACAAGGCATGAAGTTCGTTCGGCCAAGCGAAAAAAAGTCAGAAAAGAAGCGAAAGGCAATTCTGACTCTATTTCTTGCGTCTTACGCTAAGGTAGTTGGGAAAGCACATCCGCCAGGGCCAATTTTTCCCTCCTTCCCAAAGGTTAAGAAAAGGTGGGCAGGGATCCATCATACAGTACGGAGTACATCCACCAAGCAGCATCAGGGAACCAAAGTCCAATGTCACCACTTTAGTTGCACTTGCCCTCGCGTCTGAGTTTGTGCCTGTCAGCGAGTGCCACCTCTATTCAAGATAGGCGTACGGATACCTTCCACGGTATTATCCAATATCGCGAAAAGTCACCCTGAGCTGGCCAGTTTGGCAAGGTGCTTGCCGGCCTGCCTGCCTGGGAATGACGATACATCGTACCTTACGAACCCACTCTGAAGGTTAGCTAACCTTGCGCTTTCGATGGTAAGGACCTGGAAAGTGGGGAGACGATGGACAGGACCTTTGGTGTGATTGCCCACGCGACATGGCTCTGCAAAAGTTTGCCCTCCCAGAGTGACATCGCCATCGGCATCGGATCCGAGCTCACCTCTCACCTCACAGAAAGAGGATGCCACTTGGAAAACCTCGTCGGTCAGCTGTTCTAGCCTGGCAAACCTGCCCTGGCTTTTTTGCCCCGTCGGTATCGCGTTCTTTTCACTACCTAGCACCTCTACCAACACAGTAGAATCCGAGAAAGAGGGTCCTCCAACTGGAAGCCGTCTCCAAGCTAGGACACTGTCATTGGCTTGGCATGACAAGCCAAAAGGACGGGAGGGTCCTCTGCTCCCCCCAGCAACTTCCGGCGAGCTGCAGCGTGCCCGTGAGTTTGCTTGATTGCTCGATATCTTACGGAGCTTGCCTGCGGCTTGCTGACTTGTCAATCTCCTTGAGTTTGCCAAGCTGGTTCGCTGCTTGATTCTCACTCATGTCCACCGACCAGTAAGCTCGACCGGTGTTGTAGCCTGTCATATTGTAGGTAGGTCTCAATCAACCCCCCCGTCCCGGCTTCTTGCAGGTGCAGATCCGGGGTGTGGTTGGTTTCCTGGGCCACGAAAGAAACATGAACACCCCAGACGCGGAGAGCTGCAGTCAACCACCACCACCACCACCACCTCGTCAGTCAGCCAGTATTGGACCCGGTACCAAAGCAATTTACCGAGGTAGGTACTGCTGTAGGCTGTACGGTATACCAGTCACCCAGAGGGGATGTAAGCTTGTTGACTGGAAGAAACATAGTTCAACTCCAACCGAGAAAGTGAACACCCCCGGCCGGTGAATCATGACGTTGAATATTTCTAATCCATCAGAATCATTTCAACAGCAGCGTTCGACGGTTGAAATCGCAAACCCCATATTTTTTGTTCCCCCAGATCCGCTTCAACGTGCGCGCCCCCTTTTCTTTCGGACATCGCGCCACTCGCACATGTCGGCAATGAGGCTCGGGGGAAGACTATACAAGCAAGCGACGCACTCCGTCTATCGGGCCAAGTAGAGAGGAAATCAAGCTACGGATACCTAAGGTACCCAAGCTTTATCCAAGATCGCTACCTTACTTGGCTTCTATCTGCCTAGCTGACTCGGCGCTTGAAAACACCCTCGTGGGCAACACTCAACGCTCGCCCAAACCTTGGTCCAGAAACTTCGCTACAGATGTATCCATCGCTACTCCGTACCTTTGCGGAGAAGTAGCTGCCAATTGCTCGAATCCTTTCAGGCAAGGTCTGAGGCGGGGGAGAGACACCACATGACTGACGCCTTCTCGCTCTGTGCAAGGATCTCCCACCAATCTGATTATATAAGCCAGCGACTGCTCCACGGGGATGCTCCGTAGCGTGGTAAGGATCGTCGCTTGTCGCATCACCCCACAGCCGAACCGCTCATGTGTCGAGCGCTGGATTGACGACAGACCGGACGGCCAGCTCCGAAGCTTAGGGGTCTTGTGTATTCCGTGATTTGCAATCAGTGAGCTGATGTCTTCACAAACTTCCCCATGTCGCATGCTTTTGGAAATAAGGCTGAAGCATTGGAGCGCCGGTCATGTACTCTGTATGCCCTTGCAACTAAAAACTCTAGATTCGTTACTTTGTTTTAGGCTACTCCTGATTATGTGTACTGTGAAATGATGCCAATTTTCGCCTAGCGCCGCTCCCTCTCCCCCAAACGACACCCTTTGACTGTGGAGGTAAGCTCCCATCTGCATTTCAGGTGTCTCGTAACTCGAATACAGCTTGTGATATCCCTCGAAGAATAACAGCCAAGCATCAAGAAAGGGGTTTAACGCATCCATGTCTTTCTATGCGACTTCCTCAACCATCTTGCCAGATTTCAGACCTGGAGGTCCAAACACCTTGCCAGTCGGTCCTCCGATAATCTCCTCAGGAACAGCAACGATGCTGCCCTTCTTGGAGTTGACCCAGCGGACAAAGGCGACATCCGGCTTCGATGAGCCGCCGCCGGGCGTGTCCTCGCCATTGGCTCCCTTGCCCTTGGTCTTGGGCGCCTGTTTCTTCAAAAGCTTGTTGATGGTTTCCATCTATTGTTTGGCAGTTAGCATGCGCCTGCAAATGGCCCAGTCATCCGCAAACAATAATAATACTTGCCTTGACTTCTTCGTTGCGCTTGTCAGACAGGTTTCGTCGTCGACGTGCCATTTCTGCCCTTCTCATAGATAATTCTTCAGCAGTGAAGACCTTCTTTGCTTGGACCTCTGTTGTAATTCCATGTCAGTGTTCTGCTTTTCGTAAGGATGCCTCGCAAAACAGCGCATTCTTACCGTCTGAGAGTTTCATATACTGCTGAGGCTCGTCCTCGAAGCGAGCCCGCTGTCTCCTCGTCATCTTGGTCAAATCGGGTGTGCCCTCACGACTGCCCAGATCGCTGTCGAGCTCGCCTTCGGCATCCACTCCCACAGTCTCGTCTGCGACTTCAATCTCCTCTTCCTCCTCGCCCTCGGCGTCTTCTTCCTCGCCTTCGGCATCTTCCTCTTCGCCTTCGGCATCCTCTTCTTCGTCTTCCTCGTCATCGTCGTCCTCATCGTCGTCGTCGCCGGCGCCTCCAACATCGATGCTCATGTTCATCGTGTTCTCAGGGTCACTGACTTCAATCTCGCTGAGCTCCTCCTCGTCATCGTCATCGTCCTCAATCACCCTCGCCGCTGCTGGTCGTCGAGGAGTAACCTTTCCAGCCTTGGGCAAGGAGATCTTGATGGTGGGGGCCGCAGGGGTGTCCATGTCGATGTCGCCATCGGCATCTTCCTCCTCGCCCTCGGCGTCGACTTCCATGTCGTCGTCATCGCCATCTGCGTCAGGCTCCTCCATTTCCTCGTCTTCGTCTTCCTCCTCCTCGTCGCTGTCGGATTCTACAACGTAGCTCTTCTTTGGGCCACGGTTGCGTCTGCCGGCAACGACCTCGCTGTTGACCGAAATGCTGTTTCCCGTCGAGTTCCGCCCCCTGCTGGTGGCCTCGCGAAGCTTGTTCGCGGGTACCTTGACAGTGAGGTTCAGGTGCTCACTTCCTGGTGACGAGGGCGGGCCGCGGGACACGCCCGAGGTCCGGCCATCTGAGCGGCGAGCACGGGTAGACATGCTGCTTGTTCGCTCGCTATCGGCCCAGTCAGTAATTTGTTCTTGCGCCTTCTTGGCCGCCGAGCGGCGCGGTCGCGAAGCCATGTCTGGAAATATGCGTATATGCGAAGGCTGATCTGTCTCGTGGGTTGTCTTGGCAGAAGAACAATGACGCGCGAAGGGGGTTTACGCCACGTATGAGCGGTTTATGTACGGAATGAAGATGGGATATCTCGGGGTGAAAAGGTTTAGGGTGGTTTCGGGATGATGGTGGGGGAGTTTTTATCCAAGATTGGACGCGGGAGGTTGAATTAAGGTAAGCTCGGGGGGCCGGTCCAGACAAGGAAGGGGAAGGGGAAAGGCGAGGTGGCACTGCTGCTAGGGAATCTGATCCCTTGATACGGGAGATGAGGTAAGGCAGTCAATGTAGTTGGCCGAGATGCAACTTTAGCCCAGGTAGGTTTCAACGCCTTCTTTTCTTAATGAATCGCACACGCACGCGCGGGGCGCCTTTTTTGGTTTTTTCTTAAACCACCCGGGGACTCTCGAGTCTCGACACGGCCACTTTCCCAACAAGAACTATGTCGTGGAACCAAATCGGATTCGAGGAGTGTGCACAACCCCGGCCGATATAGTCTCTCTTTCTTCTCGAGATGTTGGTTTGCGTATTGATGTCGTTGCCGCTTGCCTCACTTGACTTGGCACAGCAATCCGGCGATGTTGATATAGTGATTTGAAGGAGGAGAGACAAGTACGAGGTGAAGTTTGATGGAGGTGCAGCGTGGAGATGTGACGGAGTGACAAGGAAAAAGCTAAACGGAAGAGGTCGCATCTGCGATGGGATTTTGAGCTTACCGATTGATTGATACCTTACGGAGGATAGACGACGCTTAGCCGCAGCAAGCAAGATGGGCGCGCGCAAACAGGCGGACGGCAAGTGGGATGGATAATCGCCTTTTTGGTGGCCTATCGCCCTCACAACTGGATACCAGGCACAGAGCAACCTTGCTGGGACGGTTTTGGTGGCTGTGGCCAAGCCAAGCCGCAGAAGGCAGAAAAAAAAAGTGAACCCCCTGGAAAATGGGAACTGAGACTTTTGGGATCGATTGGATCTTGTCGCCTCCTGCGCGTGCTGCAGCTGTCGCTTCTTCTCTTTTCTTTGCTCTCCTGCGTTTCTTTCGTGTGACGCTTGGTTTCTCAACCCCTGGCGCGTGAGCTTTCGTTCCTGTCCCCCTTTACTTAGCGAGTCCACTCCCCAATTGTCTCCTGCTCATCTGGTATACAGCGACATGAGCAATTGGCCCGGTGCGAGCTTACCTTAATCCCTGGTCGCGCGGCGAGGTGTGTCGGTGAAGGACGGCCCAGTTGAAGAGACGGTTGGAGATCGTCGGTGACCACGCGGCAGAGCGAATCGGATGATCCCGATTGAGAGGCTTTATTGGCTTGAAACAGGAGTAAACTCGGTACAGAGTACACCTTGAGGGTGGTTTTCGAGGCGGGCGAGAGATGAATAACGATTGCTATAGTTGAGACGGATTCTCAATGAGCATTGCTTGTGCTGGTCCGGTTCCTACTCACCTTGAGTTCAGCCTTTCACTAGAGCACTGAAGTCCGCTGAAGCGCGCCGGATGTCGAAAACGGAAGCCCCGTTTTTGGGGTGGTCGCCATGGGCACCGTGCATTGAGCCCAGCACCGTGTAGAACTGAAGGGCCTCTAGGTCAGCGAATGGCCGTTACGTGCTGGAACAGTGACCCCCGTAAAGAACGTCCAGCCTCTTCCGTTTCCCGCTTCCCCAGCCGAGGCATGTGGTCATAGGTGCCGAACCGCCGACCCCATCAACAACCCGCCCTCCGGACCAGCGCCCGGCTCATTGGCGATTCGACATTGCGCCAATCTCGACAGCTCTCACAGACACAACGTTCCAAACTTTCTACTGCAACAGGGCACAATCTCTTTTCACTAACCATGAGCGACTCCGACGACAGCGGTAGCACGCCCGGCATCCCGTCATGGCAGCGCGGCCAAAAGAAAGAACCCGAACTCGAGCCGGAGACCACCATCTCACAGGATGCGAAGCAGGACGATGTCTCCTCCCGCGAAGACAGCCCCGAAGTCGCCCGCAAGTTCCTGCAGGATGACGAGATCAAGGACGCGCCGAGGGAAGCAAAGGAGTCGTTCCTTAAGACCAAAGGCATCTCGCCAGAGGATATAGAGCAGTTGTTGGGTAGCTCGGCATCTGAGCCGGCGCAAGACGTATGCTTACCAGCTTCACTTTTGCCTCGTTTCGCGGATTTCTCATGACTGACAACACGAATTGCAGACCACTCAAACAGAACAGTTACCGCCAAGCTCAAGTCAAGTAACAACAGCGTCACCAGCACCAGCACACACAACACCATCACAGACACCTTCACCCTCACCCTCACCATCACCACCGCAAAACGAAATCTCCTTCCCCCGCCAAACAGACCAACCTCCCGTGGTAACCTACCCCGAATTCCTCACAAAACCGGCCCGCCCCCCGCCGCTCGTCACCGCAAACGGCATCCTCAACACCCTCTACGCCTTCGCCGGCATCTCCACCCTCCTCTACGGCACGAGCAAGTACCTCGTCCAGCCCATGGTCGAGAACCTCACCGAAGCCCGCTACGATCTCCACGAGACAACCTCCCAGAACCTCGCAAAGATAATCGAGAAGCTCGAGGGCACCGTCTCCGAAATCCCCGCCCCCAAGAAGTCTGCCGCGGCAGGAGCAGCAGATGGCGCAAACAAGGACGCAGCAGACGACGACGCGAGCAGCGCCGACGACCCGACCGAAATGTTCCACCGCGACATCGGCACGCAGACCTCGATCCCTTCCACGCCCTCCCTGGCAACGTGGGGGGAGAACAAGGGCAGCGACAGCGACAAGGACAAGTCCGCGACGGACAGACAGGCCGACAAGCTGACGTGGTTCAAGAACCAGGCCGCCTGGCTCAAGACCACGGTCGTCGCCGACGCCGACGACGTGGCGGACCTCAAGTCCAAGATGGACGTGCTCAAGGACGACCTCGTGCAGCTGGCGTACCCGAGCCCGTCCGACTACGCCGGGAGCAGCTACTCGCTGTACGGCGGCCCGCGCAAGAACGAGCCCGAGGACGAGATCAAGAAGGCGCGAGATAATATTCGGAGGGTCAAGGGGGTGTTGCTCAGCACGAGGAACTTCCCTGCTTCCGCGAGGTGATTTATCCTTGCCTTGGTGGATAAATGTACCTTTTTGTCAAAGATGCGTTTAGGACACTGGACCGGGGCGGGATTGGTTATTTATGAGGATACGGAAATCTGTATCATATCAGTGAAAGGCTAATAATGGAACTGAGCGACTTTATCTACTATTGCTGGACACCGCGCTGGAAATTGGTCAATATGGCGGGCGGTGTATGCTGTCAGCACGCTTATACCTGAAGGAAGCGAAAACAGCTTCACATGCCTACTTCGCTCGCAGCATACATATAGTGACCAAGTCAATTTGTCATCTTCAAAAAGGGGTTGTGATTTTTTCAGTCCCCTATCTCATCCATGCCATACGCTTTCTTGATATCTAACGTATCCATCCCGTATCATGCCTGCTAGAATGCAATAATCACATACAGTCCCTCAGGTCCGGAGTTGCTTTGCCTCTGGTATCTGGTCATGATACCCCGAAATGCGACCCCTCTGATTCGCCATCGTACGGCTGAAACCGCCCGCACGAGACTACTCCTTTTCTTCCGATTTTCTTTTCACTTTTTGCCGCTCTCTTGCGACTCGGCCTTGCTCTTCTCAGTTGGCAACCTGAGGACTTCAAATACCCGCTGCCAAGTAGCAACGTTGAGGTGCTCGAAATGCCGGTTCTCGGCAACCTGCTGCTGGTACCACTCGGTGGTCGGTCTGAACGTGTAAGGCCATGCGGGACGAGGATTCTGTCTGTCGATATTCATCACCCAGGTGTAGAACAAATTCTCACATCTGCTCTGTCCTGTCGGATTCATGGCTCTGGGCGGGTAAAAGATGATCTTGCTCTCGCCGCCCTGATTTCGATGACCGCCAATCATATCAATATCCATTGAAGAGTCTGTGGCATGAAGCCCGTGCCCAATGGGCGCGTCGCCGGGACAAATCTTGCGGAAACCCCTGCGCAGTAATAAAGTATCAACCGCTGGAAGATATTGCTTGCAGTCCGACATCATCACGTCCAAGTTATGGAACGTGACGTCGACTGGCAAGGTATACTCCGAAGGCTCTGTTTCGAACCCACCATACCAGACCTCTAGCAGAGGAAGGCCCCGATGTTTGTCTTCAGATCGCTCCCGTACCATCTGTATAAGGTGCTGCTGTGCCTGCAAGAGTTGAGACTCGTAGACCTCGTTCGCTGTGGAACATCGATCCTTGGCCGCGGTGTCCCAAATAAAAAGCTCGGTTCCTTTCCAAGCCGCATGAGGCTCACGAACCCGCCAAATCGCAAGCCAGGGATGGCGCGGTGGTGGTTTGCTTGGATGATCATCTTCAGGAGTGTAAAAAACCGCGAAGTAGGTATTGAATGTCGGCGGCAGACGATAGGGTGCTGAAGGTTGCTTGAAACGCTCCTGGTAGGATGAGAAGAACGGCCAGGGCCACTCCATCCACTTGTCGAAAGTTGAAAAGTCGCGATGGAAGTCTCCATAAGAGTCAGCTGTATTAGCAATGTCTTCGTAATAGGAGACAGCAAAGCCAAAGAGCTTCCCAAATGGACACAATTTAGGACGTTCGTTGCGAGTAGCGATTGCCTTCAACTTGCTCAGGAAGTGGTGGCCAGACAAGCCTCCAAGAAGCTTGCTACCTCCACTTTGTGGTCCAAGATTATTGTCGGAACCTGACATGTTCTGACGCGGGCTAGGAAAATCGGGATTTGGTTCGGCTCCTCGATCGCGCCCAACCCCAGGCGGATATATGGGAATGTCGCCGTCTTTGATCAGATGGCTATTGTCGGAAGTGCCATCTGTTCCTAGAACGTGGAACTTGCGGAACTGGTCGAAACGAGTTTGGGACCAACAGCCGAACCAATTCACCAAGCTTTGCTCGTCGTTGGCATCAATAGATCCATCAGCAAAGACAATGGCCTCGACCTGCTCATCCGGCACAATGGTTGTGTCTATGGCCGACTGGAGGCCTTCCACTATCGCCCATGTCTCGAATCGAGCTGTGCAATCTTCTTTGCTCAATCCTGCAATTCGTGCTATATCCTCGCGCTTCGACGTTGACCACTGGCGTGTTAGGTCACCATCTGCCATCAAGTCGTCTCGGCGGGCGGATCGCTCATGCGCAAGATCCCGCAAATACTCCCGTAAGCTCGCCGCCGCCACGATCTTTTGGTTATTATTAGGCTTTTGATAGGTCCTATTGTACCACTGAAAGAGTTGGAAGGCACGGCGTGGTTCAGAGACCAGAAAACTTGGCGTAACTAAAATTGCGTTACCGTGGGGGAAAAATCTCGTCAACTCGAATGTGCCCAGCTTTGGCATCTCGTTGTGCATAGACCGAATAGATGGGTACGCGGGAGACAGCTGGAGTGACTCCCCAATGCACCAAAAGACGTAAGTTGCACTGCTCTTATGCAAAAGCAGCTTGAGCAAACCAGGGAACTGTCGGAGCGAATCGGCGGCTGCCTCATGAACAATGATAACTCCTTGCGTAACAATCTTCGGGTTGGTAAAGGCGGCCCAGTCGCCACCCGTTTTAGTTGAGAATATCCTACATTCGGGATTCTCTGAGCGAAGCCACTCGCTCATAGCCTCGAGTAACAGCACCCTAGATGGAGGAAACGCCAGGTAGAAATTGTGGCGTACATTTCGAATGCCGGGGGGCAGAATCATATGGTAGTCGAGGCGTAAGAGATCGCGGAAGATGGCAATTCGCGAAGCTATCTTTGAAGCGTTGATCTGTCTGATTGGTAAAGGCTTCTTAACAGCCGGCTGGGGCTTGAAGATGACATATTTCAGATAGACGTTTGCCGGGCTGTTGGCTTCGACTTCAGGCATTGTTTGCTTCCAATCTTCACACCCAGCTGGGTAAATGACAATGAGAAAGTCTTCATAGAAGCACGCAACCCCAAACGCCCCTGATCGGAGCCGTTCTGCTGCTCTCTCCACAGCAACTTGATCGTTGTTTGACTTGGGCCTGACGCTTCCATTTGCGAGTACCCTTTCAATAACAATTGCCCTTTGAGAGGCAAAAGTTCTGGCTGTGAAATTTCTGGCGAAATGCAGCAGTTTCTCGTCAACAAATTGAGAATGCCAAGCGTCAGAGTCGGCTCTAACATTATCAAATGTCATTTCAATGTCCTTGCTTCCCGGAGGACCTAAAACGACAGTTTTGTCGTGGTTTTGGCCTGTGCTTCTCGACTTGTAGTCTGTTATTGATAACTTGCGAAGGATAGAATGAGGCTTAGCAGGCGGTTGAGTAGACTGTGACGGATCTGAAGGCATCGGGGGCGACTTGAGTCTTTTTGGCCGAGCAGTCGGGTAGTCCACGTCCATCTCTTCTGGCTCATCGGCAAGTGGAACGTCTGCAAACTGAACGGACTTCCTTTTCTTGGTCGTTGGCTGAATAGTCTGGGGCTGACCGAGATTTTGAGGGTGTGACACCCCCGCCCTCTCCGACGCTGTCATACTGGACTCACTGGCTGACCTCGTCGAGAGATCATCGACTGAACGCTTCAGTACAGACCGAGGGATGCTAGCGGTGGTATTGGTACTCGGATTGATGTTTGTACCGGTAGTGGTTCCAGGAGGCGGCCCGCGGCTGATGCTGAATAGCTTCGTTGGGACTGCCGCGGGAGCCATGTCCGCTTTCTCACGACCTTGTAACTCAGCTTTTCTCTTGAGTCGGTGATTTGAGAAAAGACGAGCATCCTTGTTAGGATCGGCCACGTTCTGTACGAGTTGACGGCGCTGCTTTGATTGCTTGCCGGCCGCGAAGACATTGATGCCCGTTCCGGTGTTCTGTGATCTAACCATTGTCCTAGAGCTCACAGCAGTCTTTTTGGCCCTGTGAGTGGTCCGCGCAGTTGCTGTCGCGCTATTCGGCAACCGGCTAGTTGTCGCATTGTTGACCACCCTGCCCGGCAGAGGCTTCTTCTTTGCTGTTCCTTGATATTCAGTCGCCGCTGCCAGCGCCGAAGGTGGCTGTGAGCGTGGCTGAGGGCTAGAGCTGGATTGTGCCTTTCTTGTTGTTGATTTTGGTTTCTCTGTCGCTGAAGCCCGTTTCTGAAGGATTGCTTCCTTTGCGACCTCCTGCTTAGGGGCGATCTTGGAGGGTTGAGTATCAGAATAAGACGCATCTTCGTTTCGCTCCACAGCCTTTGGAGGGGGGAATACGGCGTTGTAATCATCCTCCCCAACGTCTTCGTCGCTGAGATAATAATCCGCTTTGGTTTCGCCCTCCCATAGCCTAGGCTGGATACCTCGTTTTTTCCGTTCAACGTTGCGCTGGTGATGCCGCTGGTATTTGTCCTCTTGACGCTTGACCACGCTTTCTTGCCAGGCGACAATGTCGAACGGCTTCTCCTCCCCACAAGCTTGCTTTGCTTGAGTGTCTTTCCATTCCCCAAGTAGCTCATCCGTCACGTTTTCTTCAGGCTCCCATGTGGCCTCTTCAATGGGGTAACCAGTCCACTCTACCAGAAATTTGTCTCTCCCACCTTCGCGACACTGAGCGCGGATACCCTCTACCAGCCATTCCTCATCGGAATCGTGTTCGGACGCGAGGGTGGAGTTGATGGAGATGTTGTCATCGTCAGGTTGCTTATCATCGGCGACGAAAAGCCCGGAAGCATCCATGGCACGCTTATACTCTGGAAAGCATATCCAGAATGCACGCGTGAAGGAATACGCTGTGGTCGTATGTGTGAACTGTTGCCACAGGTTTTCGACGCACCAAAGGTCGATACACTCAGATGACGATGTGACTCTTGATACGCGAGGTAGCAGGCCTCAGTGAATGCAACCGCACGTTGTGTGGGAGCTTGAAGGAGAACCTCTAATACTCGAAGCGCAGAGCTGATCAGGCGAGGACCGAAATTGGTTGATGAGGCAAAGAGGATGGAGCTCTTGTTCATGAACTTTAATGTAGTTATGTGCACTGATCAAAGGTAAGCGATGAGGTTATTCGGGCAAGGTAATGAGGACTAACCGGCGGGACAGAATGCGTCCCTACTCGTCAGGTACCAAAGGGCAATCAATACATTGAAAATTGAGAGGGGCGGGAGATGTGGAATTTTGTACAGAGTAAAACCAGGTATTTATGGGATTGCTGGCGTGAAATTGGGCGCGAAAAGTAACGATTCAATATCGAGGATGCACCGGAGCGGTGGGAGAGCGTTTACATGCATGTCAGGGCGCCATGGAACAGTGTCCGTGCAGCATTTCAGGGAAGGTTCCACGGCCCACGGTGCCTTCAGTGTTCACAGGTCTGCTACCATGGAAGAAGGTAAGGAAGGTACGGGTACCTTATTCTAATTGGACCTGCCTTTCCAACGATAGCGGAAGGCAGCGGGTAACATCTTGGCGTGCAGAGAGCAGTGTCCTGCAAGCACTCGGATAAGAAGCAACTTTCCACCGACGACCTCTTGAACGTTACTGAACGTACGAGATGGCACATCTACGTAAGGCAGTTACTCAAGGGACCTGATCAGATCCTTTTCAGAGAGTCGGCACTTGTAAAGAAAACTTTCTACGGATACTTTGATCAACTAGGGAGTTGGTTGGATACGGTAAGTGTGCACACGCAGACAGGAGCTTCCTTTGCCTGTGTTGACGATCTAAAGATGATCACCTCAACTGGCAAGGAAATTGTTCAAAACCTAGGTACACCTCACTGAATCTCGACAAATTGTAGAATCTGCCTGTGATTACGGACCTCAGCGGTAAACAAAGCTCAGCTTACCTTATGGAAGGCTCAATCTGGAAGTTTGTGTCATGCATGTGGCGTTGAAGATTGAGTGCTGTTGCTTGGGGGGCAGTGCGTGTAAATGGACTACGTCAGCTTCTTTGGTACTTCAGTAGAGATCAAGCTGTGTGTGACACTCAGGGCACATGGCGAGCTGGGTCAGAAGAAGCGACCTGAGCCATGCTGAGGTTGTCCTCTCTGAACACCGCAGCCTGGGCACACGTGATGCTTGAGGTGAAACGCGACACTTCCGGCTACCGACGGCGGGATCCCGTTCTGGATCCTCGCACACTGCAGTCAACTGCAGACCTCTCCATGTCCTGTCAATCTTCGAGGCAAAGAAGGGAGACGCCGATGTGACGAACGTGGTTGGTGCATGCCCGGCGGTGGTGTGGCTCAGCGGGTTCAGCACATCCGGGAACGTGGACCATATCTCCCCCTTCGACTTTGATGTGCCCGGGCAGGGAATGGGTAGCCATTGAAGTCATGGAAGCAAAGGCATTGATCAATCTTTGGTACTTTCCTGGCCAGCGTGTCGTCTATCTATCTGCATTCTTCCCAAAGTACGTCTTTGACCTTTTTGCATACTATGGATGTTCCAGTTACTTGACAACCCCACCAGTTGAATGATCTGGCGGCAGGGAGATGCCGAATTGCTGGTTTCTAAAAACACCACGAATGGCTTTCTGATTCCAACTGTACCTTGAAAAACAAACACCCCCATTTTCTTTCACAGAAATAAACATATCCATCACTCCTCTTTTTAATATGTTTACCTCTTGCTCGTCTACTCAATAGTGCAAAAAGCACGGTAGTCTCTCATGCGTATCAAACGTTAGCAGAGCTCTGAGGTATATCATTAACTTGCACCATGAGCCAAAGTACCTTGGCTGTCAAGGTACTTCCTGTACCTGGATACTCCCAATCTTCCAGCACCCAGGACCCGACAAGCCCCCTTTGCAGCTGGCTTGCGACGGAATACAACCCCCAGTAGTACCCTTACCTCACTTAGGTACGCCCGACTTCCCCTTTCCCAGTGGCTGTTTGCTCTCTGGGTACCTTACCTAAAGTGCCTACCTCCCTCCAGGCAAAGCGAGTTTCTGTGGCCTAGAACTGCCCGGGTGCCGACACCACCACCTCACCTCAATCTTTGCTGCCTCACCCACCACCCTATGCTGCCTTGACCTGCACTGTCCACCACCTCTCTCAGTCTGGTTCAGTTCCAGACCCTTACACCTTGCCTCGCCTCAACTCAACTGCTTTATCTCTCGGGGCCGCGCACCACCTCCATCGAGCCGCAGTATCCTCGCTTCGCAACACCAACGAACCTACAACTTCCTAGACACCTGCCCATCGCATTTGCAACACAATCCGACATCATGGCCAACGACGAATATGACGTGAGTCCTCCCATCTCCCATCTTCCAGACCCCTTGACCCTACTGCCGCCCCTCTCCCTCTCCCTCTCCAACTGCTCTCCCAAGCCTCCCCCTCCTTGCGCTAACTCGAAGCCTCCGACAGTTCCTCTTCAAAGGTGCGCCAACGACCGATCCGACCTGGCGACGTTATCGCATAGTGGCCACAGGGCTTCTGTGAGGGCCAGCTGACATTTTCATCTTCTAGTGGTGTTGATCGGAGACTCGGGCGTCGGAAAGTCCAACCTTCTCAGTCGATTCACCCGCAATGAGTTCAACCTGGACTCCAAGTCGACAATTGGTGTCGAGTTCGCCACTAGATCCATTCAAGTCGACTCCAAGACGATCAAGGCACAGATTTGGGATACCGCCGGCCAGGAACGCTACCGTGCCATCACTTCGGCCTACTACAGAGGAGCTGTCGGTGCCCTCCTCGTCTACGACATCAGCAAACACCAGACATACGAGAACGTCACCCGGTGGTTGAAGGAACTGCGAGACCATGCCGATGCCAACATCGTCATCATGCTTGTCGGAAACAAGAGCGATTTGCGCCACCTGCGAGCAGTGCCTACAGAGGAGGCAAAGGCTTTCGCCAGTACGTTGCGGTGAAGGCGTCAGGGGGAAGTGCCGTAGACCCTGAGTTCGCTAACCGGTGCTCTAGGCGAGAACCACCTCTCATTCATTGAGACGTCTGCCCTCGATGCCAGCAACGTCGAGCTTGCATTCCAGAACATCTTGACCGGTGCGTCTACTCCCGTATTTTGCAACTCGCATACATAATCAGGGGTATCTGGTGACAGTCAAGTGCTAACGTGATCCGTCTCGCTCGCAGAGATCTACCGCATCGTATCCAGCAAGGCCCTCGACTCGGGCGACGGACCCCAAGCCTCGATCGGAGCCGGCGCCGGCATTTCGCTCAGCACACCTGCGGACAACAGTGCAGAGAAGAGCGGCAAGTGCTGTTAAGCGAATCCCCTTCTGCGAAACTGTTTCACGGCCTTTTGGGAGGGCTGCTACGGTCGATATCATGGCATGTCACACACATGCCCCGGAATCTGTACGCCACTTGGTCAAGGAGGGGCTGCTGCATCGAGGAATGACTAGGAATCCAATGAGTCTTTTTTATGATTTCCGAAGGGACGGAGTATAGTCTCGGCCTTTCTTTTGTTCTCCTTTATACGGCTCAGTGCGGCTTGTCTGGGATTTGACGTTTCTGACGATCGCTCTGAGATGCTTACGTAGTTGAATGAATCCATCTTAATGCCTTGAGGGAGCGTCTTCTAGGTGGAATTTGGTGATGTGCGAAGCATTTTGTGGCTGCTCCATCCAACGACCTGTCCTCGCCATATAACATGCACACCGTAGACAAGATACCCCTTAGCGAGGATGTCCGTAATGTGCGATGGTACCTCGAATAAACGGGTCGCATCTTTGGCCGCCTTCAACCTGATCAGGAAGTGTTCGTGAGTTCTGACGTACCCGTTCAGATGCACCAATACAGTAGGTAATTACTACCTCAGGTCTTTTGCCGTCATGACAGGTGTTCCTCTGAGCTCAGAGTGGCTTCTGCCCCTGGCCCAGCTCAATACCTTAGTGGTCAAACCAGCCATGTGTTTACATTGAAGTACCGCATTCCCAAATTTCGGGGTCTTTCTCAAGCCATGTCCTGGCATCACACTGGTCAGGATGTCTCGAAGCGCTCCAGCGAGGTGAAATTGAGGTGGGCATGCAAGCTTGCTGCGATCCACAAAGTTTCTTTCCCCCCAGCCGCGCGCTAGGTACTCATAGGTGCTGCGGTGCCCATCCCCTCACGCCTGGCCCTGCCCCTCGAGTCCCCCTCGCTCTTCAGCTGGGTTAGCCCGCGCATGAGTTACTGTCCCCCCCTTCTGTGGCACACTCTGACACGGTCTGGGCGACAGGGCAGCGGAGGGAACGAATGCGCCGGAGTTAGGTACGTACCTCCCTTACTCATTAAAAAGGTTCGAGGTGCACTGGCACCACAGGGAACCTCTTAAGTGGGTGTGTGCCCCGCTACACCGGGTCACCGCCTGGCCGATAAGCTCTCTTATCAGGCGTCCCGTCTGTAGCGGAAAGAAAAAAATTTGGGCTGGTCGCAAACCATCGGCTTCTGTTTCCTGCAGGTGGGCTGCGATATCTTCTTCGCGTCAAACATCAATCTTCGACGTCGCCAACACACCCCACACCACCTTCGTGACTCGATAAGATGGCTTCCGTATACAAGTCATTGTCCAAGAAGGCCGACAAGCCTGAGGCGCCGACCAATGGCGTCAAGAAGGTGCGCCAGAAGAGGCGCGCTCTGGTTCTTTCAAGCAGAGGCGTCACTTACAGGTGAAGCTCCGCCAATAGATCTCCATGTGCCATGGCAGTCACGCTGACCTTTGAACTCGACAGACACCGACACCTGATGACCGATATTCACTCGATGATGCCCCACGGAAAGTTGGACAGCAAGGTCCGTACTATCCCCGCCATTGCTGGCTGTCCTCATCGACAATTCTCGATCCTGACAAACCGCTCTAGTTCGATACCAAGTCAAAACTCCACGTCCTCAACGAACTCGCCGAGCTCAACTCGACACCTCAGATTTGCTACCTGGAGGCCAGGAAGCACCAGGACTTGTACATGTGGTTGGCAAACGTGAGTGTTTCCCACTACGATAGTTCATCTCGAGGATGGTGGGCATTACTGACATTGACAAGGCACCGAACGGCCCCAGTGTGCGTCTACACATCCAAAATATCATGACCATGGAGGAGTTGCGATTCCCGGGTAACTGTCTTAAGGGCAGCCGTCCTATACTGTCCTTTGACGCCGCATTCGACACCGAGCCTCATCTTCAAGTCATCAAGAACTTGATGACAATGGTGTTCGGTGTTCCAGAGGGAGCGAGAAAGTCCAAGCCTTTCGTGGACCACGTGATGGGAATTAGCTGGGTTGACGAGAAGATCTGGATCCGCTGTAAGTCCGACTGCTACTTTACCAACCGCATTTGCGTACTCAAGGCTGACACTGCGACAATCAGACTTCGAGGTCAAGGAGGTCGATGCCGAGACGGAGGAGGAAACTGGAAAGTCAGTCCTCAGAGGAGGCAAGACAGACGTCGCCCTGGTAGAGATTGGTCCGCGGTGGACGGCAACCCCGATTGTCATACTCGAAGGCAGCATGTGTGGAAGCAAGATCTGGGAGAGCCGAAGCTTCGTCTCCCCGAACCAGATTCGTGCGGACCTGAGGAAGAAGAAGTCTACTCGCCACGTCTCGCGGACGGAGCAGGAGGTAGAGCGGGCGGCAAAGAGAGGCGAGCTTGGCCTCAGAAGCAAGGGTGGAAAGAGCGCGGCGAAGGACGAGCTGGATACCAAGGCACTGTTTGCGTAATAATGAGATTCCATGCTGTTCGGGCATATTTGAGTTTATTGACTGGCAAAGGGCCAATTTTTTTCTTCTCTTTTTGCTCAAGAATTTTGAAATGCCGAGGAACTCTGGAGCACAAGAAGAAGACAGAGAAGCATGAGATACGCCAGGTGAAAGATACGGTATATACCTGGCATCATTCATTCATTCATAGGTGCGAGCAAGCGGTGCGAAGCTTTTGATAGCAAAATACGTACTCCCACTGTCGGCTCCAACATCCTCTCAATGATTGGCTAATGCGGCGCAAGCACCCTAGCCACAATCACGAGCGATACGGTACCCCTGACGCCAACTCCCCGGGGAAGGAACCCACTGGAGGTAAGGTAGGGAGACAACTTCCGTCATATTGGACCGGAAACTCGTGGTACCTGTGCGGCTTGACCTCCTGAGCTTGAGCAACATTAGGTCAGCAATCGGGACCTTGGTGCATGTCCTCTGCGTCACCGTCGCGTCTACCCTTTCACTTGACCTCGATTCCCCCTTCGCGTTGAGGTTTCCCTTCCTGCAGCACTGCTTCAGCAACTCAGCACTGCGTTTTGTGTGAGCAAGCATGGCCAACCGGGACATCTGCCAGCCCATTTCGACCAATATCGCGTCTTCTGTGCAAATAATGCCGACCTACATCATCGCCCTTATTGATAGCCCCAACGTCGGGGTTATCAGGAAGTAAACCCATTGATCCGATACCTCACCGGTGATTTCATTCATCCGTGAGGCCAGACGAGACGAATCAGTCTCCGAAATACACGCACATTTATTGTGACTGGATTCTTATCCGGTGATAATTTGTTGAAGCGCACGTCAGAGCTTCCCTTCAGCATCAAAGCTAGACCAAGGGCTCTAGCTCATTCTGTCCGTCCTTGATCAGCAGGCAAGCATCAAAAGACGCCAGCGAATTCATTGTCACGAGGTTCACTAAAAGGAGCTGCCTGGAAACAACATGCTGCAATACACCAGTGAGTCGCGCGTTTGTCAACACTGTTGTTTTTGGGATGAAGCCTCTAAGAAGTCCATAGATTCGACTCGTACTATCTTTGCTGCCGAAGGCGTTCCGTTGCTTCTCTGACTTGTTCATCTGAATCATCGTCAATTTGAATCACCATCAGACTAAACTACAGTCAGACTGCCCTCTCACCACACACATCCCCCAGCCCGAAACCTGACTCTGCATTGCTCTATCGGATCAACCTCTTCCTTATACTTGATCAACTTTCAGACCACGATCGCCTTCATTACACATAGACCGCTATAGACAACCGTTGATTGCTTTCAAGATGTCTTCAACTTACTCATCACTATTTGTGGGCCAACAGCTGCAATCAGACCTGGCGGATGGCGATCTTGGCAAATTGGACGGCCTCGAAGGGCTTCCCCTTGAGATTATTTTCGATATTTACCATCAACTCGATGTCCGAAGCATACTCTCCCTGGCTCAGGTCAACACTCTTTTCCATGGACTCCTGACAAGAAATAAGGCGGCAATTTTGCTACCAGTCCTTCAGCGAGAGTTCAGCCCCTTGCCCGAGCTTCTCCAAGTCTTCACGGCTTCGGACCAAGACATGAGCCAGTATGGAGATACCTTTCAGCCGCGACGAGTAGTTTTCAGAAGATTTCCGGGCGACATGACGGGCGTCACCTTATCCCGTGGCGGTGTTCAGCACAATACAGGGGCTTTGGACGGCGACAAACCACCAAGAACTACTTTGCCGTCACCTCGATCGGTCACGCTTGTTGAACGAGACTTGAGGCCCTTGCTGAAGTATTGCTTGGTGACACGACAATGGGAGGAATTATTCCCTCAACTCCACTGGTTTGCGACACCTGAGGACTGCCGTCAACTTAACGAATTAGAGAAGTTCAAGCTTCGCCGTGCTCTTTATCGTTGGTGGCTCTACGCCTTTTACTTTCACGGTGAACTTCTTCGTCCTCGGAGCAGTCAGCCGGAGCCGTTTGTCAACGATGTCCGAACCAGTCACATGAGACTTCATTCAACTCGCGAACTGATCGAGATGAGAGATCTTTTTTTTTCGATGAAGAATCTTGTGCGGCATTACATCTACCCGAACTTAGAGCAGAACCTAGAACCTGTAAGTGGTATTTGGCATCTTGCAATTCGATATTGCAGGCGCAGTGGTATTAGAATCTAATCAATACTGACATCTATTAAAGGTTGACGAGAGCAGCCCACTCGAGCCTATGATCGAGACCAGCATTCGCGAACGCATTGTGGACACGTATGCCAAGCTCGATCCGGAAGACCTGATGTTTTACTTCGAGAACTTGTTCAACTACCCTCGGAAGAGGCTGGTAATGGATGTCAATTTGAAGCACCCCGCATTCTCCCAGGACCAGGAATCGTTTGTAGCAGCGATCCAGTCCGCGACAGACGAGCGGCCGTGGCTTTTCGACATTGCTGATTTGACCAGCATTGGAGGCATCGTTACCTCTGATGACGACTTGGACAAACATCTTGTTCGTGACGGCAGCCACGATGGCTCGATTCCTCCTCCGGGAGCGTTCCGGCGGCCGAGAGGGATCTGGGCGCCACCAGGAGATGATGGTCGAGCTCTCGCCGAGCGAAGTCATTCCTATGGAGGGCAACGTTACTAAGCATGCTGAGTTTCCGGGTGGAGGCAAAATGGGCCGGGCCAATGTCCCATGATGGTCTATCTCAATTGAGAGTGAGATAAAAGCTAGTCAGGGTAATGCAGATCCTAATAGAGTCACTGTCAATGGCCTCGTATCATCTTCGTCGGGTTGATGTCGCGTCTTTCGCGCATGAGACATAAGTGTTTTGAGCAATGCCGCCTTCTCCCGCCAATCTATACTACCTAGGTAGTGTATTACCATTATTTATCAGTAACACTATCGCAAATTCCACCACTTGCACTGTAGTTCGTTAGTATCTTCAATGCTATGATGGCAAGAAGTGCAGTAACAGACTGAACTTGCCTTATTCGGGAATCTAGCAATGGGTGGATTGCGGACTTGATCTCTTAGCTAGTGCAAGGCTGCGACCTACAGGGGCGTAAGTGTGGCGGGTGCACCCTGCAAGGCGGCGAGCTTGTGGCCAGCTCCCGCCTTGTCAGTGGCCCAAGCCTCTCCCATCCTCACTCACACCCGGCCACTCACTTAATAGCCGTCCTACACGACGGCATTGTCTCCCATCAGCGCAGCGCATTGTCTTTGCGCAGCTGGAACCCTGCTCTTAATATCTCTTTTCTCTCGAAACCTTCTCTTACACCAGATATACCATCATCATCTGCAGGCGCTGCGCCTGTAATCAGACTTGCGACAGACCGACCTACCTTACTACAGCTGGCGGCGGCCTTGTCCGAACTCATTGTTGAGCTCATCTCGGGCAGCAGCCAAAGTTGGACTGTCGTTCTCACAAAGGTCAGTTACTATTTCACAAAGTGTTTTTTTTATGTATGGCAGTCAAGCGACAGTCTGATCAGTCTCGTGTTCCATTATCGAGCGAGCTGGCTGAGATGGCGCATCTTGAGTGTTTCTCTTAATGCCGTTTGCCTTTCATCAAGACCGAGCAACAAAGAAGCTTCATTTGATCTTTCCCAGTTCTCATTTTCATGCCGAGAGGTGTTTTTGATGCTATCACTTATTCAAGAGATGCGCTTACGAAAGAACAAATCGCAAAAGATACACTTTGTCTTTCACTTGGCCTGCCTTGCTGTTCCTCAGCGTTCGGCACCTAGACGAATCCTGAATATATAACTGACCTGGCATTAGAAGACCGCCTGCTTCTGGGCAACCTGGATAGTTTCTTCCTGTGTGGTTGAAGATCGATCAGCCTTCGGAAACAGGGCAGAGCATTCAGTCAGACCTGCTCATCTTTCTGAGACATAGGACTGCCTTCCGTCCTAGCTCGAACTATCCCGGCTATCAGTACCTTGGAAAGTCTCTGTTGGTCAGCCACGGCGATCTCGCTCTGCTGCCCGAAGTATCAGACACTGTCATCGTCCCGTATCACTCACGATAAGCATCATCTGCGTTTTGGGGCGTGTCGACACAGCCGGTTTCTGACCATGGAAGGCGGCGACCCGGACGTCGTCATGGGCGGGGATGATAAGCCTTCAAATAACATCACGACTACCAATGGAATTCCAGTGCCTGCTGACGGGGTACAAAAAGACGAGAATACCACATCGCCCGACGACGAGGATGAGGAGGACGAAGAGGACTATGAAGAAATTCTAAACGATGACTCGATTCGCAGACGAGGACTACTACCCACGGCATGTTGCTACGATGACCGCATGAAGCTTCACGTCAACGCCGACTTTGGGACTACGCCTCATCACCCGGAAGACCCTCGCCGAATAGAGGAAATTTTCAAAGCATTCAAGAGGAATGGCTTAGTTTTCAATGGCCCGGAAAGCAAAATCACGGAGGTGATGCGTCACAACCCGTCGAAATACATGTGGAGGATTGGCGCTCGAGAAGCAACTAAGGAAGAAATTCTTACCACACACACTCCGCTGCACTATCACTGGGTCGAGAGCCTATCGAAGATGGACTACCCCACGCTACGAGAAACGAGTCGGCAATATGATCAAGGCCGTGCCTCGCTTTACGTGGGCAGTCTGACATTCACGGCAGCCCTTCTCTCCTGCGGCGGCGCCATCGACACCTGCAAGCATGTCGTCGAGGGCAACGTCAAGAATGCCTTTGCTGTCATCAGACCCCCGGGCCATCATGCAGAGTACGACCAACCCCTCGGCTTCTGCTTCTTCAACAACGTGCCCGTCGCCGTCAAGATCTGCCAGCAAGAATATCCAGAGGCCTGCAGAAAGGTACTGATTTTAGACTGGGACGTTCATCACGGCAATGGCATTCAGAATATTTTCTACGACGACCCGAATGTTCTGTACATCTCCCTCCATGTCTACCAAAACGGACAGTTCTACCCTGGCCCGCCAGAGAATGCGGAAATACCGGATGGAGGTCTCGAGCACTGCGGTACAGGGCCTGGACTGGGAAAGAATATCAACATTGGATGGCACGATCAGGGTATGGGGGATGGCGAGTACATCGCCGCCTTTCAAAAGATCATCATGCCTATCGCCAAGGAGTTCAATCCCGACCTGGTTGTCATATCCGCAGGATTCGATGCTGCCGACGGAGACGAGCTCGGTGGATGCTTCGTGAGCCCTGCTTGCTACTCACACATGACCCACATGCTCATGTCCTTGGCAGAAGGCAAGGTCGTCGTGTGTCTGGAGGGTGGCTACAACCTGCAAGCCATCTCAACGTCAGCGGTATCAGTTGCTCGTACGCTGATGGGAGAACCGCCACCGAAGATGAATCTGCCATCTCTGAACAAGGACGCGGCCAGGGTCCTCGCCAAGGTGCAGAGCTACCACGCGCCGTACTGGGAATGCATGAGACCTGGCATTATCCCGATGCCGGATATTCAAGATCTGCATGTTACAAGACTCAACGACCACATCAGGCTCGGCCAAAGGCAAGCACTGTCACAACGCCATCAGATGATTCCTCTTTTCATACAAAGAGATATGCTCTTTAAATCCTACGAGAATCAGGTCCTCGTAACACCAGATATTCCGTCCGCACGGCGTATTCTCATCATCTTTCATGATCCGCCGGAGGTGTTGGCTCAACCTGATGTGGTTGACCGCCACGTGGAGGCCCATAATGCCTGGGTAGTTGATAGCGTCGAACAGTACATCGATTGGGCTGTTGGCCAAGGCATTGCAGTCATGGATGTCAACGTCCCGAACAAGGTTCTACGAGACGAAGATATGGAACCTTACACCCAGCAGACAGGAGAGATTGAGCTCCTGGGCGAACTTCAGGAGCTGGCGAACTACCTATGGGACAACTACATCCAGCTCTACGAGGAGGCCGACGACATTCTTCTTCTTGGTGTAGGTCGGTCGTATAGTGGAGTTAGGGCGCTTCTGACTGGACGAGGTATGTCTTTTCACCATACAGCAGTAACGTGCTCTTCCCCCGCTAATCATTTCACGGTAGACTGCAAAGCCAAAATTGCTGGAGTCGCCTGCTTCATCAAGGGAATGTTGCGACCCGTCAAGTCTGACGTCGACACCGAGCTTGCACCCTGGTATAAGGATCACTCTCAAATCTACGTCGAGCATGATCACGCGTGCTGGTCTCGTGCAGACACAAAGCACAGAGTAAGTAAGCGCCGCTTCGGCACAGTGATTCGGAGTCCGGAGAACGGTACCCAGAAGATGGCGCAGGCCCATGCCAAGGAGGTCCAGAATTGGATGCTGGATATGCTCGCGGCTCGGCAGAATGGTGATACTACGGAGGATGACAAGATGGCTTGACATGCGCCGGTTGAGTGAGCCTGCTTCAAAGTTGGGATGAGATATCGGGGGGAGGCGCGTGCAGTGCAGCATATATACAACTGGGTACTGAAGCCTACGCGGTTGGCGTTGAGGACGGAGATATGTTCCAGGTCCGCAGCACGCTGGTCACGGGAGAGCGGAGGATTTTGAGAGAGAAGAGACACTTTTGGTAGCGAGGAATCTTCGAGCGCGGGATGGGTGTCAGCGACGTACCTTAGGCATTTGGCGAGAGAATTCTGTTGATACACCACCACAATGCCAACCATGTTGCGCCGAAGTCGACTGAGCCACCATAATGCTCTATACTCTGTGTAGGGGGGGAGTGAGGGAGCATCTGTCACCAAGAGGACGGCGGGGTTCAAGAGATGAGTCACGGGCTTCCTCTCCAACAGTGGATCACAAAATCCACACAATAACCCGCCTTGCTAGCTCAATCGGTAGAGCGTGAGACTCTTAATCTCAAGGTTGCGGGTTCGACCCCCGCGTGAGGCTCAAATCCTCACCGCGATTGGCAAAGCCATTCCACGGGTTCATCTTTTGCTTTTTGAACTTCTGATGATATGTTTTGCACTAGATTTTGGCACATGTAGGTGAGAGGAAGGCATACAGCAGCAAGTGGCCTGACTTTCCTATTTTTCAGTATCCCAGTGTAAGAGATACTTAGTTAGTGGACCCTTCCTTTGAAATCCTGTTACCGCAACATTTTTCGTGGTCTTTCAAGACTCGCCTAGTCGTGTCGGCGTCTACAATTTTTCCGGCAAATCACTTTAGATCCCAGCCCATCGTCAATTCTCTCGGCTTTGATTGGTCCCAGCCGAAAGGTCAACTTGTGGACCAGCACTGACGTTCGATAGTACGCTCTGGTTGGCTCAACAGCCGACGTACACTTATCTTATCCGGACAACCGCGTCTGAGCGCGCTTCACAGCTGTCTCTCAGCCTCCGTTTTGTGGGTACCCTCTGGTTTTCAGGGGGGCCGGATCCCAATCCTCGGACGCTTTTTGCTGCTTGCATCCTTAGGAGCCCTGCTGCTCCATCCAAGGACGATCGACGTCTGGCGTTGGCGCGCATTCTAGCTGACCCATCAACCTTCCCAATCCAACAACCTATCGCGCGCGCGCGCAAAGCAAAGATCTACGACCCCCCATCGTCAGGAGGTTTTTGTTACGAGCGTTGTCTTCGGCCGATCTGCAGGCTACACGACACGAACAGATATGGATCGCGATCGGAGAAGCAGGTAAGTGGTGTTAGCTGTTGGCAGCTCATGTTGTCTTTCCCACCAGTTCATCCCGGGCTCATCGAGGACCTGCCTGATCGAGTTTGGCATATTCCACGATTACTTCATACCGGAGTATCGCTCTCGGGAACTGCAACCCCGCGGCACCGATGATCAGTGTATCGCTTGCTTTCCAGCTTGGTACCTGTCACGGCCCCTTCTCAGACGGCGGACCTGTACGGCGATCACACCTCTTCGCAGGCTAGCATAGAGCGATGTCCCTTTTGCACTGAATCATCATTGCCCAGCCTTCCGACTGCGTCGAGCCATTCTCAATGGAACCAACTGACGAAACATCCTAGGTACGAGGACGGCGAGGTCACTAGGTATGGCGCTGGCGAGTCCTGGAGACCCTTCCCTAGAGGTGGAGGTGGCGGCGGCGACCGCTCCCCTCGACGAGCCCGAAGCCCACTGAGAGACCGCGAACGAGACCGAGATAGAGATCGTGACCGCGACCGCGATCGCGACCGTGATCGTGACAGAGACAGAGACCGGCCAAGATCTCGCGACCGCGACAGAGACCGAGACCGAGATACCAGAGACACCAGAGATCGCCCGAGATCAAGAGACCGCGACAGAGACCGCGCCCGCACGCCGCCATTGACCTCGGATAGCTATGTCCCCGGAAGGTCTCCTGCGCGCCGCCGCTCGCGCAGTGCTGAGCGTTACCGACGTGACCGGTCCCGTGATAGAGACCCGCGCCCTCAGAGCGACACATGGCGCAGACGAGACAGGACTCGAAGCCCTCCTCCGGTGAGACGGCCCTCGCCGAGACGTAGCCCGTCAAGGCGCCGCAGTCCCATTGGAAGATCTCCAGCCATCCGAGATGAGAGAAGCGATCGAGCCAGATCGCCGCCGCGTCGCGACAACAGAGACAGAGAGCGTGAGAGGGACAGAGACAGGGACTTTGATCGGCGGGACGACAGGTACCGTTCGTTGCCCCCCTTTGCGCAGACTACGGTCTCATTACCTTTTAGACGCCGGTCGCGTTCGCCATACGGCCGCGACAGAGGTCCTAGGGATAGAAGTCCACCCCGGCGGTCGCCTGCGCCGGCATCTCGTGGCAACTACCGTCCACGGTCTCGTAGTACGAGCCGCCGCGGCGGTGGGGGCGAGAGATACGTAGGATCCTCTTACAGACGGGCCTCGCCGCCCCGAGATTCTGGCATCTCGTCAGCGATCACGTCTCGATCAGCTTCAGGCAAGTCGTCACCGCATCCTCCTCCTTCCACCCGAGCACGTTCGCGGCCGCAATCGAGGGAGCGTGGGGAGCGTGTCGAGCGAGTCGAGCGGGAGCAGCAGCGAGAGCGAGAGCGGGAACCTACACCGCTTCAGACCGGTGCTTCTGCTGCATCATCGTCCTCCACGATGACGACGACGATTCGCGAAGCACCCAAGCCTGCCGCAAACGCCACCGCAAACGCCGCCGTTTCCGCCGCCTCCGCGATCGCCGCCCCCCAAGAGCCGGCCCCGCCGGCCGCAAAGACACCACCTCGAGGCCCCGCCGCTTTACGTGCTCCTCCAACCGGCCCTGCCGCGACCCGAAACTTCACTGCGCCCGCCAGCTCACCAGCTGTCCAGCCACCTAGACACCCGCCGACCCCGAGCGTGCCACCCTCGCGCGCAGACGCCGTTAGCCCGACAATCCCACCGGCCGGCCCCCGAGGCTACGTAGCTCCGGCCAGGGGCGGCGGATACGGCGCCCGCGGTGGACGAGGCTCGTGGTCTGGTCCATCCCCTCGACAGGCCCCTGCCCCCACGACATCCCCCTCTGCCATTGGCAACGGACCTTCCAGCATCCCAACCGGTCCACGCGCCAACCCCTCCAACACAACACCTTTGAGCACATCGTCAGCACCCAAAGCCTTCAACCCCCCTACCGGCCCCTCCTCGCAGCACGGCGGCCCCGGAAACGTCCGCCTGACGCTCGCGCAGAGCATGCTTGCGACCTTGCCGCCCATCATCCCCGGCGGCAAGATCGACCCTTCCTTGCTCCCGACGACGACGGGCATCACGAGGGACATTGAGCCGCACTACAAGAAACTCAAGGCGGAGGAGGAAAAGGCCCGCGCAGAGCTGGACGCGAAGCAGGATAAGTTGCGGCAGAGCCTCCAGATGTGGGACAAGCTCGAGATGGAGTCCAAGGCGTGGAAGACGAGGGTAGACGTGAGCGAGCAGAGCTTGAAGAGCTTGGCTGGTGAAGGCATGGGCGGTGCCGCGTTCTAGGTGGGAGCAAGCACCGTCACGTGGTAGAGTACGTTGAGAGGGATGTAGAAGGAAAGGCATGGGGCTTCTGTGTTGCGATTTTGGTGGGATCGGAGACGGGGGAAAGGGTTTATTGACTCTTGTTTTCTTTTTTCTTCTCTCCCCCTTTTACAGCGGCGACGAAGATGTACTACTACTACTACTACTACTACTACTACTACTACAATTATCTGTTAGTCGGAGAGGCACATACCCTTGCCTCCTCGCTTGCTTTTGCTCCATTACGTGTAGGAAAATACAAGAAATCAAGTGGGCGTCTGAGTACGTGCTCTCCGTGCCTCGAGTTGCGAGGAGGAAATTTGACGCGCGGCGTATTGGGCACCTCCGAGGTCAACGAAGAAGAAGTGAGCCTGCATTGGCAAGCCAATTTTTTTTCTCTCCATTTTTTCCCATTGAGCAACTGTTTACTGCTTCTTCTGTGCTGCATGGTATAGAAGAAGCCATGATCTGAGGTACCTCATAACAAGGTAAGGTAGGCCACCTGTGATGACCCCAAATTGCCTCTTTCATGGCCTTCAGCCTAGCCCGTCATTTCATATCCATAATCCATACCCGTTTCCGTAAACCCATGCTGGCCAACCAAGCGAGTTCCAGTCAAGCCCTTCCCCATGTTCCGAAGCCAAACCATAGCCTATCTCGTCGTCTCGTCTTCCATGGTATCGAGCTATGGACCCGTGTGTGTAGAAGACGGCCAAGTTGTAATATTATACAATATCTGAGGGAAATTGCATCGTCCTCAGTGGTTCTCTGAGAAAGCCAAAATGAAAAAAAAAGGTCATGCGCGTACCTCTCGCCGACAAGGAAAGGGAAACGAAGAAACAATCAATCCTACGCGTAGTCCATATCGCTATCCCATTCGTCATCGACCTCAAAGTCGCGTTCGTCGTTCAGGAAGTCATCCATGCTATACTGATGCTCCCGAGGCTTTTGGTTGTCGATGTGGATATCGACAACGTTGCACATGCCTTGTACAAATGTGTCTGCCGCTGCTTCTTCAGAGGCTTCGTCGGTCTCGCCCTTATTGGATTCTTCTCCGGGTTCTCCCATATCGACATCGTTTTCAGAGTAAAATTCGTCGCTGTCAGGCTCCGCGTACGACTTGGGCTGCAGCTGCTGGCCACGAAGCCCTCTCGACGTGCTGCTAGCGCGAGAAGAGGTACCCGAAGCATGGGACACAACTCGATTGCTCCGCCGGGATGGCTCTGCGGCAGGTTTCTTGGACTTCCGCTTCCCAACGACCAGGGGAGATGACTCGACGGGCAACGGTTTCTGCAGGGTGAAGTGTGGTTTTGGATCGGGGCTTTGTCGAAGGAAGATCTTTTCAAACTTCTCCTGCCACGACTTTCGGAGTTCCACGCGTGATCGCCAGGAAATGCTGAGCATTGCCTTGATGGAGATGTGTCTGAGATCCGGTAGCTCTTTAGCGCTATCAATCAATGATTGAAGAAAGGCCTCAGCAACCGCAGTATCAGCTGCGCCGGAACTCCAGTGACGAAGATTCTCCAGATGAACCACTTGCAAAGATGCCGGCCAGCTAGGAACCTCATTCGGCAGCAATAGCGTATCGTAGGAGGGAAGTCGATCGTTACTCGATTCCAATAAGCTGAAGTACTGTAGGTTCATACGCAGCTCCTTAAGGTGCGGACACGCAGTTCCCAGCACCGTAAGGAAGGACAGGTTCAGTGAACGGTTGTGATTCAACACAAGCGACTGCAACTGATGTCCTTTCGTGACCAGAAACAAGCTGAAATCGTCGGCAATGACTTCCGCGCAGTTCACTAGCTCTAGGCGTCTCAGCCTTGCTGGGAGCAGGGGAAATAGTGAGGTAGTAATGATTGTCGACGATTCGAAGACCAGATCGTCGAGATTGGGAAGAGCAAGAATAGAGTTCGCAAGCAGGCTCACAGACTTCTGATCTTCGGCAAGCAATTCGGGATTGGTCTCGGGATCTTTGTCTAGTCTGATGGACGGCATCTGGTAGTTCACAAACTTGAGTTTCCGTAAAGAGACGAAGCTCGGCATCTGGTGAACTTCTTGAAGTCTCGCAAGGCTCGCATCCCAGTTCTTGTCCATCAGCCTGGAGCTCCACTGCCAGCTTTGGAGCCGTGTTATTGCAGTCTTTTCCCCAGCCTCAGCAGCGGCAGTAGGAGACACCTCAAATGCCTCAAAGAGCTCGTCAGGATAAGTCCACTTGATGGATTCCTTCAGCTTTCGGAAAGGGGCCTGGTCAAATCCATGCACGAGTAGGACCTCTTTGAGACGAGGCAAGTTCTGCATCAGCTTCAGTGGCGATGTTAGGCCTCGTAAAGACACCAGTCTGACGTCGATGTGGAGGGCCTCGATTTTCGCTCTATAGTTGAATGTAGTCTGCGATGGCGGCTTCTCGAGCAATTCCACAAGCCCATATGCTTTGGTCTCGTCCCGTACTGGTGGGCATTTGTAGAGAACGGTCAATGCCGGATCAGCGAACTGCCTGCACGTCCTGGCCGTATGGAGGATCCAGTTGACGTCCAATGTATCCTGCTCATCGCCTGAAATCGCCGCGAATTGAAATATCTGAACCCAGATTGAATGCGCAATTTGAGGGTCGAGCCAGTTTGGAATGATAGGGCTTGTAGTCTTCATGTCGATATCCACCTTATTTTTCGGTGGCCTCCCTCGTGGCTTAGCCGGAGTGGTCTTTGGGGTAGGTTTGGCATCTGAGAGTTCGTCTTTGAACCCGTTATCTTCGGATTCGTCCGAGAAGTCGTGCTTGGCTTTCCGCGGTGAAGCCTCTACTTTGCGAGGCCGACCTCGACCTCTCTTAAGGGCAGAGTCTCGCGCAGTGGTGGTCGACTTGCGTTTGGTGCCGGCCCGGCTAACCCCTCTTCCGTCGCTAGCCTTGGTCGGCGTCTTTCGGGGACTCTTGCGTGAGGTGCGTGGTAATTCTTCAAAATCTTCGGATTCGTCCGCAATGGAGTCTTCCTCATCAGAGCTTTCCATGCCAACATATGACTGAATGTGGGAGCGAGTCGAGGATCGAGTTTTAGATCGGAGACCATCGGTGAGCTTATTCGGGGACGTTTGGGCTCCAGCCTTGGTAACTCGCATTCGATCTTTGGCAGTAGATTGGGAACCTGTAGCGTTCGCTGAGTCGCGACGAGGCCTCGAGGCTGTGGTTTGCCGCTTAGACGCCATGGTGCAGTAGTGGTGTGCCCTGCATCGATAGGAGTCGCATCTTAGGGAATGTTCCAATAGAGGCTGTCTTGGACTTGGTGACTAACCTGTGCTCAAACTATCCGTAGAGCCGTCCGGTGATGTAACCAGTCAGAAGAGTGTCGAGTTGCACACCAAACTTAGCGCATGCTGATTGAAGCTGTCGAGTGATGACGTTTGCGACAGTTATGCGCCAGCGGCCGGAAGTCCGTTATTAACAAGTACGACGGCACGCTGCAGAAGCGATTCACTCATGCAACATGCAATAGGAGATGGAGGAAGAATTCAGTGCGCAAAACGACACACTTGTGTAGAAGGAAAGTGTAAGGTAATGTATTTGGAGAGACTCGTGGAGGAAGGTTCACACCTTTGCAAGTGAGTTGGAGTTGGTGGGGCAGGTGCGCGCAACAGTCACCTCACTGAACCACCAACGGGGAAGAGCTGTCAGCCTTGCACTAGCGTCTTGGGACACCTCAAGGCTGCCGTGGGCTGCAGTAGACGCTTGTCAATGACCCCCGCAAACACATGGCCTGTGCACCTGAAGAGAAAGGAAAGATGAGGGAAAAAAAAAGAGCAGGCAAGTGGAAGTCCTCGATCTCTCCAACTTTGAGAGTGAGTTTGCTCGCAGTTTGGCAGCATCAGGTTTCCCAAGCGTAACAGCATCGACACAAAGAATGCTAAAGTGCGGGATGACCGGAATTTGGATAGGAGCAAGTAGATCCTGGCCGGCGAGGCAAAGATTGGCCGTCGTTTGCTTTGCGCCGAGTTGCCTTGCGGATGGCAGCTCTAGCTCTGGAGGAAAACATCATGTCATGTTCAAGTGCAAGTTGGCCTGAAGGAAACAGAAATATTTGTTCGAGAAATTCGAGACAGGGTTCCATACTCGGGAAAGCAGGACCAACTTGATTTGGGTGTCGGGGCGAGCATTTGCGCAGTCGGGTGCTTTCCGCTTCGCCTGGAGAGAAAGGACCCACTAGCAGAGCATATTGACCAATCATGAACATGTTTCGCTGGTATCTGTAGCCAGAAGCCTAGAGCCAACCAGAGCAGGCACTAAGCACAGTAGAAGACACCTGCAAGTATCCGTACATCGAGCAAGTGCTGCGGTGACCCCTTGCCCTGGGCAGTTAGTTTCACGGGTAGTTAGGGGGCATGAGAGTCTGGCAACACTGGCCAGTAACAAACACGTTTGCTGAAAGCCCCCCCGGTCCACCTCCAAAATTCAATTGCTCCGGGGGTGGATTGCCGTCCACGTTTTTTGAGCCATCGACAACGACGCGCTTCCACTCCCGCTCTATCACAGCCTGTTCCTGTTATTGTCATCGCCCAGCGCCACCACTCTTGACCGTCAGGAACGCGCCGCCTTTCTTCAGCCAAAGCTAGAACATGGTTTTCTAGTCTTGCAGTCCGTCATATTTTAGGCTCGATTTTCTCTTTTTTGTCCAAGCAGCCTACCGCCCGGGCTTCGTTTCCTTTTTCCTTGACCAAGACCCGAGTCACAGTCGCGGTCGCGTCTCGTTCCTTGGGTCCCACTCATTGTCTCGGCCCTCCTGTCGCATTGCTCTCGAGTCACCACGACACCTCTTTGGCTCAGGTCTGGCACAAAAATTCTAGACTTGACTTGCGCCTTATCCGGATTGTGCAGCCCGCCACTCTGCATTTTCTGCTTCAAGACGCCAGAAAGGAGACAACGGTGAGGCGCAACCTCACTGCCCCTTTCTCGTGAGACTCGGCCTCTCACTCACAGGCCTTCAATGAGCATCGAGACCAGACATCTTTCCACTCTGGCTCACCACGTTGAAGTGGACTTTGCGAAGTAAGGGGCAACCACACTCAGGGTAGATTCGAAGGCTTACGGTCTTCATTTAGCCTTTCTGGGAAGCACCAAGCGGGACTATCTCTATAAACCTCTCATGGTCCCCCTTCACCAGCTATGACGCTTCACTCGCGGCGCCAGCGCAGTACCCCTTTTCTCCAGAGGAACATCTTGCAAGGCATGGGCAACACCCAGTCTTCGGCTTCCAAGGCCGCTGCTTCCGGAGATGTTTCCAACGGCCATCATGAGGTCCGCCCCAACAAGCGCCGTCGCATGGATGCCGATCATCAGCTCGCCGACCAAATATTTCAGGCGCGAGATGTTGGCGACCTGCAGCGCAACCTCCGTGTTCAGGTCAACAGGATCTTCCACAGGGCCTCCAAAAGAATATCCCTGGCTCCTTCCGACGATGTCGTGAACCTGAAAGCCCGATGCAAGGTTTCGCTGTCGCATGTCACCAAAGCTGGTGAGGTCTTGCTCTACTGCAACAGCCAGCTGTGCGATATCAGGTCTTTCAAGGACCCTGGCGGCCCAAACCGGATGGCGCGCATCTGCCTGCAACGACCGTTCTATATCCCGGAAGACAGCATGCGCATCAACCGCGACGACAACGGCTCCTTTGACTTGGCTGATTCTTACCGTCTCTGTGTCGAGCTCGAAGCTGCCGGCCCAACCTTTTGGCCTCCGATTAACATCAACTCTTCAGCCGATGATGCAAACCCTACCGAGGCCATACACTGGGTCCTCGCTGCCGCATCGTCAGATTTATTCACACGCAGGAAGGCACTACTAAACCTCAAAGTCAAGAAGACACCGCAGTCCCTTGGCCCGACAGAGCATGTCATCGATATTGATGCGCAGTGGACGACTGCCTTTGAGGCAGGCCAGATCCGGGCCGTGGAAGCGGGCACAGAGCCCTCCATCACAGTGTCCGGCATGCTAGCCGCGCAGGACTCACTTCTCACGGATTACGGCCAGGAGCCATTATACGAAAGTCCACCAGGAACTCCAGTGAAGGTTCCTAGAAATGGCGCGGTGAACGGGGATGTCCACATCGACGAGGATCTCGAAGAAGAACTCACCCCCAACCGGTCGCTGAGAGTGCGCGGCGCCACCAAGAATTACAACCTGAAAGTCCTCAGTGACAAGGCTCAAGGCAGGGACAAGAAGCGGAAGAAACGCGGTGCCGCGAATGCCGTTGAAGAGGGGACTGTTACCTATCACCTACCCAGCGAGAAAGTCTGTCTGGATTCATTCCGCTGCGTCACGTGCGGCATGCCACATAGCTCGCTGCCTCAGCTACAGGTTCATCTCATCAGTCAACATGACCAGTATGAGTTCCGGCCGCAGTCTCGCGCGAAAGGCGCCGAGTTCGAGGTAGCACACCGCTATGAGTCGTACACATTTGGTCCGGAGCCATTTGCTCTTAGAAGACCTACAAAGGCGTTCGATTTGGATCAGTTCGCAGATGGCAATATTTCATTCTTAACATCACGCTTTGGTACCGAAGACCAAAGCACACCTGGACCCCAACCAGTAGGTCGTGGCAGCAAACAACCGCTCGCCAAACCTGCGCAGGTTCGTTCTCTCGCAAATCCTCTCACAAGAACGTTACTGACTCTGTATAGACACGCTCGACAGTGCTTCTGCCAGATATTGGACAGACGCTCTACGACCCCATCACTAGGGCCACATTACAACCAGGCACCGAATACAAAAAGCCCCCCGCTAGCGATCAATGGCTCATCCAATGGCATCGTGATGCCTTAGCGGACTTCTCTGATGTCCCACCGGATGAAAGGGAGTACATGCAGGAGTGGGACAAGTTCATGCTCACCAAGCGCCTCTCGTCCAGCATATACTTCCCCGCGGCCTGGCTGAGCTTTGTGAGGCTCAAGTCGGAATGGCTCCTCTCCTCGCCTTCTCGTATGACCGAGTTTGGCAAGCATTTTACATACCTGTTGGCGCGAAGTAGTCTCGACCACGGCACCGTCGTGGAGGCCCTCGACCACATTGCAACGCGCAAGGCGAAACTTGGCATCAAGACCGGGGAAAATCCGACGCTGGTACCCAAGGGGTCGCCTCAGGGGCCTCACATCCGCAAGAGTGCCGGTGGTTGCTTGGTGTGTGGGCTGACTGTTCTGGGGCCGAGGCTCCTCCTGTGTACCAACCTGGTGAGTGGTGACCCCTGAGTAACATTACAAACGACGCCAGCTAACCTTGTCTACAGAAATGCTCGAAACGGCTTTACCACTCGGATTGCATCAGCGAGAACGCAAAGATGAGCGTCGATGACCCGGATTGGGTTTGCAATGAGTGCTTTGACACACAAGCAGCAGAGCGGACGTAAGAGGGACGCCCGGCCACCGTCAGCCGTGGAAGCAAGACGTATAAGTGTATAGTAAGAAATGTCAACCCGTCAGCTCGAGGGACGAGAGAAAGATTGGGGGAGGGGGAACGGAGAAGTGTATGAGGGGAAGAAAGAAGCCAAGAGAGAAGAAGCTCATCATTTTCCATTTCGACAAACAAAGCGGATGGCATCTACCTGCATGGGGCAAACGGCGTCGCATCATCATCATTGGGGCGGCCGATAGAGACGGGATTCTAGAGGCACCAGGCATGAAACTATACTAATTGAATCTCACTTTGAAATGACAGTAAATGGCCTCCTGACGACTGAAGTTGTTCTGTTTTTATAGAGCAATCTATTCGAGATACCAAGACCAACACGTGTACGCGCGGAATCATCAACTAGCAAAAAAACAACGGTTAGAATTTCTGTATGCCCAACCCGGCGCCGGTGCCCCTTTTGCAATATTGAAAACCATAAGGATACCATTACATTTCTCTCTCTCTCTCTCTCTAATTTGCCTTCTCGACAAGAGAATTCAGCCAGCCACCAAGCTCCCAGGTCACTTAGAACCTGTACTTGCTCTGCTTCTTCTTCTCGTCGTTGCGCTTCTCGTCCACCTTTTGCCTCTTGCGCGACTCCTGCGCAATCATCTCGGACAGATCCTCCTCGTACGCCCACTTGGCACCCAGCCCCTCCTCGCGCTTACCCTCCTCGAACCGCCGCCGCACCTCGTCCTTGCTGATGCCGTCGTTATTGAGCAGCGCGTCCGGGTCGAGCGCGACGTCCACGTCGCCGGGCTTCTTGCGCTTGCGGCTGTCGTCCTCCTGGCCGAGCACGGGCATGTTTGCCTTTTGCTGCTGGTTGAGGTCGTACACCCTGTCGCTGCCAAAGAAGCCCTCGGTGCGCTGCTGCCGCTCGGGGATGACCTGGTACGCCGAGCGCGGGTGCGAGCTCTCCTCCGTGTCGAAGCCGCGGCGCTGCTTGCGCAGGTCCATCTCGCCCGCCACCGAGGTCTCGACGCCGTGGCCCGGGTAATCCGTCGGTACGGACGAGACCATGCCGCCCGAGGTCTCGATGCCGCTCGGCGAGGCGAGGCCGCCGCCGGGGCCGTCCTCGTCTTCGGACTCCTCCTCGTCGGATTCCTCTTCCGAGTCTTCCTCTTCGGACTCCTCGTCGCGGGGTTGCAGCTCACCCCAGAGAGTCTTCTCGACGGGCTCGCCGGTGGCCAGGGGCGCGGCGACGGGTGGTGCGATTTGTGCGCCGGCCTGGTTTGTGAGACCAAAAACGTCACCTCCGTATAAGGGGCGGTTGAACTCGTCGACGGGGGGCTTGCCCCAGCCACCGGGATGGAAACCCCACGAACCGCCTGGTGGCGGCGGAGCGTTGAGTCCTGGGATCTTGAGAGTGGGATATGATGGAGGCGGGCCGAATCGCTGCTGGTTGATGAGCCATGGTGGAGGTGCGCCTGGCGGCATACCCAAGGCCTCCTTTGTGGCCTCGGTCAGGTCGCCCGGCCGGAAGTGCTGGAAATCAACCTCGCTCTCCTTGCCCTCGTAGTACACCTCGCCGAACCGCGTGAGCTCCGGCTTGGTCTGGAAACGGAAGAACGCATCGTAGAGCTTCTGGTAGTCGATGTCCAGTTTGCCCATCTTGGGAGCGACACGCTCACGTTGCTTTTGCTTCAGAGATTGCTGCTCTTGCTTTTCGAGAACAGCATCGCGCATTTCCGTAATGCCCGTCTCGGCGATAAACTTTGGTAACCGGAAAGGCGGCTTCTCGATACCTCGCTTCGAGGAAAGGTACTCCCTCTTGAGCGCCCAGTGGCCAGGAACGGGCACCACGTTTCTTTGCGCCTTGATCTGCACGAGAAGGCGGGGATCTGTGGCTGAGGTGTCCTGCCACTCGACAACATCGGGTATCTTGACTAAAGCCTTAAGTTCCGCAATAGAAAGCTTGTTGAGCTGCTTTCTCTTCTTCTTGGAAAGCTTCGTCTGTCCTGATGCCTCCTCGTCCTCGCTGGGAATATCGTCTTCGTCCCATATTACCTCGCCTGTGTTTCCTGCATTGGCCTCCTTTGAAACTTCGTCCTCGTCTATCGCGACGCCGAATTTTGAAAAGATATCCTTGAATGCGGCAAACCTCTCATCGTCAAAGTTGAAATCATCGTCGGCAGGGCCGTCGGCTTCGACCTTGGCGTTGGTCTCGGACTCGTTCTTAACCTCGAGGTCGTTGCCATTTGTTTCTTGTGTTGCCTCAGTCTCTTCAGGCTTCTTCTCGTCGTCTTTGACCTCGGGAGTGTTTGACGCGACCTGATTGTCCTCTACGTCAGTATTACGCGCGCATGCACCGACATCGAACGGGAAACGCACCTCTGTCTGAGCCTTCTTCTGCTCCTTCTTCTTCGCCCTCCGCATCTGGTTCTTGGTCATCTTTGGGGCCGCCATCTTGAATCGAGATGCGCCGTGGAGCTGAACGCTTTTGGTGTAGCTTGTGTTACGACGTAGCAGACCACTGCGGCTATGGTAAATCTTCTCGGATCGATGCGAGGGCGCATGCTTTGTGGGAAAGCAAAACGGCGGTGGTGCTGCAGGCGCGCAGAAGTGGACTGGAGAAGTACAATGCGATGGAACAGATGTTGATGGGCGTCAAATGCTGAACAGCCTTCTGGAGGCGACTGGCGATACGTGACAGCCGCGCCAAACTTTTGGAGGCTGCTTTACGATTAAGTGGGTCCGTCCCTAATCCTGGCCGAAGTGAGAACGGTACGTATTCCTAAGTAGCGCAGTAGGTACTGCTCGAAGCTTGGGCCGGCGCCGTCCAGTAAGATGCTTGGGGTGCCAAGTCTTGTCGGTAGGCGGCGTTACTAATCATCCAGCAGCGCCGTAGGTACCTCCCCATCAATGCCATAACGCCGTACGGACTGCAGGTGCCAACCCGTTGCGCCGGTCCTCCAGCGGGTTTAGTGCCCCGGGCACGGGCTATTGAATGCCGTGGTACTGGTGGGCGAAGCTCCGTGGGGGGATGCGTTTCTGCCCCTTGCTCAGCAGGGATAGCAGCCACTGACAACGAGCCATTCCTAAGCCGCGCTGCAGCACCGTGGGATCTCCGATTGATTGAGATGAGGACAGCTCCCCCAGTAACTTTAGGGAGCTGACTTTTGTATGGACGTGTAAATCTCGCCCTGCCGTCGAGACTTTTTTTTTGCCCATGCGAACAAGAGAGAACGTCTGGCCTCCCACCATCAGAGCGTCGCCATCTGAAAATCGACCTTCCACAAAGGCAGAGACAATGCTCGACCTTAAGCAAGTCTAAGGTTTTTTGATTCTCTTCGCGCATGATTGCCGCATCTGTCACTCGTTTTTCTACCAGTACAAGAGATATATCTCCAGAGGGGTGCCCAGGCCTCAGAGGTACTAGGTAATTTACGAAAATCGCATACCCACCCTGCCAGCATTATCAGCTACCTTACGGAGACGGGATACCTTGTCTTGATACCAAGAACTTTTGTCCCCGCCAAATTTCCCCCAGTGCTCGCGTCATGCCTCACTCCACAACTTCTGGTTCTATAACACAAACCTCCTCGGTCAATCGGTCGCAGCACTCACCAAGACCGTACGGCGATATCGATTCCCTCTCTGCCAACGGCAACGGCGGCATGGAGAAATTCCCCGACCACATCGATTCTCACCTCACCAACGGTTCGAGGGCCCCGAGTCCTGCAAAGTCCAACGGCTATGCGCTACCAGGAGCGCCCGTAGGCGGCGACCGCTGGCAACCCAGAAAGGAGAGTCTCCAGGGTCGCAGCGTCAGATGGGGTGCGCCGGGCCAGCAGGTGCCAACGCGGTATGGCCATGGGAGGCAGAAGAGTCTGGGTGACGCCATTCACAACATACGGACAAGAGGCGGAAGCGTCGGCCAGAATGCTCACGAGATAGCTGATGCGCTCAAGGCGCCTGTCTCTCCTAGGTTGATTGTGAGTCTTGCTTAGAAACGCTGCTCTGCTCCCTTCTTTTTTGCTTGCCAGGCGCTAATGGCTTGCATCGCAGGCGCTCTGTGTCCTCTGGTACACCTCGTCCGCCCTTACGAACACGTCCTCGAAGTCCATCCTGACCGCCTTCGACAAGCCCGCGACGCTGACCCTCATCCAATTCGCCTTCGTGGCAACCTACTGCATTCTCTTCGCCTGGCTTGCCAATATCTTTCCAAGTCTCAAGACGACGATACCAGCTCTCAAGCATGGCATTCGCTACCCTTCCCGCGATGTCATTTCGACGACGATGCCCCTTGCCGCATTCCAGATCTTTGGCCACCTGCTGAGCTCGACCGCGACCTCCAAGATCCCCGTCTCGCTGGTCCACACCATCAAGGGTCTCTCTCCCCTTTTCACAGTCCTGGCCTACCGCTTGATCTTCAACATCAGGTACTCTGTCAACACCTACCTGTCCTTGGTGCCCCTGACCCTCGGGGTCATGCTCGCTTGCTCAGGCAAGCACAACAGCTACAGTGGCGAGCTCCTGGGTATCTTGTACGCCCTCCTTGCCACCATCATTTTCGTGACGCAGAACATCTTCTCGAAGCGTCTCTTCAACGAAGCCGCTAAGGCCGAGGCTGAAGGTCAGTCAGCGCGATCGCAAAAGCTCGACAAGCTCAACTTGCTCTGCTACTCCTCTGGCATGGCATTCATCCTGACGGTCCCAATCTGGTTCTGGAGCGAAGGCACCGGAATCATCGGCGACGTCCTCCACGATGGCGCAGTCGACCTGAACGAAAAAGCGGGTTCCTTTGACCACGGCCGCCTCACCATCGAGTTCATCTTCAACGGCACCTTTCACTTTGGACAAAACATCCTCGCCTTCGTCCTCTTGTCCCTCGTCTCGCCAGTGACGTATTCAGTCGCCAGCCTGATCAAGCGTGTGTTCGTCATCGTCATTGCCATCATCTGGTTCCGCAACCAAACCACCCCTCTCCAAGGCGTCGGCATCCTGCTGACCTTTGTCGGCCTCTACCTCTACGACCGCACACACGACCGGGACAAGGCGGACCGCAAGGCAAAGATGATGGAGATCAAGGAGGAACCCCTGCTACCCCTGAATACAAAGGACGCCTTGAACGCCAGCCAGAATGCACCCGTCTTTGAGAGTCCCATGGTCTCTGCTGGAGCATTTCAGTCATTTAGCAACGGGCATTCGCCTCATGGCGAAGATGCCAAGAAATCTGACGGGCCCAGCAACGGTAGAGCCCGCGGGGCGAGTAATGCCGCCTGGCTCGCACCGGGTACCAAGCAGGAAGATACCTGGCGATTTGGGGACCGGTAGAGGGGTTTTTTGGGGCAGGTCGCAGGATGGGAGTTGTAAAAACATGTCTTTTTTAGGCCAATGAGTCGCAAGGAGTTCAATGTCAATGTACTATCATGATCGGCGCCAGTCTGGGTTGACGGCAATGTATGGATGAAACACACGCGCATACACACATGTTCTTGTAAGCTTGCCTTGGGTTTGATGTGATCGGGAGATCTGGGCGAGGCATATGGCGACGTTCATTCTTCGAGATGAGATACCTAGACACTGGGGATCAAGAAAGGCTCCGGCGTTTGAATGACACTCTCGGTGCATGTAAAGCTGAAATTCCACAACATTTCATAACAATTGACAGGATGTCCGTGTCCCCTTCATATTGTTACTGAGTCTAGCCACAAGACCCATCATGCGCCATGTCATACATACGCCAACTCAAGCTCAGTCGATGAGCCATTCCTCCACCTCAATACCAACGCTCCGCCCCACGCCCCGAATGATATCCCACCCGACGTTAATCCTCCACTTGCCTCCACGGTCCATCGGATCACCACCCGTGCCAACCTTCATCAGCAACCGCAAACTCGCAAGCGTCGAGATAGCCATACCCACGTCGCCGTCCACCACGCTGCCGCCACCGACAGTACCAAACCCGCCACGCACGTCGGCCTCGGCCCACTCGCTCCGCACGGCAGCAAAGATGGCGAGCATGCGCTCCAGAACGAAAGCGTGCGCGCCGAGCAGCTTGCGCGAGATCTTCTTGTGCTTGCTCGGCCGGCCTCGTTTGGGGGCTACGAACCCGCCGCCGCGGCGTTTTCGGCGGCCGTGGTGGTAGGTTGAGAAGAGCGTTAGGTCGTGGCGGGGCGCGTTGTGTGAGGCGAGGTAGGCTGCCAACAGCAGCAGGCGGGTGGTTGTCGGTAGTAGGGTTGTTAGGTCGGCGGTGGCGGTGCTCATCAGTGCCGCCGCTGATTGAGCTGATGCTGTTGCGTGCTTCGAGGGCGTGCCCACTGGTGTGTGGCCATTCACCTTTGTCGTTGTCGTCGTCGTCATAGACACCGTCGAAGAAGAATTGCCGAGCTTGATGGAGACGATACTCGGGTTCAGGAGGCTCTCGTCCTGAAAATGCACGCGCGAGGCGATGAGGAGCTTGGAGAACTCGCGCGGGCCGTGGGTGCGCGCCAGGATGGGCGCCGTGAAGCGCGGCCAGAGGGCGTCGCAGCTGTGGCGGCACGAGGGTAGGGTGCGGGACGCCGACGTCGTGAGGGCGTCGCAGACGGCGCCGACGAAGCGGGTCCAGAGGAAGTTTGTGTCGTCTTGCGTCGTGGTCGGGGTCGGCGGCGGCGGGGACGCCGAGATGATTTTGACGAATTCCTGCTTGGTGTAGTTTGGGAATTGGATGTGTGGTACGAAGGAGATGCGGAGGCTGGAGGGGGGAGGGGCGGTGACGATGAAGACGCAGGTTAGGCATGGTATCTATGGAACGGTAGCTTGTCAGTATGCCATAGTTGAGCGCATGCGAGGTGTATGATCACTCACCACTTCGGATAGCCGTGCTAATGCTGGGAGGAGAGTTGCGGGAGCGTCTCTCTGACGGTCAATTGCGTCAAAGACGAGCACGAGGCGCCAGCCGTCGGGTCGTTGTGTGTACTTTAGCATCTTGCACAGCTCAACCATCAATTGAGCTAACGTCTCGCACTTCTTGGACGGAGCCTCCCATTGTATCGCGTCCACCACGGCAGCGATTGTCCGCTCGAATAAATGCCGGCCCGTGATACATTGTATAGAGTTGACGATGGCGAAGCTGAGAGAGGTTTTGGGGTCGGCTTCCGGTTCTTCGTCGAGGGGCTTGGAGAGCCTCTGCAGGAGAGCCTCGATGATGGCCGACTTTCCGGTGGCTTCGGTGCCGTAGACGATGAGGTTCCGGCAGGGCGCGGCGGCGGGCTGAAGTGTCGAGGTCAATTTCTGGCCTTCACATAGAGTCAAGCAAAAGATTGGCGACTCACATGGAGAAGAGTAGCTAAAGACCGGATCTGACGTTCGCGGCAGGGGAAACGTTCGAATAAGGGGGATAGGAGGAGCTCCTCGGGAAGCTGGAAGAGAGACGCCATGTCAATTGGGTCAATTGCTCTGGCGTTCGAGCCTTTTAGTAAGTATCAACTCGAAAACAGCGTTCGTCACCCGGAGAAGGAAAACCGGGGAAACGGGCCGGAAACCCAAGACCGCCGTGTCGCGTACGAAGGTACGGAGTACATGGGGAGGAAAGGACCTGCAAGCCGTTGAGACGCGAAATCATGTGACCGGAGCATCGGCCCATCTCGGGCCCCTCTTACGGCGGGCGCAGGGGACCACAATGGCCCGCGTGCGTTGGGACCCAGGCGCCCTGTGCCGGGCGCAGCTCCACTTCTCGAGACTTGACCACACTCAGTTTTAGCTCGTCTGCGGCAGTGCGGCCTCACAGCTCGCAGCTCACAGTACCGGTAACTTCTCAAGTCACAACTCTCTCTGTGTGTCTCTCTGGCTGGCCCCCTCCTTCACTCACCCGGAACTGTGCGCCAAGTGTCAAATGTCCACGTTCCCCAAAGGTCAAACAAACATGTCCGTATCCAAACCCAGTCCAGCGCCCAAAAGGGCAACCCACGGAGGGTTGACAGCAGGGAGAAGGGTACTGCGGGAGGCGCAGTGCTTTTACGGATACACAGTACCCTTCTTCCCGACCCTTGGAATGAACAAACTTGTGTGTGTTGCCGGGTTCTAAGAGGCTTGCGCAAGCCTCTTATCCGTACTTTTTCTCTTTTTGCTGCCGCTGCACATGCTTCGTGGCCCTCGCGGCGCAGTTTGGGTACGTCAACGGCATGGAACACACACACCATGTACTGTTGCGGTGCGTTCGTTTCTCTCCCACTTGTAAGGTTGAGCTTCTCCGGCTTCTATTAGCCCGTCTCATCAAAACCCGCATGCCACCACCTTCGAAGGATTCGTGCCGCCTAACGGGGAAAAGCGCTGGACATCCGTCAGATGAGAGTCAGGTAGGGAGCTCGTCAGCTCAGTGTGGGGTCAATGATCTCTCCATCTGTGGCTTTGATAACTAAGGTAATAACACACCTGGGAAGGCAGCAGCATGAGATTCGTTTGTTCGTGAGGCCTCACACACACTTAACCCGACACAACTCAAGTCGGCATGTGCATATTAGAACCAACGGAACCAACCACCTACCTAACCCCTGGGGGCAAAAAAGAGACAAACTTGAAGCTAGCGGGCCGACTAATCAGTGCGAAGGGGGACTGTGTTTTAAAGCTTCATCCGATAACTAGGCGTCTCATTCCGTCAGCAGCGTCACCCGCCCACGGAACTCTGTTTCAACCCCGACGACATCTCTACTTCCCCCGTCCGGCCGTTGGACATCATCCCTAAAAAAGTAGAGGTCCGAGCATCACCAACTCAACCCCTTCTACCTAGCGTCCCGACTTCACACACACTTGACAATTTCCGAACGACGTACCTTTCACCTCATTGCCACTACCGCGAAGCTTCTCTTTCTCTCCCTCCCATCTTCCCCACTCGCCATTCATCTCACCCCAACAACCTCCACCTCGTCTCACTTCACCCCGTAGCCATCCTTCCCTCTCATCCCGAATCCTGACGGACGCCGTAAGACTGAAGGGCAGCCACTTGGTTCAGATTCCCCATTGAGACGAGAGTTGGGTGGCCTTGGGGGGCCCCGTCAAGGACACAATTACACACACGATGACCATCCTCTCATCCTCCGGACAGTCAGACTCAGCGGACGCCGCCGCAGGAAGCTCAACAAATCACATCGAGGACAAGCCATACCACTCAAAACGGCCTCACAAGAAGTCCCGGACGGGATGTAAGAACTGCAAGACGCGCAAGGTGAAGTGCGACGAAGCTCGTCCAACATGTCGTAACTGCGTGCTCCGCAAGGCCAATTGCAACTACCCCGGACCGTCCCACTCTCACTCCGACCACCGCCCACCGGGATCGCCATCAGGCTCCTCCGCCGGGCCCTTCTCCCCGGCCCGCTCGCGGTCTCACACGCCGCCGCAGCACCGCCGCAACAGCCACCACGCGGCCGGCGGCGACGACGACGACGCCAACGCCCTCGTCATCAAAGAACCGCTCTACATCCCCGCCGGCGACAGGGACGCCATCGACATGAAGCTCCTCTGGTTCTACACCACAAACACCTTCACCTCCTTCGCCACGCAGGCCGGCAGGGTGAAGCGCATCGACGACATCCTCAAAGTCAAGATCCCGAGCCACGCCTTCCAGAGCCCCTTCCTCATGGACTGCCTCCTCGGCACCTCCGCCCTCCAGCTCCAGCACCTCAAGCAAGACATCGCCCCCTCCCGCGCCCTCCGCTACCGCGCCCGCGCCTTCGAAGGGTACCGCAAGGCCATCGAGGAAGGCAAGCCGGAAACCTTTCCCGCCCTCATCGCGACTTCCCTGCTGCTCACCGCCTTATCGTCGCAAATGTTCCGCGAAGAGGGGACAAAGGACCTCTACATCATCGACTGGATGGTCGTGTGGCGGGGCATCGGCCTCATGATCGACATGGCTACGCCGCAGACCCTCTGGGACTCTGGTCTCGCGGAGCTCTTTATGCGTCCGCCCATCAACCTCGACGAGGCCGCCAAGCACATCCCCAATAACCTCCTCTTCATGGTCTCCTCCATCCAGCCAGGCGACCCGGACTACGAAGACATCTCGACGTACTACGATACGCTCAAGTACCTCGGCTCCCTCTACGCCGAGCTCGTCAACGGCTTCGGGCCCATCATGACCCTGCGCGTCGTGACGTGGTTCACTTTCATTCCAAAGGGCTTCGTCGAGCTCGGGCGGGAAAAGAGGCCTCGCGCGCTCGTTATTTTGGCTCATTACCTCATGTTCATGAAGGCGACGCAGAATCTGTGGTGGATCGAGGGTATTGGCGACCGTGAGATTGCCGGGATTGTGAATTATCTGGGCGAAGGATGGTATGAGCAGCTTGCCACTCCGCGTCTGGCTTTGCTACTGGACGACCGTACAGATATCGCACGGCTGATCCTCGGTGATCCGGACTGGGAGTCGCCCATTGACTTTTACAATGCTCCGACGCGGGATCCACGAACGGAGTTGCTTACTTGGGTTGATGATCACGGCAAGCGGTATAAGGGCATGCCGCAACGTGTAGGGGACTTGCACCCTGCGGATCCGGCGCCGAGGACGCTACCCTGGGAGAGGGACGGTTTTCATCATGATCCTATGATGCTCAGCCCTGCGGGGCGGCGATATGCTGAGAGGGTTTTAGAGGCGATTGATTCGGGAGTGCAGGACATGGACGTATCATAGGAGCCGGGAACTGGTCCCATCGATTGACAGGCCGTCGGGACCACTGGCAGGGTTCGATCACAATACCCAATTGGCGCACTTGACTCATGGAATACAGTCGATGTTGTAACTACTTATCTGAACCCTTCCAGTTTGAATAAACAGAATCGGCACAGTTAACATTAATCCAGTGCGAGCCTATCGAATTATATACTCGATCGAGACCAGAACTCCCGATGCAAACGGGAGTCGAGAATATACGACCTGGAGAATACTCACAAGGACATAGCCGCGGGAGATATTTCAATGTGGTCACCGTGCAGCAATTGGGGGGGGGGGTCCGATCAAAAGACACCACCTATGGTCATACGATGATAATTGAGCATAGAACTAGGCAGTCTAGATTAATCTTTGCTGGTCATGTGGCTCCAGCGCTTTCGTCCTACCTCCACTACCAGGTTCACACATCCTTACCCAAACACCTACTCTCGGCCGCAAAATAAGCTTGTGACTGCGATAGAAAGATCTGTCGAGGCAAAAAGCAGCAGAAAAAGCGAAGTATTCTAACAAAGCCGTGAATCTTTACATCGGTGGTAGCGCATGCTGTTCGGTCCCAGGCTGGCACCACACTCCTGGCAAGTAATCCTGATGTTTCGCGTTGCTGGAACGTATGTTTCCGTCTCAGAATGGTCCTTCTTTGTGTGCTTGATGAGATCTTTCTCCCTCGCGTAACCCTTGGCGCCAGTCTTGCTGCATCCTCTCGCCGTACAGGGGTATTGTGTGAAGTCGTGGGCGTTTTTCATGTGCTTCGTATAGTCCGATTGTGTTTCGAATGGCTTGGAGCGGTTTTGCTCTTCGCGACTGAGTGATTTGAACTTGCTGTCCCGGTGGTGCGGGCAATCCGTGAAGTGACAGACCGGAGGTGTCTGATATTTCCCCCGCCGGCTAGGCATGATATCTTCGATCTTTCCCTCAGCCTCGAACTTGTGGTAGCCCCGCACATGTTGTAGAAAATGATCTCTTCTCCGAAACCCGTTCTCCCCGCGGTGACTTTTGCAGAACTGGCAGGGGAATTTCGGCAGGTCGGTCCCCATGGAGTCAAGATGTCGGTTGAGAACATCAAGTCGAGCGAAGTGTTTGCCACAGGAACAAGCAAAGGGGTTGTGCTGTGCTCCGTTGGCGTGCTCTTGGAGTTTAGACTTGTTCTTGAACTCCATAGAACACTCCACACAGGCAAGCGGATGCCCCTTCTCAATCCGCTTATGGCCGTCAACGTGTTGGCGCCGATGGTCGTCCCGTTCTCCTTTCGCCGTGAATCCCTTACCACACCCTTGGACTGGGCACAAATATGCCTTGTGATTGTTCTCCTTAGCATGCCAGTGTACGAGTGAGTCAAACTCACACTGTTTGCCGCACTCTGCACAAGTCGGGTCTGCGGTCCTCTCGACTGAAGCAGTAGAAGCTGTCTCCAGGGCCTTCGAACCATTTTGGATTGAAGCGCTGGCCAATGACAATGTCAAATCGTTGCCGTCATCCGGATTGCAATGACGCATAATCTCATCTGCGCTAAGACTGTGTTACTTGGATAGGAGGTATGGGGAATAGGGCGGGGAACTCACGGCCAAATCGAGTTGTGCGCGCCTTGTTTTTGCAACCTGACACCCTTTTTGTTAGCAAGTGTTAAAAAAAAAAGTCTCACGGATCCAGGGGGTCCGCAGCGCCAAGAGCGCCATCGTCGACGTGGCCGAAGTCGTAGTAACGAGTAGGATCAAGGAGATCCATAAAGCTGGTGTCATCGGCGTTGTCCCCGGCATCGAGCTCGGCGAGGAACTTGCTGTCGGTAAGCCAATTGACGTTGTCAGACATTGTGGCGTTGGTTGATTGCTGGGGTGCGTTGAAGCAGCGAGAGAAAATCAGGCTGTGATAGGAGCTGTATGCTGATGTAGAGTCGCAAAAGAGGTGCGGATGAGTGTTGGTCGAGGAGAACAGAAGGATGGGGAAAGCGCCCTGCTTATCTCACTTCGAGAAGAGCCTCCTGACAGTCTCTCGCTGCTTTAACGAGAAGACAACAAGTCTGAAGGGCGGTGGAGGTTTGAACCTGGAGACGAGAAGGTGATAGGATGGGGAAGCAAGCCACTTTCCGCCCTATTTGTGTGAGGAACAGGAACTGACACCCTATTTCTGTGAGATAAGGAAAGTGAGGCTGTTGGAAGCGGCCATATGCAGATTGGTCTGGGGTTGCCTCAAGCAGGCGGCATACAACTTGCAAGGAAGTTGGGCGAACCAGAGAAGCAGCGAGGAGGGGTCGCAAGGTATGGTATGGTATGATGTGTGTATTGAAACAACCAAACTCCAAAGAGCAACAAAACAACATGAAATCGTTCACAGCATTTTCCAAACCAATTGCAAAGCCCCTCGTCCAATCGGAGAATCTTCAACATCAACGAAACAACAAATGATATCAGATAAAAGACAAAAAATGGTAACACACCCGAAACTAGTCCCCCTCTATGCAGTCTTTAGTACAGTATGTACAAAATCTCTCCTCTTACTGCTGCTCAAACAACAGCGACCTGGGGTTACCAAGCAGAATCTTGAACGTCTCCTCAATCTTATCAAGAAGCTCGGCAGCATGACCCTTCCACGACTCGAAGGTGACAATCTCAATCGTCAACTTGTCGCCCTGGGGGAACGCCTGGATCTTCCACTCGCGAAGTGGCTCCTGCTGCGGGTAGATCGTCTCCATGCGACTGCTCGCCGTCTCGAAACCGAGGCTCTCGACGTGCTCGACGTCCTGGTGCACCACCGTGTCGAACCAGTCCACCGAGGCGGGCCAGTCGGTGCACAGCTTGGCAATCTCGGGCAGGCCGATACCCTCGTGCGCCGAGCTGGCAATGTGCTGGTTCTGCACGAGGTTGAGGAGGTCGAGGACCGTCCAGTCGTCCTCGAACTTGACGCGCACGGGCACGTATTGCCAGCAGGGGCCGACAACCATGTCGGCGTTGGGGAAGTCGATGTTGCGGCCGCTGACAACTTCGCCAAAGGTGACGTCGCGCGTGCTCTGCAGGCGGGCGAGGGTAAGGGCCCAGGCTGCGGTGGGGAGGGTGGCGATGGTGACGTCCTTGGAGCGGGTTGAGATGTCGAACGTCCTGTCGATGGCGTAGTGCTGTCTCTCCGTCACGGGGGTATCGGGCTTCAGAACATTGACGGAGGATCCTTGGAGGAGCTCCTTCCAGTAGTCGACGCTCTGGGGGATGTTGGACTTGACAACGTGGCCGACGAAGGAGGAGAAGGGGAGAGCCTTGGGAACGGGCTTGCCCTCGTGCAGAGCTGAAAGCTGGTGCAGCATGATGGGAAGGCAAATCTCATCGTACTGAGCGTGCGAGACGCGGAACACCAGAGCGGACTGGCCATTGCTGCTGTGGACGAAGAACCACTTGACAAAGATGGAGCCAAGTGGCATCCGGGTCTGGACGTCCATGTTGCAGAGGTCCTTGACAAAGGTCTCAACGTCGCTGTCGATCTCATACTCGACGACGGGGGTCTTGACGTCTTCGAGGATGACGCTCAGGCAAACGCCATTGTGCTTGACAAAGACTGATCGCAACACCTCGTTGAGAGTGACAAGCTCTTGGCAGCTCTGGAAGAGGCGGGGGCGGTCGACGTCGCTCTCGAAGTACATGGCCTCGTAACGAGCAGAGAAGCGAGGAATCTCAATCGTACCCTTGACGGCGACCTCCTGCAACGGTCTTGCGGGGAAGGCGTCGACAATCTTCCATGATGGGTCGGCGAGAAGGGGACGGAGGGTTTCTGCCGGAGCATCGCCGAGGTTCTCAACCAGCTCAAAGGGAACGAGAGGCTTCAGGGACTCTTGAGAGTCCTGAGTGGGCTCAGAGTCCTGCAGGACGCTGGCCATGTCGTACAGCGTCCTCTTCGTGAAGACCTGGTTGACGGTAAGTGTGAGGCCAGCCAAGCGGGCCTCGGAGACGAGCTTCATAGCACCGATGGAATCTCCACCAAGACGGAAGAAGCTGTCGTTGAGGCCGATATCGCTCTCGGGGAGCCTGAGTACACGGCTCCAGAGAGTTCGCAGACGACGCTGCTTGGCGGATGTGGCAGAGATGCGCTTAGTAGGCGCCTTGGTAGCAGTGCTGGCCTTTTGGACCAGATCGCTCGTCTTGCCGGTGATCTCGACAGATCCATCTGCGTTGAATTTGGCGAGGCGCTCCGTCTTGTAGAATTTGCCAGCCTCCTTGTTCTCGGTCCACGAAGGGTTCTCCAGCGTGGAGAGAGACAAGTCGGACTTGCTAACGACCACCAATTCACCAACAACTCCAAGAGGTGCCAGAAGCGCAGAGTCGGTTGGGTTAACAATGTACACCGCCTCGGCCTCCGGGTACTCCTTCTGAACGCTCTTGACGCTCTCGGTGCTCAAGCGAGCGACCTCGGTCTTGTCCTCCTCAGTCAGGTACGCGATGTCGCCAAGTGGCGTGTCGGTAAGCTGGCAAAGCTTCTGCGCCACTTGAGAGAACTGAGCGAGTGCCTTCTCCATGAGAGGCTTCTGAACAGTCTTTGAGTCGAACGAGGCCATCACCAAGAAGCCCTTGGGGTCCGTCGAGCAGACGAGCATGAGGGCGTAGGTGTTGAACTTGAGAGCTTCTTCCGCGGCTTCCGCGTCGCCGGCGGGGACGAGGCGGTTGGCGGGGTACTTGTTGAACTCTTCCTGATCAAAGTCGTCGGCGCTCGGGTGCAGCACGAGACCGGTTCTCAGCTCGCAGGCCTCGAGGGCATCCGGGCTGAGACGGCGGATGTGCTGGAGACCGGTGTGCTCGTAAGGGATCTGTTGGATGGTCTGGTCTTGGATGTCTTGGAGGTAGTCGCTGACGAGCGTCTCGGCGTTGACCTGGGTGCGGAAGGGGACGGTCGTGATCATGGGACCCTCGATTTCATCGGATCCTCTGATGGGCGCGTTGCGGCCGGTGAGGGTCTCGCCAAAGATGACATCGTTGGATGAGGCGTAGTGGGATGCCGCGTAGGCCCAGGCACCGCGAATCACGGTGGCGACGGTGGTGTTGGAGGCAGGTCTGCCGTTCAGGGGCACGTAGACCTCCAGAAGAGAGTCGGCCTGCGTCTGGTAGCCCTCGTACGGCAGCGCGGGGAACTGCGTAGTGGCAGCGGCACCCTGGAGCTGTTCGCGCCAGTATGTCTCGGCGGCGCTGCGGTCCATGCTGCCGAGGTACTTGATGAAGTCCTTGAACTCGGCCGGGCGCTGGACCTTCTCTCCGTCAAAGGCCTTGTTGACCTTGTCGACGATGAGGGGCATGCACCAGCCGTCGTACAGGGCGTGGTGCATCGTCAGCACGAACTGCACCTTGCCCGACGCGTTGTCCGTGACGAGGGCGTAGCGGACGAGGGGTCTGCCAAGGTCCATGCCCTCCTCGCGGTCCTTGACGAGGTAGCCCTGGAGGTCGTCGCCAATGTGCCAGGCGATGTCTTCCTTGACGACGACCTGGGCGAGGCCGCGGCCCGGCACCTGGACGATTCTCGTGCGGAGGATGGCGCAGTCCGCGGCGGCGACGTCGAAGGCGTTGCGGAGCTTGTCTGCTGTCGCCGCGTCCGCGAGGTCGACGACTCTCTGCGCGACGTACGCCGAGGTGACCTTGGCCGACAGAGCCATGAGACCCTCTTGGAGGGGCGTGCAGGGGTAAATGTCCTCGATGGCGGACTCGTCGATACCGCAGAGCTTGGCGGACTCGGCGCGGGCCTCCTCGGGGGTCCATCCTTCCTCGAGGAGGGAGAAGGGCGCGACGGCGGCGTCGTCTTCCTTGGACACCTTGGTCGCGTTCTCAGCCATGGCCTTGAGCGTGGGGAAGTTGAAGATGGTTGCGACAGTCAGAGCGATGCCGTCCTCTCTCGCGGCAGCGACGAGCTTCATCGCGCGCAGGGAGTCACCGCCGAGAGCGAAGAAGCTATCGTGCAGACCGATGGCGGCGGCGGACTCGCTGCCCAGAATCTTGATCCAGACCTGCTGCAGCGCCTTCTCCATCTCCGTCTCAGGCTCCGATTTCTCGGTGGGCGCGACGCGCAGGCGGGCGACCTGCTCGCGGGACATGGAACCTCCGAGCTCGCGCAGGCGCTTGCGGTCGATCTTCCCCGAGACCAGGGAGGGCATCTTGCGGAGGGGGATGTAGGCCGAGGGGACCATGTAGCGGGGGATCTCGGCGCCGAGGGCAATGTCGATCTCGGCGATGGCCTGGCTGAACTCGGGGGAGAAGGTGGTGACGTCGCCGACCTCGGCATCTGCAGGGCCGTCAACGGGGTTCTGCTCGACGACAAAGGCGACGAGCGTGGGCTCGCTGCCGCCGGGCTTGATGACCTCGGCGACAATCTTGACGCCCGAGGGCATCTTGCCCCGGAGGTGGTGCTCGACCTCGGCCAGCTCGATGCGTTGACCGCGGAGCTTGACCTGCTGGTCCTTGCGGCCGACGAAGGCAATGGAACCCGTGCCATCCGGGTCGTAGCGGACCAGGTCGCCCGTCTTGTACAGGCGTCCGTGTCTGCCGCGGGCGGGGCCGCCGCCGGCGAGCAGCCAGGCCGGGTCCTCGATGAAGACCTCGTCCGTCTTGGCCTTGTCGTTGAGGTAGCCCATGCCAACGACGGGGCCCTCGATGAGGAGCTCGCCGACGGCGCCGACGGGCATGAGGCGCTCGTGGTCGTCCGGGTCGACGATCCATGTGAGGCCGCCGGTGCCCTTGCCGATGTTGGTTGAGGTGCTGCTGACGTTGCCGTTGATTGTGCAGCCGACGGTGCACTCTGAGGGTCCGTAGGCGATGATGACGCTCGTGGTCTTGCTCCACGTCGAGGCGTCACCCGCAGAAACGGCTTCACCTCCGAGACCGAGGACCTCGAGGGAAGGGATGACGTCCGCGTCGAGGACGCGGGCGACAGAGGGGGTCATGTGCGCCATGTTGCACTTTGAGTTGCGGATGGCGCCGCTGAGGTCGTTCATGCGGTCCTCGTCCGAGGCGATGCAGAGGCAGCCGGCGGCGGCGAGCGTGCAGAGCATGCAATCGATGCTGACGTCAAAGGCGTACGAGGCGAAGTCGAAGCAGCGCGAGTGGGCGCGGTAGCCGACCTCCCAGCCGCGGGGCACGGCGCCGCTGGTGAAGTTTTCGTGGGAGATCATGACGCCCTTTGGCTTGCCCGTGCTGCCGGAGGTGAACTGGATGTAGAGCGGGGACGAGGGCGGGACGACGGGCAGCTCGGCGGCGAGCTCGAGGGTATCATTGTTGAGGGTGTCGTCCGAGGCGATGACGAGGGTCTGCTCGGGCGCGATGCGCCGGCCGAGGTCGCTCTGGTTCTGGGAGGTGACGATGATGGTGGCGCCGGTCTGCTCGACGATGGTGCGGAGGCGGGCCTCGGGCTGGGACGGGTCCGTGAGGGCGAAGGCGGCGCCGGCTTTCATGACGGCCAGGAGGGCGACGGTGGTCCAGCGGGACTTTTCGAAGCACATTGGCACCGTGGAGCCGACGGTGACGCCGCGGGCGACGAGGTGGCGCGCGAGGCGGGTGGAGAGGCGGTCGACGTCGCCGTAGGAGAAGTTACCGTCCCAGGACTCGACAGCCGGCCTTTCGGGTCCCTTGGCCGCGACCTCGGAGATGATGTCCTGCATGCACTTTTGCATGTTCTCGGGCAGCTCGGCGTTCCATGTCCAGAGCTGCTCGAGGTCCTTTGCGGTGGGGCCGATTGTGTCCGAGACCTGACGGTAGGGCTTCTCGAGGACAGTGGTGAGGATCTCGATGAAGGAATCGAGCTGGAAGATGGCGTGGCGGTAGGAGAGGACGGCCCGGTCCCATTGGGCCTTGATCACCAGCTGGTTCTCGTTGAGCGTCGCCTCGATCTGGTATGTCCACTGGGTTCCGGAGTCAGCATGTTGAAGTGAATGTTGTATAATAGGGTACAACGTATCACGAAAGAGGGTCGTCTACGTACGTCTTGTGATCTCTTGGAGGGAGCCTTCTCAGAGTTGCCCTGAGGTTTGGGTGCTCCATTGTTAAAGTATATCACCGGGATGGTCTGCGTTTCACTCTCGAGACCGCTCTCGCCGAGGTCCTTGATGACCTCCAAGGCCTCTGCTATCGAGTCGCTGTTCTTGAACGGCGCCTCGCTCAGGCTCAGGCTGTTGTGTGTCGCCGACGACGGTTCCTGGCCGTCCTTTGTTCTGAATCCCCAGTTCACCTTGCTCAGGCCGTCGTCGTTGTTGCGGTGGAGGACGAGCAGCCATGCAAGAAGGAGCTCATGTCTAAAGTCGCTTACACCGGCGGTGGTGGTGGTGGATTCGGCCCGCGATGTCACGACGACGGTCCTCGTTGAAGAGGGGTTCACGGTATTGTTGCCGTTGGTCAAGCCGTTCGTTGCGCCGTCAGTGAGGCCTGTTTCTTGGTAGGCGGTTCCGCCGCCTTCGCTGTCTCGCAAATGCATCGTGTGTTTGGTTTCTGTTTACTTCCGGAGGTGGAGGAGGGGGTATCGAAGAGAAGTGAGTGGTGGCAAGGAAGAGGAGGATGGAGGGGTAAAGTTAACGAGCGTTATGAAGTAATTCGAGGTTGAACTCGCAGCATTTCACAAGCCTTTGGACAACGATGGCTTCGTCTGGTTTCTTCTGCAAAACGACGTCTGGTTTGAGACTTGTTGAAGAAAGATGTTTGGATTTTTGTCTGACGAGGACGATCAACCGGCCCAAGGGTGGAGAGCTGCCCTTTCACTCACACATACGCAGTACTTCGTAGACATGCACCAAGACTCCTCCGAGTCTTGTATCCTCACAGTAACCGCGAGAGGCTCTTATGTGTGCGACTCTGCAGGTCTGTCCGGCAGGTATCCTTGCATGAAGACTACCCGAGAAACATACATGGCTTCCCGACTTCTTGATTAGATCGACGAACCCCATGGCTGGGTACTGCGGTATGTACCTTGCGGCGGCGCTGCAGCCGAGCTACGTCTCCTCGCAGACCGAGCTGGATCATGAATGGACTGCGCTGCCGCTGCGGAGAGCAAGCGGAGGAGGGTAAAGCGGGAAAAAAAAGCCTGTGAAAGAGAAAGGGCGTGCATATTGTTTCTCGCCCCGGGAACCACCAGACACACCAGTCAGTTTCTTGCGATGCTCATTGATGGGAAGGGCAGATGCGAGCCACAACGGCGCAACGTGCCTAATCCATGGAGCCGTCCGGGTGGGTATAGCAGAAATGGGCTGTGTAATGTGTGACTTTGTGTCCGTATGTGTGTGTGAAAGAACGGAGTATCTGGTACGCTGGTACGAATACTGGTCGTTGATTCCGGCCAACTCGACTTCGGCGCGAACGAATGGGCCTGACTAAACAACCTAGGAACCACCAAAGGAACCTAGCATAGGTATGCTGCATGCAGAACTATTGCGACTGTACCACAAAGTCAGCGTTCTGGGAACTTTGGGAGAGCCACAGAGAGAGAGAGAGAGAGAGTGAGGGACGTCAGATGCGAACGAGTTGAGCACACCCTCGCAGCACCAATGAGGCAAGAGTTTCATGACGGGTCCCCTTGAGCTAAGGCGCCATCTCATCATACGTTCTCGTGGTTCTGGACGGGAGGGAAAAAAGGTACACTACTGGGAGGAGTGAAGGAGGGAAAAAAGAGAGAGAGAGAGAGAGAGAGAGGCAAGGGGGTTGATGTGGGAGGGGAGGGGCGTGTGATGATGTCGTGGGTCCTTCCTCCGATGCGACCTTACGAAAAAGAGAAGCGAAGCAGGAGCTTTGGGGGGAGCTGGGAGGGTGCGAGGTACAAAGATACCTGACCGGTACCTGACCGGGGGTGTGGGGCCTCAAAGACGGATCTGATTAGGAGCGCCAAGGGGGCGTGTCCCGCTTGTGGGCCGGCAGGCCTGAGGCGAGAGCCGGGAGGACATCGGCCCTCATTTCTGCAGCAGAATTTTTTCCCTCAAATTGCCAGACTCTTCAATTATTATCCGCCATCCTCTCATGCTCAAGTTATCCACTAATTGGCACAAACAGGGTGGGTTTGCTGTCTCGCGGCCTCGCCTGACGGTGACACACGCAAAGAGAAAAAGCGCCGGCTCGAGAGACGCGGATCTGATAACTTTAACGCGTCCATCTCCCACTCCCACTCTCCCAGGATGTGACGAACAGATTGATGATGGGTCATGCATGCCGTGACCTCTTCCTCAATCTCGACAAGTGGTGCCCGCCTCACATGTGGAGGGGAGGGGGAGAGCCGAACCCAAGCCCAACGTAGCACTTACTACTCTACTTAGTATAGTATAGGAGGAAATTGGGCCTTTTAACACACTTCTACTGTGAAGTGTGAGAGAAATCGGGCCCTTGGCTGAGATAGGTAGGCGCACACTGCCACACACACATGGGGTCAACGGGCAGATGGTTCCTACTCCGTACTCAAGATGGGTATAACGGCTCCGCGTCATCCAGTAAGCGCTCATCAAGCCCATTATCCATGAAGGGCAACGCTGTTTAGTTCCCTTCTTGGGCTCTCCCGCTACAGTGCCGCTGGCAGCGGAAGCTCCCAACGGTTGCGGCATTTCCTTACGATCCCCCTCAGGGATTACCGAGAACTGCCGCGTCAACCCCCGTGGTGTTTTGTGTGATCACAGTGCTTGGCACGTCAATCCGTCATCTCCTTGCGTCCTTGAGGATATCGAGCCGGTCTTCGGGACCGACCTGCTCGGAGCTGCTCCAGTTCCGTGAGGGAAAAGTCTTCAGACGAATCCCCAGCCTAAATACTCACACCACCAACGCACTGTGGTGACCCGGCAAAAAAGTTCCGTCCTGCTGCGTTGCTTGCACCGATATTTCCGACCTATCGTTTGTCATTGATTTGTTTGGCCTTCGCTGCCGTTGACGCACAATTAGCAAAAACGAACGCACTTTTCTTGTTGCGAACGAACCATAGAACGCCATCTATCCCACTTCGGAACAGCTTCACAGACGCGGACATACGCAGAGAGACCTCAGGATCGCAAGACAACCAGCGACAGACGGTGCTACCAACCAGCCAGACTACCGCGAATTCAGTCAAGTCAGACTGTTGCTCGCGAACAAGCAGACTCGCCAATTCTTGCCCTGTGATTTTTGCCCTTTCTCGGCTTTCACTCAGACGTCATGGGCCTCACCGTTCTACCCGCTTTAATCCCCGACATCCCCCAGGTGTACGATGCCTATTTTGCGGCCTTCAAGGGGTCGGTAATCCTCGACATCCTGTTTCCGACGGGGATTGACGAGGCTTTCCGTGAGGGTCATACGAAACACACTGTCGAGTACTGGCACAAGACCAGCACCCAGTACACCATCAAGTGCGTTGATGTCGAGACTGGCGAGGTCGTCGGCATGGCCCTTTGGGACGCGTTTCTCAAGGAGCGCACACCAGAGGAGTACAGGAGCCCTGGCGCCGTTTGGCTCCAAGGCGAGCAGAGAGCTCGCGCCGATGAGTTAATCAACCCGCTCAGCGCAGCCAAAGAAAAGCTTTGGGCTGGCCGAAAATACGTTTGTGAGTGGGACCCGCCGTGGACTCCCACGTCCTCCTTTTCCCGATCCCTTCCCCTTGCACCCGGTTCGCGCCTTTTTTGTTTCTTCAGGCTTTTCGAGACATACCATGTGAACCCCAGTTGCTGATGACACACGCTTTGGCGTTTTCCCCGGGAACAGACTGTCATATCATTGCAGTGAAGCCTGAACACCAAAGAAAAGGCGTAGGCGCCCTTTTGACGAAATGGGGCCTCGATATGGCCGAGCTGGCGGGACTTCCCGTCTACCTCGAGTCGTCTGAAGAAGGATTCGGCCTCTACAAACGCCTGGGTTTTGAAGTGCTCCAAGACAAGATCGTGCACCGCGGAGGGCTAGTGGGCAAGGATAAGGACGTTGAAGTTCCTCTGATGGTAAAGATGCCGTCTGCCGCCAAGGGTTTGACTTTCGAAGAGTGGCGTGCTCAAGGATACCCGTCTTTCCAATAAGCTTTTCTTCTCTTTCGTGTGGCTGTGTTGGCTGGCTGGACGCAGTATCCGTACGCTTTTGGACGTGGAATCTGCGATGTCAGCAGGATTATCAGATCTTACCTTTTGGGAGTCTTGGAGGATGGATCCTGTGTAACGACTCAATGAGTGTCATAGACTAAAGGTAGATGTTGGATGTTCTGGAAGCGCCAAGACAAAAAGCGCCCAGGAAGCAAAGTGCCAAGACGAAGCCAAGACGAGGCAAATCTGCAAGGCAATCTGAAAGAAAGGAAGGTTGTCTGTACCTGGATTATTGTGCGATGGTGCATGGCTTGGCTTGGCTTTGTATTGTATTTGACGAAATATTAACCGTGCCCTTGCTCGCATGAAAAATAGAAGTCACTTGGTCTTTCACCCTGCGTGGCCGAGGGACGCGCCACACCGCACCCGACGACTGCAAGTGGGAGGAAACGGGATGAGGGGGTGGTACCGTGGTTCACGGGGTCGGGTGAGGGAGGGGATTGATGGGTTAAGGTGAAGGGTGTTGGACGATGCCGCGATGGTCCAGTATCAGATGGAATCATGGCGTGAGAGAGACAGAGGCGCTAGAGGCAGAGGTACCGATACTGACGACTTGTTTCCTGCCCATCTGCCCACATCGGTCCCAAGGTTAGAAGGTGGATGAAGAAGGGGGGTGGGCAAATGCAACCTGACGTCTTTGGCGAGGCGAGTGAACGGCGATCGGTGGATTGGCGTGGAGTTAATCTTCAAGGATGATGGAATCTGAAGAATTGTCCCGAAGTCGGAGAAGGGGTGACTGGGAGGGTGTGAGGGAAAGAAATGCAGCGGGACATTTTCGGGGAACGAAGGTACATGGGTACGTATGTCGGTACGGATTCTCCGTACCTTTTCTTGGTGCGGTACTGGAGAGAATGTGGAAGGAGGGGTCCAGTGACTCTGTACCACGGGTGCCCTGTAGGGGAAGCTTGGGGAGGTACCTCAGACGATGTGGGAAGCTGAGGAAGGATGGATGGAAGCGAGAGAAAATTTTGCACGCTGAAGAAGGTGAGTGAAATGCTCCTTCCCTAATCTTATCTGATCCAAGATTTGATTGATTAGATCGAGCACTGAACCTATCCGAGGTGGTGACAGGGGATGGTGGCGGGTACAGCGGGGTCCCTTTGGCTGCCATGTGGGGTCTCACTATTTTCTGAGTGGCTGCACCGCTGCAGTCCCGGCGCAACTGGCGATGGAGGGGAAGGAGCTACAAACGCCATTGACCAATTTGAGACACGACCCTAAGTTCCTCCACATTCAATGCAATCACACATGTCAACTTTTTCAAGACTCGAGAGCATCCTGGGACCTTGGACCTTACTCTGACACACCCACACGTATGATCCATCGCGATCCCACTCCTCCCACGCTCTAGACTCGCTGTCAGCCCGCCGAATACACACGAGTACGTGACAAAGTGACAAAGTCCGCTCGCTGGCAAGCACACAGTTCCTAACAAGTCTCGTGGCTCCATCGAACCCATCTGCTCGTTTTGGTGTGTCACTATGTGTGTCCCCGCATCGCCAATCGAGTCGCCCTGTCATGACGCGAGTAGCCTTTTCGACCGTTCGTATACGCCCCTCAACACTGGGAATACTCGAGAATACTCCAGGTACTTGTCGTGAAACAATTGCCCGTTCTGTCTAGCCCGTCGCTGGCTACATACGCAGGGCAAGGTGAAAACCTCCAAGGAAGAAAAGAAGCAATTCCAGCTAAGGTTCTGCGCCGTACGACTACTTGCGTGCAAGTTCGCAACGTCCCGCTGTGTGGCGCCCCATCTTGGTGGCCGGCAAAGCAGCACGGCCAACACCTTAACGGGCTAAAGCCCAGCCCAGCGGCAGCGGGGGGTGAAGAGACCTCGCTTGCGGCTTGCCTCCTTGCTGGATCCAGATGATCCCCGAAAGCCGTTCCTCGGTGACGCAGATGCAGGGCCCTTTAGACATGGGTCGTCTCTGCCATCTGGACCCAGGCCAGTTATTTCTGCCATGCGACCCGAGAGGATGGCCGGCGTTGCACCTAGATCGCGGTGACACTTTTTTGGACCTGCCATAGACAAACATTTCGACCAAGACCAAGACGTTCATTTTGTCTTCCGTAGTAATTTCGTTAAGCAATTGAAGCATTTATTCAGTAATTATTTGTCGACACAATGGCCGCAGAAGCATCAACAACCCCGGTATCCGAGCCTTTGGCTCCCACTCAGAAGCTGTCCATCCTCCACGGACCCCGCGATCCTCCTCTGGTTGACCTCAGTCTCGGTGAGCTGCTGGAGCTCCAGACCTACCAGCACGGCACCAAGGAATGCTTGGTGATTCCTTGGACTGGTGCACGATGGACCTACAATGAGCTCAACCAGCAGAGCTTGCTGCTCGCGCAGGCCCTACTCGAGATGGGCATCAAGGCCGGTGACAGAGTCGGTGTTATGGCAGGCAACTGCGAGCAATACGCCGCCATCTTCTTTGCAGTCTCTAGAATCGGTGCTATTCTCGTTATTCTGAACAACACGTACACTCCCAGCGAGGCCATGTACGCTGTTGAGTTCTCAGGTTGGTTACCAGTCTAACAGTTGCTGATTTCCGAGCTAACTCCGTTATTCAGAATGCAAGATTCTCTTCACCACCAAGCAGATTGGCAGACTCGACAACACCAAGTTCTTGAGCCAAATAGCGAACAAGATCAACGGGCCCAAGATTGTCATGATTCGGGGCGACACGAGCGGATATCAGACATACGACGACCTCATCAAGTCGAGCTCAAGGCAGAGCCCGAGAGAGCTTCACCTGGCCATGAGCAAGGTGGTGCCGCATCAAGTATGCAACCTCCAGTTCACCAGTGGTACCACTGGCCGTCCCAAGGCCGCCATGCTTACCCATCAGTAAGTGCGATCAAGCTGATAGAGGAGGTCGAAGAGGCTAACTTTGGATTCAGCAACGTCGTTAACAACGCTCGTTTCATTGGTGATCGCATGCGCCTCACCCCGGACGACGTGCTGTGCTGCCCTCCCCCTCTGTTCCACTGCTTCGGTCTTGTCCTCGGCCTCTTGTCTGTCATCACGCACGGTGCCAAGATTGTTTACCCCGCGGAAGTTTTCGACACCAAGGCGACACTCAAGGCCATTCTCGAGGAGGACTGCACAGCACTCCACGGCGTGCCTGCCATGTTCGATTCCCTGTTCCAGGCAGCACCTGATGACTTCAAGTCATCCAAGATCCGCACCGGAATCGTGGCCGGCGCCCCTGTCCCCAGATATCTGATGGAGTTGATGGTCAACCGTCTCGGTATGAGAGAGTTCACCAGCAGTTACGGTCTGACCGAGGCATCGCCTACCTGCTTCAACGCCTTCACCGACGATGCCTTGGGTAAGAGACTGACCACCGTCGGTACGCTCATGCCCCATGCCTCGGCCAAGATTGTCGACAGAGACGGCAACGTTGTGCCCATGGGCCAGCGCGGAGAGCTTTGCATGGCCGGGTACCAGCTGCAGGCTGGCTACTGGAATAACTCGGAGAAGACCAACGAGGTCATGGTCCGTGACTCTGCAGGTGTCTTGTGGCTGCACACTGGTGACGAGGCCGTCTTTGACGACGCCGGATACTGCTCAATCACCGGCCGCTTCAAGGACATCATCATCCGAGGTAAGCTATAAATGTCCGTCACGCAACAACAGCACAATGTACTAACACAACTTTCTCCCTTCAGGTGGCGAGAACATCTACCCGCTCGAGATTGAAGAGCGCCTCATGGCCCACCCGTCCATCTCCCAGGCCATCGTCGTCGGCCTCAAGGACGAGCACTACGGCGAGGTCGTCGGTGCCTTTGTGCAGCGCGCCGAGAACGCGGACAAGCCTTCGTTCCAGGAGCTCAAGGACTGGGTCCGCCAGCGCCTCGGCGGCCACAAGAGCCCTGCGCACATTTTCTGGCTCGGTGAGGACGGCGTGCCGGCCAACGTGCCCCTCACGGGCAGCGGCAAGGTGCGCAAGTTTGAGATTGCCAAGGTGGGCGACGAGATTCTCAAGAAGAGCAGAACCGTCTCTGCCAAGTTGTAAGATTGCGGTCCTCGTAGGATATCTTGCCGAGGACGGCGTGGAGTGTGTTCAATGAGTGATACCACACAAAAGTTGTCTTTTGACCATTTTCGTTGTTACTATTTCATGTCAGGCGATGGCTTCTGTCTTTTGGGGTTTTGGAATTTGGCTTAGATTTTTTTAGACCCGTAGGATTACTGAACGTGTCGTTGAATTGACTTTCCCTCTCGTCACACTCCCATGTGGAGTTAGCTTGTGCAAGCAAGTCATCCTCAAAGGCTCAAACTTTGTTTTTTTACCTGTATTCTCAAAGGCTAATTGCCTTTCGTCACATTCGGCCCCCTTTACGGCAGACTGCAAGAGGCACTCCGCCAAAACCGTTCTTTCCAATAGACCTACGGCCACTATAAATTTTAGGTATTAATAGCGCGACTTTCTCGTACGTATAAATAAATATTATAATAAATCCCGTATATTATTATAAAGAATTACTTATAACCGTAAGTAATAGTGGTTACGTAAGGGCGGTTATACTACTTAGCGAAAGTAGGGTAGCTAAGGGGTATATCCTCCCTACTAATTTCTATTACTAATCAATTTCCCTTTCCTCTTAACTAACCTAATATTCCTTAAGTAAGGTAAGTAATCCGCCTACGCCCCTATAGTTACTTATTAATAATTATATTTCGCTTTATTACACTTTATACCCTTTTCTACTTTACTTTTATTACTATTACCCAATTATACACGCAATTATAAGTATAATATTCGCAATTTACTAATTAGAAATATTAATTAGGTATAATTAGGTAATTTTATACGCAATTACTAATATAATTTTTATTAATTAGTAATTATACTTCTTCTTAGGCTAATATACGCGCAATTATAAGTATAATTATACGTATATACCTATTTATAATTTAATTCTTTTTATTTACTTTTTTCTTTAGTATTAACTATTTACGTATATATACTAATAATTTCGTATAAAATACTCCCTTTTTTAACAATCGTATACGCTATATAATACTTATAATAAGCGCTTAATATAGCGTTCCGGCCCGTATTAAAAATATATAGCTCCTAACGGTCCCCGTATACTAACCTACGTAGTACCCTAACGACCTTACGTCTTATAAAATAACCTCTTACCTCTTTATTAATACGTATACCTCTATATAATAGCTTTTTTATTATACGGATTCTTACGTTATTTATAAGCTCTTTATCTTCCTTTTTAAAAACTTTTTACTAAATCTATAACCTTAGTATTATATAGGTTAGTATATACTACCCTATACTATCTAATATTACTATACTAACTTATATAATCTAGCCCTAGCGTTAAATTAAGCTTAACCCTAAGATTATTAAAAATAGCCGTTATATACCCCCGGATATCGCCGTAACTCGTACTTAGGTTATTAATACTATTTAAATAACCGTATATAGTAACGCTAAAACTAATACTAAGTCGTACGCTCGTTATAAAGCTAATAAAAGCATTTTTATTAATTACGTTACTTTTATAAATAAGGGCTACTTTAATTATAACTATATATTTACTATATATAAATATACGCTCATTACGCCTCCTATTATTACTTATATATTACCCTATACTACCTTATATCTATTTATAATTTACTAATAGTTCGTATTAGCTCGTAATACGCTTATTAAAGTCGTTAAGCGTAGTTATAACTATAAGGGCCGTAATAAAGTCTATATCGGCGCTCTACTTAAGTCTTTAGGTACTATCCCCGCTATATACCTCTATATAATAATAAAAGCCCTTAAATAAATAGCTAAGTAAGTTAAAAATAATAAAAAGGGTATATATAATAACGTATAGGATTATAAAGAGCGTTACTAACTTATATAAACTCTAAATAAGGAGTAATTAATTCGATATTCTTATATAGTATAGTATAGGAGTTTATATAGGTATATATTAGGATATAGTACGGTTAGGCTTAATACCTAGGTAATAAGGCCCCTACGGAGTCGTAAGGTACTTACTAGTTATAAACTAAAGTATATGCGCTTAGTTTAGCCCGTAAAAGGCCGTAACTAACTATATAAAGGCTCCCCCTAAAGTTCAACGTTTCTAATAAAATTACAGAACTTTTATTTATCGTATATTATTATTATATACTTTTCTATCCTTTTTAGCGTTATAGATCCCCGTAAGCGTCTATATTTCTATATATATACTTATAAAACCTTATAAGTAAAAGAATACCCCTATATATTGCTATAATTATATATAAATATTTACCCCTTACTTAAAATTTCTTTCTTAGTTTCTTACTTTATATATTACTACTTTCTTAGAATAATATAACTACATATTAATTTTTTATTATATTGAACGATAATTATTATAAAGTTAGAGAGTAATTAGACTTATAATATAATCATTATACATATTTTTACAATTTTTAGTACTAGAATTATAAAACGAACTTTCGAACGTCAACTTACGAAATAGGACTTATAACGAAAAGAGCGTACGGTCTTTTCTAAGGATCTATTAATTCGTATTTAAGAATTATTTTTCTAATAATACTTAAATAATAAAGATATCCTTTTTTAACTCTAGTCTAAAGGATTTATAATTACGGCTATAGGATTATTAATACTTCGTTAATAAAATTAGCTTTAGTAATAATAAATACTAAAATAGCTCGTAATTATATAATAATAATTAAAAAAGTTCTTTTTTAATATATTAGAGGTTACTTATCGTACTAAAGGGTACGGTAAAGAGTATTTTTATATATAAGTTCGCTAATAAGCTTATATTATTAACTAAAATAAACTATACCTTATATATTACAAAACCTTTTTATAATAAGTTTAAAATCAGTTAAGTAAGATAAGGTATTGTTATAAAGGGTTTACGACTCCTAGACTAAATTATATTTAGTTTTTAAATATATATAATAAGCTTTTACTATTTAGATTTAAGATCTATACTAGTATTAATATTTATTCGCAGTTTATTATATAGTTCTATATAGGGGTTTTTACTTATACGTCCCGGAATATACTTATATAATATCTTACTGTTATTTAATAACGGGGATTTATATTATTACGAGTTCGTTTAGACCGAGGGAAAAAAACCGTTCTTATGTCTAGTATTTATTACTACCTTTTATAATACCGTTTAATAATAAAAAGTCTAATTATATTCCGTAATTATTAGATCTTTAGTAAAAGTATTTATAACGTTAAGATTAAGAGTTAGTAAAATCGTCTTTATTAAAGTAGATTAGTATATTAGCGGGTAAGTAATATATATCTTAGTATATATAAGTATACTTACGTTTATAAAAATACTTCTAACTACTTAAGTTCTAAGGGCTATTCTATATAAATATACTCTCTAACTAGATTATATTTCTATTTACGTATATACTACTAATTCGTTCTAATTTTATTAACTTCGTATAAATTTAGAACTCTTATCGAATTCGTTGTTAAAAAGGTCGCCCTTACGTTATTTTTAGTTAACTATAGTAACTATACTATTAACTTACGTTACGAACTGTATAAGACTTTATATAGCTGATTAACTAAAACTAAGTTTAATAACTATTAAACGCTATTTAGAATAATAATAATCTAAACGCATATTTTCTTTAAGCTACTTTATAAATTTATACCTTAATTATTAAGGGCTCCCTAATTATATTAGCTAAAAGTACGAAGTTTAGTAAGGCTAATTATCTTTATTTTAAAGCGTATTAATATTTTTATATTTATCTAAAGTAATATATACGCAATAAGCTCTAATTAGAAATTACTTTACTTAGTAAACTATAGGGCGGTATTATATAAGTTAAGTAGAGATTAGAAGACTTTAGAATTAATTTTAAAATATTAAATAGCTTCGTAATTATAAGCGATACTAAGGATAAAAAGGAATTATAAATATAATTATAATTTACTTTAAATTATTTATTAACGAGAATGCTCGTTTCTATCCTTATAATATACTAAGTTATTTACTATTATAAACTTTATTTTCTTATCGAACTACTATAATCTCGTCTTTCTTATCGTTTTTATCCTTTTTAACCTTTTTCTTAGCCTTTACCTCCTTCTTAACGATCTTCTTTTCTTACTTAACTAATAATTCCTCCTTAATCTTTATCGTTAGTTTAATACTAATACTTATTAAAAGCCGTATTTTCGGAACATTTCTATACGTCGATTTGCTTAAAGTTTTAGTTATAATTAGCTTTATACGACCTTTTCCCTTCTTTACTAACTAAGGTTTAATAACTAGTAACTTAATTCTAGTTTAAAAAATAATAAAAAGTTAATAATTATCTTTTTTATATAAGATCGTAGCTTTAAAAAGGAATCTCTCTAAATTTATAACTTCGTACACTACTTTATGGTACTCTAAAATATTATAAGGATTCTTTATATTAATTAGAAATACTATCTACTCTATTAAAAAAATTTACTAATTTATTATAAAATATAAAATAATAAATCGTATTATATTTTAATATAAAATAAACGTCGAGAAGTAATTAAACTAAACTTTCTTAATAAACTTCTTAATAATTTAGATATTAATATAAGTCGTTACTTAGAAACTATTAAGTTCGTTTTTAAAAAAGGATGTGTTATATAATATAATAGAGATATTAATTATTAATAATTACTTTAGCTCTTTTTTCGTTTATTAAATACTTCGTTCCCGCTCCTTTAAGCCTATAAAAAGAGATTTTATTAATATCGAGGCTTATATATTTATACGTTCTTATTATATAAAAAGGGTAGAGCCTATATAAGTATTATTATTAATTAGTCGTTTTAGAATAGCTTTATAAAGAGGTATCGTAAGGTCGATTAGTTTAGTAACGTCTTATATAGAGACTAGAAGTTATTATAAATTTATATTATAATATTTATAAGCGAGCTATTAGTTTAATAACTTAAGTAAAAAGTGATTTTTATTTATAAGAGGGTAAAAAGTAGTAGTTATTTTTATAATAAAATTATAAAAAAAAGAAAAACTTTTATATTAGGGTACGATATTACGTAATTTTATATACCGCTATACGGTCTAATATATTATAAAATTAAAATATCTCTTAAGTTATAAATCTTTATAACCCCTATTTATAAGTTATTATACTAATCTAGACCCTATCCTGGGTAGTGGGGTGACCGTAAAATACGATTTCTGCTTTGATATATAAAAAAAGTGTTTTGGCGGAGTGCCTCTTGCAGTCTGCCGTACCCTTTGAGAATCGCGTTTACTGGGAGTATGCTTACCCCGATCAAGGCTTAGCATCCAAAATCGCGATTGCGTGATGAGAAACCCGATGGTTTGGGGCGAACCCACATAAGTGAGGCCAAAAATCGAATCCTTCAATTGAGGCCAAATTCGACTACAATCGTCTGTGAGGATGTGACTCATTTTCAACCCTCTTTTTTGATCTCATTCAGGAAGGTCGGGAATTTTCATGTTGCCGTAGATTGTTCATCTGGTTCTATTGTGAGACTCATTCGGGTCAAATTAGTGATCTCAATTGAGTAAGGGGACTATTTTGACAGGTAGATGTGCGCAAAGGTACGGATCTGAATGCTGGATATAAGTGACCGGAATCCAGCTTCAATTAAAACCACGATCAAAACACCACCAACACATCAGTAGCCAATTCCTCAATTTACCCAACCTATTCCCGTCCAAAATTGCAACTAAGCTAACATTCAACAAACTTCGTCCAACAACAAGAAAAAACAAACACAATCACTTCACTACAATGTCTCAATCCAACCACGAGCCAAACTCCCAACCGCCATCCCCCTCTCCCCTCCTCCTCTCCCTCGCAAAATCCTATCCTCACGATCCAGCCCACTTACACAAAGTCCTCCTCCCGCAACTCACCCACCGCCTCCGCCTCGCCTCCCTCTGGTCCATCGCCCCCGGCAGCCGCGTCCTCGACATCGGCTGCGGCCAAGGCGACTCCGCCCTCGTCCTTTCCCAAGCCGTAGCCCCGCTCTCCACCACCGCCGATGGTGACGCCAACAACACCAGCCCGGGCCCGGGCCCGGCCGGCCACGTCACGGCCCTAGACCCGGCCCCCGGCGACTACGGCAGCCCCTACACCCTCGCCCAATCCCAATCCCACATCTCCTCCTCCCCCCACGGCGCAGCAATCACCTTCCACCAGTCCGACGCGCCGACCTACCTCGCATCGCACCCTTCCTCAGCCTTTGACGCCGCTACGCTCTGTCATTCGCTGTGGTACTTCCCCTCCGGCGCCGCAATCACCTCCCTGTTCAAAGTCCTCTGCAAGCCCAACGTCTCCAAGCTCTGTTTCGCAGAATACGCAGTCAGAGCCCGGACTCCCGCGCAGAAACCGCACGAACTGGCCGTCGCGGCGCAGAAGCGGTTTTATGCGCTGCGGGCTGGCGCGGAGAAGGGGTTTAGTCTCGACCAGGGCAACGTCCGCGGCGCGCTTGCGCCTGAGGAGATTGTGAAGTTGGCGGAGGGGGCTGGGTGGAAGGTTCGGGAGAGGGGTGTTGTTGATACGCCTGGGTTGTTGGATGGGGCATGGGAGGTTGGTGTTGTGGTTGATGCGTCGTGGGCCGAGGAGGTTGTCGCCGAGGGGTTAGGGAAGGATGAGGAGGAAGAGTTGTTGGGATATGTGAGGGAGATTCGGGATGCGGTCGAGGAGGTGAAGAAGGGTGGTGGGAGGGTTGAGACCATGGATGCTGTTTGGGTTGTTATGGAGCGTTGAACATGTTGTTCGATCAAACGTGACGCAATACTGGAGAAATCATATCAAACGCGAAGAATGAGTACGCGTTCAGAGTGTTTCGTACAATATTAAGCAACGATGCCCAGAGACGATACCAAGTAACGATGTCGAACGCGCCTTGACCGCCATGGCCGTCCCGGATAATGAAATTCCGCTCTATCGGCAATCGCCTTGAAGCTAGATTTTTTTTGGTCTGCTTGACGTCTACAGAGATGAGACGCTCGAAGTCATGTTCTGAATAAGTAGCACATGATATATTTCAAAAGAATCTGGTAAGTGTCCCAATGTCCACCAGAGTTCGTAAAGGGGATGCATATCGTGAGAGTTATAACGGATTGGTAGAGGCTAGCTAGACAATGCGCCAGAGGTAGGGTCAGATAGATGCCATGATATCATGGAGGGAAGTATCGCAACAATACAGTTACTGGCGACAGTCACCCTGAAAGGGGAGTGAGACATGCGGCGTTGAGTTATCTACAGCTATCGTGGGAGCGACTTACACCCCCCGGAACCGCCTATATCTGATCCTTCTCTTAATCACGAGATTTCACTGAAGAAGTTTTAAGGATAAATAGCAGCAGAGCATCTCACCTACTTGGTGGGTATCTTGTCTAGGTACTTTGAGATAGTTTGCACCTAGCTCAAATGTTAGGTGGCTTCTGCTCATAAAGCTGATGACCAAATGGAAGGTAAGGTAGGGTAGGTACTTTCTTTTTGTACCACACAAATCAAGGTAGGTTCTGCCGGCACGTTTGTTACGCTCTGTTCAAATAGGCCTTCTTCGTGAGCGACCTGCTCGACCCCTTGACTTCTCACTTAATCTTCATGGATATGCTCAACGGTGTTCATCTTCATTCGCCAAGAACCCATAAGGCTACCATTGCAAGTAACGACTTGTCCGCAGATCTCATCAATGGGGCTCTCCCATCGTGTGGTCGTCTCGGCGCGACTATCCGTCCGGACTCCGGGATCCGGATCCCGAGGACACTTTTAACCTTGAAGGGGATGCGCAAGTTTCCATCGACTCGGAAATGCCCCAGAGTCAGACACACAGACACATCATCATCTGGGACCATCGGCGGGGGCCATAATGATATCAGACGAACGAGACGGCACAATGCATCGACTCGACAGAATGCAATACGACATTCTCTATGGCACTGTGTGGACAACTGGACACAGGATACGACGGCGTGTCCCGAAGACCCGAGAGAAGACTTGTCGGAACGAATGCCATTCGACGTGGAACAATCAGCACTTCCTAACAAAAACAGGGGACTCTCCCAGGCGTTGACGGAATTTGACGGTCGGCGTTAACGATGATCTGGGTGGCGCACATCGGTCCGGAGCGTCAATTGCCGCAAGGGACTTGTTGCAGGTCCAGTGCAAGAGCTGCAGAAAGTCTCAGCCATCGACGTGCAGGAAGACGAACCGGCTTTCGTCGATCTGGTACAAAGGCTTGCACAAGCTTGCCAAAGTACCGCTCGATGGCTTGAGATCAACGACGCTATTACCTAGCCCACTTGAACCCCATTACGAAAGCGCCTTGGCCGGGAAACGAGTACGATGCCACATTCTGAATCGCGTGGCGGCAGACCAAGTTATCAATCTCTGTGGAGTTGAGCTATCCCATAGTGGATTGTAGGCATGGAGCTGTTGTGGACAACAGGTGCAGCTACCTGTGGGACGTGGGTGGACAACCGGTCGGAGCAACAGGCGTGTTCACGAATACCAGGACCGTCTGAACTTCTGAAGAGCATCACGAATATTCAAAGCAAGTCCAGAGCCGGCGGCGCAGCTCGCCTCAGAGCGGGAACGGCGCGGTTGACGGGCGGCAGATGTGACTTGGCAGGCGGGGGAGGCCCCGATCGAAGAACGGCTCAAGAACCGACGAAAAGAAGAAGCATCGAGGCACACGGATGAATCCTCACAACTTGCGAGTAAGCTGAAGGCGTCACTGGCGTTCCGATTCCCAAGTAGGTGTGGCAGGGGATGGGAGGTAGTGGAGACGAAGAGAGTCACGTACCCTGATCTAAAGAGGTGCGTCTTTTTTTACCAAGGATCTGCCCAAACAGGCCACTTGAACCGAAGGCGACCCCACGCGAGCTACCTGTTTCTACACACACGCCCTCTTGAACGATGAGATGATGGGATCCACGGGTAGGTTCGGGATGTTGAAGCAGTGAACCATGCTGCAAGTATCGAAACCAGCCTTAGTGTATCCGTAAGTCCACTCCCGCTGCCCCGCCAGTGAGAAAAATTTTGCCTTGATCTTATCAGATCCATCATCCAGCTTGCGGCGGCCACCGGTCGGCTTTGAGTGGGTCCCCAGAGCTCCGAGGCCGGAGCTATGGCCGAACTTGGTTCTAATAAAGTTATCAGATCCGCTAAGACCAGGTCGGTGCAGCCACCTTCCTTGGAGGAAGAAAAAAAAAGAAGGGGAAAAAAGCCGGTACCCTTATACTACGTAGGTACCTAGCTAGTAGGCGCCACGCACGCAATTGACGGCAATACATCAACTACGAGGGACGACCGCCACGAACCCCGTTTCCATCAACCCCAACGCCCTCTTGGTTATCAGATCTATTCTGAAGGGTGGCACAGGCTGTGAAACTCAAATTTTCTTCGGAGCATTTCGTCGCCTACCTACCCTGGCCGGGGAACCCTTCTGGCCCGAGGTCTCGGCGTTTCGCCGCAGGCCACCTCAGTGATGGAGGGGTGAAGAGTGAGGCCCCCCTTCAACGTCGACCATGCCCGCGTAGGTACCTTGATCCTCCTTGTACTCAGTTGTACCCTTTTCTTCGCATATAGACACACCCCCTACGCTACCGTGGAGTCGAGGTACAGATGTGCCCCGCCGTCGAACTTCACTCTGACCACCACCCCGTGCCCCAGAAGTTGTGATGGATGGTGTGCTGGAGACGATGTCATGGGCCGGTCCTGGAGGCTGGAGCTACCAGTCGCTTCGCTTCCTCGCTTGAAGCTCTCTTGCGTCGCGCGCCCTGCAGCCTATTGAAGAAAAAAAACCATGAGCCATGGCAAGGCATGGCGTGGCATGGCGGCAGACACGCAAAGACAAGTGAGCGGCGGGCTTCCGTTTGTCAATGGACCAGGGTCATCATGTAATGGCATTGGACTCTTGGAGACCAGGGACCCAATGGCGTTAACTCGGTATGTCTTCCAAAGGAGTAGGCGGTGGTGACATGAATGCCCGCGAAGCTCCGAACTCGAAGCTGAACCTTGGGCAACTTTCTCCGTGAACTTTTGCTTTCCTATCTGTCCCTTCACAGAATCTCGGAGTCAAGCATCGAGGAACCTCTTTCACGTTTTTGATACCCTCCTCGAGAAGCCTTGTCTCCTATTCCCAATTCGTTTCCAACTGTATTAAGTCAGTTTGGGGATAGCCTTCACACATCAACCGCAACCATGTCGGCACCAATCTCTCTGTCCGCTGTCTCCTCCAGCGAGAGCATCATCAAGCTCCCTCACCCGTACCACGCCGAGTACGCCGTCCAGCGCGCCTTCAACCACGACACTTTCGCCGGCAAGACGTCAGAGGGCGGCCTTCACTTCTACCGCCTCGCGCCCCTCGCCGCCCAGGACAACAACGCCAAGAAGCAGACGATTCCCCTCCCCGAGCGTCTTCACAGCGAGAACCTCTACTTCTCCGAGCCCGCGGACCTCAAGTCGAGCGAGCTCCCGGCCGACTCCAACAACAGCGCCTGGGCCCGCGCCCGCCGCTCCCCGAGCACCGTCTTCTCGTGGGACGGCAAGACCAAGCCCACGCTCGCCCAGGCCTGGCTCCTCGTCTACGTCATCTTCGTCCTCCGCCCCAACGAGGAGCTCGTCCGCCTCGAGCTCCGCGGCGCCAGCGCCGACACCCTCGGCCAGCAGCTCCGCGATGTCCTCCTCGCCATCGAGCACCCGACCCAGACGGAGGCCCAGAAGCCCGCCGCCTCCGCGGAGCAATCCACCGTCGTCCTCCTCCGCTCCGCCTTCTGGCAGGGCGCCGGATCGCCCTTTGGCCCCCGTCCCGTCTGGCTCCCTCAGGAGTCCCCCGCGGCGCTCGACAACCCTCTGTCCTCGTACCCCCTCACCCCTCTGCAGCACACCATGACGGCCGTCCCGGCCTCGGACCCGTCCAACCCGAACCTCTACCAGCAGGCGTGGCACCCGATCCGCCCGGCCAAGCCCGCGCCGGGCGCGACGGTGTACAGCCGCTGGATCCCGCACCTCAAGGAGACGTTCAGCATGGTGGCGCTCGACTACCGCAACGCGGAGCACCTCCGCCTGTTCCACGAGTGGCAGAACGACCCGCGCGTGTCGCAGGGGTGGAACGAGACGGGCACGCTCGACCAGCACCGCGAGTACCTGCGCAAGATTGACGAGGACCCGCACCAGTTTGCCATCCTCGCCGCGTGGGAGGACACGTTTTTCGCCTACTTTGAGGTCTACTGGGCCAAGGTGCGTCTTCTCTCTTGTCTCCCGTATTCCAGCCTACAGAAAGTCTTCATAATCACTAACAAATCACCAACAGGAGGACAAGCTAGGCGGCTACTACGACGCCCAGGACTGGGACCGCGGCCGCCACTCCCTGGTCGGCGACGTGCGCTTCCGGGGCCCCCACCGCGTGACGGCGTGGTGGTCCTCGCTGATGCACTTCCTCTACCTCGACGACCCGCGCACGACCTGGGTCGTGGGCGAGCCCAAGAAGACCAACGACACGGTGCTCATGTACGACTTCATGCACGGGTTCGGGCTCGACAAGTTCGTCGACCTGCCGCACAAGCGCAGCGCGTTCGTGCGGTGCTCGCGCGAGAGGTTCTTCCAGCTCTGCCCGCTGGGGGATAACGAGAAGGTCGTGGGCGGTATGAGGATCCAGCTTGTGCCCAAGTTGTGAGAGGACAGACACATTGGGTGGTGGTTGCACTTATGACACAGTGAGATGCTACGCATGTGTGGATTATTAGTCTTGTTCGAAATCTAAAAGTGTTGCGGTATGTGGGCGTGGGAATAATGTACATGGAAGATATGCAGACAAAGTTAGGAAGGTGTCATTTTGGTGAAGAATTTTGTGTCACTGCTTTTTTTTTTCCGGGCGCAATCTTATCTGATCTGATCTGATCTGATTGATTATGCCTCAGTGACATTAATCTGCGTGACCTACCTTACTTGACCTTACCCAGGCTCTGAATCTTGACAGCGACACACCAAAATGAAGAGAAAAAAGGTCTAGGCAATAGACACTCACGAGAAACATCATTTGCATTTCAAAGTCTAGCCAATTTAGTCTAAACTAACCCCCAAGAGACGGAACTTATTGCGTCCGTCTTTCGTTCGTCATCATTGTACTCCCAAGAACACCTTTGAAACCCAAAAATAAACCCTGAAAAATCCATTTTATGCATTTTTTTTTAATTCATAAACAACTCAAGAGTCAAGAGTCAGGAGCCCTTCCGAGACCGAGGTGGTTCCAGCAGACTGTTGTGGGAGAACACGCACGCAACGGTTAGCAATTCAATCAATTTCTCACTGACGATGGGGTCGAGTCGGAGAAGGGGGGGCGTGTGAAAAGGAGGAGAGGAACACAGAAGAAGAGGAGAGGGTAGTAGACAGGGAGGGCCGGTCGGCGCCGGTGGGATCCAAAGAGTCAAGGAAAACACAACCAAAAAAACACAGCAAAAAAAAAGGAAAAAAAAAAAAAAAGGTAACTCACTGGTAAAGCCGAGGTCGTCTCTAAAGTACGCGTGCATGACATCCTCACCCCACGTAGTCCCCACAACGGGCCCGCTCGCGACGGCCTTCTTCCCAATCGCCAAACCGATCATGGGCTCGACGGGGCCGAGCTCCGAGAACGTGGGCTTGTGCGCGCCCGACGTGAGCTTGGCCAGCATGAGCTGGTGCGCGTTGATGGCGGCGTAGTGGCCCATGTGCATCGCCGTGCCGCACCGCTTGATGCCGGGCCACAGGCAGATGTCGCCCACGACGATGTGGTCCTCGGCGTTGGGGACGTTGCCGTCGCCCTTGAGGACCATGTTGGGGTGGATCTTGACGTAGCCCTCCTCGTCCTTTGCGGCGGCGGGGAGGTAGTCCGTGGACGGGACGCTGCGGGAGATGGCCATGACGACCTCCGAGGCGACGAGCCTGTCGCCGTTTGTGAATTCAATCTCGTGGCGGGCGCGGCCGTTGGGCAGGGGGTCGAGCTTGCGCGTCTCCTTTACGCGGTGGTTCAGGAGGACGTCGACGCCCGCCTCGCGCGTGAGCTCGAGGGCCTTGTCCTTGCACTCGTCCGACAGACCCTCGGAGGAGAGGAGCTTGTCGCGGGAGTGGACGAGGGTGACCTTGGAGTCCGGCTCGACGAGCTTGAGCTCGGCGGCCATCTCGATGCCCACGGCGCCGCCGCCGACGACGACGACGCCGTCGGGGGCGTCGCGGACGGCGTTGATCTGTTCCTCGGCCTCGAGGAGGTACTGCTTGCGGGTGAGGGACTGGGGCACGACGGGGAAGACGCGGCGGAGGCCGGAGGCGGCGACGAGGAAGTCGTAGGAGAAGTCCTGGGGTTGCTTGGTGGCGTGGTCGAGGACGGTGGCCGTCTTCGTGGCCGGGTCGACTTTGGAGACGGAGCCCTGGACGAAGCGGACGTTGGGGCGCTGGAGGGAGGCGATGTCCTCGAACTTTACCCAGGACTTTGCTGCGTATTTGGAGTCGGCGAAGGCGAGGGGGGAGCCGATTAGGTGGACTTTGGAGGGGTTATGTTAGCGGGGTTCTGATATAGTCTGTGAGCTTCAGGTTCGGAAGCTTCAGGGTGTCTTACAGAAGCCATCACGCTCGTCGACGAGGGTGATCTCGACGGGGATGTTCTTGAAGTCTGGGTGGTGCTCGTAGGGAATGTGAGCGAGACGAGGCGACTTGCCGCTGCTCAGGTCGAGCAGGTTCAAGGTGGTAGAGACACCGGCGTAGGAGAGACCTCCGATGACGAAGACCTTGAAGGGGGGAATAGCACCAGGAAGAGAGCCCATCTTGTCTGCTGTAGTCGAAAATGTAGAGGAGTCGTTGGAATCTACAACTACGTCTGGATGAGAGAAGGAGGAGGAGGAGGAAGTGGAAGTAGAGGAAGAATAAGACCGGTTGGAGCTATAGGACTCTAGCGGCGAGGCTTGATGAAGAGGGAGGCAAGTAGAGGCGAGGGAAGGGAGTGAAGATGCAAATGGGGATGCAGATGCAGAGGCTGTGGCAGTTGCGGACGAGAACATTCGCATGGACAGGAGCAAACATAAAGATAGCGTCCGCCGGAAGCCGAGCGGAGGGCCTGCATCGGACCGGAGCTGGTGCTGGCGTGCTGGAGCTGATGGTGGTGGTGGTGCTTGTACTCTGCGGGTGACGCTGCTCAGACTGGTTAAAGTTGCCCGTTGTTGGATCCCACCACCACCGACGAATCCTTTTCCCAACATGGAGGACCCAATTCCAGATTCACCCCTCCGAGGCTGGGCCAAGACCAAAGAGGAGTAGAAGCAGGAGGGCGGCGAGGAACACGAGGAAAGGGGCAGGTCGAGCCGAGGGCTGGCTCGGAGAATGAGACGCCTTGCAGCCGAGAGTGCTGGGCGAAGGATCCGCTTGGCCATGGCGGCGATCGCAAGGAAGGGGAACAGCAGGAAAAAAAGGAGAGGGAAGACGAGGTCAAGGGGCCGACGGACGGGACTTGAGTGACACTCTCACACCGGCGGCGTCACTGTCAGTCAGTAGGGAGGGGAATGGGAAAGCGACAGCGGAGATGACGGCATGGCTGGGTGGGTTTTGGAGCCGCCGGGGAGTTTGGGAGAATTTGTAAAAGGGCAATTCCCCCCTAATGTATGTATTGTAGGTATTGCTACATTGTGACTTTCTTGGAAGGATGAGAATACTATGGGTAAAGTTGCGCGGATCTTGAAATTGCCGTCGTCGTAAATCTGCGGCTTGTACAAGTTCAAAGGGGGGAGGGCATTTTTGCTCGGTTCGGTTGTTCGGGGATGTCTTCGTAGAACGGCGTTTTGTTGGAGCCCTTTTTTTTTTTTTTTTTTTTTTTTTGGTGGTTGGAGGGGTGTTGTTGGGAGGGGTCTGAGAATTATCAGATGGTGGAGGAGTTAAAGTTATCAGATCCTTTCAGAGACATGCAAGCCACTCCCAGCGCCGGGTCTAAGAAGCGGACTGGCTGGGCTGGGATCTAATCAGCATTACCTAACAAAACACAAGCATGAACAAGTTGACAAGCCTAAAAAAGACCAACAAAATGAAGGAAACCAAGGTACTCTGTACGCGTTGGGGCACTGCGCCTCGTTTTCAGTGGGCAGCAGCACTGTTCGGAATTCAAGGGTAGAAAAAAAAACTGTAATTCTCCTCTCTTTCTTCTTTCCAGGGCATCTCGGGTTCCTTTGCTTTCCGTTGCTTCTACCGAGTACCTTGGTAATGAAGCAACGGAGTAGAGATGCTGGATGGATCGGCCGTTGAAGCTAATGCCGCCAAAGGTTCTCACTGCAGCACACAGCAAAAGACACGGGATTCGCAATTGGCCTTGCTCCTCACTGCTACACACCAGCGAGATGTGTGTACCCAATGACGCCTTCTTTTGCAAATTCGAGATGAAGTGGATGAGTGGGTGTGGCGGTGGAATGTACCCTCAATGGGAAATGGTGTGTGTGGGTGCCCAGCGCCAGAAGAGATGCGCCATTTTCCCCAGGAGCAGCCATGGCCGGGGCCGTCGCAATGGCTTCTCTGAAATTTTCTATCCACGACATGGGAGGATCAGGAAATCTCAAGAAGTATTCCGTAAAGCTTTCCGAATGGACAACAAGTTCGGCAGATCCGCAAAAAAAAAATACTGCGTAGAGAATGGAGTATAGGCAGAGAGCAAGGAGCAAGGAGCAAGAAAGATACATGGGTGCCCGTACCGATGTACTTCGTACACTGAGGTGGACCAAGGTAAGGTAGGTACTTTATACCCGTTCGGGTCGGCGTCTCCAGCCTTACTTAATCCGGAAGGGATGGGCCGTCTCCGCCAAGACAAATTATCTGATCCGAACCCACAGTCCGGTCCTCGGCCCCACATCCACTCGCTCCATCTGCTTGTCTGATTCTTTCACCCCCTTTGACCCTCACAAATCGCTATCAGATGCTATCGCGAATGCGCCAATGTACATCTGTACATGTGGCCTCGCCCACAAACACTACACACTCCCTCAGGGATGCCGCCAGTACCCTTCACGTGCCGTAGCACATTGCACATCCCGCTACAACCGTCAACTCCCGCAGTAGCGTGATCGTCTACCGTGGCTGCTGTGGTCACTGGTCTCTCGCCGCTTAACGATCCCCGAACCTCCCTCCAGGACCACCTATGAAATGTCGCAAGAAAGCAGTGCCGTATACCGTTCCGCAGGGGGGATCACAGTCGGCGGTGGGCGTCGGTCGCCGTTCTTCCCCCCTCGTTACGGCATGCCCCCCTCGTGGCCCTCTCAGCTCCCTAACTCGGCTACTCCACGGCAGGGTACTTTGCATTACCACCCACCTCACCTACGGGGAACGGATACCTACCCTCCCTAACGTCCCGTCCATGCTGCTTCCACTGCTAGCCTGACAAGGTACGTGGGCAAGTTACAATCGCCCCCAGCGGAGACTCGAGTCGCTTCTGTGAAATGTGCTGTCATCAAAGCCTGTGAAGCCAAGCAAATGCTCGCTACTGTTGGCTGGCCTTGGGAATGACTCCCCTAATTACCCGCTAATGCTGCGGATGCCAATGAACACACAAAACAAAAATCGCCTCCACTTCTGGGTTCTGGTTCTGGCATGGTGCAAAGAACGGCAAGGTTGCCCTGTACGGTTGGACCTTGCTCGACGCTTTCGCTGAGCTCTTCCTTGCCACCAGCTGCACGCCAAGTCTCTGTGTTTCTGGGGGCTGGCGATGAGAGAGAGCTCCTTTCTTAACCATCTGCTTCAATTGCGAAAAGCGGTCAAACTCTCCCTGATACCTGTTCGTCAGTTCAAGGCCGGATCACCATGCCTGACCAAGACTCACGATCGGCTGCGGCCGAGAAGGCTGATACTGCTCTCTCGACATCACCAGAGCAACAACAAGTACAGACAACATCAACAGAGACTGCCGAGGTCGCGAAACCAAAGGGAAAGGTGAGTGTTGCACGTCTGGACTGGGCTGAATCTGAATCACATTTTCAGCATTTTATTTTTTCTCTTGGCCTCAGTCTCTCCCCTTCCTTGAGTACGTGTACGTGTGCGAAGAGAGACTGACCATCCTCTCCCAGCGCTTCGAGACTGTCTTCAGCTTCTTCAAGCTGCTTTTCTATGCCAACCCAACATGGCTCGATTACACGCTGGTCTGCGTGGGCACCATTGCCGCCATCGGCTCGGGTGTCCCCTTCCCTCTGATGGGTATTCTCTTCGGACAGCTGATTGACGACATGAACGGCGCCACCTGCGCCGACGGAATCGGGGATGTGGGCGCTTACCAGGACGCCGTCAACGACAAAGTCATCAAACTCGTCTGGATCACCTGCGTCGCCTTCTGCCTCATCTACACGCACACCACCTGCTGGGGAATCATCAGCCAGAGACTCGCATCCCGCCTCCGCGAGACGTACTTCCAGAGCTTGCTGAGACAGGATGTCGGCTTCTTCGAGAGCAGACAGGCCGGTGAGGTCTCGTCCCGCCTCAACTCCGATATCCAAACTATTCAGTCCGGAACGTCCGAGAAAGTCAGTCACTTCATCGGCACAATCTCCTTCTTCGTCACCGCGTACGTTATCGGCTTCATCAAGTACGCGCCCCTCGCCGGCATGCTGGTTTCGCTCATTCCCGCCTACTTGCTCGCGTCCATGATTTGCGGAAGCTACATCCAGAAATGGAGCGGAGCCATGTCGGAGGGCATGGCTAAGGCTTCGTCCATCGCTTCAGAGGCACTGTCTCACGTCGCCGTCGTCCAGGCGTTTGGCGCCGGACCTCGCCTCGAGAACAAGTTCGCCGGTCATGTCATGGTCGCTCAGAAGGAGGGTATCAAGAAGGCCATTGCTGCTGCCTCCAACGCCGGACTCTTGTACTTCATCGCCTACGCTGCGAACGCCCTCGCCTACTGGCAAGGTAGCAAGGCCATCTCCAGATCGGTTGCTGGAACTGGCGACGGCACTTCAGTTGGTGACATTTACACCGTTGTGTTCCTCATTGTCGACGGTATATACTTCGTTTTTATACTACTTGGGACAACTTTGCTGACTACGACTAGCCTGTATCATGCTCGGTACCATCGCACCTCTGCTGCCCCTTTTCGGATCAGCAGCCGCTGCCTTTGTCAAGCTCCGGGAGGACATCGACAAGCACTCCACTATTGACTCCGTCACCGAGGACGGTGACAGACTGCCCACCAATATCCACGGCGAGGTTGAACTTCGCGGAGTTACCTTCTCTTACCCCTCGCGCCCCGATACGGACGTGCTCAAGAACATCTCTCTTGTCTGCCCCGGTGGAAAGTACACTGCCATCGTCGGTCTTTCTGGCAGCGGAAAGTCGACCATCGCCGGCCTTGCCACGAGAATCTATGACCCCAAGGAGGGCACAGTCCTCATCGACGGCCAGGATATCCGCAACCTCAACGTCAGAAACGTCCGCAGTTACATCAGTCTCGTCCAGCAGGAACCTTCCCTGCTCGACCGCTCCGTCATCGAAAACATTGCTCTCGGTCTCGTCAACTCGCCCAAGGAGGAGCACCAGAGACTCAAGGAAACGCTCTACGGACCCCAGCTCGCCCAGCTTGCCGAAGATCTCATGGCCGGAGAGGACCTCAACACCGCCGCCCAGAAGTACGGACCCGAAGTTGTCGAGATTGTCAAGCTCGTTCAGAACGCGACCGACCTGGCCGACGCCACTTCCTTCATCGACCGCCTCAAGCATGGATTCGGAACCGCCGTCGGCAGTGGTGGTAAGCTCGTCAGCGGTGGTCAGAGACAGCGTGTGGCCCTCGCCCGTGCTCTCATTCGTGACCCCAAGATTTTGATTCTCGACGAGGCCACCGCCGCCTTGGACTCTGCCAGTGAAGCCCGTATTCAAAAGGCTGTTGAGAATGTCTCCAAGGGCAGAACCCTCATCTCCATTGCTCACCGTCTCTCCACCATCAAGAACGCCGACAACATCATTGTCATGAGCGCTGGTGATATCATGGAGCAGGGAACTCACGCTGATCTCATCGCCCGCAACGGCGCCTACGCCAACTTGGTCAACCTGCAAAACATCAACGGCTCCGAGGAGGAGAAGGCTCCCTCTCGCGCAAGCACCGCCGTCGAGTCGTCCGCGGCCTCTGTGGACGCCGAGACGCCCGGCGTCGACCCCAAGGATCTTGCCAGGGCCATCGAAACGGAGGCGGGCACGGATGCTGTCGTGACCGAGAAGACCAAGAAGCAACTCAAGAAGGAGGCCAAGGAGCTCAAGAAAAAGAAGAAGAACGCGGCCCTGGAGACCGAGAACAGCGGTCTCGACAACGACAGGTCAACCTGGTGGATCACCAAGAAGGCTGGCGTCATGGTCCGCCCTCACATTCTCTACCTCCTCCTCGCCATGGTGTCCGCCTTCATTGTCGGCTGCACTTTCAGCGCATCTGGTACCATTTTCGGTTTCGCCATTGGCGTTGCCAGCCCTTGCAACGAGCCCAGCTACATCCAGAGCAGAGGTGCCTTCTTCGCCGGCCTCTTCTTCATGCTCGCCTGCGTCGAACTCGTCGCCAACTTGTGCAGTTGGTCCGCCTTTGGTTACATCGCCGAGAAGCTCCTGTACAAGATCCGTGTCGGCTCGTTCCGCGCCCTCTTCCAGCAGGAGCTCGAGTGGCACCAGTCCGGAGCCCGCAACCCTTCATCGCTCCTGTCTCTCATCACCAAGGATGCGGCGTCCATCGGTGGCTTCAGCGGTTCCATCATGGGAACCATCTTCGCCGTCGTGGTCAACTTGTTCGTCGCCATCATCTACTCTCACATTCTGAACTGGAGAATCGCCATCGTCTGCCTGGTCATCGTGCCCATGCTCCTGGGCTCCGGCATCATGCAGATCCGCGTCCTCTCTCGGTTCGAGGAGAAGCACGCCGGCGCCTACGCCACCGCCGTCGGCATCACCGTCGAGTCCGTCAACTCCATCAAGACCGTCGCCATCCTCTCCCTGGAGCACGAGGTCTTTGGCCAGTACAAGCGCGCCCTCAAGGACCCCAAGAAGGAGATCATCTCGGCCGTCACCTTCGCCAACATTTGGCTCGCCGTCGCCAACGTCACGGGTAACATCATCTACGCCTTCGCCTACTGGTGGGGATCCAAGCAGATCGTCGCCGGCAACGCCACGCAGACGCAGTTCCTCATCATCAACGTCGCCATGCTCGTCGGCGCCCAGCTGTGGGGTCAAATGTTCACCCTCGCCCCCGAGGTCACCCGCGCCCGCATGGCCGCCTCCAGAATCTTCAGTCTCCTCGACCTCGGCAAGTCCGACGCCGACCCGGCAGGCAGGGCCGCCGACGCCGCCGACGCGGCGTCAGAGTCCTCCAAGGGCAAGGAGAAGGAAAAGGACGTCGAGGCCCTCGCCAACCCCAACCCGCGCCCCTCCCCGGGTCGCGGCGGCGTCGCCGTCTCCTTCAAGAACGTCTCCTTCTCCTACCCCGCCCGCCCCGAGGTCCAGATCCTCGACAACATGTCCTTCACCATCCAGCCTGGCCAATTCTGCGGTCTCGTCGGCCCCTCGGGCGCCGGCAAGTCCACCGTCATGGCCATCGTCCAGCGCATGTACTCCGCCGGCACGGGAACGATCGAGATCGACGGCATGGACATCTCCAAGTTCGACGGCACCGACTTCCGCGACGACATCGCCGTCGTGCCCCAGGACAGCGCCCTCTTCGACGGCAGCGTCAAGTTCAACGTCGGCCTCGGCGCCCGCCCCGGCCAGGACGCCACCGACGAGGAGATCGAGGAGGCCTGCCGCCTCGCCAACATCCACGAGACCATCGTCGCCCTCCCGCAGGGCTACGACACCGAGTGCGGCCCCAACGGCTCCCAGCTGTCCGGCGGCCAGCGCCAGCGCGTCGCCATCGCCCGCGCCCTCGTCCGCAAGCCCCGCCTCCTCCTCCTCGACGAGAGCACCTCCGCCCTCGACGCCGAGAGCGAGAAGGCGCTGCAGGAGGGCCTCGAGCGCGCCGCGCGCGGCATCACCGTCATCGCCATCGCTCACAGGCTGCACACGGTCCGCAAGGCCGACGTCATCTTCGTCGTCGAGGCCGGCGCCGTCGCCGCCAAGGGGAGGCACGAGGAGCTCATGGAGAAGAGCGAGAGTTACCGCCTCAACGCCATGCAGCAAATGCTGGGTCACTAGGCAAAATCTTGAGCTGGTTTTTTTTCTTCTTCCGTTACATGGTTCCATATTTTCTCAATCTTTTTTTTTTTAAAAAAAATGTAATATCAAGTCCCTATCCCCTTTGAGGACGGACCATTTTGGAATTTTCTGCCCCCCCGCAAACTCATCATCATCATCATCATCATCAGTTAGGAGTTCATAGATAGGAATTGGGTGAAATATCAAAAACAAAGTTCAAATTTTTTTCCCACCACACATCAAAGAAACAAAGTAGTGAACACAACACGAAGTACCTCAGCCCCATGCAGACCAGATCACACACAGCCTTGTACTTTGTCCATTGCCCTCTCCTCCCCCTCCCCTATGCAGCTCCAAACAATCTGATGTCTCTCGCTCGTGTCATCTCACCCTCAGACGTGCCATCTGTTCGCCCGAGCATCCAAGCTCATCACACTCCGAAAAAAAAGAAGATGCGTCTAATGCATGAAATAGCCGGGGCGAGCCGAAGAAAAAACAAGACAACTTCTGTCGGGGTCTCGGAGAGCTCGTGTATCCCGCATGCCTTTTCTCCATGTCAAAATTTGCGGCTCTTTGACCGTCTCATTCAGGGGCCTTTCTCTCTCGCATGACATAGCTTCGACACGTTTTGTGTCGCTTCACTTTATTCCCTTCTGCGTGTGGACTGTTCAGCGTGTGGACTGTACTCTGGCACTCACGATACTGATACTGACTGAACTTGGGGGGCATCATCGCAACGGCCTGGTTCCACACATGGACGAAATTTGAAGAAGAACGGTCAGGTCAAGGATTGGCACGGCGCGCTAACGAATGAAGTGCTATACAGAATGCCAAGAATATTGTCACCATAGCCCACGCGACAGTTATAGGTGAGAGATATAGGGGAAGGGAAGTAAGAGGTGATGGAAGGCGACTGAATATGCGATCTAAGAAAACGTTTCCACCTAGTATCCGTGAAGCCAATTTCCATGCATAGTCCTCCGCCAGCCTTCAATTCTTGGATTGTACCCAAGCATCGCAGGAGTTTCTCTGTGACCAGGTCAGGAGGCTGCACCTGATCCTGTGACTCCGAGCGACAACGTGACTGCGTATCTTCATAAACCCCTGCTTCGTGGGGGGAGACCGATAACCGTGTGAAAACCCATTCCAAAAGTGCTGAACCGTTACATAGCAGACCGAAACGCCGGGGACATTCTGAAGCCGTGAGGTGACTAGACCGTCAGAAAGTCGGGGGCTTAAGCCATCTCAAAGTCGCCAAAGGTGTTCTCGCCGGAGTAGGTGATGTAAAGGAATCTGAACACAACATGTTAGCAACAAACAGCTTGTTACAAAGTAATATAGTGGTCGGAAACGTACCCGTCCTCGTCCTTGTGCTCCTCGTAAATGCTGCTCATGAGAGCTGCGGTAGGCGGCAGCACCTCATCGACGAAGATGAAGATGGCCTTCTCCGGGGAGAGCTTGATGCGCTTGCGGATGACATAGACGAACTGACCAACCGTCAGGTCGGCGGGGACGAGGTACTTCTTCTTATCAATAGTAGCGATATCAGACTTCTCGACCTTCTCGCAGATAACCTGTGTTGTGAGGAGGCTGTCAGTTTTTTGGACTTCTAGAGGTAGATAGGCAGATCGGCGGTGACGGTCGGGGAACGTGGGGCAGCCGACAGTAACGCGCGAAGCTGACGAATGCAGTTACGGCGAAACGGCGGAGCTGTATCTCTGTACAGAAACTACAGAGGAATAACCACGAAATGAGGCCGAAGAGAAGGAGAGTTACGACGTACGGGAATACGGTCAGAATACTTCTGGCGGATACGCTCGGCCTCAGCCTTACGCTTCTCAAAGGGGTGCTCGTCCTTGAACTTGGATCGCATGATGACGGATATGTGGAGGGGGAAGTGGAAGTGGGTTGTGGGTTTGCAGATGGGCTGGTCGTGGGGAGTTGGGCGAGGGTCAAGATATAGATGGCTCGATGTTTGTCGACTGGTGGTGCCTGATGCGTCGGAGTATGTAGAAGGGAGAGTTGAGGTAACGAGGGGCCGTTTGCGAAAGGCAGAAGAAGGATGGACGGTCGGTTGCCGCCTGCTTTGGGGTGCCTTGGGGTCAGACACGGGGACGGGAATGGGCGGTCACTGACTGGAAGTGTCTGGGTGGCTCAGGCGGCTGGTTGGTAAAGCAGAGCACCCAGAAAGGCAGGAACCTAAGCCCAGCCAGGTACCTTTGCGCGGTGTATTGGCTGGTGGGTGACATCCATTGATGGCCGCGGAATGACTAAGCCGGTGAGAGAGAGGTGCTCAAGTCAACCCCACGCCCCCCCTTCCCCTCCCCTCCCCATCCTCATCCTCATTGCATCAGCCAGCTCCCTCCCACTCCAGCACTCCAGGTCCTCCCGTCCTTATCCTTATCGGATTATCGGAGCGGGGCAAGACACCGATGCCATCCCAGCAATCCCAGCAATCAGCGGCGCAGTGAGACTGTGAGGCCAGCGCAGGTGCTCCGGGTGCTGGGGCAAAGATTGACCACAGGCAGGCAGCTGACCGTCCACGCAGCCACTTGACACAGCCTGGCAGCCTGTCACGCCTTTCTGGATCCGATTTGAGTCACAGGAGAAGGTCCTGGCACACTGTCCCATTCTATTGGAGTACGAGTACCTTGCCTTACCTTAGTTGCTTAGGTCCAAAGAGTAGGGGCCTACCTGAGGTTGGTTCCCTTTTCAGACGGGGCTGTAAGCCGCTGAAAGCTCTCACGGGATCACCGTAGTCGCAACCTCCTGATACGTGCACGCAAGCCGGCCTTGTCTGTGCATGCAAAGCTGTTTGTTGTCTTCAAAGCCGCTTGAAGTGCATTGTCACTAAGAGCCTTGGACGGGGGAGTTTGTACAATGCCTTTGCAGACTACCTATCCTCGTCTTGACGTCATTTGTCCCCAGTAAGAGGTGAGAGGGAAGCAGTTTGCGAAAGCCCACTCACAATGGGACTTTGAGCGACCACGGGAACAATTGACCCTTCAGGTCCCAGGTTGACATCAACAGAGAGGAACTGTCACTGGACTTTAACCCACACGGCCCAAGTGCTCTTATCTGTCGATCTTACTTAAGCGACCCCACTCTGGACCTCCGATAACCGACCTCAGGTCCCTTGAGAGATTGGAAGCGAATGCAAGCGCTTTTGCCTTTCCCGACATGATGGCAGCTGGGCAGCTCTCATCCTTGTGCTGCTTTTCATTTTATATGTACTTGACAACATAAGTCAAGAGCCACGAAAAAGTATGAATACATATATGATGAAATGATTCTGAAAGAGACGCTTAGGTGTTTCAAGACTTAAATTGATTCTGTGAGAGGAAAAGAAGATTCCGGCATTCCACCCCGCGCACCCAAGGTTGCATTTCCGCTTACCTTGCAGAAGGAGAGCGAACGCGAGCTACCCTTCCTACCTACCTACCTTATCAAGGGCATAGAAGAGTTCTACGCCTCTTGGCCTGATGGATTGAAAAGCCAAACTGCTGTATGGTTGGACGAAGGCCATCACTTTGCAGGTCTATGACAGCTACAAATAAGCATGCAACAATACAGGGGCATTTCCTCACCGCGTGTTGGTCCGTTAAAGCATGTCCGGCGTTCGGCGTCAGATACACAATTCTCGGACTCACTGGTCCTCACCCCACCTCTCCAGCGGCCCAGAGCCGGCAGAGAGCCCGGTCCAGGCTGTGGATGCGCTGGATGGACGGCTCCAGTGCTGAGGTGCAGTGCTGCTCCGTTGGGTCGGCGCAAGGGCGACAGGGGTCCCGCACCTAACCAACGTGGAACGATTTCGGAATTTACTTTTACAGCTGGCCTGACTGGCTCAATCCTCGAACGACGTTCCAGTCAGTCCATGATTGCAACCCAGTGGTCTTATGCCTCTCACTTGAGAACGAATCATCCGATTTTCCCTCCCTGTAACAACCCAAGTCGCTCTTTTCTTCGTTGTTCGTTCCCATTATAGAGTTTGTATTTATATTCCTTGTCGCCCATCATGGCATCCACAAAGCAATCACAGAGGTTGCTTGCACAATTCGCCAGCTCTCGAACTAGAATCGCCATCACCACCAAGCAGCCACAGCTTCAATTCGGTCGCAGACTCGTCTCCTCCTCTTCAAAGTCCCATTTCAAGGGTCAACAATCCGGTGCCGTTTATAGCCGCTTCCTCATTGGCGCAATTGGTCTCGCTGCTGCAGCTCCCATCGCCTACAAGATGGTACTGCAACATATACCCTTCACCACCACGAACCCAAATACCTCCCCCAATGCCGGAGCTTCCGCCTTTCCCATTGATGCATCAAAGCTCCCCCGTCGCTAACATCACTCTCCGATCCAGGCCGTCCAAGAACCCTTCCAACTCGATCCGCCGACCCTGGCCGAGCGCGATGCCCTGACCAAGCGGGAGTCCGAAGTTACCGTCGACTCGCCCATGCGCCTGCGCATGGAAAAGTTCATCAAGGAACAGCAACAGATCATCGTCAAGGAGCTCGAAAAGGTCGACGGCACCAAGTTCCGCAAGGACGAGTGGAACCGGAAAGAGGGCGGCGGCGGCATCACCTGCGTGCTCCAGGACGGCAACGTCTTTGAGAAGGGCGGCGTCGGCGTGTCCGTCGTCTACGGCACCCTCCCCAAGCCCGCCATCGCCAAGATGCGTGTGAACCACAAGAACCTCGACGACAACGTCGAATCCCTCCCCTTCTTCGCCGCCGGCCTCAGCATGGTCCTGCACCCCAAGAACCCCATGGCCCCGACGGTCCACCTCAACTACCGCTACTTTGAGACTTCGAACCCCGACGGCACCTCCCAGGCTTGGTGGTTCGGCGGCGGCAGCGACCTGACCCCGTCCTACCTCTTTGACGAGGACGCTGTGCACTTCCACAAGACGCTCAAGGAGACGTGCGACTCGCACGACAAGAGCTACTACCCGCGCTTCAAGAAGTGGTGCGACGAGTACTTTTACAACAAGCACCGCGGCGAGTGCCGCGGCGTCGGCGGCATCTTCTTTGACGACCTCGACGAGACCGAAAAGGACCGCGAGAACACTTTTGCCTTCATCCAGGACTGCCTCAAATCCTTCCTGCCCGGCTACCTCCCCATCCTCGAGAAGAGAAAGGACATGCCCTTCAACGAGGCCGAGAAGGACTGGCAGCAGATTCGCAGAGGCAAGTACGTCGAGTTCAACCTTGTCCACGACCGCGGCACCGCCTTTGGCCTCAACACCCCCGGCTCCAGAGTCGAGAGTATCCTCATGAGTCTGCCCCTGACGGCCAGCTGGAAGTACATGCATGAGCCCGAGCCCAAGAGCCGCGAGCAGCGCCTCGTGGATGTCCTCAGAGCGCCCAAGGAGTGGGTTTAGAGGAAGGGCTGAAGAAATAGGGGAAGGGGGAGAAGAGGGAACCTGGTTACGGAGCACCGGATGCAAGCGATATTTGCTGTAAGATTATGCCAAATTTTGCGGCGGACATAATGTGATTATTAGACAAAAGCTGTGAGGCGGCAAAACTCAAAAGAGACATTTTCTTCTGTTCATCACCTTGCGTCTTGATTGCTTCGGAGTTTTGGTATTCCAGCTTCGGACAAATATTCGACTGATAAGAACCTCATTTGTGGCGAAGCTGGGGAATGCAGACTTCCATCTCGTATAGGGCGTACAATCCGGAGCCAAATTCGGTGACTATGGGTTCTGGCTGATGAGCCTTACACCTGTGAACCAGGCAGCACATTACAAACCTCGATCAGTGAACCGCAACTTCCATCTCTCAATACCGTCATCGTTCAACAACAAACCAAACGATACTCGCAACCCAGAAGCAGGGCGAGAAGGGCTACGCCATGTCTTCTTTCTCACCGGCATCAACGCAGTCAGACACCCTGCCGACACCCCGCGTCCTCATCACCAACCTCATCAACTCTCTCACCTCGGCCCCTCTACCACCGCCAGGAAACACCGCAGCCGACGCAGCAAACCCCCTCAAAACCCTCCCGCAACCCCACCGTCCGCTCCTGGTAACCCTCCACGTCCTCTTTCCCTCCCTCCTTCTCCCGGCCCTGGACCTCCTAGACCGGAACCTCGTCACCCGCGCGGTCCCGGAGGCCACCACCCCTCCCTCCGCCGCCCTCGGCCGCGGCCACGACCACCGAGAAGGAAACAACAACCCCACCAACCCCGCACCCGCCGCCCGCCAACGTCAACCCGGTATCGATCCCAACGACGCCGCGTCCGAAGCGGCCGCCGATGGACAGGGGTCACCACCACCACCCCGCCTCCAACCAGCGACAAACCAAGCTCCGTCAGCCGCCGCCGCATTCCACCTCGTCCGCTCCGTAGCCTCAACAATGACCCGCAGACACCACGCCGTCGCGACATCAGCCTCCGCGTCGACGACGTACCTCGTCCACCTCGACGCCTGGAACTGCTCCTGCGCCAACTTTGCGTACGAAGCGTTTCCGACGGTCGTCAGCGCCAGCAGCGGCGGCAGCAGCGGCGGCGGGGGCCACGACGTACGTTCGGACCCGGTCATCATGGGCGCAGATGAAGTCGAGAACGACGGGGAGGACGACGACCGCGAGGCGAGCGACTGGCGGTTTGGAGGCCTGAGCCTGGACGGCGTGGATGATGGCGGTGTGCCTTGCTGCAAACACCTGCTCGCTTGTCTTCTCTCCGAGCAGTGGGCGGATACTTTGGGGAAGTATGTCACTGAGAGGAGAGTGAGCAGGGAGGAGATGGCGGGGTTAGTTGCGGATGTGTAGTCACTCGACAGTGTAGCACTTGGATGAAGAGTAGCACGGGGGGAGTCTCAGGGCATCAGTCAAAACATGCTATCATTGTACAAGGCATACTCTTTTCTTGTGAATTTGCCTGTTCCCTCCCCGGCCTTGCCCCCCAGGACGCCGAGATATTATGACATACCCACGCCCCAGTGTCTATCGCGGGTATCAGTTCCCGTGCTTTGAATGCGTGTGGTTTCTCCGTCCACTGCGTCGTCGCGCAGTCCTCTATTTCTTCTCCTTCTTCGCCTCCTTCTCCTTGTCAGATGCCTCCTTGTTCTCGCCGTTTACACCGTTCGCCTTATCGTCCTTCTTTCCGTCCTTGCCGTTCGCCTCCTCCTCCTTCTTGGCCTCCTTCTCCTCTGCCTGCTGTCGGTTCTGAATCTTGTTCTCGATAAGGTCGTGGAAGGCAGTGATGGCGCGGATCAAACTGCTAAGGTAGATGGCCATGAGCTGGTCGTTAGTCTTGATGCTCATGGCGTGAGAAAGCTCGCCGCCGCTGGACTTGCCATCGGCCTTTGGCGTGGACAGGTTGGGAAGGAGGTTGAAGACATCCTGCAGGTTGCCCAGGATGGCATGGTTCACGGGCAGCTGGCCGTCGAGAACCTTCTGGAGGTAGGCACCGATATCGCGGAGACGAAGATGCAGCCCTTGGAGTGACTGAAGCTGATTTGTTATTCTCGTCGAGAGGGTTCCAACAGCGACATCGCGGATGTCACGAAGGAGGTGCTCGACACCAATCTCCTCTGCTTCCTCGGCCTCGATGATCGACGGGGTGTGGACGAAGGTTCTTGACGTGGTGGTACCATCCTACAGTCGTATTTGTTAGCAGTGGCTTCGTACGGCATAACCTAATGCCACTCACATCCTTGATCTCTTCGACGGCGAAGTATGCGTCCGTCGGCACACCCGCCTCCTTCGGCTGGACGTCAATGATGACTAGGAGAGGGTTGGGGGTGTAGCGCTTGAACAGCTCGTTGATCTCGAGATCGGACGCCCGCAGCTTGGGGCCGGAGTGGTACCAGCCGATCGGCTTTTCTCTCGCGTTGACCTTCTTGAACATATCATTCATTCCCTCGACGTAGTTGTGGTCCAGGAACCACACTGAGGGGTCCTTGTCATCTTCCTCGAACGGCACTGCGAGCATGTATTAGTACCGTAGAGATGATCTAGATAGATAGCTTCCGCTCAAGTAGTCCTTACCTGCGAAACTGTTGGATACGCGGACATTGTTTCCGTCATTTGAACCCAGCAGAACACCCACCACTCTCCGTTTCGATCCCTTGGCTACCGCGCGATTGTAGTGGTCGACGACGGAAAGAAGCACGAGAGGGGCAACGGAGACATTCCGCTGAACGAGAGACAGAGTCTCTGCGGTGGTGGCAGGCATGATAGAGGGATTTCGTAGCTTCGCTAGGTCGATTGGTTCGGGTTCGGGGGAAGATAGAGGGTTGCTGAATCGGTGGTGGTTTCGGGCTGTGGTGGGTGTAGTAGAGGCAGGGTATGTGATGGTGGTGGTGGTGTCGTAACTGCTAAGGCTGCCTTCCCGCCTAGCTAAGCTACGAATCGGGCCTAGGTGCAAGCAATTGGAAGCTCGAGCCTCGCCAGGTCACGTGTGCGAGCTCTTTCTGAGTCAGCAAGTCTCTAGCCACGATTATTGAGCCGCAAGCAGCGATCAGCCACAGCTCGGGCCGTGCGACAGCGCGCAGGGAATGGAAGCGCACGTCCGATATTTGTTCATTGGACAAGATTTCCGAAAAAGGCCCCAGACGGTCGAGTCCGCAATCGGCCTGCAAGATTCTCTTCATTCCGTGCTCAGTAACACAGTAACTCGCTGACTGAGGAATTCGATGACGGACTTATTTCCGTCAGGAATAGCCAACCTCAAGGTGACAAGTAACAGATGGACACGAAGTCAAGTGCGGCGTTCGGAGAATTGCGGGTGACTGGGATGACCCCAAGAGACTCACATGCCGCATCAAAAGGCACCAAATGCACCAAAAAACCACTTGGTAAACAAAAAATCTTGACCCAGTGACCTCATACATGGCGTCCCATCCGGTGCGCCGGGGGATCATTCTCGAGAGCTTCTGATGCCGTGCCTTATCCGCAAGCTACCTAGCCGGGCCGTGAACACTGAGCAGGCCCCAATGGCTCGCGGTACTATCCCCCGATGTAGACAGTACGTATCCGCGCTGGACCTCGGCGGAGAGACAACGGCGAGGACGAGCCAATGGCAGCCGGAGCGCTGTAACGGAAGCGCACGCAGTGGCACCAAGGCGGAAATATGGAGGGCGCTGTTACGCTGCGAAACAGCCGAACGAACGCCTGCCACCCTGTTCCCCAGCAGAAAGTCCAGCGGTCCCTCGGAGGACCACTCTGGCCAATGACCAGCCTTCATTCCTGCACTGGGGCCGCCGGGTGGCCTGTCACCTGCACTCAACGGGGCCGTGGAAAGCGCAAAGCTCGGTACGATGTAGGCGGTACCTGGCACAAACCGGAGGCGGAACCTGGACGACTTGGCCTGTCAGGACCTTGCAGCGATTTCTCAACCTCTCTCGCAATCATTTTTCCCGCAAAAGCTTTAGTTCGCACTGCTCCCCCCAGTCCAACTTTCGACCTCGACTCCATCATCCTCTCCTCTCCTCTCTTCCTCCTTTCCCCCTCGTAGCCACACTCGTGCATCTCTTTGCTCCTCCTCCCTCCTATCGTTAGCCTCGGTCCGGCCATATCAATACCTTCACCAACCGTCAAAATGAGCAGTCTCGTTGAGGAAGCAGTCAAGAAGCTGACCAACACGGTCGAGAGCCTCGAGTCCAGAATCAAGTCTCTGGAGGACCGCGCAGCTGGCGGCTCCGGCAAGCTCTCCACCGAGGAGGTTCGCATGATCCTCATCGGCCCCCCCGGTGCCGGTATGTAGCTCCAATTGAGCATTTTTACACGTGCTATTTGTGTCGCGACAGTCGTACTGATGATGGTATTCCGCACAGGCAAGGGCACTCAAGCCCCCAAGATCAAGGAGAAGTTCAACTGCTGCCACTTGGTAAGTCAATTGACATTGTCTTGATGTGCTGCTACGCTCTAGATCATTTCTAATCGTCCATCACACTCGCAGGCCACTGGCGACATGCTGCGATCCCAGGTCGCCAAGAAGACTCCGCTCGGCCGGGAAGCTAAGAAGATCATGGACCAGGGCGGTCTGGTCAGCGACGACATCGTCATTGGCATGATCAAGGAGGAGCTCGACAACAACAAGGAGTGCAAGGGAGGGTACGGCACATCTATTGTCCTGCCAGAGAACCGGCCTGACGGTTAACTGGCCACTACTGAGGAAGCGTTGCTAACTGGAACGACGTAGCTTCATCCTTGACGGTTTCCCTCGTACCGTCCCCCAGGCCGAGGGTCTCGATACCATGCTCAAGGCTCGCAACCAGACGCTTCAGCACGCCGTTGAGCTCCAGATCGACGACTCATTGCTCGTCGCTCGTATCACTGGCCGCCTCGTCCACCCCGCCAGCGGTCGCAGCTACCACAGCACCTTCAACCCTCCCAAGGAGTACATGAAGGACGACATCACCGGCGAGCCCCTCATCCAGCGCAGCGACGACAACGCCGATGCCCTGAAGAAGCGTCTTGCCACCTACCACGCCCAGACCGCCCCCGTCGTCAACTACTACAAGCAGAACGGTATCTGGAAGGGTCTCGACGCGTCGCAGCAGCCCGGCCAGGTATGGAAGAACATGCTTGAGGTCTTTGACGAGCAGCGCAAGGGTGGCCATGCCTCCGGCATTCTGAGCCGCATTGCCGGAAAGAACTAAGCGGGCACAGGCTTCCCAGCCTTTGCTCCCGCCAGCGCGCCGCCCCGTCCACAGCCCCCCGGCCGCTGCGCACCACAAGCCGATCAGGAGGAAACGGAGAAAAAGGTCTTCATTTACAGCGTCTCTTACTTTGGCCCTCTATCTTCTAGATCAACGATATGACCAGAAGAAAGGAGGGCATGGATCGGAGGAACTTTTTTATGGGACTCTTTTATGGATCATGAAATGGACTGGAAAGGACTCGTCCTCGTCCGCCCCCCGAAGCTGTTGAGATCAACAGGACTGGGCTGGTTTATGTCTTTTTTTTTGCGTCAACGTGGCCAGGATCAGTTGTACCGTGTAGAAAACCTCTTCCGTCGCACGCTTGTATGTAAAACAACAACTTTATTGTCTCACTAATAACCAAAACCGGCGGTTTGCAGTTGGATGGCCTCGCAGACTTTCCTTCCATGGTCCTAATTGCCCTGTGCTCGAACTGTTTACTATCTAAATGCCGTGATGTCATTCCTTACGTTTTCCTGAATCGCGACGCAGACAGCCTGGAGACGCGTACTTGGGGAAAAGGGGAACACGCTGGCCGGATTCGGGCTTCGTCGGTGCTTCTCGAAGAAGCGAAATGAGTGGGGCCGCGGGGCCCCCCTGATGCCGACCCGGACCACAGCGAACCCCGGGGTGACAAAGGTCTCATACCCGAGGTACTACATCCGATTCTTCTGTCAGCGACATCCGACGAACCCGACTGAGCGGCCGGTATATCGGCAAGCCGGAACAGCGAAATACCGATGGCGGTATGATCTTTGATCTGAGCTTCTCAAGTCCTGGAAAGGGGGGTCCTGCAGTTGCCCATGTTCGATGCCGACTCACTTACTCACTTCGTTTCGCAGATCCGGAATCTTCGTGTGGTGAATGCCCCGCTATCGAGCCGGTTCACGAAACGGCCCGCAGAACGGAGCCTTCAATGACGTTGAGCGCGAGATGACATGTCACTTTGTCAAGTGACACAGACATGTACATGTGTTAATGAAGATTCGATTCTATTCTCAAGTCACCAGAAAGAGTACCTGCGTTGCCCCGAAAACGTCAAGACGACGGGCTTGCAAACCTCCCGCACGCTGGAAGGAAAAAGCTATACATGAAAGTTGAAGAGTATGATGAGGCTGCAGGAAGAAAAAGGACTTGATAAAAGTATAGATGGGGAAGATGAAGAAGAGAGGAGACAGTATACCACCCAGCCACCGGCGCAGTGCAATGCAAGGGTACCCGAGATGCAGGCCAGCCAATCCATCTCCTTTAATTCGCTAAGACACGGAAGGAGGAAGTAGAAAAAGAAGACAGTGGAAAACCAACGCCGAGATGTTCTCCTACTCCAGCGCAAGATGAGGTAAGGTTGAGGTAAGGGTAGGTTGCTAGTTCTCGCCAAGGGCTGTAATGTGAACCTGGATATGTTAAGTGAAGAGGAGCCAGGTCATCATGCGATGCGCGGACGATGCAAGGCTATGGATTCGGAAGATTGCCTCATCTCCTAGGAGTGGCTATGGGTGTAGACAGTCAGTCTTCAAATACTCGTGTCCCGGCCTCATAAAGACATCAGACTAACCATTGACCATCTGCCTTTGTTTGCCCAGCCAGCTCTTGGGGGCTTCATTCCGCCTTTGCAAGACGACGTGGTTGCTCTGAATACGGCTAGTAAGATCGTACCACGCCGTCGCAATAAGGGCGTTCTCGCGCTGGAGGTTCTTGATGATTTGATCGCTCGCAGCCTGTTGACGCCGTCTTTGTCAGCCGACCCGGTTCTCCTTCGTCATCAAGATCAAGGCGAGACCATGATGTCCAAGCCCAATATAGTGTAATTGAGACCGTTGTAGCATGATAGTAACGTACCTTCTGAGCCGCGGCAGCTTCTCCGCCTTCGGCTGCCTTGAGCTTCCGCTGCAAGTCGTATTTATCCTGCTCGGATTTCTCCAATTGCTGAAAAACAAAAAAAAAACCGTCAGCCATGAACCCCTCATCTCATGATTCCCAATACAAAGGGCCATCAAATGGACAACTTTGACCGCCTGAAGACCTTCCTCCACCAGCTTACTCTCGGTCTAAGACTCAAAGGAGATTTTGGTGCTTGGGAAGGCAGGTCAAGATGGGGGTGACATGTAGGGACTAAGATCCGCGCATTCGGGCGGCTATCGTACAACACAGCTCCGGACGGGGTACCGGGAGTTTGGGGCACACCGCCTTCGGCATTTCGATGTTGTAGGGCTAGGGCGTTTGCAAGAGATCTGAGGGAACTCACCGATTGGCGCTCTTTGAGCCTGACACGCAGTTTGTCAACCTTCTCCTGGAGCTTCTGGGCGGCCTCTGTCGGCTCCGCACTCGAGCCATCCTTCGCCTCGTCAAGGTCTTTCCGAAGCTTGTCTTTCTCAAGTAGGGCGTTGATAAGTGAGCTCCGCTGTTCTTCGAGGTCAGTGCCGAGGTTTTTCAGCTGTTGCCGCGCTGCCTCGAGTTCTTCGCGGATTGAACCGGAAATAAGTTGGTCAGTAGACTTGAGTTCCTCGAGGGCATCAACGCTATCCTTTGCGACGGCTGAGAGATCGGTCCTCGCGCTGAGGAGTTCGCGATCCTTGTCAGAGAGCTGAGCTTGGATCTCGCTGTTCTTCCTCCTCTCACTCTCAAGTTCATGGGCCTTTTGAGCAAGTTGGATTCTCAGGTTGGCTAGCACCTCGCTGTGGTGGAATTCTTGAGTTAGCACTTTGCCCACGCCTAGTCGCATAGCTGTGTCAACGATTTCAACTAACTTTTCGCCACTGCTCTCGATCAGAGCGCTGATTTGGGCCTCCGCAATCTGGTGCTTCTCGAAGGTGTCGTTGTAAGTTCCCTGGATACGTTCACGTTGCCTACGCTCCTCCTCGAGCTCCTGACGCAATCGAGTGTTTTCTGGTCCAGATCCCATACCGTTCCGCAGCAAGTTGTTCTCTGCCTTGAGACGAGAGACCTCGAGGCTGAGGTTGGGTGGGGCGGCGCTGCTAACACCCTCAAGCTCCTGCTCGAGACTGAAGCCCGCAGTACCGGCGTCGGGAGACAGAGCACCCGGGGTGCCCGAGTTGATCTGCTCCTGCAGCTCGGAGATGAGATGCTCATCGGAGAGACGCTGCGCATCAAGCGTTGCGAGGCGAGCTCTCAACTGCATGGTGTCATCGTGAAGAGCCCGGCGCTGAGCATCCAACTCAACGTACTGCAGCTCGTAATCTCTGAGCTTTGAAGCGTACTGCTCGTTGGTCTGCTCCAAGGCCTGATTTCTCTTCAGAACCTTCTCATACTCAATGAGATCGCGCTGCATCTGCTCCTTTTCGTAGAGCAAATTGTCCATCTCTTTTGACAATGTAGACTGCGCCTCGAGCTTCTGCTTGTACCGCTCAACCATGTTGGCCTTGCGGGATAGTTCCTCATTCTTGAACCGTAGCTCCTTGACCTCATCGTCAAGCGTCTCAAGCTTCTGCGTCTTGGCTTTGAGTGCCGAAACTTCGCTCGTCAGCCGCTCCTTGGCTATGCGGTCATCTTCAGCCTGCGCCTCCTGGTTGGCAATAAGCTCGTCCTGCTCGCGCAGCTTCAGCTCGAGTGACCTGATGACCTCCTTGCCAGCACCGTCTTGGGCATCGTGGAACGCCTCAAGCTCCCTGCCCTTGCGAACAACCTCCTCTTTCAGATCGTCGTAGCTTTCCTGCAGGTGGCCCAAGCGCGTTTCCATATCCGCCAGCAACTTTCCCTTCTTGTCCAGGTCAGAGCGGAGGCGTATGTTGTCGGCTTCCATTGCGAGATCGACATCGTGGCTTTCGTTCCCAATCTCGGAGATTTCTTCTACGTCCGCCGCCTCGGCATCGTTGATAGCTGTACTCATGTCTTGCGTGACCCGCTGGAGCTGCATGAGGACCGTCTTGTCGGATATATCCTGGGTGATACGGGTGACCCATCGCTCGTTGTTGCTACCAAGCATTGCAACAGCAAATAGCACGGCAAGAAGCTGAGTAGAAGATTGCGTTAGCTTGGACTTGCGTTCTCGGCGCCGGAACAAGGGTAGCTGGGCTGGACACGGATAGTTGCATACCTTACTGATGGCCTCCGGCTGCGCTTCTCTCGCCCTGGGTCTGATGTCGGCAAGCTTGGTCTGCCCAATAAGCCCCGGACACTCGCGATATACTAGCCTCTGTATGCCCTTGTAGACATCGTATAGCTCGCCCTCGGTGGTATTGGAGTCAAAGGAGGGGTCGAGTGCTTGGAGGACCTTGGATAGCAGGTGTCCGTCGAGGAAATCTGATATTGAGTCTGCCTGTCCATCCAGGGGAAATGTGTTTGCCTGTGCAACGAGCATTAAGTCAGCATAATGTTGGAACGGCGTAAACGAAGCGGTCAGTGACAACACTGGGGAAAGGGAAGTGACCCATCGGAGGGGACACAAGGGGGAGAAGATGTATATGGAGGGGAGCGCAAAGCACGGCGACTTACCCATTGCACCAGCGCGGCCTGCGCGCTTCCTGAGTACGGCATGATGCCCGTTCTTTTCGTGTCGTAACCGTTCGTCGTCTTCGTGGTCGTCTTTCGTCGTAGTTTCGTAGATGTTTCTAGGCTAGTGAGGTATCTCTAGGTAAAGTACCTTATGGTTTGGAGCTGGAGCACGTGGGAAAAGGCGAAAGGGCTCCCGCGCGGTTCCACAACGTTTTGCGGTCGTGTTCGTGCTTGTTGCAAGTCAAAGCGGGCAGGGGAAATGTGGTTCCATGGGCCCGGGAAGCTCTCATCGCAAAGGGGGCTTTTCCGGCTAGGGGTGGAGGAAGCGGCGGTTGACGGGATATTAAAGGTTCAGGTCAGAGTAGGTGGAAAATAGCCTCGTCGGCCGAGGGGAGGGCGGTGTAAAGTGAAATGTAAGGAGAATACGGAGTAGAGGCCTTGTTTACGCACAGTCGTATGAGACAAGGGCAGCAGCAGCAGCAAAATTAAAAAGAGGCATGTGTCGCTTGTTCGCGGGTGCTTGGCTTGTCGTCCCAAAAAGCCAAAAAAGACAGGCGCATTGTTCACGTCTGGCGTCCGCTCCCTCCTGTCGAACCCACACTCAATCTTGCATGACCTGCATCAACCTAAGGTAAGCTCCCTGGGGCCTCCTTATCGATTGCTAAAGGCAGCTAGGCCCTAGGGAATTCTTAGCGCGTGTTGCGCAACTACCGCTCATACGTCAGCTTATTATCCAGAGGTACCTGGGCTTGCCTAGAGGTATTGATCCCTTTCTTGACCCGGCACGTTGGTGACAAACGCACAGCGAAAAGATACAATCCTCCTGTCCGTTTTTCTATTAAGGTACCTCCCGCCCCCAAGCCCGAAACTCCAAGTGACGCGAAGCGGGACGGACTACCAGGGGTTGACCCGATGTTACAGTGGGGCAGTCCCTATGCCTTCGAGTCTTCGACAATCTTCAAGGCTTCCATTGGTGACAGCACCCTTGGGTCTTTCTTTGGCGGCAACGTGGGAGGGCTGATGGCTGAGAAGCCACCTTTCTTTCTTGCTTTTCCTTTTGGAATCAAGATTTTTGTTTGGTGAAAGGCTCCGAAAGACCAAGTGCACAAAGCCAGGGTGAAGAACAATATCATTGTTTGCACATGGTCACCGAGAACCTCGGATTCTTGTTCAAAGTCAACATCAGTCGAAAAGTGCTTTTCTTGTCAAACACGGCCGAACATTGTTCAAACTGCACTATTTCTGTAGCCATAAGCACAGACTCCCAAGTCATCTTCTCGGATGGTCCTGGGTCATTACTCGACAATCAACCACCCTCCTGATCGTGATTCTGATTCCTCCCTTCTTGGCCGGCAGAGCCTACAATACGGATACGGTTACCGAAATCATGAACGATATTGCCATCCCATCGATACGGCATAGACTTCTCCACGAAAGCTTGACGAGGTCGGTCATCCATCGTAGGGTTGCAACCGGTTCGCCTTGGACCCTTCTCCACGGTTTCGTGCCGAACTAAAGAGCACCATTATACCTACGGATATACCCAAGATATGCAGGCACGCAGAGTGAAGGATTCCCTCTTCAGCCCCCCCTTCAGGTCTCTCATCGGCTAGTGGGAGACTGACTGCATCATCTTCAGAGCCTGGTGGCTTTCCAAAAGTCTCCCCCCACATTGCGCTTTGACACGTCTGTGAGTGTGAGATTGCCAGGTGCTTTTTCTGCCCAACCCAATTGGAGCATTACGCGAGGTATCAGAAACACCGGGCTTTCATCCCGTGAGGAGACCGCCGACTTGTCGTGCAATAGGAGGTGCTGCTGCAGCATGCTGCGTCACTGCAATCAAGCACATGCAGTATCTCAACATTCTGGACGAGGCCTCGAGATATCAAGTAATCTTGTGCCCCTCAGCGACAGATTATATCCCTAGCATACAGCTGAATCAGCATCCTTGGCCGGCAGTGGGGAGGCTAGAAGAAGCAGAAATCCGCTTTTGATCTGCACATCTGCTTTCCGTGCCGCACATGAATCCCCCACTCATCAGGTACATCACCTTAGGGATTGGTCCTCGAAGGTCGAAAGGGTTCACGCAAGGCTTAGGTCTCTCATCAACGTCGTTGTGTGGATGTCAGCCGCATGCGGAACCTGGGATACATCATCGTAGAACGCCACGACGTCAGCACTGTACAAAATAAAGCGGCTGTCAGTTGAGAAGGATTCCCGTACACGTGGCGGAATAATCGAGGCAAAGACGAAAGTCATGAGTAGGTATGTTGTGACTGTGATTTTCGGTCTTGTTTTTAAGGCGTCGAGCAGGATTGAACCAGGTGCGGTCCAAGCCTCGCTGTAGCCATACAGAAAAAGATGCCCCCGAGGCACTTCTCATCGATGAAGACTCCCGACTCCGTAGTGATAAATCGTCTATGACGGCAATGGTAATTATGAGTGCCCCCTCGCTTGCCCCTGTCGCAGCCGCCGGGAAAGGCGGCGGATATCATTGTCCTCGTGACCTAGTCCAGCCAAAGTCCCTTTTCGCACATTGTTGTATCTTTCACCAGATGCATGCTTCGCAGATTGTCTGTCGCCAGTTGTGCCCGACCGATGAACAACTTGGTTCGATAATAAGGCTACCATCTATACGGAGTTGGTGACGGTGTGGTCCTCTTCGATTGTGAGGCTTTCGCTGAAGGCTTGAACAGATTCAAGGACCTTAGCAGGTGTGACGGCGGCAAATCCCCTGATCGCTGTTAGCTGCGATTTAAAAACCTCAAACCGATGGAAGAGTAATGCCTCACCTAATCAAAGAGTAGGTATGGGTGATCTGACCGCCGGCATCGATGATGGATTGCTTCGCCCTCTGAATGATGTCGTCACCGACGGAATCGGTTTTGGCCCAGACGATGACGGACTTCATCTGGTCGACGGCGAGAGCACCGGGGACGACAGCCAGAGCGGCGACGAGGAAGGTGGAGGGTCTCATGGTTGCGGAGAGTGATGAGGTCGTCGAAAAGGGGTGGAACGAAGTTCTTTGCAATCGCGGATGTTGAGGCGGGTCGGTATCGAGAGTCTGACTTTCCGGCGATTGATCAAAGTCGAGGATGAGGGTATTGCCAGTGTTGTATGGTAGGTAGTATGATTGACGAATGCGCTCAAGGGTCTTGTGGGGAGTTTGCGGTTATTTAATCGTTGCTTGCGAGTTACTGGAGAAAGTTGCTGGAGACTCGCGGATTGGTGAAGGACGGGTGGATGCAGGGAGGAAGTTCAGCAAGTTAGACGTGGACGGACTGAACTGGGCCTTGATGGATATCGAATGGATGTTTGGGTTCCCCTTTGTCATGGCAGGGTGACTGACCAGTGACCGCTGAATGGATGGGGACACAGCGCGGAAGGCACCTGGGATGGGCAATCACCAGCCGAACCTTAGTTGACCACCTGCCCAGTAGGGAGCGCCGTCAGCCGTGGTGGCCCCCCTCGAAAGTAGTGGAGGTGTTCCATTGCTGTTTGTCACTCTTTTCCGTCCAGTTTGCCAGGTTCCAGCCAGTAACATACGTCAGTCGTCTGCGTCTAGAATGGTGTGGGAACCGGCAATAATGGGACAACCTGGTGGCGCTAGCAAGCAGTATGGACATGTGCAACCTCTTTTTCTTTCGCCAGCATTTTCGTCAGATTCCTGGGTCTCCATACCTAAGGTAAGGTACGCGGGTACAAGACAGGAAACTATCCGTACGTTCAGCGTGCAGCACACCAACTGTGTGCAGTGGCAAGGGTCTTGGCGCGGATTCAGACTGGTGACATGCAACAAAAGTCCCACTTTGCTGTTTCCTCCGCCTCCGGTCACGGGTGCTCTCCGTCGTCCCGCCAGGACTCGGCCTTCCCTGTGAGGAAGGTCACCAGCGGAAATATAGCGACATGGACCAATCTCGGGCTCCGATACTCCGTATACCTTCACCAACTTCACCTGTCCCAACGTGCCACCTTGTACATAGTAGCAATGTGTAATGTTGTGTAGAATGTCTAGGTGTAACCACCACATTCGATGGCGCAATCGATCGCTTGGTGCACCCGCATCTCCCGCTGCAGACTCGGAGCAATTTAGCGATCGGTGACAGCGATGGGCAAGCCATTGTACCGTCGCACCTCACCAGCCGACTCATGTGTACGACTTCATCCGGCCCCTCCGACGATGGAGCTCAATGTTCCAGTGTGATCTTCAGCTCGTCGTTCTTTGCTGGTATAGACTGTGTGGACCTCGTTGATCACCTCACAAAGCCCGAACAGGAACGTTGAGCTGGCTTAGATATATCAATTAATACTATACCTTAAGCATCCAGTGCCAATCTATCAACCTGACGTTGGTGGGGTGCTGCCGCCCAATGCATGTGATCCTCAACGCCAGCCCATAACCACCAAACAACGAAACTCCTTCCCGAGCATGCAAAGAATCAATGCTGTTGTAATACAGTGGCCCTGGGTGATGCTTCAGGTAATAGAGCAAACAAAACACAAAAAGGTCACAGGATTGCCTCTACCCCTTCGCACTGCCCATCGCGCTGTCATTCTCGCCCCAGATATCCTTAGTCTCCTGCTCAACAGCCCGCATCGCAACAGCAACGTGTTCAAGTTTGGCAACGACGTCGAGGACACCTTTGTTGACCCGTTGGAAGTACCGATCGTTGGCCTCGCGCCTCTTGCGTGCGAGCAAGATGTCCACCTCTGTTTCCTGCTCGAGTTTCGCACCGAGTCGCTCCGTGCCCCCGCTGCTACCTGGTCGCCCATTGTTGCTTCCCGTGCTCCGCGGTCCCTCGTTGCCATCTGACGCCACGCCGCTCGTCTCTCCTAACACTGCGCTCTTGAGGTTGCGAACCTCCTCGCCTCCGGCCGCTGACGTGTTGGAGCGCTGGCCCGTCATCTCAATGGCCTCATCGGCTTCACTTCGTGCCCATGCCTGTGCCAGGTCGATCTGTGCTGTCCTCAGCTCCTCCAGCTTGCGATCGTGATCGGGTCCAAACACGTGAGTTCCACCTGACGCTGAGAGCTCGACCTCCTCGAGCGTCGCCTGCATCTCGGCCCATAACGCGTCGGTCCTGTCGCTACTACGGGCGCTATCGGCGGTCTTGAGATTCCGGACAGGGCGCGCAACGGATGGCGCGACTACCGAGCCCGTATGAAGAGATCCATTCCGTTGCATATTCATGGCCTGCTGAGGGAGAGGTGTGACGCCAGCAGACAAGGTGGCCGGCGCTCCAGGCGCAAGTATACCCGGTAACGAGGCATGAGAGGCGGCGGGAGATGGATGAAGGAATAGGGACGGCGGAGGGTCGCGCTGTTTTCCTTTGCTCTTGGCTGATTGAGACATGCCTACATTTTTTGTGTCGTCGTGAACATTCCAAGCTCGGGACTTGGCGTCTGAGACAGCTTCTCTTGAACTTGACGGCATCTGATAGGATTGGTTGGGTTTTGATAGTCGAGGCAAGCTGTGGACCTTGAGGGGACACCCCTGGCTAAGACTGTACGGTCAGCAGCGTGGGGTTCGAGCTCCGGGCGTACCAAAGTGGTTGAAAGCGAAACCCGGCCGTGGTTGGGCGAACCTGCCCCCACTTTTGACTTGCAGACCCGGCCTTCTTCCGCTCGTCAAGCAATGGGACAACGCACGAGCCAGTATCACGTGATGAAAAACGACGCTCCTCCCACCGAAGGGCACAAACCCTCTGTGTGCCGAAAAAGCTGTCGTCGGACAAATCTGAGGATACCACTTTTCGCGAAGCAGCAGTCAGGCACTATCACCACCACCAAGTCAATTCCCGCGATACCCCCCAACACATCGGTACGTTTGCGCTGTCCCATCCAGAACCTCCAACCTATCGACGACGAATTCCCCGAGCAAGAAAAAATTTCAACAATCTCGACGACGAAATCTCGATTGCCACCAGCGCACAACTACCCCTCTAGGAACTTTTTCAACTGACAATAGTCTCATCCAGCCAACATGCCTCGTGGACTCAATGCGGCGCGCAAGCTGCGCATGAACCGTAAGGACCAGAAGTGGGCCGATCTCGGATACAAGAAGCGTGCCCTCGGTACCGCTTTCAAGTCCTCCCCCTTCGGTGGTTCCTCCCACGCCAAGGGCATCGTCCTCGAGAAGGTCGGTGTCGAGGCCAAGCAGCCCAACTCCGCTATCCGAAAGTGCGTTCGTGTTCAGTTGATCAAGAACGGCAAGAAGGTCACTGCTTTCGGTACGATACACCCTCTCCCGAATGCCCCCAATATACGATTCTCGAACGACGAACAAGAGAACTGGAAAAGAAAAACTGGTCTCCAATAGGACCATGTAGCGAAGGGAACTGAAGTGCTGACATTTTCGTGATTTCTAGTCCCCAACGACGGTTGCTTGAACTTCGTCGACGAGAACGACGAGGTCCTCCTGGCCGGTTTCGGTCGCAAGGGCAAGGCCAAGGGTGATATTCCCGGTGTCCGTTTCAAGGTCGTCAAGGTCTCTGGTGTCGGTCTGCTCGCTCTGTGGAAGGAGAAGAAGGAGAAGCCCAGATCCTAAACGGGAGGCTTTTTTCGATCGCGCGAAAGTATGGGAAGGACAGTGGAAGAAAATTCGGCACTCGGAGTTTTACGCTTGCATTGGCATCAATGGGTTATGGTCCTGATACTGCGGGTAGACTTTGGTCGATGAAATAAAACATCATGAAAGTCAATACCTGAACATGCGGCATTTCACATCACACATTACACAAAACGGGGTTTATTTGGGGGTGGGTTGTGAAGAACACAAATCAAGAATCAAGGGAATGTTGATTCTACGTGCTATGAAATTTACAGACGGTGTTGGTACAAGTTTTCTCCTGACATCTCTCTATACGCCGTTTTTTGAAGTTTCCTACTCCAGCTGCTTCTGACCGACAGCATCCTCGTTTCCGCCTTGAACGTATCTTACAGTGTAATCGGCCGCGAGACCCAAGCTGATGACGCCACCAGTGATCCAACAACCGTTAATGAACCACCACCAGCAGTCCTTGACGCTCTTCAGGTTGACCCGCTTGATCATGACACCGAGTGTCACCGCCGCTCCACCGACGCTGCCAATAAAGAAGGCTGGACCCGCACCAGCTGCGAACCCAGCAGCACCCAAAAGACTCAGCTGGACCGCAGCCAGACCCGTCAGGACCTGCTTGGTCTCGGCATCGTGCTTGAGGGCGATACTCTTGATGCCCGCCTTGACGTCATCCTTGATGTCCATGTGGGCGTAGATCATATCGTACAGAATCGTCCAGGCGACGTTCGATGTGTACAGAAGCCCAGCAGCCGTCGAGGCCGCGCTATTGGACAACAAGTCGATTCCGAGAGCTGGAAAGCCCATCATCGCACCCCAGGAGAAGGCGAGGCCCAGTACGGCCTGGGGATAGTAGGTGACCCGTTTCGCCAGGGGATAGGAGGCCACGAAGAGCAGACTTGGAATGCCGTACCAGAGGCAGGACGTGGGGAACTGGACCAAGATGCCCAGTCCGGCCAGGAGCTGGGCGCCGGTGAACGCGAGACCCTGGAAAGGAGTGATGGCGCCTCGCGCGATGGGTCGGAATTTCGTTCTCGTGACGTACGGATCGAGGTTACGGTCCCACAGGTCGTTGATGCTGCAGCCCGCGCCTCGCATGATGAGAGCTCCCGAGAAGAACAGGAGCGAAGTTCCAATGACAGAGGCCGGAGACGCCATGGGCATGGCCATCGGTGCGGCCATCAGTGTTGAGAATAGACAGGGGAAGAAAAGGTAGTAAGTGCCTGCCGGCTTATCGATGCGGGTAAGTTCTGCGTAGGGGACCCATGATGCGGGCAGGTAAGAGATGATACCGGTCGTCGGCGGCGAATACACAGCTTCAGGTGATGCTGGTTCGGGAGTGTCTGGAGCAATGGCTGTTGTGAGGCGTTTCGTGGTGGTGTGGAGAGCTGTGTGCTGCTGATGAGCTGAGCTCCGAAGAGTGAGATGTGTGCTAGGCTTGCGGTGTGCCTGCAAGCCCAATCGAGATGGTGACGCCGCTGAGAGAAATCTCGTTGTGCCAGATGGATGGTTGCATGCCGCCCTTAGGGGCCCTCTTAGCAAGTTGACTTGCCTCATTTCGAGTCACTGTCACGATATTAGTATAAGTGACATATTGACGATTAAAGAACACGTAGAAGAGTTAACAAGCTGTTCGCAGTAATACCAGAGATAAGGTACAAAGGTTTTTGAGATTTAAAAGGAGTGGTATTTGCAATATGGAAAACATTGAAACGTTGAGCCTTGAATCCATCTAAACTGTGAAGCTCTTCAGTTGTGATGTGCAAGGGTGCCAGCTCCCTCAACTATATTCACCATAGCGAGATAGAGACATTGCATCGAAAGGCCTTAGCTTCGGAGGCAAGAGCCAGTGAAAATCTACTAGCCAGTATTTTCACTGGAGAAGAACGAAAAGAAACCTTAAGACTTACCGACAATCGATACGGAGCTCTAACAAAAACCAGATATGCCCCGTCAACTTTTTGCACCCGTCACCGAGAGAACCGAAATTTGAGAGCCGTCGCCAAAGGGTCCAGAGCTTAAGTGTGGTCCGTGCTGTTTGATCCTTGGGGGCCAAGGTACCGGTAGATTCGCAGACCTTGATTGGCTGCGCATTTGACTTTCGTTCCTTCCCATCGCCTTTGAATCTCGAATTGGTCAGCCTCGCCCGACGCCACTTTCCGTTTACGCGACACGCTTTCCAGCCTCTGGATCGCACCGCCGTTTGTCGCGAACATCACCCGTCGGCGTCTTCGCCGGTCGTCCTACCAATTCCGCCAGCTCGACGCGCCGCAGGTCGTCTCGATTACGCCTGGGGATACATACGTCTCGCATGTCCCGACCGACGCGTCAAAGATAGCATTCTCATGCGATTCCCCGCCCGAAAGTAGCCATAGCCAGCCTTCAAGATGCCGCCACCATCGCATCCCCAGGCCAAGTTCGATCCGATTCCCCCGGACTTGGACCTTTTCACGCTTGTCGATCATACCCCGAATTTCGAATGGGTCCTCCGAATTTCGACTGCTCAGATTCAAGGATTGGGCCCCCAGGAGTTTGAGAAGTTGGTCCAACTACAAGTCATTCAGGGCGGGAAGCCCTTGGTGATTGAGAAATGGAACGAGGTTCTTCCCGAGTGGCTCTTCAGTGGAGAGTGGATGGAGAAGATATACGACAAGAAGCGTGAGTGTAGTCACCTTTTGCCTAATCGCGGCAGCAGCTGACATCAAGACAGAGGAAAATGTCCGTGACATTACCGGCCAGACCGAGATTCCGATGACCACAGGCCACTATATGAGAGCCATGAAGCAACTCACCAACCAATGGACACCGACCAATTATCGAGACGAGAGACGGCAACGCCTTTACCTGAAAGACATTGACTGTCCTCCCGAATGGCAAGAACACCTGCAGAAAGTCATTCCTCCCAACCTATTTTACATGAACGAAAACGTCACGCAAAAGGGAGCTGCAGACAGTCGAGAAAGTGATCCTTTTCGTGGCTTTGGCGATAGGTCAAAGGTGGCACCTGCGGGAGATCTCATGTCAAGCCTGCCCGAGGAGATGCGAGCACAGAATCTCATGTGCTATATCGGACACGAAGGAACATTCACCCCGGCGCATCGTGAAATGTGCGCCAGTCTCGGACAAAACATCATGGTTGAGGCTTCGGGGAGTGAGAACGGAGAGAAACCTGGAAGCTCCATCTGGTTCATGACGGAGACCAAGGATCGAGAAGTCGTCCGCGAGTACTTCCTGTCTATGCTCGGCCACGACATCGAAATTGAGAAGCATTTTGCTCAGATCAACGCCTGGAAAAAGGCAACCTTTCCGGTCTACATTGTCGAGCAGAAACCCGGCGATTTCATCCTCATCCCCCCTCTAGCCCCTCACCAGGTCTGGAATAGGGGCACGCGCACCATGAAGGTCGCGTGGAACCGCACGACTGTCGAGACCCTGGACATGGCACTCCACGAAGCCCTTCCCAAAGCTCGTCTTGTCTGCCGTGATGAGCAGTACAAAAATAAGGCTATCATCTACTATACGCTTAAGAAATACTTCGCGCAGATGGTAAAGGCCGAGCAGGACAGCGAGATGGGCATTGCCGGTCTAAGCTCGGAGCTTTTCCGGTCATCCTCACGGTATAAGCAGCTTGCCAAGGATTTCCGCCATCTTTTCTCACTCTACACCGAGATTCTTGTTGACGAAATGTTTGCGACCAAAGAGAAGAACGTCGAATATGTCGAGTACGATTCTTGCGTGACCTGCTCATACTGCAGATCAAACATTTTCAACCGATTCTTGACCTGCAAGCACTGTGTGCGGACTCTGGTCAACGGAGATGAGGATGCATACGACGTCTGTATGGAATGCTACGCCATGGGACGATCCTGTGTCTGCATATCCAAACTTCAATGGTGCGAGCAATGGTCGTGGGAACAACTGACGGAGGATTACGAACTCTGGCGGGCGATGATCATCAAGAACGACGGCTTCGTTGATATAGAGCTATCACCTCAGCCTCTTGAAATCGCTCGCACCCGGCGAGGTAAGAAGGCACTGGCCGAAATTTGCCAGGAGGGTTTGCACAGGCGACCTTTCAAAGATATTTCGAGGCTTGACGAGGACAAGCCACTCCCCGAGTCCGAACCCGAGCCAGAATTGGACGACAACGGCAAGCCCAAGAAGAAAAAATACAAACGGAAGAAGAAGAAGGGAGAACTTCGTCGCTGCCACGTTTGCTGTCACAAGGACTACGCCTACAAGGTGCAAGAATGCTCAAATCCAGAGTGTAAAGAAAGTTACTGCTACGGCGTGCTTTACCGCGCGTTTGATCAGATGCCACAGACGGTACAGGAGAACGAGAATTGGCTTTGCCCAAAGTGCCTGGGCATCTGTAATTGCGGTGCATGTCGCCGTGCCGAAAGCGGCAACCCCTATACGCCAAAGAACACCCTTCTCGGTCATGACACCCGGGCTATTGCGGACGATAGAAGTGTTGAGGCCCTCGTCGACTTCCGCGTGCACAATCTCAACTGGCTCAAGACAGCTGGTGAAGAGGGCCGCAGCGCGAACAGCAAACGTATGAAGGAGCTACGGGAGAAGGCCGACACCGCAAAGGCTCAGGAGAGTGCTTCTCTGACTGCCGAAGACATCGCTAATGGTGCTAACGGTGCTACCGCGTCCGCAGAGGGTGGGCTGTACGGATACGGAGATCAGAGCCATGTCCTCGGTGAGCAGGACGGACGTCATGCTGATGACCGCGATCCCGACGCAACTCAAGACATGTCGCAGATGGACATTGAACCGTCTGCTCCAGTGGCGAACATGAATGGGGACCCCGAATGGGACCAGTCAGCATACCCGGATCCCTTGGGCATGGATGGCCAACCCATGTTCGGCATGGGTTACTACCAACAAAGTGGTCCAGATCAGATTCTATTCGACCCGTTCCAAATGCCTTCAACTGACGCCATGGTGTTTGACGATGAGGCTGAATACGTCAAGAATATGTTGCGGACACAGAAGCGGAAGGCAAAACAGGAGAATGATTTGGATCCAGACTTCCATGGCCCAAGGCCCCAAAACAGGAAGAAGGCAAAGAAAGACGACGGTGCTGACGAATCTGCCATGGATCCGGCGTTGTTCGGTTCGGCACAGCCTGCTTCCGCGGGCGCCGCACCCGAAGCTGCTGAGGGTGATACTGCCGAGCCAGCTGGGGTGAGCGGTGATCCTGAGGATGAAGCCTCGGCCCAGCTAGAAAGAGAGGCAGTCCCGGCAGGCGGTCTTGCACGACGCGGGATGCCAGCTCCTCAATTCCCGGCAAACGTTCCTTCATTGCGACATGCAAGGCCTAGAGCGTCTTATGCTGAGCCAGAAGAACCAATGATCGACGACCCTGATGACATGGTGCCGGCTTTCAAGCAAAGGCCACCGGTCCAAAACGATGAGCCGGAGGCGGGCGATGCCAGTAATGACCCTAGAGACTTGGCCTCTGACGCTGTGCGTGCTCTCATCCAGAAGGGAACTGATGCTGCAGCCGCCACCGCCGCCGCTGGTGGAGCCGAAACGCCCACAGCACCAAGGAGGCGAGGCAGGCCGCCGCGGAACGCGAACTCGACGCCGGGTTCGGTGCCGAGAGCCCCTCTAGCCGATGCTGTTCCAAAGCCATCTGAAATTGCAGCAAGAAATGCAGCGAAGAAACGTGAAGAGCGAGCATCGCGACGTTCGGACCTTAGCCGCGTTGTGACTATAGATGGAGCCAGCTCGTTCAACCCGAGAGCTAGGGGCAACACAGCTAGCGACGACGACGATGACGACGATGCAGATGATGAAGACGCGTCTCACGATGTAACTGAAGCTGAACTCGAGGCTCAACTTGAGCGAGAGTTGGCTGGAGAAGGACCATCCCAGAATGCACCCGTCACCTCCATCGAGACCGAGACGGCGGAGGCAACCGCGGCACCGCCTAAGAAGCGCCGTGGTCGACCGCCCAAGAACAAGACCGCCGCGGTAGAGAAGGCACCTGTCGATCGATCACCGCCCCCGCCTCCTCCGGGTGCCACAAAGATGATGTCAATGGCGGCTCGTGTTGCAGCTCGCGGAGGAAAGTTCAAGATTGCTTCGCGCAAGTCGCGAGATGCGAGCGCGAAGCAAACTCCCACTCCAACCCAGGCGTCATCCGCGAGACCTTCAGTCAGTCGCAGCGAGCAGCCAGCCAAGATTGTGCCTTCTACTGAAGAGGCGACGGAGCCAGCAAAGGAGACCAACAGAGAGCCTTCGAGAGAACCAAGCGTAGATCTCACTCCTCCACCTCCTGGTACGCCTGCCAGAGTGAGAGAGCCAAGCTCGGATCATACGCCTCCACCCCCGGGCGCCTCTGGGGACAGACAATCCAGCTCTGATCACACGCCTCCGCCCCCCGGTGCTTCCACGGACAGACAGTCGAGCTCCGACCACACGCCTCCGCCTCCAGGTGCCGTCGGTCGACGCTGGCGCAAGTCGGATGAAGACGAGTCGGACTTTGACGCTCCCGTCGCGTCGCCGTCCTCTGCATCTTCCTCTGATTCCGGCATTCCCGGAGATCGTTCTCCTCCTCCGCCGCCGTCCGCGCGCCGAGGTAGGCCTTCGGGTGGTCTGACTGTAGTGAGAATCGGCTCCGAGTCGGAATCGGAGAGCGAGATCTCGTCGTCTTCTGAATCGGATAGCGGTATCGGTGGTCCAGAGCCTAGCAGGATGCGAGGCGGGTCTATTCGGGGCGGCGCTACTCGTGGTAGAGGGAGAGGACGTGGACGTGGAAGGGGTCGTGGTCATTAAAGACTGGTAAATCTGAATGCGGAAAATAGGGGTCACATCACGTTAGGCGCTTTTGGAGAGGGGAAAGTGGGCTGTTCCAAGGACCTGTTTATTGTAGCATCACACTATACCCTAGAACATATACTTCTCTCGTTGAGCATTTTTTTCACAACGTTCTAGTTAGGAACAAATACCAAGGACAGTTTGCCCATCCTGGCTGGAGATGAAATCTCATGATGGCTTTTTACTGTGTGTAGAGACAATGTGTTACTCGCCGCCAAATAGTGACATGGGAAGGAAAAAGACGAAAAGAAGCATCGGTCGCTGGTGGTATACGAACTCACAAGCTACAGCTCGGTAGCTGTACACTTCAGGATTAGGGGTATAACCATCTTTAGCTTCTGGGCAAGAGTCCCTTTTACTGCTGCTGAGAATAGTCAGAGGCGAACTTGTTTACAGAGCCCATGGATGGAATAAACAAAAGGAGGAAAAGGTTAGTCACGAAGGTATCTATTCATAGTATTCTCTCTTCTGCCGTATTACTCAAACAACAAGACATTTTTTGCGCCCCATCCTGGAGTCATGCGAGCCTCGCTCGTTCCGTCATTTCTTGACTCTGCTCAATTGTTAAATTACCAACACCACCACTTCAGCCCTAATCTCCTTCTCAGACCACGCAAGTGTCAACGCTACGAATCGATCCGAGTCCTCTTCTTACTCGGCAGACGCTCTGGCAAGTGCCTCGTGCAAGTGTGGCGGGAAGCGGTAACGCAGCTGCGAGGTGTACGTGGTTAGGTCGAGCGTCATCTGCTTCATCTGCTCGACCATCATGCGACGAGTGCCCTCGTTGCCACTGAACTGGCCGCCGGTGAGCTGGTCGCGCTGGCGCGTGCAGCAGATGATGGTCCACATGAGCAGATTCGGCACGTTGATAGAGACAGGTTGGGAGAGGCCGGAGAACTTTGCGGCGTAGGCGCGGATAATACTCGGGTCGCCGCTGGCGTCGAGCGGGAGAATCTCGAGGCCGCGGATTTTCTAGAATGCCAAAGTTAGTCATCTTTGTGCGACGGATATGGGGGAAACAGTGAGTGGTTGCGAGGTGTCACTTACGTCCAGACATTGAGCCCATTGACCGGCCTCGACGAGGGACTTGATGGTGCTCATCTCGAGCAGGACGCGGCAGGCGACTCTGTTCTGCTCCTGGATCTTACGGTGGAACATGGCATCGCGCTCGTACATGGACATCATCGTACGGGCAAGCTCCACGGGGTCGTCGATGGAAGCCAGGCTAAGGCTGCTGCCGGTCTCGGCCTCCTGGCCAGCGGCGCGAGGCTTAACGGGCATGAGGCGCATGGGATCCTCGCCAATCTCGAGGGAGATGGCCTCACTGAGTGCACGGCTGACAATCGAGACGACGGTATCGTACTCGCCAGCCAGGTGGTACAGAAGGACTGAGTCAGTGGTGCGGCCGTTCTCGTCGGCGAAGCTGGCAGCTTGGACGGTGACGGTGTTGATAAAGTCGTTCTCTTCCGTCAGACCGATCAAAGAACCGCGCTCCTCGATGATACCGCGTATCCGCTGGCCATCAGGGCGGATGTCGCCGATGAGCTTGCTAAATTCACGCGTCTCGAGCACGAGCTCGCGCAGGGCCTCCCAGCAGAGGTTAGCATGACGACGGCCAGCCTCGCCAGACAAGTCCATGTTGAGGCAAATGAGAGTCAGATAGTCAACAGCGGACACAACGTCGGCTGCTCTGAAGTCCCTTGTGTAGTAGCCAATCATCCTGCCAAAGTTGATCTGAACAGAATCCTTGACGTTCAAGCTGCGCAGATCATTGGAGGCGCTGAAAGGATCGGAAGGTCGGAGGAGGCCGTAGTACTCGAGAGCAATGGCGAAGTGGACTGCGTCGACGTAGGAAAAGGGGTAAAGGTACGCAATGGCCTCCTCGAACATGCCTGACAGCACCTGGAGGTAGAAGAACATGCCAAAGCTGCCACTGTTGTCTTCAGCAGAGGTCTTGGGGAAGTGCTTGGCTCCGATTTCCTTGATACTGGACTGCAGTTCAGAAAGGCCGTAAGCCTCGCTAGCCACCTCAACCGAACGGTCGCCCTCTCTAGCAAGGTTGAATTGAAGCCAAATCCAGTCGTTGATATCGGTGTTGAGGCCATCCAGACTCCGATTGTTCAGGTCACAGCGACCAATAATCTTGTAACAGGCCATCCGGAAGGGATCGATGGAGTTGTCTGGAGCGTTGCGCACGCGCTGAGTGTACTCGGCATTGCATCTATCCTGCAATGTGCGCTTCAAGCGGCGGTCTTCGTTAGAAGCATAGCCGTTGAGATAGCTCTGGAATGTGCGGTCGATGCTGCGGAACTGATTGCCGTTATCATTCACATACGTCGCAGCTTCGCTGACGTGACCAGAGCGTAGCAAGTAGAAGACGATGGCCCACACATATTCACCACCAGTTTGCTGAAGGTCTGTGTTATCAGGCACCAAATCCTTTCGTGCAGAACGTAACCGGATGTAGGCTCTGATCTTGCTGACAATATCAGGGCGGCCACCGAGGTTGGCTTCGTGGGGGTGTTTTGCGATGAGGGCCTCGACTTCTTGAAGGAATTGCTTCTCAAGGTATCTGTTGGCACCATCCAACAGCCTCTTTCGCATAGATATCGAGCTGGCAGAGTTCGGCGCTTCATCCAAGTACATCTTGGCAAATTGCCGCTCCTTCGCCGTGGCACCATTGATGGTAGTCTCTGCTTCAGGATCTTCTCCGACGATCTCGCGAACAGCATGGTATGCCTCAACGATGTGTGGCGCATATGGGTCCAGAGACCGGTGCTCGACATCCGCGAGCTCTGAGAGGATGGGATAGGGATGGGCAATGAGCCGCGCCTGATTGAGGTTGCGGACCTTTTCGGAAAGCTTGTTTTGCTTCTCCCGTAAAGATCTGTCGTCAGAATTGATGTGGCCGGTCAACGAACCGCCATTGTCCGTGGACCGATCAACATCTGAGAACTCTGGCTGGTGGGAGCCGATCTTGCTTGCGTTGCCGATGACCGAGCGATGCATGCTCGACTTGCCCAGGACGCTTGCTCTGCCAGAACGAGCTCCAGTCGCCTGGCTCTTGCTTCGGCGCGAACGACCAAAGCCACCAGAGGCCTCTCTTGTCGACGCAGCGGGTCCGAAAGAAGACTCTTCACGAGCCTTGATGCCAAAGTGCTCGTAGATGCGCTTGCGCTGGGCGTCCCATTCCATCGTCACGTTGTCCTCCAAGAAGTTATCAAAGTCGCGGACCGATCTCTCTAAGCCGTCCGCAATCATGCTCATCGTCGTCTTTGTCTGGAGGTTCGCGAGGTACGTCTCGACGTCGATTTCGGCGGGTGAGTAGCCAGAGGGTCTCTCGACACGGCCAGTCTGCAGATCGAGGGATCCGAGGTCTTTCGCGGCGGTAGAAGGATCCACGCCAGATGCAGCGAGGAGGTAGTGCGCTCTACCATCGGAAGGACGCTCCTGAGCCTTTGTTCCCAGCTTCTTCAAGCGCTGGCGAAGGTCGCCCAGGCCCAATTGCAGACTGGGGAGGTCCTCCATGCCATTTTCGCCATCTCCTTGCTTCTTGCTCTTGGCGAACAGGCTGTCAAAGTATGCGCCTGACGGTTGACCCTGCTGGATTTGGGACTGGTTGTTTGTATTCTGCTGCGGTTGCTGCGATGAGGGGAAGAGTGAGCCGCCGAGAGTGTTGTTTGCAGTAGTCTGGCCGAAGGTCGAGCCCGTCGTTTGCGCCTGGGGTTGGTTTTGTTGACCACCCCCAATGGCGCCGAAGAGAGATGGCTTCTGTGCCGTCGATGCTCCCAGCCCACCCAAGCCTCCCAAGCTGAGTCCGCCTGATTGTTGCTGCTGTTGTTGCTGAGGCGCACCAAACAGCGAGGATCCTGTCGCCGGTTGTGCCGTCGTCGATGTGCCGAAGAGACCGCCGGTGGTCGCAGGTTTGGCCTGATTGAGGTTTCCGAATAGACCGCCTGAAGCAGGCGTAGAGCTAGTCTGTTGGGTGCTGGTCGTGTTCTGCTGTCCAAACAAACCTCCTCCTGTGCTGCTCTGTTGCTGGGTTCCGCTAGTCGAGGTTCCCAGACCACCCAGAGGGTTGTTGCCGAAGAGCGACATATCGTAGAATTTTCGTGGTCGCGTCCAGTCGTAGTCGGGGTTGGGCGCAACGGTGAAGGGGATTTCGAAGGTGTTGTCAATGGATGAACGCGCTTGAGACAGCTGGCCAGGCGCGTTTGGAGGATGAAATTTTGAGGTTTGGGAGAGCTCTCAGCCAGAGCTCCACTGATTGGTGGGGAGCGACCAGGCAACGGCCTGCATATATTCTCCGCACGGGGAAAGAGTTGCCCGCCATCCCTCAGCACTTACGGCCCCAATTACGTGCGCCGTCTCCTCCGACCCGGATGAAGACACTCGGAGTCCGTTTCCACATGAGCTGGAATACAATTATGATAGCAGGCCATTACTGTGACGAGCTGCAGTGGCTCTGCTCGTGTTTGGACCTCTCATCGTATGAAGAAAGCATTGGATTGAAGTAAGCTGAGCTACTGCAACACCCTGGAGCTCTTCAGCCAGATCAGACGACTTTGCATGTGAGCTAGCTAAGCTACCGTATTCACTATCATGTTATGTATCCTGAGATTTATTTCCTTTTCCACTCGTCGCTCTTCCATATGACTGTTCCTATCTTGGCAGGTAGTGTCCAATTTTTGCGCCGCCATTCCTTAATCACGCAAGCACCGGTAGACGCAGACGGCTGATGTTGATTGCGAATGACGGATATGGTCTTTATATGAGTGATACTGAGCCGACAGACATGTCAGTCAGCTACCAACTTTGCGGCGAGATACACATATAGTCAAGCCTGAATTTGAGGAATGTATTACTACTAAAAAAGGGTTTCTTCATGACTCGGCGACACCAACCCGGCAGATTCGGAAAGCCATTTTACAGCGGTGGACTCGCAGATTATACCAACAGTCTCCACCAGTCGTTATAGTCGATCGTATCAATTTGCCAGGAGTTGAGACCCTAATTCGATTGCCGGCGGATGGTCAAACGCCGTCGGTGATGATGGTACTCTCCGAAGACGAGTCGCAATTCTTCTTGTGTCGATATCTATCCAACGTTGGGGGAGAGCCAAAGACTTGATTTGACAACCGGAAGGATAAATAGTCTGATAGACGACGTCAACTTACACACTCCTTTGACATCATTATCAGACTTCGACATTAACCAGATCCTCTCACACTCTTCGAGCTCGCGTTAATCTTGCGATTATAATCTGCTCATCAAAAATGCGTTCCGCCACATTGCTTCTCGTCATTTGCAACGTTCCGGCAATCTTCGCCACTTGCAGGTCCGTCACGCAGCCATGCGTAAGTTCTTCTAGAGAGACCAATGGCAGTTGAGGAACTTGACTTTAACTGACGACATTTCCTAGACTAATTTTCAAACTTGCTATGGGCTGGAAATGGCATCGACCTGTGCTTCTGACGAGTACGTGAGTCGTGAAGGAAGTTGCCAGTCTGTAACATCTGCTACCAACAGTCATGTCACGGTAAGCCATCTCTCTTCCAATAGATAGAACATCGTGGCTGATCGAAATTTCCAGTGCGAGTGTTGTAAAAAGAAGTGAAAGAAAAATGGTTCGTTGGGGGTGCTGGGGCGAAACCCAGACCTTTTAAGTTGAAGGCGGCAAGGCAATCTCGTCTCACAGAAACAAGTGTGTCAGCTATCTGGCCCTACTGAGACACCGTGTATTAAGTTAGAAGATGCCCACGAAATAAGTCTGTTGGCTCTCAGCCACGAACATAGATCATACAATTAGAACAGCCCGGCTTTTGATCGATTAGAATCCCATTCATAGCGATTATTTCCCGGGAGTAACTTTATCGGCAAGCTGACCAAACTCCCCTGCTCCAAGCGTTGTCGTTCCCTTTGACTTTCCCTTCAGATGAACCAAGTAGGCTCAGGTGTCAATTCCCATAGTAATGATGTCTACCAGGCATTGGACCCGTGTCTAGTCCCGTGCCTAGGCCTATGACAGTCACTACACCCCCTGTCTTCCTGTCTGAGGTGGGTTTGATAGAATGATACTAACACTCATCGCTGCCAGTATATAAGCGTTATTCATAGGACCCGTTTGTAGATGGCAGTCTGAGGCTAGCAGCAACCGCAGGTAATGTGAGTGCCATAACGTTTCCAAGCGGCTGACGTCCAACGACAAGTAAACCTCAAGTCCTCAAAACTAACATTATATTAGGTTGTGTTATGTCCTTATAGTACTCTCACGTGCCTCCGTGCTGTGTGTACGACTAGTCAAAAAATTCAATGGACATGGAACACCAGACTATCTAGGATGATGTCTCGTTGGAGTTTGTAGCTGTTCCCGTGAATAATAATGATATCTGACTGCGAAGTTGCATACCCTCCCATCATATCCTTCAAGAAGAATCGTCTCTCTTCTTCACAAACTCCGTCTCAAAAGGAAGCCCATTCGACATCCTCACCGCACCATAAAGCGCAGAGACGTCCAGCTGCCGGCCAACCGACTCGCCGTACGCTTTCGCCACCTCCAGGTTCTTCATAACAAGCGAAGACACACCGAGTTGCACTCCCAAATCCGTCGCAGCAGTCTGAATCTCTTGCCCGCCTAGAACCGCAAGACCAACATCTGCCCACGGTCTTTCGCCTCGTGGTGGCATGTACGCCCCGGTGGTCAGGCGCTGCGAGATCATGAGCCCTGGCCAGCCGTGCTGCTGCTGGATCAAGTTCTCGACGTCGGCAACTCCTAATCCAGCCTTCTCCGCAAGGACGTGAGCCTCAGCAATGACCTCTATCATACCGATTCCGAGTGAGTTTCTGTTTGATATGTCTTAGTATCTTTTCTCTCATAAAGAAAAAGAAAAAGAAATGTCTGGAGGTTCAGTTACTCACGCAACAGCTTTCAGACTGCTTGCAAGCCGCACATCATCTCCGAGTCTCAAGATCCCTCTACCCATCACCCCGACAATGTACGGGTTGACGACGTCGATGGCAGCCTCCGCCCCTGCCAATATCCAAAGAAGTTGTCCCTTTGCGGCTACGGGGCTGGCACCAAGGACAGGAGCCGCGACGTACTCGGCACCCTTTTCTCTCAACCTCGACCTCACTTGAGCTGAAATTTTGGGGTGAATGCTCGAGGTATCGACAACGACTTTCTTGTCAAAAGGGATAGTCGCACCATTTGACTCTAGTATTGTGTTTAGCACTGTTTCAACCGCATTTCCATCGCTTAGAGACAAGAAGATGATGTCAGATTTCGCGGTAAGCTCCTCAAGGCTGCGAGAAACACCACCCAAGGTTTCCAGGGCTGCACCCCTGGACTTGGTGCGATTGTAGAAACTGAGATTCGGCGCGCCCGACTGCGAAAGGTGCTTTTGTAGGTTGGTCGCCATGCCCAGCCCCATGGAGCCCAAACCTGTTTATTTGCGCGTGTTAGTGAGGTGAAAAGCAATGGGATTTCTAACGGGAAGATCCGACTTACCTATCCATCCTAGCCTCAGGCGAGGACTGGCTGCGGGTACAATAACACTGCTCATGATGTAATGCGTATGATCCTGAAACTGATTTGTTGAAGTGCTATTTCATGATGAGAGCTTGGCAAGACACCTAGCTTTTTAAGCGTTGGGGAATTGCACATTGTAGAGCTGGCAGTCAGCCTTGATGACACTGCAAGCCTCCGGGGTAGGATCTAAATGTCCGACGGAGGCGGCGATTACATCCTTGGATTTTTAAGTTTAGAAGCATTTCTCATTGACGACGGCAATTCATCGATAGCTCCTCATGTTTCGTATCAGATAAAATCTGAATTCTGTTGATCTAGACGTAGATGCGCATGAAGTGCTAGGTGTGCATATAAATAATCGCGGCATTCCTTCCTTGGCACCAATACCAATAAGTGACTTCTCGCATCCTCACTCAGATACTCCGTCAATAACAGCCCACCTCGTGACTATGGCATCTCAACCACTCCCAGTTCTTGTCATCATTGGCGGCGGCGGCATCGGTCTTGCCACAGCCCACCGCCTTGGCCCTGGCCGACGAGTTCTGTTTGCAAGCCGCTCCCCCTCCACCCTCGACGCAGGGGCCGAATCCCTCAAAAAGAAGAGCATTGAGGTTACCACGAAACAGGTCGACGTGTCTTCCTATGACTCCGTGGCGGCCGTCGCAAAGGCGGCCGCAGCCCTGGGCGCCATCGAGGCCGTCGTACTGACATCCGGCGTCAGTGCGGTAGTCGGGTCAGTCGAGATGATTCTGACAGTGGACATCCGGGGCACCGCGAATGTCATTGATGCGTTTGGCAAAGAAGTTGTCATGCCTGCGGGTTCTTCGCTTGTTTGTACCGGTAGTATAGCGCAAGGCCTATGCCCACCCATGTCCCCAGAGCTGGAGACGCACCTCGCTACGGCACCGCTCTCATCCCTTTTGTCTCCGAATCAGGAGCTTGATCATATTATTAGTGGGAAGAGCAGAGTTGCATATTATGTTGCGAAGAAGGCCAACTTCCTGCGGGTTCAGGCAGCGGCGGCGTCGAGGGAGTATGCCGGCAGAGGTGTAAGGGTTAATTGTGTTAGTCCCGGGATGACGGAGACGAACATGCTTACGGCAGAAAAGTCGGTGGATATGGTGGGTGATATGATTACTGCTGCGCTAAAGGTTCATCCTTTGAAAAGGGCGTCCACGGCGGATGAGATTGCTCAGGCGATTGAGTTCGTTGTGAAATGCGGCTACGTCAATGGAGTTGACATCCTCGTTGATGGGGGAATCAGCGCGGTCGAGTTGTGGAGTAGCATCGTCTATCCTGAAAAGGCAGCGAATCTGAGAAAGTCCATTGAGGAATAGCTCTAGAATTCAGGCTTAGTATAAATCTGGATTTGGTGAGAGCATCAACACCGGGTAATTTAACTCGCAAATCTGCCAGAATGATCATCGATTGAAGGGGAAACAGTTGAGATGATCGATTAGCTAATAATATCTCATTCACGATCAGGCTCAACTTTGCTGACGGAGAAGAGAAAGAGCTTCAATCTGGCTTTTGCTTTCTGACATTACCGGGACTTGATTTCTTACATGTTTTTAACATCAAACTAATGTCCTCGACCATCATCGCGCCGTGATGTTATACCTCTTCTTTTCATGGTTGACTAATTGAGTACTACAACGGAACCTCACCTCGGATTCTAAGGATAGATAGACGGATGCAGGCACTCAGTAACTAGGGAATTACTTCCGTGGAAATGAGACCCAACTTGTGGCACCCAGCATCTTTATTTTCCTCATAAGCTAACAACAGTCTCTGCCCAAACTTGAGGATAACTGCGATGCAGGACTGTTACAGGAGACATTCGCAAACCACAAAAAACTGGATCAATCAGCAAGAGAGTAGGATGGATGATATGTCAGATGTCGGCCGACAGTGACGGACACGGAAACCCACGCCGCATAGGCGCACCTTCAGCCGAGCCCGTCAACCACTCACGCCGCAGACTCCAGTTACTGCTGACGGTGTGGGGTCATTCGACTTCTCAAAGGATCTGTCCGTCTTACATGTATAGTCTATTTGAACTGAATCTCGAGCTTCATTCTCATCATGAGACTTCACCCGTCTATCGCCAAAGTCTAGCATTCTCAAGGACTTCTCCATCGAACGTCACAAGAACCTCTCCCAACAATGGCCAACCCAACATCCTCACCGCCCCGGTCCTCACGACACCCCCTCCTAACAACCCTCTTCACAACAGTCTTCGCCCTCCTCGCAGTCGCGGGCGTCTACTTCATCCGCATCCAACCAGGCCACACCTCCTTCACCCGAAACCTCACCGACCTCGTCGAGACGGAGAAACTCCAAGACGGCTCCCGTCTCTACACGACCTACACCGGCCTCAAACCGCTCGACCTCGGCCTCACCTACCTCGTCGCCTCCTTCGCTCAGGGACCTCTGAGCCTCAACGAGCCGGCGAGGATCCAGCAGATCCACTTCCTGCTCAACTTCTTCCCGGCCGTGGTGGTCTTCAACGTCGAGGCCTATCGCTCCAGGAACCGATGGAGCTTCCTCAGCTTGTAAGCCCCCCCTTCCCTCCCTCCATCACGACTTTCTCAACCCACCCACCAAAGCTCAGAAGCACAAGCAAGCAAAACTAACACGATAACACAGTCACGCCGCCTGGGCAGCGCTCTATCAAACGGTAGGCGGCGGCGTCATAATTCCCCTCTACCACCTCGCCTACACCCTCCTCACCACGCGGAAAACCTACCTCGTCTCGGGCGGCGACGTGCCCCTCCCCGTCGCAAATGCCCTCCTCCCGGCCTCCCTCCTCCTCTTCGCCCTCCCGACCGCGGCAATGTACTACCCCTGGTCCTCCCCCCGCCTAGCGCAGAACCTCATCGCCTTCTGGCAGGTCGTGCCCGTCCTCGTCAACGCCGGGATTTGGCTCCTGGCAAGCACCGTTTACAGACCCAAACAAACTCCTGAAACTAAGAAGACGAAGACGGCCGCCCGCAAGCAAACGAACCTCGTCCTCCGCCGCCTCTACTCCACCGCCATCCTCGTCGCCTCAGCATCCCACTTCTACACCCTCTACACAATCTTCACCTCCCAAAACAAATCCCTAACCCTGACAAACGTATTCCTTCCACTAAGCGACATCTCAACCGGCGACGTCGGCACAGGCCTACTTCAAATCTTCCAGTGGGATTTCTGGCTCATCTTTGGCTCCTCGAGGCTGTGGTGCGCCCTCGTCGTCTACGACGTCCAGAAGCAGCGGCACGGCAGGGTCAACCTCAAAAGGTTTCTGGCGTACTACGTCCTGGCCAACAACTTGGAGTTCGTCGTCGGGCCGGGGGCCGTGTTGGCGGGTGTTTGGCGGTGGAGGGAGGAGAGATTGGTTGAGATCGAGGCCATGGCTGGGCGTCTGGAAAAGGAGCACTCTCTCTAGTTGGAGATCAAGTGAGACCATGTCGAGATAGCTTCCGACATGTCCAGAATGAGTTACATGTTACATCACTTCAGTGGACGGACCTGAACGCACAGGACAAATGTACCAGTGTCGACATTATTCCCCGGCCTAGATCGATAATGTCTGCCTCTATGTAAAATAGTTGGAAAAGCACCCCTTGCTATATAATACTCGACACAGCCATCTTTGATCCTCTGGACCGTGTCTGCTCGCTCAGCAGAGCTACATGCATCGAGACTCCTCGCGGTACTCCAACGAATGAAGAAAAATAACAAAGTGAACTATCAAGAAAGATTTGAAGGGCTGAAATTGCCCAAGTGAGATAGATGACTTACTGGTTCCGTGGGGAACTTCTTTCCGTACCGGCGCTGCGCAACGTCCAAGTCCTTAACCCAGACCCAAAAAACCGACACGGCATTCCTTGGCCGTGCCGGTCATCTTATCCCAGTCCTAGTCGCTGTAGGTAGGGGGCGAAACTCTGTTCCACATATGTCCCCCGCAAATATCAACTCCGTTTCTCCCCTTTGATCCGAAAAACAAGAACCGAACAAGGCCATACATCTGACCGAATGCGTGACGTAATTGGTTTGAAGCAAGTCGACATGGTCTACAGGACCTCAACAACACGGTCCTGAACGTTCCTGACAATCTCCGGAACCTGGTCCACCTTAGATCCAACCATGGACCAGGCCGCGGCAAAGTAGTGAGGATAACGGCTGTATAACATAGCAGCCAAAATACATGTAAGAAGGGGAATCTGGTTCAAGTCAGTCTAACGGGCCAATTTGGAATGCATGCGTGGTGGAGCTTACCCAAATGAACCACAGGTTCTTGTCGCTACGCATGCCCTTGAATTTAGCCTCGTGGGCCCGGAGGAAGTTCTGTTGCTGTTCCTTCGTAATGGCACTCTTGCGTCCAATTCTGAGTACGCTTGGCACTGGCGCCGTGCTTGACGATGCCTCCGTGACCTCGATTGTCTGCGTGTCATAAATGGTCGCACATTTGATATCGGCAGCAGCCTCAGCGGCGGCTCCGAGGGCGGCGGCTTGTTTCTTGTCAAGTTCATCTTGCGGGAAAATTTCGTCATAGGACGGCGGCGGTGCCGAGTTATTGTTGGTGTTCCGGAACGATGACAGATCCCACCATCTTCCGTCCATGGGCCTGGGTGTCTCCTCGTCTGCCGATCCAGGCCGTGAGCCCGACATGCCCGGCATGAGCGAGGTGACCCTACCCATGAGAGGATTCTGCTGGAGGTATGCATGGTAGTCGGGGAGCATTGGCATCCTAGGTAGAGCAGGCATCTGCGGGAGGTTGGGGAAGTGCATCGTCATGGCTTGCTGGAACTGTTGGATTTGGGCGGTGAACTGGTCTCTGACGGCTGAGGCAATGGCTGTTGTGGGTGACGCCAGTCCGGGCTGAATCTCGTCTTGACCCCTTTGGAGGATGCTCTGTCTGTCAGGGCGCGGCGTGAACGCATGGCTGCTGGATCGGCGCCGCATGTCAAGCCAAGAGTCTTCTTCTTCCTGTTCGTCATCTTCGTAATCTCCCGACGAGTACTCGGGGCTTTCTTCGCCGTCGTCTGCAGACTCCGACTCGCTGGACATGCCCAAAGGATCCCACAGCGATCTCAGGGACGCGGCACTGCTTGCTCTGCTGTGCAACGAGCCACCGCTCCTGGAGCGGATGTGACGCTCGCAGCGACGGATGTGATCGATGACCTTGCGTGAGCGGGCAACATCGGCAGGGCGAAGTCCCGAAAGACTGCGGATCGTGGGGTCGGCACCCGCCTGCATCAATCTGCGAACGATTGACTCATGGTCGTTCATTGCTGCAAGATGCATGGGAGTGAAGCCGCCCTTGTCCCGCAAGTCTGGGTTAGCACCGCGTGCCAATAGTCCAGCAATGAAGCGATGGTATCCCAAGGCACAGCCCATGTGCAACATTGTTTGACCAGTGGACCTTCTCAGATCAAGTCTCGACATTCTCGGGTTGTCATCTAGATCGATGAGCTCCAAGCACTTCAGAAGTTGAGATTCGGTGCTCATGTTGAAGGTGCTTCCGCCAAAGCCGCCGACACTACCTGAGGGCCCAGACGCACCCCAGCTTGAGTCACCCTGACCGATAATGCGCTGAGCAAGTTCCTTGACATCAACCATCTGTCCAGACATCTTATGACCCAGGATTGAGAGAGCCGTGCGAATGAGCTTCTCTTCGTCGTCGTCGACATACTTGAACATTTGGTTCTGTTTGGACATAGCGGGGAACGGTGGTCCAGCTTGCGTTTGACTCTGCTTGAAAGTAACAAGAACAGCTCCAGAGACAGGCGAGGGAGGCAGAAGACAGACAAGGGATGATTCGCCCCAGAAAGTAGTTGTGGTGGCCTTCTGGTCGCCGAACAGCACTTCGAGACCCTGGTAGAAGCTGGCTCCGAGGATCGTAACCTCGATGCCACCAGACTTCGGACCTTCGTTGGGAATGATCTTGTGAATGGTTGGCTGTGGCCGCGCTGGAGCAACGGCGTTCGTCGGCATGTATGACATCGTGTTGAACTGGTTCTGCGACACCACGTTCACACCGTTACGCAGTCCACTGGGGCTTGCAGCGCGGCTCTGGTGTGCTGATGCGGGCGCAGAGAACATCGGCATGGCGACGTTGTCCATGCTGGCTGAGCGATTGGCATTAGTGAACAGTGTCTGGTCGTTGCTGTTAGGCGTAGGCGGGCCAGTAGCGTATGCTTGAGGCATGGGTGGTGGAGCACCGTTCTGAACAAACACAGCTTCAGGAGGAGTTTGGAAGCTGGTCAAGTTGGGCGTGAATGGTGATGTCGATGCAGAGGCAGCCGCGGGGATTGGATTGGGCATCTGCGTTGGCGGGGGCGTCGTGTCCAGGCGCGTCATTGCCATTCCTATCGGTACTCTCGATCCTGTGCTGGCCTTGCGCTTCTTGGTCTGAGGTCCGCCATGCGCGTTCGGAGACTGCGGTCGCGATAATGAACGAGGGGTAGTGCTCGAAGCTGGAGGTGCTGGCGCTTTGGCGGTCGTGTTCGCAACTGGGAATTGAGGAGCGGAATTGCGGTGCATATTTTGCAGATCGGAGCTGGAATGAGACAGTCGGAAGGGTGTTCCTCCATTGCTGAGTGGGCTGGATTCCATCGGAGCGTTCATCATAGGTACCAAGTTGCTGCTGTTGTTCTCCGGGGCTTGGGTCGCAGGTGGGTTCAACTGTTGCGGGATCGGGTGCGTCTTGTGATCGTCAGTGATCATTATCGATTGAGACATCTCCTGTGCCACAACCCGATCTTGCCAGTCCTTAATGGTGAAGATGACCTGGAATCCCAGTTTCTCGGCATGGTGCCTGCAGTAGCAAGCGATTCTCATCGGGGCATCGACTTGCATGGCACCGGGGGGTGCCACAGGCTCCGGCCGTCCTGTCACTGTAGAGTCTGAGACGACGCCGTTGGGTGTCTGCCACTCCTTCACTTCTTGTGTGTTGAAGACAATCACCCGCCTAGTCTCGTCACGGTTCCACATCTCCTCTTCCTCAACCTTCTTGATCTTCTTCCTTGCGGCTCGTTTACGCTCACGGGTGATACAGCCGGCGCAGATGCGCACTTCGCCTCCGTTCTGCGGCTTATTCTCCTCATCATCCTCGTCGCTAACGGATCGGGCGTTCATGACGGGGCTGTGGGTGGCGGCTGCGGCGCGTTGGAAGGCCTTGCGCTTGTTGTCGTCGTTTTGCATCGCACTAGTGCACACGAGCATGGTGTACAGTTCCAGCACATCGGGTGTCCGTTCGGCTGGTGGCTTGGCTAGTAGCTTTGGCTTCGAGATGGTGTGCACTGGCAGGTGTAGACGCTTGATACCAGGAGGTAGCGGGAAAAGCGTCAACTTAATGGGAATCTGTGTCTCAACGCGCGATTTGGAGGGTGTCGGGTGGATCGTCAACCGACAACCACGGCTGAGGAAATCAAAATTCGGCTGAGTAAAAATCGGCATTTGTTGCGGCATCGGGACCGGAAGACCATCGTGTTGGTGGTATTGCGGTTGCATAGGCATATTGGCAACCATCTGATGCGCCGCAGGATCCAGCTTACCAGGCCAGAAGCCTTGAGGGTTCATAGCACCCATTGCGGCAGCGTTGAAATCTGGTGCGCCGGGCGAGGGCGAACTGTTGAAGAAGGCTGACGGGGATGCCTCATGACTGGTTATCATGTTCTGTGACATTGGAGAGCATTCTCTCGAGTTGGTCATCTTCAATCCATTCATGGGCTGCGATATGGAGTATTGCTGAGTCGGGTTAGCTGGGTTCTGTTTCTGTTGTGTCGCGCAGCGAAATTCCACTCACTGAGTTCCGCTTGCCGTGATTTGCGTTTCGGGGATTGCCCGGAGCGATGGTTTTTGGCGGTCCATTCGTGTGAATGGTGGGCATCTCTGGCGACTCCATGCTCATGGCACCGGCTGCGTTGGGACTACTTGAAGCACTCTCAAAGTCAAAGGACTCGTCCATAAATTTGTCATCGTTCAAATCCAGGCCGTCGGGCAGCGTCGCGTCGGCATTTGCGCCGAACATGAAGATACTGTCTTCTGGACGACCGACAAAGGCCGAGGCGTCCCAGTCGTGCTTGACGTCGGCTCCATCGGTCATCATTACGTCGGCGGTCTTTCCTGAGGCGGAGCTGGCGGTCCTTTTCGAGGACGCAGAGTCGGAGGAAGAATCTCGGAAGGAGTCGATGAGGGAGTCGGGCGAGCCAGCGGCGACGGTACCGGTAGCCAGCAGGGTGGCTCGGGGTTCGAGCGACTTTGCTTCGTGAAGCGACTGAGGAAAATCGGAGATTTTGAGGGTATCGTGGGCGTTGAGGTCGAAATTTGTCGGCAGAGGACTCGAGTCACCGAACGGATTGTTCTCGTCGTATTCCAAGAACTCGTTGAATTCGCCGGTGGAGGACATTCCCGGAACGGCTGGCATAGGGCTGGCACCGATAGCGGCACCAGCAGTCGTCATACCTTGGCCAGAAACAGTGATGATGGATGAAAGTTGTGTGCGTGTTGTGTGAGGTCCGACGACGACGGCGACGACGACGACGGAGATGGCGACGAAAGGGGAGGAGGTGAAAGCTCGGTCTGGGGATGTTGTGGGGAAAAGGGCATCTCGTGGTAAAGTGGTGTAGACCAGGCGGTGGAGTGGGGGCCCACCGTCCAGTGTCCCTCTAATGCGAGTCCGACCCGGATTTGCGCTGGGCGAGGTGAGTTTGTGTTTGATTGTCGCACTGGGTTGGAGCCAGGATGTGCGGCGGATACACGGTGTAACCTGTTGCTGACGAGCGGCCGTCGGGGCAATTGGGTAATAATAGTCCTGAGAAATGGTCGGTGGTTGAGCGTTCGGAGGGGCCCTGTAAATCCTTCCTCTTGTTGTCTGTATTTGTTCCTTCGTACGGTGCGGAGCTTCTGTGCGTGGGTTGGGTGCTTGGGATTTCGTAGCAGATAGGGTGTCTATCCTAAGAGCACATTGCTGCGGCGCCGGGGAACGCAAATGTCTCTTGTTTTTCCCAGTCGTCTTTCCTTCTTCTCGCTGGGTTGTTCTGTCGAGGACTTTGGGGGGTGGTTGGAGCGAATGCAGTTAGGGCGTTTCTTGTTCTTTTTCCCTCTTGCTATTCCCCAGCCTAAGGTAGTATGAGGGGAGGAGAGTGATAGGTAGTATCACTAGGTAGGTAAAGTGTCCGTAGTTCAGGTTTACGATGAGCAGAGGGAGAAAAAAGGTACGACAGGTGAAAAATTAAAATAAAATAAAACAAGGCAGGCGAGGGCGGAAATTGTATGCCCAGGAATTGGAGTCTGCACTGGTGCGTGTACGTGCGTGTGTGTGAGCGGGCAGCGCTCCAGTCTCTCTAGAACGTCCAAGTCAAGGCGGTAACAATGTCTCAAAAAGCGGCCAGTCCCTTGGAAAGCGGTGACTCGAAATTGGGCTGGGCGAAGTGAAAGAGACAGGGGGATGGATATGTGAAGGGCGGTTCGAATCGGGGTGCAGATAGATGAAGCCAATCAATAAGGTCAACGCCCGTCGTTCCAGAGTGTAGTGTAGGTTCCTGGTTGTATGTGTCCAGAGTCCAGACCGATTGAGTTTGGTTGCAAATGCAGCGACCGTTGTAAGAAGAACGATAAGAAGCAGAAGCAGACGAAGAACAATAACAACGAGTAGACAACGAGGACGACAAGATGAGCGGATGGATGTCAGCGATGACAGCAGGCGGCTATCGACCGGTATTGTGTGACCTTGATGAACGAGCGCCGGCCCCCGGTGACCGGAGACGATGATCTGGAGGCTACAACTTTCGCTGGATTTGCAGGCGACACAAGATGATACCCAAGGGTTGCAGTGCTCGGAGTAAGCACCGAGCCACTGGCATCAAGATACAACTGCAGCACACAGAGGGGAGGTAGACGTAGAGTAAACAGTAGACACAGACGCAGAAACGACGAAAAAAGCACAGTTGATGGTGAAATGGAACAAATTGTGGATCGGGCGAGTTTTGATCGTTTGGTGAGGTGTACCTTGGGTGGGCGTGTGTGTGTGTGTGTGCTGCTTCCGTGTGTGTCCAAGTTGCAGCATGTAAGGCAAGGTGAAGGTAAGTTACCTATCCCGGGCAAGGTCTTAACTGATAGTAGAGGCGTGGCTGGATCATTCATCAATGTACTTTGTATCCGTACAAGCTGAGGGAACACGGCACGTTTGAATACTTGGCTTCAATGGATGGCTTATCAGGCTTCCTTGGGTATTCCATTGTCCAGAAAAGCCTGACGCAAGCTGCGGCGAAAAGGTGTAATTACGGTAGGCAAGGTAGACAGTTGTTCACGTATATCACTCAATCTTGGGACTGGACGAATACGATGAGGATCGGTCTGAAGCTTGTTCGCCATCAGGCCGTCCCATTCTCCGAGACGCGGTCGCTTGCTGTGCGTGGATGGGAGCCAGAGCCAACCTGAGGGGTGAGCTGAGAAATGGTGGTGTGCGCCTTGTCATTCTCTTTCTCATCTTGCAGCGTCTTCCTCGATCACACCTTGCCTCAGATAATGTGGCACTGTGGTCTCCCATCCTCTGTGAATACGTACAAGTGAAAATGGCAGGGACGGACGAGGAGATGGCGCTGCAACTCGGGGGTTGGAAGGGACGTCGGGCAGATATCCATCTGCCAATGGGAATGAGAACGAGATAACCAGATTGGCTGTGCGACTTTGCTGAGAATGCCATGTATCCGTATGGATGGATCCAAGAGAGTTGGTCTTGCGTCTTGCGTCCTGCACTTGCAGCTGGCGTCGTGGCGTTGGATGCCCAGTGCTCAAGCTTCCCGTTTGGGCCTGATACTCGTAGAGGTAGCCGCACACTGAGCACGCTAGATTCATCGAACTCTCCTGCCGGTCTGCATGTATCTGCGTGTACGGAGTATGTGCGTCTGCTTGGAGTTGGAGCTGTTGCTGAAGCGGGAACTGACTGACGCCCTGTGTTCTCCCTTTACTTCTCTCGTCTACGTTTCCTCTGCAATGGAGATCAGTGTCTGGTCTGTCGTCTATCTCAGCATCCGTATCTGTAAGGTATCCATCATCGTGCGCGCGCGCCTATGCTTGGGTTGCCAGCTTGCCTTGACCGGGAACAACGCGGCAAAAAGGCAGACTCGCCTATTTCTTCTGTCCCCTTTCAGCTTGCGTCTGCATTGGTAAAGATTTATTCATTACAATGGAAGTTGGTGCAGGAACATAGTCGATTAACACTGAGGTGAGTGTGCAGTGAAGTCCCAGGTTGCAAAAGGTTGGTTGATGAGGCGTGGAAATTGCTGAGGAGGGACCCGCAAAAAAACTCATCGACGGGAGAAGAATAGAGGTACGTATCGCAGGTGCAGGTATCTAATTGGCCGTGTGTCTGCGGCGGAAGACTTACGCGAACGCACCGTGTGGCACCTGCGCCACGCGCCGCCAAGACAGATGGCAGTCCTCTCCGAAAGCTCCACTCGGTGCCCTGAGTCCACTCAAGCCACCCACTTCCTGGCCAATCATACACTTGTCTCGCGACGGTTCCTTGCTAGAGTCTGAGTACAGTGTGAGAAGTTTTCATTCTTCCCGTCGACTCTCGAGACATTCTCACTCACATCCCGCGTCGCCCGGTCCCTTGGCCGTACCAACCGACCTCCTCCCACCACGGTACCACCCACCATCCATCCACCTACATCGAAAAGACTGAGACTGAGGGGACTGATAAGCAAACCAGGGCATCAGCACATCAACCCCCCCCAACGCCAGCGCAGGGCAGCGCAGCTAAAACACGCGCGTCCCGATGGCGGATGGCCCCTCCGGTACGCAGGACGGATACATGGTAAATTATGGCATTGCTCTGCGAGATGAGCCTTTGGGTCTTTCGCTTCAATTGGCCGCTTACCTAACTAACCTTACTGTGGTTCCAGTGTCTGCTTACTGTCCGCGGATACGTGTATGGAGTACCAACAGCAAAGTCACGAACATCACCCTGTGCAGCAATTCTGCCTGCCCGCCTCGAAACCCACTTCAGCCCAGATAGAGCCACATTCCTTGGGTCTGCTCCCCCCAATTCCACTGTTTCTCATACCGGTAGGGCCCAAGGCCCAAAAGGCCCCTTCCAGGTTGCTTCCAGGTTCTTGAACCCTCAACTCGATACCCTGGGCCACTCCCGGTGGCTCAGGCTCTGGTCCCCGACCCGTCGCCAGGATGCCAAATGCACCGGCGATGCAGAGTTGCAGTCCCGCCGCCTTCCTTGCCTCGCCAGGCTTACCTCACTCGTCACTTTTACAACTCTGGCCTCGCCCCTCATCAACAATCAACGTCAGTCCTCATCATCTTGCAGGCAACAAGGAACAGATTGCTCGGTGCCGGAGCAATCTGGCCTCTTCCAAGTCCGGATACGACTTGGCTCTTGTTCGGACTTTTGCTACGCGTCTCTTGTCTCTTTGCCTAGAGCCTTCCCCACAAGTCAACAATACGCTTTTGGCCAAGTCTCGTGATACCCAGCGGACGGCAACCCCTGGGAGACTCCTTGAGTCTCTGCTCACTTTCTCACAATGTGAACTACCAAGACAGGTCAGTGGCCACTGCGGTCAACTTACCGTGTGCCCGCACATTGGATGAAAACAGTAACCTGATCCTCTCCTTTGGATCCAAGCTACGCCGACCCAGACCGGTGCCGCGGGAAACTAACTCTCTCACAGACTCTTGTCATCGACTTTAACACGCAGCTCGGCTCGTCTCAGGACGTCAGCGCTTACCTGTTGCTACAGCTAATGCAGGCAATGGCCCATGTATCCATACCTACCTCTCGAACAACGGGACTGCGTAGGTTTGTGCCCTGGGTTCCTTCCCGGCCAACCTAAAGCATCGACACCAAGACCGAGCGGATCTTACTTGGTCTTGTTATGCATCGATACTACTACGCACCTCCCTCAACAAGAGACGGTACGACTTTGCGGCGTGTCCTGAACCTAAACTTGGCCGGGCCATTATATCCAAGGAGAGGCTACTCGGCTTTCCAAAAACCGTCCGATTTCTATTCCACCGTCCAGAGGCAAGCTCTTTTTCTTACCTTGTCACCGGGAAATAGCCTAGCTTCATTGGCCCATCTTTGGAATTACTCGTTGAAATGCAAGACAGTGATTGTCTGCAACATCAGTTAGTTAATCATTGCAACGAACTGCTACTACCCTACGACGCAAGCCAAATCTAGCCACCGTTGGCCGCCTAGAGTAATCCCGACGCAAGAACCGGCGGAAGACGGGTTGGCACGATATCAGCCCGCCGCATTACTTGCGTCCGATGTCAATCATCGGCCCTTTGATAGGCTCCCGCTTCCCTCAACGTCAGGAACAGAACCCGGTGATGAATGCAACCCTTCCCGCAGATGGTCGTTCACATCTGCACCAACAATACCACCACCCTCGCTACCACCCATCCTTTTCTCCTAGCTAAGGAATCTAGCAATTCATCCAGTCGATCAATTCCTTTCTGTCCGAGTCTGGACCTCAGCCCAGCTTAAGCCTTGCCGTCTGAGCGGGATTAAACAAACCAACCTGCCAGCCTCCTAGGAATCTAGGAAATCGAGATGCGACACTTGATTCTTCAGCCCCGACGTCGCTCCGAATCTCGCACAAACGCCTCCATACCACCACCTCACCACCTCACCACCTCACGTTTAGTTAGCCTTTTGCAATCGTGTGTCAACCATTCTTGGTCCGGTCGGGTTGCACAAAGCAGGAATTGACTGTACTGCGTACTTCCCTCAAGTCGGGTATGGATTGCACAAAGTCATTATGTAAAAATCCTTGCACTTGGCTTAAATTGTGCATAAAGCTGGTTTTTCCATCTGACCTTTGATCGAAACGTACTAGACATCACCTAGACTGCAGCCAGCGGCGGTAACCTAGTCTCCCCCAGCCTAGAGACCAGCTACCAACCCCAAGAGCACCAATCAACGATGGGCCTCATACCACCAGAACTTGGTCTAGATGCGGGCAACAACTACAAGGTACCTAGGCACAACTAGGCGACTCCGACGTGTGCGTGTGTGTGCATGTGTATGTGTGTGTAAAAGTCGCAAATGATGGACCGAGCGAATACCGAGTGGCAATCTTCCAGTTCAATTAGACGTCTACCTAATCACGGGTATTCTAGCCGGTTCTATCCAAGTTCTATCTACAACAGATTCTCTACGAACAAAGATTGGACAAGTGTCACTTGAAAGGCCAACCAACCATGTATTCGTCTTCCATATCCTTTCCTTTTGCTTTCCTGAGAGTAGGTATCCCCCAAGAGACATGGGAATTCGACAGCGGCTGGTAATCCGGAATTCTGTCCGCCGCGTGGGCTGATTGTCTCACTTCCAAGTCAAAAGAAGGCTTTTGCAGTTGCAGAAAAATAGTTCTGCATCACGCGAAATCTTCTGCCTCACGGGGTTTTTCTTCCTTCTGCAAATCACCGAGGTGCTGCGGGTGTCTCGTCCGGAAACCGGATTGTACGACTTGGGAGCTCTGGTGGTGGCGGTGGCGTCTGCACCTGCTGTTGCTCATCAGCCACCTTTGTCTGAGAACCGTTAACGCGTTCTCCGTCTTCGGGGCCTGAACGTTTCTGCTGCTCCGGTTGATCGGTCCGCTTCGTCCAAGGAGGGGCCGCACCCGGCTCGTCCGCGCCCGCAGGCTGCGGAGGGATGACTGAGCCGCCGATTCTGTAGATGGGCCTATTGACTCCTTCCGCGTCGGATTGGGGTTGTGACTGTGACTGTACTCGCGACTCGGTATCGTAGCCCGAGCCTGTCGCTGCTTCGATACCTTGGGATCGTGAACGGCCAAAGGGATACAGTACTCTGCCACGAATGCGGAACGAAGGTCGAGTGGCCTCGGGACCCTCGCCGTCGCCTTCGCCGCTCATGAAAGATATGCCTCTAGAGAGCGAGCGTGGAGCGTAGTAGCCGAGCTTGCCGAGCGGGATGCTCAGCCCGTGTACCACCTATTTGAAACTTCATTTTAGTTCTCGACGATTTGGAAGTGCGTCACTTACTATACTACAGACTGCGAGGAACCAGACGACGACTCTGACTATCTCGGGTAGGTGAGCGACATCCGAACGAGGTTCATCGCCCTCGTTCAGCGTGTGCAGAAACTCGACTGTGACGTAGAGGTAAAAGATGGCCGACACTCCAATGGGGCCGAAGAAGCCCACGAAGATGGCTTGCTTCACCTCCTCGATCTGGGGTATGAAGCGGTGGATGGCGAAGACGAAGGGTAGGCGCCGCAAAATCAATACCAAGATGCCGAGTGGGATGAGACGGTAGATGGGAATCACGTTGTTGTGAAGGAACTCGTCCCACGGGATGACGGCGCCGTACCACATGAAGATGGTGACGTTCAAGAGCATATCAATCGTTGGCTGGAAGGAGTCGTCTTCGGTTTCCAAGCGGAACCAATCGTCCCACGTAAAAGCGTTGCCGGCGATGAAGCACGCGAGCACGTCATCGCTGCCAATCATGCCGCACGTTCCGACGATGAAGAGCGCCAGGGAGATTGCAAAGACCAGGAAGCTCTCCCTGTCAACATATTTGCGCTTCTCGGCCCATCTGAGCAGCGTCTTTGCGAGCCATCCCACAACGGCACCGTAGATGACGCTGAGGATGATGGTATAGCCCCAGGTTTCACCGAACCACAACCCCATCGCCAAGCCGGCGCCTCCAGAGACCTGCTTGCCGCCGTCACCAATGTACTTGATTAGGTACAAGGCGAAGAACAGAAACGGGTATCCCAGCCCATCATTGGCGCCGGACTCGCTGATGATGAGATTCTGCAGCTCCGTGGGTATGTTGTGGTCTGCGAAGCGGCCCTTGACGATGACGTTGGACAGCACCGGATCCGTGGGCGTCACGCAGGCGCCGACGGCGAGGGCGTGCAAAAAGGGGATATGCGGCACCAGGGCCCAGACGAGGAGAGACGTTGCGAGCCACATGCAGGTCATGACGGGGCCGACCAGCAGGGCCATGGGCTTCCACTGCGTGCGGAGATACCTGCTGGGCAGCTGAACGCCGGCGAGGACGAGCTCGACGCCGAGGACGAGGCGTGAGAAGGCGAGGGTGACGCTCTCGACATCCTCTTCCGTGCCGGCATATTCCAGCGGTCTGATGAGGTTTGCTGCAGGAGGAGAGAAGGCCACGCCCGCGAGGAGGGATATCACTGGGGTTTTTGGGTTAGCCGCTTGACTGCAAGACGAATCGAGAAAGTGATGTCCTGCATGGCGATCTAGGCGCATCTACTGCGACCATTGACACCATATTCACCATTGAGGGTACATTGGGCTGCGAAACACGTGAACAGCGGTGGGACTTACGAGCTTCGGAGAGGTAGTAGTTCTCCTTGCATAAGTATGAGACCAGGCCGAACAGCGAGATCCAGCCACCTAACAAGCCTACGAGGATATTGAAGTTTGTGAGCGCGAGGGTAGGCATCTTGGGCGGCCTTTCTCGAACGTGAGATCTGCTTCCAAAAGTCGAGAATTACTCAAGCTTTCGCCAAGGTGTCTAGTCGGGCCTGCAAGGCTTGGAGGCCTCCACACTTCGTGCGAGTTTGCGTTGTAGGCCCCGCGATCTCGTAGGTGAGATGATCCAATGAATGCGCACGGAAATGCGACTAGGGCCCGGTTCGCCAAGTTTTTGAATCACGAAAGGTGGCGGGTTATCTCTCGGTAACACAAAACGACAGGTATGGCGATACAGAGAGCGCGCGCCCTACGGATAAGAAGGTTCTTCTGATTTCGGATCCGAAGCAGGCCGGAACCAATAACTAGGTTTTCGTGCGGTACGATCCGAGGTGCAGTTTATTCTAGCCAACAGCAGAGAGAAGATTGTTATCGAATCGCGGGGTTCGAAGCGTCGTGGACGAGGAGAAGAGTTGCGGCGCTTGCGTGGCTGACTGTCATTGGGAGGCCAGACAGGATCAACAACTTTCGTGGCGATGATGGTTGCTTCTTTGGATCTTCTCTCTGCGACCAAGAGATGGCGGTCTGCACGCCTTTGCGGTTCTGGAGGGGTCTTGAGCTTCTGTCTGCCCAATGGGTTCCGAATGCGGTGCGCAGATGCGGGCGGCCGAGTGAATAGGTACGTAGGCCGTGTGGGGAGTCTTGGGTGAGGAAGGTCGCGATGTAAGGGGAAGAGAGATTGAAGTGAAAAAAGAAAGGTGGCGGCTTGGCGAGGATCCAATGCAAGTGCTTTGGTTTTTGGATATCGGGGCGAACGCCGCCGAGCTGTAGCCCGGCCCTAGGTTTTTCATCATCACCGCTGGTCTGGCGAAGCGGGAAGGAGGGGTGTCCCTGGTCCCCTGCTAGGATACCTAGGGTATCTGTTTGACCCGATGAGGTATGGCTCCTGGAAAGTAAGTATTAGAGTGAGATGATGGACGCTCAGATTTGCGATGATGTGGGGTACGCAGAGTTCAGCTGTTTTGCACAGAATGGGGAGGAGAGGCTGTCCTATGCGCTGGACATTTCCTGCCTTCCTGGATAGTGACAAACTATCTTGAAAATACAAGCTTAAACGGCGCTTTTTTGTGCTTCTGGTTAGCAAGACCAGATCTCGTGTGATGCCCAGAGACCAAGTTGGCCCAAGTTAAATATTGCAAAATACCCCTTCGAGTCTCTTTCTAGTCGACGGGAAACAATGCCTTCCTGGCCCTACAAGACTGTTATTGAACAAGTGCAACAAGGTGACAAGTAAACTAATTAGATAGTTTCTCGGGACTTCAAGCCGGTGCCAAGAATCTAGATCCCTTCTGCGCCTTACCTTACCTTCCCTTCCCTCCCAGGCGCTCTCCCCTCTCTCGCCCTCTTGTCTCTAAACCCATATTCTCCAGCCTCAAGAACCTCGCCAGCAATCCACAAACGCCCACAGAAACGTGGGGGGCGTAGAGAGGGAGAGAGACACCGCAGAGTAACGAAAAGAATACCCGAATCACATTAGCTCTAGGCAGAAAAACAGACACACGCGCGCGCGCACATAGGTAGAGCCACGAGTTTAGTATGGTCTCACAAACCGCCACCATGCTTATGAGACAAAAAGTGTTTTTTCCAAGACCATCACATTCGCGCCGGCCTGCCGCGGAAGCAACGGGAGAGGGAGAGAAAAAAGGGTTCCCAAAGATAAACATTTTCTGCCCTTGGAGAAGGCAGAAAATCCTACGTAATGAGACAGAGATACTATTCGTAGGTAATCCAACGTCGGTGGCACGTTTGAGTGTCTAAGAGAGGGAGGGAACTTGGTCGAGAGGGGATGAAAATCAGCCGAGGATGGATATCTGCCGTATCTGGGACATAAAACTACTTAAAAAAAGCAGAAACGGAAACAGAACAGTTGAATAGAATATCCGTTAGACACTTGCCCCTATCATTCGACTTCCGCCACGAAACAAAACATTCGTTAATGGTCTTCTTGCATGCATAGTACGCCTCCAGGTCTGTACCGTAAACATCTTTTGGTGGACCACAACAATACCAGATATACGATCCGCCATTGAAAAATAATTACAGGATCAAAGGCTGAGAAAAGTTTTAAGGAGATGGGGATATTGACACAAGCAGAATCGTCACCATGCAATCAACCGTAGCCGCATGCGCCCGAAACGCCCCTTTGACATGACCGTCACATCAAGTCAACGACCCTTCACAAGTATGGCAATATTCAACATCGCCCGCATCGCTGCTGCAGACCCGTAGTGCGAGGGGTCGGAGCTTTGTCCGGGTATCGTCGATTGGCGCGCAAGGTCGCCCTCTGTTGACCCCTCCGACTTACTGACACATCGTATCCTATGCTATCGCTACCAAGCCGGCACATCGTAACATGACTTACGCGTGCTTTGCAGGATCATAATCATCCTCATCCGACTCTAATTTCGAGCCTATCAGTGCTGCCTCACTTGAGCTTTCTTCTTGACTTCGTTGGCAAAGTCTTTCTTGCACCGGCCGTGGCGAGCTCATCCGCAGCCCTGTTGCCTACAGATGTTGGGTCTTCCTCTGTGGTGTGAGCCTTCACCCAGTCGATGCTCGTTATTGTCCCTGCAGCCTCTCGTCTGTTGAGATGATCGATTATTGCCTTGATCAAGTCCTGGTTTTTGACGGATCCTTTCAAAGTCTTCCAGCCGTTGGCCATCCACTTCTTGCAGTCGCGAGTGACGCAGTTCTTTGCGTATGCGCTATCCGTCCAGATTTGGACATCCTGCGTGACCGAGGTGTACTCGAGTGCTCGAAGGACGGCGGTAAGTTCTGCTCGCTGATTCGTTTGTGGTTCACCTTCGAGGGGTTCAGATATGTTCCTAAATGCGTCTGGGTCAGTCCGCTGCCTCTGGCCTGTTGAGGAAAAGATGTAGGAGAACTACATCACCTCGACTTTGTTTGAGAATGAACATGGCGGAGGAAGGCAAGATGTAGTTGAGGACCTGCTTACCTTGCATCGTTGGGTCCGAAGTAGACGCCTACGCCGCCCCTGGCAGAGGGAGTACCGTTGCCCGCCGTAGCTCCGTCGATATAGATTTGCGGCAAGTTCAGTACCTCCGGTTTCACGGAATCGTCTTCAGATTCCTTCTCCATTTCCTCCTCCACCCCATCATCGTTCTCCTTCTTCACCTTCGTGGCCTTCGTTGCGGCGCTGGTGGCTGGCTTCCTCGGCAGAACCTTGATACCCGCATTCAGGGCGCCGGCCTCAGCACCGGCAATCGTTTCCTCATTGCCCCATTCCCTAATGAACTCCAACGCGCCGGTGTATGTGTCGAATCTCTTATATTTAGGCCCTTTGGCATCCTTGATCGCTAGGGAAACCGTATCCCAGTCGTTGACGAAGATGCCCGTGAAATGACCACGCGCGACGGCATAGTATCTCGGAGGAGCGGGCTTTTCCCCGGCTGGCGCTGGTACGAACTTTCCTTCCACAAAAGCCTGAGCCTCTTCGCGTGTGAAGAAAGACTTGTCTAGAAAGCAGCCTCTGTCAGTCGCACCGGTCAAGAAGGCCTCCAAACTCCACAGTGGTATGGTCAGTTATCTTCACATACATATTGCTCCTTTTTGATGAGCAGTCTGCTTCTGGCATTCGAGCCAAGTCAAATATACACCTGGCCGGAGACCGACACGCACAGCGTAGTATCTCTGCAGGTCCTTGTCCGCCTTGCGCTTCCTCGATTTGTCCGCAGGCATGTCGACGCGCTCGTTCAGGAAGCTTGCGTGAAGCTGTAGGGTGTCACGGCAGCCGTTGCGGATGTCGCCCGGTCTGCCTCGCCAGGTCGTGGCGTTTCGTCGTCTTAAAAGTACCGATGAGAGAAGGCGACAGCTTACAGAAGCTCGGGGATGAAGTTCGTCCACAGCTTTTGTCCAAAGAGCTTGAAGTCGCGAGCGCATATGTCGTGGCCGTTACAAAGCTACCTGGTTGGTGTCGCGTAGTTCAAGAGAGTCAAAGGCGACTCATGCTGGTGGCTAGAAGGGTCTCGAAAGCTGCAGTTCCAGGGCCGTTTCCTCAGCGGTTGCCTTTGTTCGTGGGCGCATGCCGAAACATGTAACGGGAAAAGAGTGAAGATTGCGGCAAGGGCTGGTGACGAGGGGACCACTTCAATGGATGAGAGTATGGATCAGTTCTTCCAGTGCGGGCCTTCCTCACTAGGCGCGCCGATAAGATAAGGCACATCTCTTCCCCGCAGGAAGCACGACCGCTGTAAAGCTTGCCGACCCTTAGCGCAGTCTGACTCTGTACCTAAGCACACACCATGCTATTACCTACCTTATTCTGTATTTACTTGTATTACTTTTGTAGGGCAAGTGAGTGCAGGCTGCAGCCAATACCACTTGGATGCGGGTCTTATATCAGCTGGAACTCTTTCCCAGCGGTTGTTCTTATGTGACTCTGGGATTTTAGAGAGTGAAGGGGTATATCTTCCCTCAACCACTGCTCATCACAGCAACTATGGACGATGAAGACTTGATACAAGTTGCTTGGGCATTGCTAAAGTTGCCGTCTGCTACAAATGAGACAGCATGGGTATAATTCCTGACCAGCCTACCGTCACACGACTCTCGAATCTCCCTCATCCCGTCAGACATTCCACGGGAGCTGAAAGGACTATCTAAACCCTCTGCTAGCCCTTCCAACCAATTTCTCAACCAAATACAGTAGGTAAAATGTAAAGCGCAAAAGCCGCCTACCAGCTGCCTCAGAGCTTGGAGTACAGGGTGTATCGATACTAATGCATCGAGACTACCGTCAACTTCCACAATCGTTGGCATCCCGGCACACAAAGACTGTTCTGGCCTAGGCCGGTTTCCCGACCATAAGCACCAAGGTATCGTCGTAAAGTCCCATGGGGACTAAGCATGGACTCTGTGATCAACCGGCGGCAAAGGTCCCACGCAGTCGCTCGATTCCCACTCCCACGCCAACAAGCTCCAGTTCAGCTCACGTCTCCAGAAGAGGCCAAGACCCTCGCCTCCACCGCAGTTCTCCAGCTCGGGATGGCCATGTCCTCGATCTTCCGAGCACATGCCCCCAGTAAGTGGCATGCGTTGAGCGAAGACGACCTTGCCCATCCGCGAGTGAAGGATAGCCATCGAGCATTGGACGCAAGGCTCGTGAGTTAAGTACATCTCCATACCGTGGCACAGGTAGCCGTCCGCGTTGGGATGCTCGTCTTCATGGACCGTAAGCTCGTCTTCCAAGAGCGGAAGATCTTGAAAAGTGTCGTATTCAAGGATAGCCGGCACGTGGGAGCGGCCGGCTGCACGTCTCTCGTGTCGCACAAGCTTCTGCGCCACCATGCTGATAGCTCTGAGCACGCAGTGACCCATGGGGTTGCCGGTACCGCTTCTATTGGGCTCCTGGTGCCAACGAGCATCTCCGGCAACCGCTACGAGGTGGGATTTTCCCCCTTCGCGCTGGACGATGACGGCACCCATGGGTTCACCGATACCCGCCTTCTTTGCCTGGAAGGCGACGCGATGGGCCAAGGTCATCCACAGAGATGTCTCATCCTTGATAGTTTCCGTTGATCGTCCCACCATGCTAGGGTGCGGTCCAAGAGGGTTGTTCTTTCTATACACCGTAGGCCAGAACTGCGAGGTCCACATAGCTGCCTGCACCTGAGAAGTAGGCGGTACCATGGGAATCGGAATCTTGGTGAGGAAGACGCTCTCATCCATTCCTTCGATGGCTCCCAGCTTTGCGACCAAGTCGTGCTTATCGAAGTCTTTCTCTTCACCAAGCATGATGTAGATCCAGGTGGATTTACCCGTGTGGACTTGGCGGCCTTCGGGGGAGTCGTTCATGAACTGTGTTTTGAGATGAGCCGGGATATCCGCTGGCTTCGCACATCTTCGCAAGTGAGGCAAGTTGTTAGCCACGCCTTCAGGGAGCATCGAGCGGATCAGACTAGAGTCAGGTTAGTATGTGATAGAAACGTGATGACTGCTACTCACTTGACGACATTGTTAGTAGACGTAGATGGAGCCCTCGTGATCAAAGCCTGAACAATGGTGTGGTCTTGTCGGATTTCCAAAGTCGTCTTCAGAGGAATAAGCACTCCTCGGCCAAGTTGTTGTGGAAGCAGGTGGTCGATGAGAGCATGGGGCTGGATGACATCAGGTCCAGTGTGCTCGATCTTTTCCTCAGATTGATCGTCAGGCCTATCAGAGGCCATAGCCGGCAGCGAGGCGCGTTCGACAGCGAGCATCTTGACTGGTGATCTCCCTTCCAAGATTTGGGCAGAAAAAGCAGGAACTGGTGTTTTAGTCGGTATATTTGGGGGTGCGTCACGCCAAAGCCGTGACTCACTTCAACAAGAAAGTTATCGTATCTCGACTTCGGCCTTCCGAGGCACAGGACGACCGACAGAGAGGGCTACGGAGATAGCTGCCGTGTACCGCTGTGGCGTGCTGTGAGCGACGTGTGGATCAACAGACGACAGGACGACTGAAGTAGCTCCACGATGGTTTCCTGAGGAGTAATGTAGTGCCTTGGGTGAATAGTCCAGTCAGAAGCCTGTCATCAGAGGTTTGCTGCTGGAATCTGATGCGGCTCGTTTGGCTTTGACGTTGTCAAACAGGGTCAAGATCGGACGTAGCGGAGAGTTTGCCGAGCAGTCAAGAAAACAGAATTATGACCAGAGAAGATTTCCAGTCAAGTCCTTGTGCGACCGACGGTTGATGTAGGTGGCACACCTAGTTCCTTCTTGAGAAAGAGAGATATGGCGTCGTGTCCTCGATCTCCAGCTGTTCTACCCCCCTTCCTCCGTGCTGTGAGGGCTGGATAATTCTGTAAGGGAACGACAGGCCAGCGCAATTACCGCAGTTGGTATGGACGAGATGAAGGAGGCTGCGAAGTTGCTTTTGGTCCAAAGTGAGGTGCACTCATGTAGTACCTTGAAGCAGAACCCAGCGGAAGGAAGTCACGAGAAGCAACTTGATGATGGGGCCCACACTGCCTCAGGAAGCTACTTTGGAAGGCAGAGCCAGGACGAATGAAATCGTGACCCGGGACACTGACCTGGAAGGCGCGGAAAGGAAGGCACCCGACCTGCACCTTCAGCTGCTCTTCTGCTCTTGCCTCAGATCAGATCCTGTTCACTTCCAGCCCCGAGCTGCTTTGTTTATCTCCTTCCGTCCTTTGACTCTTTTGCAGCCTTGTAGACAAACTTGATTCTCGGTCACTTGTCTAGAAAGATTGTGTGCGGTGCACAAAGCCTTCCGTCGATTCAGGAGGCAAGTTGAGGTGCAACGATATTTGCCAAGATATCTGGAAATGCGCCAGATATTATTGGAACCGCTGATTGGCGGATCCAAATATCTCGTTCGGAGAGTCTCAGCGTTGGTATCAGTCTCAGCCTCAGCTTTCCATCTATAGATGAATTCAAGACGGATGTAACCCAAAGACTTGAAGATCAATGTTCTGCCGGGTCCTGAAACAGCAGGGTCCAGATTTGGGACCAAACAAAGAAACGAGAACAGAGGAAAGAAGCCCTATCGGATTAGATGGCGTCGTTGTTTAATGGATAGTGTAGCTGGAGGCCAAGAGGATCCGGATCTGGAAGTGGTTTGAGCTGTGGTATCGAACGGAGGGGACCGAAGTGAAGCATCAGAAAATTTGGCGATCTATTTGACAGACTGGATCCCAGTAGGCCAGGCGTTGTCAGGCACAGAGAGCCCCTAGTCGAATCGGGTTGCAGAGGCAGAGCCGCTAGCGGGGTCTAGGGTCTTATCGATAAAGTGACAGGCTACTCACGCACCTCGGCGTAGCCAGTCCGGTCCTAGCAGTGACCACTTCGCCGACGGGACGTTTGGATTGTGCCTGCGACGTCTAAGGTATTTCCAGATTCGTGACATGGGGGCAAAGAGCGGGGCGACTGTAAGAATACCTAGCATTTGCATGGAGAATCTCTTTGGCAATCACCACCAGGGAGTTTCTCTCCCGTTCTTGTCCATAGTGTTTGGGCAACTTTCATACTTTCCCTTAGAGTTGTGCTTTCTCTGGAGAGATCAAGAGGCAAGAGAAGAGCGGGAAGGCGCGAAAGCCCAGGGAGATCACATCTGTAACCATGGGGAGGAGGGGATCGACTGAAGCAAAATGCCCAGCGACTGGAGAAGGAGCTGGAGAAGACTGGAGAAGGCATGGAATGTGAGAGGCAAGAGGCGACTAGGGAGAAGCACTTCCACCACTGAAACTAACCGAATACCTCTTACAGACCCATCAGGATGAACAACGCGAAGCAAGACAAAACCTCACCTTACCTCACCTCACCAAAAACACTCACCGGTCGGGCCTCACCTCTCTTAAACGATGGTTCCTTAGAGGTAAGTCCACACATTCCATACCCCCGGTTGAGCTCTTCCAACAGAGATAAGCTTCTAATTCTGTAGTTTTGGTTGGTTCTTTTCGCAGTGCACTGTCTCATATAATTCTGTAGTCTGAGCAAGCCAAGAGTGGTAGACAAGTCGACTTTTCGGCTCTCATCCTCCGTGCCAACATGCCTCCATCATGGATCATCTCATTGGTTATCAACATTTGGTCCGTGGCAGAACGAGTCTCACAAGCCAGACTGTGTTCTCTCTCAAAGGTGCCGCATCTGAATTAGAAATGCAATCGCCCAACGGTAACTCGACCCCATGTGTGAAGGGCCCATCGCCTATTTCCCAATCTCCGATGACGGCACGCCCTCCTGGCCGGCCCCCGCCGGCCGCGACTGCAAGTCATACCCATCGCTAAACGCTCTTGCAAGGTCGCAGTCGCAACGCGTGTCGGCCGTATCTCCTCTCCGCACTACGCTTCAAATGACGCTTTCGCCATCGCAGATCCAGCAAGCGTTCCTTGACGTCTTGGCGAGAATGCATCTGCGACGGAGCAGTTGGTCCCTTGATTGTCGTCGAGGTGGCCATGACAGTGGGCTTCTAGAAAGCGAACGGCAAACCCTGCCGCGAACCCCTCACGATGCATGCGGGGTCAGCAGCAGAAGCGGAATAGACTACCAGAGACTAATAACGCCTAAACTTCGACACCTGGTGGAGACCACAGAGTGGCGGCGCGGCGGCAATATCAGAAACGAGGAGTGCGAATGAGGGCCGCGCCGCCGGCGTCTGGAGCACCTGGAATTGCCAACCCTCCCCTACACACTAGAGATTTGGGAGCTGAGAAGTCACAAATGTCTTTGCTGCAGCCCGCATCCTGCAGTGTAACAGGAGAACCTTCTGCAAAAGAGTCTTGGAGTGGGGGTACCACGCCAAATTCCTCCTTCGTCATCCATGCCCAGTCCCTGTTTCTGGCGTGAAGCATGAAAGCAACTTCGCAACTGGACTGTTGAAGATGATTGGCCGCTGCGGTTGAGTTACCAGTGGTCATTGGCATGGCGGGATGACTGGGCGTTGGGTGGAAGCCTCACTCGCCCCGAGAACGATGACATGGCGCCCTCAGACTTTGGCGGGACATACGGATCACTATCCCGCCATTCTGCAGGTTGTTTTGTGTATGTACAAAATCGGGCTTACCATGGGCTTTTCCGTTTCACAGGGGCAAGATCTCAATGTGCTCGAAGGGCATATGGGTGACATCACCGCCCAGACCTGAGTGAAAATGAGCATCATGAGCCATCTTTCTTTGTAGAAATGTCTAGGAAGATCGGGCTGGCTGGTGTTTGGCAGTGACAGAATGCTTGCTGTCAAGACTCAAACGCAGCCCTGGCATCCCCACAACATGTCGAACAACTGGTAGGGGTTCCGTGAGGGGTTCACAGGTTCGCCAGGAGCGCAGCGGATCCTTGGTGGGAGCGGATCTCCGGGGGCGTGGAGGTTCCTTTTCCAGCCTCCGGACTTCGGGGTGATTCCGACAGAAGGTCAGCCCAAGCGCTAGGTGAGTTGTTGCAACGCCAACAGAATATGTAATGACCATCACCGGCACGCGACCCTGGAGATGGTGTGTGTCAAATCATGCTGTGCACCCTTCTCGGAGACGCCTTGTTGAGCGCCGCCGGAGACTTGTTGCAGCACATCGGAGGGATACCTGTTGCTACACCCACTACTGGATAGTACCTACTCATTCAGCAAGAAATAATCGAGAGAGGTAACCTCGAAAAGGGGCTATCAAAGCTAGGTACGTGGCCACCTAGAAATGGAACAAGGCGATCAACCGCAAGGATAAGCTTTGGGCAAGTGTCGAAGGCGTGTTGGCGAGGGCTGATGTGAGTGGTCTATTCCGGTTGGCTTGGCTGAGAGCTGGAATGCTTGAGAAAGATGGGATGGTTGTAGAATAGCTCTGGTGCCGGCACAAGTTGATTCAGGAGGGGACTTGGCGGCCGATTACTATGGACATCTGAGTCGTGAAACATTTGGGTGGGAAGGGAAGTGGAAAGGGCAGAACGGATCGACGGGGTATCTCCGACAAGCCCGGTGAGCGAAGCGCAGCAAAGCAAAGCCAGGCCAGGCCAGGCAGGCCACACCTCGTACAGCACTCAAGCGCTGAGCGAGCGGAACGGTGAGAAGCAGGAAAGAACTGACGTGGGACTTGGCCGTCCGAGTTACATTGTCCGTATTACGGGCACTTTTTCTTCTCCTCGACTTTCCATGT